>NW_024465649.1:0-2400000 GCF_017591425.1 Ochotona curzoniae
AAGGATTTAATACGTGTTGTATGTCTCCAAGAAGAAAACTGTGTAATATTGTTTTGTGAGTATCTAACATTAATGTATGTAAATAGTGGGGTACCATATATCTCATCTTATTCTCTTTTTTTTTTTCAGTAAGCACTATTTTTCATCACTTATTCATGCGGGAATGCGAACATTGGATCTTTCACTTCTAATTGCTACATGATCACATTCCAAGGCAAGTGTCCTCAGCCATTTCTCTTCTCTTCTCTACTCTTACCCTAAAGGGGAGGCCTGGCTTTTATTGGTTGGTATGTACCCTGGAATCTAAGGCATTAACTTGAACAGACCTCTATATTCAGAAAGTTTCCAAAGGATTCTGACCCATTTAACAAAAGACTGTACTGGCAGCTCATTCAAAGCTGTAATTAGTGCCACTGCACTAGTCTTGCCTGTTTCCTGAAATGATCGGTGTTGATCCTTATGGAATCAGTTTTTCTCTTGACCCCAGTAACCTCTCTTAACTCCATCACTCAAGTCTCCACAAAATTTCTCCATGTTCTCTGTTACTCTTGCATGAAAGAATGAAAGGTGGAGGACTGGGAGATAAGGATGGAAGGCCTTGTCTTGGTTCCATTATTTCACTGACTGGGCCACCTTGAACAGGTTCCAAACTTTTTCTGCAGTTGAGGGAGTGAAATGCTAGCATCCTTCTTCCTGGGTCTGAAACTCAACTCTGCAACTCTGTAGCTGTGTAAACTGAGTAACTGATTCACCTAGGAGCTGGGGTAAATAGCCCAGGGAAGACTTCTGGCTTGGAGTGCAATTTACCAACTGTTTCATTCACAGATTTTTTTTCTTGGCCCTGTGCCTTGTTGGCATTTTTCTGTCTGGAAGTCTCTCCCCAATGTCTTTTTCTCCTTTCTAGGTTCTTTCTAGATGGTATGTCATGTTCTCTGTGAAGCCTTCCTTTACCTCTAGAACCTGTCCCTCAAGAACTGAAATTTCACAGTAATTTTCCCATTATGGATTTATATGTATTTGATTGGAAGATGGCATTGGGGAACCTTTTTCACTATACAAGTAAAACAAAACTAGATTAAAGCACACCACATTCACTGTTTAACTACATGCTTAATTGCAAACCTAAAGCTAACAGTTAACCAAAAAGTGTGGAAGAATATGTTTACAACCTAAGTGTAGAGAAACAACTTACCCAGAGCTGAAGCTACCTGTGGGAAAGGGGATGAGCCAGTTCTGGCCCTCTGTAGTAGTCCTGTTTTATTCATCAACAAAACAAAGACTCAAGACACGTCTGAAGCTCAGAGTCTCTGGACCAACTAAGAAACTGAAATGTAAACATAATATAGTAGAAACCTTGCTTTTCCTGTACCTTACTACTGCACCAACAGCAGCCCAATTTAACCACAGTGGATAATACCAGCAAGAGCTGCATGACTATTTAAATACAGCTTCCTAGGGGAAAACAGAAGAGGCATAATAGGGGAACAACAGGCATTAAAGCCATAGTGAACAATTACATCAGACTTCTTATCTGAAAGAGTTCAAAACATAACAGAGTGCAGTGGAATGCTGAAAGTACTAAAACATTTGAAACTTATTAAACTTGAAATTTAAAGACAGAAACACTGCCTTTAGAAGTGAGGGCAAAAACTGATGTTGTCGTGCAGCTAGTTAACTTGCCACCTGAGGTGCTAGCATTTCACAACTGTGCCAGATGGAGGCCCTGCTATTCCACTTCAGAATCAGCTTCCTGCTAATGTGCCTGGGAGGGCTGTAACAGATTATTTCAGTAGTTGGATCTCTGTCACCAATATGAGACACCAAGATGAGGCTCTTGGCCCCTGACCATGACCTGACCCAGCCCTGGCCATTGCAGCAAAGTAGAAAGTAAACCAGCAAAAGGAAGGTCTTTCTCTAACTCTACATTACATATATCTACAAAATCATCTTCTAAGTAAATAAAGATTTTCTGAGACAAGCAATGGGAATTCATCATCATTAAATTTGTCACTCAGATCTATTAAAATAAATTCTTCAGGAAGATGGAAAATGATATCTGAGATCAAAATTCAGATTTAAGTGAAGAAATAAAGAATCATTCAAGTTAGAATAAATGAAAATCAAACAGCTCTGGACTCCTGGGAGCATTGGTGAATTCTGAGGTCCATGCTGGTTCAGATCATCACCACCCCATCTCTACACGTAAACTAGTAGGTGCTGCAAGCCCTACTATTGAGGCAAGCCTACAATTCCCCTGCAGAATCTGGCCCAAATCCTGCTCTCTCAAATTCTTGTGGATGCTGCAGCAGAGCCTGATGTAGCCCATTCCCTGCCATGTAGCCCAAACATGCTCCCCAGCCCAAGCTTTTTGAGCATCAGTGGGTAGCAGATGCTGTTACTTACCCCAGCCCAGGTCCCCCATGTGGGCAGGTGCCTTGGCCTGACCCAGACATGCCCTCGAGTTTTCCCTCTCTAATCTACCCAGTCTCAGTTCCCATACCTACCTTGGAATCCAGTGGCCTATTCTACAAGTCACCCCTTCCCTGTCAAACATGCCCTTGGCAGCCTCCAACTCCAGCATATCCCCACACCACCTTCCCAGTGCAATCTGCAGCTCCTCTGCCATGTGTCAGCAGCTGATGTGTCTAGGAGCTGGGATGCTATGTCCAGGCTGATGTTCCCAACTTTTCATAATGCTGTACTGCACAGCAGGGTTCAGAATTGCCCTCACGGCTTTAAAAAATAAAACAGACAACTATGCTGGCACACTGTTATAGTTAACACAATTGGCATTAACCGGGCCCAGATACCTGCTAGCTATTAGCTGCTTTTCTCCCAGCAGTGTAACACTTGCCTAGGTAAAAGGCTGTCTAAGCAGTTGCCAATAGCTGGGGTACCTCATATAGTTCTGAAAGTCACATGCCTGACATAGCATTGCATCTTTGATTCTTCTGTCTACAGACCTGAACAATCTCCCTGGAACACAGCTGAGATCCAAGAAATAGAGTAGAAGCCAGCTTCTGTTTGTGCTGGTCTTCACACCTTACAGCCTTGTCATCCAGGTCTAGAGCATTTGTGCTAAGGGGCTCTGACTCCCATTGTTGTGGTGGCTAGCACAATCCCACCGCTCTCTACTATAACCCCCTCCTCGTATATTCCTCAAGGACCCCACCCACGTCTCCCACCAGGATGGCTGTGGCTCAAGCACTTGAACCTCCTCTGTTGGCCCCCAGGTGACATCAGTGGGAAACAAAGCTGAGACCGCAGAGCCAAGACTGAACTCAGCACTTGGATATAGGATGTGGGAATTCTAAACAGTATCTTAACTGTAATGCCAATATTAGCTAAGACACTGTAATGCCAATTATATCTACATTTTAGCTTTTTTTTTTTTAGAAAAAATGTTCTTGCCTGAATTATATTATCATTGTAAAGAAGCATTTTCTCAACTATAGGATAAGTTGTCTTTTTAAAAATTAGGTATGTTTTTGGAATATCTTTGTAAGGAGGTGTGTGTGTGTGTGTGTGTGTGTGTGTGTGTGTATTTTAGTTGGCAACAAGAACACCACAGGGCTATAAAATGCTTAAAGTCCTGTTAATAGGGGCTCGCTTTCAGCACAGCCAGTGAAGCTGCTACTGCCTGCAACGCTGACCTCTCTTGCAGGCACAGTTAAGTCCTTGGCTGCTCCATTCTCATTTCAACTCCCTATTCGTGGGCCTGGGAAGGCAGTGGCACGTGGCCTGAGTACTTGAGCTGCCACAGCCATGTGGAAGTGCTGGGGTCAGTGCAGTAGTTGTGGATGGCACAAAGGTGTGAAGAGAACAGCTCCGCTGCTTGGCAGGGCCCACGAGAGCTCCCAGTGTTTGGCAGGGCCGGGCGGATTTCTCCATGACCACCTTGATGCGGTCTCACCCCCTTTGTGCATGGACACTCAAGCACCCCACTAAGATTTCTTTAAGCTATTGAGGCACTATTTTTTGGCCCCCTGTGAGATGACTTTTGCAACCAAATCAACATCAGGAAGAAAAAACAAATGAACAACATCACCATGAAGTTAAATAACATGCTACTAAATGACTAACGGGTAGCTGAAGAAATAAAAATCAAGAACTTTCTTGAAGAAAATGATGCTACTCTATGATCTACAAGTCATTGAATGATTTCATCAGAAGAAGGAGTTTTGAAGAGATGTCTTGGTAAAGATCACGTTTGCTCAATCCTGTTGGGAGTTCTGTGCCCCTCCTAGATCTTGTTTCCCAATTCTTTCTCTAGATTATGGAAAATTTCCTTGATTATTTCATTAAATATATTTGTAAAACCAGTTTCTCTTTCTGCACCTCGTAGGACTCCCATAACTCTTATATTAGGCCTCTTAATTTTGTCTTTCAATTCTTGAATACTTTTTTTGACCAGATCCCCAGCTCTGCTTCCAACTTTTTGTTTGTTTCTCCCTGGTGATAGGAAATATCTTCCAATTCTGAGATTCTTTCTTCTGCTTGCTTCACTCTATTTGGAGACTCTCCATTGTACATTTAATTTGCTCTACTGTGTTCTGAATTTCTAATATATCAGCCTTGATTTGCTTTATTGCTGCTGTTGATTATGTAAAATATTCCTTAAATTCTTTGAACTCTTGTAGGTGCTTCTCATTGTTGATCAGAAGCTTTAAAATGAGTTTTCTGAATTCTGTGTTCCCCATTTTCTCAATGTCTTCCTTAGTTAACTCTGAGGTTGACATAGGGTTTTGCTCCTCTGCAGGGGAGTTTTCAGTAATAATCATTGTGCCTTTGTCTCTTCTTTTACTTTTGGTCATTGTCCTTCTGGTTATAAGATTCTTCTCCTTGGAGCAGGTTTCTAAGCTGTGTCACCCACAGGTCTACAGTTCAGTTTTACTTATTGCAGTAGTACACAACTCTTTGTTTACAACCACTTGTGCCACTCCCTCCAGCGAGTTCCAGGCTTGGGTTGTTATGTTAGATTTCAACAAAGAACACCTTAGCCCCAACTCCGGGCTCACCAGTACTGTGCCAATCCAAAGCTGGGAACCAGGAACCTCTTCCAAGGCCACCCAGGTTGGTGCAGGGTCCCAAGGCTTTGGGCTGTCATTGACTGCTTTCCCAAGCCACAAGCAGGGAGCTGGATGGCAAGAGGAGCTGCCGGTATTAGAACCGGTGCCCATATGGGATCCTGGTTGCGTTCAAGGTGAGGATTTTGGCCTCCTGTGATACTATGCTGTGGACCAACTCCAGTGATACCAGCTTAGCCTGCCCCGTTGAATGTACAACCTTCCTCTCACTGCCACTTGGTGCAGGTCCCAGGGAGACATCAGGTGTCCTATATAGCTAGGCTGTAGTTGGTGTGGATCTTGCTGTGACCTGTTGGATGTTCGGTCTAGGTGCCACAAGGAACTATTTTGATCTGTGCGATGCCACAGTCGATATTATTTTCTTTCTTTCTTTCTTTCTTTCTTTCTTTTTTTATTACATTTCATTTTGTGACACAGTTTCATAGGCTGTAGGATTCCCCCAACTCTTACATAAGCCCTCCCCCCATGGTGGATTCCTCCAACTTGTTGCAATATTACAGTTCAAATCCAGCCCAGATTCTTTCATTGCAGGCTTATACCAAGCGTAGAGTCCAGCATCATATCATCCAGACACATTCGACGGTTTCTTGGGGAGACCATCTCTGGTCTGAAGGCTGAGGTGGCAGAATACCATCCCGGTCAATGAAAAGCCATAACAATTTACAACAATTTACAACATTATGGAGTTCATTGACATGGCATTGAGTAACCAATATGTTAAAAGATGCAGGTTTTTCACCACATCCTGTGATTACTTCATTGGCATTTCAATTTCAGTTTTTAAGCAACCGGCTTCTATACACATTAAGATGGCTCTAGGGAGCTATTCAGCTGTCTCATGTCTATTTTCATTTTAGTATTTAGCACTTTATACTTTTGAAACATCATTTTTACTGAACTGGCAAATTTTAGGGTAGTCCAAGCTGTCTTATAACTCTAACAAGGCATATATCAACAGTTGGACCGCAGAACTGTTCCAGGAGTGGTGTGCAGAAAAATCTCTAATGCCCTAGTGAGGAGTAACTTATCTTTGTGTTCTACCTAGTAAGGTATATGTGAGTCTACGCTGACCGTTTCCTGTCTGCTTCCAAGCTTTCCTTGTTGTTCTCTGTCTATATATTCTAACTTTTATTATTGTTTTTGTTTGCTTGTGTGTTTTTAGGGGGGCTCTGGAGCGACCCAGATGGTCCTTGCAGGAGAGGGTGGGGTTCCAGAGTTGGAGCTAAGTAAGAACCAGAGAAAACTCCCCTGCCAAGTCCTGAAGTAAGTTTACTGTTCTTCTGTTTCTGTGGACCACACAGGGCTTCTGGCTGTTGTTTCAATGACCTTGGATCCTGTGAGGAAGGATTTGGGCTTCTTCCATCCCATGTGGTTGATCCAAGCAGGAGTGGATGACCTCAGAGTTCTCGGCCTCCAAAGGCAGCCCAATTTCCTGTGTCCTCCTTGGCAATTGGGATGTAGGCCTTGGTGCCCGTACTGATAGTCCATGGTGAGGATCCAGGAGTCTCCAGGGTTAGGATTCAAGCCTCCTCCTGTCCCCTTGCTCCACTCTGGTTCCCACCTCAACACCCCGTTCTGTGCATATGACCTCCTGTTAAGAGGTTGTCAGGATCGCCCTTGGTTCTCTCTGTATCTCTTGTACTTTTACTATTGTCTAATGCTGGTTCAAGTCTGTTGTCTATAAGTTACCTGTTATATTCTTGTTAGGTTATACTTCCCATAATCCTCACCCATTCTAAGGAGATGGAAGATTTCTCTGCTCTCCCGCCCCATTGCTGAGTGGCGTAGTGTCTTGAAAGTGTATTGCGTTTTACAATTCTTTGATGTAGATCATAATCAGTCTGACTCACATTGATGGTTCATTGGTTACATCACAATATCTTATTGCCTGTGATACAGGCTGATTGTGGATGAAATACTATTACATTTTGTAAGTACTATTTTTCAGATTAACATCATTTTATCTTAAATTAAGGCAAACATGTGGTAGCTAACATTTTGGGATTGGCTCATTTCCCTTAGCATAATGGTTTCCAGTTCGGCCCATGTGGCTACAAAGAACAGCATTTCATTTTTCCTTTTCTACAGCTGAGTAGTATTCCATGGAGCAAATGAACCATAGCTTTCTTATCCAGTCTTCTGTTGATGGGCATCTCGGTTGTTTCCAAGCTTTGTAATTATTGATTGTGCTGCTATGAACTTGGGAGTGCATGTAGGTTTCTCGTGTAGCAGGTGTTTTGGATATATTCCTAGGAGTGCTATTGCTGGATTGTGTGGTATGCAGATTTTCAGTTGTTTGAGTGTTCTCCATACTAATTTCCATAGAGGCTGTACCAACCTGCAGGCCCACCAGCAGTGGAGTAGGGTTCCCTGTTCCCCACAACCTCGTCAGCAAGTTGGTTTTTTGTATGTTAGGTGGTATCTCATTGATGTCTTGATTTGGATTTCCCTTATTGACAGGGAACTTAAGCATTTTTTCATATGTTTGTTTGCCATTTGGGTTTGTTCCTTTGTGAAATGTCTGTTCATTTCTCGTGCCCGTTTCTTGAGTGGTTTGTTATGGTATATTGGTTGTTCTACAGTTCTTTGTATATTCTGGAAATTCGTCCCCTATCACCTATGTAGTGAGCAAAGGTCTTCTCCCATTCTGTGGGTTGCTTTTTTACTTTGTTGATTGTTTCCCTTGCTGAGCAGAAGCTTCTTAGTTTGATGTAGTCCCATTTGTTTATTTTGGTCTTGATTGCTATTGCTTTTGGGGTTTTTTTCAGGAAGTCCGAACCTACCCCTAAATCTTGCAAGGGGTTTCCAACATGTTCTTCCAAAAGTTGGAGGGTTTCTGGATGTAGGTTTAGGTCTTTTATCCATTTAAATCTGACCTTAGTGTATGGAGAAAGATGTGGATCTATCTTCTTGTTTCTGCAGGCTACTAACCAGTTGTCCCAATAGCATTTGTTGAAGAGACCTTCCCATTTGCCTGGATTGTTATCAGTTTTGTCAAAGATTATTTGGCTGTATCTGCGTGGGTTCCCTTCTGTTGTTTCTATCTGCTCCATCAATCATTCTATCTTTGTGCCAGTACCAGGCTGCTTTGATAACCACTTCCCTATAGTATATCCAGAAGTTCGGGAGTGTGATTCCCCTGTTAACTTCCTATTCTTCAGGATGGCCCTAGCTATTTCTGGTTTTTTTTCTTTCTGTGCGTTTCCAGATGAATAGTCGGAATTGTTTTCCTGCAGGAACAGTGCAATCCACGGAACTCAGTGAATTCGCGCAAGCTCAGCACATGCGCAGTCCTAAAGCGTTTGCCACAGTGTACAAAATGGCGCCTGATGTACCACTACTTCGGTTCTTGATCTGCTTGCTGTCAGGTCTGAGGGCTACCCAAACCTGTCTTGGGTGGAACCTGTAAAATGCCACGTTGATGCAGTTCACTGAGTCAGAAGTGAGTTAACTCCCAGCTCAGTGTATGCTCAGTTCATTCCCTTGCCTTTGCCTCCTTACGCAAAATGGCGCCCAATTCAGCTCCAGTGGGCTGACTTGGATATGAAATCCACCCTGTTCTTGCACTGTCAATCTGACATTTGCTGCTCTGTCTCTGCTCCTTGTCAAATCCAATGGGAAAGCAGGATGGACAGTTCTTTGTCTGGGTTCACCTCCCAAGCTCCCAGTGCAAGTCCCTTTTCACCTGGTTGCTGCTGGAGTTCTGGCTGCTGGTGGAGTTCAGATTGCTGCTAGCTGAATGCTGCTGGAGTATCAGTCACTGCAACACCACACTCTTGTGTCTGCTTCTTTCCTGTATCTGTCAGTCTCCAGGTACCCCTCTGCTGTTGTTCTGTCCTCTCCTATTTCCTGGAATGTATCCTCTGTGCTGCACTCTGATTAAATGTTTCTTCCTCCATTTAAACGTGTCCTTATCCTATTCTGCCATTTTGATTCTCCCTGTCCGTGTCTTTTTTTATCACTGACTCCACGCACCCTTCTTGAGCTCCAAACTCAGCTGGAGCTGGACTCTAGCATGGAAGATCCAGATGAAGCTGCTCATTTCCAGCTTCAGCCTGGCCTGGCTGTGGAAATTGCAGCAACATGGGGAGTGAACCAAGAAACAGAAGCACTTCCTCACTCTTTCTCTTTCTGTAACTATTCTTTTCAAATAAAAAATAAAGTCTTGTTAATACTCCATATGATTTCCTACATTTTGTAGGAATAGTCGGAATTTTCTTCCTGATTTTGGAAGTTGCAGTGATTCAATGTTTTCTGCTTGTTTAAGCAAAAGTATGTGACATGGTTTCTATATGATGCAGCATTAATACTGAAGGGTCAAATACTAACAATGTTTACAACAAAAGATGGTCATTTTTGCTTTCTACATTCAATTGCTTTCTGGAAGGGGAAGGAAAAACAGAGAGCTCAAAGTGTGGGATTAGAGAGGGGCCCACTAAACAGGCAAGGTTCAAAGGACATCTTCTCAAGCTTTCGTGTTCATCAGAATCACTGGGAAAGCTGGTTAAATGCGGAGCCCTGGTGCCGACCTCCAGATTTTGCTCAAGTAGAAGCAGGTGGTGCATTTTTTAACAAGCATCACAAGTGATTCCAACACAGGTGACCCTTGGGCCCACAGGTTAAAATCAATCCAGGACTCAGACAAAGGGATTAACCTTGGATGGAGGAAAGAGAAAAGGTTGGAGTACATGTGTGGCCAGGAGCTGGTGAGCTGTGTTTCTCCATGAACAGGAGGTAAGAAGGCATCTGTGAACAAGGAGCCATTGGAAGGAGCAGGGCATCAGGAGAAAGCAGAGAGCTTTGGGAAAAGAAGTGGTAGCAATGGGAGAAGAAACTTGATTGGGGTACAGGAAGAAGCTCTTAAGCTACTCCGACTGTGGAAATAAGAAATCATGAAGACAATCTTTAATCTGCTTAGACACGTGCGATGTAAGTGCCGTTCCTTTTCCATGGAGTTTAGAAGGGGAGGAGGGAGGATGTAGTGGGAAACTGACAGGGAATAGACTCCCCAAAGCAGGAGTGTGAAGGAGCAATCTCGACCTGCCCTAGGAAGGCAGCATGTGAAACAACTAGAGCCATGACTTGCAAAACTCAAGATTATTTGCTCATATATTTTCGCAGGCAGTATCCTGCTTGAATATTGCACATTCCTAACATGCTTTCCCAACTAATTGTATTTCAAATATGGATTTTCTCTAAATTGAATTTTACCCCCCCCAAAAGAAAAGTAAAATCATTTACTTATAATCCATACAACTACTGCTATAGTGCAACCATACAACTAACTCCTGACCAAACAGGTTCCCAAGTTCCAGCTGCCTTTTCAAAGTGCTTCTCATGTGGCCAGGGATTGAAGAAAGGGCTTTTGAACACATCGGTACTGGCCAGGTGTTTCTCCTGTGGTCAGCTGAGGAACTTGAGTGACAAGCCCAACCATAAAGAGGAGCAGAAGGTGGCCTGGTGAGGAAGTCAGCTGGATCCAGAGCCGGCTCTTCTTCGGGGACTTCCAGTCCTCTCAAGCGAATGCCAGCCCTGTCACCAGGGAGGCACCTACTGTGATCTGTGAGGAAACAACAAACAAATAAAAAGATGTTCAACTTCACTCATAAATTTATAGTCGCCAAGTCAAAGCTATAGTAGTTTGTAACTCCTATCAATTTGTTTGACCAAGATTTAATATAAAGTTTAACAAAACTCTGTACTTGCCACAAAGCTGATACATACGGACATTTTCTTAATAAAAAAAAAAAAGAGTTCCCTCACTCCTGGAGGAACCAGTGGCACCGGTGGCCTAGCTGCTATCATTCAGGCAGAGGAGCTGCCACAGTAGCAGCAGCAGCTGGCCCTAGCCACCCTCACACTGCTGGCTAGGTAACAGCAAGGCCCAGACCAGCAGCCACCCTCAACCCCCTCTCCACCAGGCACCAGGCAGTGGGGCAGGGCAATGATGGCCCCTGGTGGCTCACATTCTGGGCGACAAAAGATCATCCACCTGGAAGGGTTTTGTGAACAACAAAATAATTCGACACAAGAGAAGCACCGTTTCATCAGCAGCAATGGCACCAAGGAAAGCAAATTTGACCTGGGAGGGTGGGGAAGGGGGACATAAAATAGAATGACCCCAAGACACCCCCTTGGCAGTGCAAAGGCTAGAAACTGGGGTGCATTTTGTTGAACCAGAAAAGGGAGCCAGGCCAAATCACGCCAGCGGCAGAAGGCTCCTCTTGCTATCTGGGGACACCCCATGAGTGTAGACCATGGTACTCCCCACTCCCATGCAGGGAGAAGGGATGCAAGGTGCCGGGAAGCAGCGCAAGGTAGACCAGCAAGGCAGAAGAGGGACCAGTGTTAGAGACAGCAATTTCCTGGGAGGTCTTGCCTAGGGCAGCCTAGGGAGTTCGGCAACACTGGAGAGTAAGCCAAATGTGAGTTCAGTCCTGAGGTCAGCTGTTGCCTGCAGGGTACTGCTGCTCCTTCAGTTACCCACACAGACACCTGAAAAACCTAAGCCACAAAAGCTGCCCTTGGGGGCCTGCAGTGTGGTGTGCTGGCCTTGGCCACACAAGCATCCCTAACTAATACAGACTTGGCTTTTCTCATTCACACATTAAGGGGTGTGTGGATTGTTTTAACATCTGGCTAGTGTGAGTTATGCTGATATAAACACTTGTATACAAATATCTAAAACGTTGTGCATTCCATGGAATCAGAAATGTTCATGTCTCTGGGATAAATACTTAAGAGAGTTTTAACTTCAGGTTTCTGATAAACTATTTTTTTCAGATTGGCTGGGTCATCTTATCTTCCCACCAGCAACAGAGGATGTAATCATTATTTTTTAGTCCTTTTGATAAGGGTATTGCAATATCTTCTGGTATGTTCTTAGACGTATTTGTTTGAAAGGCAGAATGACAGAGATATTTTGCAGTGCTGGTTTGCTTCCTGTGCGGCTGCAGTGACCATGGCCAGGCTGGGGTGAGCCAAGAGCCAGGGAACCCTGCCGGATCTCACCTCTGCTTGCACCATCTTCCGCCGATTTCCCTGGACACGTTAGTGGAGCTGGATTGGAAATGGATTTTAGCCTCTGAAGCAGCAGCTTAATTCACTGAAACATAAGGATGAGCCCCCTCATTATATTTTTTAATTTATATTTCTCTAATAATATAGAAATACTTTGTATATGATTTTTTCAATCTCTGTGTTTTATTCAGTCAAGTGTATGTTTTCTAATTGGATTTTTATTGTGTTTTGAGAGTACTCTGATTATATGGTTTGTATTAGTTTTCTTTCTTTTTTTATTATTATTATTAACATTGTATTATGTGATACAGTTTTATAGGCGCTGGGGCTTCCCCCCACCCCTCCCATAACCCCTCCCCCCATAGTGAATTCCTCCACCTTGCTGCATAACCACAGTTCAAGTTCAGTTAAGATTCCTTCATTGGAAGCATATACTTAGCATAAAGTCCAGCGTCTTATTGTCCAGATAAGTTCAGTGGTCTCTTGGGGAGACCTTCTCTGGTCTGAAGGTAGAGCTAACAGAGTAAAGTTCCAGTCAGTTAAAAGCCCCAACAAAACCTCAGTATCAATATACAACATTATGGAATTAATTGACATAGTATTGAGTAAACAATATGTTAAAAATAATGCAAGTTCCATTCTTCGAAACATCTGCGTTGAGACAGTATCAATGACAGGTTCAAAAAATAACAAACAACCAAACAAAAATTATAGGTTAAATCATGGCAAACATGTGGTATCTAACCTTTTGGGATTCACTCATTTCCCTTAGCATTATAGTTTCCAGTTGGGCCCATTTAGCCACAAAGAACCGCATTTTGTTTTTTTTAATAGCTGAGTAGTATTCCATGGAGTAGATGAACCAAAGCTTTCTTATCCAATCTTCTGCTGATGGGCATTTCGGTTGCTTCCATGTTTTTGCAATTACTGATTGTGCTGCTATGAACATAGGGATGCATGTTGGTTTGTCACAAAACAGGTGTTTTGGATATATTCCTAGGAGTGCTATTGCTGGGTCATATGGTATGCCAATTTTGAGTTGTTTGAGTGTTCTCCAGACTGATTTCCATAAAGGCTGTACCAATTTGCAGCTCCACCAGCAGTGGAGTAGGGTTCCCTTTTCCCTGCATCCTCGCCAGCAAGCGTCATTGGTGTTCTTGTTTATGTGGGCCAATCTTACTGGTGTTAGGTGGTACCTCATCGATGTTTTAATTTGGATTTCCCTTATTGCCAGGGAACTGGAGCACTTTTTCATATGTTTGTTTGCCATTTGGACTTGTTCCTTTGTGAAATGTTTGCCCATTTCCAGTGCCCATTTCTTGAGTGGCTTGTTTGCTTTGGTTTTTTGGTTGTTTTGAAGTTCTTTGTATATCCTGGAAATTAGCCCCCTATCGCCTATGTAGTGTGCAAAGATCTTCTCCCACTCTGTGGGTTGCTTTTTCACTTTGTTGATTGTTTCCCTTGCTGTACAGAAGCTTCTTAGTTTGATGTAGTCCCATTTGTTTATTCTGTTCTCAACTGCTATTGCTTTTGGTGTCCTTTTTAGAAAGTCCAGACCTACTCCTAGGTCTTGCAGGGTATTTCCTACATTTTCTTGCAAGAGTTTGAAGGTTTCTGGATGTAGGTTTAGGTCTTTTATCCATGTAGATTGGATCTTAGTGTATGGTGATAGATGTGGGTCTATCGTTTTGTTTCTACAGGCTATCAGCCAGTTGTCCCAACAACATTTACTAAAGAGGCCTTCCCACTTGCTTGGACTGTCATTGGTCTTTTTGTCAAAGATTAATTGGCTGTATCTGTGTGGGTTCCCTTTTGGTGCTTCTATTCTATTCCATTGATCTTCCTTTCTATCTTTGTGCCAGTACCAGGCTGCTTTGATAACCACTGCTCTATAGTATGTCCAGAGGTCCGGGATTGTGATTCCCCCTGCTAACTTCTTATTCTTCAGGATGGCTCTAGCTATTCGTGGTTTTTGTGCTTCCAGATGAACTTTTGAATCATTGTATCCAGTTCCGTGAAGAATGTTTTGGGCAATTTGATTGGAATTGCATTGAAAATGTATATTGCTTGTGGTAGTATAGACATTTTAATGATATTGATTTTGCCTATCCAGGAGCATGGGAAGTTATTCCATCTTTTGAGGTCTTGTTCAATTTCCTTTTTGAATAGTTTGTAGTTTTCTTTGAATAGGTCTCCTACACTTTTGGTTAGATTTATTCCCAGATACTTCATACTTCTCTCTGTTGTTTTGAATGGTATCCTGTTGGTTAGATCTTCTTCCATCTTGGTATTATTTGCGTACACTATGGCTGTTGATTTTCATTCATTAAGTTTGTACCCTGCCACTCTGCCGAACTCTCGTATAAGTTCTAGTAGTTTCTGTATTGAGTCTCCTGGTTTTTCTATGTATAGGATTATGACATCTGCATATAGTGAAAGCTTGACTTCCTCGTTTTCCTATTCGTATGCCTTTGATTCCTTTTCTTGTCTTATGTCCTCTGCAAGTACCTCTAGGACTATGTTGAATAGCAGTGGTGATAGCGGGCATCCTTGTCTTGTTCCAGATCTCAGTGGGAAGGGTTCTAGCTTTTCTCCATTCAGTATGATACTGGCGTTGGGTTTTTCATAAATTGCTTTGATTATGTTGTGGATTTTCCCATCTATGCCTACCTTGGCTAGAGTTTTTAGCATGAAGAGGTGTTGGATTTTGTCGAAAGCTTTTTCTGCATCTATTGAAACTAATATGTGGTTCTTGTTTTGCAGTTTTTGGATGTGGTTTATGACATTTATGTATTATTTTTCTAATGTTTTTTTAATTCCAGTGTCTTTATGAGGCTTTTTCACAAAACAAAACAATTTAGGTTACCTGAGCTTTATTAAAGTCTCCTTGGTTTAGAGTCCAAAGATGGTTTATTTTTCCCTAAGAGTTTTGCTTTTTTTTTTTTTTTTGCATTTGACGCTTTATGTTATATATAAGAGCACGGTGCATTTAAATTTTTATATAAAATAAAATTTAGGTTTTTGGTGTCATAAGTAAACCAGATGTGGGAGAGAAGGTGGCTAGCTGTAATTTTTGACAAGAATTGCAAATGAATTTAGAAAAAAATGGACATTCTTACTAAAGTTTCTCACAGTCTGTAAACAGGTTCATTCTACCTATGTAGCACTTTGAATTCTTGCACTAGTGTTTTTGCGATTTTCATCCTTTGTGGAAATCACCCTGTGAAAAGTAGTGTAGGAGAGCGAACAGTTCTGGCAGTTTCCCCAGACCATTCCTACCTTAGGGACCCTGGAATCCGCCAAAGGCTGTGGAGGCTAGGTGCTGCCCTGCACACCACAGCAGGATGCATGTGACTGCCCCTACCCCCTCCCACCCCCCAGTCCAGCTGCCTCCTAGGCTCTGAGACCTTCCCATTGGGTGAGGGGGGTGCTGGGCGGACTCTGGGGCTTTGCCATCCCACTGCATCCCCGTTTCCCCCCCCTCGCCGTGTGCAAGTAGAATCTCCCAGCCTGGACTCAAGACCCCATCACAGTGGGCTGCTAGCAGTTGACTTGCCTGCAATCGGGCAGTGAGGTAAGACTTCTGCTACTGGGAGGATGCCCCCAGGACAGGGCTGTGGGGTGAGAATGGGATGTAGTCCTGGATGTGTTTTGGCATTGCATGCTGTTAGCACATCTCTCTGGGCGTAGTGGTCAGGAGCCGCCAGCCTATCTTCCTGCTGACACTTTGCCTTAGCAGGAGCTGCAGCCATGCAGAGGGAAACTTGGCCGTGCCTTGGGTGCAGGGGTTTAGGTCTAGGGAGCCGCGTTCATGCAGTGGATGCAATGGGAGCCGCGGCAGTGCCACAGGTGCAGGTGTATAAGTCTTGGTTGCCGTGCGCATGCTGCGGGTGGACCGGGAACCGCGGGCGTGCCGCGGGCGTGCCGCGGGTGCCCGTTTTTTAGTCTTGGAAGCCAGGGTTGTTCAGAGGGTTCAGCTGGAACCACAGCTGTGCAGCCCGTGCAGCGAAAGTGGTGGTCCTGCAGCCCGTGCCGCGGTGGTGCAGAGGGACCCTGGGTCATGCCGAGGGTTCCCCGTGAGCTTCGGGCGATCCACGGGAGCCAGTGTATAAGTCTCCTGAGCCGCGGCCGTGCCGCGGGTGCCGCGGGTGCCGCGGATGCTGGTTTTTAAGTCTCCAGAGCCTCGGTGGTACAGCCAGTGCAATGGGGGCCTCTGCCGTGCCACAGGTGCAGATGTATAAGTCTCAGGAGCTACTGGTGCAGCTAGTACAGCTGGTGCAGCGGGAGCTGTGTCCCTACAGCGGGTGTAGGTGTTTAAACCTCGGGAACTGCTGCCAAGCAGCCAGTGCAGGTGCTCAACTCTCACCGTGACTTTGCACTGAAGGCACGCTCAGTTTCCAAACCATAAAATTAAACATCACCCCTTGATCCCATATTACAGACTTACTTTCTGAGTTCTTGCTCCCCTATTATCTTCCCCTTGCCCAAAGCGCCCCCTTTGCAATGTATTCCTCGTTTTCTCATTTAGATGGGGATAGACTGTCATGGACATTGTGCCCCACATATGTTTTGAGTTTCTCACCTGTTTCTCTTCCAGTTACAGCACCTTGGCTCCCAACGCATAAGGACATAAGATTCCGTGTTTCTGAGCAGGTTTGTAGTGAGCAGAAGGCGAACCTGCTTGTGAGGGGTGGGGCAGCAAGGCTGGAGTTGGGCAAATTCCGCCCCATTCCCAACAGGTTGTTCTATACTATGTAGACATTTTCGTTCTTAAAAATTTTTTGAAAGACAGAGAGGTTGAGATAAGAACTCTTCTATCCACAGGTTCATCACCCCCGTCCCCCGTAGAAAAAAGTTCGGCGGGAGGCGGGGGAAACTGGGAGCCCAGAAATGATGCAGTGGCAAGAACTCTGCCTATTTCCTTCCTCAGGGTGTGCATTGGGAAGTGAAGCTGAAATGCAGACGCCTCCTCTCCATCCCCCCGCCTCCGCAATGCAAACAGTGGACATTGCGTGGGGGAGGAGGGCACAGCAGGGCTCTCTACGCATCATGTGCCTGCCCTCTTGTCAGTCTGCCCACCCAGGCAACTCTTAAGTTGCAGCGTGCAAGGCATCCCCGGCAATCAGAGCTTTTGCAGCCTTGCGGGTTGAGAGCTCAATCCTCTTGCTGTCTCTGCTTTCTCCATAGGTGCCTCTTGCCAGCAGCTAGACACCAAACCCGAATCCCAGCAATGGGCAACTCGTGTTTTCCCCTCAAGGAACGCTTGCTGTTGCGCCTGCGGGCTCTGCCCGCCAGTCTGAGCTTGATCCGCGCTTTCACGCGCTACCGGAGAAGAATCGATTACCGCATAGTGGTGGTCGGCTCCACTGGGGTGGGGAAGAGCACCATCGTGAAGCGGTGGGTCCGTGGCACCTTCCGCGACAAATACCTGGCCACCCTTCAGAGCACCCACCCCCAAGGGCTGGGCCGCAACAAAATCGGTGGGCTGCGCATCACCGACACCACAGGCACCCGCCAGTACCCGGGGCTGAAGTACTTTGCCATTCTCAGAGGGCATGCTTTCGTCCTGGTCTACTCCGTCGCCAAGAAGGAAACCCTGGATGAGCTGAAACCCTTCTACGATCTGATCCGCAGAATCAAGGGCAACAACCTGCACAAGTTCCCCGTGGTGCTAGTGGGCAACCAGAGTGACCAGAGCTACCGCGAGCTGAGCGCAAGCGAAGGTGCTGCCCGCGCCCTGGAGTGGAATTGCGCCTTCCTGGAGACCTCCGCCAAGACCGAGTTCAACCTGCAGGAGTTATTCCACATGCTGCTGAACCACGAGAAGATGTCTGCTGCCTGCCTCCCGAACACCCAGAAGAATTCCCAGGTGTCCCAGGCTGTGGAGAAGCTGCTAACTAAGTGCATTGTTATGTGAGCTTCAGAGTCGACTCCCCCCACCCTCCACTTTCCCATAGAGTGTAGAAAGCTGACTCTGCTAGTGTCACGCTTCGCCTGTATACAGTTGGCTTCTGTGCTGTGTCTGGACTGCAACACCTAGACTTCCATAGATGTACCTTGTAACTTGATCATTTCGGGTTTTCCTGGACCAAATGAATTAATGAAATCTCGTCCTTACAAATATTGGCATTTCAGGAGAAGAAAAAAGAAACACTGAATTTTAAATCAGACTCTTATTTGTAAATGGGGGTGGGAAAAAAGCGTTTTCAAGGAAAAAAAGATACCAAAATGAATTGCAAGAATTACAACCCTTCTTGTAACCCTATGATTGTGTCTTGTTTTTAAAATGTCTAGTTCTGTAAGTGCCTGATCATATCTCCATTGTGTGCTTGACTGTCGAGAAATGTGTTTTCCCAACAAATGCCTTGACAGCTTGCTGTGCAATTGATATAGTAAAGATAAAAGGGAATCTTCTGTAACCACTGTGACATGAGGTCCAGAGCAGAAAAACTGCAAGTGACATTTGTTCACCAAAGCGCTGATGATTGTTTGCTAATGTAATCAAAAATCTTGAGCTATTTCTCCTTGTAGCTTTCAAAAAATTTAGCAGTTCCTTAATAAAGCTTTTCTTGTGTGCAATCAATTTTGAGGAGTTTCTTTCTCTTTGGGTCACAAGGCAGTGCGTTATGACTTCAAGGATACTCAAAGGTTGCGAACAAGAACTTCACACAACACCCATTATAAAAGTAGAGGGAAACTCAGCGGGGGAAGGGAGGTAACTTGGGGAAGGGAGTGGGAAATCCCAGTGCCTATTAAACGGTATCATAAAACAAAATAAAAATCAAACCTTTACACATACATGATCTCTGCAATGCAGAGCTGTTGTGTATCCACAGCATTTCCTACACTGGGAACTGGGAGAACTCCAGGCATCCTAGCAGAAGATGCTCACAGTGGCTGTTGCTGTTTCTAGAGGTGAAAGGCAAAATGCAAGCTCCCATAGAGCTGAGTCTTCTCTCAAGAGCCTGGGAGGGAAGAGAGGGATAGGAGGCTCAGGGGGAGGGAGTGGGGAGTAAGTGCGTGGGACTTGAAACTTGAAAACTCCATAATGGAAGTTTTGTTTAAGCTTTATTTAATTTTATTGGAAAGGCAGATATACAGAAAGGAGAAGAGACAGAGAGGAATATCTTCCATCCAATGGTTCATTCCCCAAGCAGCCACAATGACCAGAGCTGCACTGATTCAAAGCCAGGAACCAGCAACCTCTTCAGGTCTCCCAGGTGTGTGCAGGGTCACAAGGCCATCCTCCACTGCTTTCCCAGGCCACAGGCAGGGAGCTGGATGGAAAGTGAGGCTGCCGGAACACAAACCAGTGCCTATATGGGATCCTGGCATGCACAAGGCAAGAACCTTAGCCACTAGGCAGCCCAGGCCACATAATGGAATTTTAAAAAGATTAATTTTAGATTTGAGCATAGTTTTGAACGAGACTTCATAAATAACATATGCTCTTGTTTCAGTGCTTCTTTTATTTGAGGAAATAAAGGGAAGGGGCTTTGAATAGATTTTTCACAAAACATTTTCCATTTAACAAATATCTGTTGGGCAACTTGTATGTTTCTAGGAACAAAGCATAACTGTTGAGAAGGAACCATAAAATATCTTTCACAGTGGCACAGTCTGAGTTTAGAGGCTAGAAAATATATCTAGTGCCTCTTTTTTTTTTTCAGTAGTCAATTATCTAACATGCATTCTCAAAGCAATTGTTCCCAGTCATGAAAGAATACTTCAGTGGTGCAATCATTTTGCTTTTTAAGTGAATTTTGTTTCTAACACACAATTTCTAGCTTAGCGTAGACTAATTCCACTACTGAGAGAAAATGTTTCACTTTGACTATTCCAGAATTGTCCTTGAAATATATATTTAATTTATTGTTGTTTCCTATAATTAAGCAAAGGGATTACCAAGGATTAAAGTAACATACAAACACTAACCTTTAGAAAGGAAAGAATGGATTTTGAACTTTTTAGATGATGTGTAGTCAAAAATAAGACATTGTGAGGCACGCATTTTGTACAGCAGCTGAGATGTTGCTGGGCAGGACTACGTCCATATCAGAGTGAAGAGTCCCAAACTTACACACAAATTCTGGCTTCCCACTACATGAATCCGCACCTTGGAGGCAACAGGTAATGCAGATAATGGCTCTGGTACTCACTGCCCCAATCACCCACTCCTGGTTTCAGCCTTGGCCCAGTCGCCACTACTGCCAGCATTTGGGGAATTATCTGGTAGAAGACAGCTTTCTGTCTCTACATTTCAATCAAGTAAACACACATTTTTAAAAATAAAATGGCATTGTATTTTCATATAACTTTTGCACCTCCTCTCTCCTGCCCCTCGCCCCAGGATCTTCAAATCATCTCTGCATTACCTAATGTAAGATGACCATTCTTGTTAGGTAAGTTGTTGTTATACTATATTGTTTGAGGAAGAGTGACTAGAAAACACGGTCTGTTCACATTCAGGACAGGTGCATCTGTGACTTATAATATTTTCAGTCTGAGGTTGAAACCCACTCATTTTCCTTTCTAAGAGGACTAATCCTGAGATGAATGAGTTCACCATTCCTCTGTATTTGTGTTACACAGAATCAGAAGCTCTCCAGAATCCCGCAGTGGGTAAAAGGCAACCCAATAATTTCATATGCATAAGATGTTTCAGAAACAGGGAAGATAAGCATTTTTCACCAAGACTTGAAAGTCTTCGCAGAACAGATTACATGACTAGAATCTTTCAGGGCTCATTGGTAAGAGTTAGGTGGGGTGATTGTGGGTGGAAGCAGAAGGAGAAACTTCAGGAACAAGAATGAACAAAAGCGAGAATCAAGATGGTGGAATAAGGTAAGGACATGTTTAAATGGAGGAAGAAACATTTAATCAGGATGAAGCAGAGAGGATACATTCCAGGAAATAGGAAAGGACAGAACCAACAGCAGAGGAAGACTAACAGACACAGGAAAGAAGCGGACAAAATGGTGTGCTGTTGCAGTGACTGATACTCCAGCACGGCGATTAGAACTCCACCAACAACCAGGTGGGAAGGGACTTGCACTGGGAACTTGGGAGGTGAACCCAAAGAACTGTCCATCCTGCTAGTCCATATGATTTGACAAGAAGCAGAGACAGAGCAGAACTCAGAAGGGCGAGAACAGGGTGGATTTCATAGCCCAGTCAGCCCACTAGATCTGTAATGGGTACAATTTTGCGTAAGGAGGAAAGGTAAGGGAAAGGACTGAGCATAGGATGAGCTGGGAGTGAACTCACTTCTGACTCGATGAACTGCAACAAGGTGGCATTCTACAGGTTCCACCCGGGGCAGGTCTGGGTAGCCCTCGGATCTGACGGCCACCAGATGAAGAACTCTAGCGGAGGAACATCAGGCACCATTTTGCGCACTATGGCAAACGCTTTGGGACTGCAGCAGACAACAGTGAACTGCGCATGTGCTGAGCTCGCGAGAACTCACTGAGGTCCCACAGGAAAATAATACCGACTGTGGCACTGCACAGGTCAAAATAGGTCCGTGTTGCACCCAGACCTAATGTCCAACAGGTTCCGGCAAGATCAGCGCCACCCAGAACGTAACTAGATAGGACACCTGGTGTCTCTAATCCTGGGACCTGCTCCAACCACAAGTGAGAAAGGTTGCAGAGACAATGGTGCAGCCTCAGCACGGTATCACGGGAGGTAGAGTGTCACGCCACCTCCGGTAGAAGCCGGTTTGTGAAATCGCCGGACCGAGGCGTAAGCTTCAAGGAAGGATGCCTCCCGGAATCGGCTGCATCTCTAGTGGTCTTGGCGTTCCTAGCTGAACTCTCTTTGCTCTTATCTTTATGACTGGAATAATACTATTTATGTGCGGCAAAGGCTCGATGTTTCTTTATAAATCTATGAAGCCTTCTGACAGGAGATTGGATAAGAATAGCAAACAGTTTGAGATAAAAACTATTAAGTTGTTAGTTTTAGTGAATCTAGGATTAATTTTGAGAATTTCTAGAAAGAAGATTATAGTAGAAAACTATAGCTTAAGAAGCCATACAAGAAGAAAAACAAGAAATATAGGCAAGTTAATATTAAAACCAGTGTAAGGCACAAAACACAATGAGGGCTAACTACTTTATGATTAAAACTGCAACTGGTGCCAAACTGCGTCCACAAGAAATAGCAAATGCAGTCTGTCACCAGACTGTTAGAGAACAATCTTTGCTCAACACACCTGTTTACCTCCCTGGAATAATTACTTATAGAAATGTAACCACACGCATAAACAAAGAAAAATGTTCTTTTACAATAATCTATTGTATATAAGCTGAGGCCTTGCTTTTGCAAAAGGCACTCAGATACAACTTCCTTGAGTTGTCGTGTCTGTTTGTCACTCGCCGAATCCTTGCCCACCGTTCCCGGGGTCCTGTTCCCGTCGGACTGATTGCTCCCGGCCGAGCCCGTCCGTCGCAGTAGAGAGTGGTGAAGTCAGGAGTTGAGGCTGTAGAGACCACGGTGGAAATCTAACATAATTACCCAAGCCTGGAACTTGCCGGAGGGAGTGGCACAATTGGCTGCAAGCAAAGAGTGTGTACCAACTGCAATACATATAACTGAACTGTAGACCTGTGGGTGACACAGCTTAGAAACCTGCCGCAAGAAGAAGAATCTGATAACCAGAAGTACAATGACCAAGTGCAAAAGAAGAGACACAGGCACAATTATTATTACTGAAAACTCCCCTGCAAAGGAGCAAAACCCTATGCCAACCTCAGAGTTAACAGGAAGACATTGACAAAATGGGAAACATAGAATTCAGAAAACGCATTTTAAAGCTTCTGTTCATCAACGAGAAGCACATACAAGAGTTCAAAGAATTTAAGGAAGCAATAAAGCAAATCAAGGCTGATATATCAGAAATTAAGGACACAGTAGAGCAAATTAAAAGTACAGTGGAGAGTCCCCAAAATAGAATGAAGCAAGCAGAAGAAAAAATCTCAAAATTTGAAGATATTTCCTATCATCAGGGCACTCACCTTTGATGTTTCTAAGATGTGTGTTCTTTGGCTCATCACTACAGCAGCACTGATCTTTACTTTATCACATCAAACTTCAGAAGGTAACTGCACATCATCATCTAAATCAGTTCGCTTAATGGACACTAACTAAGAACCTATCAGGTGGCAGACACTGTGTATGGCGCTTGGCAAATAAAAGACATAATTATTGTGTTACAGAGATGGAATATGCCATGAACTGAGAGACATTTTTCTTCATTAATCATTGTTCTAACCAGTCTATATCAACTAAGCAGTCTATAATGGGTGCTATATCAATTGGGTTTCATTTAGTCAAACAGAAAATTTGTAGAGTTTTTGAGTCTACAAAGATTTAGTTCAAAGAGCTAGTTATGCACAGCTGTGTGAAGGGTAAGGAGAACAGAAGTCAAGAGGTTGTCCTTCGGATCCCACTGACAATTACAGCTTCATTTATTCAAATGCTTGTCTTTGAAACAACTTCATTTATGTCTTTATTTTTGTATATCTCATATGAAAACCTCTTATTGTCACACATACAAGCCAGAGTGATTTGTGGAACATGACTCTGGGACACAAAGAAGAATACAGAAGGCTCAATGCCAGTTCCAAATAGAGTGTAGAGAATGGGCCAACAGCGATCAACAAATACATATATATGCAATAAATCGAATGAGAAGCAGACACAATTATAGCAGGTATTTATGAAATCAGTGCTTTACACTGAACTGTTGGAGCATGGAGAGAGCAACTAACCCAACTGAATGGGACGGATGTGATGAAAATCAAGGAAGACCCTGAGTGTCAAGGCCATATAGATTAAGTCTTGAGTAACAAAAATCTACAATAATAGTGGCTTAGGCACAATTGGAGTTTATTTTTGAGAATCACAGAGTTTGTAATTGATCAGTCCAGAGCCATTGTGTATTCTGAAGTTTGGGGGACATGGACTATTTCTGTCTTATTTCTTTACCTACCTTGATTTCCTTCCTTCGTGGTTCAAGATGGTTGCTAAACTCCAACCATTAATCACCTAATCAATCAATAAGGAGGAAAAGATGGGTCAGCATTGAAGTTCAGTGCGTTAACCCACTAGCTGTGATACTATCTGCAACACCACCTATATATAAGAACCAGTTTGGGTCCTGGCTTCCCTACTTACTGTCTAGCTTCCTGGTCATATTGCTGGGAAAGTAATGGAGAATGGCTCTAGTGCCTGGCCCCTTGCTACCTGTATGGGATACCCAAATGGAGTTTCAAGCAGTTTGCTTCTGCCTGTCCCAGTTGTAAGCATTGGGAGAGTGAATCAAGAAATGAAAGAGTTCTCTTGCTCTCTTTCTCTCTCTCCCTCCCTCTCTATCTGTAACTTGGTCTTTCAAATGAGAAAGTAAATGTTTAGAAAAAAAGAAGTGGTGGGGGAGAAGAAGAACAGGCACCATTCATAAGAGTCAAACTCAACACTTCCCCCTACATCCCACCGTGAGCATAAGATATTCATACTCTTTCTCTTCACACTTTTTAGGAATGCCAAGAAATGTAGCCTTCAATTTCAGCACATAGGTGCCTTGCCAAATCCAAGGTTTTATTGCCACAAAACAAGAGAAAGTATGTGGCCACAACTGTAGTTTCTGCTACAGTCCAGCTTCCAAATCTGCATTATCTAATACTGTAAATTGCTAGCTGAAGGAGCTATTCCTTATCATAAATCTCATTTTGAACCATCTCATCTCTTTAAACACTGTTGTCAAGCTTTGTGGAGGAGAGATTTAACCAACACAAGAGCAGATATGACAGAACCTGCCAAGACTCTTTTCTGTATGGCAGGCATTGTGACACAAAAAATTAAGTCACTGCCTACAATGCTAATATTCCAGATGGTTGCCAGTTCAAGTCCTGGCTGTTCCATTTCCAGTCCACCTCTCTGCTAATGCATTGAGGACAACAGTCAAAAATGGCTCAAATTCTTGGACCCCTGACATCCTTTTGGGAGACACAGATGGAATTCCAGGATCCAGGATTTGCCCAATCCCAGCTCTGTCTCTAAATTCCTCTAACAATTCTTGGTAGGAGCCAGCAATGTTCTAAGGAGCTTGAATATACAGCTTTTATATTTTCAGTGGCCGATAAAGTCATAAGTTTCATGAGACTGTTGTACATTTGAAATCTGAGTTGTATGAAGTAAAATGTGTTGTCACTGTTAAATACAGTTTTCATTCAGCATATAAAATGAATGTATAAAAGTAATGCAGACTCATAATTCTTTATATTGAATTATTTATGTTGAAATAATAATATTTTGATATGGAGAGTTAAGGAAGATCTATTATTAAAGTTAATTTTGTGTTTAGTCTTGTTTTGATGTCATTATCAGAAAATAAAGATTACGTATATGATTCATCTTTGTGACTCATCTTTGTGTTGATAGAGGAGCCAATTTCTAGTTTAGGCCTAATTAAACAATCGTGTTAGAAAAAAATGATAGCATATATTGAAAGTCTCTGTGTTATTAGTTATTATTAGTTATCTGTGAAATTTCATGAATTTCAAGATTAACGGAGTGTAACAAAATCTACTGAAGTATGTTTGCATATAAATGGAGTCACACAGTGCATCTATATATATATATAAACCTGGGCCCACATTCCCAGAGGCTGGAAAAACAAATATATCAGACTTAGTGAATTTAGAGTTTTGGTGAGGATTAAAATAAATGAAAGTTGAAAATATTCCCACTGTTCTGATATGATGCTTTTCTAGGCTATTGCTAATGACTCTCAAATCTGTCATGCATTACATGCTGATAATACGTGAAAAAAGTGTGTAAATAAATACCTTTTGCAACTTTAGATTCAAGAAGTTTAACTCTTTGATACCACTTTGAGAGTACTTCAGAAAATTAATGCAAAGAGGGAATTAAAAGATCAACTTATTCTGATGAAAAATTGAAATCATGCAGTTTTTTTAAAATTGTATTGCATTATGTGACACAGTGTTATAGGCATTGGGATTTCCCCCCACCTTTCCCCATACCCTCTCCCCATGGTGGATTTCTCCACCTTGTTGCATTACCACAGTTCAAATTCAGTTGAGGTTCTTTCATTGGAAGTATTTACCAAGCATAAAGTCCAGCATCTTATTATCCTAGTGGGTTCAACAATTTCTTGGTGAGACCAACTCTGGTCTGAAGGTAAAGCCAGCAAAGTATCGTCCCAATCAATTAAAAGCCCCGACCTAACATCAACAACCATTTACATTATGGCATTAATTGATATGGTATTGATTAACCAATAAGTTACTAGGAAAACGCAGGTTCTTAACTACATCCTGTGACTTCTTCATAGACATTTCAGTTTTGGTTTATATTCCACCGGGTTCTATACACCTCAAAATGACTATAGATTACTATTCAGCTGTCTCGTGTTTATTTTCATTTTAGTATTTAGCTGTTTATAGTTTTGAAATCATGCAGTTTTTTCATAATAGCATTTGCCATGAACTTTTTTTGTAAGTTCCTCATTTGTGGGGTTTATGTGGGTGAGTTCATAACTATTCATTTGTTCTAACTTGCTGGTTAATATACACAGCCTCAAGAAGATGTCATAAATTCAGAACAGATTTTTTTTGAAGATTTATTTTACTTATTTGAAAGGCAGAGTTACAGAGAGAAGGCAAGTCAAAAAGAATTTTTTATGACGCATTCTACCTAGTAGGAAAACAAGGCCTACAGTTTTACTATTTGCCCAAGGTCATACAACGATGGCAGAGATGAGATTCACACGGAAACGAATCTATTTATGTAGTAACACACATCTTCACTTGGTGCTGGGCTTGCTCGTCATAATATCTCGTAATGATGGGTCTTAAGCAGCAGTTTACTCAATCACAGCTTTGACAATCAGGTTGGAGAGCAGACCCACCTCAGCACTTGTCACATTCTCTCATTAGAATTAGAAGCTGTGTGAAGGTGGGGATTCTGTACCCCAGTGATGACATAGTGTTTCTTCTTTATAATATTAGGACATAAATTATAGAAAAGCAGGGAAGCCACCAAAGATAGCTGTGTTTTTATTTGTATTTTCTTAAAGAAAAACACCTTATGTGTAAACTCCAAAAGACAGACTGTGTAGGAAGTTCGAGTGATGGCAAGTTGTTCAGGTTGGATGGAGAAAGGGTACATGGCAAAATAGGCTCACAGAGGGAAACTGAAGAAATCTGGAGGAAAACCAAGAGAAATCCCAGTACTATTCTGAGAGCTTGACATTATGGTACAGCTGGTTAAGCCACTGCCTGTGAAATAGGAGTGCCAATTTGAGTCCTAGAAGCTTCCAACTCCCTACTAATGTGACTGAGAAAGCAGCAGAAAATGGCTCAAGTATGTGAGCCCTTGTATCCACATGGGAGACTGAAATGCAGTTCCTTTCTCCTTGCTTTGGCTTGCCCAGTCCTGGCCACTGCAACCCTTTGAAGAGTGAACCAACAGATGGAAGATTTCTCTCTCTCCCTCTCTCTCTCTCTGTCTCCTCTCTCTCTATGTCACCGCCCCCTCCCCATTCCCTATCTCTCTTTAAGTCTGCCTTTCAAATAAACAAACACATCTTCATCCATAATGTCAGGATACACTTTAATAGCATAATGATGGACTTATGACTGATTGTGAAGTACTATGCTACTGTAATGAGATGGGGAAATTAGTGGGGGTGGGGAATAGGATTAGGGGAGGGGATAAGGGGAATCCAAGAGCCAATGGAACTGTATCGTGGAATAAATAAATAAATAAATAAATAAATATTTCCTAGGTAGGTTTGTTGAGAGTTCTAAATGAGTTGCTAACAAATGAAATAATTAAGATATGGCCTAGCACATTTTAAGCAACCTATAAATAGTAAATATGATGAACATTGGCAGAAAAAAATTGCTTGTATGACTATAAGAGGAGTGCAGATTTTAGAGGAATGAGGTGGTATGAGTTAATCCAGGTCAACATGGAAGATATGGCAGTACGTTGGATTCTGCAGAGGACACCTGGTAGCGTATCAGAGGACACCTGGTAGTGTAACAGAGGACAAAAGAAAGAGGACAGAAGACAGAACTGATCAACTACCCCAGCCAGTAAATATCTGGGCAAATGGAGACTCAGTGTCAACCAGTGGATTCTGGAGAAATTTCATCATGCTTGGAGTGGCGAGATCAGCAGTAATTCAGAACTGTTAAACTATCCGAACCTCTTGATCAGGACCCTCAGAGCATGCCCCACATCAGGGACCCTGGGGTGGTGTCAGGTGGCTGTTCTTCATCCCAAAGTGCAGAGGCATTTGGGAGGCTGGGTGTAGCTTCTCTCCTTATATTCTCCCTTTACGCAGATACAGGAAGGAAAAAAAGAGAACGTGGAAATAATGGTCTCACTCACCTTCCTGTAGCCCCTGACCCTTATCATCCTAGTCAACTATGTAAAAATCATCAAAAATAAAAATGATAAACAAAAATGCATATATGGTGGCGAGAGAAGTGCACTGAGTTGTTTTATATATGCCTTATAGAAAACTATTCTGGAAGAATATTTAAATAACTATAATAAGCACTGGCTCTCAGGAGAGGAATGGCAGTTTAATGAGCAAGGGAGACTCACTTCTCATTTTACACCCTTTAATACAGTTTGAATTCTATTACCATATGCCTATTTTTTCTAATGACTGAAAATGTAGCTAATTTTCTTATGAGTCTCAGTAGAAAAGACAGAGTAAGGACTAGAATCCAAATATTTTGACAGAAATCACAGTGGTTTTTCAATTTATTTAATAGGGAAGTAACCCTAGTGAGGACCCATATGGTCTAATTATTAATTTTAAAAATGCTGCAAACATATTGTGCATATAGGTCCTGGTATTCAACACAGGAGAAACAGATAAAGCTCAAAAGGATTAGATATGTAACACTGGTTGGCATTCTTAGGTCCACCTGATGTCACAAGATGAACTCAGAGTTCAAGGACATGGGCTTAATCCACACCTTTCATTTTGCAATGTGACTTTGTGAACTGTGCAGATGAAATAAAATAATCTCATGAAATTTTGTCCGCAATACCTGTCTCATGGTAACTCCTCAACCTGCCAGCTGAATTGGATTGCTGTTTTTCTCCCTCCTTCTCTGCCTTAGATATTCATTACACAGCTAATGCAAAAAACCATCTACTCAAAACCTTCAGCCTCGGTACTCCCAGAAATTGTGTTTACCTGATATTTGTCAGAGAGGCACATCTGAAACTTTCCATCTTGATAAGCTGTACACTCAAGCGTGGGAGGTGACTAGTCTGCCACATTAATGCATGTCCTTCTATTTACTCCTTTTGCTCTGAAAGCTCATGCAGCCTCTTTGTACCAGAGTTAATAATCCAGAATGGGAGAGAAAGAGAGGGACTTGGAGGGAAATTACTCATAATTGCAGCACTCTATCGTTGAGTTTTTCTCGGTAACCTAGAGCTGAACATTGTGAAATATATTTGTTCCCAGTGCAATTTAAAGGCAGAGCAAGCAGTGCTGTGAGCCCAAGCGATTTAAGAACAGGGGCAGCTCTTCATATATTTGGGTTTTTTGCCCGAAAATGCCCACCTGGGTGAAAATGCTCCTCTACCCTGATGGTAGGGTCACATCTTCAGGGATTGGTTTTAATATCAGTTTACCATTCCTCACTATCTGGTAGTCTCTGAAAACTTCTGTGGATTGCAGCTCTTCAAAATCAAAATGAGAAGATCTGAAATTGAAGGTCCACAGCAAAGGAGTAGGGGAGGAGGCCAAATGGTGGTAAATTATGGGTGGGGAGATGACCAGTCTACAGTGTGGGCAACTTCCTCTCAGTTTTATTGGGAAATGTGAACCCAATGTTACATTAGGATTTTTTTTTTAGTTTTTTAATGAAGACTTATAATTTCAGAATATTACCAATGAATTAAAAATTGTTTATGAAGAATTCTATTTGTGTCCAACTGCACAAGATCTTAACACACCAATCAAAGACCTCAGAATGGTGTGTACAGATGATTTCTTAGTATTCAGAGACTTTGTGCTATCTTTACTTTTATGTGGGAGAATGAAAATTATTGTACTTCCTCATAAGACACTGTCCACAATGACACCATGGCATACAGAGTGAAGCTAGAAGCTCTTAATTGAGCTCCATTTCTAGTTCATGGTACCCATATAATTCATTCCTACACACCAGTTCTCTTACTCGGAGAATGGCAACACAACTGTCTTCTTCACATCACTGGGCTATACAAAATATGTTTAAAGCTGTAAAAGCAACACAAATAGGAAATTACCAAGGATTATTGTTTGAAGATGGGAAATGAGACTAATTCAGGATCAAGGAATTACTAAGCTTGTAGCAGCAGAAATCAAGGCTGGGTTCTCTTCAGTGAAGTGTGTACAGTACAGTGGTCAGGAGAGGAACTATGATGCCAGCTTGAATGAATATGCAAACAACGTCTCCTGCTTGGTGGCCACAACCTTGGCAAGGGCCTCTGCTGCTTCATTTGGGCTAATACGAGTTTCTCCATTACAGTATTGTTTTGCATACCCTTCAGGCTATCCCCAGTAAGTCCCATCTACTGGTGTTTACGATGTGGGATTCCCTCCCCACTGTGACTTGCTTCTTACCACTAGAATACGACAAAGGCAATGCAGTATCATTTCAGTGATGATGATTCACTATGTAAGATTCCATGAGAAAAGATAGGAGTTGGAGACACTACTTGTGACCTTGGTGAAGTAATCAACTATGCATCAAAAGTTGGCATGGCCAGGCAATGACAATAGCTGCTGGGGTGGCCTCTAGAAGTTGAGAATAGCTAATAGCCAGCAAAAAGCCAGGGCCCGAAGATGGGTTCTCACAGCAACCTGAATGACTCTGAGACACATTCTTCCCCAGATAAGTCTCTAAATGAGAGTACACCTGACTCAACACTTTAAGGTAGCCATTCAATTCCAAGAGCAGAGGATCCAGTTGAGCTCTGCCCTGACATGTGCCCTGCAGAAACTGAAATAACCAACATGCATTGTTTAAACTATTGTGTGTGTGTGATCATTTTTAACACAACAATAAAAACTATTAACTCCCTTATATTATCATTATGCATATCATGAGTTAATATTTGTAAATTACTCCCATTTTCATGATATAAAGATGTTATAGAATCACATTCTGGATGCCCAGTTTATTGTCAAATATTGGTTAAGTAGCTACAGCTTTTGTTTCTGACTGTGATTATCCCAGAAATATGTGCCATCCTATAACTGTTCCAAACTTATGAGACAGAATATTGTACAGCAGATCTCATTCTTGTCCTCACCTGGTAATTGAGAACCCATTACCTTCACTTCCAAAAAGAATTTCTGAGAAGTCTTTGGGTTACTTCTATGTATAAACTAGTCAAGCAACTGTAGCTGCACCTAGTATCTGCCACATTCTTCCAGAGCTGCTTACCTTCCACTGGCAGTCCAAAAGCAAGTTTACATGATGCTGTACCCCAAAATATTCGGGGTCTCAGAGAAATCATGGGTTTCATGCAAAAGTGGAAACAATTGCTTTGTCTCATTCTGTACATTTGTCATCTGGTCCTGAAAGTTGCATGGTAAATTCTAAATATCTTGCCCATCATCTTACGAAAACATACTTCTGACCTCTTTCAAAACCAAAGCTCAATATAAGATCCATTCTCTTTCCTTGCTTCCCAGTCACTTACTACTCTTTTTTTTTGCTTAATTTCTTTTAACCCTTACTGCCTTAGTTAAATCTTACCTGATTGCCCAGAATCTCTTTATACCCTTTTCATAATTACTCATTTAACAGTTTTCCAATCAGCTAGAGTATAAGCTTAATAAGAATATTGTCACTTGTGACTCACATTCATTAGTGTATCCCTAATATCTAGCACTGCCCACAGAATATTAAAAATGCTTAATAAACTTGTGTTATTATAGGAAGCTATATTTTATAGAATAAATTCCAGCTCAGTAAGGTTAAGTGGTTTCCTAAGATACAGAGTGATAAAGGAAAGACTTAGCTTTGCCCAATTCCAGAAACTTTGATCTTTAACCACCATAAATTAATATCATAGTCTCAGGTTTGCTTCCCTTTTCATCACCTGCTGAGGGAGAACACAATTCAGACAAATCTGCAGGAGTATTTCGTGCTTAAATCAGAATAATCAACTGGTTTGACTGCAAATGAAAAATAACCTAGATATATGCTTGGAAATATAACTTCCTTGTTACAGAAAAGCTTGTCATTTTCTTGTTGATTTTGTTAAGTCTAAAGCAGAAAAGTTTCCTGGGCTTTTAGAACACCATAATAGACCAAACAATTTTCTGTCAGAATCAGAAAAGTTCCAAAGTACAGCTCCAGAATGACGCAGAGGAGGGCTTCACAATTACTACTTGAGGACAGGCCGGGCATTTGTGGCACGTGGATTAAGTGGAAGGTAGAAGAAAGTGCTACACCCTGGAGTCCAAGTCAGTTATCCAGCAGGAGATATTTGAAAATACGTGACATTTTTAGTAATCATCAATACTGGACTCACTAACCATCTTTCATCCACTCAACCTTTACTAGGGCTTATTCAGTACAGGGGTATTTTCTGGGTGCTGAGGATACAGAGAAGAATGCAACAGACTAAATTATTGCTCTCATGAAACATACAATGTGGTAGTGTAGGAAAAAATATAATAAACAGACAGAGAAGTATAAAATAACGCCAGAAAATATTAAGTGCATGAAGAAAAACAATACATGAAGAACCAAAAGAGGCCACTTTTTCTAAGCATGGGACGGAATTAGGATTGCATGTGATTTTTACAACCATTTCAAAGTAGATACCAGTGCTTCTGTTCCTGAAAAGTACAAGATAACTTACTTGCGCAAAAAATCAGATCAAACCCAAGCTGATCCTATGTGCCAAAGCCCAGGTCCTTGTGACTAACATTTTCCAGTCCTGGGGATTTGTGCTTATCAGAGCTGGGCTGGCTCAGCTCTGGCATGTTGCTATCATTTCTGCTCCAGCACAATCATTCGTGAAGTTTTTATGGTATATTACATTCTTAGCAAGCTCTGGGAAACAGATAGCACTGCTTTCCTAAGGAGCCTGCACACTATTAGAAATGTAGAGTAGTGTGGGGATTTAGAATGTGACCGATTAGACCCTGGATAAGCAGAAAAGGCAGACACAGGAACTGGGATGAGAGCTACAGTGAGGAGCAGAGCCTATCTGCTGTCCCCCACAAGCTGGAGACCCAATGGCTCAGCCCTGCCTTGTTTTGGATCCTAATTTTTTCATGTACTCTCATTAGCTTCCCCACCCACCTTGTCCTTCTAATGTTCCTCACACCCACTCAACTTACTCTTGCCCCAGACTTTCTACTACCCGCCACATCTGAGTCACTCTCTGACTCATCACAGGTCTTTTCTTCAAATCATAATTACTGTCTACAAGCATACTGTCTATTTTTTTTTGATTCCTTGTTACTCAGTAGTTCTACTTAAACAACTTTTTGACAGCAAGATGTCTTTGCTTGCCTAATTCAGTGTTATCCCAGTTCCTCAAAACTGTCGGTGAAGACACAATGCAAGCCCTTAAAAATATGAATTGAATAATTAAAAGAAACAGTGAGTAAATGACTCTCCGTGCTTGACAAATCTGAGGAGCTTGATGCAGATATAGCGGCCTGGGTTTAAGAGAAATGTTCATGAGGTTCAAAGCAGGGCCTGAGCAATATGCAATGGCCAAAGGCTGAACATTAATTCTAAGGTCAAAGAACCCATTGTTATATATTCAGGAACTTTGTGAGCTGTTAGCTAAATACAGTCATTATAAAAATTAGATAAGTTAATAATTACAGAAATTATAGTTAAATAAATACACTGAAGTACTCAGAACTCATCCCTGTAATTCCTATTTTACCACTGCTCATTTTTATCCATGCATTAATGATTTTTATATTGATTGTACCTGTCTGGAGGAAATACTCAGCAGAGAGTGCTACTGCACATTCCTTTCCATCTGTATTAGCACTATCATGCTGGCAGAGTGGAACTGGACAATGTAGGAGTAACTATCAAATGGAAATTGCCAAATACCATAAGTCAGGAACTGGTCCCATTGGAGGGTCCATGTTGAATATTCACCAGTACACCACTGTACATTCGGAAGTACAAGAATTGTGGCCAGAATGGGAAGATAAAGGGCTCAGATCTACCATGCCAATCACTGTTAGGTGATTTGATAGTTTCTGAGCCTTTTCTGTTTGAAACTCCATTAACTCCTACTTGGAGCTTTCTTCTTCCTTGCCATCCCCATTGCTATTTCTGCCCAAGTCTAGCTCAAAGGAAATGACTAGTTAAGCAATGAGATTATTACTAGGCTTTGATTAAGAGAATTTATAAAGGGAATATCATTATAAAACAAAATAGAATAGAATAGAATAGAATAGAATAGAATAGAATAGAGAACTTGAGGAACATTATCTTGGCAGTTGCTTTGAGGAGCTCAAAGGAGGATTTTGCCTGAGTGATGGCTCATGCTATACTGAAACAGGCATAAGAGTGCAGCAACAAAGGCAAGTTAGAAAGGTAGTAATGATTGGGAAAGGTTCCCTATCAAAAGCAATGGAAAGAAAACAAATGGATGCAGAGGCAAAGAGAAAATATACTTTGGGGCACTCTGGGTGGTTCTGTTTGGCTAGAACAGTGGCTCTGAAATTTTTTTAGGCTTGGAAACTCTCCAAATTGTTAAAATAATTGAGGATTGCAAAAGTGTTTCTTTTATGTGAGAATACACCTATTAGTAATCACCATATTAAAATTTAAAATTTACAACTTCAAAATATATATTTATTGTAAAAACAATGCTTCTGTATGTGATAAACTAAATAGTTTTTATGAAAAATATCTTTTCCAAACAAAAACTCGTGAGAAGTTAGCATAGATTTACATGTCTGAACATCTCTTTAATGTCTGGTTTATAGGAGACAGCTGGGTTCTCAAATTTACTTTTGCATTCAGTCAGTTGCAATATCAAATATCTTGTGACTCTCAGAAAGCATCAGCACAGGAAAACATCAATGAGAAAATCAGAGTGAATAAAGCAAACAAAGTGTTAGCATTGCAAAATTACTTTAAGCTCAGTCCCTCCTGACAGGTCCTGGGGAACCCCATGAGTCCTTGGACCATACTTTGAGAATCTCTAACATGGAGAATGAAGTTCAGAGTGTTCAATGTAGCAACTGATGGGTGGGAAAGATGAGGCTTGAGAAAGAAGTTGGAACTAGGAAGCATCTTATAGACTTGACAACTTAAAAACAAGAAAGAAGAAAGTCTTAAAAAAAAAAAAACCTCTAATGAGGACAATACATTAATATATTAGAAAGGCTAACAGATGTTTGGGATAGGGGATCAATTAAGAGGTTGTGACCATAAAGCAGATGGTATACGAAAGAGTCCTAAACCAAAGTGATGCCAACCGATATGAACAGCAAACAGAATTGCCAAGCAGAAAGTAGGTAGACACAGAAGGATACTGCGATGAATTCTGTGTCAAGGCAGAGGCAGCTGGGCAGGTGACTGACTTCTGCGTCAGGCAGCTGGATGGAAGTTGAGAAGCCAGGAGGGAGGTGAGGACCCAAGAACATCTCTGGGATGGGAAATGACTAATTCCACTTACTACATGCAACTAGAAAACTACATGTTTTCTAGTAGACAGTTGACTGGTGAGGCAGAGAGAACAGAACAGGTATCTGGGCAAAGAATAATGTGTATTGAGGAAAATTAGCCAAGGCTAACAAGAAAAAAATGGATTCAATTGTAGTGACAGTGTCTCATCAGCTTTATAACATGGCAATAGAACAAATGCGTGCAAAGTTATCACAGTACCTGGCACATAATAGTCACTCAAATAGTCTTTTTTTGTTTTCATTTTTAAATTTTTCTCTAATTCTCAAATAAGCCTCAAAGGTGGTCTTCTTGCAGCACATTCACACGTAGTGATTGTCATTTGGGATAGTGCAGTATATGAACTTAAAATGGATGACTTAATTTTTCTCAGGCTTTTGGCCAAGAAAATTAACAATGTTGGAAAAAAATAATGTAGCTATTTTACAATGTAATATCATAAATAGGAAAAGTACAAAAGCCTATTAGGCAGACAATGAAGCATCTGCAGCCACACCATTCAAAAGCAGAGGGAATAAGGCACTGAATTGCACAGCTACAGCAGTGAGTCTGCTTCTGATCACAACGCTCAGCCCTGCTCCTGACTGGATGGATGCTGACTGGTAGGCGTACACGGGGGGAAGAAGTGTGGTTAGAATAGGCTCATGTGACTGCTGTCTTAGTCCATTTGAGCTTCTGTCACAAAACACAACATTCTGGGTGGCTTGTAAACAACAGAAAGTTATGTCTCATAGCTCCGGAGGCCAAAAATCCAACATCAAGATGCTGGCTGCCTTGGCCTCTGGTGAGGTGCTCCCTGGGTACCTCCTTGTGCAACATTAATACAATTCCTGAGGGCTCCATTCTCATGACCAAATCACCTCCCAAGGGCCCTGCCTATAAACGTCATCACATTGGAAATCAGGTTTTAACATGTTCATTTGCAAATAGGACACAATCGTTTAGTCCACACAGCTTTCATTCATTCATACATTTACTCCACAAACATTCATTGAGTATCTTCCTAGAGACAAAAGGGGATGCCAAGTCTTGTGGGCGTTGGAAAGTGGATGGGGACTAGGACACTACCTTGTAGGAATTCATAGTTTATCATTAGTAGGAAACTTTTTTTGAGCTCTTACAATGTGCCAGGCATCATTTTAAGTTTTATGTACATACTAGCCTTTTGCTCTTCCTAACAAATGTAAATAGTACATGTTATTACTACAACTCTCATTATACAAATGGGAAAACTGAAACAACAAGGAATGAAGGTACTTTCCTATGTCCAAAGGCCAATGTGCTCCAGTTGGGCATACTACCACAGAGTATGTCTTCTGTTGTGGATCCAAGAATGTGCCAAGCGGGTAGAGACTTATAGGTGCCTGTGCATGAGACTGCTCAAAGCCAGAGGCATGAGGGGCAGAGTATTGGAAAATGAAGAGGAAAGTATAGAGCCATCCTTGCACACATTTGCTACTTCATAAATATCCGTGGGACAGCAATTTGCAAAGGAAAAATCTGAACACAAATACACATGTAGTGTGTAGGTCAACGCTAGAGTGCCAAAAGTCAGGAATGCCAGGTGAAGAAGTGTAACTATTATTTCTGTAATGCAGTGAGAAGCCCAACACTCCTTAAGGCAAGGAATGCTGCAATACAAAAAAATGGTTTAGAAAAATTGATGTGGAAGATGGTGTAGCAGAGGAATCAAAGGAGAGAGAGAGAGAGAGAGAGAGAGAGAGAGAGAGAGAGAGAGAGTGAAGGCAGGGAGAATACATGATGAGGCCTTTAAGTTTCAAGAAGAGGTAAGGATTGGCTTATCTCTGCATAGCATATTTTCCTTCTTATTATAAAGTAATATATGTTCACTGTAGCAAATTCAGAAAATATAGGAAAGTGAAAAGATGAAAAATACCCTCAAAATCAATACACCAAGACAATTACTGCTAGCATATTTATTTAGCTTCAGTTATTTTTCTAGGACCATATTTTCTAGATAGCTTGAGAGATAAAGAGTGGGTGGACAGATAAAACTGAAGGGAAAAACTGGAATAACATGCATCTGATTTGGGATTCTGGGTTTTCTCGTTTATCTTTTCTTTGTCCAAGTCAGTATTACTTTTCCCGTGTCATTGAACATTTTGTTAGGCAGCCGAGTATTGGGGTTGATTGAAATTTGAAGGAAGCAACTTGAAAATCGTTGAAAGTTTTGCTTTTGTAACTGTAAATAGTGCTTCAGAGAACATGCTGGACAACATCCATATCGTGTCTCAGAATGTAGTCTCAGGCTCAGTTTCTAAGAGAGAAGCTGCTGGTCAAGAGTATGAGAACTTAAGGCTCTTGATCCGAATTTTCAGACTACTTTCTGGAATGACTGTAATAATTTACATATCCATCATCCTTAGACAAAAGTCCTGCCACAGATTGTGTGTCCCTCTGAGTGTCTAGCCCTGAGTGCTGCGGCTTAGGGCAGACCGCAGTTTCAAATTAGATTTCAAATATTTTGACTAGGATTACGTGTCAAATCAGGACACCTCTTTCTTAAAGCCAGATTTGCTCAGTGGATTGGGAATTGGAGAAATGACCACTTAGGTTGGAGTAGACATGAAGACCAACAATATTGAGTGCTTGGCCTGACAGGGAGGACTGCAACTCAGAGAATATTCTTAAAAGAAATGGCAGGACTGACTACTTCTCAGGCACTTTCTTGTTAAGTTTGTTTCAAAGAAGGGAATCATGATTGTTTGGGTCTTGGTTACTCTGAGTCTTAATCCTTTTTGTGTCTCCTGACAAGCTATGATATGACTACCTTACTTTTCATTACGAGCTCTTAACAAGAAAGAAGAGGAAAAGAACATCACAGTTGCTTTAGTTTCTTTTTTGATTGGTGCAAGAATAAAATTAGAAATCATGTGAATAGCTTATATATCCTCATCTCTTTGGTCCTCAAAGCATGGAAGATCGAGAGTTTGTCTGAAAAATTACTGAGAAGGCCTTTTTCTTTCAACCAAATGTGATGTCTGATTTCATAGCTCTGAACATCATAATCTCATTTTTTTAAGATTTATTTTTATTATTTTTTTATTGGAAAGGCAGATATACAGAGAGGAGAGACAGAGAGGAAGATCTTCCGTCCGATGATTCACTCCCCAAGTGAGCACAACGGCCGATGCTATGCCGGTCCAAAGCCCGGAGCCTCTTCCGGTTCTCCCACGCGGGTGCAGGTTCCCAAAGCTTTGGGCCGTCCTCCACTGCTTTCCCGGGCCACAGGCAGGGAGCTGGAAGGGAAGCGGTGCTGCCAGGATAGAACCGGCGCCCATATGGGATCCCAGGGCGTGCAAGGCAAGGACCTTAACCACTTGTGCCACCGCGCCGGGCCCCATAATCTCATTTTCATTGAACATATGGAAGGTCCCTTATTTCTTCTAGCACCTCCTCAGGGTTGTGTCCTGCTTCATTCAATGTACTCGGACAGCATGCCACAATTGTGGCTCTAGGTGATGATGAAGAGCAAGTGAATTTGATTAGTATTAACTCTAACCCCATGGATTCTTAGATTCTAGCATCTTAATCCAATATGAATGCCCCATGGGGAGTATTTGGAAGGTAGAATACCCTCTTTCCTTTTAATTTCCTACAAGCAAACTAGTACCTTTTCATGGTACCTATGTCTATTCTAGGTGCTCTACCATCATTATCACATCCAATGCTCAGAGAAGCAAGTGTTACTAATAGTGGCCGAATTGACAGATGGATGAAATGAAAGGGATTTAATTTGGGCAAGGTCTCACACACACAGTCAAAAAGAGACAGACCTACAGACTGCACATGTCAAGTCAGCCTAGCCCCAGAGAAAGTGCCCTCAACCAGCATGCTATGCTGCCACTATAATTAAGGCTTTCTCACCCAGCTTTCAGACAGTTCTGTCCACACAGCTTCTCTGTATCAGATTAAAATAGGATTAAAAATGTCTTATTGGTAAAATAACTTTTTCCTTTATTGATCTTTTGTTGACTGTGTGAGCTTAGGCAAGTTGACTTACTCTCTGTGCCTCAGTATGCATGTCACTCAGGAATGTTAATAGTATGCATTTCACAGCATCATATAAAAATCTGATGAGTTAGCACAAGTACTCAGAATAGCATCTGACACAGGAAACTACCCCTCCAATAAGGTTTGTGGTTACTATTATTATGTTACATATGTATTATAACATTATCATAATTATATGCCAAGAACTGTTTAAAAACACCAGGGAAATAGTGTTAGGTGGTTTCCTCCTCTCAGTTCCAGTGCAGAAATGATTTTCAACAAATAATGACACATGATAAACGCTCAGTGTTAGAAGGGAGAACTGCAGGTTGCCTTGGGAACAACTAATATCCTGCTCTAACCAGAGCTGATCAGGAAGCCTCCCACGGGAATGTAATTGAACATGGCAGACACTGAAATCACTGTTTTTGTCCAGATTTTTCCTCCTTTGTTTTCGCTGTTACCTCTTCTCATTTTTCACCTTCACTGTGAGCAAGTTTGTTAAATCCAACTCCAAAATATCCTTGGCTTCTATGCAATAAAATGACCACCCTGAGTCACCAGCTTCTTCCCCTTGCCACTCACAGGAGTCTCCAAAAGCCTGTGCTGTTCTTTCTATCATGCCTACCAATCATTCTTCATATAGCATCCAGGATAATATTTTTTTAAATATACCTGCAAATTCCAATGTTTCAGTAGCTTCCACTTACACCTAAAAGCAGCATTTTTTTACTCAGGGCCCATAAAGCTCTGATGATCTGCTTTGCTCATTCTCTCTCTCTTTAAAGTATTTAACAGCTTTTGCTTTTGAAAGATACAGGGAGGGAGAGGAATAGAGAGCAACACACACACACACACACACACACACACACAGAGAGAGAGAGAGAGAATCTTCCAGTCTGTGTGTTACTTCACAAACAGAATTGCCAGGGCTGAACCAGACTGAAGCCAGGAAGCGGGAGCTTCATCCAAGTCTCCCACACGGGTGGCAGAGGCCCAAGTACTTGGGTCATCTTCCACTGCTTCAGCAGATGCATAAGGAGGGAGCTGAATTGGAAGTGGAGCAGCCAGGACTACAGGTGGAGGTTTTTCTAACTACACCCACAATGCCAGTCCCGTGCCCAAATCTAATATTTCTCTATATCTACTCTGTGTCCTAGGAACCCTGGTCTTCTTTCTCCTCCCCTCATCATTGCTTCAGGGCCTTTGCACGTGCTGCTCTGTCTGGAATATCCATTGTTACTATTTAGATCGCTTCCCATGTGACTCAGAGGAGATTCAGCTTATTGCATTTTGCCCTCTCCCAACCAGCTACCACTCTCCAGAGGGTCTCGCATGCCCCACTGCTCTTTGCTTGCCTTCTAACATGACAGGACAGCATCTTGTTTATGTGTTGATTACTTCTTTCTGCTCTGCCTCTCCAGTGCTGGCAATGTGAGATTCACAGGAGCAAGGGAGTTTAGCCTTCCCTTTACTACTCTCCCCAGCATCTAGAACTGTGACAGGCAGTAAGGACTTACTAAGTATTTGTGATTTAAGTGACTGAAATCAGTTTAAACCACTCCCTTAAAGAGAATTAAGGATCAACCAAGTGACAATGAAGGGCAAGAGTGTTTCAGCAGGGCACAGTATGAGCAAAGACCTGGGTTGGGAAGAGCATGGCATCCTAGGAAACTCAAAAGAAAGCAGGTGGAAGCCAGAGAACCAGGAAGGGCCTTGTTCAAGGTGAGGCTAGCATCTGAGTAAGTCAGAACATGTCAAACCCTGTATGTCATGCTAAGCATGGTGGACTTTTGTAAGTACGCAGAACAAAATGTTTTAAGGCTTAAGCCATGAATTCAGATCAACTATTTTTTTTTTAAATCCTTTGTAGCCAGCCCAAGGGTTTAAGAGTAGATACATAAAGTCAAGGCTTAAGATCTATTTCCCCGACCTACTTCCTGAGAAAAACCATGTGAGCTAAGCGTAGTTGTTTCCAAGATGTAAATTTTAAAAAGAGATTCTGGGAGCATAAACAAATTGTTGAAGGTCACTGACTCTATGCAGGCCTGTCCTGGCTTAAAGCAGCTATGAGCAGAGGAAACAGGGAGGGCCATAAGGGGACCACAGGCCAGATGCCCTTGGCAATGCTCAGCCCTCCGCCACCCTCCTAAAGAGGCAGGGCTCCAGCGTGATGCATGTCAGATCCTTTCCCTGTAATCAGTCTTCTACTTCCTATGAACAGATCCTCATGAATCTTGTCTCTTAAAGTGCGTCTCTGCTCTGTGAATGTTAACAACCTTCGTTATGTAAAAAGTGTGGCCTGTTGCTGTCGGTGGTGATGAGTACATGTATTACAACCACAGTGTGGTAAGCGTGATCACCATCCTGCCATCTGCCTCCAACAAGGTAGGGCAGCCTTGCTCACCTGTGATTGATGAGTTCGCTGCTCTGGTTTACTGCCAATCACTTCTCCCTTGCTTCCCACCTCTAGGAGAACAGTGTAAGGTCAAGACCCATGGCTACTGCCGCAGAAAGGAAAAAACAGTTTCTAAGCATGTACTATGTGCCAGGTTTCAGGCAAGATGTTGATATCATTTAATTTATATACAGCAATTCTGCCCTCTTTCACTGATTGAGACCTGAAAAACATTTTTCAGGTTAAACACACACACACACACACACACTAAAGACTTAGCATGGTGGACAACAAATAGGGTAGTAGAGTGCTAACATCTTATCACTGAAATTGTGTTCCTAGACACGGATGCCTGAAAGCAGGAGTGGCAATTCTTATTTATTAATTAAATGGCATTCTTATTTTAAATAAGCATTTATGAGGTATTGTGGCTGTAACTTCAACCGTTCAAAGTGGGACAGTAAAGCTAGTAAGAATTTCTTCATTTTTTATCATTTCATGTCTAGAAGATTCGTTCCTTCCCTAGAGCTTAGTATCCTTAACATGACTTCTTTTCTTTCCATATGACTTTGAGAATAGTCACCTGTTCACGTAATGGATGCAACTTGTAGCAGCATCTCTTCAGCATGTTGGAATTGCATCACTACTCTGGTGCTTTGGGGCCTTTATAAAAGTATAAGAAGAGTCACTGTTACATTGTGCAGTCAAACTAAGAACTAACAGGTAGTGAGCATATTAGGATGCATATGTTCAGGATATACAGGATGGAGAGGGATGGTGCAGAATTTTACCACACTTTGAGTGACATGCTAATTAAAACTTAAGAATTGCTTATTTCTGGAATTTTCTATTTAATGTCTTTCTAACTGGGGTTGACAGCAGCTAAACTAAAACTGACCATTGAAGCTGCAGACAGGAGCTTCTGTATTCTCTCTTCTGATTGCCCCTGTACCAGCTCCAACATCCCTACATCACATATTGAGTCACTTTACAAGTGACCTAGCCTCCAAGTTTGCTCCCAACTTTCCACCCTCTGTTACCATCAGAGACTTTCAATAGGAGCACAAAGATGGATGCGTTTTCCCTCTGCTCAAAAACATTCCCTGACTCTCCATTACCTACAGTTCTCTGTCCTATAAAGAATACAAACCACCAAGCTAGACTGACAAGAACAAAAAGATGCTGCTAGAGCAGTGATAGGCAATAATGATTCATGATGCTTTTGCTGGTGGAGCAGTGCTGGGAGCCAGAGAAGGCTTCCCAGAGGGGAGCTGAGCTGGACTCAGAGGGTAGAGGATCCTCTTAAAATGATGGCTGCCACATAAGCCAAAGTACCATAAAATGAATGCTGTGACTCTGGCAGCACCCGCTCCCCCCCACCAGGACACGTGACTGGTTGTTATTGCATCATGGAATCTTTTGCTCAGGTCTCTAAGGAGCAGCCTAGCAACAAGCAATGATTTGTTACCGTGAGGCTGTCAGGCAGTCTATCAGAGGTTAGAGCCATGTGAACTGCATGCTGATTTATGAAATGAAATTTCTCCACTCTTACAAGCAAACAGATTTAGTTACACAGTTCGGATGGGGTCTTGGGAAAGGCAGCCTCCAGAGAGAGAGAGATCAAGGCTAGCCCCCACATCAGCCCAACACCACCTCTGTGGGACATGGAGCATTGATTTTGATGAAGGCCATGCAAGTCACAGGCATGAGGCTGGGACAGAGTGGGCAATGTGACAGGGGGAATTATTTAGAAAATCAGACCTTGGAATTTGAATGCTGTGATTTAACTTTTGCCTTTTACCTCTATATTTGGTTTGGGGGAAATGAGGCTTAAGGAAGGAGTGTCTGTGTCCTAGGAAGGTTAAGGAGATACCGTGAGGGTCCTCAACAAAAAGGCTCAAAGAAAATGGAGCTTCATCTGTCTATTGAAGCATTTCTTAGCCCATAAAGGGGCAAAAATGTCCTTAGCATTTTCCTAGTTCTGCTTGTTAGGACCAAGAACTCTACATAGGAATTAGCTCTGAAGGATAACTAATAAAGACCTTCCACATGCACTCATCTGCTGTGCAACTTGTCTTCATGAAACTAGGCAGGCTAAGGGTCACTGACAATTTCAGATTTTTCCTTGAGAATAGACCTGGCCCAAAGTTTGGAGTCACCAACTCCTTGGAAACAGAACACAAATGTAAACTTGTGAAGGGACAGGAAACAGAATAAGCTTCAATTCCTGCATTCATCCAAGAGTAGAATTCCCACTGATCAATGCAAATCAACCTATCCTTGGGTTCTCAGGCCCCTTGTGTGGTTTCTGTGTGTCCTTCCATGTTCTCTGCAGGCTGGATCAGCCCACCAGGCTCACCCTCTCATGGACACATTGTTTCTGTGGCCTCCTCACCAAATGAGGCATACACATCCTCCAGAGCATTACCTAGTTGGTGCAGGAAATAGCAGCTATGGGGAAGATGATGGGAAGGCAAAGCAGATAAGCAGGGCATTCAGTACAGGAGCCTACAGTCAGATCTTGGGGAGAGGGACCTTCCTTTGTGTGAAAAAATGGTGTAGATAAGAAAATCCAAACTCCAGGAGGTTTAGACAATCTGAACAAATTATAAAATACAATTGAGAAAGAACATTAATCTGCCAATTGCATTCTTTTCCTAAACTGAACTTAAGCCTAAATATTTTATAAATATTTTACTTTCAAGATGCTTATGGTAATCCACCTCCTCCCATTCAAACTGAAGACTGTTATGCTAATTGAAACCCTAACCACTCTTTAATTTACTATTCTGGGAGCCTCCAGTCCTTCTGCCTCCACTCAGCCTGAAAGAGCATCTTCATCTAAAGAAGAAATAACCATCTCTTCAAACCCTTCAATGGCTCTCTGTGATGGCATTGAGACAATATAGTAAGGCTGCATTTAGAAGTTATTAAAACTTCTAATCTAGGTGTTTGCTATGAAGGTATTTTATGGGTATGATTGAAGCCCATAGTAGGTGACTTTCCGTAAGGGCGCTGCTTCTAGATAATATGGGTGGGCCTGACTCAGTGAGTTGGAAAGCTTTAAGAAAAGAGTGGGGACATTCCTAATGAGGAAACTCACTGGAGACAAGGACAACAGCTTCATTTGCAGTTTTTCAATCTGCTTTTTCTGATTTGCTGTTCTTCAAATTTTGACTTCAAATTTTCAGCTTCCACAATGACATATGTCAGTTCCTTGCAGTAACCCTCTTTAACATATTTTTCTTTCTGGATCTGTTTTTTTTTTTTTTTAGGTTAAACCCTGATTTTTATATCTATACACAGAAGATGAAATTCAAAGGGTGGAAGACTTCCTGACTTGAGGTGTTAAAACAAAGCCTCTGATGAATTATTAGCTGGACACTAGCTATGCTGAGCCAGAAGTGAGCTCATAGAAGCCAAGCCTACATTTTTTTTCAATAATTTTTAAAACGTAACTGAGCAAAACACCAGGGATTTACACGGTGGGGGAAAGAGATCACAGAATTAGTTCAAACAAAGTATAGAAAAACAAACTAGCAACAACAAATCCTTTTGGTGAAATCAGAATCCAGGATTGACACAAATTACCAAATGTTCAAGGCTGGTGTTGTGGCATAGCAAATAAAACCACTGCCTACAATGCTGGCATTCCAATTTCGAACTTAACAGGGGCATCAAAGCAGCATTCATTTTCAAAGAAGTGAAAGAAACATGCTTAAAGACTGACAAAATTATAAAAACTCACTGGAATAAAGAATACATAAATGGATTATTGGTAAAATACAAAATTGAAATTCTACGTTAAAAAAACTGAAATGAAAAATTCATGAGAGGGGCTGGTACTGGGTGTAGTGGGTAAAGTGAGAGCTATGGTGCTGGCAATCCCATATGGGCAGCAGTTTGAGAACCAACTGCTCCACCTCTGATTTCTCTCCCTGCTAATGGCCTGGGAAGTGCAACAGAAGGTGGACCATGTACAAGGGTCCCTGCCAACTATGGGGGAGACCCAAAGGCTGTTCTAGGCTCCTGACTTTCTGACTTTATGCTGACACAGCCTTGGCCATTGTGGCCATTTGGGAAAAAGTGAGAAGTAGTAAAACAGAAGATGGAAGATTCTCTTTCTTATTGAAACTATGTATTCCAAATAAATAAATAAATAAATTTTTTTTCAAAAAACTCAGGAGAGTGCCAAAAGCATATCTGAGCTTGTAAAAGAAGCAATAAATTTGAAAAAATCAACAGAAAGCATAATTTTGGGACGTATTTTTCAAAATATCTAAGCTTTCTTGATCTTTTCTAAGATCTTTTCATTCTCCCATTTGTTTCTCCTCTAATCTGATTTTCTCCCTTCTAATGACTTTTGGTTTAGTCTGTCCTTTTTGTGGTTCTTTGAGGTTATGTATCTGAGACTTTTCTTTTTCTCCTAAGGTAGCATATTTAGTGCAAAATTCCCTCTCGGGACCACTTTTGCTGCATTCCACAGTTTTGGAATGCTGTGGTTTCATTTTTACTTATCTGAAAGTGCTTTTGATGTCTCTTGACTCCTTCTTTTAATCATTGGCTGTTCAGGAGTATATTTTAAATTTACTTGTGTTTTTACAATTTCCATGAGTCTTCCTATCATTAATTTCTGATTTTACATCACTGTACTTAGATACTTGAGATCATCTCAACCTTCTTAAACTTTTAAGGCTTGTTTTGTGGTGCAACAAATGATCCATCATTGAGAACATGCTATCTGCTCTTGAGAAGACTGCGTATTCTGCTGCCATAGGGATAGAATATTCTAGGGAGGCCATTAAAGCCCAACTGGCCTCTAGCATTATTCAAGACGTCTATTTTCTTATTGTTCTCCTTTTTAATTTTAATTTTTTCAATTTTTATTTTTCATGATACATTTTCTTAGGCTCATTAATCTTTATTGACTTTCCTTTCCAGTGATCTGTTCGCTTATGAAACTGTGATGTTAAGATTTCCTGCTGTTACAACACTATTGTATTACTGTCTACAGTTCTTTTTGGCTTCACTTATATCTGCTTTACATATTTATCTTTTAAAGATTTCTTTATTTACTTTTAAGTCAGAGTTACAGATATAGCAGGAGAGTTGAAGAGGAAGAGAGAGAGATCTTCCATCTGTGAGTTCACTCCCCAAAATGACAACAATAGTCAGGATTTGCCAAAGCCAGGAAGTGGGACTCTGTTATGGGTGTCAGGAGCCTGAGTGCTGGGCTTTCTCATGCTGCATTCCCCAGACTATTAAGCAGGGGTTTCTGTGGGACATGGGGAAGCCAAGGTGAGAACCAGCACCTTGAAAATTTGGGTTTTTTTCTCTATAAATACAGCCAACTCTCCATTATTTTGGCTATCACTTCCATAGTATGTTTTTGCTATGTTTTCATTATTAAATTTTTAAAAATATAACAGAGAGAATATATGGTATTTGTTCTTTTGTGATTGACTCATTTCACTAAGCATAATGGTCTCTAATTGGGACCACCTATTCGTAAATGGAATAATTTCATTCTTTTTAATAGCTGAATAATATTCCATGGAGTAGATGTACCAATTTCTTTAACCACTCTTCCTTGGACACACATCTGGATTCTTTCCAAGTCTTTGCTATTGTAGATCGTGCTGCTACAAATATAGCATTACAGATCCCCTTCTCACATGCAGATTTCACCTCTATTGGGTATATTCCTAGGAGTGGAATAGCTGGGTCATATGGCAGGTTTATTTGCAATTTTCCAAGCACTCTCCATACTGACTTCCACAGTGGTTATACTAGCCTACAACCCACCATAGCCTACAACCCACCAGCAGTGAAGGAGGGAGCCTTTTTCCCAACATCCACACCAGCAGGTATTGTTAGTTGAGTTCTGAATGTAGGCCAGTCTCACTGGAGTTAGGTGGTACCTCAAAGTGGTTTTCATTTGTATCTCTCTTAGGGTTAGGGAGCCTGAGCATCTTTTCATATGTCTGTTAGCCATTTGAATCTGTTCTTTTGAGAAATGTCTGTTCATTTCTTTTGCTCGTATTTTTACAGGGTTGTTGCTTTTTTTGCTTTCCCTCGGTTCTTTTTTTTAAAATGTATTTTAAATGTTTTAAAATTTTTTTCCTTTTTTCCATTTTATTATTATTATTTTCATTTTATGATACAGTTCCATAGGCTCCTGGTATTTCCCTTATCCACTCCACAATTCCCTCCCCCACCCACCTAGTTCCTCTATATCATTACTAACATATAGTTCTTCATACACAGTCATAGGTCCACCATTGTGGGCATGGACAATGGCAGAGTCCAGAATGCTATTGTCAAGATACAATAAACAGTTTCATTGTAAGTTCATCTTTGGAAGCAGAAATGCATACTACACTGCATCCTCACATCTGGATATGTTAATCTCCATTTCACAGCTACTGTACATCCCCTCAAATGAAAAGTCATGATACAAAATCAACAATAGAAAGAAAAATAGAAATTTACAATGCCATGAAGTTAAATAACATGTTACTAGATATGACAGTCTCCATTACACAGCTACTTTACATTCCCTTAAATGAAGAGCCACAAAACAAAATCAACATGAGGGAGAAAAAAGAAATGAACAACACCATGAAATTAAATAACATGCTACTAAATGACTAATGTGTAGCTGAAGAAATGAAAATCAAGAACCTTCTTGAAGAAAATGATGTCCACTAGTCATTGAATGATTTAATCAGAACAAGGTGTTTTGAAGAGATGAACCTAACCGAAAACATCAAATTCCATGTGTTTCCGTGCTGATCTATGTTGATAAAGTGTATCTCCTACAGATAATAAACAGATGGGTTTTGTTTTTTAATCCAGTCTACTAATCTATGATGTTTGATTGAGCTTAAGCCATTTACATTCAGGTTTAATATGTATGGATGGTACTTTGGTCCTGTCATTTTAGGAATGGGTTGTTCATTGGTTTAGTCTTCTGTTGTCATTTTTCTGGGATGTTCTTCCCATTTGCCTTTGGTTTGGGTAGGTGCTATTCCTCTTCTCTGTCAAGAGAACATCTTGAAGTATCCTTTGTAGGACAGGTTTGAAAGAGGCAAATTCTTGTAACTTTTCTTTACTGTGGAAGAATTTTATTTCATTTTCAAAGACAAAAGAAAGCTTTGGTGAATATGCTATCCTGGGCCGACAATTTTTTTTTTCTTTTAGAATCTGGAATATGTCACTCCATTCTCTTTTTGCCTGTAGAGTTTCCTGTGAGAGATCTCCTGTGAGTTTAATTGTCATACCTTTATATGTCAATTGATTTTTTTCACGTGCACATTTAAGGATCTTTTCCTTATGTTCAGTTGAAGAGAGCTTGATGATCATGTGTCTTGGTGAAGATCACTTTTTCTCAAGCCTCTTAATAGTTCTGTGCATCTCCTGGATGTTGTTTCCAATTCTTTCTCCAGATTAGAGAAATATTCTTATATTATTTCATTAAATACATTTGCAAACTCAGCTTCTGTTTCTGCACCTTCTGGGAATCCCATAACTCTTATATTTGGCCTCTTAATAGTGTCTTTTCCCGGAGTCCAGCTCCAGCCGAGTTCGGAGTTCGGGAAGGGTGCATGGAGTCGGCGATAAACAAAGACACAGACACTATCACTTGATCTATTCTCACAGCAGCTCAAGAAAAAGCTGTCCTTTTTATTTACTCAGACACCTTACACGCTTCTACAATTCTTTCTCTAGATTAGGGAAATTATCCTTTATAATTTCATTAAATATATTTTTAAAACCAGTTTCTCTTTCTGCACCTTCTGGGATTCCCATAATTCTTATATTTGGCCTCTTAATAGTGTCTTTCAATGCTTGAATATGTTTTTTGGCCTGATCCAGCTCTACTTCCAGCTTTTTGTTTGCTTCCCCCTGGTAACAGGAAATATCTTCCAATTCTGAGGTTCTTTTTTCTGCTTGCTTCATTCTATTTTGGAGTCTCTCCGCTGTACTTTTATTTTGCTCTACTGTGTTCTGAATTTCTGATAGATCAGCCTTGATTTGCTTTATTGCTTCCTTAAATTCTTTGAACTCTTGTATGTGCTTCTCATTGTTGTTCAGAAGCTTTAAAATGCATTTTCTGAATTCTGTGTCCCTCATTTTCTCGATATCTTCCACAGTTAACTCTGGGGTTAACATAGGGTTTTGTTCCTCTGCAGGGGAGTTTTCAGTAATAATAATTGTGCCTTTGTCTCTTCATTTGCTCTTGGTCATTGTATTTCTGGTTATCAGATTCTTCTTCTTGGGGCAGGTTTCTAAGCTGTGTCACCCACAGGTCTACAGTTCGATTTTACTTATTACAGTTGGTACATAACTTTTTACTTGCCAGGTCTGTGTTCTTATGTTAGATTTCCACAAAGAACACCATAGCCCCACTCCTGGCTCAGCAATCTCCACCTCCTGTGATACCATGCTGAGGATGCCCCATTGTCTCTGCAACCTTTCTCCCATTTCCGGTTGGAGCAGGTCCCAGAATTAGAGAGGCACCAGGTGTCCTATATGGTTAGGTTGTTGGTGGTGCTGATCTTGTTGGGACCTGTTGGACATTAGGTCGGGGTTCCACACGGACCTATTTTGAGCTGTGCAATGCCACAGTAGGTATTATTTTCCTGCAGGAACAGTGCCATCCACAGAACTCAGTGAATTCTTGTGAGCTCAGCACATGTGCAGTTCATTGTTGTCCCCTGCAGTCCTAAAGCATTTGCCACAGTGTACAAAATGGCGCCTGACATACCACTACTACAGTTCTTGATCTGCTGGAGGTCAAATCCGAGGGCTACCCAGACCTGTCTTGCGTGGAACCTGTAAAATGCCACGTTGATGCAGTTCACTGAGTCAGAAATGAGTTTACTCCCAGCTCAGTGAATGCTCAGTCCTTTCCCTAGCTTTTGCCTCCTTACGCAAAATGTCATCCAGTTCTGCTCTAGAGGGCTGACTGGACTTTGAATTCCACGCTGTTCTGGCACTGCCTATCTGTGATCTGCTGTTCTGTCTCTGCTCCTTGTTCAAATCAAACGGACCAGCAAGGAGGACAGTTCTTTGTCTGTGTTCTCCTCCAAGCTCCCAGTGAAAGTCCCTTCCCACCTGGGTGCTGGTGGAGTCTGACTGCTGGTGGAGTTCAGATTGCTATTAGCTGAAAGCTAACACCACACCATTGTGTCTGCTGCCTTCCTGTGTCTGTCAGTCTCCAGATTCCTCTCTGTTGTTGTGCTGTCCTCTCCTATTTCCTGGAATGTGTCCTCTCTGCTTCATCCTGATTAAATGTTTTTCTGTCCGTTTAAACATGTCCTTGCTCTATTCTGTCATCTTGATTCTCAAATCATCCCTGGGTTTTGAAGCTCTTTGTGAATCCTGGATATTAGTCCCCTAGCACTTGACTAGTATGCAAAAATTTTCTCCCATTCCGTTGGTTGCTTTTCACTGTGTTAATTGTTTCCTTTGCTGTACAGAAACTTTTTCGTTTGAATCTCTGTTATAAGGAAACCAACATGGAAAATATAACTCCAATAGTCCAACCCATATTGGTTTTTGATTGTTTGTTTTTTTGGCTGTATCCCATGTGTTTTGATGTTTTTTATTTCAGTGTGGTTCATTCTAAATAATCTCTTTTCTCTAGTCAAATTCATCACGGGCTCATGAATTATACAATGGCATCATTTTTCCCAAGAGACTTCTGTGTTCCCTTTTTGTCACTCATGTGTTGGTTATTGAGTGGCACTTTTTTTTTTCATGATACTGTAAATTGTTGTTGTTTTTGTTGTTGTGGCTATTCTAACTCATACCAGTTGTTGACCTGGTTTCATGGCTTCTCACTTAATGGTAATGTATAGTGATGGAGTACTGGGGTCTCTCATATACAGACATTGGGATACAATGGAACATGCATCCCTACATCCAGATGAAAGATGGAATCCCAATGAAACTGTTGGACCTGTGTATACAATGGGATACTGGACTGTTTGACATTGTCTGTATTAACAATGTCAGGGTACACTTAAATAAGAGACTGACAGAATTATGATTCCTTATGAAGGACTACACTATTTTAACAAAATGGGGGCAAAAATCTGACGTGGGGTGGGAGTTTGGGGGGGAATCCCAGCCTACACAAAATTGTACCTCACAATTCAAAATTCAAAACAAAATATATCTAAAATTTTTAAAAATATATTTTTATTTGAAAGTAAAATTTTACAGAGTGAAAAAGACACAGAGAAAGATCTTCCATCTGCTGGTTTACTCCCCAAACGACTGCAACAGCCAGAGCAGAGCCAATTTTCAGCAGGAAGTCTATTCCCAGTCTCTCCCACTGGTGCAGGGTCTGAGGACTTGGGTTATCCTCCACTGCTTTTCTCAAGCCATTAGCAGCAAGTTGGGAATAAGCCATCGCCCATCTGGGATCCTTTATGTCACAACACCAGCCTGCTGTTGACTATTAGGTTTGCGATCCCCTTAGGTGTTCAGGTCTACACAGTACCAACCACACTGATGGCTCAGAGTGTATATAACCTGTATCGGCAGCTGTGGATAAACAGTTAGATCCCCCACGGGGTAGGAGTTGGAAAAGCAATTATCCCTCACAAATGAAGGATTCTCCATAATTCAGGTCATTAATTCTTATTAATCAAGCCAAACATACAGCTACAGTCAATAATAGCAATACCAAGTATACCTTACCTATCCTACTTCTCAGTTGACCGCATTGCAAAGGCCATGATCCGAATCAGTAGTAAGACAACAGTTGAATCTGAGTTTGTAAGAAAATCTAATGCCATTTTAACAAGATTTTTATCAGCAAAGCTGGAGAAGGATCAACATCAGTTTGAGCTCATTTCTGTGGTATGTCCTGGAAGAAAAAACCTATAGAGACAGATAGTAAATTATTGATTTGGGGAAAGCTGAGAATGGGTACTAGAATGGAAAATGGACATAAGGGATCTTTGGAGATATGGAAATGTTCTAAAATTCAATTGTGTAATGAATAACAGAAAATTCACTACAAATCATTGAGCCCACACTTGAGTTTACAAATGATTAAATTTCATAATCTATGGATCTATATCTCAAGCTGTTAACTTTTAAAATGTGAATCAACTTAAAAATGGTGCATAGAAAAAATATTGAGAAATGACTAACATAGTTTGAAGACAGACTTGAAGAAAATTTCCAGATAATAGAGGCTGGGCATCTCCCTTGTTCCATTCCTTTGAGTTCCATTCCAACATGGCTATTCCTTGATGCTAACATGCTGAGTGGAAGACAAAATTAATCACGTGGAGTCTCAGTGGCAGTGGCTCATCCAGTAACTTGTGACAACTGTAAATTCATAATTTCAGGAACCCATATCCCAGAGACTTGGGAGAAAAATCATAGATGTTATAATTCCATGTTAAACTGAAAAAGATCAAGACAGTGGTAAGAAGTCAAATGCTGTATCCCTTATCACTGTTCTGAGATGACTAGGAAAAACTCACCCAATACAAAATCATAAATGTAGTTGAAAATATCACCCTGTTCTCTGTCATTCTCCATTCATTTTCAGGATTGAAAGGTGTGAGAAATATCTGCTTCCAGCACAAGTTCAACTATTCTTAGACAATAAGCAAGCCAAACTATAGAAGTCTTATGAGAGATCATTATGTAAATTGCTATTATTTGTTTGCCAAAAAATATGTTTACTGTAGTGGAACATATTTTCAGCCTGCCAAGATGTGAGATTCTCAGTTCATTCTTTCAACTCTCCATCTGTTCAGTGCTCTGCCACTTCTTTCTTTCAGCATGGACTTGAATTTTCTGGCACTGTAACAAACTGATACTAACTTAAAACATGTTTGAGCAAACATGTCAGTTTGAAGCCCTAACAAGGGAAGACATCAGTTTAAAAATAGCCCTTAGTAAAAGGAACATGAATTCTCTAAAACGGAGACAATAATAAATATGAGATTTAGGCTGAAGGGCCTATGGAAGGAAGGGTAATATGATTGGTGCCTTACAAAAAATTTATCAAGACAAAATATCAAAGAAATCAGTGTTTTACAGATGGATAACTCATTTTTAAGAAGGGACAAGAGGATGTCGATAATAAAGTCCACAATAGCAGATCATCTGCACAATATGCAAGGAAATAGTATTCTTGTTCATGCTGTCATGAACAGAATGGCCAACACAATAGAACCCATGAGCGGTTCATATCCTGCAACTCTAACTAAAAAAAAAATGTAACAAACTTTCTGCTCATTGGGTGCCAAACTGATTGTACCCAGATTGGCTGCAATTAAGAGTAAAGCTCTTGATGGAAATTTTAAATGTGTGATGAAAATGCTGAAGTACTTCTTTGATGAATTGTTGCAGAAGAAGAATCACAGCTTTAGCACATGATCCTGCAGGTAGAGCACAACTCAGGCAAGAGCTACCAAGAAGTGGAAGTGGTCCAGTCAAAGCAAGAGCTGATCGAGCACTATTACTATCATAACAACAATTTGGGAGGGCATGTTGCTTGCTGATCTTCTAGAGGGACGCAGAAGACAGCAACTGCTCTTCTGCAAGTATTTTAAGAGACTTTGTCAGGGCTTTCACAAAAGAAAGCTTCAACAGAGAGTTCTTTTCAGGTATGACAATGCAGAGCATACTCCTCTCAAATAAGGACAAATTTATTAGGTATCATTATGTATCCACCATACAATTCTTATTTGTCTCTGGCTCCTTTTTTTGCCCCTAATTGAAAAAACAAACAAACAAACAAACCAAACAAAACCTTTAAGGGACAGCACCATGGCACAGCTCTAGTATCCCATGGGGAACTGCTTCAAGACTTGGCTCCTCCATTTCTAATGCATCTTTCTGTTCATGGCCTGGGAAAGCAGCAGAAGATGACTCAAGTCCTTGGACCTCTGCACCCACATAGGAGACCTGGAAGAAGCTCCAGGCTCCTGACTTCAGAACAGCCCAAGTTTTGGCCCTTTTGGCCATTTTGGTAGCAAACCAGAATATGGAAGTTCTCTGTGTGTGTGTTTTCCTCTTTCTCTGTAAATCTTTCAACCAAAAGTAAATAAATCTTAAAAAAAAAAAAATCCTTACCACGGGCCCAGCACGGTACCCTAGCAGCTAAAGTCCTCATCTTACATGCACTGGGATCCTATAAGGGCATCAGCTCTAATTCCAACAGCCCCACTTCCCATCCAGCTCCCTGCTTGTGGCCTAGGAATGCAGTCAAGGATGGCCCAAAGCCTTGGGACCCTGCACCCACCTGGGAGACCCAGAGAAGTTCCTGGCTCCTGGAGGGCTTTGGACCGGCTCAGCTCCGGCCACTGTGGCTACCTGGGGAGTGAATCTTCCTCTCCATTCCCCCTCTTTCCAATAAAAATAAATAAATCTTTTAAAAAAAATACTACCAAAAATCCCTTAAAGGCACTCATTTCCAAATTATAATGTACAAAGGCTACACCGACATGCTTAAATTCCCCAAAATTTCCAGTTCTTTGGGGATGAACTAAAAGGGCTGGTATCATCCCTTACAAAAGTGTTGCAAATTTGATGTAACTTATGCTGAGAAATAATTTCTAGATTTACCTTTTTAAAAATATTTAGATATTTATTTGAAAGTTACAAAAGAGGGAGCGATACAAAGAGAGAGCTTCCATTCACTGGTTCACTCCCCAGAAGTCCCCAATAGCCAGAGCTTGGTCAGGCTGGAACCAGGAGCCCAGAACCATGCAGGTTCCAGGGGCTCAAGCACATGAGCACTCATCTTCTGCCTTCTCAGGTACGTTACCAGGGAACTAGATTGGAGTACAGCAACCAAGAGTTAAGCCAACACTATGATATAAAAGCAGGTATCCTATGCTACAACTTCAACCACTGTGCCAGAATGCCCATCTCTCTTTATCTTCTAATTCCCTCCATGAACTTTTTGAAGTAGTTCATATGTTGCATATCTATATCTAATTATGGCATATATATAGTTATCAAAATATATTATATTCAATAAACTGAATTTCTAAAAGTATGATTTGCTTTCCTATTTTTATTCTAAGTAAAAGCTATCTTCATGATACTGAGAACCAATCAAAATATTTGTATCATTTTATGAAAAAGAGTTTTCTACCAAACAAATTTACATACAAGAGCAATGTGAGTAGGGAAGTTAGGTCTTTAGTTGTGGCCCTGGTTGAGATTCATCATTTTAGGTTTCCCTTTTCTCATCTTTGAGATTTTGTGAAATATTTAAGGAAGATAACATGTAAAAGTGCCTCGTAGGCATAAAATCTACAAGTCAGTCTTTTTTTTTAAAGTAAACAAAAATAAAATTAATAAGGCTATTTGTTTAACAGATAACTAAACAACAGTCTTGTAGAAAATACTAGATAGACTCATTAAAATATATTAATCTTTTGAGTCAGAATTCTATCTTTGCCATCTTCAACTTTGTGACCTTGGCCAAGTTATTTCATCAACCTGAGCCCCGTCCACACTGACAACAAACAGGAGATTAATTCTTCATGTTTACACTTCATGAGGTTATATTCAACAAGGTTGCAGTGCAGTTGAGGTAATATTTGTCACTAAAACAGATACATCCCCAATTGTTAGTAGACTGAGAAAGTGAAAGATTATTTCTTGTTCATAAAAGTTTACCAAAAAACAAAAATCCATCGGTGGAAACGGACCAAGATTTCTTTATGCTATGAATCCTACAGCATGAACATATAGTTACTGGGGTGGGGGTGGGCAAAGGGAGGTGGAAGAGGGGTACACACTTTCTAACCATGCCTCTGCTCAAAGTGTGAGCAAGGCTCCACTCCTGAAAATTCTAGGGGAGAGTTTATTCTTTGACTTTTCCAACCTCTAGATGCCTTGACTTATCACTAGGTCAGTTTATCTTCTGCTTCCTAATCCGTGTTTTTTCCTCTAGCTTTAATCTCCCCACTTTTCTCTTACAAATACCCTTTGATTAGATCCGTACAAATAATCCTACAGATAATCTCCCCTTCTGAAAATCCTGTCCTTAACTACATCTGGAGAGTCTCTTCTGCCTTTAAAAGTAACACAGTCACAGGTTCAGGAGACTGGGGTGTAGACATCTTTAGGAGGCATCATTTTGCCTATTGTGGACATCAAAGGAAGGAGAAACCCTGGATATAATTCAGGATTTAGAAAGAGACATGGCCTTCCCAAACCAGCTGCCACAGGCAGTTTGTTAAAAAAAAAAAAAAAAAAGAAAGAAAAGAAGAAGAAGAAGAGGAAGAAGAAGAAAGTCCAACAGGATTTGACAAGGAATTTCAGGATGTACTGTGTTTGGAATTTTGAGTTCACAGACTTCTGGTGCCAGGGACCAAGATCAAACTCTGCAGGTGGGCAACAGTGCAAGACCTCAGCCAAAGCTTCCTGGCAAGGGTCTGCAGCTGGACAAGAGTCCAAGGCCACAGAACACTATGAGCAGATATCATTGATACATTCATGCACTGACTTTCCTAGGGTCGCACTGTTGCTTCCTGTTCATCAAGCCCTGAGTGGTTAACATGAAAATGGGGTGTAGCTATCAAAGTTGTGTCTCATCTATTCCTTTGACTCCCAGAGCAGTTCAACAAAAGGTTGAGGCAGCAAGCCTTCTGAGTTAAATTCCCTTCCTTAAAGAAGGGACTTACCTCTAGTTTTCCTGCTTTTAAAATAACTATTTTTTAAGTGCTTCATTTCTTATTTTCTCAGTTGTATATTACCTCTCTCTCCAGTCCTGTTCATGCTGCTGTGGACAGTGGTACCAGCTTTGTCTTTTGTTAGCTAAACAACGTTAGCATTTACCCCATTTCGCACTAAATTGGGATGGCAATAATGACTACTTCATTAACTTAGTGTAAGAATTAAGAGAGAAAGTATGTAAATTATTACACACATATCTGTCCTCAGGATATGAGAGCCATCTTTATTTTACTATTTTTGACATAGGCTGAAGTTCATACACACTACTTTATCATCCTAGTTCCTGTGACATCACAGTTTAAGCAAAAATGAGTATTATGCATACTTTGTACCATGACAATACCAAGAGACATTCGATCATTTTCAGTATACTGACTTCTTGACAAGAGAGAAGGTTAACGCACTTTTAAAAACTTTTGCAACAGCAAAAAATGAGCAACATAATTCTCTTTTTAGTCCAGTGATCCCTACATTCCAGGATGTCATCCTGGCCTAAGTTTGCCAATGATTGTGGTTTAACTGTGTATTTTATTCCTCAAGAAGTCATTTGGCAAAGAGTAAAAAAGCAGAAGCATTTTCTCCTATGAGATATGCAGTGACGCAAACTGATCAAGGAAATTTGGCCCCATCAGGAGATAAAACTACTTCTTCAAGCTCTTCTCATAGCACAAATTCATCCTAGTGTCAGGGTCAAACACAAGCACCAGCTCTACCCATCCCACTTGTAGCTGGCTTGGAAGCGTCCTTTGTTATTCTGACCACAGTATTGGAAGTCATTTCCAGTTACAGAAAACTTCTGACTAGTACCCCAACACATGCCAAAATTTTATAGGCTTAAATTTATTTGCTTATTAAGATAACAACCTTGAATAGGCCAATATGTCTTTTTATGAAGTCTGTTGCCTGTCAATGACAGAAAAATGAATGTCACAAATGATGCATTATTATATGAAAAGCTCATACTTGAAATTAACAGGTACCTTATTCAAAGTGAATGATGTGGTTTCATGGACCTGTTGAAAAGACTCTCTTCATTTTTTTGAACACAGGCCTTAAGCAAATGCTGAATATTCAAGAAGGTTAAAATCCTAATATCCATCTAGATTTCTTTAATATTCCTTCAATAAGATAAAATGTTTATTGGGGCCTGATGAAAATGCTTCTCTGTGAGAAGGAGAGTATAGCGAGTACCGAGGGAGTGTAATAGTTTCACCAACCAGAGAGCAGCCCTCAGTTGAAGGATAAAAGACCAACGAGAGCATGTAGGTGTGTGGTGCTGGTGGTTGTGGTGGTAGATGCATCCTAGTATGTACTGTATAGGAGGCAATGACACAGGCAGAAGGCTAGTGCCCTGGCCCAGAATCAAAGTTGTGTTCAAGTGTTCCTCTTTTTGTCTAGGTAGTATAGGGCCAATTAATTGCAAAAGGTATTTGGCCAATTGAAGAGAAGTGGAAGAAAACAGTAAAACTATGTTATTTTTCTCAAAAAAAAAAAAAGGTATTTGGAACTTAAAAAAGACATAAAAATTGATTTAAGAAACTGAAAGGTAATGTACCCATGCAAAGCAATACTTTATAGTTGAGTTACTCAAGTCAATATTCATTTTTTGGCTGCTGACTACCAAGTCATAATCACAAATGCCAACTTTTCAGGCGAGGCTGAATGATGAATACAATGACACAAAGAGAGCATTTTACTAAACAAATTGGAGAAATAATTAGCAAGGAATATTAGGATAAATAAGACATGAAGATAGATACATCTATCATATAAGGAAGAGAAGCAGAAAAGAGTGAGGGTGAGGAACGGAGGAGCGAGAAAAAGTGATCCATCCTATCAGATGGCTATAAGCAAAATAACAACAACAATAACAGTATCCACAAAAATGGCTGTTTTATACTGGAACAGAGAAGCTGAAGATAGATGGAAACTCAACCATTCTTTCTAGTACATAACAGCTTTCTCTAATGCCTCCTGTTAAATTATCATTTTTTCACATTAGCATTTATCCCTTTTTAAAATTCTTGAGCTAATCACAGTAATCATTCTGAGGCTACAATCCACATAACCAAAATATCAGGACTGGCTGAGCAGATGTTAAAACCGAATCAAGGTTAAAAATTAGATACTCCATTTTTCCTCCAAGTTGGAGGTACGTATATCCCATCTCTGGCCTTCCACAGCATCTCTCTGCTGTGATTTGTACTTTGGGTTTTGTGTTAAGTGAAATCACCTCAAACAGACTGAATTTCTTGAACAGAAGTACCAGTCTCTCTTTGATCTCTACTGACTAACACATCTCTAGCACATTGCAGATGCCATAAAATGCTATTAAATGATCAGTGGAAGAACAAATTAATATTAAAAACTGGGAACCACTGTGTTGGTTCCACTGACTAATCAATTCCTTGCCTCCAGTTATTGGCATCTCTTACGGGTGCTGGTTCATGTCCTGGCTGCTCCACTTCCCATCCAGCTGCCTGCATATGGCTGGGGAAAGTAGCAAAGAATGGCCCAATGCCTTGGGATATTGCACCCACATGAGAGACCAGGAAGAAGCTCGTGGCTTCTGGCTTATGATTGGTTCAGCTAAGGCCATTGTGGACACCTGAGAAGTGAACCAGTAAATGAAAGATGTTTCTCTCTGTAAATCTGCTGTCCTGATAAAAATAAATAGATCTTAAATATTATAAACTAGCCTTTGCCTTGGCTGCTCTTTCTAGATATTTGTGATAGATGACAATGTCAGCACAAGAGAAGTCAATAATCTCAACATATTAGAAAAAGATATTTGATCATATTTTGGCAACAGGAAATGTTTAGCATTCTCTTTTTTTTAAAAAAAGATTTATTATTACTATTATTATTATTATTATTTTATGGGAAAGGCAGATATACAGAGAGGAGAGACAGAGAGGAAGATCTTCCGTCCGATGATTCACTCCCCAAGTGAGCCCAACGGCCGCTACTATGCCGATCCAAAGCCAGGAGCCTCTTCCGGGTCTCCCACGCGGGTGCAGGGTCCCAAAGCTTTGGGCTGTCATTGACTGCTTTCCTGGGCCACAGGCAGGGAGCTGGAAGGGAAGCAGGGCTGCCGGGATAGAACCGGTGCCCATATGGGATCCCGGGCGTGCAAGGCGAGGACCTTAACCACTGCGCCACCGCGCCGGGCCCTAGCATTCTCTTAAAATATATTTATTCCCAAGCACTAGTGACTTACTATGCTGAAAACCCACAGCAGTTTGATTGTTCAGACTTCAATAGCTTTTTACGACCATTCAACAAGATTTTTGAAAAATTCATCTGTTAGCACTGGGAAATTTGTACCATGAAGATTCCTGCCCTGAAAGACAGCATATGTTGCTGGAAAAAAAAGACTCTCCTATTTTGAATAGTAAGAGTAATGTTTAAGCAAAATAGAGAGGTCCAAAAGGAAAAGAGTTTCCTGAATAAAATGGACAGCTGAGATTAGGCACAGGGTGGATTCGTATGAAAAGGAAATCATTGTCATAAATTCCTAAAGTCATACATATATGAGTGAGTGAGCTGTATAACTGGGACCTAAGCTTCAGCTCTCTCATCTGCACAAAGGGTTAGTAATAAAGTACACCAAGTTTATCCACCTGGTGGCTTTTTATGTTAACTGAATTAATAAATTCATTATGTATGTCTAAGTGTTGGGCAAATGACAGTATGAGTGGACCTTGAATTGGCAGAAAGATAAAAATTGAATTAAAATTGGCAGAAAGATAAGGTAGGATAGCCCAGATGCTCTTCAGTATTCCAAATTCTACTGTATCCTGAATTACATGCCATCTAAAAGCCCCAAATGGGCCCCCAGTTCCTTTTTAACCCTTCTTATTCCCTACACCATCCAGTCATAAAAATCTCTACTGTGGGCCTGACATTGAAGCACAGTGGATTAAGCCACTGCCTGCAATGCCAGCATCCTATGGGTACTGGTTGAAATTCCAGCTCTCTTCTGATCCAGCTCCCTACTAACACACCTGAGGGAACAGATCACCCATGCTTGGCCCCATGCCACCACAAGGGAAACTGCTGAAGCTCCTGGCTCCTAGTTTCATTGTGGCCCAGCCCCAGGCATTGTAGCCATTTGGAGAGTGAGCCAGCAGATGGGAGATTCTCTCCCTATCTCGCCTTTTCCCTCTCCCTACGACCTTACCTTCCAAGTAAATAAAATATTTTTAAAAAATTACTTCCCTGCTCATTAATCTAATTAGGAACCAAATTCTATCTAGTCTATTTTTGTTGTGGTGGTGGTTTTGTTGCATTATGTGTGGTAGGTAGAATTCTAACACTATCCCCAACACGCCCTGCCATGTACACATGATGCATAATCCCTGGTATTGTTAATGTAATGAATTTTACTCCCATCACTGGGGGAGTAAAATGGGACAATTAATTTAAGAAAAACAGGTGAAACAGGAAAACCTAAACATGAGAGTCCTTTAGAAGCAGGAAGTTTAAGTAGTTGGAGACAAACATGCATGCAAACTTGAAGAAAGCAGCCATCCCTGCTGAGGACTGTATACAAAGAGATGGCTTCTAGCAGCTATGAGTGGCTACTGTCTGACAGCTAGCCAGAAAACTAAGACCTCAGTCCCACAGCAACAATGCAGAAAATTCAGCCAACAACCTGAATGAAGTTGAAAGAGGACTCTGATCCCAGATGAGAATAACAGCCCTGGCTGAGCCTCTGGTTTCAGCTTTGTGTGAACCCACAGAGGGAACAAGCCATGCCAGACCCAGTCTTCTAAGCTACAGCATTGTGAGCTAATAAGTGGGTGTTGCTTTAACTGCCAACTTTGTGTTATTTTGTTATGTTCCAAAAGAAAAAAAAAAAAAACTACCATCTCATAGATGTGCCGCTTTCTCAGGATAGCTTTAACCTAGTTCTCTCTTGGATTTTTGCACTTGTCTCTGAAACAGTCTCAAGTCTTAAACCATCCAAGTTGAGACAGATGATAAAATGATCTTCACTCACAGCACTCCACTGCTCAGAAAGTAATCACAGCCTTCATTATACTTCTGACATGGCTTAAACATATCTTTAATATATTTCCATTCCCACATTTATAGCCGATATCTTTTCTTGCCCCTGACCCCCTGTAGACCAGCAGCCGCTCCAGATTGTGTCACATCTCTGCATCACTAATCTAGATTCGCTCTCTACAGGAAAATTCTTCTTCTCTACCTTCAAAATAGAAGCAGGATCAGTTATTCTATGCCTTTCTTAATTATCCTCAAAGAATTAAACTCTTCTGTTTTGCCACAGTAACGAGTTAAAATTTCTATGACAATACCTAAAACAGTCCTTCACAACACCTTTGCATGTCTGCTATCCTCCTGCAGAGGAAGGTTTATGGCTGGTCCATAGCAAGCCAAGACAGAGGATCTGGAACATTCTGAACACTGAATAATGTAATCAATACTTCCTCATTCACTGAATCATACCCAGCAATAGTACTTATACTATGTTCCTATTTCCTTAATTCATACTTTTTTTCTAACAAGGAAGTGCTAGGAAACAAGAACCTGGTAAAGTTAAATCAAATATTACATGATCTGGAGCAAAAAAGAACTGTCGTGGAGAGATTAACATTCAGCTCGATTGCCCCTATTGCATGGAGGCAGTTTCCTGCTCTGTTACTTTGTCCAACATTGTGATATAACATTCAGCTATTCCAGAGTATACTACTGAGTTTACAAATTGTATAAGGATACTTTGTTTCCCTGAATTCATCTCTGCCTTTTAATGGTTCTTTTTGCTGAATAAGGATAGAAGAGACACCCCCTCCCCAAAGGATAAAATGTATCAATTACCCTTATTGCTCATTAGTGGTCCCTAGAAATGTTTGGGCAGTAAGAAATCTTAGAATAACCTGGATCAAAACCATCATTTTGCAGGTAAGAAGGACAGCCCTAGAAGGAAGGATACTTTTGGCAGTGTCTTACCTCTGAATTAAGCTATGCCAAGAGCCAGATTCCTGGATTCCCAGAAAATTACCCCTGATAACTTCCTTGGTCATACTTATTCCTGTGCTCCAGTTCTGATCACGTCCCTTCAATAAGATGCGGAAGCCTGATCACCAATATGTATTGGGTAATGGGGCTTTAGGGTTGACCAGTCATACAAAGATCACAACATTGAGTTTAGCGACCTTATCAAAGAAGACCCAAAGAGTTTTCCAGCATCTTATGCCATGAGTGGACACAGTGAGATGGTGTCATCTGTGAACCAGAACATTGAGCCCCATCAGATGTTAAATATGCCAATGTCTTGCTCTGAGACTTGCCACCTCTATAATTGTTAGCATTACGTTTCTGTGGCTGATTATCCAGTTTATGGCCCAAGTGGACTAGGAAACTCAACAGATTCACACACAATTTCAATAAATCATTGATTGTAATGTGATGCACACCTATGGCTGAAATGACAAATTCTACTAATTTCCTCTATTAATACTTTTCTGTGTCATCTGCTCATTTTGGAAGAAGGAGAGTTGAGTATAAGAAAAATTTCTTATTGCTCCACAATTTCTTTTCTGACATCCAAGTTCTCAAGATAAATTCAATCTGCCTAACGAGAAAAGCCAATAGCTTTCCTATGTAATAGGAGCAGTAATTTAGAAACTATAATAAAAATATCCCACTTATAAATTCATACATACACAAAACTGAGGTTAATAAGTATATCAAGAAATATGTAAAAGTGATGTGAAAAAATCTGTATGACTTTACCCGTCATAACAGCAGAATTTAATAAATGATAAAAATGCATCATGCTTATGTGAGAGTAATATTTTATTGTTTCTGGTACACAACCTGGTCTTTTTTGTTAATTATATTTATTTTTGATGATAGATAATTAGGGTGATAGGGGTCAAGGGCTATAAGAACGTGGGTGAGATCATCATTTCCACATTCTGTTTTTTTCCTTCCTGTCTCTTGGGGAAAGATGAGGGAACAAGAGGAAAAGCCACACCCAGCCTCCCAAATGCCTCTGCACCCTGGGATGGAGGTCAGCCACCAGAGAGTACTATTTTAAAGACATGGTTTTTCTTAATTTATTTCAGAAGTTTATCAAATTACAAAGTAATATCAATCTGGAATAGTTAACAAATGAGAAGAGTCTAACCAAAAGGATAGATCAGCATTTGCCAAACACCAACACAGGCTAAAGACCCACCACCTTGCATCATGATGTGCTACAGGTCATCTCTGCATGTGTGTATTTCCCTTAATGCTGTAAGCCTCCAGAGGGCAAAAAGAAAATCCAGCTCACCTCAGAAATCCCAGCCTCTGCTTCAGCTTTTGTATATGAATGTGATGTGTATGTGCTTGGGGAATGAGTGAATGTGTTTCAGAAGCTTCATTATGCCCTAGCTGCTTCTGTTACCAGGTTAAATATTACTCAGAACCTGAAGTTAAATGAGCATGAAGTTATTTATTTTGTTTTGTAATTGTTAAGTGAGATTTTTAAATGCAGTTGTAAACACTCTCATACTTGCATGAGTCACCTTGCAACTGCAATGTCCTGCCTTACTCCCAACTGTAAAAGAGCATAGTACATTTGCAGAACCTTGGTTCCAAAGAGTTACAGTGCTGACCCACACATACACTGCTTTGGATCTCAGCTGTCTCTATTAACCAATAGTTATTGCTGGACAGAAACCAACCCAGAGTAGGAAGAGGCATGAGGCTCCACTCTTGATCCACTCTGACAATAGACAGCCCAATAACTTTTCCCATTTCAGGTATACCCTTGAAGGCCCATCTCTAATTGGCTAGGTAATAATTATCCCTGAATGGCAGCCAAAGCCTTTTGCTAAGGCTGCCCCAGCCTGGCAGGTGGAACAGGTGCATCTCAAGGAGATGCTGATTTGGCTCTTTAGTAATCAGGTCTGCTTCGCAAAGTGCAGTCAGTTCAGAGCAGGACTTGCAGCACTTGCAATCCTCACTGATCTCCCTGTTACAGACACAACAAGTGTTAATTCTCTGACAACCTTCTCCCCAAAGTCCCATCTCTTGCTTCCACATAACAAAACTTAAACCTTGCCTTAGCTTTATAACATAAATATTTAAAGTGTGAGATGAATAGTAAAGAATCATAAAGGGACCTTAAAGATGACAGCTCATCTCCCTCTTGAACTGACGTGATTAAGGCAGTCATGAACCTGCTACTTCTGAAACACCCCCGCACTTCTGACTTCCAGCCTGTTTAGTAGCTACAGAATGCTCAGAGTACTCTCATTCAGTCCAGTTTTTCTATTTTTTCCTCCTTTTCTCATTAAACACCTCTAAATCTAGCATAAAGATAACATCCTTTCACCCAAATCCACAGCAGGGGAGCTAACCACATTCTACCTTCTCAGATTATGAGCCAAGCTTCCAATTTGCAGACTTCTTTCAGGTGACAAACGAATGTGCCACCAGGGAAACTTGTGATGGAAGCATTTTTCACATCCCAGGAGGAAAAAGGTCAGCATTCTATTAAGTTCCACAGGAAGTTAGATCCTTAAAATCCCTGAAAAGCCGAGATACAGTCTTTTCATTGTCCCAAGATACATGAAAGAAGTTTCATATCCAGTCAGGGCAAAAATAAGCTTCCTGTTCAAATACAATATATTTTATGAGGTTTTCAGGAGCACTTCTTTGGCTGGTGGCCTGGATGTAGAGCCTCAGAATTGATATTGCCAGGCACAGCAAACAGGTGCCCACTTCTAACCCCAAAGGGAATAGGCTCCTGCCCAGCCAGGAGCCCCACCCAGTCTACACTCACAAATTGCTAGAAGGAATATTGATGCAGGAGAGCTTACAAGAGAACAAATGCCAGAAACCCCTTCAAGGTATCTTCTCCCCATCAAGCAGAGACAGCGAGCCATGCTTGCCAGCTTGCAAGCAAAATTACAGCTGACTCCTATAGAACCAGTTCAGTGTCTTCTTAAAGTTCTCTCAGCCCTCAAAGCAACATGAATGCCTTTGTCCTTTGCTAGCCTCTCCCTGCAGGACCTTAGGGATCATTTTCTTGTGTTTTTGACAAATCTGAGTAACCATGTGCAAACCCATGTTTTCTTAGTCCAAAGTATCTGAAACATGCATCAGAGTGTATCAACAGACATAAGTTTGGCTCCCGGCCATGCCCCTTCCCTCTACAAGCTATTTAAGCTATTTGGGGGCCCAATTTCCAAATCTGTAAAACTGGATTGCACTGTTCACTGTGCTGTCATGAGGTCTATGTGAAATAAATACATATAATGCTATGTGACAATTTTCATGGTATTTGGTTTTCAGTGAGAGTATTCTACAAATAAGCATTTCCTTAACTCAATATCTATAGCAGTTTGTTAATCATAAATTGAAATTCTTGCAACCCGAAGCATTTCCAAACTTGAAACTGCTACCTACAACTCTGTCAACCCATTTGAGTGCTGTTTTGAGTCCCAGTTGCTCCATGTTCAATCCAGCTTTCTGCTAACATGTCTGGGGAAGCCATGGAGGATGGTCCAAGTACCTGCACCCCTGCCACTTCTGTAGGAGACCTGGCTGGAGTTCTGGGCTCCAGGTCTCAGACTGGCTTAGCTCTGGTCATTGCAAGCTTTAAGAGTGAACCAGTAGATGGAAGACCTTTCTGTCTTTGTGTGTGTCCCTTTCTATATAACTTTGCTATTCAAACAAGTAAGTAAATCTTTTTAAAAACTAAGACTTTTCATATTCACAGTCCCCTATTATGTTTGGGACAGCATTCTACAAATGTCACATGGGTCCTTTTTCAGTGATATCTTTGAATATATGGTATGTATTTAAATAATTGGAGTAAAGTCTACAAATGGCTAAATCAGTTTGATGAAATTTGTTGCTAAGCACTACAAACTTGCGAGGAACAATTCTGATTTTGTAATCCTTTAGACTTTAAAACTGTGGCTGAGGTATTGTGGATATGTGTTATAATTTGTGAAGACACTGAGTCTCCTCTAGCTAATAAGGGAAGATTCAGCTGGTTTTTTTTCCTCAACAATTGATTCATAATAGGAACTTGAGCCTTCCTTCATGATTGAGTAAATGAGGGAAACACAGATGTGCCACCTCCCTCTGCCACTCACAAGTGGAACCTTAGTTCTTCCCCCATATTCCACCCCTGCACACATCATTTGGTTCAGACACTGGGAGTAAGGTGGGATTGGGGAAATGATACAGCAACAGAGAAGACTTTAGCTCAATGACAAGGGAGCCTCTCATTTTTCCTCCCAGACAGTTGTGAAATGTATGTTTCCTGAAAAAAAGAAATGATTGGATCTTTGTGAAAGATTTGACATGAATGATTGCGTAGGTACTAGGAAACAAGTGCTAGCTTTTAATTATACTATGAATACCCTTAAAATCATAGATTAACATTTTAAATTGTACTCCAAAAGTTGATCTATTTGGGAATCAAGTTTACCATAGTGTACTTAGCATTACTTTATATTTGGTGCCAATTGAGCAAGGGCTACATTTATATCAATTTTTTGTGCAGGAAGAACAGAGTAGAGCACTTTCAAATTCCTGGTTGGTGCAGGACAAGTGATGTTAAGTCCCACTACCTTCACTACCAGTATGTTTCTCTAAAGCACCATCATCTCTTGCCTGAACCATGCCAATTTCCTCCCAACTCACCCCCTAGTCTTCTCTTGCAAATCTTGAACCCATTTGCCATGGAATAAATGTGCAGAGTTCCTCAGCTGCTGCAGTAGCAGCAGACCTCAGAACATTAAGCCACATTTGGTTTAAGGGAATCCTAAAGCAAGCTGAGAAGCACTGCTGAGCTCCATATCAACTTGATAATTGGGAGCATTGGGGATCAGTGAGGGAGGTAGCAGGTGAAAACCAGAAAATAGGTTGAAAATCTATTTAATCTGCTTATAATGTAGCTAGACCCTTAGATTTCCTTTCTTGACCTCTGAAAGCTGGTAACTGACCCTTCCCTGAAACATGGACACTGATTCTGTCTGTGGACAGAAATCCAATGGGCCTTTGGATTGAAGGTCATATAACCCCTAATGTGTCAAAGAAAAGGGTCAGAGAAAACATAATGAAACCATGAGGACTTGATGGAAATCTACACATTGCATTCTTGGAGTTCCTTACCCTTTGCCCCCAAAATTATAGACTCCTGGCAGTCTTCAAGCTGGAGCCTTCTTAATCAGTGAGAAACCAGCTTTGCTAACTCTGACCCATCTTCCATAAAGCTCACAGGCATACTCACTCACACTCCTCCAGACCTCCACTTGGCTTTTTAATATTTTGCTACAAAGTATGAGCCACAGCCCTGAAATGTGCCATGTATTTGAAAAATCTTCTAAATTGAATGCTGGAAATCAAGACTAATAAGTACTGGGCTCAGCATTTGGCTTGGCAATTAAGTCTCAAAGTGGGATACTACATCCTATGTAGGAATGCCTGGATATAATTTCTGGGTTTGGTTCTGAATTGCATCTTCCTAATAATGCAGAACCTGGAAAGCAGTGGTGATAGCTCAAGGAACTGGGTTCTTGCCAACCATGTAGGAGACCTGAGTTAAATTTTAGGCTCCCAAGTTTGGTCTAGTCCAACTCTGGCTATTGCAGTCACCTGGGGAACCAACCAGCAGTTGAAGTTTCTCTTTCTCTTTTTCTTTTTCTTTCTCTTTCTCTCTCTCCCTCTCTCTCTTCTGTCGCTGTCTCTCTCTAAAAAAAAAAAATCCTGACAATTACCAAAAAGGAGATATTTGTAGAAAATTAAGACAAAGGAAAACGTAACTTGAACAACAAAAATATCATTAACATTTTTACGAAGAAAAAGGTGCAGCCACAAAATAAAAAGCTATTTGTATTTTTACGGGTAATACTAATAGAAAGAAAATCTCTTGGAAATCTAGAAATGAGATGACATAAAGTAGAAATCTCCAAAAAAGTTATTCACTACCAAACATAAACAATGTACACATTGTGGCTCAAACATAAATAAAAAATTATCTGATCATATTGAATTTACAAAGTACATGAAATGACTATTTTGAAATATGGGGTGGACATGAAGTTAATAGTTTGTGTATATCTGTTTTCCATAAAGAAATAAGAGAATTAAATCAAATCCTCAGTTTTTTTACATCAGGAGGTTGAAGCATTATTCCTGACATGGATCAGCAGTAGTGTAAGCATGTGCCTGAGAAATGTGGAGGTGGCCAAAGGATCTGTTAAACAGTTCCAAACAACTGCCTCAGGGTCAGAAGAGTGATATGTCAGGGTAGGGAAGTAGTGCAAGCTGACTGGTTTTCCTTTTAATAAACTTGATAGACATAACTGAATTTTTAAAAGCCATGTACCTAGAGGGATTTTTTTTTCTTTTCATTTAAAAGCGGGTTTTTAGAAGACTCACATGATGTGTCAAGTGCCACAGTAGCTAGGTCATTCCCTACGACATCGTCAATGGAGTAGAGGGCAGTGATTAAGTGGCACTTGGGACATCAACAACTTATACTGGAGTGCCTAATTCAAATCCCAGCTACTCTTCTTCCAATCCAGCTTCCTGCTATTGGACACTCTGGAGGCAGCAGTGATGCTTCAAGTACCTGGTTCATGTCACCTACAGGAGGTCCAGATTAAGGTCCAGGCCCCCGGTTTCAGTCTTATCCAGCCCTGACTGTTACAAGTATTTGAAGAGTAAATCAGTGGATGAAATATCTCTGTGTGTGTGCATGTATGTGTATGTGTGTGCACGCACATACATGTGTTTCTGTCTCTGTGACTTTTAAATAAAAGGAAAGGAAGTGAAATCTTCCATTTTATATCAATGCTATTTACTATTCATTCTTATTATTAGTTTTTCAAATGTTGCAATATTCTAGAGATTAGTGAAATGAAAATAAATTAAAAATGTTTAAACTTTCATTTTTGTATATTAGTTTATAATTCATTCTCACTTGAGATTTTAAACTGCTATCTGTAATATATCAGAGAACACTCTTTTCTCTCTTTTTAAGACTTTACTGAATAAATATCTTTACTAGCAAAGATACTTAGAAAGTTTTTGAAACAATGACAATGAAGTCAGCAGCCCACATCCTCTCTGGCCAGCTTGTCTCTATCCCTTTGGCTGGTGAACCCATCCTGGGCAGCTTCTACTCCAGCAATTTATTCTGAGTCTGGAGTAAGATGGGTCTCCACAGTCGAGACGGGAGAATCAAGGGTCTCATTCCCCTAGCGTGACTCCTGGGCAGCCAACTGCAGCTGTAAAGTTGATGGAAGAGAAAAACAGAAGGCAAGGACCAGCTCAGCTACCAGGCAGCGGGAAGAACTGGCAGCTCTGATGCTTTGTGCATACATACTTCATTTGCATCCCTGGTCCTTCTAGGTGGCAACTAAATAACACCCCTGGTCCACATTTACATTTGACTTTAATGTCCACTGGAATAATGGAGTATACACTATGGTTGCTGTTTCAGAAAAGCTTCCCAAATTATTCTATCACAGGCTTTTTTTTTTTTTTTTTTGCTGGCAAGGGTGAGAAATGCCCACACATTGTTATTAAGCACTTTGGAATGTTGTTTTCAAATGTTGATCACTTATGCTACTTTGTAACATATGTTATTTTAATGTTATATTGTAATATGCCATGATATTAAAAGGACAGATACCATGACTGTTTCTCTTGGCAAAATAATTATAAAAAATGTACAGAGATGTCTGAATGATTGGCTTACAGCCAAACAGCTCAGGAAGAAGGAGTCAAGGAATTCCATCTTGATTCTGAATCATGAGTTCTTTTCACTACACCAGATTATTTTATTACAGATGCCAATTTCCATATTTGTTCAGTCCAGCGATGAAGAACCAGAAAAGAAATACAGGGATGGTATGACAAAGCTGAAATACCATGAAAGAAGTTTTTACAGCAGAAGTTGAGGCATAATTCCTAAAATAGATCAACAGTGGTGTAAGAAAGAAGGGACATGCATGCCCAAAGGTCTTGAGACAAACAAAAATACTGTAGAGATTTGGTGCAAGTGCAGATGAACCACAGGAGCCAAGAGGAAAAATGTTTATCCTGTAAGAAGGCTGGATGATCTGAATCCTGATCTTGGGAATGAACGGGTGAGAACTCTAAGAGAAGCCCTAAACACCAGAGTTTCTTTAACCTCAGGGCATTAACCAGGCAGGAGTGGGGCAGAGTGGGAAAATAGCCTTGATCTGTTGTTATGGTTTCTATGTGATAGTAAGAGGCAGTGAACACTTCATGGAGAGACACGTACGTTGCATTCAGCGAAGGGAACCTTAGGGACTGTGAGAGTTAGTTTTGGAGTAGCAAGAGAGAGAACCTGTGGTTCTTTTCATTGTAGTTGGTTTATTGGAAAAATTCCTGCACTGGCAGATAGATGAAACTTGATTGAGGATCATTTGGGTACAGCTAATCTGCTTTTGCACTGGGTGGAAGGCACAGCTAGCAAGAGCAAAGAACTAGAACCCAGAGAAGTTCGGAGGTTTCAAGACAGCTTGTGAAATGCCAAGGCTTTCAGTGCAGATTGTACAGAGGGAAGGTGAAAGGAGTAACAACGGTGAGGAGTACTAAAAATTCCCTGGGAATCTAGTGGATTATAAAGAAAGGTAAGATGATTATTGCTTACAGTGATAAATGTAGAATATTATGTCATGGAGACATCCAAATAGAACATCTAATATTCAGTTTTGTTTCTGGTGAGAAGGTTTTAGAGGAGCTGCTGGCAGAATCCAGTTCTTTCTTCTCCCAAAGTCCAAGCTCCCAGCTCTAACACAAAGAATGTTGTATTCTTCAAGAACGATCATATGTATTTGTACTGAGCTTGGCATATTAAATATTTTAAGTGTGAACTGATTTCCTTTGACCAGTTTAAAGGGGTATGGTATGGTGCAACAAAACATAAGGCATGTTTAGGACTTACTTTTTTATCTTAAACTTCCATAGGTTTGTAGACATTCCAGCAGGCACTGGGGTTACAAGAACTAACTATGACCCCTAGCTCATGGAAGCTCTATTCCACAGGGGGACAACAACAGAAACATGAAGAAAATAACATCAGATAGCAGCAATGATGTAAAGTAGAAAGCTCACTCTTGCAGGGAAAGGTATTGTAGAACTTTTGAGGCAATACAAAGTTGAGTTGTCTGAGGAGATGAAATACAACTCCTATATCAGGTATGCAGAAATCAGAATGGAGAATACACGAGAAAGAAGTAGCAAAGGGAGCTAGCATTGCAACAAACACAGTAAGTGCACTTCCGGCATTCCAGGTGAGTGTCAGCTTGAGTTCAGCTGCTCCACTTCCAACCCAGCTCTCTGCTACTGTGCCTGGGAAAGCAGCTGGGGATGGTTCAGTGTTGGGTCCCCACATCCACATGGGAGACACCAAAGAAGTTCCTGGTTCCTCTCTTTTCTCTCCTCTCCTGTCCTCTCATTTCCTCTCCTCTCCTTCCCTCTCCTCTCTTCTCTCTTTCTTTCTCTCTGCCTCAAATAAATAAAACAAATCTTTAAAGAAAAAAAAATAGTAAACATTCTTAGATACATGGACCATAATAAGCAGTTTAGCATTTTCTCTGCATGCAATGGAAAATCTAAAGGATTTTCAGTAGCGTATCATGTTCCATATTAAAAAAAAAAGTCACTTTGGCTGAAATAGTGGTCAACATTGTAGGGGGAGGGAAACAATAGAATACAGCTAACAACCCGAGATACAGTTGCTAGTTAAGGCAAAGGATGACTGTTCTTGTCCAGGTAACAAGCTAGGAGGAAACAACCAAATGGCCCATGTGCTAGTGATGGACTACACAGGAACTGCTAGTGATTTAGGTAAGAACTAGGGTAAGCAAGAGAGAAATTCAAAATATTACTTAGGTTTCTGTTTTAAGCAAATAAATGAGTGATGGCATCAATTGGGAGATACAAAAGATGGTGGAAGATGGAATTGTGTATGTAGAAATTAATGGTTCCTGGGTGTTCCAGAAATTGTTGACCTATGTGAAGCCACACAGCTAGAGAATGACAGAGCTTGAATTAGAATTGACTCTAAATTCCATGTGTGAAGAAATCATCACAAACTAATATGGTTTTTTCTTGGCAAAAACAGAAATAAATTCATGATCTATGAGCAATTACATTAAGCTGCAATCAAGAATCTGCTCTTTCAGAAATAAATCTAAGGAAATAAAAGATTTTTTTAAGATTATTTTTAGATTTTATTAGAAAGGCGGATATACAGAGAGGAGAAGAGACAGAGAGGAAGATCTTCCATCCGATGTTTCACTCCCCAAGTGAGCACAATGGATGGAGCTGAGCCAATCTGAAGCCAGGACCCCAGAATTCTTCCAGGTCTCCCACGTGGGTGCAGAGTCCCAAAGCTTTGGGCCATCCTCAACTGCTCTCCCAGGCCACAAGCAGATTGCTGGATGGGAAACAAGGCCACTGGGATTAGAACCAGTGCCCATATGGGATCCTGCGCATGCAAGGCAAGGATTTTAACCACTATGCTATTGTGCCAGGTCCAAAAAAGATTTTTAGATAGGGAAGGAATTGCTAGAATAGGCTATCAGTGGTTCTGTGCACAGCACATTGCTAGGTACTTAGATGTCAATATTTATATGACATGCTTCCTCCCTTCAAAGAGTTCACAGTCTAATTCAGTATTTCCAAATGATTTCCAAAGAAATATCTGTGCATGTTATACAAAAAGAATGTGGGAGATCAGTAAATAAGTACACAAGCTCACTGAGATGGTAACATAGAAGAAAGCATTTCAGCTATTAATAGCATCTTAATAACTAGAGTTTCTGCAACATTTGTTGAGTGCTACATACAGAGCTTTACTTGGGCTGTTTTCATTAAACCTCTCTGAAACCCTAACAAGCAGGTAAGATTAGGATCTCAATACTGATAGCAATGAAGGAGGCCAGCAAAACAAAGTGCCTGATGCCAGTGTCACATTGTAGGTGATGTGAACCGAGACCTAGCTAAGTCCATCACCCTTGAACTCAAACCCTGTATGCTCAGTTCCCAGCAGTCATTGTCCTTACTCACACATTGCAATCCTTCCACAGCTATCAAATATCAGAACTTGCCACTCAAATTAATTAGATATTTCCACTGAAATTTTCAGTGTCTTCTAAAATCAGAAGCAAACGCAAAAACAAAGTGCCTCTTCGAAGGTTAATTAACTCAGAATGGTAAAATATTTTTGAATATAAGTCCAGTGACACCTGGTTGTCATGCTAGGGGAAATGTGGAGGCTGGGGCTGGAGAGATAAGAGGCCAAAAAGAGGAAGTAAAATAAGAAAATACACAGCCTTGGTTTGCCAGGAGCTTGTTACTTGTAGGTGAAAACACCCAGTGATTAGAACAGGACTTACACAATGTTTTTAGATGGCTTAGCTGGAGGAACATATGTGGATCAAAATATTGTCAAAAATGAACACGCGCGCTGTGCTGGCTCTCCTCAGCCTCACCATGGTAACCACCGGGGCCCTCGTCCCCAGATGGTGTTTTATATCCCGGGAGTGTAGCTGGGAAGCAGAGTGGGCGTAATGGAAGGCTGAAGTACTCTTATTCTCTTGGCAGCCCAGCAAACTCTAATATACCTGTCTCTTGAAATGATCCCTCTTAGAAATATACATACTTCTACCATGCATCAGAAAATGGATACCTTAAACAGGGGCATAGCAAATCCTAGGTTTGCCAGCCTATAGGGCAGAGCTGGGATGGTGTATGGGCCTGCAAAGTGCCACAGATCATGTGGTTGAACAGCAAGGATTTATTTCTGTAAAGTTCTCGAGGCTGGGAGGTCCAAGGTCTAGAGGTTGGCAGGTGTGGCTTGCTGAGGGAGGACTCATTCCTTGGCTTTTAGATGGCTGTGTTCTCCCTAAATCTTTGTAACTCTGTGTATACATCTCTGCTGTCTGTGTTGTCCAAATAGTCTCTTGGTCAGAGGACAGTCATTAGATTGGATAAGGGCCTACCCTAAGGTCCTGATGTTAACCCACCTGTCTCTGCAGGTTCTATCTTAGAATAACAGTTGCATTCTGAAGGACCAGGGGTTGAGACTTTAACGTGTTAAATTGGGTGAGACACTATTTAGCCTAGAACAAGTGGAGCATGAAGTCGGACTCATGTGGGTGTGTCCTTCTACAGTGCCAATACCTCCCTTTAGAGCGCATCAGAATCCTTGAGGGGTACTCATTAACACACCAGAAGAGCTTGCAATGACCAACATGTGCATAAGCTGATTGGGGCGACGGATGGTGCCAGACCCTGTACTGGCAAGCACACACAAGAATCAGGACTGGAATCACCTCAGACGAAGTTTCTGGAGAGCCCTCCAACTGAACTGCTGATTTCAGAACCCCAACCCTGAAGAGGCTGTGTCAGTCAGTGGGATTCTGAATAGAATTCATTGTGCTTGGAACGGCGAGACTGGCAGCAATTCAGAACATTTGAACTATCAAAACTGCTTGAACAGGACCCTTGGAGCATGCCTCACACTGGGGACCTGGGATGGGTGGGAGGCTGGGTAAGGCTTCTCCCTTTGTTTCTCCCCTGACCCCAAATACAGAAAAAATATATATATTAGTATGGAAGCAATGGTCTTTCCCACTTTCCTGTAGCCCTTGACCCTTTATACCCTAATCAACTATGTAAGGTTACCAATAAACAAACAAACAAACACCAGGAGGGCTATAGGGCACAGACAGTTTCAGACACCAGAGATAAAAAGACAGGATTCCTTAACTTAAGAGGGTCCTGGTTCAATAAGTAGCAAATGGGTATACTATGATAATATGGGGCAGCAAATTATTTCATTAAGACTGACAGCCAACAAGGGCATCACTCCAGTGGTGGTGCTGTCTAAATAGGGCCTTAAGAGGGCTTCTCTTAGCAGAAAACAGTCAGGAAGAGGAGGAATCAGTCAGTAGAAATGCAGGACAAGTCATCTTAGAAAAAGGGCAGAGCAAGTGCACATGTGTGAAGGAGTGGGCAGTCCGGGTGTCTGAGCAGAACACCAAGGAGCAGAGAGACTGGATCTGGGACTAGGAGGCAAGAGAAGGCAGCAGTTGGGAAGAAGCAGGATAACAACTGCAGAAGTTAGAAGGCAACTTTTGCCTCAAGCCTCAGGATATTCTGGCTCTTTTTTAAGATTCATTTTTATTGGAAAGACTGATTTACAGAGAACAAGCGGCAGAGAGAAAGACATTCCATTGGCTGGTTCACTTCCCAAATGGCCACAACAGCCTAGCTGAGTTGATCCAAAGCCAGACGTCAAGAGCTAGCAACTTGCGTTGGTGGTATAGTGGTGAGCATAGCTGCCTTCCAGACGTCAAGAGCCAAGAGCCAGAAAGCCCCTCAGGTTCTTATGCAGATGCTGGATCACCAAAAGGCTTTGGGTCATATTCTAGTGCTTTCCTAGGCCACAAGCAGAGAGCTGGATGGTAAATGGAGCAGTTGGGATATGAACAAGCACCCATATGGGATGCTGTCACTTGAAGGTGGTGGATTAGCCGATTGAGCTATCACACCAAACTTAAAGGAAACAGGAAGCTACTGAGAGGTTTAAGCTGGGCAGTTGGTCTTACTGACATTTCAAAAAGATTTTTCCAAGAGGTACGAGATGCCCAGGTCTGACCTCCAACCACCTGCTTCTGCACTATCTCACATTGCGGGTCCAGTGACTTTCCTCAAATTTGAATCCAGTGATAGTTACCTCTGTGCAAGCTCCTTCAGATCTCCCCACTGCTTAAAGAGAAAGACACAGTTCTAACCAAAGAGATCTTCCATGGCTGGACCTACCCAATCTTGCTTCCTGATGAAACGCCAACTCCAATGCCAATCTCCCTACCATCAAAGCTGACTCAGTTGAGATTCTCCAGTATATTCTGTGCTTCTGGGTATAAGCTGTCCCCAGTGCCTGGAATGTCATTGCCCATCACTTGTTGCTGTCTCCTTCCTCATCCTGCCACACACAGATTCCTTGAGGGAAACCTCAAGCTCTAGTCACGTGGGAATATTAGTCCCACAATATTGCAATCAGTGTATAATTAATTTATTCCTTTCATACTCCATCATGAGCTCATTGTTTCTAAGGACCGCAGTTATCTCTGTAATTCTAGTGCCTAGCAAACTACTTGCATATTGCCAGAGCTCAGTAGATAATATACATACATAAATAAATATTAAAAGATGAATGAGTGAAGCCAGGTAGGGAATCATGAGCTGGTCTCTTCCTGCTTCTCCCAGGAGGGTACTTTGTGGCCTGAAAACATTGCTTTCATTTCTCTGAACTTGATCTTTTTCATCTGTGTTCTGAGAGTATTTGTCTAATCCCCAAGTGGCCAAGCCAGCCCTCATACCTCCTGGTTCTCAGCCAAGGTCCAAGCAACACCTGCTCTGTTTTGATGTTTGCTTTCCTGGTACAGAAAGGCCCCAGTTTCCCACAGCTCCAGGGGGTCTCGCCCTGTCACTTGTCAGCACTCTCAGCCACAGCACTGCCTCCCATGCAGTCCTTTCTCTCTCGCCTTTCCCAGATTGCTTCCTGGCTTGTACTCAAGCCATTAGGCCTGCCTTCCTCAACAACTCCTTTTCATCAGCACGCCATCAAAGCAATTTTGTTGCTCTGTGAAATTTTCCCAACCACTTCAGCCACCAGAACTCTCTCCTGTCTTGGCACTGATCACAGTGGCACTCGCATAAAAACACTGAAGTATCACTGCAGCAGGAATCAAGGAACAAGGGCGTCATTCACTCGTTTAACAAATATTTGTTGTGCATCTGCTATTTGCCTCTATTCTACTGGTTGCTGAGGACACAATAATGAGTAAAACATACAATCCTGCCCTAATGGAATTTGTGTGAGGGCATCACAAACACCTACTGATTAGGGGTTGACAGTGGCAAAGGGATGACTGTAAAATTTACAATGGGGATACTGTCATTTCTTATTGTGGCATGGTTTACGGGTATACACATGTGTCAAACAAATTGTATACTCTAAAAAGATTCAGTTTCTTTCATGACAAATACTCCACAATAAAGCTGTTAAAAAGGTAAAGTAAAAATGAGAAGCAGGTGGCCAGCACTGAGTCAGAGCAAGGTAAGCAGATATCTGTGAGGCCAATATCCCATTTGGGTCCTGGTTCAAGTCCTGATTGCTCCACTTCTGTTGCAGCTCTCTGTTAGTTGTCTGGAAAAAGCAGCAAAAGATGGTCCGAGTGTTTAGGAACCTGCCAACCATTGGAGAGACCCACATGAAGCTCTTGGATCCCATCTCTGGCTATTGTGGTCACTTCAGGAGTTAATCAGAGAATTGAAAATCTCTCTCTCTCTCTCCCTCCTTTTCCTTCCATAATTCTGATTTTGAAGTAAACAGATATTTAAGAGAAAAAAAAAGATGAGAGGGGCCAACGTGGCTGCCTAACAGGCTAATCTTTCACCTATAGCACTGACATTACATATGGGAGCCAGTTCATATTCCAACTGCTACACTTTTGATCATGCTTTCTGTCTAAGAAACTGCTAATGATGGCTCAAGTCCTCAAAGCCCTGCATCTGTGTGGGAGACCTGGAAGAAGCTCTTAGCTCCTGGCCTCAGATGAGCTCAGCCACTGAGGCCACTGGGCAAATAAACCAGAAGATGGAAGACCAATCTCCCTGTCACACCTTCTCTCTCTGAGAGATCTGCCTTCTAAATAAAAATAAACAAATGTAAAAAGAGATGAGAAATACTATTTTTCTGGATATATGATATTGGTGGTGGTAATTTTGTGTGTGTGTGTGTGTGTGTGTGTGTGTGTGTGTGTGTGTGTAAGTAAGTGAGACAGAGAGGGAGATGGGGTGGTGTGGGGATGGAAAAGAAGGAAATTGGAGGAGGCTTTGTAAATATATATATTATCTGTAAGGTATTTGTCATCTTATATACCAGAGCTCAGATATCATTTAGTTCCAGACGTTCAGCTTCCTTTTGGGAATCTGAGACCCAGAGGCTTATGATGGTTTTCCTCGTTTCTGGCCATTAATGCAATGAATAACAAGGACCTTTATTTGGGCAGCCACTAAGAACCATGTCCTATGAGAGGTGCTTGAAGTCCATTATCTCACCAGTGTTCACAATTTCCCTTCTAAGTAGGCATCATTATTCCCTTGTGTGAGAAATGAGGACATAGGCTTAAACATTATGTTGAAAATTGGAGGGCTAGAAAATTGGAGAGCTGTGATTTAAATTCAACTCCATCTGAGCCCAAGGGCTGAGATTATTCATTTTAATAAAACCTGGCATTAATAATTTTCTACATGGCATCTCGTTTCCAAGTATAAGGTGAAAATAGCATGCAAATTTTATATTCTAAAACACAGGAACTTTGGATATGATGAAAATGTTTTGGAACTAGATGGAAGTCAGAGTTGCAAAGACAATAAATATACTCAGTACCATTGGATTTCACACATAAAATGATTAAGTTTATATTATGTGAATTACACTATAATAAGGCACAAACAACTATTAAATTATATTAAAATGCATAGTACTTTAAGTTATTTCAGCTCTATGTTTTATTAACAGAATTATTATGCTGCAAGTCCCCCAGGAAATTTTTTTTAATGCTGCAGGGTAATAATATAATAGTTCTTACACAAAATGATTAAAAACAAAATTTAAAATAAGTTTATTTTGGTGCACTTTGAAATCCAAATATGGTTATTTCATAACACACATTTTCTATGAATATTTTGCAGTATCCTCACGTGTGACAAATCAGGATTGGGGTTGGCTAGCAAGAGCCCTGGGCTGTGGTCAGTGGAGCTTCACGGAGTCAGGTGGACTGGGAGTTTACCCATGCTTTACCTTAGGTGAGCCTTTAGCTTTTTGAAACCTTAGTTTCCTTCAAGTAGGGATAGTACAACCCGTTCTATTTGCCTCAAAGGTAGTCGGGAGCTCTTGGTAAATCTACAAAGCAAAACAAAATTGAGGCATCATCATTATCCAAAACACTGTAATTTCAGGAAAAAAGCTCTGTAGCAGGGCCCTGCTACAGCGTGGAGAGGATCATCGCAAAGCACCTAACAGGCAGTGCTGATTCTGGGTGGGCCCTGCCTCATTTGCTACAGATAATAAGCCAAAAGTGATGCTTTGCCAGCTTCTGGGGTCAGTGCTCAAGAAACTAGCAGCTTCTAATTCCAGTCAGCCTTGCAGAGCCAGGGTGAAAAGTAACTGCGGAGGGGCTTGGTGGAGAATTAATTCTCCAGCCATCCAAACAGGCTACACAAAATCCTCAAACAACTCTAGCAAAAACAATAAATAATCTGATTTAAAAAATGGACAGTGAAGCTAAACAGGCATTTCTCAAAGACATAAAAATGGTCAACAGACATTACAATGTTCAGCATCACCAAGCATCATGAAAATGCAAATCAAAACTCCAATGAAGTATTACTTCACTCCAGTAAGACTGATTATTAATGAAAACATAGATGACAAATGTTGACACAACCACAAGCAAAACATTTTCACTTCCTTTATTTTCACATTTTACCCTATCAAAGCATTGTCCCTTCCATTTCCATAGTTTTGCTACTACTTACAATAGCAACAAAAAACAGTTACTGATACTTTGAATTATCAGTGGCCAGTCTTATGAATAATACATGTTTACAAAAGAACTTCAGAAGCCTACTAAAAGATGACTTAGACTGGCAGACCTTAGACATAGCCAAGGAGGAACCTGCCATTCAACTTATGTTGCACTTCATGTCTAAGAAGCCTGCATCCAAACGGTGCCACACTCCAATCTCCCAAATGGATCATCATCAGGAAAAGCCTAGAAGTCTGCCTTATTCTCAACTGATTGTTCCTCCTGATATTTTTCTAATATTCCCCTGCAGCTACCCTGGTCATTTAAAACTCTTTTTGTTGGCTTTTTTGATGGAAACAGCACATTCTAGAACCAGAAATCTTTCTGTTCTCGAGACTGTACACTTCTTGGGAAAAAAACCTTTCCTCTTGCCTCTGGTGAATTTTGGCTGTATGGCTTTGAGCAGCAAGGGACTGATTATATATCTGGTAATATTAGCAAAGATATAGAAAGAGGGAAACCCTTACACACTGTTGGTGGGAATGTAACTTAATACAATCATCACGGAGAACTATATAGAGGCTCCTCAGGAAATTAATCTTTGAACTGTCATGTGACCAAGCAACCACACTACCAGGCATACAAGCTAAGAAAACAAAAATCACTCTGTGGAAGAGACATCTGCTCCCCCAGGTTTATACTCACAATCGCCAAGACAGAGAAATGAAGCGTCCATCCACATGAGTGAACAAAGAAAAAGTGGTATATACATATATACATACAAGGAAATATTAGCCCCAAAATAGGCTGAAACCATGTCTTTCACAAGAACATGGATAGAATGGAATGGCAATACAATAAATGAAGTAAGTCAAGGCCTGACAGACAAGCATATAAGATCTTACTCATTTGTGGAGTCTCAACCAAGGCGATTGCTACCGACTTTCAGCGTGGCCAGTCATGCAGCCACAGACATCCACAACGCTAGACAGCCAGGAACTCACAGACCATGGAATCAGACTGAACCCAATCCTAGCCTGTTCCAGTTTCTGTGTGCTTTTAGGCACCTTACTGTGTTATCTCTGTACTACAGCCACCTCATCTATTCAGAGATAACAATCACACCCACCTGGTACAATTATTGAAAGAAATAGAAAAAATATACACAGGCTAGCAGGCTTATAGTGGCACTTAAAAATAATAACTATAATAATTGTTTAATCCTTGCTGAGCTTTTTATCTTCCTGAAAACATTTCTACCATTAATTTTTTTTTAGGTTGATACAGCAGAATCCAAATAAGCCACCAGATTATTCTCTTCATCAGAGCCCCACACCAGGACTCTGCCCACTGGGTCCTTGTTTTCCCTGGGAGTTTCCAATCTCCCCTTTCCATTGTACTTTCGAACTTGAGACACTAGCTTGGGCACTCCAGGGGCTTAAGTGCCACAAAAGGATTACAGAGTTAGGCACTGTGGGTCAGGACCATGGAGTGGGAGTTCAGTCCTTTCAATCTCTGAGCTAATTGAATTGCTTGCTGAGAGACTGGTGGTCAGGCATGAGGTTTTGACTTACAGCCGGCTTAGGAGAGGCACTCTAGCTAATCAATTCCTGTGTCGCAGCTGTCAGTCCTGGATGGGATCTGTGTGGACTTTTGATGTAGAGATGAATGCCGAATAGCCTCTTGAGCTCCCTCCTCTGCCCCCACCTGTGCTTCCTTATACCATAGCTTCAGTCTGGTGTGGGGTCAGGCAGGGAGCACAGGTCCGCCCTGCACTCTGCTCAAGGCACTATAGCTTTTCTTGTCCCTCCAAAGCCAAGCAGCGTCTTACATAGTGTTTGGAAAGACTGTCTTATCAGTCCAAACACCATTAGCAGAATTGCAAGGGATCCTGAGTAGATAGGCTGAGGATGAGAAACGTGGCTTCTTTATAAATGTGTCAATTTCAACAAACAGGATTTTGCGTGCTTCATGTCCCCTTTCTATAAAAAAGTACAAATGGGGGAGGGAGGAGGGATGGAGCGGGGAAGGGACACATGAGGAGCTGAGAGAATAGAGTTAGGGAGACCCCATGGTGAGCACCAGATCTTTCCTGCCACAACCAAGAAACCTGGGGGCCCTGAGCCCCACCCTGCCAGATGAAAGACGTCATCACTGGCCTTGACCCTGTGAAATAGCAGCCGGAGCACCACAGATTGACATTTATTTCCCCGTCTTCCTGTAAACACAGTCACCCCTTAATTGGGCCCAGGCGTCTTTGACGTCAGACAGCAGCACCACTACGGGCCAGCAGCAAATTCATTCATCACCGGCTGAAACCAGCTTGGCTTCCAGGAGCAAGCGGTGCCCCCAGACAGCTGTCTGTGTCGGGAAATTTAGCCAGAAGGAAACTGGCAGTTTAAAAAGAGAAAGAAAGAAAAAGTGCACACTAACGACCCGGGGATGATTTTCTCATGAGCTGCGTGCGGGCTGTGTGCCAAGCCCTGACTGCAGCGTGGGAGGCGTGGGCAGCGATGCAATCGCCTCTTCCCTTTGTATTTACCCAGAGAGAAGTCACGATTCTGGGGACTGAGAGAGCTACAGTAACTGCTTGTGTCTACTTTACACAAAGGAAGAAGCTGAAGCTGAGGCTTAGAGAACCTTTCATAGCACACTTAATAGACTCCTTTGGAAAAAAAATCAAGGAAGAGTTGCCATGACTATGTGGTTGGGAACGACAGCAATTTCTTCTCTCACTGTTGGAAGTCCAACGTGAATGTGTCACAGGGTCATCAACTCACTCCTGAAGTTCAGAAAGAATTCTGCTGTGCCTCCTTTTGCTACTCATAACTTTCAGCAAAGCCTAAGGTGCATGTCTTGGCTTTCCATGGCTTCATTCCAACTTCACTCCTATCACCTCGGTGTCTCTCTGTGTCTAGGTTTCGCTCTTGTAAGGACAGCTTTCTGTCATCGGATTTGAGCTCACCCTACTCCAGTACGACCTCATTCTGACTTAATTACATCTACAAGAAATTTTTTTTTCAATAAAGATTTATTTTATTTATTTGAAAGCACAACAGAGGGGGAAAGACACACACAGCAAAGTTGGGTCACTCTAAATGACTGCAACAATCAGGGCTGGCTAGGGCAAAACCAGGAGCCTGAAACTCCTTCCAGGTCTCCCATGTGTGTGGCAGAGGCCAAGGCACTTCGGACATCATCCACTCAAGTACATTAATAGGCAGCTGGTTTGAAAGTGGAGCAGCTAGGACTCAAAGTAGCATTCCCATATGGGGTGCCAGTATGGCAAACAATAGCTTAACCCAAAGCATGACAATGCTAGCCCTAATAACTCTATTTCTGAATAAGATCATTTTCACAGGTAAGCATAAATTTTGAGGGATGCTGGTTAACCTGGCAGAGTTGTGAGTAAGGAAAAGGGTATGGGAGCAAGAAGGGGCAGGGAAATAACTTTTGATAAGTTGCTCATTTTCAATGAGAGATTGCTTTCTAATGTAAGCTAAGATTCATCTAACTATTTTCCAAATCTTAGTAGCCCAAAGGGCATGAGCTAGAGGACACAGATAGCTGTGATCAATCCTTCAACAAACACTTGGTGCCTGCTGTGTTTGAGATCCAGGGAGTTGAAAAAGTGTTCTGAAACCCAGAAGCTCCCAGCTAATAGAACTGGCCCCCAGGCTGTTCCTTGCTATGATAACAGCTCTCTAATACTTTCCTCTGAGGCATATTCTGCTCCCTACTTATCTGTGTGCTCTGGACGAACATGACTGCAAGGCCTGATCACTTAAAACTTATTCTCTTGGCCACATAATTGGTCAGGGTTAGACTCAGAACCCAAATTGTGCCAATAAGAACTCTACTAGAGGTTTTTGCAGACAAATACTTCTGCAGCTTTCCGTTTCCTCTGGAGTAGTCCGTCTGGCAGAATATAAACTACCTGCAATTATCCTTTCATCTTGGTGGGGGAACTTCCCTCATGGTGGCCCTAACACAGGAGACAGCTGAATGGGAGGAAGAGAGAACATTCAATGATCTCACTAACAATATTGTTTGAGCATAAAAATGTAATTGATTGAATGAGCTACCCGTAGCTTTTTCAGTTAGGAGAACCAATAAGTTCTCCTTCCTTTTTAAAGTAAGCTTGAATTGTATCTCTATCACTTCCAACCAAAAAGATTTTGACAAATACAGAGTTGAGCCAACCTAATAATTATATGATATGTGGTATTGATCTAACAAATATTCAATCATCATCTACTCTGAATATATTTTAATAGCCATATTTCTATGACCAAAATAGCAAATGACCACATAAGAGAGCCAGGAATGCTTCTCCAGGGGTTGCACTCAAGTTCAGGGCTGAAGGAGAAGCGGGAGTTTGGCTGTAGTGAGGAAGCAAATTTCTAGGCACAGGAACCAGCATGTACTGACACATAACAGAGAGCAAGAGCTCCAAACACACTGGGTAACATATAATGCACAGTGTAGACATATAGTCTGGATGATGCGTCCGTTCTTAAGCACTCTCCACTTTAACTAAATGCCTAACCCACAGAAGTTACTTTAAACCTTTTAGTACAATATGTTAGATAACTGGTCTCCTCAAATGTTAGTTTCTTTTCTATCTATTTTATTTTTTTGAGAGGCAAGGGCTGGAGGAGAGACTGAGCTTCCATCTTCTGCTTCCTTCCCAAATGCCCACAATGGCTTGGGCTGGAACAAATTAAAACCAGGAGCTTGGAATCCAATCCAGGTCTCCCACACAGGTGTCAGGGACCCGGTTACTTGAGACATCAGTTGCTGCCTCCCAGGGTCTATATTAACAGGAAACTGCAATTAGGAACAGAACTAGAACTCAAACCCAGGCACTCCAATATGGAATGCAGGCATCCCAAACCCCATACATGTTAGTGTGTTTTCTAAGTGCTCATATATCAGGGTACTTAGAAAAGTTTATGGAAATTACATACCCTAAAATATACATAATACACATGGGAGTTCTGCCTTAAGAACCTCAGCAATAGATGTTCAGTGCTTCTCAAGGCAGCACATTCCATCCCTATCAGCACTCATATAATTTATTTATATTTTCCATTAAAAAATAATAGCTAGCCTATCTAGTAATATAAAAAAACAGCCATACAACGTAAAGTGAGATTTATTCCAGGAATGTGTTGTTTATTACCTAAAGATCAATTAATGTAATACACACTACCAATAGAATTAAAAAAACCTTCTGATCATCTTGATAACTATGAAGAAAGCATTTGCAAAATCCAACATTCTTATGCAAGAGAAACATTCAATAATCTAATATAGAAGGTAATTTCCCAGCCTATTAAAAAGCAGCTTTAAAAATCCCACACTTCGGGCCCGGCGCGGTGGCACAAGTGGTTAAGTCCTCGCCTTGCACGCCCGGGATCCCATATGGGCGCCGGTTCTAATCCCGGCAGCCCCGCTTCCCTTCCAGCTCCCTGCTTGTGACCTGGGAAAGCAGTCGAGGACGGCCCAAAGCTTTGGGAACCTGCACCCGCGTGGGAGACCCAGAAGAGGCTCCTGGCTTCGGATCGGCATAGTATCGGCCGTTGCGCTCACTTGGGGAGTGAATCATCGGATGGAAGATCTTCCTCTCTGTCTCTCCTCTCTGTATATCCGCCTTTCCAATGAAAAAATAATAAAAATAAATCTTTAAAAATCCCACACTTCATAATACACTGAACAATCAAGACCAGATGCTTTCTTCTTAAAATTAGGAATAAAACAAGGATGGCTGTGCTTGCCACAACTACTGAATTTGATGGAAATTCTAGCCAAGGCCATAAGGTAAGAAAACGAAATGAAATGCATTCGTACTAGAAAACTGAAACAATCACTATGATTATTTGCAGATGATATGATCTTCCCTATAGAAAAACGCTAAAGACTTCACCCAAATTGATTAAAACTAATTAGCAAGTTCAACAAGGCTACAGGAAACAAGATAATTTATGAAAGCCAGATATTTTTCTGTATGCCTGCAGAGAACAACATGAAAATGGTCCACTCTTAGAATTGGTTTTCTTACTCAGCAAAAATTAAGGGGATAAATATTTCTCTCATTTTTCTACCTGGTAAAATTGAAAATATTTTAAACTTTATTTTTGATGATTTTTACATAGTTGATTAGGGTGCGAAGGGCCAATCATTGCTGTTAAAATCCTTTTTCAAATGTGTTATGTTGCCAGTCTGAGTTTGTGTGTACAGACATCCACAGGCACGGTGCTCTTGAGAATTTCTGGTGTTTTCCCAAACTGCTTCCTTCTACGTTTTGCCTATGGTCAAGGGAACCATGTTAGAAAACAAGCTTCATTCTCACCCTGTAAAATAAACTGTTTTCCAGCATTTTATAAGTTACTTCTTCGCAACTCAGCATGCATTTTTTGTTCTTAGAGCAGACCAAACATCATCCACATCAATCTAACAGCTTCCAGGTAGATTTCACTTAATTATCTGGTGTTCTCAATACCAGCCTATCACCTCTTACAGCAGACACAGCATTGAATCAGTTATTTACTTCTGTTCTGTCTTTCCCCAAACATGTCAGCTCAGGCTCAGCAACAGCTAAGTTTGCCTTGTTTTGCTGCAGTTCCAATGCTTACAATAAAGCATATGGCAGTGGGAACTTGGCCTTAACAGCTAAGATGGTGCTTGAAACACCTGCATCTCATACCACAGTGCCTGAGTTTGAATCCTGACTCCACGCCCCATGTCAGCTTCCTAACCCTGAGCATCCTGGGAAGTAGCAGGTGAGGGCTCAAGCAGCTGGGTCCACACTTCCCAGGTGGGAGACCCAGACTGAGTTCTTGGCTCCTGGCTTACCCTGGTCTAGCTGCAGCAGCTACTATGGGCATTTGGGGGAGCAAACTCCAGGATAGAAGATCATTCTCAATCTCTCTGCCTTTATAACCTGTAATTAATTAATTGGCACATAGTAGGGATTCAGTACATACAGAGTCAGTGAATGAATGAATGCTGTTGGCAACAAGTACAATTAAGCCTCACTGTATGAAGAAACATCCTGAGGCACTAGAGCGAACACTCAGGTAAGAAGCAGGAACCTGTTAGAAACTCAGCACCATCCGCTGGCACAGGATTTTCAGCAAGTAATTTTTTTTCCCCTGAGTTTCAGTTTTCACAGCACAAAATATTCGTAATGTCCTTCCCAGAGATACATTATGATGAATAGTTAATTTTACTTATCTTGTTCAGGCTAAGAAGAAGAACAGGCATGATTAGGGCAAGATTGAGAGGCATATGGAAACTTCCCCAGAGTTCTGTGGGGGAACTTCTGAGGACTTTGAAGGACTTTGCAAGTGCTGCCTCTATGTGTAATGGCGTCATTTTCCCCGAACACTTCACGCTCTCCTTTTCTCAGTTCTCAGTATGTCATTAGAATGCCTTATCATTTGTAATTAGGGCCACTTTTGAGTTCATGGCAAGTGTGGAGAACAGAAATTTTTTTCATAAAATAATTAGGTTAGAGACAGAACAGGACTAAGAATCGGAGAAGCGCGTGCTCATCTGAGAAAGAGACCAGTCACGAGAAGTTGGTGTGTAAGCCGCAAATGACAAGCAGAAAAAAGGAAACACTGATCCCTGTGTGCAGGCAGAAGGGAAATAGGAGAAAAATACTGGATGAGCCCATTCTTCATGCTGTACATCCAAAGGCAGTGTCAACACAGGCTGACTTGGGGAAGCACTGGGGAGAAGAAAGAACAGTTCTGCTGCTACTTTGATGTTTTGTTAATAGAAGACAGTGTCCTTTAACTCATACCTCAGTTATTTCACAACTGGGTTACTAGTCTGAGGCCTTAATCTAGTCTCTATGACTCCATCTCTATGCTAACAGCCAATTATCTAATCTGCACTCTGTCACCTGCTCTAGGAACAACTCTGGCAGGACTGAAGCAAAATCAACCTGAAGATTTCTGCTCAGGAAAGCCTATGTGTCTTCAAAAATCATAAAGGGAGAAGGCGCTCATCCACATCAGAAAGCGAAAGCCTCTGCTGAATGGAAAATGAGGATACAGGAGCCTATGTCTATTGGCTCCTGAAAGAAGAGAACACCAGGCAATATGTCAGAACCCCAAAGCAGGGGAGCACGATGGGGCTGTGGGACCTGCGGCATTAATGCCCTCCAGACCAGAGACGGTCACAGAAACCTCTAAGTCCTTAAGGTGGCATGAAACAGGTTGCTGAAGTTCAAGTGGATCAAGGGGGGAGACAAAACAACCTTCCACTGTACTCAGCCCCATAACAGACATTTACACTTGGCCACCTGTTCTGTGGTGAATTGTGTCTCAAAAAGATAGGTTGAAAGTCCTAATCCTAATGACTGTGATCTTAATTAGAATGACCTTGGCACAATAATATGTTAAATGAAAGGAGTTTGAAAAAATTTCAAACCAGAAAGTCTCTTTGACCCTCATTATTCCTTTTCTATCAAAATAGGTCTTAAAACCTAGGAAGGATTTTCTGGTTTTCCCCTGAAGTGGGTCATTAAGGATTTCAGAAAGTAGGTGCTCTCCCTAATGCCCAGAGGAAGCAGGAGGGCGTTTCGCTCCCTTTCACCCCCAACCCTCTCTTTCAAATAAATAAATAAAGATGTCAAGACAAAGAGAAATTCAAACAGGCGCTGCTAAGTTTCCCCGTGTTTGCTTCATTTACTTGTATATGTTTTCCTCCATCATATTTCACCACAACTACTCTTTATCAACCCTACTACAAAAAAAAAAAAAAGTTGAAGTTTAACTGTTTCTTTGGGACTTCCTTTCCTAGTAAAGGTTCTTCTATCATGTTAAATTTAAAGTAAATAAATGTCTATGCTTTTCTAGAGTCAAACATCTATCTTCTGTAGCAGGAGCCATCAGCCAGTACACCTGAGGAAGGCATACTTTCCTTCATTACAGGAAATTAGGTCTTTGCAAATGTCATCAATGTGATGATCATGGCGGGCGCTAACAATAATAAGAATAATAATGAGAAGAAGCTGCTTGTCAGTTTTGCATTCCAAGAATTTGTCTTTCCAAATGAAGGTCCCAGATGTGAACATCAAGGAATCCTAATTTGCAGAAAGGAGACACAGAGGGGGAAGATGAATATGTGAAGACTGAGATTATAGCTAAGCTGGCATATGCCAAGAGACTCCACAGCTACCCAGAGCTTAAAGAGACACCGTAGAAGATTCAGAGGGAGCCTGACCTCACCACCATCTTGAGTATACATTTCTGGCCTCCAGAACTGTGGGATCACCAATTTCTCATCTTAAATCATCCTGTTTGTGACATTTTGCTAAAGCAACTCTAGGAAACCACTGGAACATCCTAAACGATCTTGCAACTGAGACCGGCACTGTAGTACGGTGGATTTAAGTTGCTACCTGCAATATGAGCATCTCATGTGGGTGCCAGTTTGAGTCCCAGCTGTTCTACTTCCAATCCATCTCCCTGTTAATGTGCCTGGAAAAGCATCAGAAGATGGCCCAAGTGTTTGGGCCCCCGCCACCTATGTGGGAGATCAGGATGGAGTTCCAGGTTCCTAACTTCCATCTGGCCCAGTCCTGGTCATGGTGGCCATTTGGGAAATGAACCAGAGATGGAAGATCTCTTCCTCTCCCCGTAACTCTGCATGTCAGCTAAATAAATAATCTTTAAAAAACAAATTAAAATCTTATGACTGTGATACAATGCAAGAAAGGAAACTCTGTAAATGTAAATAAATACAGATCTAAAAGAAATGTTCCCTGTACCCACTGAGGGTAAAAACCTTTCTTCCTTCTTTAGAAAACTTGATGCTGCCTGTACCTTACTGGTCAGGCTCTCGATTTGGCTTTTCCTAAAACTCACTAGCTAGGATGCAGAGTTCACTTATTTCTCACTTGCTAAGTTACTGGAGATTTTTCTGCACAACTGCCTAAGACTATCCTACTCTTCACATGTTAATAAATGCCTTGTTAGAGTTATAATTCTGGTTTGATTATCCTAAAATGCATGAAATTCTGTAAAATCTTGCTTGAACACTATAAACTGCTGTTTAAATATAACAATTTTAAAAACTTGATGCTATAAATACTTTCTCTCTCTGAAATGTATATAAGTCCCCCTTTCTTCTCTTTTCCTCTCCCTACCTACTTCCCTCTCTCTTTTCACACAAAATAAGTTTTTTCTCAGTTTTGCATTCCAAGAACTTTTATTTCCAAATAAAGGCCCCAGATGTAAACATCAAGCTCAGTTTTCCTGTTTATGGGAATCTACCTATCACCTGGATCCTGGACTTAACTTTATGTTTATGATAACATTTTTTCCTTTTGAGAAAAGCAGCTAGCAAGTTGGTAATGGGTTGAATTTGCTAGTCTATGTAACAGCGTGAGTTTCCTTTCCCTCTTTGCAATTTCCTTAGCAAATCGCCAGTGATGTGCAGCACAGTCTAGTTGAAGGTTTATGATTCATTGAATCAGCAGGGGATTTTATATCTGATTATTTACCTCAATACTTCATGAAGGAAAGAAATCAAGTTAGTGCCAATCGAGTTGGATCTTGCAGACTGAAGCTGAATTCTTAAAAGGTATCTATTTCATTAGTCCTAGCAAGCATTATTTTTCACATTTTAACACATCTGAAATTCTGTTGTACAGTTATACTTGATTATATATCAGAGTTTGTTTCACTAATGTATAAAGTAACTGTGTATAATTGAATTCAATGCAATGTAGTGTCTCTTACATGTTTATAAACTGGGTTCATTCCACTATACTTGTTAGGTCAAGTATATTAGTTTGACTCTCCTTCCTAATCAGCTGTAAATAAAATGGCCAGTGAGTTTTATGCTTAGTGGCTGCATTATACAAAGTTTTCTACTCTTACACTTCCAAATGATCCATTTCTTCCTATTGAAATTACATCTTGATTTGTTTTATCTAGTCTGACAATCTTTCTGCTAATTGGAGTGCTTAACCAATCTTCATTTTATGCAATATTCACAGCTGATAGTATTTGACTAAATGATCTTGACATTTGTTTTCGATTTATTTTAACTATTTTAAATTTTTTGGACGTTTCCTTTTCTTGCATTTTTTGTGCTAATCAGGCATCTGCTGTCTCTTTTGTTATTTTTTTTTTTAGCTATATGTATTTGTGGGGGTTTGTGTGTATGTTCCTCCTTATCAGAATCCACCTGCAAATATTGTATTTCATAAAACTACACCAAAGGTGGCTGGAATGTCTTACACTAATTGGCATTAGTCTTGGAATCCTGCTCCATAGAAACACATCGTGTCACCATTCTTGATTGAACAGCTTCATCTGCAAACTCTAGGATAACTGTAGGATTAATGTGGAGAGGTGCATTTACCCAGAGTGTTTTTGCTGCAAGTCTAAATCCTGGCTTCACCTTGCATCATAACGCATGATTACACCGCAGCTGTAGCCTGTCTTTATCTTGCTTTTTTTGATGGGAGAAAAAAAAATACGTTTTTTCCTACTATAACAAAATATATTTTGTTTTTGTTACATATTTTTCCTACCATAACAAAAAACAGAATAATAAGAAATAAGCATGAAGATTTATTTGACTTAGGATCCTTCATAGGAAAAAGGACTCAAATAAGTGCTTTAGTTTGAACATTTTCATGTTGAATTTGAAGAGTGAAGTTGTGAGAGAAAACAGCAAGACGAAAGTGTGAGACAGGAGGCATCAAGCTGATGAAAACATAGCCAGTCCTGTTTATTCAGATACACCCCAATATTCTTGTGTCTTCAGACATAAAGATGTTCCTTTTCTCTAGGTGTGGGGGCGATATCACCCACATGAGAATCTTAGGACCTGCCTTGGGACACCTGCCACCCAATGATTCCTTTAGCCTATAATATTAAGTGTAAGATCCGGCATTTAGCCTAGTTGATAAGATATCCAAGCCCCATATTAGAGAGCCTAGCTTTACCAATCAGTTTAGGCTCTGAACTCCAGCTTTCTTGCAATATGGACACTGGGAAGCAGTGATGCTGACTTAAGTAACTGTGCTCATGCCACTTGTAGGATACTTGGATTGTTTCCAGCTTCAGATTCCAGCCCTGACCCAGTTGCAGTCACTACAGGATCTTGGGAGTAGGCTAGTGGCTGCACACTTCCTCTTACTCACTCTGTGCGTTATGCATGTGCATGTTTGTGCATTTCAAATAAATTCAGTATTTCAAGGTACCATATATTGGGATAGCATTTTCTGAACACTATTAAGCTATTGGCTTCTCTAAAGAACAAATGTTCAATAAAATAGGACCTGAAGCTACACCATTCATTCATTTGTCAGTTAACTACTGCATGTTACACATTAGAGATTCAAAGGGGTAATAAATCAAGTTTCCTTCCCTGATAGTCACAGCATCCTGAGTACAGGAAATCTTCAGGGAACACTGTATACAGTGTGATTACATGAAGAAAAATCACTATCATCTCTCCCTCCCCAAGGAATTCAAGTAGGATTCTTACCCTACTTGAAGTTTCTCAATTTGAATATCAACTGACTTTTGAAAAAGAACCTCAAAATAAGTCAAGCATAATATCATCATCAAATAAAGCTAAATAAACAATAAACACATTAAGAGTTCAGTTTCTAAGATTTTAGCTTTAAATATAACCAAAGATCAAAGAAAGAGACAAAGGTAGTTGCTATTTGGGCAAATTCCTATTCTGCTTAATTCAAACTCGAACCAACAATTCTTATGGCTCTGGGTTGACACAGCCCAGAGTTTGTTCCACAAAGCACAAAGAAAACATGCATTTGGAAAAAGGAATCTGAGGTCAAATTAAGTTCTAAAAACACTAGGTTGAGTAGTTTCCTTTAGAGTAGAGTGTCTTGAAGCCATGAATGTACTAGTTCACAGGGGAAGAGTTATGTGTTAGATCTACACAACACTCTTTATGAAGCAGGAGCTAATCCTGGCCTTTGGCAAGAGACACCTGAAGATATCCTTTTCCAGATAATTCTTAGAGTTTGGTCAAGATCATCTGCCAACACGCATATCAATAGGGGATGTAATATATATATAGCAATAAGCAGAACCGTGGAGCAGGGATGGGAGAAGAGGCAGGAGCAAGAAACAGTAAGCCTCTAGGAAAAGGCAATCTTGATTTTTATGATTCTCTCGCAGTGACCTTGAAAGAAAAAAGACCAAGATCAGACATTCAGTTCCTGAGGGGCTCAGTGTTCAGCACAACATGTGTAGCAGAAGTCTTTGCTCAACTACACTTAATGCCTGGTGTGCACACACATCACTGATTCACATGGATGGATGTGGATTTATATGCAGACGCAAATGTGTTCATTGAATTCTTCATGAGCATTTAGCAGCATTATTTTTTTTAGCATTGTATGTGGGAACAAATGTTTTCAACAATGAGAAAGAGAATACAGTAGTTCTTGGTTCTAGCTTCCTGGAAAATTAGAACACGTCAATCAGGAGAAAATGAGCCATGCTGCAGAGGCTGGGAGGTACTCACAGGTGACCTTTTCGGCATGGTAATTGTTCTGCTCTTGCTGTAACTGAGCTTTGATCCAAGCTACCAGAAACTGGATGGCACAGCAGCAACTGCTATCCTTACATGCTGAATGACTGTGGAATAGCATAGAACAGCCCTAGAAACAAATACACACAATGGGTCTCAAAAAGTTTGCAGCAAGATAGAATTAAATGATTATTTGGGTACAATTTTTTAATTCATTCATAGCTTTTTCATAATATACATCTTCAACAAACTTTTTAAAATACTCCTGTATGAGTGGGTGCTTACACCACAATAAAAATATAATTCCATTTTCCACAAACCTGAAGTGCTTGCTTACTAAAGAGGCAGAGGAACACAGAAAGAGCAAGAGAGCAAGTTCCTATCAACTGGTTCACAATGCACACGGCCATACTAGACAAAACCAGGAGCTGGGAAATAAGTTTAGATTTATCTTGTGGTCAACAAGGGCTGAATTACTCAAACCATTATTGCCAACCAGGGTACCCATTAGCAGAAAGTGGGAATCAGGAACAGCTTTAGTACTCAAACCCAGGCTCTCTGGTACAGACTACAGGCATCCCAAACAGCTTCTTAAGCACCATGTCAATTGGCCACCCCCACAAACTTTTTGAAGTGCTCTTAAAATACTTTAATCTGTCAGTTTTGGAAGAAAAACAACTGGCAATGGGGCTAAAGTTGTGGCACAAACATCTAAGTTGTTGCCTGCGATACTCGCATCCCACTTGGGAACACTGGTTCAAGTGCATCCAGTGCAGGTGCACCTGGAAAGCAACAGAAGATTCCCCAAATATTTGAGCATTTTCCACCAACATGGGAGACCCGGGTGGATCTCTGGGCTCCTGGCCTTGGCCTGGCCCAACCCCAATCACTATGGCCATTTGGAATATGAACTATTGAATGGGAGACTTTCCCCTCTCTCTCAGTCTCTCCCCCTTCAAATGAATAAATAACCTTTTAAAAAAGAAAAAAAAAGTGCAGTCTTGACCTGCAGTGTGTCAAATTTTTCAGAGTTATTTTCCTCCAGATATTAAATGATTTCCACATTCTAAGGAAAAAGAAGAAAACGCCTTCCAGACAGGCGTTGGCTGTTTTCTTAATCCTGTTTTAGCATGTGCCAGCAACAAATCCAGCTTATTAGGTCTTTCGTGGGGGCCCTTGTCTCTTCGAAAATGTCATTGCTGCTGTCATTTAAAAGAGGCTCAGCCCCAAGGGGTGCAACTTGGCCAGCAGCTTAGTCATCCTGACGCAGGTATTGATTTTACCTGCGTTCTTTGAGCTCTGCCAGCACATGAACCGCTCACAAAAGCAGCCTCCAGGTATTGCTGATAGCTTTTGACTGACATCTCACCATCAACAAGGCTGAAATGGTCTTAAAATTGTACTGCTGTGAAAATGTTTTAATCTGGGTCCGGCGCCATAGTGCAATGAGTTAAACCAGGACCTGTAACAGCAGCGTCCTAAATGAGTACCAGGTCTAGTTTTTCTGAAGACCTCTTTGTTTCTCTCTGTGTGTGTCTTTAATTCTGCCTTTCAAATAAATAAAATCTTTAAACAAAATAGCAGCTGTTCTAATATCCCCTCAAATCAGGTAATTTAATACCATGACTTGATCACATAGTTTGACCTATCTCCACTCCCTTCACATTTTTCACTAATATGGAATAATGTTACATACCTAAAAGCATTTATGGATTACACCATGATATTTTTGCCATTTCTACACAGTGAGTAAGAATCAAATCAGGTAATTAGCATTTCTGTTCTGTTATCATTTCTTTGGATTTGGAGTCTTCGAACTCCTGACTTCTAGCTGATGGTTATTGCTTTTAATAAGGAACAACTCCAGGCAGAAGACATATCACTCATATTATAGTGATCTTTGAGAGCTAAACACAGAGAATTAATTACATTCGTGATTCACTCATTTATGAAATATGTAAGGCAATTAAACATCATTATTGTTAAGCACAGGACTTGACTTCCTTCTCTACCACTTACACCAAAAGTGATCTGAAGAAGCAGCAAAAACTTTGCAACCTAAAGAAATGAAATAATAACTTCTTGCAGTGCTGTTTGGGCAAAAATGGAGGCATTGATAGGCAAGTGTGTCAGAGCCCCCCATAACGTTAAGCTTAGCCTCCCATAGCTATGCCGGCATTCACAGCATTCGATATCCACTCCTTCCAGACTCACAGCAGAATTACCCTTTGCCACCCCTCTTGATGTCAAAAGGAACCATATAATTTTTTTCAGCAAGAAAATGTTCCTAATATAAAAAAAATGGAAAAAGTTTTAGAAAAGAAAAGAAGAGAAAATGTTCCTGACAGCTCTCCTGCTGCAATTCCTCTGTGCCGGGAGTTGTAGGAGCCAGCCTTGACATTAAGTGTCATAAACACAAAATACCTGAAATCTTGAGGACAATACACACAAAAGCAGCCCAGATGCAGTACAGAATGTTTCTGAGCAAGAACGTCTTGCTGATAGCCACTAAAATTCTAAGAAGTTTGATCCTTTGGAAGTAAACAATTTAACTCTAACATAGGACTATTGTACAGTGGTAAACTTTTAAAAAAGGGAAATATGTCCGAGGGAAGAGGAAGGCTTTAACGGGAGACTGCCCGGACGTGTCGAGGTGTACAGGCTAGGTATGTGTTACGCAGTAAGAGCACTCACATAACCATTACTAGTGTTTATCATTCTCAAGGCACCCTAGGAAGAACTTCGATTCTGTGACTCGTGTCCATGTGGTGCACACCTGCACGTGCAGTGCCAAGGACAGTGTCAAACATATAGTGGGTCCATATATGATCAATATTTGCTGAGTAAATGCATTTATGTTTTCAATTAGGAAGCAACTTCGACATTAACTTTAAAAAATCTAGAATTTCACAAACAAATAGAAATTAGTGGTAGTAAAATGAGTGGATAACAACCTTACACATAAATTTATTTGCCTTGGCAAACTAATTTTCACCACAAACAATGTTGGGTTCTGGATGTTTACTCTGAGGGGAATAAACCCACTTTAATCTATAATGGTTTCCCTGGGTGTGTTAAGATTTTAACTGGGGCCCGGTGCAGTGGCTTAACAGGTCGAAGCCTGGAGAGCCAGCATCCCATATAGGCAAGTCCCAGCTCTGATCCAAGTTTCTGATAATGGCCTGGGAAAGCAGCAGAGAATGGCCCAACTTGGATCCCTGAACACACATGGGAAACCCAGAAGAAGCTCCTGACGTAAGCCTGGCACAGCCTCGGCCATTCCGGCAATTTGGGGAGTGAACCGGCAGATGGAACACCTCTTTCTCTTTTCTCCCTCTTTTTCTCTGTGATACAGTCTTTCAAGTACACAAAATAAATCTTTAAAAAAGACAACAGAGGCACAACAATAAGTTGTGAAGGGCAAACAATAAGTGACAACTACTGTCTGTAAGCAGAGTGGTCTTGCTATTTTTGTTTGTTTTTTTTTAACAAAGAGCCTATCTTCTGGCTCATTCCACAAATGCTTGCAATAACCATGGACTTGGAATCAAAACCCAGGGCAAAGAGCCAGGAACTGAATCCAAGTTTGCCACATGCGGACAGAGACTCAACTTCTTGAGTCATTAACCAATTTTTCCCGGGGTTTACATGAGCAGGAAGCCAGACCAGGGAGCTGGATATGGGAGCTAATGGGGGAGATGCATGTTAACGAATGTCTTTATCTGTAGGCCAAATACTCACCTTCTGGAATATTTTAAGACTATAAAATACACCTTAAATTCAAAAGAGTATTTATTTAGCTTTAAGAAAAATGGAACACACATGCCATGCACACTCCCGGGGCTTCACATACGGATTTTTGTGAAGTTCTTCTGAAGTCCTGCACGCCCCCATCCTGGTATGCTTCCCCTTCTCCATCCACAGGTGGTCACACTCCTGATCTTCATGTTAATTGTTCCCTTTTTCTCTGCTCTGTAGACAGTATCTCCCTAATAATCTCTTTTTTGCCTATGTATGGCACTTATTCATATCTGGAATCCTACTATATGTATTCTGTACTTTTATTTTGCATGACAATGATTTTGAGATTCTATTCTATTGAGCTACATAGCTATCATTCAATTATTTTTATTTCTGTACATTTGTGACTTCTCAAGGAAAAATTTATCCAGTTTTTTATGGACATTATAGCATTTTTTGTTCATTTCTGTAATAAATAATATTACTACGGGTATTTTTGTTCACGTGTAAGATTCTCTTTAGGTCTTGCTCCAGTTAGGCTATGTTTCAACTGTGAGGGACAGAAACCAAGATACTGGTGTTAAAATCAACTCAACAAGTATCTCCCTCTTACTTAAGCAGTGTCAGGTTGGACTAAAATCTTAGCAGTTTACTAAGTCCCCACTCTTCTCAACTCAGAGCTCTTGCATTCTTAGGATATGGTGCTCACCCTCACAATCCAAGATGAAGGCATGTTGTAACTGAGCAAATGAGGGGAAGGGACAACAAAAAAATCTGATGCACAGGTAGATGGTTGACACAGTGGTAAAGGCACTGCTTGGGGCACCTGCACCCCTTATCAGGGTGACTGGGTTCAAATCCCTACTCAGTGTCCAGTTCCAGTGCCCTGGGAGACAGCAGTGATATGGCAATTACTATAGTCCCTATTACCCACATTAAAAAAAAATCTGTATTGTGTTCATGGCTCGTGGCTTCTGCCTGGCCCAACACTGTTGCTGACAAGTGAACCACTGCTGATAAGACCTGTGTGTTTGGGGGTAGGAAGTATTTCTTTTATCATCAATATAAATACAAATAAATAATGTTTAAACCTAAGATGCAAAGCACTCATCTATTAAGGAAGTCTCCTGGAAAATGTTAAAATAGCTCTCTACTAACATCTCATCAGAAAAAAAAATGTAACCACCTCTATCTGCAGTGGTAAGAAATGAAGCCTTTATTCTGTCCAGCCATATAGGAATTACATTCCCATATAGCAAGCAGAGAATGGGTATCAGGAAAATATCAGAAGTTCCACCGTAAGTATATACCTGGTAGTGAGATTGCTGAATGACAGCATATGAATTGGTGCATATGCACAAGGTAGTACCAAACAATACTCCACAGTGTTCTTGCAGAGGCTTGGATTTTAACATAAGTGTTTCTCAACTTGTGATACATTTTCATAAATATATTTTAAATTAAAAGTGCTTTTAATATAACTAGCCTACCAATCATCACTTAGCCTCAGAGAAGGTAGCAGTTGAGCCACACCTTAAAAGACAGAATCAGTTGTAGTGGGCAAAGGAGTCAGGAATCCAAGGTGATAGAACACTATGAGTAATTGTGAGAATTAAATAGAGAAGATCCAATTAGAGAGTCACTAGGGAAGCACAGACTAGGCTACTCATTTTCTAATTACTAAATTGAGTTGCTTTGTGTAAGCTAAGGATAACTAGAAAATCCATGTGATTGCCCACACTTTTATTCAAGGGAAGAATAAGGCCTATTGAAAAACTATGTTGGGTCATGGGAGATGCAAATAGAACTGGTATGTGGTAACATCCCACCAATCATGCACTTTCAGCATACTGATTACTTTAGGATCTTTCTCAGACATTCACCATAAAACCTGATGTTTTCCCTAAGGGAAGATCAGTATCCTTCCTAAGTGAGAACAGCACCTTTTATTCATTCAATAGACATTTATCGATCACTTACAGTGTGCTCTGTGCTCTGTACATAATGAACAGAATCACAGTTCTTGCCCTTATGTTGTTTGTTGCTTGAGGAACTGCAGGGAGCTACCTTAAATAGACCATTTCAATAGAGGGGATGACAAACACAGGATGCGCCAGAACACAGTGCATGTAGCTAACCGAATCTTGAAGAAATAGATATTGGCAAAGAAAGCAAAAGGCAATCAGTAAAGAAAAGCAAGGGGGAAAAAAGAGAGAGTCTAAACTAAGCCCCCAGGTCAGAAAGGACCTGTGTCCTAAAAAACAAAATAAAAATAAGACACCTCTCCAGTGGGAGGTGACAAAAACTTGGTAGTGTTGAAAATAATGGCAGATGCAGACTGCACAGCCTCCCAAACCAACTCAGGGATTTGGGACTATATTTCAGAGCAATGGTTACCACCAAAACCTTTGAAGCTGAGAAAAGATAGCCTTGAAAGTTCCCAGGACTACTGGGGTGAGGGTGGGAGGAAGGATGGCTCATAAAGTGCTGAAGTGGCTGCATGGGTGTGTACACCAGCAGGTGGCTGTCTCTGCCGCATTAGTGCACTTCCCACCTACGGAAACCCTTGGTGTTCATCAAGATTCAGCTCCTGTGCCATCTCCTCTGTCTGTTAACCACTGGTAAGTGTTAGATCTGCTGACCACCCCAGAAAGAAACTACCAGCCAAGTACAAACAGACCTTTACTATGCAAAGAGAAGTCCATTCCTGGGCCTTTCCCCTGCAGTGGGGGGAACGAACAAGAGAGGAGAGGACCGCAAGTGGGAAACACAAGCTGGGTAGCAGAGACAAAGGTTTTATACACCCTGTGACAGGGGTCTGGCATCAGACCTGCTTGGGCTCTGATAGGAAAGGAATGTTGGCCTTTGTCCATCCTTGACTTGTACGTAGCCTTGGCTGTCTTTGGGGTGTGCCAGATCTCTGGCTGAGGTCACTGTGGTGTCTACCTACTTTCTGTAACCACAGTAACCATCAGTAAATGTTCCCTCCAGGTACATACCCCTCTACATTCTTCCATCATCCCAGCTCTTAAGAACTTCCTGGAGTACTACCATCATGAGAATGCCCTTTATAAACTATGAGATGTTACACAAATATCTGCAACTTGGTAACAGCAGCAATGGGGCTGCCTTCCCGGCTTGACTGAGAGATCTCTGCTAAGACTGTGTTTTAAATCTTTCAAGTCCCTATGTCTCATCACTCCTCATTTCAAATGGTTCTTCATGCTAAAAGAACAGTGGCATATACTTACATATAAGGCTACTTCAAAATGTCACAAGAAGACAGAGTCTAAGGGTAAGTTTACTTTTGTAAAAAAAAAAAGTTAAATTATCCATTCTTTTTTTTCATAATATACATTTTCCATGGACTTCTTAAGTTGAGCTGAGTGCGAATCCAGCTCCTGATCAACTATATGGTTTGAACCTCTCTGAACCTGAGTTGCCTATATGTGAATAGAAACAAAATTCTTAATTCACAAGATTGTCATGAAAATGAGAAATAACACAGATGAAGAACCTGGCATATTGCCTACTTCAAAGTAGGCATGGTGTAATAATGCCTTTATTGTCCCTATTATATACCCATGCTGCTGAAATTGAGTCCAAATTTAGAATATGGTACTTTCAGCAAATGAATATGTGAGAAATAAAAGCTATAATTTTAAAAATTCTTTTAAGTCAGATAAAATTCAATGAACACATCCCATAAACACAAAAAGATTCCTTTACAGTGACAGTGTGTTCAAATTGAACTTCGCACTGGCCTATATGTAGGCCAGCTACATGTGACACTTGAACACTTGGGATATGACTAGAATGATTTTTTAATTTTATTTTAATTCATTTGAATTCAACAGCATCCACAGCTGATGGATACCATGTTGATCTGTGCAAGATGCTATGCATTGGATTAGCTCTAAAATTGTGTATATTTGTCAAGCAAGATTAGGAAAAATTTGTAGGTACAGTAGGGAAGAATGGAGAAATCTGTATTTGAAACTGTCCAGAAGGGTTCTGTGAGTCTGGGTACATTAGATTCAAGAATTACACAAACAATCACAAGCCTAGGCAGCTGGGAAGCAGGTGATTAATGCAGATGACACGTCCCAGCATTAAGGACAATGATGGCCACTGCTTTGTGCAAGGAAGGGAAAGGCCTTGCCCCAAAACCTGTGCAAAGTTCAGGAACTCTCCAGCACTCTTGTGGAATCCTTGCACACTCCAGCAGCTCAGGTGATTGGTGTATAGAGGTTTTCTAATCTCTCCCATCCCTTGGAGAAACCCTAGGTATTTTCCCATAGAAATACAATTCTTGGAGTGGGCAGCCCTTGTCACTGGCTGTAAGGACAAAATGAAGTGCTAGGCAATGATCTACACCCTGAAGGAAATACCTGCTCTCAGTCCAGTTCTTCATTCCCGTGTTGATAGGCTTGAGTCTCACCCCAGAACAAGAGAGGAAAGTCGACCTGAAACCCTCTTCCACTGGCCTGCGCCTTCTGCCTGCAGCTGGAAGACTGCCTATTATATTCCAGGTCACCATGGAGATGGTCCAGAGAGGGTCACCTTCTTCCCTCTTCATAGGACTGCAAAAAAAACTAAAAAAGGTAGGTAGCTGATTATTCCCGTTGGTCATGAAGAGGAGGGGCAACAGGCAAGCCAGAGACCAAGATGGAAGAGGACAAAGAGGGTGCTATTGAGAGGGAAGAATTTCAGTTTTGTGGCATCTGAAATAGATAAAATTTCTGAGGAATCACAAGAACATTATCCTTTGAAATCCATCCCCATTTATCTCCTGGTTTTTCTTTCTGAAAGATAAAACCAAAGTTAAGCTTGCACATAAAACATTAGTTCAGCTCAGCAAATGTTTTATTGACCCTCTGTTATTAAGTAGGCCCGATGCTAAGCTCTGAGAGGATGTGTACAAATGAAACAAAATTCCAGCCTTTCAGGAGGGAGATGAGAGGCAAGGACTTTCACAAGAGTAAACAGCACAGTAGGGGCAAAGACAAAGGGGCCTTAATAAAGGAGTCGGGGCCTGGGCAGTAGCCTAGTAGCTAAAGTCCTCATCTTGCAAATGCCAGCATCCCATATGGGCACCGGTTCATATCCCAGCTGCTCCAGGTCCCATCTAGCTCCATGCCTGTGGCCTGGGAAACCAGTAGAGGATGGCCCAAAATCTGAGAACCCTGCACCTGCATGGGTGACCAAGAAGAAGCTCCTGACACCTGGCTTCAGATCAGCTCAGCTCTAGCTATTGCAGCTGCTTGCGAAGTGAACCAGAAGACAGAAAATCTTTTTCTATCTCCTTCTCTCTGCATATCTGACTTTCCAATAAAAAAAATAAAATTTAAAGATTTATTTTTATTATTATTTTTATTGGAAAGGTGGATATACAGAGAGGAGAGACAGAGAGAAAGATCTTCCATCCAATGATTCACTCCCCAAGTGAGCCCAACGGCCGATGCTATGCTGATCCACAGCCAGGAGCCTCTTGTGGGTCTCCCACGTGGGTGCAGGGTCCCAAAGCTTTGGGCAGTCCTAGACTGCCTTCCTGGGCCACAGGCAGGGAGCTGGAAGGGAAGCGGGGCTGCCGGGATAGAACCGGAGTCCATATGGGATCCCTGGCGTGCAAGGCGAGGACCTTAACCACTGCACCACCACGCCGGGCCCAAAAAAAATAAATTTTAGAAAAAGAAAAAAGAGAGGGGAGACTCGAGATGATGGAATAAGGTGAGGACACATTTAAACAGACAACAAAACATTAGCCAGGGTGAAGCAGAGAGGACACATTCCAGGAAACAGAAGAGGACAGGCCAACAACAAAGGGGCACCTGGAGACTGATAGACACAGGAAAGCAGCAAAAACAACAGGATGGTGTTGCAGTGACCAGGCATCCCAGCAGCATTCAGCCAGCTGTGATCTGAACTACACTGGCAGCCTGAGCCAGGTGGGAAGGGAAGTTCACTGGAAACTCAGGAGTGAACCCATGCAAAGAATTGCCCATCCTGCTAGTATTTTAATTTGAGCAGGACCAGAGACAGAGAAGCAGATCCCAAGCAGGTGGTGCATGAGCAGAGTGCATTTCAGAACCCAAACCCCAGTAAAGCCAAATTGGGTGTCATCCTGTTTAGGGAAGCAAAGGCTATGGCTCAGGACTGTGTATGCACTAAGCTGGGAGCGAACTCATTTCTGGTTCAGTGGATTACAACAATGGGACAAACTACAGGTTGCACTCAAAATAGGTCCAGATAGGGCCCAGGCCTAACTGCAAGCTGACCAAGAACTCCCGCATTGGCACATTTTGTACAGTGTGGCAAAGACTTTAAGACTGCAGGGACAACAGTGAGCTGCACATGCACTGAGCTGGGAGCAAATTCACTGAGTTCAGTTTATTGCACTGATCCCACATTGAAAATAAAACCAACTTTGGAATCTTACAACTCAAAGTATGTCTGTGTAGCCCTCAGACCTAACAGCAAGCAGGTTCCGGCAAGATCAGCCTACTTATTTAGGACACCTGGTGTCTCCCTAATCCTGGAAACTGTGCGAACCAAAAGTGGGAGGAACATTGTATAGACAATAGTGCAACAACAGCATGGGATCATAGGAGGTAGAGTGCTCCGACCAGCAGACCCAGTAATGTGGACAGGGAGAGGTCTGGGGATAGAGCACCCACAGGAGACCAGTGATGGTAGAAGTCTCTGCGAAGTCTCCCTTTCTTGCTCCTTCACCTCTCCTTATATACTCTTCCCCCCAACATCCTCATTTAGCAGGATATTGGATACAGATGAGTCCAATTAGTCTAGGTGTTTTTAGCCACAAGCCCAGTTCCTGTTCCTGCCCATTCCAACGAGCACTAATCAACTCCTTAGCCCATAACAGGTCCCCCTTTTTTTGTTTTAAAGCAGACTTGAATGCATTTGTCTTAGGTTGTGGAGTCTCAGGTCATCAGCCTTACCCATCATTGGGAATCTCTGCAGCATGACGGAGCCCCTATCTTAGGTTGGTCAGTGTCTGGTCCATCTTACCTGTCACTGGCTGCCATTCAATGCATTGCCTGCTGCAGCTGCACAAACCATACTTGGCAAGGCTGGTAACCCTGCTCCATGGCTAGGCGTATCTTTAGCTCGGTAGCAATAAGCAGACAGCAGTTCCAGGGCTTGGGAAACATTTTGTACTTGCACAGGTTTTACATACATAAAGACATATAATGGGGAACAAGAGGCCCTGACCATATCCCACAACATGTGCCATTCCTCTGCCAACAAATCAACCTGCTGTTACAACATAAACATGCCGACCTGCACTTGTTCATCAATAAAGTTCTGTTGTTCCATAGCTCAGGCAGTCAGTACTGCAAGCTTGTTCATGGTCTCAGCGGTAGCTGTAGGGCGTCCTAGAGTCACTGCTGCTGTGGTGGTGGCTGCTGACTTCAGGGCAATGCTGGCTATGATGGTCAATGTTATGCCAAAGTATCAGGCCAACAGAGGCCTCTCCATTAGCCCTGACAGACACAGGCAGGATTCCAGGCAGCCGAATTATAAGCAATATTGCCATTGCCATTCCAAATGCTGTTAGGGTGCAATTTACTTCAGAGACGTTTTCTGTATGTAAGAGAGAAAAATGGGGGGAACAACACAGGCAGACACAGGCTTAAAATTCAGAGCTAAGGTTCACCCATGTGAACAAGTCCTCAAATCCAGAGGAGTGATTGAAATAATAAATTCCATAGGAATAATTGCATCCCTGAAGAAGGTAGAAGGGGGGCATGTCAGTGCCTGTCCATATTTCACAAAGCTGCCACATAGAAAAGGTGGGTATTTTCCCCGTGGTAATAACAGTAGAATGATAAGGAAAAGCGCGGGCAGAAATTGAGCTATTTTTAAAGGGAGGGCCAGACCCCCAATATCTGGGCCTGCACACTAGGCAGTCAGGTAGTCTGATTTAAGGAGAAACTGGCAGGAAAAATCAGGACCTCGGTGCTTATAGGAAGAAGACAAAAGAAGGGGTGCTTAACAATGACCCAATATACTTGCTTGTCCTGTCGACCTTCCAACTCAAATGCCATCACCATGGCCAGTACCCGAGCTTTCACAAGACTCAGCAGCAGGAGCTTGCCGGACAACCCTCTCAGGAATCTACCATGGACCATTTTTGTTTTCTGGGAAAACACAAACCAATCCTCGCCCCCATGTGAGGATGGGATCTGGGCCTTGCCACTGACCTGTCAAGGGATCCTTCCACATCACATAACCCTTCTGCTTCTGAGATGGATTCCTATGATGATCTGCAGCAGACCATCCTTCAGCATCCAATGTTAGAAAATTTAAGATAAATAATACAAGGTTCAAATGATCTCGGGGAGTGTTACACTCTCCCTTTTTTGTTTTAATAAGGTAGTCCTTAATAGTATTGTTGGTGCGTTCCACAATCCCTTGTCCTTGAGGATTTTAAGGAATGCCTGTAATTAGTTGTATGTGGTGAAAGGCAGCAAAATCAGAAAACTTACTGCTGATATAGCAGGGGTCATTATCAGCTTTAATAACTTGGGAGTACCCAATATGGAAAAACATGAATTGCAATGAGCTAGAGCATGCCTGACTTGTTCCCCTGTCTGAGGAGTAGCTAGAATAAACCCAGAGCAAGTATTGACAGTAACATGCACATACTTTTTTGTCCCAAACTCTGGGAAGTGTGTCACGTCGATTTGGAAATATTCTTAATATAATTTAATCAACCTGATTAACTGTCTCCACAAAATGGGAGATTAATCCATTGGCATTCTTGAGATCTCATAAGAATGCTAAGGGAAGCCCTAGAATTTGAAACTTGAATTCTTGGATGCCTTTTTAAAGATGGTTAAAAACATCTGAAACAAGATTTTTTGTTGTTGATGTTAGCATAACACATTATAAATTAGACTCAGTTATTGACATGAAATCACTCAAATACCTTTAAAACAAATACAAAACCTTTACCAATTTAAAGCAGTGAGATATTTGATAACCAGATGAAAAGACCAGAATCACATTAACATATAATAATGCTTTGTATACAATGAATACCACATTAATTTAACTTATACATTCAAATAATTTAACAGTACATTACAGTTTAATTCTATGCCAAGGTATTTGTGATAAAATTTCACATTTTTGACAATATCACGAATGAAACCTTAAAAGTTGCAAGAGACAAAAATCTTCTTTGTGCAGTCTGGCCTGGGGTTCCTTCTCCTTTTTTACCCTGGTTTGGAGTCCTTGTGACTCCCTGCCCCTTATTATGGATAATTTTTCAAGAAAGGGTTGCACTATTGCTTGAGAAGATGGCAAAGCATTTTTTATCAAGCGCCAGAGGTAAACGGTGGCTACAAGGAGGGCAAACCATGGGCAGACAGTTTCAACGAACTTCTGCGAGGTCTTAAGCTTAGTGTCGGTGCCTTATGAGTGGAGCAGATCTCAGATTGCCTTAATCATCTGCACTTTATCGAGTTCTTGCTCCATGATAAATTTTACTTATGCCCCTGCAAAATTTTTAAACTTGCCTCTGGATTTCCAGGTTCCCTCAGATTGCCCCTCGTGCCCCAGGACAGGGAGAAGGTCTGGGGATGAAATCACTTATGCCCCTGCAAAATTTTTAAATTCTAAACTTCCCTTCGTAGGTCCAGGGGTCCCTCAGATTGTCCCACATGCTGTGCCCCACATTAGGTACGTTTGCTCTGACCAGCAGAGCCAGTAATTTGAACAGGGAGAGGGTGTGGGGATGAAGCACTGACAGGAGACCAGTGCTACCCTAAACAGTGATGGTAGAAGTCTCTGCGAAGTCTCCCTTTCTTGCTCCTTCACCTCTCCTTATATACTCTTCCCCCTACATCCTCATATGGAGACCATGGTGAATGCCTAACGTAAAAGCCCAGATCTGACTCTCGCTGGAGGGAGCGGCACAAGTTACTGGAAACAATTGTCTACCAACCACAATAAGTAAAATCAAATTGCAGAACTGTGGGTGACATAGCTTAGAAACCTACCCTAAACAAAAGAATCTGCTAACCAGAAGTACAATGACCAAGAACAAAAGAAGAGAAAAAAAGCACAATGAATATTACTGAAGGCTCCCCTGCAAAGGTTCAAATCCCTATGCCAACCTCAGAGTTAACTGAGGAAGACATTGAGAAAATGGAGGCTGCAGAATTCAAAATACTTGAGATACAAGTTCCTATCAACAATGAAAACACATGCAGGAATTTAAGGAATCCATCACACAGGAAATAGCAACGCTAAAATAAATCAAGCTGAATTATTGGAAATGAAGGACACAATAGAGCAAATAAATTCAGCCAAGTCTCAATGATAGAATGAAGGAGACAGAAGACAGAATCTAGGAATTAGAAGATATTTCTTTTTTTTTTTAACTTTTATTACAAAGTCAGAAATACAGAGAGGAGGAGAGACAGAGAGGAAGATCTTCCGTCCCATGATTCACTCCCCAAGTGAGCACAACAGCCAATGCTACGCCAATCCAAAGCCAGGATCCAGGAACTTCTTCCAGATATCCCACACGGGTGCAGGGTCCCAAGGCTTTGGGATGTCCTCAACTGCTTTAACAGGCCACAAGCAGGGATCTGGATGGGAAGTGGAGCTGCTGGGATTAGAACCGGCGCCCATATGGGATCCTGGCGCATTCAAGGTGAGGACTTTAGTTGCTAGGCCATGTTGCCAGGCCCAGAAGATATTTCTTGTCACAATGGGGAAATAATCAAAAAGCTGAAAGCAGAGCTAGGTCAAGCTAAAAAAAGTATTCAAGAATTAAGAGACACTATTGAAAGGACAAATATAAGAGTTATGGAAGTTCCAGAAGGTGCAGAAATAAAAGCTGGGCTTAAAAATGTATTTAATGAAGTAACAAAGGAAAATTTTCACTAATCTGGAGAAATAATTGGGAAACAGAATACAGGAAGGGCACAAAACTCCCAACAGGGTTGATCAAAAGTGATCTTCACCACAACACATGATAATCAAGCTCTTGTCATCAAGCATAAGGAAAAGATTCTTAAATATACTCTTGAAAAAAAAATCAATTGACATATAGAGGAATGGCAATTAAACTGACAGCTGATCTCTCACAGGAAACTCTACAGGAAAGAAGAGAATGTAGCAACATATTTCAGCAAAAAACTGTTGACCCAGAATAATGTACCTAGTAAAGCATTCCTTTGTCTTTGAAAATGAAATAAAACTTTTCTACAGTAAAGAAAACTTAAAAGAATATGTCTCATGCAAACATGCCTTACAAATGATACTTAAAGATGTTCTCCTGACAAAGAAAAGGGATAGCACCCACCTAAGCAGAAGGTAAAGGTGACAAACATCGGGCCTGGCGTGATGGCGCAGTGGTTAAGGTCCTCACCTTGCATGCCCTGGATCCCATATGGGCACCGGTTCTAATCCCGGCAGCCCCGCTTCCCATCTAGCTCCCTGCCTGTAGCCTGGGAAAAGCAGTTGAGGACGGCCCAAAGCTTTGGGACCCTGCACCCGTGTTGCACCTGCGTGGGAGACCCACAAGAGGCTCCTGGCTTTGGATTGGCTCAGCTCCAGCTGTTGCGGCTGCCTGGGGAGTGAATCATGGGATGGAAGATCTTCCTCTCTGTCTCTCCTCTCTGTATATCCGCCTTTCCAATAAAAATAAATTTATCTTTATAAAAAAAATGTGACAAACATCGTAAAACAACAACAGAAAACTAAATCAATGAACAGCCCACTGATAAATAACAGAATCAAATTACTACTTTTTTTATTAAACCTGAAAGTGAATGCCTTAAATTCATCAATCAACATCGTAGATTATTAGATGAAATTAAAAACACAAAAGCTATCTATTTGTTGCCTACAGGAAATACATCTCACCAACAAAGATCAGCAGAAACGATATCTCCTGGATTTTGATGTTTTTGTTTTTCTTCAAAATACTTAAGTAAATTCTTCAATGACTCATAGATCACTTTTATTTCTCATAGACAGAAGCATCATTTTCTTCAAGAAGATTCTTGATTTTCTTTCTCATTTCTCCAGTGACACATTAGTCATTCAGGAATTAGATTATTTATTTAATTTCATGCCATTGTAAACTTTTATTTCATCCTGTTGTTGATTTTGTTTTATGGCTTTTCATTTACGAGGATATGATAGTAACTGTATAAAGAAGACTATCATATCCAGTGGCATGTTGTTTAATTTCATGGAATTGTAAATTTATGTTTTTCTTCCTGATACTGATTTTGTTGCAGCTTTCCACTTGTGTACTGGGGGCTGGCATGTCCAAATGTGAGGATCTGGTGCAGTGTGCATCGCTACTTCCAAATGGAGGATGGACTCCCAGTGAAACTACTGGATGTGTCTTGGCAAAGGGATGCTGGACTCTCTGCCATTGTCCATGCCCGCAATGATGTACTTACAACTGTTTGTATCATAAAATGTTAGTAATAATTTAAACAGAAAAAGAAAGGGGTAAGGAAGATCGGCAAAGAAGAGCTGATACTGGAACTTGGCTGGATGGAGAAAAAAAATTCCATTTTTTTTTAAGAAATAAGTAACATTGAAAGAAGAAAAAGATTAACTGGGGCAGAACCAAGAGCCATGGAAGTTTACTACTGGTGCCAATGAATAGAGCAAAACAAGGCAGCTGTGCTATAGGTGAGAAATAGGTGAGGACAGATGTAGGAAGAAAAGAGAATGGTGAATAATGGGGCAGGAGACACCTATAACAGCAAAGTACAGAAGGTGCTCTGGGTGCCATGCTGAGTTCTTCAAACATCCAGAGAGAGCCTCACTTCTCCTCTTTAACACATTGAGGTTTGCTATTCATAAAAATGGAAAGATTTATCTCTCCAATAAAGTTCTCAGACTGCAAGTCCAAACTGAGGACAACAGCAGTACAGAGGTCAGGGTGGCACAGGAGGGATTACAGTAAGGAAATCAGGTAGAAGGCATCCAGTGTTGGAGGCCTCAGCCTGGGAAATAGTGATGGGACCACACAGAAGGCATGGTGGGGAGGGAAAACCCAAGACAGGCAAGTCAAGGGACATACACAAGATAAGGATGTGGAAGAATTCCAAGGAGGAGGAGCTGCACAAGAAAAAAGTAGGCACGTAGGAAATTCTTCATTCTGCTGGACAGAAAAATGAAAAGATCAACTGTAATCTCTCTCCTGCCTACTAAGTGAAATGATTTGGAAAAACAAACAAACAAAAAACCCACAGTGGGTCAACTTCCCAGGAAACCATCCACGCATAGTCATTACTGATAACCAACCCATCATTCATCCTACCAACCTGCTCCAATAGCTCTAGATTATGAGCTTATGCACACACCTGCATGCAAAGCAATCATACCCGAACTACTTGTAGTCTTTATTTACTGATCACTTAAATTGTTGCTGTCTAGGATTCTACATTCTGCAAAGCAATATCTGGTGTTGAGGAAGAAATGAGCAGCTCAGAATTTACGGAGTGTAGGATGATGAACACTATCAGATATCATTGTGCATCAAAGGTAATTGTGGTCTGCCAAATTTACCCAGTGAAGCCTGAAGAAAAGAGGACACCAGGAAATCAGGAGAACAGTAAAACAGCTTTTCAACTTGTTTTGAATTTGGTTTTTATGGTATAAAATAATGTCTGGATGGTATTCAGAAAGAGAAAAAAAAACAACCAAAGATATGGAAGACCTCTATGATGAAAATTACGAAACATTTAAAAAGAAATAAAAGACATTAAAAGATGGAGAAACTTACCATGTCCTTGGATCAGCAGGATCAACATCATCAAAATGTCCATGTCACTGAAAGTAACACAGATTCAGTGTAATCCCAATCAAAATTCCAACAATGTCCTTCTCAGAAATAATAAAAAATATGGTAGGAAAATTCATCTGGAAACACAAGAGACCATGAATGGCCAAAGCTACTCTAAAGAACAAAAAAATAAAGCTGGAGGAATCACAATTCCAGACCTCAATACATACTACAGAGCATTGGTCATCAAAACAGTTTGGTATTAGTACAAAACAGAGAAGATCAATGGAACAGATTAGAAACCACAGAAGGGAGCCCAAACATGTACAGCCAACTATTCTTAAGGAGTGAATGAAAATGTGGAAAATTCCTCTCTCTGCTTTAAAATACACATAAACTTTCAAAATAATTTACACAAAATAAAATGAACAAAGAATTTGAAACAAAGTTTTTCCAGAATATATACATTCAATAAGTTTATGAAAAACTGCTAAACATGAGTAACTCATTGTCCAAAGAAATCAAAATTACAACGAAATGCCACTCCACATCCACAATAATGGTAGTCAAAAATATGCACAATAACAAGTGAGGTTTTCCAGATTCATTTATTTTCTTCGGGAACACAGATTTACAGAGAGAAAGACAGATAGAGTAAAAGATCTTCTATCCATTGGTTCACTCCCGAGATGGCTGCAATGGATTGGCTAAGCCAATCTGAAGCTGTGAGCCAGGCTTCCCACACGAGCACAGAGTTCCAAGGCTCTGAACCATCTTCCTCTGTTTTCCCAGGTCAAAGGCTAGGAGCTACATAGAAAATGGAGCAGCTAGGACACGGGCCAGCACTCATAGGGGATCCTAGAATTTATAAGGGTAGAAATAGCCAATTCTTTGCGCTGAGCCTAAGAATAACAAGTGTTGACAGAGATGTGGACAAATCGAAATCCTCATGCATTGCTGGTGAAAGCATAAAATGGAACAAGTATTTTTGGAAATGTTTGTCAGTTCCTTAAAAAGACAAGCATAGTTACTACATGATCCTTCAATTCCATCCATAAGCATCCATAACAGAAAAAGTGAAAACACATATTCACATAAAAGCTTGTTGTTTGAGGAGATAACATGGTGGCACAGTGAATAAAACTACCATCAGTGGCACTGGCCTCCCATATGGGTGCTAAATTGAGTCCCAGACACTCCACTTTTGATCCAGCTTCCTGCTAATGGCCTGCGAAAGCAGCAGGAGATGGCCCAAATGTTTGGGCTGCTGCCATTCACATGGGAGACCAAGATGATGCTGCTGACGCCTGGCTTCGATCTTCTGGGGAATAAGCCAGCAGATGTAAGATCTCTCTGTGTTTCTCCCTTTCTCTATAACTTTTCCTTTCAAGTAAATAAATAAATAAATATTTCAAAGGTTGTTGGTGGGAGGACTTGTATCTGGATGTATATAGCTGCTTGGTTTATAAAAGCTAAAAATTGAAAACCATTTCAATGTTTATCATCCAACAAATGGATCTCCATGCCATGAAATAATATTTACCCACAAAAATAAATAAAGTGCTGGCCCTGATTACAAACTACATGAACCTTAACATTATGCTACATAAAAGAACACAGATCTCAAAGGACACATATTACATAATCCCCTTTATATGAGATATCAAAAATAGGCAAGACCATACAAACAGAAATGAAAGCATTAGCTGTCTAGGTTTAGGAAGAAAAAGGAGAATGAGGAATGGCTAATGTTGAGCACAAAGAACACCATGTTCCAATGTTTTGGAAAACAGTGTATTTCCGTGTTTCTGTAGCAGCAGAAATTACTGGCAAAATAAAAGTGCAGGACAAACAAGACTGGGAAGGTAAAGGTAATTTATATCCCAGAGAAATTTAGAGGTTTCCCTTCCTGATATATGTTTACATTTCAAAGGATTGTAAATGCCTCTGGACTTTCCCCCTCTCTTTACAGAGTGGATTTGTTTATATTAAAAACAGCAAGGGTCCCTTCCCCTTGCCCTGCCCCTCTGTCTGCAGAGGCAAGAATAGCAGCTATGCATCATAAACTCCGAAGTTCATCTTTCAGGGATCCCCTCCTATAGAACACTTGCCATCCACACAGGCAGATGGCACCCCTGCCCCATCACATCACCACAAGGAAGTAGATGGATCAAGGGGAACCAGTGAGCCACGTTGCTGCTGTAAGCTATACTTGCTGCAGAAACCTCAGGTTTTCTCTCAAGGTAAGCGTAAACACATAAATAAACCTTTCATCCGCTGGGTGGGCTGGGAGTGAGGGGTCAGTTTAGGTCTTTCTCTCTCCTAGATTAAAAGTGTAGCACTTGGAAGCTCCAGCTCTGACCAGGGGCTCTCCTATTCAACTTGTCACTTTTTCCTTCTTTTCCCCTTGTCCATCTAGACTGTAAAAAGGAAGTCCAAGATCCCCACTTGACCTTTAGGTGACAGCCACTTCCAAGGGAAGTTTAGGTTTGAATTCCTACTATCACTTTGATTGTATTGAGTTAGTCTGAGACTTTTACTCACCACTTCATTGCTGTGTAATTAAAGTACCATAAACTTCATGTATCTGATCAGTTTGGATGCTATGTATCTATTCATGAAACCATCCTTATAGTCATGGTAGAGAGTAGCACTGTACCCTCAAAGGGCCCCATGCCCCTTAATACATCCTTCCATCTGCCCCCATCCTTGGGCAAACACTGACCCACTTTTTTTTTTGAATCATTTTAACTTCTTTTATAGGTTGTAGAATTGTATATAGATGAAATCATACAGGATGTATTTTGCTTTGCCTGACTTCTTTCACTCACCACAATGATACTGAGATAATTCCATATTGTTGTAGACATTAATAGTGTATTCTTTTTATTCTCTTTAGATTTGGACTCTAAAGGTTTTCTAGCTCTAGTTCCTGCTTGCACTAATCTTTTGTATACACTTTACGCTAATATTTCATATACAATTTCAAATTATTTTTGGTAGGAGCCTCAGAGCATCTAATTTTTCATTCTAGCAAAACAAGAAATTTCATTTTAATGTTCTGCTGAAAGAAATATCTTTCAAAGCTCCTGGGTAGCCTTTGTTGGAAATGAATGAGACATGAGCAACAAATCCAGTCCAACATCCCCAGCTCCCTGAGAACTGTATTGTCTTTTGCTACATTGCACCCAATATATATCTGGCATCTCAGCCGCATTTAGTCAGCAAAAGGGACTGGGCATTTTGAGATCTACAGAGAATTGTGAGACAGGTGTTAGCTTCCTCCTAAATTTCTATCAGACTTTTATTCGCTCTCTTTCTTTTCCCCTTCCCCCCTCCCTCCCTCCCTCATTTGTTAACCAGGGCCACCATTGTGGTACAGCAGGCAACCCCAAAATCCCAAGTACTGATTAAAGTATGGCTGCTCCACTTCCAATCCCACTCCCCACTAAAATGCCTGGGAAGGCAGCAGAAGATAGCTTAAGTCATTGAGCTCTTGTCACCCACCTGGGAGACTTGTCCATATCTCTCTCTTGTTCTCTGTCTTCAATCTTTCAAATTAATAGGTAGATGGATAAGATTTAAAATGTACTTAAGTTATTTTAAAGGTAGAATGATAAAAGGAAAGCCCAGCTAGCTATTGACTGATGTTCTCCCAGCAAGGTAAGTAGTACACTTACCTAGGTACTACTCAAACTAGGCAACTGCCTAAAACTGGGGTAAATATTTTTTAAAGACTTATTTTTTATTGGAAATGCATACATATACATATATATCAAGAGGGAGAAGGAAAATCAGACAGACAGAAAGATATTCTGTCTGCTGGTTCTCTGACCAAGTGGCCACAGTGGCTGGAGCTGAGCTGATCTGAAGCCAGGAACCAGAAGCCTCCTCCTGGGTGTCCCATGTGGGTACAGGGTCTCAAGGCTTTGGGCTTTCCAGGACATGAGCAGGAAGCTAGACGGAAAGTGAAGCAGCCAGGATACGAACCAGGGCCCATATGGGATCCCAGCACATGCAAAGCGAGGATTTAGCCATGAGGCTATCACAGCAGGCCCATTGGGATAAATAAATATTTTTAAATGATCATTTTAACCACTCATCCTGCTCTTACATTGGAACAAATGTTTTAGTATGGAAAATTCAGGCAGGAATGTGTACTCATTGCTTTTGCAGGAATCCACATTCATCAGGTGTAACTAAGTGATGGCCTAATTTCCTTCTCTGTAACTTCATTCAGGAAAAATTGGAGACCTTAACCAGGATGAGACAAAAAAAAAAAAAGAATAGCAATTTTTAAGTGAGACATTCCACTGAAATATCTGCACAGGATGGACCGTGCAGAACACAAGAATCTCCCAACCCAGGCAAGTATTTTATGGTGATTCACACTGATGATTTTCTACTTAACAATCATTCTTGTTGTCAGGCCTATATTTTATCCTAGCACTTCAACCTATACTATGTTTAATACATAAGGAAAACCTTGATTATCACCAGTCAATCTTGGTGGTTTCATTTCCCTTTATGAAATATGCATTTATTGCACAGCTACAATGTATGTATACTGCTCCAGGTTCCATGGAATCAGCAGTTACCAAAACACAGTCCCTTCCATCAGCGTAACAGTGTGGGTAGATAATAATATGCATGATGTTATGGCCTGTTAGCAAAAACAAACAGAATGAGGGCTCAAAGAATAGTATTTAAGACAAGGAAGAACTTTTCTAAGTTAACATTTCAGTACAGATGAAAAAGAGTTATAAATACATCTTAGTTAATCAGAATAAAAGTACTTCTGGAATAGTAACATTTTCTGAGTTCTTCATTTTACTAGTCCTTGGTGTTTAAGGAGTTAGGGCACCATGTGTTACCATGACAGCAGATGACAGGATATAGGAACCACAGTCAGACACCAGGTTCTGGTTTCCCATTGCCTGAGCACCGTGTTCATCTGCTCCATCACTATAACAAAACCATACAGTGTTGCACCAGCTGTCTATGCAGGCAAGACAGAATAAGTGGGTGAAGGGTTTCTGTGGGGGTTAAAAAAGAAAAGAAAAAAAATCCTAACATCAATCTTCATAGATATTATTTAGAACAAGCCTGAGAAAGGCCAACCATCATCATCCAAATTACAATCACATAATACATGTGACCAACCCCCAGTGGGTTTAGGGATGTTCATGTGACTCAGTTCTGTATAGTAAGCTAAAAATGATGGACCTGAATGGCGATGATGTATTTGTGCAGATTCATCTGTTGACACACAGGTGCCACGCTGCAGGATGCTGATAGTCAGGGAGTACATGGGCAGTAGCAGAGGGTGCCAGCTTTCTGTACAACCTAAGTTGGCAGAGACACTGAGGGCCTCTTCTCCCACAATCTCTTCAGATTTGCAGTTTGGTTTTCAGATTATCTTTTCTTTTTTTCTCATCTTAGATGACTGACTCATCCTGATTTACCTAGAAATTGTCTAGGTTTAGCACTCCAAGTCCCACATATTGGAAATAGCTTCAGTCCCAGACAACTAGCAGCATTTAGTCAGCACTTCATAACCTCACTCTCCTAACTCTCCTGTTTCCCAGTTATCTCTTCTTGGAGGTCCTTCTTTTAAAAACAAAACAAAAATCTATAATCAGTTCAATTTAGCATTTCCTAAGGTGATATGAGAGTTCCAGAATTAGACAAAATTCTAAATTAAAGGTGATTCTATTTCTAGTCAGAGAAAAGGCAGTCACATACAGAAGTGACTTGATTACCTGCCAATGGCTTCTGCATCATATGGTTATACTTTGTCACCTTTTCGACTCTGGCTAAAGGGTTGGTTGCTATGATTGACTGAGACTCAGTTGCTTAACTGCAAGAGTATACTCTTGTGTTAGATTGTAACCTGCTTGCACATGAAGCTATGTTGCAATTCACTACTTATTTGGCCTCTTTGGGCCACATATTATCACTCAGCACAAATATAGAGAACAAATTTATTTTAGTTCAACATTTTAAAAATTTTCTCTTCTTACATGCCTAAGGTTTAGTCCTCATCCTGCGTCACCTCCTTGTTGTTGTTCTTGTTTTTAAGATTTTTTCTTTTAACTTGAGAGGAAGAGTTACAGGAAGAGAGGGAAAGACACATAGATACCTTCCATTTACTCATTCACTTCCCAAATGGCCATAGTAACCATGGATGGGTCAGACCACAGACAGGAGCCAGAAATTTCTTCCAGGTCTCTCATGTGGATGCAGGGTCCTAGAGACTTGGACCATCTTCCTCTGCTTTCCCAGGCACATTAGCTGGAGTAAAATTAGAGCAACCAGGACTCAAACCAGTGCCCATATGGAATAACAGTGTAGCAGGTGATGGCTTAACCCACAATGTCATAACGTTGCTGCTCTTCCCACTTTACTTCTTACTAATCCTCATAGTCTGTTGGTGTAATCTCACATACTCTGTGACTTTACCTTCCTTCTCTATGACCTCAATTGGCCATCTTTAGCTGAGAATTTCTCAGTATTACCAGATCTATACAGTCAACTTCCTCAGTTCCCCAATCAAGATCTTGTGTATAGGCTGACAGGCTTGATAAACAGACCTTCTGCAGGCTGTTAATCAAGTTCTTTTATGTCTGGGTTTATGGTTTCCCTGATAAATACACAAATAGAGACAACACTTGCTCTCTGGCCTTAAGCTGTTGTATTTACAACTCATGAAGAAAGATGATTGTTTCACAACTCTTGCTAATTCAAGATAGAAAGTACTAGAGTGAATGAGAGTTCAGAAGAAGAAATCTTCATCTAGCTAGGAAAATCAAGAGTGCTTCAAATATGTAATCAAGCAAAGACAAAGAACTAAGATGGGCAGTGAGGATGCGAAGGACAGTCTAGATGACAGGGCATGTGCTCAAACGTGCAGTAGAGAGAGCCTAACGGTGGTCAACTGGTTGGTATGACTATTTGTATCTGAAGTACACAATATCACAGAAGTGGCAAATGAAAAATTCCTACACTGCTCTGTGTGCCCTTAAGAGTGATCACCAATAGCTTATAAAATTTTGGAGGACAGCTTCTCAATTCTGAGTACCAACATGGTCCACTTACCAAGCAAACTCCAAATATCCCATAACATGAAACCTTTGACCTAGTGTCTTCTCGGTCAACAGTCTGGTAACAACAGAAAAAGCAGCTTGGTAAAAGCAGCTGAGTTGGTGACATCTTCAAAAAGGAAAAGTCCCCAGAAATAGTGGATAGATGCACTGGATAAGGAATTGTGCAACATGACTTCAAGTCTCAGCTCAGCTATTTATAGTATTTACATGTTGCATGGCTTGGTGAAGTTTCTCAACTTTAAGACTACTTCTCTCTTGTATGGGGAAAAAATAGTCTCACTGAAAATTTTTAGTGCTTTTTGGGTTTGTTCTGAGGATCAGGTATTATGTAAACCGAATTTTGCAATGCAAAAATAGTAACATATCTGTTGTCACTTTATTTTACACTTTTCAAAAGATTTATTTATTTTATTTGAATTGTGGAGTTGGGGAGGAAGAGACAGAATCTTCCATCTGCTGGTTCACTCCCCAGGTGGTCGCAACACCCAGAGGTGAGTCAGCCCAAATCCAGGAGCTAGGAACCAGGAGCTTCTTCCAGGTTTACCACATGGTTGTAGGGCCCCAAACACTTGGGCCATCCTCCATTGTTTTCCCAAGTCATAAGCAGGGAGCTGGTCAAAAGTGGAACAGCTGGGACTTGAACCAGTGCCCATGTGAGATGTCAGTACTATAGGCAGAGGCTTTGTCTACTACACTACACACCAGCCCTGATTTTGCAGTTTAAACACATGCTTATCATAGAGATCATGATCATTTGGAAGACACTCCTTCCCAAGGAAAGGAAAAGTACAGACAAATATAACTGCAACTGATCACAAGGTCAGCCAAGTCCCAAACAACTGCAGTAGCAACTGCTTATGATTCTCACACCAGAGCAGAATCTCCAACAGGGAGAAAAATTCAGATGCTGTGTAAATCCTGTACAATGCCTCTAGCAAGGAGGAAAATGAGAGCTGCAGCTAATTCTCACTCATGGGGGAGTTCTCCACTTCAATTAAAAATTTTTTAAAAATACCCTTCTTATCTTTCTCTTCACAGCTCTTGACATCATTATCTATGGCTAAAGCAGCTACAGGATAGAGTCTTTCCTTCAATTCCTATGACATTTTCTGCACACCATCCCAGCAACTACCACATAGTCATTTCCTGCTCCTTGTCATCATTAGAAAATGAATCACTTCTAATGTCCACATTCCATGGACCAACTCCAACATAGCACTCTCTAAAAAGGGTGTGCTCTTGGAAACTTCCAGCCATTTTGCAATTCCAGGATTTTCTTACATATTTTTCTTCCTTCTGTTTATTGTATTATGTACTATAACACATCAAAATATGTAATTTATGTAATCCCTGCAGTTTAGATTCAGAGACCATTATTATCACAACTCCCTTACAATGTCCCTACCACCTTGCTCACTCTTTCCAAGGTTTCTGCCCAACACTCCTACCCTACCCCCAAACACTTACCACCTGCCTATTGATGTTAAGCTGGAATTTCCGGGACAGTTGTACCAAAGTTGATAGCTGGCATCTGCTCTGAATGATTTCTAATGCGATTTCCTGTGAAACTGATGGAATCTGCACTTTAAGGCTCTCTCACTCGCATAACACTTTTCATAGAGCCTTGCCACATATTTACAAGACAATGTTTATTTGTTGTTTTTTGTTAAGCTACAAGATGTTTTAAAATTTATTTTATTAGATAAGAGCTCTCAAAATTACGTAAGTTTCGAATTCCACAAAATTAGGCTCACCCCTGCCAGGTGTTAGTGAGTTTGTCTATTGCCTCTAACTATGACCTAAGCAGCTAGTCACTACTGTACAGCAGACACAGCCCTCCTCTCCATAGTGGGTATGCTCTGCTTCCTGCCCATGAACCCACTCACATCTGCTTTTCTGCCATGTTCCTCCTCTGTTGCAGCCCAAAGCCACCTGGGCTCTTTCTGATCTTCCCCACTAAAGCAGAAGCCTTTCCACCCCTACTCACTACAGAGCTCTTTGCAGGCTCTTGGTTGCTTTCTTATTACAGTGTAAAATGCTATTGTATTTTTTCTGTGTGTTTTTTTTTTTGTATTTTTTTTTTGTATTTTTTCCTTGCTCTTTATTTGCATCCTCCGTGCAACTTTATTCTCCAAATACTCAAGCACACGACCTGTGTTCTCTGTGTGTCCCTGACACCTACTCTGCAAATACTAGGAATTAATCACAAATGGGACAGGGTATTTGGGGCTAATACTGGGGGCTACAGTTGAAGGGAACATATTTGGTGATGATGTATGCCTCCTTCTAACTTCATGTGTAACGAATGAACAGATCTTCAGGTATAGAGCAGGCTCATTTTCTAGATTCCTGCAGGATCCTACAGGCTTTGAGCAAAGCTGCTTCAGTAAAGTACAGTTGCTCTATGACATGCTGACACCTTAGCTATGGGAAGAAAGCAGGCCTCTCGGTGAGGACTGAGATGCCTACTACTTTGCTGTAACTTTTCTCAACTCCCTGCATTTGTCCCCATGGGCCATGACAACTGTCCTGTCTCAGGGGACAGCTCAGGGAGACATCTCCAGTGAGATCATCAGAGATTGCTCTATTTTATTAACTTGGAGAATATGCAACACACCATGCAAAGTTATATAGAAATTTTTGTATATGCAGTGTGAATGCTAATTATGTGAAACTTATGTGTTTCTTAGGTTGGAAATGTGGTATCATTAATCATGAAATTCTTGAGGGAGCCGATGCTGACAATTTGCCCAGGGTATCAAGGATTCCAGATGTGTCTGTGAAGAAAGTGATCAATGAGGCCAACTACCTTCTATTCCCACCACCAACTACTGTCAGTGAACATTTCCGTATTTCCTGGAACCCTTTTATGAATGGAGCACTGACTTAGGCACTAGAACCTGCCCATTTCCATTTTTCACAAAGTGCATTTTCAAAATGCTGACACATGCATTAGTTCATTCCATTATCAGAGTACCTGTGAAGTAAAAAAAAAAAAATGGGTCTCTTTCATACATGGGAAACTGAGGACCCTTCTAAGTGAAACCATTGAACTGATGAGTGATTCTTCACCTTTCTCACAATCCACTTGGATGCGGGTTTAGTTGAGCCACACCTTGGATCAATTAAATCCATTCTTATAGCTGACAGATTTGGATTCATCCATGCACTATTTATTTACTTATTTATTTATTTGAAAGGCAAAGTTACAGAGAGAGATGTAAGAAAGAGAAAAAGATCTTTCATTTACTTTCACTCCCCAAATGGCTGCAGTAGCCAGGTCCAGGTTGGGAAGCTTGAACTTCATGTGGGTCTCCTAGGAGATGGTCAGGGCACAAGAACTTGAGCTATTTTCTGGTGCTTCTCTAGGTACTTTAACAGCGAGGTCAGTCAGAAATGGAGCAGCTGGGACATGAACAAGAGCTCTGATATGGGATGACAATGTCACAGGTAGTAGCTTAACCCCATGTGCCACAATGTTGGCCCCTCGTCTATGCTTTTTAATGTTCCCTAGCTTTTCCAAAATGTAGCCAAGGTTGGGAACCTTGGCCGTCAGCCAAATGATCCCTTGCATTTTTTTCAATACAATGTAAACTTCCACCTGAAGAAAACTTGCAGCCTCTGACAAAAATGTAAAGCTCTTCCAAAAGTTCATAAAAAAATGTATATGATGAAACAAGTTTGCATGAATTTCAAAATGTTTACACCAAAATAAATCCATGTTCAAGGAACTTTGGGGGAGCATGCTTATAGACACTTTAGTGAACTATCCCTAAGGGAAACTATGCAATATTGTCTTACCAAGCCTTTCCCAACCATACTAATCAGAGGGCCTGTCCTCACCTGAAAATTGTTAATACTCCACTCAGGGTACTAATATAAAAGGAAAATAGTCATTCAGGATTAACCTTGCACTCAAACAAAAGCCAATATTCAGAGTTTTACTCCTGTGAGCTGTCTGGGGTACCGCAGTGCAAGTCCTTGGAAACACTCTTGCAAAAGACAAGCACCTTCCAGCATATCCCCAGGCGGGATGATGACCACTTGCACTTGACTCTCATGTTCTCGGTTCAGTTCCATACTGGGCATTCTCTTCATTGTGTTCTCTGAAGAGTTAAGAAGACAGAACTTTTCTCATGTGTTTGTTTGAAACAGCCAACCATGAAAGTGTGAAATAAGGGGAAGGCATTTGGCATGTCAGTTAAGACACTGTTCAGAATACCTACATATGGCATCCAAGTGCATGACTTGTTGATAATGTGCAACCTGGGATGCAGCAATTAACAGCTCAAGTACTTGAATCCCTCCACTTGTGTGGAACAACCCAAATTGAGTCCCTGATTCTTGATTTTGGCTTGATCCAACATTGACTATTTTGGGTATTTGAGGAGGGAAACAAGCAGATGGATAATCTCTGTCTCCTACCCCCCCCTCCCTGCCTATGTCTATTTATCTCTCTACCTTTCAAATAATTTTTTTAAATGAACAAAACATAACAGAATGCATAATGGCACATAATACAAAAGTAAGAAGAAAGAATACATAAATTTGAATGTACCAAATTTTAAATATCAAAAGACTCTAGAGATTAAAAAAGTTTAAAAACAACTAGGACCTGAGAGGGAGTAGCTAAAGCATATTTAACAAATCACAAACATGCAGAATATGTAAAGAAGCCTAATAAATCCACCAAAGACAAATAGACTCTAATACAAATAAACAAAGATGTGGGAGGTAATTTCAGTTGACAAACAACCAGTGTTAAAAGATACAGCAGATGCACAGCCTCACTAGTCATCTGAGAAAATAAAAGCTAAGGTAAGATACCATTTTCCACATAGGAGATTGACACAAAATGTAATAACTGCTAATAGCAAGATTTCCTAAGGAATATCAAAAGATTTATACCACACACTCTGTTGCTGAATGCATCAACTTAAAAAAAAAAAAAAGCTTATTTGGAAGACAATTGAAAGTATCAATTAAAATTTGTTAAATTCATCCTGACTCTCTCCCAGTAATTTCACTTCTTGGTCTCTGCCTTGAAGAAGAACTTGAAGTCCACAGAAAAGGAGTTAGAGGCATAATCAAGAATATGTTTCTGATGCAGGAAAAACTGGCCCAAGCACAAACAGCCACCACGTGCCTGAAATACGTGTAAATACAAAGACAAAAATCTGGATCCCCAGATGGGCTGCTACAGAGTTCATAAAGTGGACTTCCTCGGGTGGATTTTCTTTTTTGGATAAAACTTTTGTCATGAGGGCACCTAACTTAAAAAGTGGCACGTAGCAGATGAATAAATATAAACAAAGCATTCCACACCTGTGCCATAGCTACTGTTCAGCTAGATGTTGTTAACTGCATTTCTAACATCTCTAGCAATCAAGAGTAGGTTTATTGTGACTTCCTGTAACCCAGAAATGTCATCCTCCTTCCCCTTTGCCACCAGTGTGAAAGGCCTTGTCATGTTTCCTGGCTTTTCAGAGGACCAGCCTGTAAGCCTCTCCATTCTCCATTCTGACATGCAATGATCAATGAACTCAGCTTGACTGGACAAGAATAAAAGGATCTAAGTTAGTTCTGAGACAGAGACACAAGTGAGGGGAAAACAGCAAGTGGGGGAAAGACACAAATACCTGGTGTCACCCTAAGCATAGTCCTTCTGACCACCTGGTCTCTTCTCTAGGAAAACCATTCAAAACTATTATTCCTGGAAAATTTCAAACCCTGTCCACTGTGGGATAGGGGCCTGAAAGAGGAAATGAGAGAAGGGCATCAAATGTCTAGTTTACAGATTTTCTTTCCCAGACTCTTCACTAAAATGCTTGTACATTCATTCAGTCCTGGAAGAAATGAATTGGCAACCACAAAGGAAAATGATACTTTGCTGAATTAATTTTTCCTCACAGCCCTATTAAGGCAAGGGCAAAGTGTGTGTGTGTGTGTGTGTGGGTGGGTAGGTGGGTAGGTGGGTGGGTGGGTGGGTGTGTGTGGGAGGCGGGATGGGGGGAGAGCTTATTTAGAGTTTGGTAAATTGACACAGCCTCAGGAGGGGAGGAATGACACAAAAGCCCATGGTGGGGAGGCGTCAATGGAAGCCACATATCCCAGAAACCATGCAATGCCTCACTGGCAATCTGTTTTCCTCTTTTAATCAGTTACTTCCTCTAGCACATGTGTCTTCTTGTTTCCTTTAGCTTTGAAAGTAGGACAAGTATGTATTCCAAAAATCTGTATCAGCTTTTCCTCCCCAACTTTCTCACTTATCTGGTTTTCCTCTGACTTCTTTCCCCAGCGCTCTCTTCCTGTGTTCTCTTCTACTGAACCCTTGATGAGCTGTGACCTGGATGTGCTTCTCGTTTCCTGGCTTTTTACTCTTTCTCTCCATTAGGCAATTTCTCCAGGCTAAAATTTTTATTTTTCACAAGTCTAGCAGACTGCCATTCTGTCTCTGACTTTCAAAATTCTCTCCTCCAGTCCCAGCTACCCTATGATGGACATTGAAATGTTGGGAACATCTTCCCTGTTGCTCTTTGTGCAAATCTCACCAGCTCTGATTCAATCCCATCTCTGCTTACATCCCCAGCCAAATGTGAGTTTCCCTACTCTGAATTCCTAAGGCATTTACTGTCTATATCCCCACTGTCCATGGTGTCTGTGAAGCCACTTGATGACACTGGGAGGTGCTGCAAGTTGAAATTGTTGCAGTGTGTGAGCGACATCACACCAGACTTGTGTAAGGTTTATTAAGGAGTCTTTATTAATCAAGACTCCTTAATCTATTGATCTATTGATGACAATAGAGCACAATAGCAAATCACAAGTCCATACAGCAATCCACCCAATCATAATCCAACCAATCATAATCCCAAAAGGAATAAATGGTCATTATCCTTAAGTCCATCCATTAAGCTGAAGATTTATGTCCCAGCTTCCCCAAAAATATAAGTTATCCTATGAGACATGCAACGAATAACCTGGACACACTCACAAAGAACCTGGACACACAAAGCTGCAGACATTCACCTTTCCCTGGATTCTCTGCCCACATTCTACTACTGCTAGGCCTCACCCCTCCTGGAACTCCTACACAAACCAGAAACAGCATTATTATAATCATAGCCTCATCTAAGCAGTACACAGGGACCATGCTCAGGGGGTTACCTACCCTGGGTCAGCCAAGAGTCGAGGTGCCAGAGTAACAGAAGCACCTGGCCAGAAAGAGAGTGAGCCCCTGCTTCACAGGCCTTTTAAAGGGACTTGTGAGGGGAGTGGCTGTACGACAATGCAATACCGTCCCCTCTTTGTTGATAGGTGAGTCACAGATGGGCAGGAGTGAATACCTAAGTGTTGTGGGCTAAGGAGTTGATTAGTTCTCTGTTGGGATGGGCAGGAACAGGAACTGGGCTTGTAGCTAAAAACACCTAGACTAATTGGACTTCCAATATCCTGGCTAATTTAGGAAGTGGGGGAAGTGGTTGAGGAAGGAATTATCATCCATTGCTGTTAGGACCCACCTTCAGGACAGAGGGTAGAGAACACAGCCAAATTTCATTTGCCCACTGTCAGTGGGTGCTGGTTATCACTGGCTGCACCCATAACAAAATTATGTGTGAGGGTCCAAGTAAACATCTCTCCCAGTTACGTGCCACTCCAGGCAAATGTTCAAAAAGCGTTCTTTATACACAGGCTAGGCTTTTCTGGTCTGGGAAGGCAAGCATAAATCCAGACACATTTTCTCCCTGTACACCAATGCCTGGTTGAATTATTTGATTGGAATTATTATCATTTTGTCCTTCCGGGGTTGATCTCACCTTGTTGCTAAGGAAATTGATATGATTTTGGACTTTGATGAAATAATAGGTTCATGCTACCATAACCAGTTAAGATTTTTAGGTTAATCTGTTGGTGCAATTTGATTCATGGGATTCCTCATTGATATATTCTTTCTTTGTTGACCACAATTGGAAATGTCAGACACACAGGGTCAATAATCATCCCTAAGTCATGCTAAAATAGACATTTGACGGAAAACACTGTAGCATATATTTCTCCTATGAAATTTATAGCTTTCATTTAAAATCTGAGAATTCCTGGGCAGTGTCAATTTCTAAAAATCATTTACTTTGCTCACAGTAACTGCCACCCCACATACCTAACTGTCAGACCCACTTGCAGGAGCTCAGGTTTCCTACTTTTTAGCTGTCCTCTTTGGGGTGTGATAATTTCTATTCTCTCCAAACCTGTTCTGCAAGGAGCTCTATCAAGATTTTATGTTGTCTTTTCCCACGAGATGTTCCAAGAATTGACACCAAGCAAAAGATGTTCCATATTTCACCTAGAAGCTAATGGCCATCTTTCAAACTCTCTTTTAGACCCCTGGTTAAGAACTTTTTAAAAACATATCATCTCCCAGGCTGAAACTGTTTAGGATCCCTCTCAGATGTATTCATTTATTTATCCCTCTTTATTCTTTATTTGTTTCTGTAAGATTCATTTCAGGTTCCCTTTGGGCTATTCCCAGACAGTAAATTTCTTTTTTTTTTAAAAGATTTATTTTATTTTTATTGGAAAGGCAGATATACAGAGAGGAGGAGAGATAGAGAGGAAGATCTTCCAGCCAACGAGTCACTCCCCAAGTGAGTACAACGGCCGATGCTATGCCAATCTGAAGCCAGGAACCTCTTCCAGGTCTCCCACACGGGTGCAGGGTCCCAAAGCTTTGGTCCATCCTTCACTGCTTTCCTGGGCCACAAGCAGGGAGCTGGATGGGAAGCAGGGCTGCTGGTGCACCCATATGGGATCCCAGGAGTGCAAGGCGAGGACCTTAACCACTGCGCCATCGCGCCAGACCCCAGAGAATAAATTTCAAAAGAACTCTCATGCTACGGATTTGTTCCATGTAAATCACTCTGTTCCCTATTTATTCTTCTTTATCCTTGTTCCAAGTTGCCTTTCTTGCATCTCCTAGCACTAGGTTATCTCTTTTGCATCAAAAGTCTTGTAGGGATTCTGATATTCTCATGGGACTCATCATTGTACGTTTTAATCTAGACTTATGCAAACATGATTCATATCCCTGGTGCCTTGTAAATTCCTTTAATAGCAGGATCTATGACCATTTGTCATAGCTCCTAGTGTAATACCTTGCTTATAATAGCCACTCACATTTTTAAATTGAATGATTTAAGAGCAGATAGATGGATAGTAGAGAGGTAGGGAGCATGAGGGAGATAGAAAAAATCTGGACCTAAATTCAAAAGAATGTAATTTAGATCCAGTTCTGTACTACTCCACATCACAATGACTATACCATTTCACCCCCAAGTGTCTCAGTTTCTCCATATGAATAATAAAGATATTAAGTCCTGCTTCACTTTAAGCAGTCCTGACTGCTCCATTTCCATTCCAGCCCCCTGTTAATGCACCCAGGAAAGTAGCACAGGATGGCAGAGTGCTTGGGCCCCTGCCACCCAGCCAGAGTTCCAGAGTTCTGGTTTCACCCTGGCTCAACCCCAACCATGATCCAGGTGGGAAGATCGAACGATCTCTCTTTCATTCTTTCTTTCTTTCTTTCTTTCTTTCTTTCTTTCTTTCTTTCTTTCTTTCTTTCTTTCTTTCTTTCTTTCTTTCTTTCTTTCTTTCTTTCTTCCTTTCTTCCTTCCTTCCTTCCTTCCTTCCTTCCTTCCTTCCTTCCTTCCTTCCTTTCTTCCCTCCTTCCTTCTTTCTCTTTCTCTTTCTCTCTCTCTCTTCCTCCATCCCTCCTTCTCCTCTCTCTGCAACTCTAACTTTCAAATATATAAATAAGCATTTTAAATATAAATCAGGAAAAAGGAGACATAAGTGGAGTCAAATGATGTATAAGCTTTTTATGTGTATATATGTAAGATACTTAAAGGTAACCTTGTTCTTTTTTTCTCTATAACCATCATAGGAATGCTATGATCCTCAGTCTCTATGCTAAAAACTAAATATTCGGATTTAATCAAGTGTATTACCACCAGTTGCCCTTTTAAACTGTACCACAGTAGGAAGCAGAAGAAAACTTGATGAGAGTGTAAACACAACTATCATCTATTTCAAATAGATGACAATGTCTTATATCACCAAACTGTGCTGAAAAACATAAACGTCTTCTCTGCATTTAATTTTACTTTTTAAGATTTATTTATTTTTATTTGGAAAGCAGAATTTACAGAGAAAGAAAGATAGAGTCTTCTATCTACTGGTGCACTAGAGCTGAGCTTATCTGAAGCCGGGAACCAGTTCTTCCAGGTCTCCCACATGAGTGCAGGGGCCCAAGAACATGTGCCATCTTCTGCTGCTTTCCCAGGAGTATGTGTAGACAGCCGGGTCAAAAGTGAATCAGCTAGGACATGAACCAGGGTGCCTATTGGATGCTGGCACTAACAGACAGGATTAGCCTGCCACAGCACTGACCCCTTCTCCATATTATATAAGCACAGCATTGCTTTTCTCTTTACTCCTTGAGAATACTTTGGTATTTGTTTGCCTTAGAAAAAGTAGTATTGCGTCCAATTTCCCAAACCCTATCAGACTGGAAATAGGCTAGAGTATTTTACCAAGCAGTAGTTCTCTGGCTGTATCTGATTTCTGTGTTTAGGAGACTCTTTCTTTCTTTCTTTCTTTCTTTCTTTCTTTCTTTCTTTCTTTCTTTCTTTCTTTCTTTCTTTCTTTCTTTCTTTCTCTCTTTCTTTCTTTCTTTCTATCTATCTATTCCTGTATCACCAGAATTATCAGAATTATCAAAATTATCTGTAAGCTATACCATTAATCAAATCTCAACTAGGTTTATCCTGGAAATTTTTAAGTATATTTTCTGGAAGTATGTTAACAATAGTAAAGTACTTGCTTGGAAATTAGGTAATTCATAGCTTACACAAGATCAAGCTTTGTGCACCTGGCTTTCATACAAGTGACTGTATGCCTCATTTATCAATATAAATTGCTGAGAAACAAAAATTTCACAAGCAGGGAATTGAGGCAAATGCAATCCAAGGAGAAGTCACCCTTTACAAGCACACATGGGAAACAGCAACAGTGGGCTCTCAGAGCCAGGGATCTGGCTTCTTCCTGCAGATGTCGCGGGGGCGGGGGCACCCTCTCACACTAAACAGGAGTCACCCAGCCTTAGAATACATATCTGCACAAACACAATGCCAACTGAACTTCTATAATCACTTTCCAAGGAAACAAGCATATTTAACACATTTCTTTAAAAAGAACTACAGCTTCCTCAATTTATCATTTTTTGTTCAATAAATACAAGAAGTATAAGTGGACAAAACCACAGAGAAAAAGTGCTATTTCTGAGAAATGGAATTTACAGCCTGGGGGTAGGGCGGGGAGAGCTGGAGAGGCGAGGGGAGTGCTGTCTGACTCACCCATGTGCTAGCTGGAGGACTGTGTAAATTTTCCCAGCTTACTAGACAATTTGCACTTGGCTGGAACCAAGGTACTTTATATTTGTGCCTGCGCCTAGCATTTCCATCACCACATATGCTAAGGATCTGTCTCCTAGGAAACACGAGATTGATGATAAAAATGTGAGTCATCATCCAAGGTTATGAATTAACCAATCCTTTCCACTCAACAAACATTCATAGCGTGATTATATTTAGCAAGACACTGGGCTAGGCCAATGGTGCCACTAAACGCAAACATCCAGATGGCTTGTTACAGAGAAAGCACTGAATCTGCACATCAATTTCACAGACAGGCTGGTCTAAAAAATAAACAATGGTCATGGGGTTGGAAGATTTGTGTTCTAGTCTAGCTCTGCCACAGCTTCACTGCACGTAAGTGCATTTATTAACCTGTCACCCCAAGAGGGGGTGGGGAAGTCAATCATGCCTAATCTACTACTCATCATTTTTAATGCAATAATAAATGTGAAAGCTCTTTTAATAGAGTTGAGGAGGCTCCCTGAGTAATACTGTGGAATAATTCTCAAGAAAGTATTCATTTTAAAAAAACCTTCCACTTTCTTAAAGAAAATGAATGCATTTTGTATTTTTAAATGTAAATAATATGTTTGAAGTGATTTTAAAAAATAGCAATCATGCTGATATCTGAGCAGGGTTACAATGTGTAGGTCAACAATATTGGGATAACAGTTTTACTATCATTTGGATCATTTACATTGTGGACAATAGGAAGCCATTCAGATGTAGCAGTAATATCTCAAGATATATTATAATCAGTCTCTTCAATGTTAAAGATGAAGGAAAGATTATCAAAGCTTCAACAACAATAAAAAAGAAACAACACATCCTGGGTCATTGTCCTCCTAGCTGCAGACTTCTCAACAGAAACTTTACAGCCCAGAAGGTAGTGGGTTGAAAATTTCACCATACTGAATAAAAAAGAAAAGTTAAAAAATAAAGGACCTTCCAGGCAAAACTATTGTATCCAGCAAAGCTATCTTCTACAAATAAAGGAAAAATAAAGTCCCACACAAAAGCTGAAATAATATCTCTGCCATGCCTGTCATGTAAGAAATGCTAAAGTGTGTTCTTCAAACTCATAAGGACACTAAAAAGAAGAAAATGTCCCAAAGTAAAAAAATTCTCTTGTAACAGTAGTTATATAGACAAATTCAGAAGAGCTGACATAACAAATATGATTCACAAACCATTCATACCTTCAGCCTTTGTTGAAGCTTTGAGAATCTTTCCTTCATCTGTGAATAGGAATGGAGTCCAAGTATACAGTTCTTTGTATTTCTTACCTCCTTTGATTCATTCCTTATCTTTATACTCAATGTCAAGTTGTTTTGATTTCAAGTATCAATACTTAGGATGTTTTGTGTAAGTCTCATGGTAACTACAAAGAAAAAAATCTCTAAGAAAGTTACCCAAACTAGTAAGCAAGGAATCAAGAGATGCTGCTATAGAAAATCACCTAAGCATAAAGGAAGATTTTTCAAAAGAGGAGGGAAGAAAGGAAAGAAGGGAGAGATGACTAAAATGAAAGACATAAGGATCAGTAAAACTATAAATCAAGCAGTAATATCTTACCATCAATAATTACCTTAAGTGCAAATGGATTAAATTCTCTAATTACAAGAAACAGGGTGATTGAATGGCTTAAAAACACACACAAGGAAATCCAGCTACATGCTTCTTTTAAGAAGTTAACTTTCCCTCTAAGGACATACATACACTGAAAGTAAAAGGATGAAATAGGATGCTCCATTTAAATAGAATTCAAATAAAATTAGGATTATGCATATTTATGTCAGAAAAAATAAATTTAAGTTAGAAGTAGTGAAAAGATAAAAGATCCCATTTATCAAGAGGAAATAACATTTAAAAATGAGCAAGACCAGCCAAATACATAGATGTTAAGAGATATAAAGAGGTTTTTATATAAAAATTTAAAGAAGCTTTAGCATCATACTTTCAGAAATGGACAGAATATCTAGACAAAAATTAACAAAGAAAAAAGCAGAATGAAATCACATTCTAGGTCAAATAGACCCAGTAGATACCCAGAGAATGTTTCCTCCATCAGTTTCAGAACTCACATTCTCAATAGCACATGAATCATTCTCCAGGAAAGACCATGGATTAGGTTAAAAAACTAGTCCCAGCAAATTTTATAAAATAGAAATCATATCAGCAAGACAGTGAGCTGCCCACTGGTGCTCACAAAATGCCAAATCAGGCAGTCAGCTTGATAGGGATTGTGGAGGGTTGCCCTGTCCAGGCCAAGGTACATGTCAGTGAGTACAAGAGCTGGGGCTGGGGAAGGACCTAGCTAGGCCACCATATCTGTAGGTACCAGTGAAAGTCAAGGCAGGCGGGTGGACCAGGTCACTGTTGCAACTACTTCCACAAATGAAAACCAGCTCTGGGGACTGGTCTGGCAAGGGTCTGCAGGAGCCCAATCGACTAAACAGCTCCTCTTACTGCTAAACATGAGAGGCAGGCCTGGGTGAGAAGGATCTAGCCACAGCACTGCCAGGACCAGTGGCAGGGTAGGCTAGGTCACAGCTCCCATTAGAGAGCGCAGGAAGCAAGTCTGTAGTACAGCCTCGTATGGTTAAGTGGGGTCTCTCTGACTGGGCCAGGGCTGGTGCTTGTGAGAGCAGAATTTGGAGGTGGGTTGTTGTTGGGCCATTTCTTCTTTATAACATTGGTACATAAGAGAGCCAGACTGAGGAACAGCATAGTAGGGATTCATGGGGTCACACTGATTCTGCGTGACAGTCAAGGTTGGGTACAAGTCGGGTTATATTGCCACACTTACCTGTGCTCATGGGAGCGGCTGGGAGCTGAACTGGTAGGGGTTCTAGAGCGCCCTCCCAACCAAACCAACACCCACAGATACATATAGGAAATAGGGCAGCCAATGGTATGGACAAGGCTGCAGCACCCTCAAGGAGTGTGAGACTCAGCGGTAGTGGAGGGCCAGGTAGGATGACCTGGTAAGGAGAATACCCCCTGATTGGTATGAGTACCGTGGACCAATGCAATCCCCATTCTCAGGAAACATCCCCTGGACATGTTTGGTGTGTGGAGCACATGTGGAACCAGAATACTCCTGTTGTTGACTCCAGAGAAAGGACAAAGAACACACCCATACGCACATAAAAGACATGACAACTATATCCTCTACTCGATAAAAGACCTCAGTACTTCTTCAAAGGCTGGAAAGAAGAGTTTAAGTGGTACAACATGTCAAGCCAAGTTCTACTGACAGACCTTAGACCTGTGGACACACTGAGGCAGACATGGCCAACAACTAACAGGCTTAGAGCTTAAAGAGAGAGAACAGTGAGGAGCCCCTGTGAAAATCTATGCAATATGTCAGTTCTTATATAACGACCACTCAAGTAACATCCCCTCCAAGATACCTGAAGCAGAGTCAATGGATCACCTTTATTTCACACCACTAATGCAGTCGACACCAAGGAGTGGTGTACCCATTTTCCCCTGCTCTCACTGCAGACACATTTCTCTCATCTTTTCTCTCCTCTCTGACCCTCTCTATCCTTTTCAGAAGCTCACATGGATCTGCAATCACTATCCCCTCACCTTAGAAAGAAAAGTAAATAAATATTTTTTAAAAATTTCCCATCTTAGACAAGCATAGGCCAGATGGTTTTACCACCTAACTCTACCAAGTATTTAAAGACAGTTTGTTTCAACATAATATTCTAGCAAATATCAAAGATATTAATATACTGACTATCTAAAGAAGACAATGCTGGCCAGCATAGTGGATTAAACTGCCTCCTGTAATGCTGGCATCCCATGGGTGCCAATTCATCAGTTCAAGCCCTGAATGCTCCACTTTTGTGCCAACTCCCTAACAATGCACCTGAGAAAACTGGTAGAAGCTGGCCTAAGAGACTGGGTCCCTGACCTCGCAAGAGTAACTTGGATGACCTGGCTCCTAACATCGATTTGACCTGGTGCTAGACACCGAGGCCATCTGGACAGAAATCTCTCTGTCTCTCACTCTGCCTCTGTAACTCTACTTTTTAAATAAATAAAACTTGTAATTAAAAAAGATATAGTTCTTAAATTGTTACAAAACAACACAGAAAAGAAGGAAATTTTTCTAAACCTATTTGATAAGGTCAATATTATCTTGATGCTGGACTCAGAACTCTAACCAAGAAAAGAGAGAAGACAGAACAGGTCAATCAACCATCTCAGCTATATGTTGGCAGCGAAATACAGGGCAAACAGAGACTCTATGGTGGACTACGTCAATCAGTGGATTCTTCAAAGACCTCATAGTGCTTGGAGTGACAAGATTGGCAGCAATTTATAACTGTTGCAACTATCAAAACCACTTGAGCAAGAACCTTGGAGCATACCCTACATGCAGGACCTGCGGAGGGTGGGAAATTGGGTGGGCCTTCTCCCTTAATACTCCACCTTAAACATGAAGGAAACAATATGGAAATAATAGTCTTACCCACTTTCCTATAGCCCTTGAATCTTTTTACCCCAATTAACTATGTAAAGATTGTCAAAAATATAATAAAAACATAGAAAAAATATTACCTTGATACCAAAATTAGAGAAGGACACAACAATAAAAAAGAACACAGATGCAACAAATCCTTGACATCATACTAGAAAATAAAATGCAATAGCATATTTAAAAGGTTGTTCACAGGGCTGATACTCTGGTGCAATGAGTTTAATAGCTGCTTGAGAGGCCAGGATCCAAATTTGACTGCCAGTTTGAGTTCTGTCTGCTCCAATCCAAATAACTAATAATGTAACTGGGAAAACAGCCAAGGATGGCCCAAGTGCTCAGGCATTTCTCATAGGAAGACACATAAATGGGCAACAGATATATGTAAACATTATCAGTGTTACCAATCATGAGGAAATGCAAATCAAAACTACAATGAGGTGTCATTTCACTACAGGAAGATTGGTTATTATCAAGATAATAAAGATAACAAGTGTTGGTGAAGTTGTGGAGAGAAGGGAACCCTTGCACACTGCTGGTGGAAATGCAACTAGTAAAGCCATTATGGAAAAATAACCAGAGTTTCTCAAAAAGCTAAAAACAGAACTACCTGTTATCCAACAATCCCATTATTAAATATGTATATCCAAAAGCAATGGAATCAGTCTGTTGAAGAAACATCTGCACAACCATATTTATGGCAGCATCATTCACAAGTATCTGGAAATTGTACTTATCATGTCATGACATATTTAAGTGTGAGAAAGTGAAAGGAGCTTCTTGCTACTGTGATAATACGGGAGAAAATGGTGGAAGGAGAAAATGGTGGAAGGAGGAAGGAGAGAGGGAGGGATGAATCCCTATACCTCCTATACCTACAAAAATATATTGCAGGCAACCATAAAAATTTAAAAGAAAGAAATAGAAACAATCTAAGTGTCATTCAACAGATAAATGATTAAAGAAAATGTGGTACATACTCACAATAGAATCATTAAATCATAGTAATTCTGGAGGCTCATCATTGGCAAAAAACATACAGGGAATTAGAGGTCTTTAGGTTAAATAAACCAGGTACAGAAGTCAACCACTGCACCATCTCAGTTACACGTGCAATCTAAAAATGTGGATCTGACAGAATACAATGATGGTTACCAGAGACTAAGAACAATGGGAAAGGGAGAGATGAAAAAGGTTGATTAGTGAGTGCTAAATAAGAGAAGGGTATAAGAAGCTCTGATATACTACTGCACCATACAGTAACTTTAGATGTTAATACACTGTATTGCACATTTCTCTAAATAAATGCCTGAAAAAAGAATGCTATTATAAAGAACTGTTAAATGTTTTAAGAGATATACATGTTTACCCAGGTTGGGCATTACACAGCTTATAGAATGACACCCTGTAAATAGGTACAATTTTTGGCATGACACCCTGTAAATAGGTACAATTTTTATGTATCAGTTACAACTAAAATTTTAAACACATATTTTTAGCAAACTTCAAATACATTTAAATTTTAAAAGTGTTCCAAATATCCTAATTTACTCTACAAGGACTATTGCTTTTGGTAGGTTACTGTAAAATTATACAAATAGATGTCCCTCGTGGGAAATCAGTACATTAATCATGATAAACCAATTTGGTTACTACCAGGGATCAATATTTTAATCAAACCAGACCAAATGTCATTGAAGTTTTCAAACATGGCAGCTAACAGCAGAGACAGATGTTCGGTCATAATCCTTTCTTTAAGAAACCCTCAGCTACTTATACAATGCTGAAAGTCAGAGTCAGTGAAACTGAAGTTGGCATAGGCTAAGTTCTCAGCTTCCTTCTTAAAATGAAACCAAAGGAAATAGGAAGTATATTCTGCACAGCCGGTAAGATGGATGGATGGATCATCCACTCTCAAAGACTTGTAAATTTGGATAACGTGATTTCTAATCTTTATTCTGAAATAAGAATGCAGAAAGGAAGCTAGCAGTTTCACATAATTCATGGTCTTAAGAGACCTGAAAGTACCTGCCCCTCTCATCCAATTGTAATGCACTCCAGTTAAATACTCCATAATTCATGAAGAATTCCCCAAATGTCTTATCACAGACAGACCTTATCTCTAACTGAAAGTCCCCTCTGTCTTCATGTAGCATTTCTTTGCTTTCCCATCTATTCTCTACACATCTCCTTCTTTAGTTTCTCTCCTTAGTAAGTTTTTATCATTTTTGTTTTATAGGTATTATAATGTTTCTCTTAATTCACTTAGGAATATTTTCTATTTTTATCCTACCATGACACTTTGACTTTAATTGCGTAAAACTGAACAAATTTTTATACATTAACCTTGTATACTGCTGTGTTTTTTTTAATTCATTTAATAGATTAAAGTGGTTACTCTTGGAAGATTATTTTTCAGATGTATCCATCATGTCATCTGTGAATTTATTTTTGTTTTTTTTTTCTTTCCCAATCTTTTGACCTTTTTCTTATCCTAATACTGCTTGACCTTTTAAAGATATTTTTTTAGTTAACATCAACCATAAGTTGGCTGTCATTCCTGCCATTTCCTGCAATGTTTTCTTTTAAGATTTACTCTTTCGGCTTTGGATTTTAGTAGTATATTTATGGTAAAGGTATGATTTTATCTCTGTTTACCTTATGTGGGATCAGATTCTATGAGATTAGTGGATCTTACCATGTTTTTCTTATAAAATTTGGGGAAAAAAATTGATCATTATTTCATCAACAACTTTTTTATTCTGTTTCCTCTTTCCTTTTGCTTTGGAACTCTGATCACACTTATGCTAGACCATTTTGCATTGTTAAATAGATCATTAAGGTTGTACAGGCTTTTTTCCATCTTTTGTCTTTCTTCATTTTGTATAATTTTGATTTATTTATCTCTAAGTTCACCAATCCTTACATAAGTATTTTTTTAAAACTGTTGCTAAAGCAATTGATTTATTTTGTTGCAGATATTCTATCTTCAATTTTAGAGCTTTCATTTGTTTCTCCCACACAGTTTGTATTTTCTGTTGAGATTGCCTGTGTTTACATATTCATTCTTTTTCTCATTATCTCTTTAAGCATACAGCAGTTTAATGTTTTTGTCTGCTAGTTCCATTGTATGGAACATCTGTGTGACTGCTACTGATCTTTTCACACCTTTTTAATATACTGAGCAGAGAACAGTAGAATGATAGAGATGGTGAGAGTTCCCAAGCTCATTTCCAAATACTTACAGAAAAAGTGAAAAGGAGAGCATTCAAAATTCACCAGGTCAAGTTTCTCTTGGACACCTTGACTTTAAGACTTAGTCAGCTGTTTAACCCAGTTCCAAACTGTGCTGAAGCTGCTGACTTCTTATTCAAGAAAGGAACCAAGGATGGTGTCATCATTGAACCTGAAATCTTTGCTCTTGGGATCCAGGCTGCACCAGGCAAAAAGTGAAGTCAGCTGAGGAATGATGCCCTGAGAATATGAGATTCTAGGAGAGTTTGGAGAAGGTTTCATGGGTCTACAGGTAGAAGGTCAAGAATTTATAATCAGGTAATGAGACTTGTAAATCTCATAATTCTGTAATAGAGGTCAAGGTACTGTAAACATTAAGGCCTGGGTGTGGCCATGAGAGTACATAGATAGTAGCTGTGGGGTGGAAATAAAGGAACTGGCATTAGGAGGGCCAGACACTGTGAGCTTGAGGGAGGGATGACTCTGCTTCTGTAAATGATCTCTCACAATTCCAGGTTGAAGTTGCTAAGATAACTAAAATCCAGAGGAACAACAGTTTCAGTGCCTATCATCAAACAGGCAGGTCACATTGAAAGCTTTCAGAAGAAGCTCAAAACAGACTGGTCGGTGAAGAGAACAGGGCAGCTAGAGAGACACAGGAAGAGAAATGCATGAACCAGCATCTCCACAAAAATACAAAGACTAAATCTCCAGGTAAATTGGTGGGGCTGAAGGATCCTGAGTCAAACACCCCAGAAGTGAACAACAATGTTGAGAAAAGTGGTAACAAATTAAATTCAAGATTTTTCTCTTCAGACAGTTTCTATATACAAACGTTTCTATTACAGTGGATCATGTCTGTTAAAATAGTGATTTCTCTATAACTTCTAGAGATACCATGTTGAATAGGAAACATAACAGATTTGGGACAGCAATGCTATGTACAATTTTAGAGAAATCACCATTGCTCTGTATTGACTGATACCAGACAGAGAGTGTGTGTGTTCTCAGGCAGGGAAATACATAAATCCAGGAATGAAGAAAAATGGTAAGACTGAGTTCTGCAGAGAAAGGCTAAATAAATGAGCTATGCTGTATCATTTTGCCACATCTGCCTAACTGGTTCTAAACACTGAGAAAAAATATCAGGCCTGTGTGTCTGCTTCTGATTCTTGCTCACCATGTGTAAAGAAATGCACAGAAATTGTAGATTAATGACTCTCCCAGCCAAAGTTTTAGCTCATGAATCCCTTTATTATATCTTAATAAATTCTCTCTCACTCATCATAGAAACTTTGCCAAAACTATGTCCTACTTCACTTATGATTATATCTGTGTACATGTAACTGAAAACCATTCCCATATGCTATGGGGATGCTGCAAATCCATCAGATCACAAGAATATATCTTTCTTGCTGTTCTATCACCTTCAGCGGAAAATCATAGTATGTGTGGTCTGACCTTGGAGTACCTGTATCAGGACTGGGCTTCCTTAGTTACTGATGCCTGTACAGTAGACAGCTTGGCCAGATGCATGGTGGCCAGTTCATCTAGACCAACAGAGGATGTGGAATACCTTATCAGAGGATGGAAAGTAGAAAAGGTTGGATAACTCTTCTGGCCAAGCTTTGGCAGCAAGTATCTGAGTCTATGGATGCATTAACGTAGACGTGGTAAGCCAACAGACCTTGGAAAGATTTTCTCAACGCTGATCCAATGAAGTTGACAATGTCTCAGAACTAAAAACACCACTCAAACAATACATTTGGAATATTCTTTCCCACACTGGGGTCTCTAAGGCCTCCTCAAATGACCATTTCCCATCTCCAGGTGCTGCTATAGTAATAAAACAACTGAAACATTTGTCCCACCCTCCTTCCCCTTTGCCTTAATCATCCCCAACCTAATTTGCAGTCCACCTGGGCATGTATCTTCTCAACTATGTAAGCCATATTAAAAATAAAATTAAAAATTAAAAAATTATTGGGATAAGAACTGTGTTTCATTAACACCTATATCCTTCACAACATAGGAATAAAAGAGCAAACTGTAAGCACTGCAGATGAATGGAGAGAGGGTGACATGGGTGGGCAAATAGTTGCACAGATGGTTGAACAGATATACGAGGAGTCATTTTCATTTCACAATCAACATACTCCTCTGGAAGCACTGTGAAGTAAATCTGTAAAATATTGAGTTCTGTTAAAAGAGAGAGAGGAGGAACAAGGAATCAGAGTAAAACTCAGACAACATTTGACAATACAAATTAATATTAAAGGTTCTTTTTTCAATTTTACAATCTGGAATCCAGAACCCTGACTAGAATGGTTTGCTTTTTATGGTTTAGTATCCTATTTCCTATTTTTGTATCTTTTGGTTACCCTCAGAATAATTTTATGTCAATGTGAGCTCTAAGTGGCATATTTAAAGACAGCTGTTTTCTACTCTAAAATGGAGCTACTCCAATCATGGCCCACCAAATAATAGCACTGCCATCTCCTAGGACCATTTTACAAAAAAAGCATCTCAGCCTCCATGCCTTAAAATATGGAAGCAGAATCTACTTTTCTCAGAAGTTTCTCAGCCTTAGAAACACTGGTCTGGATTCTAGAAAATAAAGAGATAGAAATGATACCAGCCAGATAGCATGACCACAGGCATTAGACATTTAGTCTGATGGCATGTGATAAATCCCAAGGAGTATTTTCTTGAAGTATAAAGGTGCTAAGCAAGAGAGTGTAATATTCTGGAATCTGCAGAGCTTCGTACATGAATGATGAAGTCTCAGGTACACAGGAAGTGGATGGGGCTAAATAGGCATTAGAAAATCAGTCTCATGAGTAGTGAGAACCACAGAAGATGCAAGAACCTATAGACAGTTGACTGAAAGACATTGCAAGACCTCTAGGATATTTTATTGCCTCGAAAGAGAGTGGAAAAACCTGGGATGCTCTAGCTGTCTCTGAAGAATCCTGACTTCCTTGATTTTATCGCTGAGTCCTTCAACTTCAGGAAACACAGTCAAGTTCATTCTTGCTTAGCGAGGGGAATAATTAAGAGTTCATGTCAAATTTTCCAGTTTTAGCCAGAGATCAGGTTTCCTTCAGCCTGCTAGATGTTTACGCCAGAGAATTAAGGAAGATTTGTGATGGTAGGACCAAGCCTAACAGTGCAGATATGTGGCTTGTATCAAAGTCTTTTTTTTTTTAAGATTTATTTTTTTTATTATTGGAAAGGCGAATGGATATACAGAGAGGAGAGACAGAGAGGAAGATCTTCCATCCGATGATTCACTCCTAAGTGAGCACAACGGCCGATGCTATGCCGGTCCAAAGCCAGGAGCCTCTTCCGGTTCTCCCACGCAGGTGCAGGGTCCCAAAGCTTTGGGCTGTCCTCGACTGCTTTCCCGGGCCACAGGCAGGGAGCTGGAAGGGAAGCGGGGCTGCCAGGATTAGAACCGGAGTCCATATGGGATCCCGGGTGTGCAAGGCGAGGACCTTAACCACTGTGCCACCACGCCGGGCCCTTGTATCAAAGTCTTAACATGACGTATGAAGCAACTGAGGTGGTAAGGGAAGTGTTTCACTCCCACCAGCTGGACAGAAGACCCTGTGCAAATCAGTTCACTTGTTAACTCTATTTTTGAGTTATTTTCTCAGCATTTGGTCTAGAGATCATAATAGTCATTGTGCCACAGTTCACTTTTAAGGCTAAGAGCAACTTGATTCTGATTAAATATTGCAGTTGTCCTCCGATTTTATTCCATTTCTGTTTTCCTTTTTGCTACTGCCATCATCAATATTCCATTTCTCTCTGTATATATATATTTATATATGTATGTATATGTATATATGTGTAAATGTATATACATGTATATGGAGCAGAATAGTATCACAACCATTTATTGTATAATCATGCCTTTTAAACCAATTAAGAAAAAGAAGAAAAAGTGTTTTGGTAATATTATTTACGTTCACCATTTTTAGTTTCTCTGGAATCAGATTATATGATATTACTGTATTTCAACCTGAAAAATTGACTCTAGTATTTCTTGCAAGGCAGGTCTGACATGATCAAGTCTGTTTTTGTTTCTGCTTCTGTGTAATGTCTCTCACGTTTGTTTCAGAAAGAAAGTCTTACTGAATACGAAATCTTTACTGCCCTCTGTTATTCTCTTCCAGCACTTTTACTATGGATTCCAGTGCCTTCTAATTTCATGGTTTTAGAAAAATTTATTGTTAATCAAATAATTGTTCCTCTGGGCATAGATCATTTTGCTCCTACTGGTTTTCTCTTTAGCTTTTCATAATTTCTCTATGATCTGCAGAAATATAGATCTATCTGTATTTATCATCTTCAGAATATGTTGCATTTCTGGAATCTTTAGATTGATTTTTTTTCAATGACAAATTTGAAAATTGAGCAGATATCATGCCTTCAAATTTTTTTTTCCACCTGTCTCTGCATGTGTATGTGTGTGTGTGACTCTGCCTTTAACATACAATAACTCTTCCTTTAAAAGTCCAGGTGAACTCTTAACTTTACTGTGATGTTCTCCAAGATCCTACCTATTAGCTTATCTCTCCAATCTCTCTCTCTTTTCTGAACTGCACATATTTGTTACCTGTTGCATTTATCACATGACCTTTAGGTGATTGTCTTCCCTCTTGGCCCATAACTCTTGGTAATAATGGTCATATTGGCTGAATTAAGGAATTACAGTGTTTGGTATCATGCAACTACCTGCATCCTCCAATCATTTAAAACAAAGGGAATAAAATGCCAGGAATTGGCGACATGGGTGATAAAAGAGGCCGAGAAGCCAATCAGAGGCATTGGATGTCAATGAGGTCCCAGACAGCAGGCAGAGACCCAGATGCAAGCACAAGCCATTTATTCGGCGAAGCAAAGACTGAATCTCTGCATCTCTTCAATCAAGACACAAATTCCAGAGAGAAAGCAGCTGTTTGACCTATAATGGACCTCATATGTATATTTATATGATGACCGCAATAGGGCAAGAGACTGTGACTAATATCCCAATGAAAAGGACTAGTCCTGCAGAACAAAATAAAGATGGTGTTCCCGTAACTGCACAGTTTAGGGGAGAAGTGTTACAGGAAGGAAAGATGAGTAAAAATTATGTAATAAGGCCATATTTTTAAAAAGTAGGCTGGAGTTTAATCCTCCATGAACACTCTGGTAAATAGTGCTAAGTATTATCTTCAGATTTATCCTGACCAAGAAGTAATGGAGGTGGCATATTTATACTAATCAGTCATTGATTAGTCAGGGACCAGCATGAAAGCTCAATTGGCTAATCCTTTGCTTGCAAGCACTAGCATACCATATGGGAACCAGCTCATTTCCAGGACACTCCACTTCTCATCCAGCTCCCTGATTATGTCCTGAGAAAGCAGTGGAGGATGGCCCATAGCCTTGGGACCTTGCCCCAAGCTCCTGGCTCCTGGCTTCAGACTGGCTCAGCTCCAGCCATTGCAGCCGCTTCGATAAAGAACCAGCAGATAGAAGATCTTTATTTGTCTCTCCTTCTCTCTGTAAATCTGCTTTCTGATAAAATAAATAAATACATAAATATTTTTAAAAATAAGGCTATTCCCAAAGGGAATGTTAATTCTTAGGGCTCTCTCAGCTGGATATACACAAAAAGTGAGTTCTTAGAACAGGGATAAAGACGGGAGATTTCATAAAGTTTATACATGCTAGAGTTAAAAGATAAATTCACTATGGCATAAAAATTAAAATCAGTAATTGCTGCAATAGCATAGCTAATCCTCTACCTATATCACTGGCATCCCACATGGGTGCCAGGTCATTCCCCAGATGCTCCACTTCCAATCCAGCTCCCTGCTGATGTCCTGGGGAAAGCAGTGGATGATGGTGCAAGTCTTTGGGCTTATGCAGCCACATGGAGACCCAGAATAAATGGGTGGCTTCTGATTCAGATCAGCTCTGCTCTACTTATTGTGGCCATTCTGGGAGTGAACCAGTTGTTGCAAGACCTTTCTCACTATCCATCTGTCTCTCACCATAAGAAAATCTGCCCTTCCAATAAGAAAAAGTCAAAGTCATACAATCTTGCTGTGTATTTATTTGCAATAACTGTCTCTCCCACCAGACTCTGTGTTCCTTGAAGCCATGATTTTTTTTTTACTAAGTACTGCATGCCCAACACAAAACACAACCAGTTAGAAAATCTAAAGCTAGAATCATTTGGGAGACAGTTCTCAGAGCCTAATTAGAGGATCCACTAAAGTCAACTAAACAGGAGTTGAAATTTCGGACCCAAACATATAAGAGTTACATAAGCTTGAACAAATTACAAGCTGTGTACCTTTATCTTGTTTCTAAAATAGAAACAACACCACCTGCTTTAGAGGGCTGGTTAGCCAATGCACTTCCCAGTTATTAACTGCTGTCATTTTTTAAGCTAAACAAAAATCATTTGTTCCCCTTTAACAGGCTTTTGACTGCTTTGGGTATTGTGAAGCAGCATGGATCTGAATCCACCATGCAGAGACATCAACTAAGGGAACAGCGGGCACTAGGAGGAAAAAATATTCCCAGATGAAGCAAATCAGAATATCAAGTATGCACGTTGTCTCTGGTAGGTCATTATAGGGTCACGATAAAGGGCATGGCCTTTTTGGTCTCCTAGGGTTTTAGTCCTTATCCATCATTCACTGAATCTGTGACTCAGCAAAAATTGCCTATCCTGTCTATGTGCCAGTTTCATCATGTTAAAAAGGTGCATAATAACGCCCACCTCACTAGATTACTGCTGGGATTAAGAGCGGTCTTGGGCATGGTACATGTACCACAGTCCCTGGCCCATAAAAAGTGCTCAACTGATGCTAGTGGGTAGTTCTGTTATTAGAACACCACCAGCAGTAGTCATCATAATATAGTTTGTGCTCAGACTTTGGTTCATGAGTGAAATGCCTGAACTAACTTGAGTAAGCACTGAAAAGGAAAAATTAGTAACAGCTTTGGTTTATTCCAACAGACACTCAGAGCAAAGAGAAAGAAACACACAAGACAGAGGCTACGTGGAAACACAGCAGGACAGCAGCAGAGTAGACATGCAAGCACTGCAACTGGGCAAAGAATCAGACTGTAACCAGGAGCAAGTCTGACACAGCAAAGTTAGCCCAAAACTCCTGATGGCATTCAGGAAGGCTCAACTGCTGGTGGAGAAAAGGCAGGCAAAGCTACCAAATGAAGTGCAGGAACTTCAATGCATCCAGACATCAAATCTTCAGAGCTGAGCTCACTTTCACAAAGACAGTGAACTACAAAGCCTTCTTAGCAATGCTTGCTATAAAGCCCATGAAACAAAATGCTTATCTTTAACTCACTGAATACTTTATTCCTTCATTCAGTCCTATTTACTCATATTTTACATATAATTTTAATAAATATTTCTATTTCATTTTGATAGAAAAGGGAAATATTTGGGGGTTGACATTGTTTTGTAGCAGGTAAAACTATCTTTCACAACATCAGCATCCTGTATAAGAGGCAGTTTGAATCCACTTTGCTCCACTTGTCAGCCAGCTCACTGCTAATGATCCTAGGAAAGCAGCAGAATGTTGCCCAAGTACTCTGGGTTATGAACACACATGGGAGATCTGGGAAACACTCCTGGCTTTGTCCCGGGCCAGCCCCAGATGCTGTGGCCATTTGGGGAAAAAGCAGATGCAAGAACTCTCTTCCTTCTCTCTCTGGGCAAGTCTTTGTTTAAAATAAATAAAGAGGGGGACTGGAAGAGAGAGAGAAAGAAAGAAAATAGAAACATTTAGTGGTAGCAATTCTGTTCAAAAGGGAGACAATATAAAATTTTTCAAAGAAAATTTTAACATAAAAACTTTATTTGAAAAACAGAGTAACAAAGAGGGAGAAACAAAAAGAAATCTTGCATCTGTTGGTTCACTCCCCCAAATGGCTGCAACTGATTGAAAGCAGAGGCTAAGAATGTGATCTGGAGTTCCCATATTAGTGTCAGGGGCCCAAGCATCTGGACCATCTGCTATTGCTTTCTCAGTTACAATAATAGGGAGCTCTGGAAGCAGAGCTGCCACAGGACAAAGCAGTATTCCCTGATATGCAACGCCAGCATAGCAAGTGGTGGCTTAACTTGCTGTGCCACAACACCAGTTCTGGAAAAGAAGTTTTAAAACTATACCAGTTAATTGGGAGCAAAGCTGAGCTTTGAAGACAGATAATCCAACATGGGCTGTGAGCATTCCAGTCAGTATCATACTGTTAGACCAAATACCTGTCCATACCCTGGAAAATTTTTGTAGAGTAAATAAAGTGTCCTCGTTTAAAAAAAAATTTTTAAAAAACTATACCAGTTGCGTGCTACTTCATGTAAGAACAAATTGCTCTAGATACATCATAAATCAAAAAAAGCACATAGAAGTATTAGGTGTGTGTAACAATGACCTCACCTTTGTAAGCAGTAACAAACCACCCAGCGGATCAAGCCAAAAATAAATAAATAAATAAATTCACTTTCCCCCATTTTTCCAGTCCACAGCAAGCCTTAGCAGTCACAAGTGTAAAACTAGTTCCAGATTTGAAAATACGTATTTGCTAGCCTCCACCATCAGCACCCTAGTCCAAACCACTGCCTCTTGTGCCTGAATCACAGCAGTGCCTAACTGACTATTCACTTTACAGCTGCCAAAGTGAGCTCTGTTTGCTACACTCATAGGTGGGTTTTGAGCCTACTGCTTAAAATGCTTGCATTTGACATTGGAAGACTTGCGTTCACCTTATTCCAGCTTCTGACTCCCAACTTCCCACCCAAGGAGACACTGGCAGGCAGCAGGTGATGGTTCAAACAGTCATGTCCCAGGCCCCCATATGAGAGACCTGGTTTGTTCCTGCCTTCAGCCTCCCACAAGCCCCAGCTGCTGCAGGCATTTGGGGCACAAACCATTTTTAGGAAAGTGTTCTCTCCATATCTCTCTTTCTTCAAAAAAGAAAAAAAAAACCTGTCTCACTTAGACCTCTAAGAGGTTTCTGTCACCTTAAAACGAAAATTAAAACTCAGTATTCTGCTCCTGAGACTTACAGGTTCTGACTGCTGGTTTCCATGCCACTCACCTCCCTCAGCCATGCCTCCTCTGTTCCTTAATACTCTAGATCACACTTAGCAGAGACCTTTCACTCTGTTCCATCCTCTGCCTGGAGAGCTCCTCTCCCCTACCTCAACAGAAGCCCCATCCTCACCGCCACCACTCCCACCAAACTTTACAGGCAGCAGTTCAAATATCACCTCTTCCTCCAAGTTAATCCAAAGGCATTGCCCTGTCATCCTGTTACTTCTATTTTGTGCAGCGATTAACACTACTAGATACTACTAGACATCTCTCATCTAGTTCCTTGAGCATGATCTGTCTCCCAACATTAGAATGTGACCTTGTTTCTCTCATTCATCTTTGTGTTCCTAATACCTAAAACAGAGTTAGGCATTGACATACATGAATAAATCTGCCCCAAAATACAAAAGCAGAAATGGTCTCCAAATCTTTTTTAAGACGTGTTTATCTTTGTTTGAAAAGATGATATTACAGACAGAAAAAGTAATAGAGAAAGTGTTTAATCCACTGATTCATCCCTAAATGGCCACAATGGCCAAAGCTAAGCTGATCCAAAGCTGGGAGCAAGGAGCTTCTTCTGGGTCTCCCACATGGGTGCAGAATCCCAAGGAATTGGGTCTTCTGATACTTTCCCAGGCCACAATCAGGGAGTTGAATGGAATGTCAGCACCACCAGTTGGAAGATCAGCGGCACTGGCCTGACCTCCTAGTTTTAGCCACAATCACTAGGCACATCTAAGTTGCTTACAAACCCCATACTGCCAGTCAGGTCATAATCATGGCTAAGAAATCTATACCAAACCTGATGTGATGAGGAAGGCATTTCTTGAAGCAGGAAATCTGAAGGAGGAGCTCTTGCAGTGAGATGAATCTGTTGGGCATGTGTAGGACAGATAAGAGAGGAACAGGCATAAGCCAAATAGCCAGACATTTTTCTGTCCAAGTGTGAAATGACAAAGCCCAAACTCAAGGCAATGAAATGGAAAAAGAGATGGCAAGACCAATGTGGTGGCAGAAATAACAGGGCTAGAGGACTCTTAAATGTGTAGATCTGCCAAGGTAGAGCCCAGGGAATCCCAAATCTGGCTGTTACAATTTCTTATCTGCATGGAGTCCAACTGGTATATGAAATAGAAATGATTAATTAAAGAAACATGGATTCATAAACTGATACAACTCAATGCCCCTTTTAACTTTGATATCTGTGTATGATAAGAACCTTGCCTTCTCTTTAATATCTATCTATGTATTTATCTATGAGAGTCACAGTTACAGAGAGAGGGAGGGAGACACACTGAGAGACGTTCCATTGGACGGTTCACTTTTCAAATGGCCACAATAGCCAGAGCTTGAATACTCAACACCCTCTTGCTCGGTTAGCAAGAAGTTGCTATTCTGGATTATCCTCAGCTCTCACTAGTCCAGGGTTCTTCCAAGAACTTACAGTTCAACAAGATTAAACCTTTCCCTCCATACTCAGCTAATATAGAAGCAGTTCATTGGATCCAGGGCTGCCTTGACTTCTCCCCGTGTCACCATGGGTAGCTAGTGCTTCCTTGTTCTTTCAATACTAGCCTCCACACTGAGTGGTCCAGGAAGCTGTTAGAAAGGATGACACATTGTGTCAGGGAATAATGCTACTTCATGTACTTTATAGTATTGATGCCTGAGCATCAGCTTAAACGTGCCTTGTCCACGGCATTGTTTTTACTTTAGAAACTTCATGATCTGTTGTGCTCTGAGTTAAGACAATTCCTTATATCCTTACCCTGCAGCCTGACAGAACCAGACCAGAGTTTGGAATTTTGCTCGACTTCATAGTCTTCCAAAATGCCTTGGATTTGTATGCAAATCCATTCTCAATTTCCCTCAATATCAGTTTCCCCTAGTAACAGATTTGCCTGCTTGGCAAAATCCAGCTACACCCCAAGTTCAGAATAATGCCTATTAGTTTCATATTAAACTCCTGAAGTGCTATTCAATCAATGACACAGCAGAGAGAAGATGAATCTCTCTTGATAACACTTAGAAGAGCACTTCAACAAGCTTGTGAAAAATGGAAGTAAGAGGTAAGTTTATTCAGTAAAAGAAAATTGTTATATCCATGCATGGTTTTTCATAATACACATTTTCCATGAACTTTCTGAACACCCTTAACTATCCAGACATATCACATGAAAGACCAAAGCCTGAAGACAAAACCGGATAATGCAGTGTTAGCTATTTATATTTGACAACATTTTTATTTGACCTGCCTAAATTTCATTAAGTTCCTCCTCATCTGACTTCAGTGATCCCTAGAAGACTTGAATAATTAAGACGTACTGCCAAAAGTACAGATAATGTAACTCCCTTTTACGTTGGTTGCTCAGAGCAGTGCTGTGGTGGCATACTTGGTAAAGCTGTTGTCTTTGATGACGGCATTCTATACAGGCCCTGGTTCATGTCCTAACTGCTCCACTTCCAATCCAGCTCCCAGAAAATGACCTGACAAAAACAACAGAAAATGACCCCAAATGTTTTGGTTCCTACCCCCCATGTGGGAGACCCAAATGTAGCTTCTAGCCCCAGGTTTCAGCCTGGCCCAACTATGGCCACTGGAGCCATCTGGAGAGTGAACCAGCAGATGGAATTTTGGAATATGTTTCTTTTTCTTCTCTCTCTCTTTTTTTTTTTATCTTTTTCCTTCCCTCCCTGCCTTCCTCTCTCCTACCCATTAGGTAATTTTTTCAAATTAAGTGAAAATTTTTTTTACAAAGAATATTGTAAACATTGTATCTTCTTAAAAGCTAGAGCTGTTAAATAAACGGTTTTTGATAATGAAATTGCATTTTCTCCTCCACTAAAAATGTTTACTAAGAGCAAACTTCTGCCAGATGGGAGCCATTAAGACCTCCTAAGCAAGAAGACAGGGTTGCTACTGTAGTAAGCAAAACACACGGCCCAAAGAGGGCCACCTGTTTGCTTCCTCATGTTGGAAAACAGAGAGCAGACGGCACCATTTACTCTTAATTGTGCTTTATAACATGGACACACAATGCTTTAACACACATGGTTTAAGTAAACTGGGAAAAGCATTCTACTGATTACATTCTGCTGACTAGAAGAAAGTAGTTTATAAAACAACAATTTGTGGAGCCGCCAGTCTCTGGTCAATGATATCTGTGGTCATCTTAATTGCTAGATCATTCTTCATGGACTTTTTCATTTGGACAGTATTAAAAATCTTCATTTTCCTCCCAGAGGGAGAACTGCTTAGCAGTTAGCTCTCTCTGTCTTTGGACTGCATCTGCCTCAGCCAGGAATAACAGATTTTCATTTCACCATCAACCCTGGGGCAGGGATTTGTTATGGTGGTTAAGTTGTCCCTTGGGACATCCACATTCCACACTGCTGTGTCTGATTCAAGTTTTGACTGCTCTCGTTTTAACCCAACCTTCTTCTGTTACTCCCTCTGAGAAGGCAGCCAATGATGGCTCAAGCAGGTGGGTCACTTAGGCTTCTGGCTTTGGCCAGGTCCAGCCCTGGCTAACATGGGCCTTTAAGGAGTGAACCAGCAGATGGAAAATCTGCTTGTCTCTGTGTGTCTCTGCCTTCCAAATAAACCAAAACTGGGTGATTAACTTTAAAAAAAATGGAATAAAAGTTCAGTCCTGACCAGAAATGGATTCTGGAACTTCAGACAGCTGAGAGCCAGGAGGAATGTTGTAAGCATGCCGCCCCAGGCATACAAGAAGCGTAAAAACTGAGGGGCTGGCTTACTGACCTCAGTATTCCCAGTGCTCTGACCAGTGCCCAGCTCATAACGAACATTCACTATAAAAGTGTGTTGAATGAATGGCTTAATTGATCTATTACCTCCAACTGAGATCTTCACAAAAGTTCAGTATCAGAGAAATCACACCGGACACTGGAAGAGTTTAACTCCAGGGCTTAGTGTCTTCACCACAGCATTTCAATTGCTCTGTTTTGTAAAATGAATACACAACATCTAGCCTGACTAGCCAGCAGCTGAAATAATGCACTCGATTGAAATACAACCCAGCAGCATGTGTTTTTCCATCAGTTCACCTCTTTGCCAGCAACTTGTCAGAAAAAAAAGAAAAAAGAAAAAAAACTACCTCTTTCAGCCTAACTCACTCTCTGGAACTTTCTGGAAACAGCCATGACTATTTTCCAGCAACAACCACCCGCTGGAAACCAGCCTAGAAGGACAGGGAAAGACATATGATCAGAGTTTTGGAAAACGGAACTGGCACTTTATAGACTTATCAGTGATGAAACTGTTAACTTCTGAGCCAAATTACCTGGTGAACTTTACAATAACATAATAAAAGGAGAACATGAGAAATCAAGGTGCTACATGGTGACATTTAGATACAAAAGATGAGTTTTCCAGAGGGATCTCCTTGACAACCAAAGGCAAAGTGGAGAGAGTGTAATCTTCTATAGCTTGCTTTTGTCAGAATAAACTCACTTCACCACATCTGTTCTAAGGGGGAGGATGACTAATGGTGTTACACACACACACACACACACCTTTATTTATTAGAGTAGATTTCCTATTCAGTTTAAAGGATTGAGAAGTAAAAATTCCAAGAACAAATGGTTTAGGGAGTCACTCCAGCTCCTCGGTAATCACAGAACACCTACCGCCCCTTCTGCCTTCTTCACTTAGATCCCTTCCACTTGGAACAGATTCCCCGAATCTGTACACTGCTGACAAGACTGCATATACTGGCCCAGCGAGCCTCCCTGCACACACCTGCCACTGTTCTTCCCCCACTCACTCGACTGTAGACAAACTGCTTTTGTCAAAAGAGTGTTCCTTCCTTTCACAAATCGTGCCTTCACCTAATGAATCACAATAACTTTCCTAGCATTTCTTTCACATACCCAGTGACATGTTAACTCATCAAGGAGGATTTCCCAATCCATTATCTTGGAGTTAGAAGCTTCCACTCTGACATTCTGCAATTTGGTTATTGTGTGCAGCCTTTGTTTGCACTCCCAAGTAATAGTAGGACTTTGGAAGGTTTTAGGAGGGGGAGGAGTTATTTTTTATTATTATTTTTTATTTGCCATGTGTTAGTATTTTTAAGCTAATGGAGTGGTAAATCTGTTATTGTACAATGACTAGAAAATAAAATAATAAGGAAGGATGGTTGAGTATGGAATTTGGACAGCAGGGAGAGCAGGGTGGGAAGTAGCACTAAACTCCAAAATTTGTATTGCAATATATGTGACGTTTGTCCACAAAACTTGTTTTATATATATATATATATATATATATTTAAAAAGCTTCTACTGCAACACTCTTATTTCTCTGCCCCTTTGAACATTTTTGTTCTTTGCTCTTATATACTCTGACATCTAGTGCTCGTTTCAGCAGCACATATATACTCTGAATGATATACTCTGACATCTTTCTCCAGGACTGTGTGTGCCTATCTATTTAAACACTTGTTAATTTGCTTACAGCTTACCTCCCCTTCTTAGAATATAAGTTCCTGATAGGAGGCATGCTGTTTGATTTCATTATTGTATCCCCAGGGCTTAGAGTGGAACCCAGCAAGCACTCAGTAATAAGTTTGCTGAATGAATATATAAACCCACCTACCTTGCTTGCCCACACTCCCTTCCCACACATACATCTCCAGTCACATCCCCATTGCTCCCCCACCTGGAGTACATTTTCCACTGTTCACAGCTCCCAGAGGGGTTTTTGTCCAACACATGCAAGCCTCAGATTGACTGAAATCATTAATTTAGAGCCCAAGAAGGGAAGGAGAAACCATCCTCACCAATCTTCGCCTCCTGCCTCATTCCTGCCTTAAAATGTCTGTTTGGGCATTGTCCTCTGAAGAACAGTCCTCCCATATCCCACATTGCCATGCATCGGAATCTTCCTTCTTCTTTCAGCATCAATTCAAACACCCACCCAGATGCTATCCCACCCAACCCTTTGGAGCACATGCCCCATGCGGCCTTAGTAGGGGTCTCTACTCAGCATTTACGTAACTTGATATTAAAGAAGAGTTTGGAGAGGTTTCACTTATTTTTTTCTCCAACTAAATAATAAACTTCTGGGAAAGCAAAAGTTGGAGATATGTTTGAATCCTGATCCAAATACTTAATTTTATATTTAATTTAATCCAAGCTAATGTAAATATAGTCTTTTTTTCTATATCACTAAATTCAGAAAATGACTGTCAGTGGTAATAAAATAGTCATAAATGCATCGTCATTTCTGAGGTCTGAGACTATGACAAAGGAAATTGAAGGAAATGATAAACATGGAAGCTGTTTGATAGACAAGTGGCTAAGATTTTCTGAACTTCAGACTTTGTGAAACGAAAACTGTAATCTTTCATTCATTCACCAAATATTTATTGAGTGTGTAAATGCTGGATTTTGTTAGTGTGTTTTCGCTTTCAGGTGCAAGGAACAGGAGCTGTTTCTGGTTCACTTAAGTGAGGGGAAATTCACTGGAAGTACACTAAGAAATCTGGAAAAGATGGAGAAGCAGGCTTAGCAATGGCAGAAAGTAGCTGAGCAACAGAGCTGGACAGAGGAGTTGAGCTGTAGCCTTTTGCCAGGAGGGGTCTGCTCAACTCAGAAATGCTAGGCTTAAATCCCTCTGTCTTACTGTAACTCAGAAGCTTCTGATGGATGAAGCCTGCCCCCTGGTGTAGGCCTCTAGGGCAGCACTTGCTCCCTTAGCTTCCACAGTCAAAGACAACAAATGCTGAATTTTTCATCTCATGATAGCATGAGCAGGAGAGTGGTGATTCCCCAAAATGACTCAGGAAACCATTGGAAAGATGAGAGACAGAATGGATGCCACATGACCAAGTAATCAACAAAAAAGGGGGGAAAACTTAGCTTAGCAGTTAAGACACCTATATCGCACATTGGAGAGGCTGGGTTTGGATCTTAGCTACAGTTTGTGTCCCCCAACTCCCTGCTAACCCAGACCCTGGGAGCAGTCAGGATGTGGCTTAATAAATTGGGTTCCTGCCACCTACATGGGAAACCAGCATTGAATTCCCAGTCTCCAGCTCTGGTCCCTGCACAGCCATGGCTGTTACAGGCACCTGGGAAGTAAATCAACAGATTTGTCTCTCTGCCTCTCTGCCTCTCAAAAAAAAACTTCTTTTAATTTACAAAGAAAATGTGAATTCCACAATGTTCCCTATATACAAGAGGCAGGCACAATATCCCTAAATAGTTAAGTCCTCTGCTTTCAAGGTTTACTATTCAGAAAAAAAAAGATATTAACCCCCCAAAGACAGGGTGACCAGATTTCTATACTTTCTTTGAAGAGAACAGACTGCTATGAAAAAGAACAACTGGAGAGATCTACTGCTTGACTAAATCCAATAGCTCATGTTCATTCTCCATCCTGCCTCAACAGTGGATAGCATTTGACAGACTTGATCACAACTCTCCAGGAAACACTCTTTCTCCACTTTGCTTTGAGGAAATCATGTCCTTTGGTTTGCCTCCCACTTCACTAGTTGATTCTTTTCCTTTATGAAGACTTCATCTGTCCAACTCCAAAATGCTAGACTAGAGAACTCCAGGGCTCAGACCTCAGACTTCTTATGTGTCTACACTCAATCTCTTGATTAGTTCATCCAATCTCAGGGTTTTCCATAATATCTGCACACTAAAGACCGAAAAATGTATTTATCTAGCCAGGACTGCAACCATAAATTCCCAGGCTCATATCCACCTAAAATCTCAGCCTCTCCACTGAGATGTCTAATTTGAAGTTTATGTTTACTTGTCTAAATCTAATGCCTTATTTTCCCTCTGCTAGGCCTGCTCTACCCACAGTCTTCTCATTCCAGGAAATATTAACTACGTCCTTCCACAAATCTTGATCTCACTGTTCGCTCCTGTCTTGCTCTCACACCCCACGCTAATTCATCTGCAAATCCTGTTGGCTCCAAGACTGGCTGCTTCTAACAACTCCATTTTATTTTGGACCATCCTAATCCAAAAAATTATCATCTCTCTCAGACTATTTTTAAGAGTCTCCAACTGGTCTCCCTGCTTCTATCCTTGTTCCTCCCCACATTCTAGCTTTAACCCCCTTTTTATGCCTTTTTAAATTTAAAAGGTATATTTACAGAGGAAAGAGAGACACAAAGAGAAAGAAAAAGAAAGTGACATTTTTCATCTACTGATTCACTCCCCAAATGGCCACAATGGCCAGACGAGCAGATTCAAAGCCAGGAATGAGGAGCTTCTTCCAAGTCTCCCACATGAGGGCAAGGTCCCGCACCTTCGGGCAGTCTTCCACTTCTTTCCCAGGACACAAGCAGGGAGCTGGATGGGAAGTGGAGCAGTCGGAACACAAACTGGTGCCCATATGGGATGCTGACCCTATAGGCAGAGGATCAACTTGCTATGCCACAGTACAGGCTCCACAATACACATTTTAAGTGAACTTTTAGAAACCTAGATCAGGTTTCATTAACCTTATTACTGGGCATATATTTTAAAAAAATGAGTTCACTATACCAAAGAGGTACCTACTCCACTATTTTTGTGCTTGGCTTTGGTCTTTCACTTTTAATTTGTTGTGCTCTTTATTTAGTGAGGCCATTTAACCTTTGAGTATAATGTAAATTTAAAATGTTATTTCAAAAAGCCATACAATATTGAGAAAATTTTAAATCAGGCCATGCCCCCCTTCAATACTTGTAATGTTCCATAAGTCATCACTATGTCCTTGTAACCTTTCCAACCACCTCTCCTGCTTCTGCTGCCAACCATTCTGCTCAGCAACGTTTTGCTCCAAGGATTACTCCTGCCTCTTCCCACTCCAGGTTTCTTCAGGGCTTCCTCCCTCACCTTTTTCAGGGCCTTTACCAAAACAGCATCGTCTCCATCAGGTGTCTCCATTAGATATTGTACAACACTACCCACAATCAGACGCACACTCAGTCCTCTTCCTGATACCACACTTTATTTTCTCCAATACATCCATCATCACCTGGCTTGCTACTTATCTGATCTATGTGCCTGTGCCCCAGCAGAGTACAAATTACATGAGGGCAGAGCTTCCCTTCAGTGCTGACACATTTTGTTCTTAGCAAGTGTGTGCTAACCAAACCACATTGCCTAATGTTTCTGAACATCAGTTAAGGAAAACGCAAGAACAAACCCTGCCTACAATACCAGACTCACATAGAAGGCAGGGAAACCTCAAATGTTGTATAAACTGAGCTGTACCCTATCCATATGAGGAGGAATGAAAACTTGCTTTGCATGTGACCACATTTTTACAAGCTGTGTGTTTCACAATTGTTCATGCAGACTTAAAACAAGAAAAGACCATAAAAAGAATATCCCTTCCCTCCATGATAAAGGTACATGTCTTATCTACTTCTCACAATGCCCTTCCTCATTGCCTCCCAACAAATTCCCAAATTAACTAGAAAAAACGCAGAAAAGAAGTGTTACTGGGTAATAATTTTGACAGCATTTTTGAAAATGTAAGAAACACGTAAATATTTTAGACTCAAATATTGAAAGTAGGAGTGACTGTTTGAATAGATGTTCCTTGAGATGACTTCATCCCATATGAGGAGTAAAAGTCCTGGCTCTGAGTTCAGTTGCAGCTTCCTGGTGAGGCAGCAGGTTCAAGTATGTTGGTCCTCTATTGAAAGTGATACAATTTAAGCTTCTGTTTAAAACAAAAATGAAGCATCTGCTGGCCAGAGCAAGTAGGGAGTGGAGAGGATTAATATGCTGGGAGGGCTGGCTGACCTCGCTGTACAAATAATCCCTGTGGATGACTCACAGGTGCTAACATCCAGCTGACACGTCCCCCCCCAGACAACTCCGAGCTGTATTTGCTCTGTGGCAAGCGCCAAACAAAATGAGCACTGGGAACTGTCACACCTTGAGGCTAGGAATATATGATCATCAGAGATGGCAAGTGAATGAGTTTCAGGAGATTAGCAAAGGCAATGAAAGAGAGTAATTTGATTCTGTGCAGTGTGTTGGAAAGATGCTGAACGTTCCTGCATTTGCTTTCTATTTAAGAGCTTCCTCCCTCGCCATCCTCAGTGCTTGCCCGTCCAATCAGAAAAATCAGTTCCAAAAGGACCCCAGCTTGTGTAACTACAGTTGAGAGGCTGCATTGTCAAAGGGAATGCCCACCAAGAGACAAAGCTTTAGAGAACCTAAAAGGGGTTGACTATCTTGCCATGATTCACACACTTCTCTCATGAGATCATGTCTGGAAGACTGCCTGTGAGGGAGACTGGCAGAGGCAAGTCTTGGGCCAGGAACAGTAGGGATAGGGATCATTGTGATAGTGTGAATGTAATAAGGAGAGCTACCATGTATTAAATGCTTACTTCGTTCCAGAACTGTACTAGGAATGCCATTCTCATACTCACCACACAAAGTTGGTACTAATATATATTCGACATTCTATAGATAAAGAAACAGGCTCAGGCTCAGTACAGTAGCCTAGTAGCTTAAGTCCTTGCCTTGAACACACCAGGATTCTATATAGGAGCAGGTTCTAATTCTAGTGGCCCCACTTCCCACCCAGCTCCCTGCTTGTGGCCTGGGAAAGCAAAGATGGCCCAAAGTCTTGGGACTCTGCACCCATGTAGAGACCTAGAAGAGGCTCTTAGCTCGTGGCTTCAGATCGGCGCAGCTCCGGCCATTGTGGCCACTTGAGGAGTGAACCATCACATGGAAGATCTTCCTCGTTGTCTCTCCTCCTATCTATATACCTGCCTTCCCAATAAAAATAAATAAATCTTTTTAAAAAAAAGGAAAGAAATAGGCTTGGCGGGAGAGAAGGGGTGGGATATAATGGCTCAATTGACCTGTGAGCCCCTGCATCCAATATGGGTGGCAGTTTGTGTCTCGGCTTCTCCACTTCCAATCTAGCTCCTTGCTTGTGGCCTGGAAAAGCAGCAGAGAATGACTCAAAGCCTTAGGATCCTGCACCCAAGTGGGAGACCTGGAAGAGGTTCCTGGCTCCTGGCTTCTGGCTCCTGACTTTGGATCAGGCTCAGCTCACGAGCAATAGGAAATATATTTTTCTGTCTCTCCTTCTCCGTTTAAATGTACCTTTCCAATAAAATTAAAGTAAAACTTAAAAAGAAGGAAGGAAGGAAAGAGAAGAAGAGGCTCCAGCTATCTGAGGTCTCCAGTCTTTCTCAGGTGCTAACATCGAGAGCTCTGAGAATGAAGGGGTTTTCATGAGAGGAGGCAGAGTGCCATCTAATGCATGTTTGCTGACATCTGGACACACAGGTCTACTGTCTGGGGCTAAAGAAGACTCTCACCCACAATACAACTCCGACTGGATACACTGTTGGATGGACTTGGTAGAGTGGGCAGCACTTGCAACAAATTTGACTGGACTGGCTAGATGCCCTTCAGAAAGCCACCGTGAAGTAGCTGAGAAGGTATGGCTTCTAAATCAAGGCTTTTATGAAGAAATGTTGCCATCTGGTGGACACCTGCACATGCTTTTTTTTTTTAATATCTGGGAAATTTGGAAATTTCTTCAGAGAAAGGATCTGTTTTGAATTTGTGGGATTCTCTTCTACCCTCAACTATTTCAGCCTTAGTTGCGAAACCCTGATTTCTTATCTGTGCATTCGATGGAGCTTATGCTTTTTGGAGACGTGCCCCAGGTTTTTAATTCACATTCATCTAATTAGCAGGACTGCTATCCACTGCCTGCTACTCCCTGTCCAAATCAAGTGCTCTTCTCCTTTTTACACCCAGGTGAGGTCACTGCCACTGACCAGCTTGTTCAATTCAGGAGGTCTGGGAGGTCTGTATTTTCCTCTCCTTCCTAAACCCACAGAGTCTGTCACCATGTCCTGTCGAATCTACCTCCAAGATACACACAAAGACATCGACTTCTGAAGCAGTTATCGTGTTGCAACAGGTTAAACTGTCTCATGGGATACCCATATTCCATACTGGAGTGCCTGCTCTGATTCAGCTTTCTGCTAACACACACCGAGGAGGCAGCAGATGATACTTGGAGGGTCCCAAAAGGGACTCGTGCTTGGCCTGTCCCAGCTCCATCCATTGCGCAATATGGGAAGTGAACTGACAGATGAATTCTCAACCTGTCTCTCTTCCCCTGTCTCTGCCTTTCAAACAAATAAACATATTTTAAGATTTTGTTTGTTTATTTATTTATTTGAAAGTCAGATATACGGAGAGGAGGAGAGACAGAGAAGATCTTCCATCTGCTGATTCATTCCACAAGTGGCTGCAACAGCTGGAGCTGCGCCAATCCGAAGCCAGGAGTCAGGAACTGCTTCTAGGTCTCCCACGCAGGCACAGGGCACTAAAGCTTCTGGCCATTCTCGACTGCTTTCCCAGGCCACAAGCAGGGAGCTGGATGGGAAGCAGGGCTGCCAGGACACTAACTGGTACTCATATGGGATCCTGGAGTGTGCAAGGTGAAGACTTCAGCCACTAGGCTACCATGCTGGGCCCAAAATTAACTTTCAGTTAAAGATTTATTTATTTCTTTTATTGGAAAGTCAAATATACAGAGAAGAGAGACAAAGAGAAAGATCTTCCATGCACTGATTCACTCTGCAAGTGGCCACAAAGGCCAGAGCTGAGCCGATCCAAAACCATGAGCTAGGAGCCTCTTCTGGGCAGGCACACGCAAGGTAAGGACTTTAGTCACTAGGATAATGTTCCCGACCCCATAAATAAACTTTTTAAAAACTACTTTCCTCTCCATTCTCTTGGCTTCAAAGCTGGTTCAAGCCACTGTCGCTTGCTTGGATTGCTATTCTCTCTGCACCTCATCAGACTCCTGCCCATACTGCTGAACTTGGGTCATGTCATCCTTCACTGTGGTCCTGCCTTCCAGTTAGCAGCCTTCTTCGGGTTCAAGTAACATCCTCAGCTCTTCCTGACTCACGACCTTCACACATGAGGCTTTACTGGGGCAAGCTGCTCCTCATTCCCACTCCATTTAAATATTAATATTTTCAGTTACAATTTTTATCATGTCTTGCAGTTTTCTTTCAGAACATTTTTAAAGTATAGGGGTGCATTAAGCAAGAGTTGAAATAAATGGAGCGCAGCCAGGACTTTGCACCAAAGCCAGTATAGCAAGTGGCAGTATAATCCACTGTGTGATGTCATCTTTGAACACGTTTTTATTTGTCTTACATATATTTAAAGGTTTTTCAAAGATGCTTTTTATTTCATCACTCACTTCAAGATGACAAATATCCATAGTAAAAAGAATCATCTGTTTGCTTGACCTCTATATCCTTACATAGGATATATATTTTTAAAAGAAAGTTCACTCGGGCCCGGCGGCATGGCCTAGTGGCTAAAGTCCTCACCTTGAACGCGCCGAGATCCCATATAGGCGCCGGTTCTAATCCCAGCAGCTCCACTTCCCATCCAGCTCCCTGCTTGTGGCCTGGGAAAGCAGTCGAGGACGTCCCAAAGCTTTGGGACCCTGCACCCGTGTGGGAGACCTGGAAGAGGTTCCTGGTTCCTGGCTTCAGATCGGCACAGCACCAGCTGTTGCGCTCACCTGGGGAGTGAATCATTGGATGGAAGATCTTCCTCTCTGTCTCTCCTCCTCTCTGTATATCTGACTTCGTAATAAAAATAAATAAATTTTGTTTAAAAAAAAGAAAGTTCACTCTTATAATCAATGTTACTATGTCTACTAATAATGCCTATATTTTTAGAACGTGATTAAAAATGCTTGTTGTCATTTCATCAAAGAGAACATACAAATGTCAATAAGTACCTGAGAACATTTTCAACATTATTGGCCATTAAGAAATGGCCGCAGTAAGATATTGCTACACTCCAGTCAATATGGTGAATATAAAAAATAGTGCCATCAAATGCTGGTGAGGATGAAGGATTATATCCTCCCCACTGGCATTACGGATGGGAACGTAAAATCGTACAGCTAGTCTGGAAAGCATTTGCAGTTTCTTTAAAATTCAACATGCAATGACTACAGCCAGGAATGTACTCCTGGGCATTTATTCCAGGAAAATGAAGACTTATGTTCATACCAAAACCTGAACATCAGTGTTTACAACAGCTTTATTGGTAACAGTCAAAAAATGGAAACAGTCCATATATCCTTCAACTGAATAGTTAAACAGACTCCAGAAGTCATAACATTGTAACCAGTATTGATTTAAAGTCTTTTATTGCTTAGCAATAAAAAAATGAATGAACTATTGATACATATGACAACTTGGGTGATTGTCCAGAGAATTATGCTGAATGCAAAAAAACATAATTCAAAAAGATGACACAATTTATTATTCCATTTATATAATAACTTCTGAAATGGTAAAAATTAAAGAAACAGAGAATAGATTAGTAGCTGCAAGGAGTTCCAGACATTGGTAAGATAGGGGGGAGGAGGCGGTTTTAAAAGAACAACACTACAAATCCTGGTGAGGATGTTAGTGTTCTGTATCTTGTCTGTATCCGTGCCAGTATCCTGACCATGATGATCTACTAGAGTTTTGTGCAATATTACTATTGAGAGAAACCAGAAAAACAATACATCATATCTTTCCGAATTATTTCTTACAAATGCATGATGTAAGAATAAAATATATTCTAACCACATAGAATATATTTAAAATTGCATTATCCTTTGCATTTTTACTAAATTGCTTGTCCTTGTCTCAATCCCCCTAGTCCAGTCAAGGCCACACTTCATGGATAGCCAAGAAACCACTGGAGCATTTTACAAATAAAGCAATCCTTTCCAAAATTGTGTCAACAAATCTCTGAGACCAATGTTTTCCAAGCTGAAGGTCTGACCCAACTGGGTCAAAAAAACCTCTCCAGTGGCTTGTAACCAGCATTGATTTAAGACAGAACAGAAAAATTGATATCACAGTGCATCATAAACAGAGGGAACATTCAATATGTATATTACTGTGAGTCATAGCCAAAAAGATTGTTTTGAATTTAGAATACAGAATCAGCCACAAGCAGTGATTAAAATATTAGCCTTTCCACTTCTACTAAATAGAAATGTTGACAAGGGAATCCAATTTCCCTCTCATGTTTCCATCTCAAAGCACAGGAAGAAAGCACCTCCAGGAAGAGAGAACATGCCCTCCCACACTTCTTCAGGCTCTTTTCACAGATGCTGCAGGCAGGAATAAGCCGACCCAGAAGATACAACCTGACATACACTGGGAAGTCCTATTGCTGTTTAGCCTGTTAACTATTCTTTTCTGCCCTGTGTGCCCGTGCACTGAGGATCCATTTCTCTTCCTATCCCCCTTTAGGTGAGGGAACATCCAGCTCATAAGCCATACAGAGCCCATGAAATCATTTGATCCGGGCCTGCCAAGATAACTACAGATGGGACTCGAAAATTAAGACATTTGTAGCAGACTAAATTTTAAGTTGATAATTCTGTATAGTCCAAGAGTGATGGTAGAAGCATGCAAATGGCCCTTGGCAGAAAAAAGATTCCCTTTCCTTGCAAGGAAATTACACCCTGAGGTTATGTCTCCTTGAGGGAGGCCTAGTAATGCCTGGGTCTGTCCAGCTGCTTCGTTCAGCTGTGGGTAACACCAGATAGCCTCTCTCTACTGACAAGACCTGAGAGCACTGGAAGCTACTGCACAGGGCTTACATTCCAGTTTCAGACAATCTCTCCTAGAAGAAATAGAAAAATTTCATTTGACTTCCAGATCCCACCCTCCAGCACAGCTAGCTACTCAATGTCTGCTATTCCATCAGATAAAACTGTTTTCTAATTGGTTAGTGATTCTTGGATATGAAGACTACTTAGTGGACAGGCTTGGGGATTTAGATCCTGTTCCAACCCCTACTGGAGAATACACATGACTCTGACAATAAGTAAGGAAGTTCATTTCATGAATACAGTCAGCCTTCTCTACATCTACAAGTTCTGCATATGTGGATATCATTACCTGTGAAGCAAAGCTATTAGAAAAAATGCAGCTTTTGTGAACAGGTATAGTTTTTTCTTGTGGTGATTCCCTAAGTAATGCAACATAACAATTCACATAGCATTTAAATTTATTAGGCATTATAACTAAATAAGAGATGTGTTAAAATACACAGGATGATGTGGGTCTATTGTGTGTAAATACTATACCATTTTATATAAAAGGACTCAGACTCTCATAGATGTAGACTTCCATGGGGCTAGTAGAACCAATCCCTTGCAGATACCAGGGACAGCTTTATTTTATGAATCTACCTGTTTAAGACTTTAGATAAATTTTTGCCCTCAGTCTTTCATTTATAAAACAAGGCAGTAGGCTATGACTTCTTAGCACAAACTAGAGTTAACACTCAGCTCCTAGGGTAGCAATGCAGAGTTCATAAGGCAACGTGTACACAGCTCTGAGGACAGTGTCTCACACATTCGAAGCATTAACAAATGTTAGCTTCTGGTGTTTCTACTATTTTCATCTGGCTCTTTAAAAAATGAAATCTCTATCACAACACATACAAACAGTCTTCAGAAAGCTTTTGGAGGTGAGTATTAAGAAAAGACTATACACAGATTACATTTCTGCATCAAAATAAGCTTACCTTTCTATTTTTCCATGAACTTTAAAAAAATTTTATTTTATTTTTATTTGAAAGGCAGCTGTACAGAGAGAAAGAGAGACAGAGAGAAAGATCTCCCATCTGCTGGATCACTCCCTGAATGGTCTCATGAGCCAGAGCTGGACCAATCCAAAGCCAGGAGCCAGGAGCTTCTAGATCTCCCCTGGGTGCAGGGACCCAAGGACTTGAGCCATCCTCTGCTATTTTCCCAGGCCATTAGCAGAGAGCTAGTTCAAAATTGTGGCAGTCAGGACATGAACCAGGGCCCATATGGGATGCCAGCAGCACAGGGAGAGGATCAGCCAAGTACATCATGGCACCTCCATCAACTTTGTGATGGCTCTTTGTATGTAGTGACTAAAAAATCAGTACAAGATGCTATGTCTTCATGGATTTCAAAGAAGAGAAAACACGAAAGAAAGGAAAGAAGCAAAAGAAAGAAAAGAGAGAAAGGGGACTGAGAGAACAGAAGAAATGAGTCACGGTTGGGGGGGAATCCTGAGATGTGGAAATTTTGCATCTTTCTGTGATCGCATTCTGAATTCAAGAACTGCTTTACAGATATGTGACTATCCTAACACCACCAACAGCCATCTGGTTGACACCATCTTCACTTGTTAGGCAAGCAACTTTGTGTGTTCATAGAGAATTACTGGCTGATGATATATAGTTCACCGATGACAGGATTATCTCTATTCATTCCTCAAATCACTCTAAGCAGAACTAATGGGGGAAAGTGTGAGTCTATAAGAACAAGAATACAGGAAGACTAGAACAGCCAGCAGATAGAAAATAGATGAACATTCAGGTGGCAAAGGTTGGTACAATAGGCTCAAATCCTCCAGGTGCTGATGAAGGGTAAAGAAATGCCTCTGACAGCAGGCTAATACCTCCCACCAAAACTGAAAAAGGATCAGAAATTAGGGACACCGAGCACTTTTGAAGACAGGAATGTGAGGTGAAGCTCAAAATAAGAGGATTGGTCGAAAGCCTTTATAAGGTGCCCCTTGACCTACATATCCTTGCCACTTCTGTTTACAGCCAGCCAGCCAGCACACACACACACACACAGCACTCTACAGAGGACAGCATGTGTATTCCTATTAGAATGTAGGTGCAGAAGTGCAGATGTTTTCATCTTTTTCCATTGCTACGCCAGTCCCCATACAGCTAGAACTGTGCCTGGGAAAGCATGCTAAGGGAATATTTAGTAAATATTCGTTGAATGAATGAATGATTCAAAATTCAGAGAAAAAAAAAAGGAGTTTCCATTAAGAACAGATCACTACTAGAAAACAAGGAGATTAAGCAACAGTCTAGGTTAAAAATAAAACACAAGACACCATGATGAGAGGCGAGGTGTTTGGCACAATAAAGACACCATTTGGAATGCCCATATCCCAGATCAGAGTGCCTGGGTTTTGAGTTCTGTCTCTGTTCTCAACTCCAGCTTTCTGACAATGTACTACACCGATGTGGTGTCTCAGGAATGGCTGTGGACTATATATGACACCTATCAGGAAAAACTCCCTTCTTTCCCATTTCAGTTGCCATACAGGTTATTTTCTTATCAGGGGGAAACCTCAGAAGTTTTTGAAGTTTTGCTAGTTTTGAATAAGAGGTACAATTAGTGATGCCTTAGAGGAAGAGTAAGCCTGAGAGAGAGGATTTTAAGAAAATTGCTCAAGAGCCAAATATTGCAACATAACAAGTAAGGTTTCCACCTGTGATTGCAGCATACCACATGAGTACTACTTCTAGTCCCTTCTGCTCCACTGCTGATCCAGTTCCCTGTTCATGTGCCTGAGAAAGAAGCAGAATAAAGCCCCAGTATTTGAGCCCCCACCATCCATATAGGAGACCTGGATGGAGTCCAGGCTTCTGGCTTCAGCCTGATCAGGCCTTTTGTAGCCATTTTGTAAGTGAATCAGCAAACAAAAGATCCTTCTCTCCTCTGTATTCTTCCTTCTCTCTGAAACTTTGCATTTCAAATAAATAAAACAAATCTTTTTTAAAAAAGCATTCAAGTGTAAAGTCTATCTTAAAGCAATGAATAAATAACTTGAGGGTGTCGCTGGAGATCATCGCCTAGCCCCTCTCCCTCTTAGGGGGGAAGCAGCTGTGCTGTGTACACAAACAGGAATGCTAACAACTGCTTCCTACATCACAAGCCTAAGGAAAAAGGTCTGGATGGCAACTCAACTGTGAAACGTAATTCATATTGGAAAGAGTTTAGAGGCCATAGCACCTGCTGGTATGCATGAAGATCAGACCTGTGACAGGGTAGACTGGGCTAAGCACCAGCACCCATCAGCCCACGTGAGGGATGAGGCTGTGGGACAGAACTGACCAGGAGCTGCATTCACCCGTATGTGCATTGGCTTGCACAGGTGACAGACTGTATCTGACCCTGTACTGGATGGCATACACAAGAGTCAAGTCTGAGGTTACCCAGGAACTCACCAGATAGATAGCTAGACTCAAATCCCACCCACAGGGAAAATTACAATATATGTGGTCCAACATTGGAGTTCTTGTTTCAGGACTGGGCTTCCTAAGTTGCTGATGCTTGTGTAGTGAAGAGCATGCCCAAATGTACACGGAGAATGTGACATCCAGATCATCTAGGCCATCAGAGGACACTGAGCATCTCCTCAGAAGATGGAAAACAAAACAGGTTGGACCACTCTTCTGGACAAGCTTTACAACATGTTCCTGGGCCTGCGGAGGCACTAAGATAGACGTGATCAGCCAATTACCTGAGAAAGATTTTTCTCTACCCTGGAGCAATGAAACCAACAACTTCTCAGAACTATCAAAATAACTAAAAAAAACACCATCAGAAAACTCTTCCCCACATCTGGGTCTCTAAAGCTTCATCAAATGCCCCCCATCCTTGTGTGCTGATGTAGTTTGACAGCAAGGAGTGATCCCTGCCCTTCCTCACCTGTGGACACAGAAGAAAAAAAATTGAAATATTTGTCCCACCCATCTTCCTCCATACTTTGATCTTCCGTACTCTAATCGGAGACCCAGATGGCTGGTTGCACATCCTCTTTCAGCTATATTAACAATATTAAAAATAAAATAAAAAAAATTCATACCTTGACATTATGATGCTAGATTTTGTACTACTGCTTATAGTCACAATGCTGCAATACACTTAAATAGCAGAATATTGGACTTGTGACTATTGCTGAAGGATTATACCATTGTAATATGGGGGAAATAGGAGGGGGTGGAAAAAGAGAGAGGGAGGGGCGGTGGAGATGGGAGTCCCTATACCTACAAAACTGTATCATGGAAAATAATAATAACCAAAAAAAAAAGGAAAGAATTATATGTCCAAAAGAGCTTTGAGCCAATCAGATTAGGAGGCAGGGTCAAAGGCAAGATTTTTTACTGCTGCCAGGTTCCTGAATTCAAAACAGATTCCAAAAATGTGACCTAATCTGCCTACAGCTCTGGGAGATTTACAGATAAACAGAGAAGCTTGAGTAGTCACCAGTGCTGCAACCTTCAATGTCTTTAGACTACAAAAGAAGTTGACCTACATATTTTGGTTTCAAAGTAGGAGCCTCTGCTCTCTGCAAAAATCTGTTCTGTTTCCTGGTTCAAGATTCAAGGTCCCCACCATCTGGTCCTGGTCTCACTTTCATTAATTCATTCATTGAATATTTAGTGCGTATTATTATGTATGTAATTGAACACACTGCATCATAAAGTGTTGTACCTACTAGAGAGACAGCAAAACAAAATGCACATAGTACCTGACTTCATGAAATCTACCATCTGGTGTGTTATCACACTTTGCATAAAGATATGCGAAAAGGAAGAATAATGTGTTTGGTTTGCTATGATGAGGGCATGGGGACTGCTGCTTTGAGTCAAATCCAAATGAAAGAATTGGTTTAAGCCTCCTTCCTAAAATAACCAAAAAAAAAAAAAAAGCAAAATACGTAAAATGATAGTTGTTTACAAAATATTGTATATGTCAGGTGACAAAAGGACAGCAATCTCTGAGAGATGGAAAACACATGAGGTAAGTCCTAAAGTCCCCCAGGGTCATCACTTGAGGGCATTTCCAGGCCAAAACTTGTCAGGGAAGTTCTGGAGTTGAGAAGATGGAGGTAGATTTGAGATAGAGGTAAGCACAGAACCACACAGAAGAAAGCTGTGTAAAAAGAGAACCCAGAGACTCGCCAAAGGCCTGATGATGAATGAGGATGCAAGAAATAGTCCAGGCCAAGGAGAGCATCATGTGCAAGGATTGGAGATGACACTGCCCAGTGCTCACCCGGAGCCAGGAATAGTGCCTCTTCTCACCAGCAAGCCTGAAGACAATCTCAAGATATATGAATCATGGCTAGACACACAGATCTTTCTTCAGTTGAGGAAAAGCTAGCATTAGAATGATATCAGCTCCAATCCTGCTGAATAAATTTTGAAAGCAAGAACTAAAAGGATAAATCTGTTTCCAATGATTTAACTCTATTCCAGAACAAAGCTCAAAGCTATCTATAGGAATACAAAAATATCCAGTGCGATTCATCAGAGACTTCTGGAAGTAGATCCATGCCCAAATTAGTACTGCGACCATAGATGACTAATAAATACAAGAAAAGCCACTGTACCTTCCTGGTAATCCAGGAACTAAGAAAGAAACCAACAAGGAAGCACACTTTTTAAACAAAAGTACCTTGATGAAATTTAAAAGTAATGTGGTACACTGTGTAATTTTCCAGGTTGTCTCAAGACAGAAAAATGATCAGAATTTCTGTTTTTAAAAAATATTGACACAACTGAATAATACCAACAAAGCCAGAATTTCGGTATTCTAAAATATCATATAATACTAGAATGCCAAAATAAAATAGCACTTCAGTCACATGTTCTGAGATTCCCCTATATGCTGAAAAAGTGGTTTTAGATATTTTGGGGATCATGCAAATTGGAGCCACAGAGGTTACAGACTGAGTATTTTCCATTCTCACCAGTATCCCAAGCTAAATAAAATTAACAGGCTTGTTACCAGAGTGCCAGAGAAAATATTTTCCATCCCCATCTCAATGAAGCTCATAGATCCATGCTGTTGACTATAAAGGGTCCAAACCCCACAGCATAGGCTATCAGTGGATTGATTATCTAACCATCCCCCAGGCTACTTCCATTTCTGACACTCTGGGAGCCTCTATTCACTCCAGGCAAGGTCTGAGGAGTGTGGTGCACAAAGAACAAATTCGGTTGAATCATTAAACTACTTACCTTCCATATCAGGGCCAACATCCAGTTTCTCTGGCTGAGCTCTGGGAAAGACCAGACGACCTGGCACCGCTCAGACTGGCATTAGTTACCCTTGTTTGTGTGGTTTTCCAAGAGGGAATTTGGGTGCTGGGTGCCACTCCTGCAAAGGAAAAAAATTATAAACTTCCACACACATCTAGAGGCTACGTGGGCCCTTGGGAAGGGTGTAACGGAGGCTTGGGAGGAGAGAGAAGTGGCCTGGGACACCCTCTGGGGCTGACACTCGCCCTGTCTCTTCTCCTCCCCCTCTCCCTCCCCTCAGCTTCCTTGGCTTTTTCCTTTCAGGTCTGGGTCTGTTCTTGAAGACTTCACCTGATTTTTCCCCAAACACTTTAATTCTGTTTAGGACATCTTCATTTATTCTGTCTTATAGACATTCAGGCCAGAAGAAGGAAACTCAACTGTCTCTTGGAGCTCTGTCAAGCAGAGCAGCATCTGGAAGCCAACTGTAAAACACGATGGTGAGCTTATCTCCTCAGAAAGAAAGGAAGAGAAAAAGCATGAAGAGGAGAAAGAAGACAGCAAAAGGGAGGAGGAAGGAGGACACAACCTCCTTAGTTACCCAAACACCAGCATTAGCATTTTGTTGTCATAATCAATTACTCTGAGGTACTTTAAAATACACATGCCATAGTTTAAAAAAAAAGTGTAAGTTCAGAAAAACTGTAAAAAATATAAGCCCGGAAAACTGGTAAAAACCTAGGTTGCCATTTGTCCACTGAGGATGTTTTCTAGACAAGAGTGCCACACATTTTGTCCAGCCATAGCAGATAAACATTTTAGCCCATATAAGCCTTAAGTTCTCTGGCCATTGAAAGCAAATGTGGCCATACACAATAGAAAAGGAGTAGATACGGCTGTGTTCCTATAAGACCTTATTTACAAAGGCTGGTGGTCCTTTGGTCCCCTGCTCTTAGTTCATCAGCTCGAGCGCTTTACAATGCCCTTTTTTTCACTGTGTAAAATGAAAGATACATTCATCATTTGAAAAAAGACACACAATTTTTTAGAAAAGCTGATTTTTCATTGTAAAAACATAAATAATACATCGTTTTTAAAAGAAGATTACCTAAAAACCTACCACCATGAGAAAGTCATTGCCAATATTTTGCTAAGCACCATGAGGTTATACAGAGATTCATGCAAGGTATGTGTGTGCTTTTAAAATCATGAAGCATGAACAACAAATACTAGACATGCAGTTCCACAACCTATTTTCCAGACTCAAAAACTACATCCAAAGCATCTTTTCATGTGACTATTTTTAGATCCCTATATATATTTTTTTTTATTTGAAGTATGTTGGATGGAAGTGCTATATCTCCCCTAATGGACATTTGGGTTCCTTCCCTGTAATTCTCTACACCTCCATCTCCTCATAGATCCGTGGTTGAACTCTTTAATGATGGGAAGTTTACCAACTTTTGAGCTATGTTTGATCTCTTCTACTGTGCAGAGCTAGGGGGCCCATCAGCAATAAAGTAAAAAGCTCTAAAATGGTCATCAAGAAGAGTCAATGCTTCTGTCCTCCAACTCAGGTTTCCATCCACTGTAGGATGGCACTGTGTTAAATTTCTTTCTGATCTATAGGCACAATTTTGGTCACAGTTCCTACCTGTTGCAATACATGTCTCAACAGGTCACTTGGGGATTTCCGACACTGTGGGTGCTTCTCCCAGACCTAACTTCTCTATAGGAATATGGCAGCCTCTGACTGAGCAGAAAAACCAGTTTGTGAGACACTTCTCCAGAAAAACCTCCTCAAAAGGATGTGGCTCTCTGTAACTTCTGGGGCAGGTTCAGACAGAGTGTGACCACGTGCAACAGGACAAATACGATTGCCAGGGAGTAAAGCTGATGCCCATAAAACTTTTCTGAAGTCTATGAAGAGCTGGTCACCCAGAGACCAAGTGATATGCCTTATTATTTTCTTATCATTCCTCATCTCCTTTTGATGCATTAACTACCCATTACTTACAGTGTTGTTATTGATCACTGAGCATAAGTTGACAGTAGAGGCATGTATAAGTTAATTTTAAAAGTGGGCTGTCTTCACTTATAAAAACATCTCTTATGCCTGATTCGTAACAGTTTACAGACTACAGAAAGCCGTATTTTTATCAAATGTAAGTTCCATAGAATTAGGACTTCAGAGACTATTCTACAATTCCTTTATGTTGAAGATGGCAGACAGAAACCTAGGAAGACTAAATAATTATCTCAAATTCATACAGCTTGTGGGTGGCTAAGCCAGGATTCATTACCAAAGACCTCTTGTGAATGAATTTTTCTCTACTGCCACTGTTCTATGGGCAAACTGTTCATTTTGACTGTCCATATATCAAAAGAAGTTTCAAAAAGTCCAGAGACATAGTCCTTCACACTCAATTTTCAATTTGGGCCCTCCAACACAACGTCTACAAAGAAGAGTGACAGAAAGGCTGGGACCCTGCATCCGCATGGGAGACCCAGAAGCAGCTTGGACATTGCAGCCCTTTGGGGAGCATCCTGGTGGATGGAAGATCTTTCCCTCTGTGTCTCCTTCTCTCTGTAAATCTGACATTCCAGTAAAAATAAATAAATGTTTTAAAAACCCTGCTACATAAAAGGTCTGGAGAAAGAAAAACAGAAGCATTTTTAGAGTAGGTTTTGTGGCACATAATATTAAGCTGATGCTTGGGATGCCACTTTAGTTCTAGCTACTCTGCTTCTAATTTGACTTCCTGTTCATTTGCCTGAGAAAGTTTCAGATGATGGTCCAATTATCTAAGGCCCTGTTTCCATCCACCGCAGCCATGCAGAAGATGTGCATGGCGTTATGGACTCCTGGCTTCAGCCTGGCCCAGTCTGGTTATTGTAATCATTTGCGGAGTTACCCAACAAATGGAAGACCTCTCTCAAGCACACTCAGCCTTTTGAATAAGTAAATAAATCTTAACCCCCCCCCAAAAAAAGGAAATTAAATAGGCTTATAGTATCAGGAGGTAAAGCACACCCAATAACTGTCCCCATGCACATGGAAGCTGAGACCATATCTTCCTGGATTAGGCTGAGTATTCCTTTTATGATCAACTGTAAGCCTAATGGAGATCTCAGAGATTATCTGCCTATAATGAAAATTGTGGAGCTTCTTGCAAATGCCCCTTGGAAGGCTGACACATCTATTCAGAGCAGCTCTGAATAAGGTCCCTGAACACTCCCAGCTGTGTCCATCACTGGTCATTGCCCTAGGGAACAGGTTTACAAATTTCAACCATTTCCTAGTCAGGTAGGATACACAGGTACAAAGACCCAACAGCCTGGACTCCATCTGGACTGATTCTACCCCAATCAGGCTATTGCCTCATCAGACCTTTAAGAACTCCTGATTCTGGGAGTTCTCCTTACAGGTGTGTCTTCAATCACTCACCTATAAGCCTTTTTCATGAGTGATATGATTCCAGGGAACCAATGTAAGCACCCAAGCTTGTGCATATCACTAAGTGGCAGAATTAGAACTTAAACCCATGTTTCCTGACCCATCATCTCAATCCAAACTGTTCCCAAATAATACATATTTTTCTGAAGCTAAAGCTCTATATGCCCAACTGAGTTTAACTCAGCTACAAGGTAAACTTCCCAAATTGTGGCATACTAACCATCAGCAAGTCACAACTGGCTGAGGAGTACTGGGTAAACCTGCCACTCCAACAGTTATTATTTTATCTTGGGATTCTCCAAAAATAGACCCTTAGATGGGGCTTCCAGGGAACAGAATCTATTAGAGTCCAGAGCAGCTACATCAATGTGCTAGCTAAAGATACATCTGTGCAAATGCAACCCTATGCTTAATACTCTATTACTGTTATTCTGAAATTCTTAATCACTGATTAAGCTTTTAATTCTACCTTGGGTTCCAGAAAACCAGTTAGTTATAGGACTCAATTACCTGGGAAAGGTTGGTAGAGGAATGGGAAGTAGAACCAGGAAAAGTAAGAAAGCCTAGGAAAAATGTGCCAGTAGGGGCTGGTGTTGTAGTCGAGGAGTTAAACTACCACCTGTCATAAGCATCCCATTTAGGTACTTGTTCAATTCCCTACTGGTCCACTCCAATCCAGTTCCATGTTAATGGCCTAGAAAAAGCAATGAAAGATGGCCCAAGTGTTTGGGCCCCCGCCATCCATGTGGGAGACGTAGATGAAGTTCCTGGCTTCATGTGGTCCAGCCCTGGCTAATGTGAACCTTTGGAAGATCTCTTTCTCTTCTTCTCACTCTGTAATTTGGTCTTTCCAATAAAATAAGTAAATCCTAAAAAAAATTTAAAAAGTGGTTGCAAGCAAGTTCCTTGACATCTGCAGACACTGTAGACCACCCTGGAGTTGCTCTAATTAGCAGCGAAAGAATTGGAGACAGTCAAGAATACAAACAAAAAGTAGGAAGTCCAGTGATATGAAGATGGAATGTGAGTCACTGAAGTTTGGGAATTTTCAGTAGAGTTGATAGAATACTGGCCTCAGGGTCATTGGTAAAGCAGAGTGTGGGGCCAAATCCTCTGGTTTGCATCCTGGCTGCTGGTAGCAGGATTAGAAGAGTGAATATATGTGAAGTTCTTAAAGCAACATATGTCATGTAGGAAGTGTCAGTTAAAGATTGGCTCTGGTTATTCCTGCTGTGCTACTAACTTGATCAGTGCTTTTCAAACCACGGGAGGTTATTTTATTTTCAATCTGTTGCAAGCTGATGCCTTATAAAAACCTGATAAAGTGGATAACAAAGATAATAAAATAAGACCAGACATACAAAATCCATGGCCACATTTTTAATCATTAGGCTCAACAGGCAAAGAATTACTGTGTCAGATTGCTGTAAAGGTCTGTACACGCTCACTGCCATTTTTCTGCTCATCTCATGGCAAGTAGATACCAGTTCCCAGACTAATTGTCCAACAGAGCACACCTTGAACAGCACTGAATCGGAAAGCCCTCAGCAAGCTACTTTATGTTCTTGGTGCCTTCATTCCCAGGTTTTTGCAAGAGATGAATGCGAGAAGGAAAGAATAAGTGCATGAAAGCCTCTAATAAACTATAAAGTGCCCCATAAAGGGAAATCAGTGGTAATGGCTATAGGAGTCAAATCAAATATCTGTGGCAGACAGGTACAAACCATGTACAACAAGTCTGTTGGTTTCAGGCTATGTTGCTTATGATGCATCCTTTGAATTGTGTCTGTGAATCAGATGTTTCCTAATGTCCTACAGAGCAGGAAGTGAAGGACTTCTTGGGCAGGCTGTGGCTCGCAGGGCGGCAACCGCTGCCACCCACAGGTTGCTAAGCCCACACTAGCAGGGCAAGGCACCCAAACACACACTCCCTCTACTGGGCTCCTTTTTGCATCCTGCCCAAATGATATCTCTGAGGCTGACACGTGGGTGATGCACAGATGTCTGGAAGCCCCTTCTCCACAGTTGGCAAACCTCGACACAGACTCCACTTCAAATATGGCCACCACTCCCAGTGGTTCTAAGGGACCTACTCTGGCCTCACCTTTGCTTTTATCTCCATCTCGTCAAGCAACAAAGCAGCTGGGGATACTCCAGAAATCTGCTAACGGCTATTTCCATTGAGAATAAGCCCCCTGTCTGATTTTTATTTCCATCCTTTGCTTTAGCACCTGGCCAGGCACACAGCCCGAAAGCGGCTCTCCAACCTACCTAACCCAGAATCCATCTAGAAGAGAAAGACCAAACCCAATGAAATCATTACTCTGCCAAGTTCTGGACACTGGAAAACAAATTTCACGGCAAGCTGAGGAAAAGGGGCAATGAATGGGTCAAACGCACACCAAGTGTAATGATCTGCTTTTACCTCCACTTTTTGGAAAACGAAATCTCTCCGCGGCCACAGGGCTCTTTAAATGTTACCGACACTGTTTCCCTTGGAAATTTCTGGAGCAGAGCCTAACTCTGTGCAGGGGTTTGGCAGCGCTCATCTTCGCGGCCCAGGGGACGGCTGGCATAGGGCTGGCGAGGCGCTCGCACGCGAAGGGAACTGAGAGGCCAGTGGGACTGGGCTGGGAACCCACGAGTCCCGAACTCCAGTCCGCCGCGAGAATTCACGGAAGGGACGAAGGCCAAAGGCGGCCAGGCCTGGGCAGAGCCCCGCCGACTCTCAATCCGTCGTCCCTTCGGTCGGCGAAGGCTCGCCGGGGCCGGGGCGCTGCCGCGTGGAGCGGCTGGGGCGTCTGGGCCGGAGGAGGGCCCGCGGCGGAGGAAGAAGTCCGGGCCGCGCCGCCCCGCCCGTCGGACTGCCCGCCCCGCCTACCCGAGCAAGGCGGAGCCGGCGCCTGAGGAGCGGGAGGAGGAGGAGGTGGAAGAGGAGGAGGAGGAGAGGTCGGAGCCGTCTCCAAGAACCCTTAGAGACCGAGTCCCCGGTGGCAGCGGCGGCGGTGGGGGCAGCGCAGTGGCAGGCGAGTGAGCTCCAGGCGACGGGTGCGCGCGCTCGGGGAACCGGGTCCCCGCCGGCACGAGGGGCGCAGCGTGGGGCGGCGGCCGCCTTCGCGCCCCGGGTGCCGGGAAGCGAGATGGAGGGAGGAAAGGAAGGAAGAAAGGAGGGAGGAGGGAGGAAGAGTGTCCCAGAGGGCGGGGACTGTCGGGGAACTGGGCGCTGAAAGGGGTGGAGGAGGGAAGGTGAGGAACGCCGGGATCCGGAGCCTGAGACGGGGCGCGCGCCCCCGACGGGCGGTCACCGGAGGGCGCGGGACGCCAGGGCCGAGGGCTCGGGCCAGGGACACGGCTCCGGGTTGCGAGCCGGAGCTGGAGGCGAAGTTTCCCCTCGCGCGTCTGCTCTCTCTCTCTCTCTCTCTCTCTCTCTCTCTCTGGTCCTCGGTCTTGAGCCCCGCGCCTGGTGGGAGGTCTCTCCAGTCCACTGTTCGCAATCCTTGGGTGCCCGGGTTTGGAGGAGGGCAGGCGGGCGGCCGGCGGACGACGGGGACGCCACGCCCCTCTTTCCCTACTTTCCGTGGTTCTCTGGGGACGAGCGGGCGGCCTCGCGGCACTCGGGGAGCCTGGCGGGCAAGTAACGGGTCGCGCGGGGGAGAACCACCGGGACACACCCCGCAAACCCGGAGCCTGCTCCTCCGCAGCCTGTGCTTGCAGGTGGGATTTAGCGGAGAGGTCGAGGCTGCCACTGGAGTGTGGCGTGGCTTTTTGTTTTATTTTAAGGTATTTCTGGAACACTAATACTGTGGGTAGGGGTGACTTAGGATTGTTTTTCTTTTCGTTTTAATCGGGGCCTATCAATTAAAGCTTGTTTGAAAACGTTGTCACCAAGCGTCCGCTGATACTGGCTTGGCTCTTCTGAATTCTGCAAACTTAAACCGTAACTTGGGAAAAGGAAGCCATGGTTTTCGTTAACCTCCCTCGCGTGGGGGCGAAACTTTGGACGACTGGAAATCCAAGGAAGGGGACCGGAGAGGCCCTTCACGTCACGGTCACCTGCAAAGCAGTGACTAGAGGAGGGTGGAGCCGACCCAAACCCACAGCCTGACGAAGGGGCTTTGCGCCCCCGCACCGGGGCACACTGGATGGCTGTTCCCAGTGGAAAGCAGCCGGGGGGCTTATTAGACCTTGTGGAGTTGGATCAACTTCACATGATTAGCTTCCTCCCTGTCAGTTATTTCCTTTCCCCCTGCTGTCTCTGCGGACACTGTTTATATTTCCTGGGGCGGTTGTAGCTTTGCCCGAATAGATTGTCTATAATGAATCTTGGGAGACGTCTGTGTGTTTTCTGTTTTAAACTAGAGTTTTGTTTGATTTATAAACTGCTGGTCCCCAAACGTACCGCTGCCAATCTGCAAGGTGGGGGCTGCAAGGTGGGAGGGGGCTCACCTAGGAGAACCAGCTAGGCAGCTTCCCTGTGAAGGGACTGCCTTTGACTATTGACAAGATAATCCATTAGAGTAAGGTAGGTTTTTTATTTTTAAACCAAATGGCATGTTTTATCAGACGCCTTTAACAATAAGCAAAACATGTGATACACATACACATAATTTGTTTTTGAGTGACCGAACGTTTTCTGAAGACTTCAGTGACCAAAAGGACTTTCCGGGCCGGAGGTTGAGTTCTGCCCTCCACCTAAAGCCCTCAGTTAAGACCAGAAAATGTGGATCAATGTAATGGGCATTCAGACCTGATCCATGATGCAGTGTTATTTGGCTCAAGTCATGTAATAGCTGTCCGTAAGGCATAGATGGCTTTAGATTGACGCAGAGAGAGATAAAAATGAGAACTTGTTGACCGAGAGATGGAAGAAATCAGTGTTGCAAATGTTTTCTGTTCAGAAAGCTCCAATCTTGTTGGAAAGACTAGCTCTGTAACAGTTCCACCTGTGGTTTTGGTACTTGTTAGACGACATGGGTGGGTCTTCAAGTGGCTGGAGCACAGGGCTTCTTAATCACAAGGTTCGAGGAAATGATAAGTTAATACCAAGTTAGGTTTAAATGTTGATTCTCTAGCAAGAAAAAGATGTCTAATTTAGAATGATATCACTCACTGTTGGATATTTATTAGGTGACTATTTTTGTTGTTGGTTTGGGTTTTAATTATTTTAGGTTTATGTCAGCTTAAATGTAACCTTGGTGGGTAAGTTGTAGAAGTCAGGTGTATATTTTCTGAGCTGTAACTTGGAAATGAAGCTGAACAGTAGTTCTGGAGTGGGTTTCCATGTCAGACTTGGATGAGAATTCTAGTCATGTCACCTTTCAGTCTGATTGATAGCATTGGGTTTCTAGTGGTCTTTGCAATGTTTGTGAAAGTATATGAAACAGTCCTTGGGAGACGCGCGGACCGGACCAAATCCACAACAGAGGTTCAGAATTACCCCCACATAATTACCCACGTTTTATTTATATAGCCTTTTGAGCAGCGGGCTTTGGGATGCACTTTAAGATGGTGCTTTGAGCCTTCTGGAAATGGTTGGATAGAGCAGTTTTAAATTGCAGAGGAGTTGCAGGTTTGTGTGTGATGTTTCTACCGCAGCAGTAGAGATGAGCGTGACTGGAGGACTGGGTCTTAGTGTGTCTTCGGTGCTGACGTCACGGTTGCACAGTGTTGTCAGAGGCAGGCAGCCTAAAATGCTGCGTTAATTATCTCAGAAAGAGAATTTATATTTCATATAGTTGTGTTTATTAGCATTGGATTGGAAATGAAACCAAGAGCAAAAAAGTATTTGTCTTTAACCAACTATAATGTTTAATTAAAGCATGCAAAATGTGACCTGTCGGGTATCCGGTTACTTGCTTTTGCGTGTATTGATGTCGAAGGCCAACATCCAAACCCTCAGAAGTGTCAGAACTGACTGTGGTTTTGTTTTTTCAAGCTTTTGTGGGAATGAATGCCGAGTTAATTTTGGGACTCATCACATCAGTGAGGCATACTCACATTTGAAAAATTTTTTAAATGCTTCCATCTTTGAAATAAACACTTCTAAATTTTGACTATGTTTGTCTTTCCTTAATGCACATCAGGTGCAAAGAATTGGACAGAGCCAGGATCTTAGCTCATGCTGCAGATGACTTCTAATTTTACTAATTGTTCTGCAGGGACATGGAGAGGATGGTTTATGATAATTTTCCCTAAGTATAAAGAGTACAGTTTTATTAAGAATTGTTTCTTGTCTATGACATTATGCTCTGAAGCAGTGGGGGACTGGGTTGAATAAATTATTGATTCCTTCGACTCCTGGAACTCCACAGCATTGCGATGGATTCTTGGCTCCTACTTGAAGGTGTGTAGACTATGAGCGAGTTATTTAATCTCTGTGCTTCAGTGGGATGTTGGGAAGAGTAAATGAGTTAACCTACACAGACCATTTAGAATAGAGCCTGGCATACAGTCCATGCACAGTAAATATCAACCCTGAATTCCTGTTGAAGTTTTTATCTTTCCAAGTGTTAGATAGGAGTGTGTATTATTTTTGTAACAGGAAAACAACCACATGAAATTTTAATGTTTCCCTCAAATCTAAAAATGTTCAGTAATATGCAGAATCCTGCCAAATAGCGCTTGCAAAGTAAGAGAATACAATTAGGCAACCATCATTGCATTTTTTGAGCATGAAATGGACTGCAGTGTTAATTTGTCCAACAAATTTTCCTAGATCTCAGTTGTGTTTGCTTTCACATTACAAGTTGCAAGTAAATCAGTAACACCTGTGAAGGCTCTTGCAGGTTCAATAGATCACTGCACAGAGATGCAGTGAAACTAGCTGCAGTGTTTTAAAATGCTTGAGAAATTTCTCTTGATTATGCAATGTATACAATATTACATGGTACTCCATAAATATGTAGAATTGTTTAATGTATCAGTTAAAAGAATTTTGAATGTTACAAGTAAAATATACAGAAGACTTTAAACTCTACCTCTAAGACTTTAAACTCTACCTCTAGGTAGAAGAAAATGGTTGATGGGGTTCTGGTACGCATCCCATGTTGCCCATGTTCTCCAATGAATATCTGTCTATCTATCTATCTATCTATCTATCTATCTATCTATCTATCTATCTATAGCTTATTTTTATACTGGTTACTCAGAAATAGTGCTGGTTTTTAAACAGCAAATAGAATTTTGTTGTGTCAGGAAGGACAAATTTGGTGGCAGCTGGAGGTCCTTAAGTTAAATAGCAAGACCTTTGCAGCAAGAATTGTTTGCCAGTAGATAGCTGGTTCTTTTAGGAGTTGGTGATTTGTCTTCCCAGGAGATGTTTGGTGGTTTATATATTTTTATTGGAAAGGCAGATTTACAGAGAGAAGGAGAGACAGAGAAAGATCTTCCATCTGCTGGTTCACTCCCCAAATGACCACAGCAGCTGGAGCTGAGCCAATTTTAAGTCAGAAACTGGGAGCTTCTGCTGGGTCTCCTACACAGGTGCAGGATCCCAAGGCTCTGAGTCATCCTTGGCAGCTTTTCCAGGCCACAAGCGGGGAGTTGGATGAGAAGTGGAGCAGCAGAGACACAAACAGGTTCCTGTATGGGATGCTTACCCTTGAAGGTGGTGGATTAGCCAGTTGAGTCATCATGTTAGCCCCAATAGATATTTGATAAGTCCATGGCCCTAAAAATCTGCCTGTAGGGACGTTTCACCAACCTTGGCTCTATATGGACATTGACAGTTGCTCGTCCTGGCCTGAACTGACAAACTGCCTCCTGACAGCACCTGTAGTATCTGAGACTCCTGGAAATCAGGAGCAAGGGAGATTGTGGTGCACCTAGAAGAACCAAAAAGTCTTGTAGAGAAAGAATGAATTCACACAAGGCTGTCACCCCATCTAATGAGCTGCTCCATGTCTGGAGTCCTTTCTAAGCCCTTTCTAAATATGTCATCTTTATTTCTCACCACAGCTCAGGCGAGGAAGCCGAGTTCTCCAAGCAGCAGGTGCCAGGGAGTGATACTGATCCATATCTCATGCATGACTGAGCTCATAGCTGAAGATAACAGGCAGGAGAGCTGTGTGGGGAGCAGGGTTAAAAGGCTGTAAGTCACATCAAGAGAAACGTGAGGACAGGGTTTTTTTGGGCAGTGTACCTGAGGAGGATTAGCTGGGCCTCCAAGCTGGGCATCTGGTCTCCACCCATGACCACAGGATCCTGCTGGCTTGATGTGAATATCGGGGACCAATCCCTGTCACTCCTCTCCCAGAGGGACCTTGGGAGTATATGTAAAGGGACTGGCCTGCCAAATGCCATTCTAGAACCAGTTCATACTAGTAGATCCTGACTTGCTTTTCCTCTGCAGGGCAGCAGGTCAGGAATGAACAGGTAGGGTGGATCCAGGCAGAGTGTTGGTGATTTGACTGAAGGTAACTTCTGGCTGGAGTATTCCATTTATTGCCTGGCCTCTCTTGAAAATCATTTCTGGTGTCACTTAAATGTTTGCTTTACCATGTCAGGTTTTATTGGGTATAGTAAAAGTGCTTAGCTGTGAGTGTCTGGTTGCCATCCTGTGGCAAAGTTTTTGTCTTTCTTTTAATGGGTCTGCATTTTAGAGGATTACTGTTTAATAAAAACCAGAGGGTTGCAAATGCTTATGACTGTTGATACCTTCAGCTGTTCTTGAGAATAAGTAGCCAGAAGAACTGCTTTGGCATCTGTAGGAGCAAATGGACTGCTAAGGATCCTCTGTAGTTTTTGCATTCGTTGGTTTCAGGTGGGTGAGCTTGGGGTCAGAGGGCCAGCCTGCATTATTATGTGTGTGCTTGCTTACAGAACAGGCTGCCGTTTCATTTGCAGTGAGAGAGCATATCACTGACTTAGAATCCCCCCCGTTTGACCTGGGAGCAAGAAGCAACAGTTCTGGTTGAACTTGAGATGGTGTTATCACAAGTGCTCACTGGAGCAAGTGCCAAATCAGCCGTTCTCCCACTTCACATTTGCATTCTGTATCGAGAATTGCCTTCATTCAGAATGGCTGTGTGTGAGCCTGCGGGAGATCACTGGGGGTAGAATCGTCACTGCTGTGGAATAATCAGCCTTTATCTAGCTGCACATGCTGCCAGCCAAGATGTTCCTGACTGCTGGCTGCTAAACCGTTGGCCTCCACTTTGACTCAGATCCCAAGCTTACAGTGACCTCAGTTTGTGTGAGCGTTTCAGGGAGACTTAATAGCAGAGGAGACGTGTGGGACCTCTGATGAAGGCTCAAACTGAGACTCATTAAAGGTCAGCTTGGGCTAAACGTGAGAAAGGACAGTGGAATCAAAATCCAAAAGCTGCTTGGAATCCCTCGAGGCTTAAGCCTGCTGGAGAGAAAAGCAACATTCCAGATTTCTTCTACCAAAATCTCAAACTACACAGGTTTCCAATCTAATAGACTGCTTGCCTAGGCTTTAGATTTAGGAAATCTCCCAAGTTACTAGAATGTGGTCTGCACATTGACTTTAAGGTTCCTCACAGTCATACAAGGTCATGATTGAATATTCTGACAAGTTGTCAAGGGGTTGGAGGTGTGCTTGCCGTCTAGCCATGAAGCAGAAGGACTGGAATGTGGCTGCTTCATAGGGATGCCTTAAACTGTTAGATAGGGGGCCCAGCCTCCGGGTTACCAGACCAACTTGCCATGCTGCCATCCACACTGCAGTGCCATTTGAGACCTGGCTGCTCTACTTCTGTTTCAGCTTCTTGCTAATGTCATGGGAAGGCAGAATTGTCCAAATGCTTGGGTCCCTGCCACTTTTGGGAAAAGCCTGGATGGTGTTTCTACTCCTTGGCTTTGGGCTGGCCCAGCCCTGGGTGTTGTGGCCATTTGGAGAGAGAAATAGTGTATGTGAAGATCTGTCCCTGCCTCTCTGATGTTCTGTTTTAATTCAATAAATGAATCTTAAGGAATATTTGACAGAGTACTGTACAGATTGTTCACTGTATGTGAGTGCCTGACCAAGGAAGCAAATGGAGGAATGGGAACTGCTCAGAGTATATATGTGGGGATAGAATTGCCTCTGCTACATCCAAAGGTCACCTGCTTGATGCATTCAAGCCTGCAAAGCCAGTTCTACTTGGAGGGATTGTCTTTTCTCACTTCTACAATGACATGAGATGACTGACTGCACCTGTTTTTCAGAGACCCTTCAGTCCCACTAGCCCTTTGGATCCCATGAGCTGGCAGAGTGTAGCATGTAATAGCTACTTAACAAGTATCAGTGGAAAAAGGAAATAAAACTGTGTCCTTTGCAGTGTGTGCTACCAAGATTCATGAGCCACTGCTCTCTTTTAAATCAGGAAAATAGACTGTGTTTGTTAGGAAACACATTCATTGGGACACATGCCCTCTGACTGGCTTCCTTCTCACCAGCTCATCATTTCCTAAGGGGTAGGTAGAGAAAGACCAGCCCTTAGGGATGATGCTGACGGTGTCGAACAACAGAAGCATGCTAAGTGTTGTCTAATACATGCCTGGGTATACTGCACTCATTATATAGTCGGCCTGGTCCAGGGAACGGAGTAGTACTTCTTGGGACTGTGCAGGGAATCTGTGTTGCTGACCAGCAGTCAGTTCTCGCCCTCAAGGACTGCAGATGGCAGTGACTGCAGGAGCTTTTGGAACTTACCTGAGAGCTGCCACATTTGGGGGCCGGGAGCGGATGGCTGATCCAGTTTGGAGTTGGAAGTGAGCAGTCTTGTAATCCAAGCTGCAAGGCTAAGAAAGCTGAATGTATGTAACAGGAGTTTCTTGCAACCTCCTAGCACCTCTTTTGAGAGAGTTGTTCCCAAGGCCAAGCCAGATTAGTCGGTCCCACTGCTGAAGCTGTGGTACTGAGGAGAAAGGGGCTGCTGTGTGCTTTGGACTTTGGTCACATGATGGCTTCTTCGAGTCCCTGCTTTGCAGGAGAGCAGGCAGACGCAGAGATGTGCATGCCTTCCACAGCAATCTCATGAAGAGCAGCCATCTTCAGGCAAATGTAGATTCGAAAGTCGTAATGGGAGATGATGAATACTGCAAAAATTCCCTGTGGACACCTTTAACACACTCTCCTGTTGCTTTTACAGTAGCAATGGCTTTTACAAAATTCCAGAGTCTGAACTTTTCAGGAATCCCTCTCTTGAATTAGCCAGAGGATCCCGGCACTTGCCCTGCCTTCTCTTTTAATATCCGTATTTGATGCATGGCAATCTGCAGCCATTATTGTGTGAACCACAACTACAAATAATGACTCCTGGCCTGCTGCCTGGGAAGTGCTGCTAACCTTCTGCGTTTGCCCCTATTCGCCTGCAGTTCTCTGACCTCCTTCCTGCTGTGATGGGCATCAGCGGCTCTCCAGGCCACTTGGCAGGTGGTAGAAGAGGGCAGCAATCAGACGTCCTGTGCTTACCTCTGAACTCTGCCCCTGGGCCTCTCTGACTCACTCACTGCTCCCTGGCAATGTTCTTGCCTCAACCTGTGTCTCCCAAACATCTTCCCTTGAGATTTTTTTTGCAATCCTAAACTGACCTTGTCCTACGGACTCCTAGGAATCATGATTTGTACTAGATTGTATATCTATAAGATCCCCCCAAAACTTTGCAACTATGTAAAAAAAGTACACACTGGGGACTGGGCCAATGTTGTATAATAGAGTCAGCCTCCACTTGTAGTGCCAGCATCCCATATAGGCTCTAGTTTGGGTCCTGGTGGCTCCGCTTCCAATTAAGCTTCATGCTCATGGCCTGGGAAGGCAGCAGAGGAGGGTCTAAGTCCCCAGGCCCCTGTGCCTACATGGGAGAGCTAGAAAAAGCTGCTGGCTCCAGGCCCACCCAGCCCACCCAGCACTGGCCATTGTGGCTGTTTGGGGAGTGAGCCAGCAGATTGAAGATCCTCTTTCTCTTCTCTCTGCAACTCTTGCCTTTTAAATAAAAATAACAATTAAAAAAAATACACACTAATAAATCTCACTCACTTTCCCATCCAGACCTTACCTTCCCCTAGTTTCCACAAGAAGCATCTTGTAAATTTCAGCAAATGAAAATGTGTAAGCTTTGTGCCCTCTTTCACAAAGATGGCATATTACATGTACTGGAATCTGGTGTTTTAAAGGTGCCTGTGTGTCTTGGAGTGCTCTCTTCCCAGCACAGTGGTTTCGCTCCTTTGGCATTCTATACTGTCTTTGGCCATGACCAGCAGTGCTGTGGTGAACGAAGGTGTAACAGTGTGGGGCCTGGTGCGATAGCCTAGCAGCTGTAGTCCTCACCTTGAACGCGCCAGGATCCCATATGGGCACTGGTTCTAATCCCAGCAGCCCTGCTTCCCATCCAGCTCGATGCTTGTGACCTGGGAAGGCAGTTGAGGACCACCCAAAGCCTTGGGACCCTTCACCCACATGGGAGACCTGGAAGAAGCTCACATCTCTTGGTTTTGAATCGGCTCAGCTCCAGCCATTGGGGCCGCTTGGGGAGTGAACTATTGGATGGAAGATCTTCCTCTCTTTCTCTCCTCCTCTCTGTATATCTGCCTTTCCAATTTAAAAAAGCAAAAACAAAAACAAAACCAATCAAAGGTCACTGTGCTTTGGGGTAGGTTTATCTTCAGGTTGATTCCCAGAAGTGACACTACCGAATCCTGGAGCCCTGTCATCCCCTCCAGAAGCAGTGAATCATTTGCCTGCTTGCAGGCAGTGCCCCTGCTGTCTGCTTCCCCGCAGCCCCGTCAGCAGGAAAAATATCTTTCTATTTTTGCTAATCTGATCGGTGAGAAGCAGTAATTTGGAGTGGTTTACAGTTGTCTAACTTTGAGTGAGCCAGAGGTGTGAGCTCACCCTACGTCTCCTTGTACCTTGTCTGAGCTGGCGAATCCTCCTGCAGGCATTTTTTTTGACCTTTCCACTTGCGTACATCTCTGTCAGAGTCTCTTAAATACAGACTTCAGAATGTGATGGCTCTTTTGGGCCTTGGGGTAGAGTGGGCTGCCAAATTGTCACTGCAAAATCAGGAGAAGTGGAAAGCAGGGTTTTATGCCAGTAGCTAATGTCTGAATTATAAATAGTTGTCGGCTAATGGTATTATTAAACTGGGGCTTCTCCAGAACTGTAATGAAGATGACATTGTAGTCTAGAATTTCTCCCTGTCCAACAAAAGCAAGCACGAGAGACTGAGGGACAGTTCCTACCAAATCTTTTAAGAATTCTGAAGTTCTCCACGTTAGTTTACCTCCTGGGAGAAGGCTATGTGCATCCCCGTTGCGTTATTCACAGATGAGGTCAGTCCCCTGTCCCACCCTCCTCTGTTCTCCCACTCCCACCATGAATTCATGTGGGGAGAGAGAAGATGAAAGTCACAGGGTGTAACTTTCATTTTCATCTGAGTTTCATAGAAAGAGGGAAATGCTGGTTGTGTTTTTGTTTTTAGAAATTTGAAAGAGCCAGTCCTTTGTAGAGTTAGCCTATATCTCCATCAGGGGAAAAAAATGCCAAACAAATGGAGGGGAAAGAAAAGCTCACAAACAACAAAGAACTTAGTCATTTGGAATTCCCACACTCCCCAGTGGCCCCTGGAGGATCAGAAAGAGAGGATCTTATCTCCCAAGCCCAGTGCTCTACTTCTTTTCAGCTCCTGAATGTGTGGGTTCTTACTTGAGTGGAGGTCAGTTCAAACTCTCGCAGGCTTTGTCTTTTCTTGCCTTTATCTCTGTCACTGTGGTATTGCTGCCTGCCACCGTTCTGGCAGCAGCAGGCAATGGGCTTCGGGTCTTTTCCTCTGTGCCCATACTCACAAGGGCACTGGCCTCTTAAGTACTGAATGAACACTACTCAGGATAAGCACTGGGTACTTTTAAACATTTGTGGATATGCTAAATTTGGTGCAGAAAATGTTGAACTTCAGGGCTGATTATTTTTCAACGTCTGTTTCTCTTAACTTTCTGAAGTACCTTCCTCTCTCCCCTTGAGACCCGGTTGGGTCTCGGGGTCCACTGCATTAGGGATTCCGTGCCTGACATGGGCCTGGGGAGGTTGTGTGGCTACTGCTTTGCCCTGTAGCAGGATATCCTCACTTGTGGAAGTTCTCTTGCAGTATGTGTGGGGTTAGAGCCTCAGGTAGAGGTTCAGATTACCTGGGCAAGTCACCTGACCTTTCAGATACTCTGTCACTTTGCAATAGCATGGTAACATGGAATTTCAAGAAATCTAAGCATTGATTATGAGATGTGCCATTCTCTGCTACAACACCAACAAGGGAAAATACTGCTGATGAAACTATAAAACCTGTCAGCTGTGATGTTGTAGTCTAGATTAGGGCACAATAATTCTTTTCTGGGTTCTTGCCTCTTAAAAGTCATTTTAAGCACAGGCACCAGTACGGCTTGTAAAGTGGTAAGATTTATTCAGACAGTGAGGAATACGGATGTATGAGGGTTGTGTTCAGGGAGTCATTTGACTGACAGGTAGGCAGAAGGGGTTACATACGTGGGGAAAGTGTGGCTGATCTGCTTGACCTAAGTCCATATCATTAAGACTGTATTAGCTTGCTACAACTTTTGGCTGACGGAACAAGTTAACACAACAGTGATTTCTGGCATTTCTGCAGGTCAGAAGCCAATGTAAGTCTGGATGGTCTGTGTCCTGTGAGATTTACAAGGCCAAAAGCAAGGTATTGACCTTTTTGTAAATATTGACAGGCTCTGCAAAGAATGTTTCCTGTCTCCTGTGGTTCTGTGGAACCAGCTCCCCCTGGGGGTGGAGCCTGTCTCTTGGCTGGGGACCACCCTGAGTTCTCAAAGTCTGCTTTCCAGTACTTGCACTCCAACACTCAGGAGCAGCAGCATTCAACCAGTGCTCCTCTTGCCCAGAATCTCCCCGGTACTCTTCCCGTTCTGTCTCTGCTGCTAAGCATTCAGGTGATTAAAGAGATTGAGGCCACTTGAGCAGGTGTGTTGTGGTTCAGCTGGTGAAGCTAGTGCCTGCAATGCTCACATTCTGTAACAATGCCTGGTTCGAGTCTTGGCTTCCAGCTTGAGAGTAAACACATATTGACCCCAGTGTCTCGGTTACTGTTGCCCTCGTGGAAAACCCAGATGGAGGTCCTGATTTCCTGCCTTTCACCTGTTGAGAACATTTGGGGAGTGAACCAATGGGATGTCTTTGTCACTCTTGCCTTTCAAATCAAATATATAAACCTTATTTTTGAGCCCATTTATGGAATGTTAGCTCTCTGTGAAGGTCTGTCACTTTTTTCCTTTAGATATATTTACTTATTTTGAAAGAGCTGAAAAAAGAGAAGGTGAGAAAAATCTTCCATCTGCTGGGCCAGACTGAAGCCAGGAGCTGTGTCTGGGCCTCCCAGCTGGGTAGTAAGAGCCCACACACGGGGGCCATCTTGTGTGCTTTTGGCAGGCCATTAAAGAGCTGTATCAGAAGTGGAGCTACCAGGACGTGAACTGGTGCCTATCGGGAATGCTAGAGTTGCAGGTGGTAGTTATACTTGCTGCACCACAACACTGGCCCTTGAAGTCTGTAGCATTAATAACAAATTGTAAAAAAAAATTTGCCATGTACCATATGTATTCATAGGTTCCACAGGTTAGGATACTAACTGGCATGTGGGGAGACAGGCTGCATTTCAGGAAGTCATCCTAATGTTAGGAATGCTAAGATTTGCTTCTGAGAATTGATGAAATACTACCTTTAGCTTGGAAATAAAGGAGACACTGATGTATATAAAGCCTTCAGGGAGGTAATAGTAAATTCTAAGACCTTAAATATTATTATAATTACAATTGACATTAAATGGTGGTCACATAATACTCATTACTTTCAGTATCAATGGAAGTTATTCGGACGATTGGATGCATTTGTTGGGTGCCAATTGAGGCGTATAGTGTCCATATGATAGCAAATTTGATAATGATGATGATAATTACTCCTTGAGTGCCAGCATTATAGGAGCATATGTTGGGGACAGTCCATGCACCTTTTCACACTGTGCAGTGGCCCCATGGTAGGAAATACTGGCCTTGTTTGCATTTGAGAAAATGGATTCAGAGAGACCGAATACCACTTAAAGAACTAGTAGTAGTATGTAGCAGTGACACTGCATCACGGATCCAGGTTTGACTGTGAAGTCTGTCCTTTTCCCAGGGCTATGCTGCCTGCTCCATCATCCGTGGTGATACCATGAAAAGTATAGAACGTGAGATGTCCACCTATTGGGCTGAGGGAAGAAGAGGGAACATAAGAAAGGTGATGTTGTAACTAGTTTGTCTCTTGTACTTGCACTTGTCTTTGCTGTTGAATGTTAGCTTCTCAGGGGCAAATCCCCTGTTTCTTCATCTGATTTTAAGACTTTAATGAACTCAAATGCCTTTTTTTTTCATTCCACAGACATCTATCACTTGCCTGGTTGGTGCAGCTATAGCTATGAGCAGGCAGCCAGAGTGCCTTGAGTAAAAACCATTTGACTAAGATCAGTACAGACTGGAAGTATTGTGGAGGCAACGAGCTGGGGCGAGCAGCAGTGAGTGATGGGCCCAAGGGCTAGCGTTTGGCTGCCACAGTAAGGCTGATTAGGGATGGCCACTCTGTCAAGGAGGCATTTGAGCTCAAATCTGAGGGAGAGAGGCAACTCAGGGAAATGTGGGAGAAGAACCTTCTGGGAAGGGGAACTGCCAGCACCAAAGCCCTGAGCCAGAAACAAGCTTGGCGAGCTGGAGCCCAGATACGAGGCCCAGGAAACACAATGAGTGCATGGTAGGAAGTGGGATTGGAGAGGCAGGCAGGGGCCAGATCATGTGGGCTTGAGTAGGGCATTGTAAAGAGTCTGAATTCACTGGAAATGGAAACAGGATTGGCTGGAGAAATATACCTTCTGGTTATGAATAAGCTACAGGGGGGCAGGGAGTAAGTCCTGAATTTGCCCTAAACCTGGGGAAGGCCTGCTTCAACCAAGGCAAAGTAGGAAAAGCATTATAGTGAGGTAGAAATAGGAGCTACCTGCATTCAACACAGGAAGATTACAGTCCCTAGAGATTTCTCCCGACACACCTGCAATCTGTCACATCCAGAGTAGTGTATTCTGTACAGATCTCTTCCTCTCTCCCTGACCTGCTTGTCTTCCTGTTTCCCCCACATTGATGCAAGATGCCTACCTCCACCTAGCTTGCTGTACTCTGCAGCAGCTCCTCCCTTTCCTGTAGCTCCTCCCAGCTCTGCACCCCTCCCCTGGCTGCTCCCACTTCCCAAGATATCTGCTCTCCACCCTTCCCTCCCTTTCACCTGGATTGTAGCTGTGGTTTCCTGACTCACCTTTACCGCCACCTTGCCACTGGGGTGATTTCTCCAAAAACATACCCTTGAATGGGTCACTTCTAGCTGAAAGCCTTGTGGTGGTTCTCCAAAGGCAACTTCATCCAGTAAAATGCTCAAGTTCAAGGCCTAGAGGTGATATTTAACTGCTGTGTCAGTTTCCCCGTCTGTAAAAAATGGGGGTGCTGCTAGCTCCCAGTTAGCTGCAGAACTGAGCTGAGTGAGTGAAACCCCTCCCTGAGCATCATCCCAAACGCAACCCCAGCCCTTTTTGGTGCCATCGGGCACATCAGTTCACAGCCCTTACCCTTCAGGACCTAGAAAAACTGAAACTCCTTCATCTCTAAGAACAACCTGCAGTTAGAGTTAGTTAACTAGCTGTCTGCTGCAGAATAGCTCGTGTCTTCTTTTTTTTTTTAAAATTAAGATTTATTTATTTTTATTGGAAAGTCAGATATACATATACAGAGAGGAGGAGAGACACAGAGGAAGATCTTCTGTCCGATGGTTCACTCCCCAAGTGACTGCAATGGCTGGAGCTGCACTGATCCTAAGCCAGGAGCCAGGAACTTCCTCCAGGTCTCCCACAGGGGTGCAGGGTCCCAAGGCTTTGGCCCATCCTCGACTGCTTTCCCAGGCCACAAGCAGGGAGCTGGAGGGGAAGCAGGGCTGCCGAGATTAGAACCAGTGCCCATATGGGATCCTGGTGCATTCAAGGCAAGGACTTTAGCCACTAGGTCACCGCGCAAGGCCATATTCCCGCCTTCATAGTGCTCTTCGCTGCCAACTCTCAGGACATAGTCACGTTGTCCCTCGCCTGGGTTCCCTGCAGCATGCGCTCCAACCAGCTTGCTCAGGATGTAGGTACTGATTTCCAGAGGACTCCACAAATATCTTTTTGTCATAATTTGACAACCTCTTCCTTACCCAGATCTACTAAATCCAATAAAAAGAAATTTACATTTTGTTCAGCTCTTAGCAGTTTTCTATCACAGCTACAAAAGTGTTGACCTTGATAAGTTGGAAACAAAACTATGTTTCTCCAGCTTTGAGTAACCCCCCAGTGTTCCCACACCTTTCTTTGTGATTCACACTGTCCCAGCTCACCTAGACTCATTGGACAGCCCTAAATCTCTGAATTTCTTCACACAGTTTATGATGCATTTGTTGAAGATTCTAGGAAAATAGGAATGATAAGGTACTGTTTTTAGTTTGAAAGAAGTTTCCCTCAACCTAGTGAATGACTGCCTCTCTTGAAACCTAATTTCATCATGTCCTCCATCTATTATGACATTTATTAAACACCAGCTGTTGAGATGCACTCATTATGTACCATTCCTGCCATAATAGGGACTGCCATGCTAATGGGGGAGACAGACATAGTGAGTATTGTCAGTGAGGTAGACGTGGTGGGTGGCTTTGAGAAAAGGGATATGGAAGCACAGAGAGGACCATGTGGCTGACTTGGCCTTGGCCCGGCCAGGAGTGGGGAATCTGGAACTGGTTTTGCTGTTCAGGTAGAAATAATGGATGGAAAGATCACTTGGATTTTCCCTTTCCTTGGTATCCAGAGGCATGATGTTCAGTCAATAATACTCATGTTGATGAGGTAGTTTTCTCTACATTCTTTCTGTATTCCTTTTAGAATGTGTTATATGTCTTGGATTTGGTGGTATTTTTTTTTTCATGTTTCAATTCAAGGCACAGAAGACTCAGTACGTGTTTAGGGAATTTGTATTGTGTTGAAATAAGTTTTGAGCACTTTGTACTTCTCAGTAAGCTTTGTAATGTGTCTGGCCAACCATGGTCCAGGGTCCATGACCCAGGATGGGGAAACTGAGGCTCCCTAGGCAGCTTCTCCTCCCTGCAAGGCCATGGAGCTGGGGAATGGTGGAGGTGGAGTCAGAACTCATGCCTCTTGTTTTCCTGTTTTTGTGCTGCCTTGTCAAATCTGCCTTGTCAGCTGGGGGATTCTCGGTACTGACCAATCCAGCCATCTCTTATCACCCTGCTTTGCTGGTCCCAAGAAGGCAGACTGGGGGCAGGAGCCAGGACCAGGGGGAGCCTCAGGCACTCCTTCTGTTCCCACCCTCCTCCCCACCCCCTACACACAGGTATTTATGGGTCACACCCTGAGTGACCCACTTGGAAACCTGGGGTGGAGCTGGGGTGGGGCAGAGTTTGGAGGCTGCTGGGGGATGAGAGAGGCAGGGAGGACCTTGGCCTGAGAGTGAGTAATTTGTAAACAAGTCTGGAAGGGGGGTGAGTCAGGGAGGAGGAGCTTGAGGAGCCAGAGCTTGGGAAGCTGTGAAAGCCCCCAGGAGGATATCCCCTGGCAGTGACCCTGGGCTCACACTTTGACCCGTCTCCCAGCTGCAGGAATAGGCTCTCTGCCCCACCCTTGCCGATCATGCCACCATCTTTATTGTGGGGACTGGGCCAGGAGTGGATTCACAGGAAGGGCCCAGACCTTGAACTTTGCCTGCTGGAGAGAAGTTTCAGATGTATGATTTATCTCTTTCAATCTTTGATTGGAAAGGGAAAAACATTCTCCAAGGGAATAGGAAGGAAGTGGCAGCTCCTATTCAAGGCTGCCTGACTTGAGGCTGAAGCTGGCCCAAGCAGCAGTGGGTGGGGCACTGTGCTGGGGGGCACCGAGGGCAGGGTCTCCTGGAAAGCCACCCACCTACCTGCCCCTGGGATCCCACCACCCAGCCCTGCAGAGGAGCCTTCCTGCTGTCAGAGTTCACTCTGTGGCGCTGGAAGTGGCCCCAGAGAATACAGAGGTTGACTGAAGATTCTTATCCTATCAGCAGCTCTGGGATTGGACTTGAACTCCCTGCCTCCACTGCTGCAGTTTCCTCCTCCTCCTCCTTGTTGTCTTCCTTCTCTGCTCCTCTTCCTCCTTATTCTCCCTCTTATACATCCATTCACTTATTTGATTCACTCACCATGGCCAGGGCTGGGCCATGCAGAAGCCAGAAGACTAGAACTCTGGGTTTCCATGCTGGATGGTAGGGACCCAAGTGCTTCAGGCATCAGCTGCTGCCTCCAGGGTACACATTAGCAGGCAACTGGAGTTTAGGACTTGGACCCCCGGCATTTGGAAGTAGGTGCTAGTGTAACTAGCCATGTCTTAATCACTGTTCCACAACACACACTGAACCCCATGTTGAAAATACGTTGAGCACTACTCTGTTAGAGAAATCAATGAATCTGTTTGTTTAAAGCATGATCACACATTCACACACACATATACACCATTCAGATATTTGCAATTATTTGTGTATACTTTTAGGTAAAAATGGACTATCCTTGAAGGAAGAGCTCCACTTTTTTCCTCTAACACAGTAACCCATGGCATAACAGCTGGAATCTTGGGGACTGGGGCAAAAAAGGAATCTGGGCTGAGACTTGTCTCATCTTGTAACTCATGGCCACGTATGTTACATGGAGCATCAGTGCAAATGATTGTAGGGGTCATGCATAGTTCTTTGCAAAGAGCTCAGAGAAAGAGAATAATCTTCCATCTGTTGGATCACTTCCCATATGGCCACAGTAGACAAGGTTGGCCCAGGCAGAAGCCAGGAATCTGCAATTTACTCCGCATGGGGTGCGGGAGCCCCAATATTTGGGTCGTGCTCCACTGCTTTCCTAGGAGCATAAGTAAGGAGTTGGGTTAAAAGTGGAGAAGCCGGGATTATAAGCAGCATCTTTATGGAATATCAGTATTGTATTCCAAAAGGAGACTTAGCATGCTGTGCCACAATGGTTGGCCCCTAAAGAAACTTGGCTTTAATGGTCAACATGAAGTCCAGCAGTGTAATTTCTTTTTGTTGGGGATTTAGTGAAGGAAAAATTGCTGGGAAGATGACTTACAGCTTTCACATTTATGGTGATTTATTGTTTTGTTTTGCTGGACATAGAATGCAGATGAGAAGATTGGTCAGAGGCTTCTGCTTGTTCTTAGCTGAATTTTGTGTGGGTTAGCACTCCCTTCCCTGTGCAGTTCTGCATTTCTCCTTGAGACCTGGCACTTTTTGTTAAATTTCCAGAAGCACTAGAACTAGGAAGTAAGGATCTGGAAGTTTTTTGTTGTTGTTTGTTTGTTTTTGCTTGCTTTTTAAGATTTACTTACTTTGAAAGGCAGAGTTGGAAAGAAGAGAGAGTGCTTCCAAGTATTGGTTCACCCTCTGAAGTTAGAAACGTAGAACTGCATCCAGGTCTCTCACATGGGTGGAAAGAGTCCAGACATCTGGCCTGTCTCCTGCTTACTTCCCGGGGACATCAGCAGGGAGCTAGATTGCAATTGGAGTAGCCTGGGGTCCACCTGGAGCTCGGGTAGGTTGCTGGTGTTGCAGGTGATGGCTTTACTCCGCCTTACCACAGTGCCTTTTGCACTCTGCCCGTCTCCCCACAAAGCAGGGAGAGATGGTGTCTTCCATCAGCTGGTCCACTCCCCAAAGCCTGCATACCTGAGGCTAGGTCAAAGCAGAAGCCAGGATCCAGGAACTACATACAGGTCTCCCATACAGGTGGCAGGGACTCAAGTACTTGAGCAAACATTACTGCTACCTCCCAGGGGATGTGCCAGGCAGCAAGCTGAATTGAAACTATAGTAGCTGGGGACTCAAACTTCGGATGAGGGCCTCTCAAGTAGTGACTTTAACAACACCAAGCACTCATGCCCTGTGCCTCCTCTTGACTAAGCACTCCAGCCCCATCAAGATAGTATAATTGGTTCACTTTACAGAAAAGACTATGTCAGAGAGGTTTAGTGACTGGCCTAACACTGCACAGCTTGTTGGGAGAAGAGCCAAAACTCAAATCTGAACCTATGGGACTATACTAGGTTCTCCTAAGACTCAGTGTTATTTTTCTCATACCTCTGAGAGGTTTGTTTTATTGTCTATGGAAGATTGTGCTGATCAGCCTATACAGTATAAGAGTATCCAAAGCTGGTAAAGCTCCAGGCTTAACAGAGCCAACCTCAATGTGGAGGACACAAAGTCCGGGGAAGGGAAAGTGGAAGTGTTTGCTGGCAGGTATGGTGTTTATCAAGAGCCCAGCAATTGCTCATACAAATTCATTTTCATACTGACTCATAACAGCTGCAAAGACTGGAATGATCAGTTCCCAGTTCAATTGTCTTTTTACTCTGTGTGAGCCGCCCTTGTTAAATATGGAGTTGTGATAGGTAGGAACGATTCTGCTGCTGCTTAATATGCCTGTCCTCAGTTGTTACACTGAATGCAGGCTTTTGTATTTTCTCACCAGCAAATGATGCCGAGGAAGTTTAGAGTAAATGTTGGAAAGGTGACAGAATTAAAGGGTTGGCATTCTCTGCAGTTTCTAAACAGGAAGGGCCCAGGGCTGGCACTGTGGAAGGGTGCTAGGGAACAGATTTGGAAACTGTTTGCTAAGCAAGCACAAAATTTTTTTTAATCTTTGCATGTTTCACTGATGTTTTCCAACAGTGTTTTAAATTTATCCTTGTAAGATGAGAAGATGTAGGTTGTCAGTATTAAAATGGGAGCTCATAGAGTGGCAGGGAACAGAATTTAGACTGACAGGGGCTAAATCCCAGCTTTGCCGCTTGCCACATTTTCTACAAGCTGGAAAATGGAAACATCACCTTCCATGTGGAGTGACAGAAAGTGAGATGAGAATTCATGAAGTGCTTGTAGCTGTGCCTGACACTGAGCAAGCTCTCAAATGCTTGCTGTTGTTGATGTAATTAACTGAGGTTTAATTAATTTAATTGGAGGAGCTGATGAAAATAATGGAGGGGAGGGAGTACTAGAGTTGCCACAATCCAACCTTCGGTTAATCCTTCCAGGATAAATAATTCTGTTTTAGCTCAGTGAGTTAAGGTTTGGGTCATTTTTTTGTTTGTTTGTTTTTTTAATTCTCACAGTTCTCCAAATTTCTGTTTCTTTAAAATGGTACCCTGGGAAGATCCCTGAACTATTTCCTTTTGAAACTTTGTCATCTTTTAGCCCTGCTGAAAGTTGAGAGATTAGGCTCAGGAGGGGGCAGGTGCTCTGTGCTGGAGGGCAGGGTGTTTCAGGTGTGCAAAAAAGGCCTCCCAGGCTCAGGTGCTAACTGATGGCTAAATGCGAATGTTTTCATTGTGGCCACTGCTTCTTCTGCACAGGGCTGCTTTAAATTTTTGTGTGTGTGTGTGTGTGTGTAAAAAGTATAATTACAGAGAGGGAAAAGAGACAGAGGAAGTTGTCCATCTGCTGGTTCACTTCCTAAATGGCTGCAATAACTGATGCTTGGCCAGGCTGGAGGCAGAAGCTTCTGCATCTCCCACCATGGGGGTTCAGAGGCCCAGGGACTTGAGCCATCTCTCACTTTTCTAGGTTGGAATTGGAGCGGCAGCATACATATGTATACATACGTTATGCCGTGGCTTAACTGGCTAACCACAGTGCTGGCTCTCACAGTTTCTTCATAACCCTCAGGGACCCCAGAGCTACTAGGTGCGTCCTTGTGAGAGGGACACTCAACAGACCTTTCCAGTTAATGTTCAGAGATTTCTTGTGGCTGTGTCTTATCTGAGCTCTTGAAATAGGTACAGTAGATTCTGTGCCAAACGCAGGCTCCTCATCCCAGGGGAAAAGTGACTTCTCTGTAAAGGGAAGCAGGTGGACCAGATTTCTCTCCGAGGCTTCCTCCACCTTGGAGGCATGACGATTGTTGACCTGGTTCTCCAAACTCCAGCAGGATTCATTGCCTGTGCCTCCATTTCCTCATCTCTCAGCAGAACTTAATGCCCTGATGTGCCTCTGTCTCAGGGATATGGGATAAGGCTCAAATCAGGAAATGAGGGAAACTCCCTCTGTGTGCTTTATTTTAGATTTTAAATACTCTGATGCATGGAAACTTTGGGTTTTGTGTTTTGTGGGGTTTTGGGTAAAGTTCTGTTGTTTATTTGACAGAAAACACAAATCTTCCATCTGCTGGTTCATTCCAAATGGCTACAGCAACCAGGTGTGAGCCAGGCCACAGCCAGAAGCCAGGAGCTTCATCCCAGTCTTCCACACGAGTAGCAGGGATCAAAGTACTTGGGCAGTATTCTGCTGCCTTTTCAGGTGCATGAGTAGGAAGCCAGAGTAGAGGCGGAGCAGCCAGGACTTGAACTGGTGTTCTGACACAAGGATGTTGGTGTCATGGTGGCGATATATGTCGCTGCAGTGTAACACTGGTCTTGACACCCTTGGCTTAATGCAAATTGGGAGTTGTCTTCACTCTAACATGCTGCAGTCAGATGAAATTGCTTCAAAGTGAGTGGGGAATAGTAACTCAACTGGCATGCTATTGGCCCTGGAAGATGTGGGCCCCTTCAAAGAGGACATCTGGGGCCCGGCGGCATGGCCTAGCAGCTAAAGTCCTCGCCTTGAATGTGCCGGGATCCCATATGGGCGCCAGTTCTAATCCCGGCAGCTCCACTTCCCATCCAGCTCCCTGCTTGTGGCCTGGGAAAGCAGTGGAGGGCGGTCCAAAGCTTTGGGACCCTGCACCCATGTGGGATACCCAGAAAGAAGTTCCTGGCTCCTGGCTTCGGATTGGCACAGCACCAGCCGTTGCCCTCACTTGGGGAGTGAATCATTGGATGGAAGATCTTCTGTCTGTCTCTCCTCCTCTCTGTATACCTGACTTTCCAATAAATAAATAAATCTTTAAAAAAAATTTTTTTTAAAAAGAGGACATCTGGTCCATGGGTTTTGTGAATCTTGCTTGGCTAGGCAATTCCTAGCCCATCACTCCAGTCTGTTTGTCTGTCTGTGAAACTGAAGGTGATCCCCCTTTATTGAAAGTTCTGGCTCAGACCCAGCACAGTAGGTAGCCAGGTGGTAAATCCTCACCTTGCAAACATCATGATCCCATATGGGTGCTGGTTTGTGTCCCAGTTGTTCCACTTCCCTCCCAGCTTCCTGCTTGAGGCCTGGGAAGGCAATGGAAGATGGCCCAAAGCCTTGGGACCCTGCACCCATGTGGGAGATCCAGAAGAGGCCCCAGGATCATGGCTTCAGTGCTGTCTGTTGTGGCTACTGTGGAGTCAACTAGCAGATGGAGGATCTTTCTGTTTCTCTTCTCTGTAAATCTGCCTTTTCAAATTAAAAAAAAATCAATAAATCTTCAAAAGAAAAAAACAGTTACGGCCCTCCACTTCTATTTTTTTTTTTGCCCCCTTTTGCTGCTTTTCTTATCATCAGCCTGCCTAAGCCCCAATTGTGTATGCTCAATAAACAAAATCCCCTCTTGCTATTGTGGCCTTCGCTGCATTCTGGTTGGTTTCCAAACTTCACTCTTGGAGAACAATCCCTCACTAATGTCCAGTGGCTCACTATGGATGTCAAATCCCTTAAGGAATGAGCCACCACATTTGGCTGCCTTGAAGTAAGCCTTCTGACTTGATGTAAGTGAAGTAACACTGATGGTGGTTAGCAGGCAGTATAACGTCAGTGCGGCCAAGGAAAGAGAGCTAGCTTGGTGTGTCTAAGGAGTTTGCCCCAAGTGATAGCCAGTAGAACCAGGAGTGTGATACTGGGAGGGAACCTCTGCCTGATGCCTTGGCTGTGGATATCCCAAAAGCCCCAGGAAGTATTGTACTGCAACTGAGTTTGCCCTGTAATGGCTGGATGATGGAGGTTGTATTGAGTCTTAATCCTTTCAGTAGTGCAGCCCTGTTCTCTGCCCTAGAGGTTCCTCTGTGATGGCTATGGGGCACAAGGTGGAACTCTGAAGGCACAGGTCCAACACTTCCACTATGGATCCTTCACAGGTGAAACAACTTAATGTTTCAAAGATGAGCCTCCTGCCCAAAACTGCTTTTGAAGGAAAGTTCCTCTGTTCATAAGGAAGAAAAGCCAACAAGCGCTACTACAGAGCCCGGTTGTCAAATGTTAGGGAATAACTGAGTGATGTGCAATGTTCCTGCGTTGCAGCTTGAAAGTTTGTGTGTCTCAGCATTTCCCTGTTGGGCTGGACCCACCTGCAAACTGCTCCAGTGATTTAAGGAATAGCAGTCATCGTCCTTGCTGCCGGTTGTATGCCAGATACTGTGTTTGAAAAACTCAGTCTCATTTGGAGATGGAACCTCTGAGGTATTTCTGGTCCATTTTACAAAGGAACATGAGCCCTTCAACATTTCAGTAGCTGATTGTCCCAGTGTGGGAATATGAACCAGGACTATGTAAGGCCAGACTCCTTCCATCTTCAGCATGTCCCTTGTCTTTCTGAGGATCAGTGGTTCCAAGTCTGTGACCCTGGGGAAGTAGGGCAGGTGTGTGGATTTAAAGCAAGAGGTTTGAGAATCGAGATATACAACAGGCATGGCCTGCATGCTGGATGCCCCACAGGTCAATGTCTCTTTGCTCTCTCTCTCTCTTTTTCAGTTTAATTATTAAAGATATATTTTGGGAAATGAAATTGAGCAGCAAAACTAAGCAAAAAGTACAGAGTTCCTGTCTATCCACTGTCCACACATCTCTTTACAGTATCCACCAACCAATACCAGAGGCACAAGTTCCAGTCAATGAAGTTACATGGACACATGATTATCACTCAGAAATCACAGTTCACTTTGATATTGTACAAATCTATAGTTTTGGCAAATCTGTAAGCATACCACTATGGTATCCTACATAATAGTTTCACTGTTTTACCAGGGAATTTTCTTATTCCTGTGGTTTCATTTTCTCAATGTGTTCATCTGTTGGAATCATGTGCTATGTAGCATTTTCAAATTAACCGTGTGAATTAATCTTATTTACATTTCTTGCATGTCTTCATGTCTTTTTTTAAAGATTTATTTATTTTATTGGAAAATCAGTTTTACAGAGAGAAGGAGAGACCGAGACCAAGATCTGTCGTCTAATGGTTCACTCCCCAAATGGCCACCATGGGTGGAGCTGAGCCAATCCAAAACCAGGAACCAGGAGCTTCTTCCTGGTCTCCCATGTGGATACAGGGCCCCAAGGCTTTAGGCCATCCTCCACCACTTTCCCAGGTCACAAGCAGATAGCTGGATGGGAAGGAAGCATTCAGGATACGAACCGGTTCCCATATGGGATGCTGGCACTTGCAGGTTGTGGATTAGCCAATTTAGCCATCATGCTAGCCCCATGTCTTCATGTCTTGATGTCTTGATAGTTCCTTTCTTTTTCGCATTGAATAGTATCTGATTTTGTGAATGTATCTTAGTTTTCATTCACCTCCCAAAGGGCATTTTGGTTGAATTCAAGCTTTGGCAATTGTGAAAAAAGCAGTGATAAATGTGAACATTTTCGTGTGGGCCTAGGTGTTCAGTTCGTTTAAGGAAATACTATAATTCCTGGATTGTATGATAAGACTGTTTAATTTCCCAAAGTGCTGTAAAACTATCATCCAGAGTAGGTGTATCCTTGTGCATTCCCATCATTGATGAATATGAGTTCCTGTTTGTTCTGTATCCTTGCCAACATTTGGTGTTGTCACTATTTTGGATTTTATCCATTTTAGTTGGTGTGTAGTGACGTTGCTTTTTTTAATCTAATTCTCTAATGAATGATATATGATGTCAAACATCTTTTCAATGGACTCTTTGCTATCTGTATCTTTTTTTTGAGGCAGTCTATTCATAATTTTTGCCCGTTTTTCAGATTGTTTATTGTTGGACTTTACAAGCTCTTGATTTTTGATAGCTGTTCTCTATCACAAGTGTCTTTTTCAAATATTTTCCCAGTCTGTAGCCTGTCTTCTCATTTTCTTGAAGTTGTCTTCAGCAAAGTGGAAACATTTCAATTTAATGAAGTCCAAGTTAATCAGTTTTGTCTTTCATGAACCTTGCCCTTTGTGTTGTGTCTAAAAAGTCCTTGCCACTCCCAGAGTCATCTACATTTTCTCTATGCCATCTTCTGGGGTTGCATTTTACATTTTTGCTTGTGGCCATTTTTGACTGAATGCTTGTGAAGGTATGAAGGTTTGTGTCTGCCTCTATTTTCCCATGTGGATGTCCAGTTCTGGAACTGTTCGTTGAAAAGATTGCTTTTTGTTAAAGATGAACAGACTGTATCTATGTAGGTCTATTTCTGGGATCTCTGTCCCAATCTATTTGTCTGTTCTTCTGCAATACCACACTTTGTGGGATTTACAGTTTTATATTATTTCTTGACATTGGATAATATTGGTCTTCAAGTTTTGTTCTTTAGTGCAGAATTAAATATTCTGGGTCTTTTGCTTCTGCATATAAACATTAGTAGCAGTTTGCCAATATCCATAAAATAATTTGTTAGGATTTGGATTTTTATTTGTATTTATTTATACGTAAAGATTTGGTTATTAATTTGAAAGAGTTTACGAAGTAGGAGGTGGGGGAGTCAGAAGACAAAGAGGTGTTCAACCTACTGGTTTGCTACCTAAATAGCCACAATGGCCAACGCTGGGACAGCCTTCAGGTAGCAGACAGGAGCCAGGATATTCATTCTGGTCTTCCACATGAGTGCAGAGGCCTAAGGACCCTCTGCTGCTTTCCCAGCCACATTAACAGGGAGCTAGGATTGGTAGTGGAGCAACTGGAACACAAACCATAGCCGGTGTAGTGTACCAATGAGTGTTACAGGGAGCAGTTTAACCCATGGCACCACAGTGCTGGTCCTACTTTTTTTTTTAAGATTTATTTATTTATTATTGGAAAATTAGATTATACAGAGAGGAGGAGAGACAGAGGAAATCTTCCATCTGGTGTACTCTCCAAGTAGCCACAATGGCCAAAGCTGAGCTGATCTGAGTCAAGAGCCAGGAGCTTCTTCTAGGTCTCCCAGGTGAGTGCAGGGTCCCAAGGCTTTGGGCCATACTCGACTGCTTTCCCAGGCCACAAACATGGAGCTGGATGGGAAGTGGACCAGCTGGAACATGAACTGGCACTCGTGGAATCCCAGCATGTGCATGGTGAGGACTTTAGCCACTTGGCTACAGTGCCACACCCATCAGTCTTACTTTTTTTTTTTTTTTAATCATTTAATAGAAAGTCAGAGTTACAGATAAGTGGGAGGGAGAGACAGAGAAAGAGAGCACTTCCATCTGTTGGTTCACTCTGAATAGCTACACTGGACCCAAATGGGTTTGCCAGTGTCACAGGAGGCAATTTTCATAGTAGGCCACAATGTTAGTGCTGGGATTCTTGTTATGATTATGTTGAATCTATAAATCAAGTTGGGAGGAAAAGTACATTTTGAAAAGATTTTTCTTGTTCACGAACGTGGAATATTTCTCCATTGATTTAGGCCTTTAGCATACCTCGCCAGTGTTTTGTAGTTTGAAGTCACGTATTCAGGGTAGCAGTCAAGATGTCACTTGAAATACCTGATTCCCATTTTAGAGCACCTGATTCAAGTCTTGGTTCCTCTGCTTATTACCCTGGCTACTGCTCATGTGCATCCTGGGAGATAGTGGGTGATGGCCCCAGTACATATGTACCTGCTGCCCACTTGGGGACCTGAATTGAGTTTTAACTTTGGCCTGACTTAGGTCTGCTTATTGCAGACTTTTGGGGAGTGAAGCAACTAATGGTAGATCTTTTTCTATGCTTTTTGTTTCTGCCTTCCAAATAAGTACAGGTAAAACTTTTTAAAAATGTTGTATTTTTCATACAGATCTTATTATATATTGTTAGATTGTTTCGTAAGTATTTTATTTTTCAGGTGTGCTAATATAAATGATATTGTATTTTTCTTTCAAATTCCACTAGTTCATTGCTGGTACATGTGAAAGCAGTTGACTTTGGAATGTATATGGAATTCCAGATTCCTGGCCTCAGTCTTGCCCAATCTTGTTTGTTGGGGTCACCTAGAGAGTGAACCCTGAACGGAATATTTTTCTCTTTGTCTAATTCTGCCTTATAAATAAATGGATAGTTTTTAAAAAGTTAAAATAAGCACTTGTTTTGCTGCATTTCACAAATTTTCACTTTCATTTAAAGATATTTTTCAATTTCTTTGAAGATGTGATTTGTGGGCTTCTTTTTTGTTGTTGTTGAAGCATGCTGTTTAATCTCCCAAGTATATTATCTCTCATATTCTTGGTTAACTATGTTGTGATCTGAGAGCAGATATGTGATTTCTGTTAAGTCACTAAGATACTGTTAATAGTGCAATATAGTCCTCATTGTGAATGTTCCCTATGTGGTAGAAAAGAATATCTGATCTGTGATTTGAGGTAGTCTATAGATTCCAATTTTCCAGAATTTTGGTGCTAGTCTTGATTTCTGTGTCTTTCCCCATGTTGTGTCTCCTGGATACATCCATTTCTTATAGAAGGATTCTATAAGAGATCTTCCATCCTTTGATGCACTTCCCAAAAGATTGCAGTGTTCCAAGCTGAACTAAACTGAAGCCAGTAGCTAGGAGCATCTTCAGGATTTCTCTCGTGGGGGTGAGAGTCCAAGCAAGGACTTGAGCTATCCTATGCTGCTTTCCCAACCCATAAACCGGGAACTAGGTTGAAAGTGGAGCAGCAAGGACTAGAACCAGCATCCATACGGGATGCTAGTACTGTAAGTGGAGGATGATTAACTTATTGAGCTACTGTGCTGTTCTGCTCCAGTTCTGATCCAGCTCCTTGCTAGTGTGCCTAGGAAAACATTGAAAGGTGACCCAATTTCTTGGGCCCCTGCATTTCTGGCTTAATTTGGTCCAACCTTGACTATTTTGGCCATTTAGGGAGTGAATCAACAGATGAAAATCTTGGTCTGTTTCTTCATTTCTCTGTAGCTTTGCCTTTCTAATAAATAAAACCTTAAACAGAAACACAAACTTTTCTTTAAAAATTCAAGTCACACATTCATGGAGGCCTTCCCAGGGCAGAATCATCCCACTCTCTCTGTTCCACCTGCACTGGGGATGGCAGTCTACATGGAACTGTCAGCACCCAAGATAACAGTGCCTTATTCTGCAGTATCTCCTGAGGAACTTGCCTTGAGTGGTGCCTTTACAGCTAACTTTTTCTTAATAAATAGAAGGTAAACATGCTAACATTGTAATTAAAATATAGGCCCTTGTTATCATTATCAAGTGTGGTGTACCGTATGTGTTTGTTCTGTACTTTATATGACTGTCAAGGCAGTATATTTGCTTGCACCAGCATCAGCACAAACCCTTAGTGTTGTGTTAAATGCAGTGTAGTGACTGTGACGTCACTGGGTAATAGGAATCTTTGCACGCCATTATAATCATGTGCGACTACTGCTGAGTATGTGGTCTCTCATTAACTGAAGCGTTAAATTCTGTGGCTTGTGACTGCAGTTAGATTAATATCTGTTATATTTCTTACTGTTTTCTATGTGTTGTCCTTGTACTTTGTTCCTATTTTTGTTTCTCATACTTTGTTGTGATTATGTATGAAAATTGAATATGATTGCATTTTCTTTCCTAACTTGTAAATTATGCTTTTCCAAAAAATAGTTCCTGTAGCATTTAAAGTGTATAACACACACCAAAGTCATTTTTTTCTTACTTTATATTTTAAAAATAATTTATTTAGAGTTACAGGGTGAGACAGAAAACGGACTCTTCCGTCTTATGGCCCACTTCTCAAATGGCTGTGGGTACCAGCGCTCATATGGGATGCCAGTGCTGCATATGGCAGGCCAGGCTGGAACCAGGAATTCCTTCTGGACTCCATGTAGGTATAGCAGCAGGGCCTTGAAAAGGAGCTCATATGGAGTTTCAGCATCCCAGCTGGCAACGCAGCCCCTTTAGCTTAATGCCTGCCTTCCAGATCACTTTCAAATACCACCTGTGTTGGAATCAGCTTGACACAACTGCAGCCATCTTGGTAGTGACGCTTGCTTTTCCCTTTAGAAGACTCTTACAGTGAGCCCAAAACCTGTGTGGTAGATAGGTCACTTGTGTACTGATCTGATTTTTGCAGTGTTCATATTGCTTGAGCAAATTTAGGTGTGTTCTAGTTATCCAGAGTGCACCTTTGTTAATGAAACTTTCTCCTACTCTATGGGCTGGGCATTTATTTTTGTCTAACAAGCAGTTTCTGTCTGTTTTTCTGTCTGTCTGTCCCTTCCACCACCACCACTCCCACAGAGGTTTTAGTTACTTAGTTATTTAGTTATTTATGTAATGCTTTGTTGAAAACATTACAGAGAGAAGAGAAATGCCAGAAGGAGAGATTTTGCAACCACTGGGCTCACTCCACAAATGGCTGCAGCAGGTCTGAGCCAGGCTGAAGCCAAAAGCCTGGTACTTTATCTGGGTCTCCCATGTGGGTATAGGAGCTGAAGCACTTGGGCCATCTTCCAGTGCTTCCCTGGGCACATTAGCAGGGAGCTGTACTAGAAGCAGAGCAACTGGGATTCACACCAGTGCCCATATGGGTTACTGGCCTTACAAGTAGCAGCTTAATTTGCTATGCTGTAACATTAGCCCCTAAATGTAATTCTTATCTTAGGTCCTCTACATAAAAGGAATTTTCCCCTTCTGTTGTCTTTCTTGATTTTGTTTTTCCAGTTTGTCTGGAATTTGAGTATAATATACTTAGGCAACATTTCTTCTTGATATCTCTTGATTTTCCTTTGCCTGTGGTTTGGTGTTCAGCATTAGGGTGGGTGAACTTTTAGTTCTTAGAGCCTCAAATGTATGTCTGTACCTTTGTCTTATTCTGGTATTTCCACTGTGTGTACATTGCACCATTTATACTTATCCATGATTCTTGGATATTTTATTCTGATTTTTCTGTCATTTCCATCATCCCCAGTCTTTTTTCTATTTGCTTTTCAGATTTGAAGTTTCCACTGAGATATCCTCCAACTTAAAACTTCTCTTAGCTGCGTCCAATCTACTAAGGAGCATGTGAAAGACACTGCATTTCTGTTATGTTAAAAAAAAATTGTTTAGAATTCCCATATTTCAACTTACACATGTTCTTGCAAGTTGTCTACTTTTTTCATTAAAGACTTTAGCATATTAGCCTTAGCTTTTTAAAATTTTGTAATGTGATAATTCCAACATTCCTGCTGTATCTGGTGTGTTTCTGTTGATTACCCAACCCCTTTCCAAATGTATTTTCTAAGTGTCTGTAGTTTTGTTGAGAAGTATGCATGTTGTAAAAGGAGTAAGAGACAAGCATGGGTAAATAGGTTGTAATGTCATGGCAAGAAATGGGGAGACCATTTTAGGTCTTAGGGTTTGTTTTTTAATTTAGTTTATTTCCATTTTATTTGAAAGAGAAAGTACGGAGACAGAAATCAACCATTCACTAGTTCACTCTAGATAATCCACTTCAGCTGGGGCTCCTGGGTAAGAGGCAGGGACCCAAGTACCTGAGCCATCACCTACTCCCTCCCAGAGTACACCTGCTGCCTCCCATGGTGCACATTTTCAGGAAGTTGGAGTCAAGAGAGGATCTGGGAGTTAGGACTGTGATATGGGATGCAGACATCCACCCAAGTGACAGTGTAACTGCTGTACCTCGTCACCTGTCCCACCTCAGGCTTTGACGTGTCTGTTCCTCTGGGTTGCTTCTCAGGACCTTTTCCACTGTGGGTAGGACAGGCTAACTGAAGGGGTTGGAATTGACAGCTTCCTTTTCCTACTTAGGCTCTGATGAAACAGCAGTTTAGTTCTGGGAAAATACTCTTGGGCAGTTCTTCATTAGGAAGAGCAAGTGCACTGATGTATTTCACATTGGTTCCTTTTCCTGTTCCCCTGCTGCAGGTGTAAAGGGCTGTCAAAATGGCTTAATTGGCTAATCTCCTGCCTACAAGTACCAGCATCCCATGTGTGTGCTGATTTGTACTCCAGCCACTCCAATTCCCATTCAGCTTCCTGCTCATGGTCTGGGAAAGTATTGGAGGATGATCCAAAGCCTTGGGACTCTGCACCCATGTGGGAGATGTGCAGGAAGCTCTTGGGCCCTGGCTTTGGTCTTTGGGGCTACTTGGGGAGTGAACTAGCAAAAGCCAGATCTTTCTTTCTCTCCTCTCTGTAAATCTGCTTTTCCAATAAAAATGAATCTTTAAAAAAATGGGGCAGAGCATTTTCTTTCATATCTACTGAGAGAGACCTGGTAGAGTACCTGGAGGTACAACTACCCACCCCAATAGGTGTTTCCCCCTGGAAGTTTTAACTCTTGGCCTTGTCCACACTGAGCCATCAGCCATTTGGTCCTCCTTGACAGTGGTTCTTGTGGAGGTTCTTTGGCAGGTTTCCATGCCTGTGCTTGGTGATTCTCTGTATCCCACCTGTCTTGTCTCCAGTGGGAGGCAACAATTTGACCTCAGTTGTCTGATAGGTCTAAGAAAAGTTGTTAAATTTTTTTTTCAGCTTGTTCAGCTTTTTACTTTTTTTTTTTTAAACAATTACTTTTTATTTTGGAAAGACAGATTTTATAGAGAGAGGTCTTACATCTGCTGGTTCCTTCCTCAAATGGCTGCAAGGACCAGTGCTGAGCTGACCTGAAACTGGGAGCCATGAGTTTTTTCTGAGTCTGCTACATTGGGTGCAGGATTCCAAGGCCTTGGCCATCCTCTGCTGCTTTCCCAGACCATAAGCAGGGAGCTGGATGGGAAGTGGAGCAGCTGGGACATAAACTGATGTCCACTTGGGATGCTGATGCTTGCAGGTGAAGGATTAGGTAGTTGAGCCATCTGCCAGTCCCATGCATAATGACTTCTAAGCTCCTTCTATGCCCTCTTGGCTGAAGTTCCTTTTTTAAAATGTTTTTTTCATGGTGAATACATTATGGAGTCAGGTATGTCAGCTGGACTAAACATAAGTCATATTTTCTCAATAAACAGTGCAAAATAACAGCTACAATTTGTTTTAGATTTTGTAAATACTACAAAGTCATCTCCATACTAGAAAAGACAAGAAATTAATGTCACCACAGCACTTTGTTAGTTGCCTGTTCTAGGTTTGAGGGCAGTGAAAGGTCAGGGTGTAATTGTGAGTAACCAGTTATTCCAGAAGTCTCCTAGAGAAAGTAATGCTGTTTTACTGAGACCAATTTCGCCTGGCATTCCTACTGACTGCAGGTCCCAGGGACAGCCGGCTTTCCTCCTCCCCTCTCCTGAGGCCCTGCCCCCAGCACCTGTCCATAACCCTTCACCAGCTTTCCCAGCTTCCTTCCTGTCCCTCTTCTTCCTGTGTTGCTTGCCAAGACCAGCCCTTCCGCCTGGATTCTGTCCCATACTGGTTCCTGGATTCTTACCCATCAATTGACTCCTCTCCTGCTTACTGTGGTTTTTTTTTTCTGTCACACTGAAATAACATTGAAAATTATTTATAATTTTTATTTGAAACAGAGAGGAAAGGAGAGAGAGAGCTATATTGTGCATCTTCTAGTTCACTCTCCAAATGGCCAGCAGAGCCATGGCTGGGCCAGGCGCTTCAACCCACACAATTAAGCCATCTGTCACTCAGAGAACTAGCTTGGAAGTGGAGCAGCTGGGATTTGAACGGGTGCCCATAGGGGATGCCAGTCTTGCAGGTGATTGCTTTAGTCAATATACCACACCACCAGTCCTTAAAATAACATTTTTTGGGTTACACTCATCACTAACTAGCAGAAATTTCTTTTTTTCCAACAGATGCATCTAGGCCTATAAACTGTTCATTGTTAGAATAAATTGAACTCCTGCCCTATGTGGAATTTGTGCTCAGTACTTCAAGCCATGCATGCATCCTTAACTGAGTTAACCTACTTTTTCTGAACGTCTGTAGAAGGGAACAGCATTTTACGTAGTTGCTGTGAGGAACAAAGTAAATTATGCCTTTGGAGCACTCCATGCAGGGCCTGATGGGGAGCAGGTGCTTGCCAAGTTCCAGTGCAGGAACGGAAACCATGCAGGGAAGGAGGGGAAGGTTGTGTCGCTCATACTCCACCCCCCCCATCTCAGTCTGTCACCTCTTGTACTAAAACACCTTCTGTTATATCTGTTATATCAGTGCTTTTCAATTGTTTTTCTTTCCACATAGAAAAGAAAGCTAAAATAGATTTAACTTGATTAAAGTTTTTTTCTACTTAATGAAATAAACAATGAAGGATAAGGTATGGATGAGTAGAATTGAACTGCTTAAGAACATTCTTAGTCCCTTCCCCCAAGAGCCAGTTTCTGCCCTCTGATAGCATTAGTATCATATCCCATATCCCTTCCCACACTCTCTTTTTTTGGGTGGGCGACGTAGATAATATTTTTATATCAATGAGAAACCATTTAAACAATACAGGACAAAAACAAAGCTTGATAGGTACTTTTCTTAATATGCTCCCTGTCCAAAGAAGCATCACATTTCATGAATTTGTGTTGGAACTGTTTCAGAAACATATTTAAAATATGCATCCATCACACTCACAGTTCACATGTGGCTCAAGTTGTCTTCACTTGTGTTGATTTAACTATTCATCTATTAATTTACCCATAGTAATGAACCTTATTTAATAGCCTATGAACAAAATCTTGAATATTCCTAACCTTTGCCTTTACTGTATAGACACTAGTTACTGTGTATGGATAGTGGATAATGATAGGCAGAGCAAAATGTGTGTTCATTCAGTACAGGAGCAGATTTCCCCCAGCATTGTCAACCACGGTGGGTGGAATCCACAGATACCAAACCCCTGGGTGCAAGGACTGACTGCTGCTCTGTGTACTTGGTTACTGCACAGTGGGACTGCAGTATTTATTAAAGAGAATGGACATGGTGTATGCCCTTCCAGGAGCTCTCAGCCTGGCCTCGGTCTGCTCGTGGAGGTGACAAGGAGGATGGTAGCACTTGTGTGGCTGGACATTGCTGAGGCGAGCCCCCCAGGTGCTGTGTGCCCAAGGCTATGCTTTTCTTCTGCCTCTGCTCCAGGAGTATTCCCCATCCATTTCAAGCTCCTTTGTATCTCTCAGCCTCCTGCACTTTCAACATCCTGTGTGGTCTTGATGATTCAACTGAAAAGGTCTTCTATGCCTTAAACCTTTCTGGAACCTCTCTGCTTAATATAAAATCTTAGGCATTTATTGAGGAATTCTTCATTAAGACTCTTTAAAACAATGTTTTTCATAGACTCCTTGGGTCACAAAGTTCCTTCCAGGGTGTCCCCAGTCATATTTGTTTCTGTATTTATATTAAGATGGTATTTGATGTTTTCATCCTGTTGCGTTTGATATAAGACATTGAAGGCACTGCTGGTACCTTGTTGTTAATCAAGGCAATATTTGTACTTCTTCCCTTGCTTGCTCAGGAACAGAGGAAATGCAGCTTTCCTTTAAGAATGGCTTGGAGGGACTGGGAATGTGGTGCAGTAGATTAAGCTACTGTGCCACTCTGGGCCCTGTTTTGGAGCACGGGTTCAGGACCTAGCTGCTCTGCTTCTGATCCAGCTTCCTTGTGACATGCCTGGAAGTCAGAAGAAGATGGCCTGCATATCTAGGTCCCTGCCATCCACTTGATAGAGAGCAAAGGAGCCCCTGCCATCCTGACTACTGTGGGAGTGAACCAACTGTAAGATACACCCCTGCCGGGCCCGGCGCGGTGGCGCAAGTGGTTAAAGGTCCTCACCTCGCACGCCCGGGTTCTAATCCCGGCAGCCCCGCTTCCCTTCCAGCTCCCTGCCTGTGGCCTGGGAAAGCAGTCGAGGACAGCCCAAAGCTTTGGGAACCTGCACCCACGTGGGAGACCCGGAAGAGGCTCCTGGCTTCGGATCGGCATAGTATCGGCCCGTTGCGCTCACTTGGGGAGTGAATCATCGGACGGAAGATCTTCCTCTCTGTCTCTCCTCTCTGTATATCCGCCTTTCCAATGAAAAAATAATAAAAATAAATCTTTAAAAAAAAAATACTCCCCTGCCCTGCCTAACCCCTTTGTTATGTTACTGTTTCTCTGTCACTGCCTTTTTTTTTTTTTTAAGATTCTTTTTATTGAAAAGTCAGTTTTACAGAGATAAAGATAAATAGAAAGATCTTCTATCCACTGGTTCACTCCCCAAGTGGCAGCAACAGCCAGAACAGAGCCAATCCGAAGCCAGGAGCCAGGAACTTCTTCTAGGTCTCCTGCGTGGGTGCAGGGTCCCAAGGCTTTGAGCCATCCTGCACTGCTTTCCCAGGCAACAAGCAGGGAGCTGTATGGGAAGTAGAGCAGCCAGGATGTGAACCAGCGCCCATATGGGATGTTAGCACACGCAAGGAAAGGACTTTAGCCGCTAGGATACCGCACCAGACCCTGTCACCCTACCTTTTAAATAAACTTTTAAGAAGTTTCAGAAAGACATTATAGAATTTTCTGGGAGCAGTTAAAATTATGTCTTGTAAGTGTAAGAACACACAACACCTTAATCTGTGTAAGGCAACAGGGAGAATTAGGCAGGGTAGTTGTCCCAAGGAAACTTATGTGATTATTTCATTTGCAAGCTCATCTAGGCACTTTTCTTCACTCACCATTTTTACATTGAACAAGGTCTGATGGACAAGCTATGATTATTCAAACTAGAATATTTTACATTTCTCTAAGAAGAACAAAATCAGTCACTTCAAGAAAAAAAGAACCGATAGTATTTGTTGCCAGTAATAACATTCTGGCTTTCAAACAAAAACAAGAATTTTGGGAAACTTGTGTCAGCCATCAAAAGCGCAACCACTTCCTGATATGTCAAAAATACTTTGGGTGAGATTGGTGGCAATGTTAGCAATGTTAGCAATGTTAAAATGTGCTTTTTTGATGTTACATGATGCAGTATGTCAGCATTTGGAGACTTTGTATAACTTAATGAACCAGTATTTTTCAATGAATAACGCTTGGTGCTAGCAACCTGGTTTGTTGATTAGTTCGATGCAGGGTGGACTGTATGTAGGGCAGAATATGAAAGTTATTATAGGGGTTTTGGGTGCGGCGGTGTGACCTAGCAGCTAAAGTCCTCGCCTTGAATGTGCCGGGATCCCATATGGGCGCCAGTTCTAATCCCGGCAGCTCCACTTCCCATCCAGCTCCCTGCTTGTGGCCTGGGAAAGCAGTCAAGGATGGCCCAAAGCTTTGGAACCCTGCACCCATGTGGGATACCAGGAAGAAGTTTCTGGATCCTGGCTTCAGATTGGCACAGCACCAGCCGTTGCCCTCACTTGGGGAGTGAATCATCAGATGGAAGATCTTCCTCTGTGTCTCTCCTCCTCTCTGTATATCTGACTTTCCAATAAATAAATAAATCTTTAAAAAAAAAAGAAAGTTATTATAGGGGTTTTAGCTAGCATTTAATAACCACCCATATATATATTTATTTTTTGCTTGTGGTGTCAGACAATATCTACAGTAGTCAAACAAGCTTTCCATCTATGTCTGTTTGAGGCCAGACTTTGTTCATACATAACAGCCGAAACTGCTGCTTCTGACTCCTGTGTCCCGTAGCAGCATAACGAGAAATCAAGTGTCACTTGGGCTTCTGATACAGCTTCCTCTGGTTCTCCTCTGGGCCTTGGGAGGGCTACAGATGACAGTTCGAGGACTTGGGTCTCTCCTGCGTCTATCGGAGACACAGGTGGAGTCCCAAGCTCATCCCGGGTCTCAGGCTTGGCCTAGCCATGGCTGTTGTGGTCATTTGGGGAGTGAACCACTAGATGAAGGATCTCTCTGCCTCCCAGTCTCTGCATTTCAAGTAAACAAGGTTTACAACAGGACATACTGGTTTTAGAAGCAGAAATAAGAATGCAGCTGAAAGAAATGGCATTAAAGAGCTTTACAAAAGAATAATACAATTCTTACTAATTTTTTTTTGTTCGAGAAAATACAACTTTCCAGAAATGTGTTTATTTAGAGCTAATGCATTTGTCATGAATATTTGATGTGTTAATAAATATGTTTAAAATTTCTCTACTTTGATTTCTAACCAGTATAATTAAAATCAGTACAGTAAGCCAAAAGCCATTTGGACTCCTCAGTTTTTTGGAACATGACTGGATCTGCTCACCAATGACAGGACAGTGTGTAATGCTATAGTTAACTGCCGTGGCTCACTAAAGCCCAGCCTCTGTGCTGTGCTCTGGGCTCAGTGGCACCATAGCTAGGTGCAGAATCAAGCCACCTTGGTATAGAAGATTCAGAGTAGTACACATAGCTCTGTTGTGGCTGGCACACCTGGGAATGCATTTGTGTATCAGTGATGTTGTGAAGAGCAGTTCTTACAAGAGACTGACACATCTGTCCTATGATACTGTGTATTACACGTAGCTGGTCTTTATCCCATTAATCTTTTCTCTAATTCTTGAAGTCCTTGAAAGTTTCAGAGTGATCAGTATCTTTATGTATGGCTGGTGACGGGCAGTCTCCAGGCAGCTTCACGGTGGGGGCTGATGGTCCTAGGAAAAAGCCACGCACAAAGGGGCTGGGACTCTTCAGTTCCCACCTCTGACTTCCTTGGAGCAGGGAGCAGCTCACAGACTAGCTGGACAGTGATGTGGTCCTTGCTGCCTCTTGAATGGGGCTTCCATCAAAACCCCTGAGGAACAGGTTCAGAGGCTTCTGGAATAAGAAACAGCATGTGTGGCAGCTCCTGAAGGAGGGCGAAACTGGGAAAGCAGATCCCCATTCCAGCAATCCCCCTCAGCTGTGTCTGCTGCAGAATGGCTGGCTTGCCACGGCTCTTGTCTTCTGCCTTATTAAATAAGAGTATGGGAAAGACCAGCTTAGTTTTCCCTGTATTTTCACAAGCCCCTGTTTTCTGCTGAGGGAAGTGACGCTGGACTATTTGGTAAAAATGGGTAGATACATTCCCAACTAGTGGGAAGGTCTTCTCCCTCATCCCCAGCAGGTTAAGCCCAGAAGAAAATTGGACCAAAGGCTGAGGTGGCCATAAGCTAACAGTGGCTTGGTCGGCCATGAAATACTCAGCCCAGTTTGAAGCACTGGTGCTATGGACCCAGTGGGATTCTTTTAGGGATCAGGAACCTTTTTTTCTGCGCTGGGCCATTCGGATATTTATAGTATCATTCCGGGCCATACAAAATTAGCCACTTAAAAGTTAGCCTACTCTAGATCCATTGGATTTAAATGTCACCTGTGGGTGCTTTGGCAGGGGCAGAACAGATGATCTTCTGGGCCTTATAAGTATAGACTGATCCATGAGCCAGATGTCCATTCTGTGTGTGTGTGTGTGTGTGTGTGTGAATGAAAGACTCAGGACAAGGAGATTTGGCAGATTGCGTTTTAATCCGTGGCTGGCAAAATAGTCACTGAGGAGCTTGAACCTAAGTAGGCAAAGACTAAGCAGAGGGAAGGAGCACAAAATGTGCTGTGGGAGCTGCAGAGTCAGAGAATGAAGGCCCACAAATCCTTAGAAGCCCACACCTGCTGCTGCCCAGAGGTGGAGACAGTACCTGGTGCCTGGCACTGCACAAGTCATCCATTCTTTCACTTCCAACCCCATTTTAAAAAATGGTCAGAACCTCTTTGGGCAAAGTGTGGAGAAGTTGGAACAGGGAGTCTTTTGAATCAAAGCAGTTGGGGATTTTCCTGAAGAAAGGACCACTACAGTGCATGTGGCCCCCTTCCCCATGCCACGTGGCCCTGCCCTGACAGCCGCAGCTCTCCTGTGTAGAATGTGTGTTCCCTATCTATGCTGTTCATACGTGGGTTGTTGTTTTCACAGTTGATCTAATTTATGGTTTATGCTGCCTGGCTCCATTATGCTGATGACTTTCAGCCCTCAGTGGGCAGCAGAACTGTCTCTCTCTCTCCATGCTGCTGGCTCCTTGTTGCTGAGACAGTCTTGGAGTTTCTCAGCCAGGATCAAAGGGCCATGGGTCTTTGCCTTTCAAGAGCCTGCATCTTTATGGCAGGGCAAGAGAGGTATGGGCAGGAGAATGATTTTAGAGCTTACTTGGGTTGAGCAGCATGACTTTGTGTTTGGTCAGTTAATTTTTAACTCATAAAGGTGTTATGTACTAGACGAGAAGAGGTCAGGGAGTGAAATGAAATGAACTGAGGTGGAAGCTCCCCACCCTATGGCCCTTGACCTTAGCAAAATGCTGGCCAGTGAGCAATTGGCTTGACCTCTCTGTGCCCCCATCTATAAAAGTGTCCATAATTTAACACCTCCTTCATAATGTGCACATGACAGCTGAATGAGCTGCATTGTAACTGGACTAGCAAACATGTACTGACTGTCTACCTTACATCATCTACTGTGTTTGGGGTTATAGCAGAAAGCAAGATTGCCATGGAGCTCATAGGAAAGTGCTTACAAAGGTGCCTCATATGTAATGATGTATTCAATAGATGGGACTGATTGTTGTTTGAGAGAGGTAGCTAGGTATAGAAATTCTTTAGAAAAGTCAAAGTTAGAGTTAGGAAAAGCTGTAGAACTCTAAGCCTCGGGCAAAAGGCAGCCCGAAAGTGCCAGTATCCACCAGGAACTCTTGTCCCTGCAAAGCCAAGGCCAAGTTATGTAAGCTTGTGTTGTGGGCAGACTTGTGTATTGAGCTGCACACACATACACACAGAGCATTCACTACCAGGTGGCCCATAGAAGTGGAGAACAATGTGTATTTAGAATGGCAAATAAAAGGTTGTCTTTTTGTTGGGGCATTCATTTTCATCATGGGCATATTTTTAAAAACTGATCATGTTAAATTCTGAAGATGAATTTTGTAAGAATTTTATACTGTTGATCATAAGAAAGGCTGTGGCAACAAAAATAGAAGATCCAGTTGTCAGCTATGGTATTTGATTCTGAACTTTTATTGTTCACTTAAGAGGAATTCTATATCCAGATTCATGTCTCCCACTGGTTTCCCTGCTTGAGATTTTCATCACTGGAGTCTGCATGTTTCTCCTCTTTGTGGGTCTGCTTTCACAGCCATCTGAGTTTGTGTGCTCTTTTCCTGGGTCTTCACACTCCACATTCTTCTCATTATGACAGTAAAATAAAGTCCTGCCCCAAGAAGTGCCTGTTGGTTTAACTTTTCATCTCAAAGGTGGACGTTTGAGTTGTTTCCAGCCTTACACAGTCAGGACCATATTTGCTCTAAGCATCATATATAGATTGCTTGGTCAGCAGCCTATTTAACACATTCTGGAATGAGCCTTCCTGCCAGGTCTTTGAAGTGATACCAACTCATTACATTAAGAGTCTTAAGAACTGGCATTTAGGATTCCAGATGCAGCACCTTGTTCATGATACATTTCAGCAGATTGGGGAGGACCCATCCTGTTCCACTGAGTGTGCCAGGCACGGGGGTTGTTAGGGTGGTAGGGTGTAGTGGGAATCCAGGTGGAAAAGGTCCCAAGTCATGCTGTATGTGGCAGCCAACAAGTGTGATATGCGACTGCAGGAGTCATCATGGCAGCATAGGATCCAATCAGTAGACACAGCATCCATCAAACTTGCTGCTGACAAGTGTACCCTTCGTGTGGCTGTGGCAAAGGTCTAGAAATGGTCCAGTGTATCTGCTTTGCTATGTGGTGAAACTAGGAGCAGTCAGAATGCTAGAATATTGAGAAAACATAGTTTACATTTCTCAGACTAGCAGAGTTGTGGCTGGTGTTTGAAGCTGCTTATTGTAAAAAGCATGAGACCTCTGGAAGTCACAAGTTCCCAGATTTGAAGCATTACTCTGCTTCTGTGGACTTTGTGTTGAAGAGGTGAAAGGACAAAACTTAATAAACTCATCAGTGTGTTCATTTATGTCAGGGTGATAGATTTTGGCAAGGTCCTTGAATTATACTATGTCCAACTTAATGTTTGAGTGAAAGGCAGTTGAGAATATCATGTTTTTTATGCAGGAATTCCAGTGTCTGCTATGTACGAGTACCTGAAAAATTATGCATGCATTAAGTAAAAAGAGAAAGGACATATGAGGTGATTGCCAGTTGACTGAGCTCTCTGAAGCTGGGGTTTCCTAAAAGGCTAAGGAAAGGAAAGCTGGAATTCACCTGTCTCCAGGGTGGCATCCCCTGCCATCTGAGAGAACACCAGAGGGCTGGGAGAAGGGCTATCTCATTGCAGCTGACACTGCCCACCTACTGCATCATGATAAATGGGGCTCATTCATGAAGGAAAACGCTGCTATTTGGAAAAGCCCATTTTTGGCTAAGCAACCAGAACACTCCAATGTGTTGAATACTCCTGGCAGGAGGCACCCATGCCCCCTCTGGGCCTGCTCCTAGGAATCTTCTCCATGTTCCACAACACTCTCTGTGGCTGCTGGGCCCACACTGCATGGAACCATGCAACAAAAGTGCTATAATAAAGCTCTCTGCATTGAGTCTAAGCCAGTGTTTTCAGAAATAACTGAAAGAAATACTGCCACCACCACAGATAATGCAGACAGTGTCTGCTAGTTGAATTCTGTGAGCTTCTTTCAATGGTAACAAAGCTTTGAGACTTCGGTGAGAAATAAAAATTGTGAAATGAGCCAGATAACTCAGTAAGCATTTGGGGGATAGCCATCAGTTTTTATACCATTTAACTCAGCCATCACATCATTGGTTTTCATGGCAACAGAGCTCTCTAGCTGAACCCCCAGTGGGGTGTTTCATTGGGGGCAGATGTCAAAATCTAAAGGGGAAAGCATGTATAGTTTAAAAGCAACACCTAGTCTTATGGTTCACTTGAGGAGGGGAAGCATTTGTCTTAATGCAATCAACAGAAAATCAAATTTAACAAAATATTTCTAGCCAGCTGAGCCTCTGCATTGATTTGGTAACAGTGTTTTCCAGAAAGCCTGGTGTGTGTCAGGCTTCCCCTAGGCTCTGGAAGGATGGCAGTAAACACACAGCATCCTTTGCTCATGGAGTTTCCAGTGAAGGAGAGGCCCACAGTTCAGTAAAAAGCAGCGGCAGGAAGTGTTGTAAAGTAGGGTCAAGGACAAGATAAGGTATTTCCAAGGAGATGACCTTGACCCAGAAAGCTGAAGGAAGTGAGGCACTGGAATATGTAGACCTTGGAGTCTGTGAGATGACTTTCAGGCAAAAGGAAGACTTGGGCATTGCTTGGCATGTTTGAGAAGCAGAGGCATTATGTATACAGGACTATTGTTACATGGCCTGTTGGACCCACGGTGCTACGAAGCCATTGGAGGAAGAGACCCAGGTAACAGGAACACTTTCTCTCTTGGGTGGAGACTTGATGGGGTGAAGGGGGCAAGAATGAACCTGGAGAGCCCGGCGTGGTGGCCTGGTGGCTCGGGCCCTCGCCATACATGCGCCAGGATCTCATATGGGCACCGATTCTAATCCCAGCAGCCCTGCTTTCTATCCAGCTCCCTGCTCCTGGCCTGGGAAAGCAGTGGAGGATGATCCAAAGCCTTGGGACCCTGCACTCACATAGGAGAACCAGAAGAGGCTCCTGGCTTCTGATTAGTGCAGCGCCAGCCGTTGTGGCCACTTGGGGAGTGAATCAGCAGATGGAGGATCTTTCTGTCTCTCCTCTTCTCTGTATGTCTGACTTTGCAATAAAAATAAATAAATATTTTTAAAAAAAAGGAATGAACCTGAAAGCCAGGGGAAGGCTGTTGGTGAATTTACGCTGGTGAGAGCTGCTGACAGTTTAGACCAGGTTGGGTGGAGGAAAGGCAGAGAGAGACCTGGATCGGGAGAAGTTTTCCAAGTGGGCTAGCAGAGCTTACCAGTGAATGGACTGACTGGATGTGGAGTTGGTGGGAATGCAGCCAAAGGAGAATGAGAATTCTGTGTCCCAGGAGGGAAGCAGCATGGGGGAGATGATTCAGAATTGGGCTGAGATGCTTAATGAAGCATTCAAGAGAGGATGTTAAGAAACCAGTTAATAAAACTGGAATTCAAGAAATAAAAAAGCCTTGGAGTAGAGGTAGAGACTTAGGGGTAATAACATTTAGGGAAGAGGAAGGAATTCATCAAAGGAAGCCAAGACTTGTCTTTTATAGCTTCCCAAGACAGCTAGAAAAGGGCATGTGGGAGCCAGGTTAGTGAGTGTGAACTTTTCATGGTTGATGGATATGAAGTGGAAAGAGTTGGGAAACACTGTCTTCAGCTGTCAGTATCTGTGCTATTCTTGGTACTTTTTAGGAGAGATACATTCACTGGACAAAAACTGATTTCAGTTAGAGACCAGATTTTCTGAATAGCTCTTCTTGTTCTCATACCCAAAGCCACTGTGAAATTGCAGTTATGGATAATTAAATGCCATGTATACATCCAGAATGTTCTCCATTCCTCCCTCATCTATTGAAAAATTTGAATGTGTCAAGTAGAGTTAGTTGTTGGCAGGTTAAGCCCCTGTTGGCAATTTTAAAGTCATATATCAGAGCAAGAGTTTTGACTGCTCTGCTTCTGATCCAGCTCCCTGCTAATGCTTGTTGGAAAGCAGCAGAGGATGGCCCAAGTACTTGGGTTCCTACCACCCACAGAAGAGGCCTAGATGCAGTTCCTGGCTTGTAGTTTCTGCCTGGCCCACCCCTGGATTTTGTGGCCATTTATGTAGTGAACCTGTAGATGAAAGGTATGCACCCCTCTCTATCTCTCTGTCAATCTGCCCTTCAAATAAATAAATAAAATCTTAGGGGGAAAAAAGGGCATGTGTTAAGGAAAACAAATAGAGAAGGATAAATTATGACCCATGCAATCCATGGAATGTACAGTGAAGCTGTCAGTGCAGAAAATGAAAACAAAAGCCAGGAAATCCCAAGGGATTGGGGAAGTGGCCAGCTCCACAATGAACACTGTTGAATGCCCCCAAGTTATTGTAAATCCTATGTTGCTGGTAGAGTAGATGATGGAATATTTTACCTTGGCTGTGGGCTGGTTTCTGCTGTAATAATTGTCTCCCCAAAGGATGGTCAACAGATTGTTCAGTTCAGAATTAGATAAATTAGATAAATTGGTCAGGTGTTAGAATGATTTGGAGGAAGGGAACATATAAAGGTAGTGCAACCCAGGATGTGACAAGGAAACTTAAAAGCAGGTAGGTAGGTCATGTTAGGTTTTTCAGAGTTGTCTTCCTTTTAAATTGTGGCTTTGAGCTGATCATATTGAACCCAGTTTTTTGTTTTGCATTTTAATAAGTTATTCATCTTTTTAAAAGACATTTTTCATTTTATTTGAAAGAGCAACACAGAGAGAGAGAATCTTCCATCATCTAGTTCACTCCCCAAATGTCCACAACAGCCAAGACTGAGGCTGAATGTCCAGGACTTAGCTCTCTCACGTGGATTGCAGGACCCAGGTATATGAACCATCACCTGCTGTCTCCCAGGTGCATGTTAGTAGAAAGCTGGATTGAAATAGGAAGCTGGAACTCAAACCATGCCCTTTGATATGGGATGTGGGGGGATCCCAAGCAGCAATTTAATTACTGAGCCACAGCACCCACTCCACACTTCTTGTGATACATAGACAAATAACAAGTCCTTAATATCTCTTTATTTTAATTTCTCCCTTGGTCTTCAATGACAAAAGCTCTCAGCATGCAGCGTGTGTTGGTGGCTGCAGTTTAACCTGTTGCATGGCCAAAGCTGCTAGACAAGGGCAGAGGGCTTCATAGTGCATCTGCCCCATGTGTCTACCAGTACATGGTGTGGCAGAGCACTGGTCACGGCCTCCCCGAAGGAGCACTTCTTTTTACGTCTTCTTAGCCCAGACCCTGGAAAGCCTGCTTTCCACACTGTCAGAGGGAAAACACACCCTCCTGTGTCTTGTTTGTCTGACCCAGGCTCAGGGCAGTGCCCTTTGCTACATCCTGCCCTGATTGTGCTGCCTGATGCGATGCTGCGGACATAACCTGAATATTTCTGTGATGACACACTCTGCTGTGATGTATGATGGCAAGTGCATCATCACAAGTGATGTGCTTACAGAAGTAAATATCCTGGCATGATGGTTATCTTCAGCATGTAGGGAAATCGCAGTTACCTAGAATACTTAGTGAAACTGGAGTTTTTAGAGGGAAGCATTTATTACTAATGAAAAATGCTGCTAAATTATATTAATTTGTTTCTAATAGGTATAATGCTCCAGAAAAGTTTTTTTTTTCCTTTTATAAGATTTATTTGACAAGCAAGGATAATTGAGAGTTCTTCCATTTACTGATTAGCTTATCCACATGGCCACAACAAGGACTAGTTGAAGCCAATGTCAGGAGCCCAGACCTTTTTCCTGGTTTGCCATGGGGAGGCAGGGACCCGAATGTAGAGGTCCCCTTCTTTGCTTTCCCAAGAGCGTCAAGGACCTGGTTAGACAGCAGAACAGCAGGGACTCAAACTGGCACTCAAATGGGATGCCCATGTCACAGGTGGAGATTCAACATTCTATGCCACAACACTGGCCCCTAGAAGCTTTTTCTTTCCTTTTTCCAGACCACAAGCAGGGAGCTGCATGGGAAGTGGAACTGCTGGGATTAGAACCGGCGATCATATGGGATCCTGGCGCATTCAGGGCGAGTATTTTAACCGCTACTCTATCGTGCCAGGCCCATAGAAGCTTTTTCTTAAAATACTTTTGCTCACACATGTTTGGCTTTTGAAATATTGTCATTGAAAAACAATCAGGAATCTTTTGGAGGTTTTTTTATTTTAAATCTGAGGAAGGTTGGGAGGCTCATCCTTTATTTGCTCCTGTATGAGGGTCTTAGCAGATAGCACTAGGCAGGGAGGAACTTCACAAGCGGATGTCATTTGAATTGGGATTTCTTGGTGGGTCCTAAACACTTAACAGTGTATGAGTTTGCTGCCTGTCTTGCTCATTATCCTCCTGTAGGGGTGAGAAGACTCTTCAGCTTTGACCTCCTTTGATCAAACTAGAACTGTGTGCTTCTGATTTTCCCACTGCCTCAGTTAACAGCTCCCTAGCGTGAGTTCAGGTATGCTTTCATCTTTTCCAGTGGTCAACATTCTTTTGTTGTGTAATATAACCCAGTTTTTCACTGTCATTCATTCTAGAAAGATTTATCAGCCACCCTCTGCTTGCCAAACTCTGTCCTAAACTTACCCTTTTACTGTATTGGAACCCATGTTCTAGAGATTGTACTTGTTTTCTAAACCCTAACTCTATTGAGCAGTCAAAAAAAGAAGCATCGCAAAGGATGAGGCATTGGAGGAGCTTCCAGTTAATGAATACCTTTATTATGGCCATAGTAAGTAGATTTAAGAAAAGTCTCAAAGGTTAACTCTCAGTTCACAGTAACAGCAAATAGCCAAATTAAAGCCATACCACTCTTCTCGCTTACTGTGGTTTTCTGTAGGTGTTCAGTATGCAGTTCTTTCACTTCAGCATGATGGATAGTGATAACTAAGATAGTCTTCAGCTTTGCAAATATTCAGTAAGAGGCATTACAAATGATTGAGAACCCCGAGCTAGCCTAGAGAGTTCCATAGCTTAAAGGCTCTAGGTCAGTTGGGGGAATAGACCCTACTTAACTCTGCACCATTTCCCCTACAAATCCTGTTGCCCACTTCATGCACCTAACAAACTGGTTAGGCTCAATGAGCATCTTGGCCTAGGTGGCACTGAAGGGATTTGGGTGTTAACATTGGGACACCCCAGGCAAATGAAGATGACTTGGTTTCTCTAGCACAGCAGGATCAGTTGGCAGTAGAAAATATCAGTGAACATTCTTTCTGAAACCAACAGCCTAGCTGTAATGTGGAGTGAATCCTCTGCCTCACAGCAGAGAATGAGACGTGATTCCTACACAGATCTGTTGGTGTGGGTAGCTGAGTGTTGGGTTTTCCTTATAATTTGGGACCAGCATTGTCTCTGTGTTAACCCTATTTCTGTTCCTACAGTGAAGTATCTGAGGCAGGCTCACTTGATAAAGAAAAGAGTTTATCTAGCTCAGGGTTCTGAAGGTCAGGAGCAGGATGCCAGGGTGAAGAGTTCCTGGCACAATGGCATCACATTGGCAGGAGCACTGATGGAAGCCAGAAAGCAACTTGGGGCAGGCTCACTCAAATCGACTTGCTCCCCTGAGACCTAAGTATGGGTTCTGTGAGAGCCACCTCCATGTCTCCTGAAAGGTCCCTCTCAGCTCCACCTGCTCTTGTCAGCATCACCACCATGAGGACAAAGCCAACACACGAACCTGACAAGGTTTGGGCAGGGGGTTGTCCTCACCTTTCCTTGCCCTGCAGAGGCCTGTTGGCCTTGAGGGTGTGGACTCTGCCTTCTGTCAGTGCTTGCTCTGGCTGATAAGATAGTATTGGCAAGTCTGGGTCCTGCCATCATCCCTTGGTTTCACTGCAGTTCTGCACTTCAGGTCTCTCCTGAGTCTTCCCTAGTAAGGCCTCTCTTCTGTCTGGCCTCTGCACCAGCACATGCAGTCCTTGCAGCCCTGCCAGGCCCACAGGGACTCCCTTCCTCTCAGGCCTTTGCACAAGCTGTTCCCTGGGCCTTGTTTATGCCTCCTTCCTTCCTTTCCTCCTCTGATTAACTCTTTAGCCTCTTCCTGGTGATCATCCGACACTGTTGCAGCTGTTCCTTGTACAACGATGGTACAGTATGCTACCAGAACTGTAGCTCCCTGACATCTCAAGATGATTGGAGATTTCCCTGTTGTCCTCCAGCACCTGCCACATTGCCAAGCACATAGTAGCTGTGAGAGAAGCTGACAGGGAGCAGGATATCAAAAGAGCCAGCCAGTGCAGATCCCCTTCACCTGCAGCTCACTCTGAGCTTGTCTTGTGGATGTCTCTGTTCTCCTTGAGAGACACAGTCACAGTAGACCTGCACAGACAGTCCGGCCTCTCTATCCATGGACCGTCATGAAGTTTAATTAGTCTGTCCTGTAAGGAACTGGCACACTATGAAAATACACATGAAATAGTCCCTTCAGACTGCCAGCACTACCTAAATATCAGTGGGGAGGGAGAAGGCCTGAGAATGCAATGTGGGAGGCAGGTCTATGATTTTATTTCTTTACTTGCAGAACAAAAAATATTTCTAATATGACATTCCTATCAGATATATAACCTTTCCTCTCATTTCTAGAGATCTGAGATTGTGAATTTTGAAAGTTTTCATTTTGTAATTTGGTCCAGATATTCTTTTCTTTACTCACTAGTTGACATTAATAGTTTTCCTGTGAACCTCCGTAATACTAGGAAACAGATGTCCGTATTTCTATGAGTCTTTCCCAAATGCTAACCAAGATATTAGTGCGTAGATAGGTGTATGGTAAATTTTTGTGAAATGAATTATATCAGTTTGCAAATAAAACCATAATAGATACATCTACAAAATATGCGGTCTTGTTCAAGTTAGCAGTTTCTGACCTCTGTTTAATGTTTCTTATTGTTTAGCTGTGAATATTTCTGGCTTATGGATGTGTTAGAATTGTGCTGCAGTTGCTTGCTTGCTAAATTAACCAGTGACAAAGGAAGGAGTTACACTCTTGACTTAACCAAATTACTTATTACTTATTTTGTATACTTATTTATTTGAAAGAGTTACAGAGAGAGAGGAAAAATCTTCCATTCCCTGGTTCACTCCCCAAATGGCTTCAATGGCCAGGGCTGGGCCAGGCTCAATTCAGAAGCTTGGAGCTTCATTCAGGTTTCCCACATGGTTGGCAGGGCCCAAGTACTTGCGCCATCTTCTGCTGCTTTGCCAAGCACCTTGGCATAAAGCTTGATCAGAGCTGAACAGCCAGAACTCAAACTGGTGCTCCTGTGGGATGCAGTGTCACAGGTGACAATCTGATCCCCTGCACCACAATGGCAGCCCCATTATCTTTCACTGGTACTAATGTTTCTTCATTGTATAAATATCTTGTCTTATTTCTCCTTAAATCACTGAATAAGTGCTTCTCTGTGAAGACAATTTAGTAAATACAATTTCGTGTACAATACAGACACTCAGTTCCTTTGCCCTCCAATGTAAGAAGTAGAACATATTCTGGAATACCTGTAATAAAAGGTAGAAAATAGGAAAGATGTGTAGATTCAAAGAGAAAGTGGTTCCATTGAACAAAGGGATGAAGGAATCTTTGGAAGGGAGAAATGATATGCATGAAAATAAAAATTATTATAATAAAGCAAAACTTAGTTTAGATATAAGTTATTTCATTTATTTTACCTGCTTAAAATACTTAAGGGCTGCAATAGCAGGTTAAACTGCTCCTTGAAACAACCACATCTGATTTCAGAATGCCAGCTGGGGTTGGTTCAGTTCTGATTCTCTGTTCTAAAACATCTGGGAAAGCAACAGATCATGACTCGAATACTTGGGCCTCTAACCACCTGTGTTAAAATCCAGATGGAGTTCTTAAGGAGTGAACTGCCTGATGGAAGAGTTCTTTTCTCTGTTTCTCCCTCTATCTATAAAATCTGCTTTTCCGATCAAAAGAAATAGATTTTTAAAAATTAATCTACATCCCGGTACAGTTAGCTCAGTGGCTGAGTTCTTGCCTTGAAGATGCAGTGATCGCACATGGATGCTAGTTCATGTTCCAGATGCTCTACTTCTCATCCAGGTCCCTGCATTTGGTCTGAGAAAGCAGCAGCGGATGGCCCAGAGCCTTGGGACCCTGCATCTGCATGGGAGACCCAGAGGAGGCTCCTAACTTCACATTGGCTCAGCTCCAACCATTGCAGCCACTTGCAGAGTGAACTAGATGGAAGATCTTTCTCTTTGTCTCCTTCTCTCTGTAAAATAAATAAATTTGCCTTTCCAATAAAGACAAATAAATATTTTTAAATAATTAATCTTTACTGCACAAAGATCATCTGTGAAGCCGTAAATTTGGTGGATTCACTAGAACATATTGTTTTAGGAATTCGTGCACAACAAACATGGTTCTCTGGTGCTTTCTGTAAATTTTTTTTTTTAAAGATTTATTTTTATTATTTTTTCATTGGAAAGGCAGATATACAGAGAGGAGAGACAGAGAGGAAGATCTTCCGTCCGATGATTCACTCCCCAAGTGAGCCGCAACGGGCCGATACTATGCCGATCCGAAGCCAGGAGCCTCTTCCGGGTCTCCCACATGGGTGCAGAGTCCCAAAGCTTTGGGCCGTCCTCTGCTGCTTTCCCAGGCCACAGGCAGGGAGCTGGAAGGGAAGCGGGGCTGCTGGGATTAGAACCGGCGCCCATATGGGATCCCGGGCGGCAAGGCAAGGACCTTTAACCACTTGCGCCACCGCGCCGGGCCCGCTTTCTGTAAATTCTAAGAGGAAATGATACAGATTTGCTGCTTTAAATCATACACTTTTTTCTTTTACCAAAACACATCCCTTATATAACAAGCTTCTTTACATACAGAGTGACTCTGAGGTTGGTCTTGGCCAACTCCAAGATTTGGTGAGCATGTTAAAGTCTCTGGCCTGGCTGGACCTGTTTCTCTGCTTGCAGTGGGAATTATTCCTCTTCCCAGCTTGTTGCAGGGGTTAACTGTAAGTGGATTTTGGAAAAGAAATCAAAGCCAAACAATTTATGAAGAAGTAATCCCATAGCTCATGAGGTTTGTACAAAACATGGCTGATTCATGGTAGTTATTAAGTACTATATAAATGAAAAGATGGTTATAAAGTCATGGAGGTTTTATGGCAAACACATCTATTGATTATCTTATACAGTTTTAGTTAAAAAATATCAAGATACTAGTACATGAGCAAACAAAGTCAAACTTACTGTTTTTCAAGGTGACAAACCATTAGCAAAGATGAAAATATGTTCATCCTCAAATTATCTTAGCAATGCAAAAAAACTATTATATATGAAATATCTAGATCTCAGAAATTATTTAGTTTTTGTTGTACTATATATTAGTGAAAACTTATTTAAGAGAAAAACTGGTTAGAGAAACAAAAGAATGAAAAAAACTGAAGCATGAAGAAGCCCGAAGTAATTGCTTTTAAAATAGTAAAAACTGGCAGTGATTTAAATGTCCAGCATTAATGGCAGGATTTAGGAATGTGTATGGAAATACAAAAATATTCCAACTTTAAAATAAAATTAAAACATCATTCATGGAGTTTTTCCTAGGGTACTGCAACCCCCTTTTTTTAAAATAAGAAAATCTGTTATTAGTCACATGATACATGAAAAAAACAGGGCTTAAAGATAAATTGTTGAAGTACTTGAAGCTCTTGAGTTACGGGTCCATCCTGTACACTCAGATCTGTCCAGCATCCTTAGGGTTAATACTCATGGCAACTTCACTGGGACAAAATTCATGTGTCCAGGTTAGTAAACAAAATAGACAGCAACACAGAGTTGGTGGAAACATAGGTAAATTCTCAAAGTTTGCCATACTTATATAATAGTCATTGCTCTTTCAGTAGCAGAGTGGGGAGAACATAATATTTGACGGTAATATTTCAATTTAGTTTTTATTCTGCATTTTCAATATATCCTCTAAAAAGTAAAAAAATAGGAATCTATATATTTTTTCAATATTTAAATGTATATTCCAAATCACACATGAGTTAATCTTTACAATTCAGTTATACTAAATAGAAATCATTTGGGTCTCACAACAAAATTTTTGTACATTAATTCATAAACTTTTAATATTTTTAATATACCAAATTGAAATACAAGGTTCAAGCTTCAGATTCAGGGGGAAAAGTCTTTAAAATAAAACACAGGCATTTCTTGAAGTCATATAATTCTCTTGACATTTTCAACTGTGAGCTATTTCACATAAAAAGGCTTTCCAACGAATAACAGCAAAATTGACATGCCATGAAGCTCAGGCTGCTTTTAAAGACTCTGGCATTTCTGGACCACAATGATGCACATGACAAGAAGAGCCAGGGGTAGTTCCTCCTCCTCCTGTGTGTATTTCTAAATTTCACACTGGCTTTGGCATCATGAAAATAGTTTCTTCCAACTCATCCAAAAGTTAGTTAAGGACCTTCTACCAGTTCCTCAAAACAGAATGTCAGCCTGTGGACTAAGAATGATAGCCAGGGAAAAATGGTTTCTCCTGATCAACAGCCCGGACCAGCTCTGCCAGCTGGAAGCTAGTCTCAAGGCAGAGATGGCGAGGTGGTACCAAGTAGGCCGGTTCACCCTTTTGGGGTGTGTCCTCCCTGGAACAGAAGCCGTTGCACAATGGGGCAGAATGTCAGTGTTAAGCTTCCCACTCTGTCTTACTTTGGGAGCTGAAGATTTGCTTGTGGTTGATTCTTTGACACACTTAGCATTGCTTCATAAAGTTGAGAGCCCTGCCAGCATCTGATAGCAGATTCCGGGCTGGACGGAGAGCAGATAGTATGTGTGTTTCAACCTTGCCTCACCTTGTGAAGCATGTACCTTTTACTCTTACACAAGGGATTTTGTGTCCTAAACCCTTTTACATCTGCTTTATGCTTTGAGGAAACACCTTATCAGAATTTGCAAGTGAAAGTGCTATAGAGGACAGAGGACTTGTCTCAGACCTGAGAACATTGATTCTCCCAGCGTGCTAGTCTGTACAGACTTTTGAGGGCGATTCTCCATTTCTTAGATGGGGAGATTGGCTGAAAGTCATTGGTGGTGAGGGCAGAACCAGGAGCCAGGCCTTAATTAACCCAGGGTCACTTCTCCTGTGCTGCCTGTAGTATATTATTTTCTAAAGAATTAATGAGAGACTAGAAGCAAATGTGATCATGTAAGAGTGCAAGTCCCATTCAAAGCTAATGATGCCCAGGACCAAAATTTTGAAAAGTAAACTTTAGTAATGAAAGGAATCCAGAGAGTTACCTTGGATGTTCTAAACAAGCCCTGTGCAATTGAGTTTTTTCTGAAGTATTTTTTGAAATATTACAATACAGGAGGCTAAGGCATCAGCTGCAATACTGGCATCTCATATGAGAGCATCAGTTTGATTCCTAGCTGCTCCACTTCCAATTGAGCTCCCTGCTAATGTGCCTGGAAAAGCAGCAGAGGACGGCTGCAGTGCTTGGGCTCCTGCAGTCACGTAGGGGAACTCCTGGCACCTGGCCTCAGGCTGGCCCAGCCCTGGACATTGCAGTCATTTTGGAAAATGAACCAATAGATGAAAAGACCTCTCTTCCTCTCTCTCTCTCTCATCTTCCCTTTCAATTAAATAAGTGATATAAAAGAACTTTCCCCATATGCCCCCTGAAAGACAGCCATGTCTGCCTGACCATTTGTGATGTGGCTCATGTGTCTGGGAAAGTGAATTTATCATTGTGCTTAATTTAAATGTAAGCATTCATGTGTGCTGGTGGTTACTGTACCAGTCAGATTGAGGGAATAGTTCTAAACTGCATGATACTCTCTTGACATCTCCCTTTGAATGTCTCCACATTATCCAGGTCAAGCCAGAATCCTTGATTTCCTTCCTCTTTGAATGAGAGTCTCCCCTTGAGTAAATAAAACCACCAAGGACCCAGCTGTTTGAGCTGAAAATCCAAGTTTCTTCCCTACCTCCACTGTGCCAGTGAATCCCTGGTACCTTACCTACACTGAACCCAACCACTACTTTATCTCAGCTGGCACCAGCCTAGGCCAGGGCACCATTATCTCTTACTTGGACAATCCAAAGGCCTCAGAACTAGGTACCTGTATTGCCTCCTAAGACAAAGCCACAGAGAAACCATGTTAAACTCTACAGTATGACTCCCTACTGAGGCAGAAACTTTGTATGAGTTATAACTCTTAGAAATGATTCTATTCACTTTGTGAATATGCTGTTTTCTGTCTCTTGTTACAGTAGAAAGGCCTCACCATCAGGATGATTGTTTCTTGTGTGCACTGTCACGTTTCCAACACTCCACATCATATTCAGTACATAATTTGCACATAGCCCTTCAGCCATCTCTCAATGTTATTTTTTGTGATTATCATGGAAAGAGGTAAGATAACCAAAAGTCAAATTTATATTTAGTAATTGGTAACAAAAGATGGTGCTTAGGCTGGCACTTTGGCATAGCAGGTTAAGTTGCTACCTGCAGTGACAGTGTTTGATATGACATTCATTAGAGTCTCAACTGTTCCACTTGCTTCGTGCTAATGTGCCTGGGAAAGCAGTAGAGGACAACCTGAGTGCTTGGGCCACTACACCCATGTGGGAGAGCTGGAAGAAGCACCTGTTCCAGCCCAGACTGTTGTGCGGATTCGGAGAATAGACCAACAGATAAAGGATCTGTATCTTTGTCTCTCTCTCCCTCTCTCCTTCTTTGTAATTCCTTCTTTCGAATAAACAGATCTTTAAAAAGTAGAAATGATGCTGACATATACGTGCATGGGAAGATGGTGGCAGTAGGAGGGGTGAAGGTTATGACTAATTGTATTCTGGAGGCAAAAGGAAGGGTGGAGGTTATGGCTAATTGCATTCATGTGCAAGTGGCAGGACCATAGTTTGATGCAATCTCTGACGTGAGCTGGAAAGAGCTTTATGCTTCCTGGAGGTCTGTGTCCCAGATCTCAACATTTTCATTTTTTCCACTATTAAAGACAACAGAAGGGACTGGCATTATGGTTTTTCATGTTAAACCACTGCCTGCTGTGCTGCTATCCCTTGTGCATTCTGGATTGAGACATGGGTGCTCTACTTCTGATCCAGCTCCCTGATGGTGTTCTAGAGAAAGCAGTGGAAGATGGCTCAAGTGCTTGTGTGCCTGCACCCATGTGGGAGACCAGGAAGAAGCTCTTGACTTCAGCCTGGCCTAGCCCTGGCTATCAGGCCATTTGAGGAGTGAACCGAGGGAGTGGAAGATAACTCTGTTCCCTACTCCTGACCTGTAACTCTACCTTTCAAATAGACGAATCAATATTTACAACAAAGCAAAACAAAAAAGTTCTCACAAGGTCGCTCTTTCACTTTTTTTTTTTTAAATTTATCTATTTGAAAGGCAGAGTTAGGTCATCCATCACTGGTTTACTCCCCAAATAGTCATAATGGCCAAGGTTGGGCTGGTTAAAAACCCATAGCTTCTTATGGGTCTCTCATTTGGATTCAGGAGTCTAAACACTTGAGCCATCTTCCATTGCTTTTACAGGTGTATCAGCAGGGAGCCTGATCTGAAGTGGAGCAGCCAAGACTGGCACTGCAGGCAACAGCTTAAGTTGCTACATGCTGGCCCCCAGGTCACATTGCATAATGGTCCATGGGGAGTTCAGGTGGAAACATGTCACAGAGCTCACGGTAGAAAATGTCCAAGTCAAGTCTGGACAGCGAGACTTTCCCACATGGTCTCCTCTGCTATTCCTTTGTCTTGACTATTGGTGTTCTCCCATTTAGGCTTTGGTCCACGTGTGAAGTACAGTAACACTGATGACCTTCTTGGAAACTGCCAGACAAGTTGCTTCTGTTCTTTCTAGTACTGATCAGAGATGCAAAAGAATTGCCTCGTTAGTGCTGAACAGACTTGATGGTGTTAGGCACAGTAGTTAAGATGCCTCTTAGAATGCCACATCCCATACTGCTCAAGTCCCAACCCCATTGTTTCTGTTCCAGCTGCCTGCTAATGTGTATCATGGGAGGCAGCAGCTGATGGCCCAACTACTTGAGTCTCTCCTGCTCATGTTTGAAAATTTAAAAATTGTTTTGATGAAGTTAAAGCTTTTTTGTTTTGCAAGGAAGAGTTAGAGAGAGGAGGAACAGAGATCTCCATCACGGGTTCATTCCCCAGGAGGCTGCATCAGCCAGAACTGGGCTGGTCCAAAGCTGGGACACTGGAGCTACAGATCTTCCGGATCAGAAACATGGGCCCAAGGACTTGGGCTGTCCTCTGCTGCTTTCCCAGGCCATTAGCAGGGAGCTGGATCAGAAGTGGAACAGCCGGGACTAGAACGGGTGCCAATATGGGATGTCGACACCACAGATGGAGGCTTAGCTGGCTATGCCATGGCATCAGCCCAAAAAATGTATTTGGAGATTCTTTATCCTGGTGTGTTTTTATTAGACTCAGGTTTACAGTCTTGTATCCCATCTTCCAAATGCTGTGGCAGTGTTTTCTTGTGTGTGCCTTTAATTGTGAATCTACTTTGTGAATTGTAAACAGGACACTTTTCTAGGTTCTGCAGTGACACAGATGAACTAGACATGTTCTTCACCCTCAGGAGTTCTGTAGACATGTGGGCAGAGACCAGTAAGACAAAAACTGAGGCTGAGAAGCTGCCTGCAGTAAAGAAGTACAAGAGTGATGGGAGTAGTAGGTCTGGTGTAGCTTGCTAAACTCAGGCTCTAGAACCAAATTGATTAAATTCACACTCTGGCCCTGCCAGAACCAAACTGGCTCTAGAACCAAAGTAATTGAACCTCTGTGCCTCAGTTTTCTCACCTGCTAAATGGGGTAACAAAGAATCCATCTCAGAGGATTGCTGAAAGGATTAAAGAAGCATACACAGAACTTGCAAAGTGCCTAGCGTGTGGATCTACAATGTCCAAACTTTTTTTTCTTTTAGTTTTTTTTGTCTGAGAGGCACAGTGTATGTGTGCTCCCCTCCAGTGGATTCTTCCTGAGGACCTTTGGCAGATGGGGGTGGGCCAGGCTGAAATCAGGATCTGGGATGCCAGTTCAAGTTTCCCACACGAGTGGCAGAAAGCCTGTTACTCAAGTCACCAGTGCAGCCTCCCCAGATCTGCGTCTGCATGAAGCTAGAGTCCAGAGCTGGAACAGCTATCTTCCCCTGCAGGCTAACTGCCTACCCCAGGCCAGGCTTTTACTATGAATACTGGCAGCAATAGTAACATAGTCGCCCCACTGTATCCACAGACTGCATATACGATGCAGGCAGCTGTGGATCCAAAGTATTTTAGGGGGAAAAAATTGTGTCTGTACTGAACATACCTACCTTCTTTCCTCATTATTCCCCAAATAGTACCATATTACAAATATTTCCATAGCTTTTATACTGCATAAGATACAAGAAATGTAGAGATGATTTAAAGTATGTGGGGTATGTCTATAAGTAATATTGTGGTTTTGTACAGGGTGAGCAACTCTAATATGAAAATCATGAAATCTAAAATACTATAAACTCCAAAACTTTCTGACCACAAATGATGCCACAGATGGAAAATTCCATAGCTAACTTATGTGAGAAGTCATAGAATATGGGCATGCTAAAAATACTACGTTATTACCTTTAGTCTATGTGTCTAAGGTGTATGTGACAACTACATTCCCTGCTTAGACATGGGTCTCCATCCTGATTACCTCATTATGACATGCAGATATTTCAAAACCTTCAAAAAAATCACAAATCTGGACCACTAATTCTTGTAAACATTTCTAATAAGGGATTCCTAAAGCTCCTTATAGGAGTTCAGGGTCAGCAGCTCTTAGTATCCAGGGGTGTCCTGGATCCCAGAGACTATTCCATACTCTTTGGTTGAAGCAAATGAACACTAGGCCACTGTTATTGCAGAGACCTTGTCTCTGAGCTCCAGCTGAGGGGGTTCACAGTAGCTTCTCAGAGTGGTGAGTTTTGAACTGAGACATGAAGATTGGCTCATACTATGGGGAAAGCATGTGCTTCACAGGAGGAACAGGATCTGTGAGAGCACAAAGGCATGAGTGAGAGGTGCTGGGGCTGCGAGGGTCTTTAGAAGCCCATCAATAAGTCTGTGGGATTTATTGAAGGGTGAGTTCCTGGAAGTCAAGGGGAGAGTCAGGAACTGGGACAGGCATGAGGTCACGGGTGCTTTTTAGACTAAGTAGAGGAGCTTTGGGTAGGATCCTGAGCCTGTTAGAGGAAGCTATGGGAAGCAGCATCGCAGAGCAGCTTCAGCCCATGGCCTGTGGATTCCAGATGGCACAAAGGACTAACCTCCTTCCGGGAGAATGAGCAGGGAGGTCACAGCATCGATCTAGTTTTGCTCCACTTGGCACGATGGCTTGAGGGCCCATAGAGTAATAAAAGGATGAGGGTGTGCTTTTGATTCCTTTCTCTTGGATTCAGCCTTACTCCCTACCCCTGCCATGACAGATGCCGAAAATCTGATCAAAGTGGCTAACCCTCTCCTCTGAAGTAATCACAGAACAGGGTGGTGTTTGGATTGTGTACAAATACTACATGATTTTGAACAGGTTCAGCATCCCCAGTATGGGCCTACATTACCCCTTGCTCATGCAGCTGATCTTGCCCCCACTCCAGGGGCCATCTTCCTGACTCCAGGCCTATCTTTGGTTTATGTACTCCCAACCACATTGTTAATCTAATTGGCTAGCGCATCCAATACCTCTTCAGTCTGCCAGCCCTGCTTTATCTGACCACCTTGTTATGAGAACAGACTTGGGTTTTGATGGTTGTGAGTAAAATTGAAAATAATTGTTGTTTTCAGCTCTTCAGGTTTAGTTGAGAATACAGTGGCTAAGAGGATGGGCTCTGGGAACTGACTCCTGGGCTTAACATCCCAGCCTTAACAATGTTGGAGCAGTGACTTTGTCTCTCTGTGCCTCAGTTTCCTCGTTAGGAAATGGATATGACAGTGCACTTACCTCCTATAGTCATTGCCAGTGTTAATTGAGGTCACACATGAATGTGCCAAGAACAGCTCTTGGCACACAGAAAGTGCTACAGGAAGTATCTACTGTTTTTACATTGTAATTGCTACCATCATCAGCAAGGAAAAAAGATGTGGTTATTTTTGTGATCAGACAGCCTCTGTTGGTAAGCCTATGTACCCCTACCATTTTCACTGGAGGGGTCACTGGGATCCCCAGTTTTTGTTTCATTTTACTTTTAAGATATATTTATTTCAAAGAGTCAGAGAGAGAGAGAGAGATCTTCTGTCTGCTGCTTTACTCCCCAAGTGGCCAGGGATGATCCAAGCTGAAGGCAGGAGCTTCATCTAGGTCTTCTTGTCGGTGCTGGGACCCACTTGAGATATCTTCCCAGGAGCATTAGCTAGGTTCTGGATTGGAAGTGGAGCAACTGGATCTGGAAATGATGCCCATTATAGGACTCAGTCATGACTCAACATGCTACGCTACAACAGCTACGCTACAATGGTGGCACCTTATTTCATTCCACAGGGGTTACAGCTTGGTCATTACAGCTGATGATTGAAGAACAAGAGCCTTGACTGAGGTGACTTCTGCCGACTTGGAGGGTTAGGGTGAAAACACGACCGTTATAGTGTTTTAGCTGTCTGTAAAGGAAATGAGAGTGGACTCTCCATTCAGGAAGTGGAGCAGTGTAGGCCCAGAAGGGTCTCTGTTCCCTCACGAGCCACAACAGGCTTTTCTAATCTTTTACTGAAAGTAGGAATACTCAGCATCCTAGCAGTCACTGGGATGGAAAGCACACCTTTTCCAAATGTGATTTGCTCATGGAATGTTTAATTCTATTTCAGATTCATTTGATCACTCACAGCCTGAAAGCAGTGGACCACAGGAAGGCTAACTGGTGAGTTCTCTTTCATTTTGGAACAAAGCGACTGTGTGACATTATTATTGAAATGACATTCACACTTCTAAGTTAGAGACATCCCTGCTGGTATCATGATTAGATGTTTATTTATTTGCATTTTTTCTCTCCAAAATGATTTATGATGTTTCCAGGCCATTAAAAGAAAGAATAAAATCAGAGCAACCTGTGTTCTTTTGCTGAGAACACGGGCAGGAAAAAGATCCATGATTACATGCCAAATACTATTAAAATAAAAGCTTTTTGTGAAGTAGATGTATTTCCAGACCCCTGTTGATGGTCTGCTTGTTTCGAGCAGTATCCACAACAACAGTGTGCTACTTCAGCCAAGGAATTCAGACGACCCCTTGCTGTGTAATGAAAATTGCGCTATAGTGAAAATTGGCTCACAGCTATCACATATTAGGGCTGTCCTCTCTTATTGCTCAATTTTTTTTCCCTCTGATTTCACTTAACTGTAATTGCTGTGAGCCAGCAGTTCTGTGGTCATGATGTAGAAAACTCCTTTCAGAGATAGGGCTTGTTCAGTTAAAAACCTGGTACTGCATGTGGCTCACGCTGCTGGGTGACTATACTGTTAGCTGCAGGATATATTCGCTAGCTCTGGCTGTGTAGCAAACTATTCCAAAACTTAATGGCTCAACATAGCAATCATTTTTTCTGTCTTGCAGTTCTGCAGGTTGGAGATCTGGGCTGGGCTCAGCTGTGTGGGTCTTAGGCTTCAGTTGACACCAGCCGTGTGTTCAGTCCAGGTTGGCCGGGCTTTGCTTTGGGAGTGGCCTGGCAGTTGGCTGGAATGATGACAGTGACTAATCCTCAGCTTCTTGCAGGTTATTCCAAATTTTGTTCACTTGGCGATTAGGTAGGATATTGGACAGGATTATTATGGGGTTGTGAGTGGCGGCAGGAGCTAGAAAGAACTTGAGGCCAAGGCTCAAAACTGGCACAACGTTGCTTTCACTACATTACGAATGGGGAAAGCAGTGGCTGCAATAATATGTGTAAGTGCCCTGGTTCAAGAGATATAAACATCAGTTCTCCCTTAATGTGAGGATCTGCAGGATCATATCACAATGTGGATACAGTTATTAAAAGGATTGGTGGTTTTCCTTGTCAGTCTTGTGTCATCTTTATGGATCCAGTGAAAACTAGTGGTAGGATGAATAAAACATGGGCGAGAGGACTTTGATTAAGACGCCTTTCTCTGGTAGCCTGTCTGGCCCCATTCTCGCTGCCCGCAGCTCAGAGGCCCCATCTTTCTTCTGACAGCTCAAACAGGTTCCCACGTGTCCCCATCAACAGCAGGTTTTCCATCTCCCAATGCTATTTGAGTCTCTCGCGTAAGTTGTGCTTCTCTTCCTCTTTAGGAGGCTCCTCCTCTGCAGGCATCCACTCTCTGGTCTCTCCACGCTCTGTGTCTGCTTCCATCCTATTGCTCCTTTCCTCCTGTTCGCTTTAGTCTGTCCAGAGTAGTAGTTGCTCAGCGTCTCTCCTGAGGACAGCTCATTCTGCATATCCCATACCCACATGGAAATCGACCTGGTTTGTGAGGCCTACTGGAATCTTCTCTCCCCTCCTGTCTAATCCTATTGTCTGGGTGCTCATCCACTCTGTTTCCTTCGCATGCCAGCCGTGGCTTGCACTGGTCACTCTGCTTTCACCTTGGCACCATGGCTTAATTAGCTCTGTCAGAGCCAGACGCTGTGCATATACACTTGTGCTCAAAGCAGGGCTCACAGTATAGCAGGTACTTAGGCCACCAGGAAGCAGTGTGAACCCCACTCACATTCATCTGCTAGCAGGTCAGGGAATTCCACGAGCCACCTTTCTTGGGCTGTCTACATTCACCAGATGTAGGAAATTCCCCCTAGGTCTTGAAACACTCAGATGATTCTGATTGGATTGCTCTGCAGTTGACAGTCACTTGATGTGCAAAGAGCACAACATTTATACAAGGTAGGAGATTGAATCCAGCTCTGGAACCTTAATGATTCAGTTTGCCCATCTGTAAAATGGTAACATTTGATTTGTAGATTAATGGGAAGATCAAAAAGGATATATGTAAAAGTGCTTTATAATCTGTAAAATGCAATTAAAATGCCTTAGTAGCTGTGGATCTCTGAATAATTAGCCTTGTGACAAGCACAGTGAGGTGGTAGCAGAGGAACAGGCAGTGAGGGGGGTTGAGTGGAGGGTTGGTAGGTAGGACTAGTAGTGACAAGCACAGTAGCAGCAGTGAGCCTCTGCTGTTCATTGAATGCTGATCATATGCCAGGCACTGTGCAGACCGCTTACATTTTCATAATACAACGGGTCTTCAGGAAGTTTATGGAGACTATATATCACACAGTGAGGCATAGATTTTAAAGACTTTTTGTACCAAAATCAATTTATCTTTTAATGCCATTGTTCCACAACATCTTTAAAATAAAGGTTTATTTGAAACAGAGACAAAAAAAGACAGAGCTCTTCTGCCTGGTTTACTCCCCAGATGCCCATAATAGCTAAGCTAGACTGAGCCAGAATTGTGACCCTGGAGCTTAGTCTGGGTCTCTCCTATGTGCATTGCCACACCCAAGTACCTGAGCCCACTTGATGCCTCCCAGGCTATGCATTGGCCGAAAGCTGAATCGGAAGTGGAGCTCGCACTGGAACCTAGCTACTCCTTTATGGGATGTAGCATGTCTTCACTGCTTCACCATATCTGTTGAAGTACCTGTGCATACGCCACTGCTAGTGAATTATTGCAGTGGCTTTTTACCCTCTTCAAAATACCTGCTTAAAATGTACATGTCGGGCCTGGCGCGGTGGCGCAGTGGTTAAGGTCCTCGCCTTGCACGCCCGGGATCCCATATGGGCGCTGGTTCTATGCCCGGCAACCCCGCTTCCCTTCCAGCTCCCTGCCTGTGGTCTGGGAAAGCAGTCGAGGACGGCCCAGGGCTTTGGGACCCTGTACCCGTGTGGGAGACCCTGAAGAGGCTCCTGGCTTCGGATCAACATAGCATCAGCCGTTGCACTCACTTGGGGAGTGAATCATCAGACGGAGGATCTTCCTCTCTGTCTCTCCTCTCTGTATATCCGCCTTTCCAATTAAAAAATAATAATAAAAATAAATCTTTAAAGTGTACATGTCACTGGGAGAGAAAAGTTGTTATCAACCAGCGAAATTTAGAGTCGGGTATAAGGACCTGCAGAGGTTTGAGGTGGTTCAGTTTGGTGGGAGGAATTGATGAAGGGAGGGCAACCAGTAGCACTGCCAAGAATGGGTGTGGGTGTCCATGAGTAGCCCAGAGGACAGCCAGCTGCCTGTGGCAGTGGTGTGGGGTGGGAGGATAGTAAGCAGCAGAGTAAGAGGAGGAATAGGTTGCGATATTTGCTGACTTGATAGTTTATCCTGAGCTAGTCACGGTCCAAGATACTTGTGCACTTACAATTTTCCTATGTTTTCATGTTGTTGATATTAGTCTTTGTGCCCATCTTCATTTAGAAGTTCTTGAACTGGCTTTTAAATACTTGTAAAATACAATGCAAATCAGTATAATAAAGGAGATGGATGGTAGGGATGAAGAAAAAGTCAGAGAGAAGAGTAGGCCTTGTGCTCGGGTGAGATCCTGTCCATTTGCTAGCCTGTCCCACACTCTGGCCTCTGAGAACACAGTGAGTTCTCAGCCCACAGCGGCTGGAGCTGAAAGCACCTGCGTCCTCGGAAGATGGAAAGGAATGTCTCCAGGTGCTCCTAGAGGAGGGGCCAGACGGCAGAGCAAGACCAGCCCTGTGTAAAGGGGAATAATACAGACTTCCCTTGATGTAAGCAAATGCGGTAACACACAGGAGTGCAGTCCAAGACAAGCCCTTCCAGGCCAGGTGTGCATTTGCCTGTTGACCTTGCTTAATCCAAAGATAAGTCAAGGAATCCCAACTGGAATAACAAATATCTAATTCACATTCTCCCTTTCCTGCCACTTCACAATGGACCTGGCAGATTGTCAGCACTGTCTTCATGCTGAGCCTTGGCATCTGGCCATGGGCTATACTTGGCACATGAGTGAAGTCAACTGACCATCTAAAAAAAATAATAGGCAACTTCCTGACAGCACCCTGTGAATTTCGTCTTGGTCCCTGTCATTCTGAAACATGACATTAGAATGGTTTTGCACACACAGATGCTGACCCTGCTGAGGGTGACCTATGAAATCCTCTTCCTAGGCTCCACCTGTAGCCCTCCTTTTGTGCCAAGTCCGAGGGTCAAAATTGTTTCTGACTGTGAAGTGTTCAGTATCTCTTGGGGCAGTTTGACAGGCTCATGGGACTTGCCACCTGGTATTTCTTTTATAATAGCACACTATCTTCTCCCTTCTGGTACACAACAACTATAATATTTATTACAGGAAGTCGCATCTGATTTATGGCAGCATGACTGGCTGAACTGTTGTTGTAGAGGGTAGAAAGAGTATAATATCAAGGCCAGACTTTTTGCAGGCATGTCATAGGAAGAAAAGAAAATGCTTTAAGATTTACCTGTTATTTGAAACGGTACCCTGTAACTTTCTGGGTCTCCCATGTGGGTGCAGTTTCATCTCCCTTCCTTTTCACAGGCCATTAGCAGGGAGCTGGATCAGAAGTAGAGCAGCTGAGACACTAACCTGTTGCCCCCAGAGGGGACAACAGCATCAAAGGTGTTGGCTCTACCAGCTAGGCTGCAGTACAGACCCCAGGAAGAACAAATTTTAATCATTTTATTCATTAGGAATATTGTCAGAGGGGAGCCTAGAATTCCACAAGGACAACCCATGAAAGTGAATTTCCTTTGAATTAATTTTATTAGTTCATTATCTTGGTTGCAAACATCAGAAATCCAGTGTAAATTGTTTATTGAATGACTTGGATCCTCGTGCTGCGAGGCTTCAGGCATAGCTATACCAGCAGTCCAGAAGGTGTCATCAGGCCGTTCTCTTTCACACTCTTGGCTCTGCTTAACTCTCAGTCTTGCTCTGTGTCACCATGCTGGCTTCAGCAGTGAAGGTTTAAGTCATTTTCCGAGCTCTGGATTTCCATGAATAGGGTCACTCCTAACACAGTTCTAGCAAAGGACCAAGAACGACTGAGTATTCCTGACTGACCCAATTTGGATTGCCTGTCTGAATCAGGGTCACCAAGAGTAACTTGTAAACAGTGAGCTGTTTCTCTTTGATTTGCTGATGTGTCCTGTGAGAGAGGGAAATCCCAGAGACCGGGATTCCTATGGGAAAGGGAGGGCGTTAGTCGCTAGAATAGAAAGAAAGAGAATGGCAATCGTTAACATTTCTGGGTATGGACTACTGGTTTAGAAATTCTTAATTTGGAGTCCATATAAGTTGAAAGGTTAAAAATTAGATTCGGCTTCAGTCACCTTGACTATTTATATCAAGTTTGGTGTCACAGCCCAGGTTATTGACAAGTAAACATGTGGCGAGGACAAGGAGGGGTGTCTGCGCAGCTGCACATGGGGCCCAGTGGCAGCTCTTGGTCTGATGATCACACATGAGGACTTCATGATTGAGTGTTCAGGATCTGTAGGAGAAGATGTGTATCTGGAGATGATGGATGGGCTTCAGTGGATCTGGGAACTTTCTGGAATTATTTTTAAAATTGGATATGTGTACTTTTTCACTGAAGGGAGGGACCGTGCATTCTATCATTTTTCTTAGGACTCAGTGATCCCTTGTACTGATGGAGAGCCATGCTCTCACTCCCTCCACTTGCTTTCGATTTGATCAGGTCTTCTTACGTGTTTGTATCTTGTCTTGGCTCAAACAGTAAAGCTAAGTGTCTGATAAACAGCTCCTGTGGGGCAGACAATGACGGCAGTGGCTGAGCATGTTTTGTTAAATTACAGCTTGAGCTCTGGAGGCTTGCAGGTAGAGTTTTCACAATTATAGTTGCCATTTACCTAATGCCAGGCTCTGTGCTAGGTGCTTTACAGACATTATCTGAACTATATATTTATCCACATGACTGCAATTCCCTGCACTTCGAGTCTGTTGTAGTGCCACCTGCTAGAGCCAACTCCCTCCAGCTGCCAGGCTGGGAACATGGGCTACCAAGGCTTGAGTGTTTCCTCTCTCTCGGCTCCACCTCCTCAGCCCGAATGGGTGGGAATCCTGGAATCCCAGCGCTGGCACAGACTGCAGAGAACCTTTAGTTCCGTGGTCTTCAGATCCCACTTATTGGTTTTCAAGCCTAAGAGTCCCAAGAGGGAAAGACTAGCAAGAACCAGGTCCCTGTCCTGCCTCGGTCACATTCTTCTGGAAGCCATTCAGCTGACAGAATAACAGTTCAGTATTAGATGACAAGGTTTGAGTCCAGGGTCCTGCCACTTCACTCACCTACCTATGTAACTCTGGGCAAGTTGCCTCACCTTTCTGAGCCTGCTCCTTATCTGTCAGAGGGGCTGATTCTTGCTTCATGCAGCAGTCAGAGGGGCTGAATGAAGTAGTGTCTGTGGAGTCCTTGGCAGGGCGCCTGGCACATGGTTGGTAACTAGCAAAGGTGTGCTATGACTTGTGCACTGCACTACGTGGAAGGTGAGACAGAAGTCAGACACAGCTCAGTCCTTGTTTCCCACCAGACATTGCAAACTCTTTCAGGGAGGTCTGGTTTTCCTTATTTCCTGATAAAAGATTGGTGAGGACCATGACTTTTCTGGCCACCACTAGGTGATAGGAAGTCCTGAGGCCACTTGACATCAGCAGTTCTCTCTGTGCACATCTGCATACACACACACAGCTTCGCATGGGCCATGTGAAATACCTTCCCTTGGGGAGATTCCCCGCCCCTCCTGCCCACCTCCTCCCACTCCTCCCCTCCACTGTAGGTCTCCTCAGGAGCTGGGGGTGGAGACCAGTGCCAAGTCCTTACCTGATCCTGGCTGCTGGCATCTGGCCCTGGGCTCCCAGAGCCTGGCTGATGGGGTGAAGGACCTTTTCTGTCACCTGACTGCCTCCAGGGTTTTCTGCAGAACTCATGCACCGACCTCACCAGGGCCTCCCCTGCTGCTGTCACCTCAGCCTTTTGGCTTCCACTCAATCTCTGTGGGATCCTTCACACTCGCAGGCCTTTTTTGGATGGTCCCTGTTCTGAGGAGTCCCAGTGGGTGCCTTGCAGGTGCCCCTGTTCGCACTCCTGTGACATGGGGGCAGGGGTCACTGCCTTCCTGGTGCAGCTCTCCCAGGTTGGCTCCTCGGGCTTGTGTTACTTGCAGTTCCCAGGACTCTGGGAAATACGTGTCAGGCCCTCCCAAGTCCTGCCTTTGGAACCCCTCTGTGAAGGCTTCAGCTGAAAAGTGCACCCACTTCACCCAGCCACCTTGGGGACGAGGGCATCAGAACACTGCCATGAGAAATCTTCCTTCTGGAATGATCCATCTCTTCCCAATGACCTGACCTGTGTCCTGAACGACCAGCTAGGTCAACATCTTAGAAATTTCCATATAATGGTCTGGCTCTTGCTTTGGAATTTCCCGTCTGTTGCATCTTGCACTGCAGTGGAAACTTCCACTTCAATGTCTGGTATAAGGAACTTCTCTCCAGTACCCCTGGAAGTAGCTCTTCGACCTGTGCTAGAACCATGTCCAGGAGTGGTGCCCTCCTCACCTGCCTCTCCCCTTCCTCCCTCAAATCATTCCATTCAGATCACTGGGAGTTTTGGGAGTGATGCTCATTCCTAGCATGCCATGTAATCCCTTTATGTCCTTTTTTGTGGGGTCAGCTGTGTGTGTGTGTGTGTATGTGTGTATGTATGTGTGCCTCTATGTTGAGGCTTCATTTGAGAGGGCAAGCCTGGGCAACAGGGCCTCCGGTGTGGTGCCCCGATACCCTGTTCTCCAGGACCACAGCATATCCTTTGAGTTCATCTCTGGGTAGCTGTTCTCTATCTGCCCAGCAAGGTGTACTTGCTGTGACTCCACAGAAGCTGGGATGTGTTTTGGCAATGTGCTGAGTCGCTGTTTTTCACTCTTTCCACCTGACCACAGTTCCTGTCGATCTAAGAGCCGATTTGCTGTCGCCACGGGAGCATTTTGATCAGGGCTCCACACAGAGTTTATGAACATGCGGAATCACACTGGGCACAGCATGTCCTGGCTCTTCCCAAAGCCCCTCCCTCCCGCACCTGGCTTGCAGTTTTCCTATATGCTGAAATAGCCTTTGAAGTCAGCAGATTTTTCACCTTGAATTTGAGCTGCCAACCAAGTGTCTTCCTTGGTCATGTCCAAGTGGGGCCCTGAAACAGTTAGGTCACTCGGTGTTCAGGCTCCCTGCACTTGATGAAGGTGGTTCAGACGGACAGATGCCACATGCTAGCAAGATGCTTGGGTGAACCAAGTTTGGAGGCCCTTTGGGGAGAGTGACTGAGGAATGCATTTAGTGCATTTCATATGGCCCTATCATGGACTGGTTCTCTTGGCCAGACTCAAAATTGTGTATCCGGATGGGAGGCAGACTTATGTCCTCGTGTTACTACTTCTACTGGCTGGTTGCAAAGGAGGCAGGGTAAGGCTCCCTCCCTCCCAGTCTCTCTCTGAGACCATCACAGTAGCCTCATATACAAGTGATAATGGGGTCAGAGAATAGAACTCAACTCCTGCAGTACTGCTCACTTGTCTTCCCTGGATGGTAGAATTCTCCTGCTCTCTGTTTGCCTGTTCAAAGGTCTATAGATAGATGTAAGAGCTCTTAGGCTAATTACCCAGAACAAGCTTCCTGTTTATGAACCTTTTCCATGTTGGAAGGTGGCCTGGTAGAAGCAGGTCATTGAGTTCAGATCTTTCCTCAGCTGTGGAGCTTAATAAATAGCAACTGTAATTTGCATCTAACTATTGACCATTCTTAAACATCTTTAGAGCTTTGGAAAAGTAACCTGATCCTCTAACCATTTTTTTCTTGAAGTTGAGTAGGAATTTGAAAAGACATCAAAATATATGTAACCGAGCTTCATGCTCGTCTCCTGGCAGGCTGTGAGCGCCAGCGCTGCCTTCCAGCACGAACTAGGACCCTCTGCAGCCTGGGGTGTCAGCCCCAGACTTCCCTCACCTCAAGGGTGGGAGCCCAAGTGGGGTGCAGCAGGGACACACAAATAAGCAAAGCCTGTTTCTGAGGGTAAAGCAAATACAGAAAAAAACATAGACTAGAATTGCTTATTTTTTTAACTTGAGAAGCAAGCAGGGGATGAGAGCTTGCTCATCTGGTTCACTGCCCGGATGCCTGCAGCGGCTGAGGTGGGCATCAGCAGCTGCCCATTCCAGCCCCCACCTGGGTGGCAGAATCCCAATAACCTGAGCCGTCCCTGCGGCTGCTTCCTGGCATCTACACTGGAGGGAGACTGGAGCCAAGAGCCAGGGCAGGACTCACCCCAGGCCCTCCAATGTGGGGCATGCAGGGACCCTAATTTCCCGGCTAAATATCTGCTCCAGACAACACAAATCTGCATTTTGGCATCTTGGTGGTCATACAACAAGGCAAAGGAAGAGGCCTGGAGGGGGTGCCAGTTAACTTTCACCTAGGGCACCTAGGGACAGAGTCAGTTTTTATGGGAACTGAGTTTGACAGAATTTTGAGGTTCTCTTTAGAAAATAGTTTAAAAATTAGGAATTGAGGGTCACTGCCAGTGAAAGAACCTATGCCTCATGCTGTGTAAGCATCATTAACTCCCAGGGGGCCTTGGTGAGGAAAGTACTGGCAAGGGGTTCCCACAAGCACTGTCCACAAATGGCAGCCCCTGTGACTCAATCTTTGCTTCCAGGAGTGAATGGAAGAGCTGGCGAAGGAGGCATGCAAGGTGGTGGGTGGCATGGCAGATGTATATTAACTACAAGCTCGTGGCCAACAGAGGCTGCCCTGCTGCTTCCTGGCAGTGCAGTACCTCCCCTGGAGGCTGCATGACATCCCTCTTTCTGGCTGATTGGATAATCAGCTGGCTGAAATAGACCCAGCGGGACATCCTCCCTCAGTCAACCTCACCATGGTGTCAGGTCGGGCAGAGCTGTAACCATGACCTCAGGTCAGGGAGCCACCTGCTTGCCTGCAGAGTTAATCTGACCAAGTACCCCTGCTCTGACTCCACTGTAAGTGCCTCCTTCCTTCTTACTGCTAGGCAGGGCCGGAGTCCTTAGCTAACAGAGTGGAATGTGTTCAGAAGAAACAAGAGGATGGAAAGATACTCCCTGTGGATGGAAGAAAATGAACGCAAAAGAACTTCTGTTCAGCGATGTGCAGCCAACATCGCCCCCTGGAGGAGAACTAGACATTTGTTTAAAATAGTTCCTCTAAGGAGTTCTCTTAGGTTGATGGTCTGGACACTGGCAGCCTGTGAGAAGTCAGGTTGGCAGAAGGGGCTTGCTCCGTTAGAGTCTTGTTTGCTTGATTGGTTTGCCTCACTGTGGACTTAGGGTTGGATACTTCTATCCGTGAAAGGATAAAAATAGTTAAAATGCCATCAGGTTTAAGGCTCACAACGGATATACCTATGGTTGATTTTTGCCAAGCATTTTTCACCAGAGCTAGTTCTGACAAATTATCATACCCTTGAACTTTCTTTTACTCTCTGGAGTTGTAGCAGATACATAAAATCAACCAGAAAATGGGAATTTTCAACCACAAACTGGTTATCTGCTGGAGGTGCTAGATTACAGATTTTGACCATGTTGCCTATATTTAAGTCTTTAATGGAGTTCTGCTAGTGCAAATTACTTGCCTCAGTCCATTCACACTTGCTACTAATGACAGCCAGGAAGTTGCTTTCAATCACAAGAGAACTAAACAGGTGATTGCTATTTTACTGCCACTTCCCACATTTGCTGTGTGTTTAGGAAAAAAAATGCAAGACACGCTCAGAAGAATCATAGTTGAAAAAGAACAGTTCTTTTCTTCTGTTAATACAGGACTCTCTCCTGACAGCTTATTAATCCTTTATTAATTATTCAAGTGCTTTTAATGATAATAGCAGACCGAATGACTTAGCTTCTGTTGTGTCGTATACAAACAAGGGCTTTTATTAAGAAGACTATCTCCTGCCTGTGGTGGTCCTGCCCCTGGGTGACCCTGTTTGTTGACTCCTTCCTTCAGCCTGCTCCTCCTCCAGGAGGCAAGGGGGCAGTATTTGAGGGCATGGTGCTGTCAAGAGATCGTGCCATGTCAAATCTGCTGTTTATTTGTGTCTCATTTTCCTTGAAAGAGGGATGTGAAAAACAAAATGCATGCACACCTCCTATAGGGTATTGTGAATTGTATTTTTTTCGGTATTTGACAGATTTCTAATTATTATTAGTCTAATGTAAGTTTTAACTCATTTTTAGCACATTCAATTTTTATGTGAGAAAACCCTGTTTTAATGCTCCATCTGTTTGCTGTTTTCCAAAGCGTAAGGTGATCAATTGCTCAAAGTACCAAACAGGCTTTATGTAGGTGAGGGGAGTTCCATTTCTGCTGAGTCGAATCCCTGGGGGTACTCCTCTCTTCTGTTCATTGACTCACACTGACAAGCTGCATTCCCTGGTAGGCTAGATGAATGCACAGGATGAGTTGCTGGATTTTCCTTGTGAATATTTGGACTTCTTGCCAGTGGCTATAGCTACTACCCCTGTTATTTGAAAGAGGATGCAGAGACACATACAGCAACATGAGCATGTGAACGCATAAACATACACACAATCATAGTCATGCTACACACAAATGCATCAACACACATACATGTGAATGCATATGAAATACATGCACACAGATACACGTAAGTAGAACATCAAAACATGCAGAAACACACATACATGTACATACACACAGCTCTTGCTAACTTTATTTCTTGGTGTTTATCCCTTCCCGCTGTGGAGTGACCTTGAACTTACAGTTCAAGAACCAGCCTGCTGATGGAGGAGCCTGAGCAACTCCTCTGACAGGACACAGACCCTACAAATAAGCGCAAGAAGCATGAAAGGAAACATCCCAGAAGAGGTTATGGAGAGTGTCCCATTGGCATACATTTGGCATGGGTTGGGGGCATACCACGCTGAATCAGTTCGCGTCTTCCACTGGCAAATCCAAACGCCGGAGCAGAGTGTGGGTCGAGCCAGGTTCAGTCACGACAAAAGCAGCACACAACACAGAATGCCAAGGTGAGGTTGCCTGTGCCAGATGTGACTGCAGCACCCAACCAGCAAACGTGAGAATCAGGAAAGGAGGGGCAGAGCCGGCAGGGGAATAAGGGGTGGTTCCTTTGCTGAACAGATGCTCCCACTGGAGAGCGTGAGCTGGGATGGGGACAGACCAGACTAGGCAGGGATACAGCACCTGTGCGCCTCATGTGGACCAGATCAGGGAAAAGCCAGGATAGGCGGACTATTCCTACTGGTGCAAACAAAATTAGAGTGGGTGAGAGTTGTTGGGGCTTACCTGCAGCAGAAGCTGGCACTGGGGGCTAATACTGTCAAGTCAAACCACAGAACCACCTGGAGAGTGCATAATCCGGGAGTGGGAGAGGCCTGGGAGGGAAATAGTGGGCTCCTCCCTCGTGGGTTACCACTTCCACGGGAGGCCATGAAAACTAGGACAGGGGCTGGGGTGGTCAGACAGAGAGGCACTCAACAACAACCGTAAGGGCTGGATAGTTGAGCTGGTTAGATGGAACTAAGCTTTAATACCCACTGACATGTACAAGAGTCGAATGGGGTGTGGGACAGACTGGACTAGTCTGCTACACATACTGGCAAACCAGGGTAGGGGGTGGGCCTGGTGAGGGTTATTGTGGGTCGCTCTGACTGGACTGCAGCTCCCAGTGGTTTATGTGAGGGCCAAGTATGTGCTGGGCATAGTCAGGCTGGACTGCAACTCCCATTGGTTCCAGTGGAAGTCGGGACTGAAAACAGAACCAACCCAGCAGTTGCAATCACCAGCTGATCGGGGCAATGGACTATGGCGGGCCCTGTACTTGTTAGTACATATAGGAATCTGGTCTGGGAACACCTCAGAGTTTCTTTGTGGATCCCCCCAATCGAAATGGCAGACTCAGAACCCTAACCAAGAAAAGGCAGAAGATAGAACAAAGTAATCAACCACCTCAGCTATATGTTGGCTGCGAAATACTGGACAAATGGAGACTCTATGATGGACTATGTCAATCAGTGGATTCTTCAACAGCCTCATTGTGCCTGGAGTGGTGAGATTGGCAGCAATTCATAACTGGTGAACTATCAAAACCACTTGAGCAAGGATCTCAGAGCATGCCCCACATCCAGGACCTGGGGTGTATGGGAGACTGGGTGGGGCTTCTCCCTCAATATTCCCTTTACCTCGGATATATGAAGGAAACAATAGGTAAATAGTGGTCTACGCACTTTCCTTATAGCCCTCGTACCTTTTTACCGTAATTAACAATGTAAAGATTGCCAAAAATATAATAAATTTTAAAAATAAACAAAATATAAACCTTAAAAAAAAAAGAACCAGCCTGATTTGTGAGTTGTGAGTGGTCCTGGGGTGACATGCAGTAGCAAGGCCAAGGAACAGGAGAACAGATATGAGCACCGTCTAAGTTCAGAACGTTCTCCAGCTGTCATTATTCGTAGACAGCAGTGTCCTGCGGTTAATACTCCTGTCAGCCAGGACACACAGGGAGTAGGACAGAGTTAGGAAATGGGTCCTTGAGTTGTGTCATAATGAGTGTGTCGTTGGAGCCAGGCAGTGTGTAGGTGGGTCTTTGTGATCAGTGCTTTGAGATAGAGCCCTGTTCCCATCCCACACTCCCTGCTGCAACTACAGACTCCATCATCTTCCAAAGCTCCAGGTTTTTCTTGCCCCCCAGGAACTCACCCGCTTACTCATGACCACATCAGTTTGTGCATTTCATAGTCCTTACCACATCCTGTATTATCTGATTTGTTTCTTTACTTGAGATTTTTTTTGGTCACATCTAGAATACTGACTGCCAAATGAATGTTTACTGAGAGAGTGTGCACAGACAAGAATATCCAGGGCTCTGAGAAGGGTGATCTTTGTAACAGTACTGTAAGGTTGAAACCAGTGAAAAGCAACAATGCAGTGCTTTCTTTTTTTTTTTTGCTCTTTCTAAATTAAAACATGTTTCATAGCATGCCCGGGTGCAGTTAGCCTGTGCTGGAGTACCCACCCCACACTTAATCCCTTGTTGCACTATAGATTGACAGCTTTTAATGAAAGGTAGTTAATAGGATATCACAGTCTTAAAATATCCATTATTTCAAACACATATGGTAGAAATTCATGGAGAAAAGCCTGTAGACAGCTAATGGGATGGAACCATTCTAGAACAAGAGTGAAATTATGCAACAACTCAAGATGATGCAATGAGGAATGCTTTGGCCCAGCACATCTCACTGCCATCACTAGTAATGGCACGTGTTTGCTTGTGTGAGGTTTCCCAATCAGGAGCATATGACAAGCCCAAAAGGAGGAGCATTCTACAAAAAAAAAAAAAAACTGGCCTTTGTGCTTTAAAAGGTTCAATACCATGAACTACAAGGAAAGCCTAAATGTGTTTATGGAAAGCCAGAGACAGGACAGGTGTGGTCTTTGTGGCATATCAGGTTAAGCTGCCACCTGCAAGGCTGACATCCCATAACAACTGTCAATTTCAGTTGCAGCTGCTCCGCTTCCCATTCAGCCCCCTGCTAATTCACCTGGGAAAGAAGTAGAACAGGGCCAGGCTCCTTGGGTCCCTGGACTCATGTGGGAGACTCAGAAGCCCTGGCCTAATCCCCAGGTGGCTGCAGTAAAGTGGAGCCACCTGGGGAGTGAGACAGATGATGACGTGCTCTCTAACTCTTAAATACATAAAAATCATCTTAAAAATTGAGACAGATGGGGAGGACATCTGAATGCAATGGATTTTCTTCTTAAAGAGACAGTTGTTAAGATCTGAATAAGGCTTTAGATTCGATAATAATGGCTTATCAAGTTAATTTGCTGATGACAAATTGTGCTGTAGTTCTGTAAAGAGAACTCCTGATTTGTAGGAAATACACACTGAAGTAGTGAGTGGATGTTTTCCTTCCCTTCCATCTTCTCTGTTTTTCTTTCGTACCCACTGTACTGAGGGGTAGGTGTCAAAGTGAATATAGTAAAATGTTGAGTATTCTTATAATTATCCTCTAAATTTGAAATTATATCAAAAGTTTTTTTAAAAAAAGTACTAGATTTATCTCTAATCACAGAGAAATACTTATGCCGAAAAAGAGCAAAATACAAGATGCCAGAGTGATTTCCCCAATGTTAAAACTCATGAAGAAAAAATTAGAAGGAAATATTGCAACATGTTAATCTTATTATTTAATAGTTAAGTTGTTTTTTACTCTAGAGGTGATGCCAGCATTGTGGCACTGCAGTCTAAGCCACTGCTGGGATGCTTGCATTCTGCACGGAGTACCTGGCCGATCACGTCCTGTCTGGGCTTCCAATCCCACTTGCCACTGACGTGCCTGGGCAGCAGTGGGTGATGGCCAGGTGCTTCAGTGCCTCAGCTCACTGCAAATCTGCATGGAGGTTTCCTGGCTCCTGGCTTCCGCCTGGCCAGACCGAGCTGAGGTGTCCATCTGGACAGTAATAGGGGAGATGAAAGAATTTTCCCACACCGATCACTCTGTCTTTTCCAAATGTATATTTTTAAAATAGAGGCTAACTCAGGAGATCTGTGAGAAACCTGTTCTTATGTCTTTACTGCTGTGCATGGCATTTAGCAGAAGCATATTACATACATATATTCATACTTTTTGTTTTTCTTAATTTTTGCTTTTGTGTAGCAAAATTTTAATGAAAACTCTATGGGGTCAGAGTTTAAATGTGATGCTTCCTCCATCTGAATTCCTCTGTTTTCTGTTACCTTTGGGTGTCTGATCAACACACTGGACTGCGTGGACACACAGGGAGTAGGACAGACTTAGGAGATGGATCCTTGAGAAGTGTCATAAAAGGTGTGTAGTTCAAGCCAGGCAGTGTGTAGGTGGGTCTTTGCGATCGGTGCTTTGAGATAGACCTCTGGGCTGCATAAGGAAGGAGGAGCCTGGGCACATGGTCTGTGTTCCAAAAATGTTCACGGCCCACAGGGCAGGCACAGCACCAGCCTGTGGTAGCAGTCCTGGGCCAGTCACTGTTGCCACAGCAGTTCCCACTGTGGATCCACTTGCACCGTAGGTAATGTTTCACCAGGTAGTTGCATTGAACTCTGGCCTACAGGTAAGTGAGACCTTGACATTTAGAGAAGGGTAGTAGAGCATCCCAGCTCATGCTAGTCAGAGGGCAGGATTTTACAGAGGTCAGGCCCTGTTCTCTCCAGGGCAGGAAGGGAGTTGCCTGGCTGCAGGAAGTAGGCGGCGCTCCCTGTGGTCCAGGAGCAAAGCCTGACAAATCTCTGTGCTCCCACTGACAGCATCACGGTGGACGGCTGCCTTCCCACCTGCTCCATAGAAGGCAGGTGCTGTGTGGACAACTTCACGGTGGGTGCCAGCTGATCCCTGATATGCTCAGTTAAACTGTTCATTAAGTTTCATTTGTTTGGAATCGTGAGGGCCACTTGTGCCTGCGCTTGGCTTTGCATGCTCGCACAGGTGTCTCCAGAGACCCGGGGTCCTCCAAAGCTGGGCATATAACTCCTCTGCAAGCCCTATCTGGGCCCAGAGTCTCTCCCTGCAGAAGAGCCTGAAGACACTGACATATCAGCTTTGTAATCCGCTGTGTAACTGAAGCAAACAGATACACAACAGTGGGTAGGAATTGTACAACTGGCTTGGGTGGGAATCCTCTCCAGTTATCGCCTTAAAAAAATAAAATGATTGAGGGCCCAGCACGGTAGCTAAGCAGCTGAAGTCCTTACCTTGCACACACCAGGATTCCATATGGGCACCAGTTCCTATCCCGGTGGCCCTGCTTTCCATCCCGCATTCCTGCTTGTGGCCTGGGAAAGCAGTTGAGGACGGCCTTAAGACCATATACCTGCATGGGAAACCTGGAAGAACCTCCTGACTTTGGATCAGCTCAGGTCTGGCCATTGCGGCACTTGGGGAATGAACCATCAAACAATAGGTCTTCCTCTCTGTCTCTTCTCTCTGCTTAGCTAACTTTCCAATAACAATAAATAAATCTTTTTTTTTTTAAAGTGATTGAGAACGTTACTGTGTACATGAGGTCCAATGTCCATTTTAAAGGCCTCTTGTGGGTTGTTAGAGTGACGTATCAGGATCACTGATTATTAGGAGCAAGCATTCAGTAGAAGGGAGCACTAGGTTTTTGATCTGAAGACCTAGTTTCTAGTCCCAGGCTGAACCCAAAAACCCCAGAAGTGAGGAGAAATACTGAGCTGGAAAGGGGCCATAGAAATGTGTTGGTGCCTGATCCAACAACATTATTTCCAGAAACTTAGACCTGGAAAGGCATGGAGTCTCAAATTACCTATAGCTTCAACATTGTCCCCTTCATTTGGAAAGGGAAATGACTCCCTTACGTCCCCCTTGTGGGGTTGTTTGGAGGATTGCGTGAGACAGGGCACACTCATCTCTTGGCCCAGTCACTCCCTCGTCAGCCCTACATGCTCCTTCTCAGTAGTCTTGATTCCCTGCCATCTTCCCTATTTCACTTGACCGTGAAGTTGGAGACTTTTCCTCCCTGCTTGTTGTCACATCTCATGACCTGGCACGGCGTCTGACCTAGTCGATGCTCCTTCAGTGTTTGTTAACTGAATGAAGTGCCTTGCAAAGGTGGAGGGATTTGGGCACGTTGGAATCAAAACCCATGCTCTGATTTGTGGTTCCATATTGGCCTTGATTTTAGAGGAATTACTGTATTTCTCTGGACCTCAGTTTTCTTACCTTGAACTTAACCGACCAGACTAATCTGGTGGTGAGCACAGTGTCTGCTCTGAATAGGTCAGCGTCCTAACCACCAGCCTTTTGAGCAGACTGACCACTAGGTGTCGTGCTTGACCAAATAGCAGCAAAAGCTAAGGGGAAAAAAAAAGAAAAGCGTTGAACCAAGCGCTCTATCCAGAGCAGTGGGAAGGAGCTCCTACCTGGAAACTGGTTGCTTCTAGGGAGTCAGGGAGTTGCCCCAGGATTTAGGCTCTGGAACCAAGTATGTGTTGGCTCTCACAGTTCTGCCTACCTAAGCCAGAAACTCAGACGCTGTGGAACCTCCCAGGCTCCTGTTTGAGCAGCACAATGCAGGGAACGTGCCCAGCTCTTTCAGGATACAGAGAGCACTTTGTGCAGAGTTAGCAGCTCCAGGGGCTGCTCCTGATTTGATATGATGAAATGCTGAGATTGTGCTCCTTGCCGAGTGCCACAGCTCTGCTCTGCATTTGGCAAAGCAGCATTTTAAAATATTGCATTTGGTCACACATGCGTATTGTCTCAGTATCAAGGTAGTGGGCAACCTAAACTATGAGATAGTAGGACTTCTTGGAATATCACTGTGGAACTCAGTACCAAGCGGAGTGCTTTGTGTACACCTGGACTCAGCGTAGAAGGGGGTAGAGAGAAGACAACACCACCAAGTGTCCCTTGCTCAAATGACTCAAGCGCAGGATTTCTCTGTTGCACAGACCATCGTTCCGATCTGCATGTCTGACTTTTAAAATCATTTGGGGAAAGTCTTCAAGGAATAGCAATGACTGTGTGTATTATACACTGATTACGTGCAAGGCAAGCTAAGTGATATAGTTGTATTGTGCCTGTTTTGTAAATGAGGAACTAAAGGAGTGGAAATAGTTCAATAGTAATAGAAAATGGATTTGTAGTGCTTGCTGCAATTCGGGCAGTATTATAAGAGCTTTAAGTACCATTTTCATAATAACCCTGTCACATAGGTTACTGTTACTACGTTGGTTTTAGAGGTGAGAGAGCTGAAGCACACAGCCGTTAGATAGCTCTGTCAGAGCAGGGAAGAGGGGCAAGTCGGGACTCAGACCCCGCCCCATTTAAGTGCCTTGGTCCTTTTTCTAACCATTGTGCTATGTTGCCTCCCCTGGTTCTTTGTATACAGTAGATACTTGTTGCATGTTTCCTAAGTTGAACAGTGGTCAGACTGTAATTTGCCAACACAGCGACACTCTGGGGGCACCACAGGAGACTAACACTCCTCCCATTCCAAAACTGCACCACCGCCGTCAGGAGACACGTGGGCTGCTCCAGGTGCTGGCTTTAACTTAGGACATCTGAGCACAGGAGCGGTGCAGAAAAGGATGTCATTGTGGCAGGGATATTCAGGAAGCATGCCACAGGGAGCATCTCAGCTCATCGGCTTTGCTTCATACTGTTCTGGCCAGGATATTTCTAGGGTTGGATTGTTCTGGTGTCATTGGGTCCACTTTCTTTGGGCTCTCCAAGCCTCAAGCCAGGGCCAAAGGACCACTTGGCATTCTTTTTTTTCAGGATTTATTTATTTTTACTGGAAAGGCAAATATACAGAAAGGTGGAGAGACAGAGAGGAAGAACTTCATCTGCTGATTCTTTCCCCAAGGGGCTGCTGGGAGTCAGGATCTGCTTCTGGATCTCCCGCATGGATGTAAGATCTCAAGGCTTTAGGCCTTCCTTGACTGCCCTCCCAGGCCACAAGCAGGGGAGTGGATAGGAAGCAGGGCTATCAGAACATGAACTAGTGCCATATGGGATCCCAGCGCATGCAAGGTTAACGACTTTAGCCACTAGGCTACTGCACTGGGCCTTGCTTGGCATTCTTGAGACCTGCTCTGAGTGTCACACCAGCAGTGCATGTTCCCATGTGTGCGTTCAGCAACTGACCAGCCTGGTGCCAGGCTGTAGACTTGGACTTCACCTTGGTGATGAGATTTGAGGCAGGAAAGTGGGAGCTGAGCCACATTGATCATTCAGCCCTGGGGGCTGGAGTGCTAGACTTTGAAGTATGTTGCTGCGGTAGGAAACTGCAAAGTATGTACTTAAACCTCCTCCTTGGCCTTGTGATTCTGAGCATCACAACTTGGTGAACCCCTGGCCACTGCTGCATTTTCCCTTTCTCTCAATATGAATGTGTTTATTTGAAAGGCGGAGTTACAGAGCGAGAGAGAGAGCAAGAGAACAAGCGCATGCCTCTGTCCCCTGGCTCACTCAGCCAGCAGTTGGGGGTGTGCCAGCCTGAAGCCTGGAGCCTCATCCAGGTCTCTCATATGGGTGTGCGGCCCAAGGACCTGGGTCATCTGCTGCTGCTCTCATGAGTGTGTTAGCAGGGAGCTGGATCAGAAGTGGAAGAGCTGGGGCTCAACGCAGTACCTAGCTGGGATTCCACTGTCACAGGCAGTGACAATTTTCTGTACCACAAGCCTGGCTACCACATTTCCAATGAACTGCGCCATCATCCATGTGCTCAGAACTCAGCATCATTGTCCTGCGTGTCCAGGGAGCCCGAGGCCAGCACTTACAAGGCAGGCAGTGCTTGTCCTGCTCAATTTTCCCTTGTGACCAGAACCATGCTCGTCCAGACAGGGAGAGTGTGGAGCTGCCCAGCAAGGGCTGTAGGGGTGGAAAGGGAGGATGTGGAACACCCACACAGAAGGGCTTGCCTTGCACTGCCCTTCAGCCCAGCTTACTGCTGGGCAGTTATGCAGGCCCTGCTTCCCCATCTGCATGTACAGTTGGACAGGGGCCAGCAGTTGCCTTGTCATCAAAGAGCTTGTTGATGCTTAAGTTGCCGGCCAGAGGAGCTCTTGGACTCACATAGATTATCTCCTGTCCAGAACAGGTGTCTGCCTGTAGCCTCCTAGTGGCCTGCTCCTATAGTCTGGAGGTGGTTGCCCAAAGCTGGAGGCTCTGAACTGCACAGGCCGTACCTGAGCATCTGGGACAGGAGCACATGTGAACTTTGGCGGGGTGCACTGATGGGGAGACTGTTGTGCAGAGAATTTATGATCTTAAAGTGCAGCTAAGCCCTGAAGTATCTAGCTGTTGGATTTGAGAGTTTGTAAGGCCTGGCCTCTTGTCAGAACTGAGGGAAAGACTGAGGATCACAGAGGCTTGACCACTTGAGCTGGGACACATGGTGGCTGTGCTGGGACAGGAGCCATCATCTGTGTACCCTGTGGAGCTATAGGATTGGGTGACTGGGGAGGCAGATTTCCATTCCTCTTGTACACAACACACACACACAGCTTTGAACAAATGCTGCTCTGTTACTCTTCCCACCCAGTGTGTCAGCCAGAAGTTTCAAATCACTGTCCTCTGCCTTGTGGCCTCTCGTTCAAACCCCTACCACACCCCCACAGTCCGGAACTGCTCTCCTTTGAGCGCCAACCACAGCCACACGTGCTCTCCGGGACCCTGCCTGATGTCACCAGCCTGTTCAGAGACCGAGGAGGCACTGCAGTTCTGCAGTGCATGGCCGTGGCCTCCAACTCGCTGACCTCCCTGCTGTCTTCAGCCTTTCTTTCCCACATGCTGCAACTAGGAGTGTTTTTTAAACTGCACAACGGATCATCTCCTTTTGATTTCTTTCTCTGTCCTCCTTTGATGAACAAACTGCCCTTGTTCACGTGCAGAATAGATAGGCCTATGAAGGTGTTCCTGCAGCGTCAAGCCTGCCCTCAGCCTCCGTGCTGTAGCCTGTGCCTTCCCTGCAAGCAGCACCAGCACAGTCTCCTGATTGACTGTTCGTCTTCTCTACCCACCCCCAGATGATGATGGTGGATGACTCTTGGCTGTAGTTGTAACCCCAGGACCTGTCTCAAACTGGAAGTGTATTGCGTGTACATCAGTACATACCCTTGCTACTCAGATTTTACTTCTTCCACCACTGTGCAACACCTACCTCTGTGCTGTTTTTAAAGTTTTAGTTTCTCGATGGTTATCAAAGCCCTCATGTAAACAAACAAAACCTTACCACTAGAGATGTCCTCGGACCAGGATATATTTAGCACGATTTGTTGATAATTACAGTTCGTTGTTATGACCCTGGGACATTATAAAACTCTTAAGTGCTCTTGACTCATCAGAAGCAAATTAAGTTATTCACTTAGCAAACATTTTGAGTATCCACTTTGAATAAAATAGGTGCTCAATACAATGAGTTACATAACGAGAGAAGGATAGATTTTGCTTCGTAGAATGGATAGTGGAGCTTTTTTGTTTATATATCTTTTGCATTTTAAATATCTTTAGAAAAGAAAGAAGCAAAGACCCTAAAGAAGGCCCTTCTGAGAGAGCTTACAGGGTGAGTTCAGAAGGCAGTGATATCTCTTCCTTTAAGGCATAAGCTTGCAGGAGATACAAGGACTTATCAGCTGCAAGCCATGCCTTCAAAAAGCTCACAGTCCACAGGAAGAAACTAGATTTGAACATGAGTCCTTGTAATGCAAAGAGGGGACTGCCCAGAGGCTGTACCTGAATGAGCCATGGGTAACAGAAAGTCCAGCTCAAACTGACATAACCCAAAATGGACGCAGTCTTCTCATGTGAAAAGATGTTTATGTGCAGCCTGTCTGCATGTCACTGATTCACAGCTCACCAGCAATGTCATGTTCTTTCCATCATTTATGCCAATCGCTGAAACTTGGCTAGCTCTCCTCCCAGATGCAAAATGGGTGTAGGCACCCCTCAGCCACCAGTGCCAGGGCCAGTGCGATGAGCCATTTCTCCTGCATCTCTCCTTAAGAGGGAAAGGCCCTTTCAAATACCTACAGGTACTTCCTCTTATTTCACTGGCAAGATGTAGGATACCTGCCTTCCCCAAAACCCTGACAAAGAGATTGGGACCACATATGTGGTGTAGACCACCATCACTTATCCTGATCACATGAGGACGTGAAACAAAGAGGCTGCGAAACCACTGGCAAAAATGCCTTTCCCAGGGAACCATGGAGAGGCTCATGGTGCTAGAAGAACTGGGTGGGTACTCCCGAGTGGGCTCTTAATGCGAAAACCTGGTAGGGATGCGCAGGACTCTGTGAGTAAAGGCCCAGCTGTGAGTGAAAGTTAAACAGGAGAGACCCCATCAGATTGTCCTTCCCAAAATGTCATTTGGGGTACAGCAGGAAGGTGGGGAGACCAATAGAAGCTGCTGCCGCGTTGAAGCCACCCAGCAGGTCGCTGTGTCATGGGGATGAAAACAGGAGGGGGGTTGAGCCAACAGGACTTGGTAAAGCTGAGGGGGTGCCAGGGAGGATGATTCCAGGCGTCCAGCTTGGGTAGCTGCCCTGATGGTGGCACCACTCCCTGTGCTGCAGACTGCCATGCTAGGCGAGGTTTGTGGTGGGGATGGGAAGGCTGAGTATAACCAGAGCTTAGTGTGTGGGAGGTGGGCAGGCTCAGGCACAAGCTGGAGACATAATCAGGAGTCAAACACACAGGGTCCTGGGGCCTTGCTAAGAGCTTAGATTTGGGGGTGTGCATTGTGGCACAGGGAGTTAAGATTCCTCTGGGTTGCAGCATCCCCTATCTGAGTGCCAGTTGGGAGTCCCAGCTACTCTGCTTATAATCCAGCTTCCTGGTCATGTGCTTGGGGGAAAAGGTGGCTGATGGCCCAAGTGCTTGGGTTCCTGCCACCCTTGTAGAGACCAGGTGAAGTTCCTAGCTCTTGACTTGAGCCTGGCCCAGCCGAGGCTGTGGTGGCCATTTGAGGAAGTGAACCACCAAATGTCTCCCTCCCTTCCTGCCCTCCCAACTCCGTTCCCCTTCTTCTGTCTGTCTCACCCCACCTGCTCTGCCTTGCCTCCCACTCTGCCTCCACTCCCTACCCTGCTCTCTTACTTCGTTGCCACTTTTCAGATACATAAGTCTTAAAAGAGCTTATACTCCATCCTACTACAAATTCCTGCAGTTGGTGGTAAAGAAAAGTAGAAGGAAGAAATCAGAGAAGTCACAGCGCTGCAGGTAGGGACAGTGCATTGCATACACCGAGCACACTGGAGAGGAACTAGACAGCTGTAGTGGGGAGGACCATGAGCCTAATGGCACCTGTCTGTGTACAGCAGCCTTGTGCTAAGCAGAAGGGATCACCTGTTTTCAACTTGGCAGCATGCTTGCCTGCACTTTCACACTTCAGTGCCCCCCAGCTGTCCTGCAGAGCTGACACTGTCCTCTTCGCAAATACAGCAACAGCACCGGACAAAAACTACCCAGGGGAGTCAGAGCGAGCATGGAAGGCCAGTGCTGTGTTTATCACAGACCCTTTCAGAAGATCTTTTATTCACCAGGGATCAAGCACTTTATTGAGTACTAGAAATGATGTCACAACTATAACTGAAGCTCAGTGTGGGAGGCAGAGAAAGGCAAAACACACAACAACGAAACCAAGTGTCCTATCCAGGTGTGAAGGGCAGAAACGGCTCTGCTCTACTCCAGAGTCACGGACATGCCCGTAACAGACATGTGCGGGCCACTGGATGGCCCTGGTCCTTGCCTCCCTCGGAGCAGCCTGCACAGCACACCTTGGATTGTGATGCAGATCACCTTCATTAGTAGCATTTGTCATGGGCCATCTGTTCACTATAGAGCATGAGTCAAAACTCAGGAGAATTTAAAAATAAGAATATTTTGGAAAAACAAAATAAAACCTAACAAAGACCACATTCTTACAACATTTACCCACACCCCACTGTGTACTCCAGAGTACATGGATGAGAAAGGCATGGGTCTTACTTTCCTGGAATTGAGAAGACAGGACAACTACATCAACAAACCATCATAGGACTGGAAAGTGAATGTGGTGATGGCCAAGAAAGTTGCTTGCTAGAACCTGCAAACACATCAAGCTGCAGCAACTTTTCCCTACCCTGACTTTTTGTGAAGATGCAGGGACAAAAGTTGACATGCAATTCCTAACAGTGTCTAGCAGTGGATGATGGCTCATATCATTTATAGCTCGTGTTAGTGGAGTGGCTAGCAGAGTAAAGAGAATGTTACTAAAATAGACTACCTAGCCAATGAACAGCTGCATGGAGGTAAGAAAGCTGATGAAATCAACAGGAGTAGCTGTTTTCAACCTTTGTGTTGTAGACAGTTGATTGGCGCCAGCTTTGAAAAGACCTATTAATTCATGTCTGATCCAATGAGAAAGAGCACTGTAATCCATTAGTGATGTCTACCTTGAGCACAGGCAGGGAAGAGGCAACCAACAAAGCCATTTGTCTGCTGATCTTAGATTAGAACCATAGCTCAACTGTCTGGGCTCTAACCATAAAGTCAGTAACACTCAAGTTCTTACATACTTGGCATTTTTTAGAGACAGAGTAACCAGTCACACTTTCAAAGTGCACCTTCAAAACAGGCAGCTGTACTTGCTACCTCCGGACAACTGGCCTCAAGTTGCTGCTCCAGCCTCACTAACAGAACAGCATCCTGAAACACCTGGGGAAGATGAATACAGGTTCATTCCTTGCTATCTTTTTCCAATTCTGTTTCTTCCAGTAACAGGAGAGGGAAGGAGCCTAAGAGATATTATGAAAAGGCCTGTTAATGAGAAGCTCAGCTTATCTGGACGCCTCATTAAAGGTTCAGCCCAGTTGAGTCAAGGAGGGGCCACATTCAATGGAGACCCTGGTTCCTTCTGTCTTGATAATAACTGTTGCTGAAAGCCAGAGTGATACACATGTCCTGGTACTTGTCACACTTCACAGTCATTAACCTGACATCTCCGCAGTGCCGTGTTAGCCCTGATGTGAGTTAGAAAGACAACTGTGTACTCAGAACAAGAAGGCAGAGGCACGTTTCCTTCTGTGCATATGCTCAGCTTGTTCGGTTTAGGAAGGGTCCTGTTTGACTCTTGTTTGGCCTTGGCTCCTCTGGTATCCCCATGATAACACCCTTCCTACCAGTCTTCCAGATAACTAAAGACATCTTGCCTGTCATGCTGGAAAAGCATTCAGATTTATCTTCTTCTGATGCTGCTGGGTAGGAATAAGAGCCAAGGGGTAAGTTGTCAGGTGACCTAAGTGTCTGGCAAGTTACCACAGGAGAGCGGGGTGACCACCAGTGGGGGCACGTACGCTGTAGAGTTAAGGGTGTAGACAAAGTGACCTCAACCTGCTTTGCCAAGCTGTCCAACAGAGTTGCTGCTCTGCAGGCCCTGTAGGCAGTCGTGCGTGGAGGCCCCCTGAGAGTCTTCATCTCTAAGCCACCAAGGGAGGCTGTTAAACCTCCTCCCTCAGCCCCAGGAAAAGTCCGTACAGACCCTGCTTTCCTTTTCAAGGGCCACGGGGACAGCTTTACTTTTAAGTTAATGTCATTCCTTTATTTAGGATCAATACATTCAATGGCTTAGAATACATTTTTGCATACATATATGTTGTCTTGAAAGGCTATGACCTTTACTACAAAACTCTTTTGGAAATAGGTAAAATATGAATGGGTGAGTTAGTAAATGATTGGGAGAACCTAGAGTGACCCAAAAAATAATTGAAATTCAGAAAATGTTGAAAAAGTTTTAGTGCAAAAGGAAAAGCCAGAAGCACTTGCTTTCTCTCTCTCTTTCTCTCTCTCTCTCTCTCTCTCTCTCTCTCTAAGACATTTTATTTTATTTTTATTTGAAAAGCAGAGTTACAGAGAGGAGAGACACAGAGAGATCTCCCATCTGCTGGTTTGCTCCCCAAATAGTCACATAGCAGGAGTTGAGGCAATCTGAAGCCAGGAGCCAGGAGCTTCCTCCAGGTCTCCCACATGGGTGCAGGGCCCTAGGGCTTGAGCCGGCTTCTCCTGCTTTCCCAGGCCGTAGCAAGGGAGCTGGATTGGAAGCAGAGCAGCTGGTATTCAAACTGGCACCCACGTGGTACAGAAGCCAAAGGCAGAACTTAGCCTGGCATGCCATAGTGCCAGCCTTAAAGTACCTGCTTCTTAAGAAAGAGCCATTTTAAAAGCGTCAGTGTAACAGGTGTGGAATTTGTGGCAGGAGAGCACAGTCATCATTTTTCAGTGACAGGTACACATAGCTCCTTACCTCTTAATGTTAGCAAGAGGTACATTTAATGTTATTAAATGTTATTTAATGTGTAGATTATTACCTACTGCTACATTGAATGTCATGATACAGGAAAATGCCAACTAATGGAGGGAGCAAGTGAGTGTTGCTGTAACTCAAATGATTCAATGAAGTAAATGCACAGAGCTAGCACAGGCTGCCTATGGCCCATGTGAGCCTGAGGTGCTGATCGGATGCGTAAATATGGATAGAATCTTTGAGACATGAGAGAGCCTGGAAACCCAAGCCTCAAGCCTACCACGGTTTCTATGGGAAAACATGCTGCTCTAAGTGCCTTCTTTGAAACCCACTTGCAAGCCCCACCAATTTAAAAGTTGGGGGCTCATAATAGGAAAACGATCACCTACTGATCTGTGAAATTCCCAGCCCCAGTCTGTCATCCAGCATTTCTGGCCTAACTGCTGGCTGGATTACGTCCTGAGAAGCATAACAGCCTGAGACAAAGGGCGTCACAGAGGGGCTCTGCCCTCTGCGGGCCTGCACCTCATCGGACAGCCAGACCTGCCTGCAAAGCAACCTGAGAACCCTGACAGCACTGCGGCCTCACAAAGCCAGGGCCTGCGGGCAGCAGCGTGAAGGAGGGCCAGGAGGCAAGTGTGGTTAATCAGGAAAATGTGGGCTTCCACCGGCCAAGCATGTGCCCCATTCATCTGGACCCCCCAGAGGCATGGCAGAGACGCTTTCTCATTCTTCTGCAGGGCCTCGCACTGGCGGGAAGCAGTGTCTGCCCCAAGGCCTTATGATCCCTGCATGCCAAGCAATTTGAAACCACAAATGGCATGTGGCATTACCTTATTAGGCAACACTCAGGCTTTTTTTTTTCTGTTTTCTTTTTCCTCCTCAAGGGAGGATGCAAGCGGTTGGCAGGCAGGCTAGGCAGTGGGTGCTCCTGGTCCCAGGGTTCCGGCTCCAAGCACGCCCTGGTGAATCAGCTTTTCTGAGGGCACCTGCGAGGTGTTTTTGTGTCGTTTGCTAGGGGATCCTGTGCAGGAGCCAGGCCCTAGGCAGTGAGTCGGTAACCTGAGAGGCAGCCTCTCTGTCTGACTTGGAAGGCCAAGCTGTTGCTTTTCATTTCACTTAAGCCCTGAGGGTCAGGAGAAAGGAGCTCTGCTGAGGGAACAAGAGAGCCTGGGGGCTGTGTGGTGCACACCACTGGGGATGCAGCTGAGGCTGGTATGCCCAGATCAGCCAGTCTGTCCTGACTAGGCATCCCCCTGCCATGCCACCCAAAAATGACCCCTTTGCTCCTGTGAGTACTCTGCTTCCAAGAGGTGCTTCCCAGGGGGCTGCCATCAGCCAGTACCCTGACTGTGTGCAGACCCTGCCTTAGGAGACTGTCATTTAGCTTCTGTAAACACCAAATCCTTTTTGCTCTCTGCAAGCTGGAAAAGCATGTCATGTCTCTGCAAGGGGTTTACTACATCATCACTATCATCATCATCATCTCCTCTGTCACCAAGAACAACAGACATTACTGTGTACTTCGTGTGCATCCAGACACCGGAAGGCCCGCCGAGGGCTTTGTATCATCCACTGCCCTTAAAGCCTTGGAAAGGATTGTTTGTAGTGGTATCCTGCTAAGGAATCATTTTACCTAATCAAAAGTACCATTTTTCAGGTGGGAAAACTGAAGTGTAGGAACGTCAATGGAGCATGTCCAGAGCCTCGCAGCTCGGTGATAGACACTGACCCAGAGTGCTACTTCCCAACTACATCACCACACTGTTCTCAGACAACTTTTATTCACAGTTTCTTGCCAGTTCTTATAGATGCTTTATTCTCCTACATGATTGGAGAAAGGGTAGACTTCCCCCTGCCCCCACCCAGGGGAATGGGAAGAGTGAGAGGATCTTAGAAAATCAGAGATGATTTTCTTTTGCGGAAGAAAAGAGTTGGCCCACAGAAGGGAAGAGGCTATTCTGGACTTCACATGAGCTGCACAAGAAATGTGTGGGAGAAACAGAAAGTAGAACAGGACAGCAGGGCAGGCTCACATCAAAGGGAGAGGCTGGGCCTGCCTTCGTAAGCAGCGTGGGAATGATGAGCACCTGTGAGTGTGCACCTTGTAGGCAGCAATGGACTGAAGAACCCTGAGTGGGGAATGAGTGCTTGAGTCCCGCCCCAAACCCAAAACCACGGAACCTTGTAGGCAGTGATGGACTGAAGAACCCTGAGTGGGGAATGAATGCTTGTGTCCCGCCCCAAAACCCAAAACCACAGGACCTTGTAGGCAGTGATGGACTGAACAACCCCAAGTGGGGAATGAGTGTTTGGGTCCTGCCCCAAACCCAAAACCATGATGCTAAAGTCTGGATTACTACGGGGATGGGACAAAATCACTAGTGACCCTGAGAAACAGAACAGCTGTGTGTGTTCCTTCTCACAGGGACCCTGAGGGTGCCCAAGAAGCAGCTGCCGCTTGAGCCCCTTTCTCCTCCCACATTCTGCCTCTCACGCCCTCTCACTCCCTGAAAACTCCACATCCATCTCTTGTGTGCATCTGAAGAGGATGGTGGGAGGAAAAGTGATGAGGTTTTGTAAAGCAAGCAGAAGAATCCTTACCAAGTCAACTTGGCAGATTCTCTGCTTTCTGTCTCAGAAAAAGCCGCTTTGTCCCTCCCCTCTTGCTTCCCTGGCCCACATACAGACTGACAGTCTCTTGGTCTAGAGCGAATTCTGCAGTTTGTCCTTCGCAGATTAGGATGGTGTGAAACATTGCACCCTCCAGCCCTGTGGGGCCCCACCTTGCCCTCAGTGAACAGAACTATGCAGCGCCTTCCTCTCAGGCTGCAGCCTCAGTTCCAGCATCTCTGCCTTGGCACAGGGCTCCTGCTGACATTGTTTGCATAGTGTACATTCCTGGACAGTTGAAATATCCAGTTTAACCTTCAGAGCATCCCATTGGTTTGTGGGTGTTTGTTCCGGAGAGAGGAGGAGAGTTGGTGACTTTCATGATCCACATGTGATGCTCTGCCCCTCACCTCCTACACACAGAGAGAGAAATCAGAGAAAGTCCAAGTCTTTGTAGCTACAGATTAGCTGAAAATCATGTTACTGGAGACCATGCATAAAATCAGGCCCAGAGGGTGCTTCAGTCTTTGTGCACAGCTGGTCACAGTGATATTTCGCTCTTCTTAGCACTACTTGCCTACCTACCACCAACCCCACTCTGATTATAAGCCTTTCAAAAATAACCTGTGAACGTGAAGTTAATCTTCATTAATTGAAATGCTGCCATGGCACACCTGTCTGAAAATAGTTCTGGCTCCTCTGAGGGAGGCGTCGGCTCTGATCCCACTCTTGGATCACACAATGCCTGGACAATCCTTCATGATTTCAAAGCTGCTGTTAGGAGTTATTTGCAGTTCTGTGTGCATGAAAGGTGGATCCAGAAATTGCATCAGGAAAGAATGGGAGAACTGAATTGAAACTCACAAGTTTTTCATCCAGGCTTTTTGGAGAGTGAGTTTTAACAACTGCACTGTTGTCACAACCTTTCCAAACAGAAAACACCAGCACACTTCTTTCTGCCTCTTGCTTTCAAATTGAAATGTAAGCCTTCTATGTCATATCACCCTCCTTTCTTTTATCTTGTTTCACCTCTGCTTGGATTGTGAGAAAATCGATGTTTTAGAACCTTGGCATCAAGTAAAATTGCAATCTCCCCGAGTTACTTCACAAAGTTGCCTGGGTTTTCACTGTAATTTTCTGCATGAAATTTAAAAATCAAAACACCAACTGGTGGATTTAGACCAAATTCCCTATTTTTAGAACAGTATTTAAAACTTGCAGAACTTATTTTTGACCACAGGACTGGATGCTCCTGGGGGAGGCTCCTGGGTACTTGTCCATTCCACAGTGAAGATCTGGTGTGACCACCTCCTCCCCAGCAGCTGCCTCCTTCCGGATGCTTTCCCCGGCACCAGCGATTTCCAAGGAATTGCTTACTGGAAGGGATGTTGCAGGCTTCGTTTATAAAAAGTGTTTTGTAACTGTCCTTTTAGTTCTGGTGAATTTCAGTGCTCATTGAGCTTTGGGTGTGGAAAGGTAGGCCTTTTTTTTTTTTTTTAATTAAGAATGGTGGAGAAAAGTTTCCTTCTATGTTTCTTACAGGAATCAACTTAATTATGCCTTTGTCAGCAGGTAGTTTATAGGGGAGGCAATTTTAAAAGGGGGGGAAGGCCTTGTCCTTTAATTATCCCAGTAGGCTTTCAGCTTTAGAAAGTCTGTGTACCTGCTAAGCATGTTAATTTGACCACTTCACAGTCTCTTAACTCTGCCATTCCTCCACCCAAAACCCTCCTCCACAAAGCAGGAGAGGGAATTGGATGATCCCTGTATGTCTTCCACTTGTATCTGAGTCCTTAACTATCAGTAAAGTCTCTAGGTCAGTTGGTTTGTGCTTTTGGTAGCTTCAAATAACTTTCTTCACTGGCTTATATATTCATACTTCTCACAGATTTTTCAATAAATATTAAGTACTGACTTCTTTTTAGGATTGATTTATTTGAAACACAGAGATCTTCCGTCCACTGGTTTACTTCCCAAATGGTTCTGACTGTTAAGCCTGAGCCAGGCAGAAGCCAGATCCTAGAACTTCATCTGTGTCTCCTACATGGCTAACAGAGACCCAGGCACTCCTGTTATCTTCCCCTGCCTTTCCAGGACCATTAGCAAGAAGCCAGGTCAGAAGTGGAGCACTGAGAATCAAACTGGTACCCGTATACGATGCATATATCACAGGCCCTGGCTTAGAGAAATCTTCCATCTACCAGTTCACTCTCCAGATGGCCACAACAGCCAGGGCTGGCCCAGGCCAAAGCCAGGAACTTAGAGCTCCATCCTGATCTCCCACATGAGTGTCAGGGACCCAATCACTTGGGTCATCTCCCACTGCTTTCCCAGTTTATTTGCAGAAAACAGGATTAGAAGGGTGCAGAGAGCAGCATTCATACTGGACTACAGAGTTGCAAGCAGCAGCCTAATTTGCTGGGTTACAACACTGGTCCCAAAGGGGAAAGGTACCTTCCCAACCATTTTAGAGAGGAGGGAATTGAAACTCGAAGAAATGAATCAGTTCGCTGCAAGTTATAAAATTCCTGTTAGGGAGAATCAAATCTGGAGCAACTTCGACTGCTTTTCCACCTCACACCCCACTGTGTGGTCATCCAGGGGTGGTTTTTACCATGGTTGGTAACAAGATCCAGAAAAATGAAACACCTCCTCCAAATCACACACCCAGCTCCTGCCAGTGCCAAAGCCCAGGGCCCTTCCTAAATGTGTGCCTCAGGTCACCAGTGCCAGTGGAGACCTCCTGAGTCCCACTGCCTGTGCTGGAGGTGACCCGTGTACCTTTTCTATTAATATCCCTTCTCTTCCTTGGTAAAAGAAAAAAAAATTATATATATATACATATATACATATATACATATATATATATGTATGTTTATTTACCTGGTATATGGAGAAACAGAGCATCCATGCCAATTTGCTCCCCAGATGTGCATAACAGTGAGATCCATGCCAGGCGTGAGACCTGGATTGCATTCCTGTGTAAGTAGCAACGACCCATGACTTCACCCCGGAACTGCCAGCTCCTAGGGTGCTCACTAGCCAGAAGCTGGAATCAGGAACAGAGCAGAACCTCATACCAGACACTGCAATTTGGAATGTGGCCTTCCCAGCCAGTGGCCTGACTACTAGGCCAAATGCCCAGCCATAGCCTCCTACTTAACCGGCCTCCTCTGTGTGCCCATGTAAGAGAGAATTTCACATTTTTATTCATTTTATGTGCTTAGCTAAACATTTGTGTCAAGCATTGCTCTAAACACTTCTAGCATTAACACATTTATTTTTCAATAAATAATAAGTAGACTTACTACTTTTATCTTTCTTACTCATGGCGAAAGAAGCACAGAGAAAATGCATAACTTGTCCTCAGTCCTGGAGCAAGTAGGTAGCAGAGCCAGTCAAAGCCAGACAGTCTGGCCCCACTCTGTGAGCTTGGCCAATGGAGGGACATGTGACTTAGAGCTAAAGTGGCCTATTCTCAGATTTGGGATCCACCTCTTTCTGGTTGTGTACTTTGGCACAAACGGATGAAGTTTCCTCAACCTGTCTGAAACGTGGGACTTTTGAACACTTAGTAGCTGTTTGTGGTAAGCATGCAGCAAGATGGAAGTGCACAACCTTCGCAGAAGCACCTGAGTTCCAACAGCTACTCTGTGAGTAGCAGTTGCTTATCCCTGATTCTGTATATCTGTGTGGAGCTGCATCAAGATATGTGAAGTCTCTGGGCAGGCTGCAGACTTAGCCTGCTTCTCAGAAATACTCTGTGTGTATCTAAAAGTCGGTTACATGGAGAGGTATCTGAGACCTTGTGAGGCCCAGTGGATGATCAGGGGTAGCCTCTGCCTCTTGTCACATTCTGGGAATTTGAGCTGGGTGCTAGACCTAGGCATAGCTGTTGACAGTACAAACACCTGCTGTGTGACCTCTGGCCCAGATGGTGGGGCCAACCCAGGGACCAGCAGTTAAGAGCAAAGGTTGGAGGCAACTTTTGAATTCTCAGACTGTGTTCCTGATTCCAGCTCCCTGCTGATGTGTACTCTAGGGAACAGCAGGTCATGTAGTTGGGCCCCTGCCATCTATGGAAAAGATTCCGAATTGAGTCCCCAGCTTCTGGCTTCAGTCTGGCCCAACTCAGGCTTTTGTGGGCATTTGCAGAGTGAGAACAAACAGGTTGACTGTCCTGTGTCATTGCTTACCTTTGGCTTCCAGGCACAGAGAATTCTGTTTATTGGTGGAGAGAAATGCAGAACTCTATTAAGCATTACAACAGCTTACATTAAATAGGCTCTTCAAGTGTTTTGAAGTTTAAAAATGTTTGTCATAGAGGTTGGCGCTGTGACATAGCAGGCTAAACCTTGGCCTGTGGCTCCAGCATCCTTATAGGGGCAGCTGTTCAATTCCAGGCTACTCCATTTCAAATCCATCTCCCTGCTAATATACCTGGTAAAACAGTGGAAGGTGGCCCAAATCCTTGGGCCCCAACATCCATGTGGGAGATTCACATGGCTCCTAGCTTCAAAGCAGTTCAGCTCTGGCTGTTGCAGCCATTTGGGGAATGAACAAGCAGATGAAACATCTTTCTCTCTCAGTCTCTCCTCTCTCTGTCACTCTGGCTTCCAAATTTTATGTGTTTGTGTGTATATATATATATACACATATATATGTGTTTTATTAAAAATTGTCATATCATTCTTGCCTGACTGGTCTTCTCTTCTCTTCTCTTCTCTTCTCTTCTCTTCTCTTCTCTTCTCTTCTCTTCTCTTCTCTTCTCTTCTCTTCTCTTCTCTTCTCTTCTCTTCTCTTCTCTTCTCTTCTCTTCTCTTCTCTTGCCAATGAGAAGCTTCCGTAATGACACTGTAACCCAAGAGATGCTCTTGTCAGGGAATCCAGTCTTCCCATGTCTTTTGCACCAAGCAGTCAGAACCTTCATCCTTCCTCTTTTAACTGATGAATACATAGCATGCCTCTTCACCCTTCTAATAAGGTAGCCTACTCTAAACACCTGTGTTTTTCATAGCCCCATCAAGGAATTCAGCGTACCTGCATAGCATAGCATTGGATGTTGACGGTTTTTCTTTCCATCTGTATTAGCTTGATTCCCTTTTTAATTTAGTCTTGTCTCAAAGAACATCTTCCATATAACCATTAGTTTTTTTTTAAAGATTTGTTTATTTATTTGAAAGAGTAATAGAAATCTTCCAATTGGTTTCATGCTGGTTTATTCCCCAAATGGCTACAGCAGCTGAGGTCTGAAAACAGGAATTGTAAGCTACACTGTGGTCTCTGACATGGGCGGCAAGAGATTGGGTCAGAAGTATGGAGTAGCTAGGACTCAAACCAGCACTCTAATATGTGATGTAGACACTCCAAGCAGTGGCTTAACAAGTTGTACCTCAACACCACACCTATCTGTATCTTTAGCAAATATTAAAACCAATATTGCTTTTTCTTATTAAAGTGAAGACTGTATATTCACCAACTGCACCAAAAAAGCCTTATGTTTGCATGAGCATGAAAGAAAAATGCCACCAAATGACTTATTTCACTATTTAACTTTCCCTGAAATTGAATGACTTCATTTATAATGAAAATGATTTGCTTTTGTTATGGCTTATGTCTATACTTTGTCCACACTTGCATGAACTATTTTTCTTTAACTTAGGATCCCACTTATCATTTCAGGCACCCAAATTTATTTCTCTTTTGAGATAATAACCCTGCTTATCTCATAGAGTAATCGTGAGAGTAAAAGCTGTGATCACAATGCCTGGCACAGAGTTCAGGCTGTTAGCATCTCTTTGGTCTGTGTGGGAGTTTTCTCCCTGGCTGAGTTGCCTACCAAGCTCTTGGGATCAGAAAATACCTGAATTCTTCATGAATATGTAGTGGAGTGGTTCTAGGAGATACTTGCTAAGTGATGGGAGATGTGGGTGCTTTGGAACAGTCGAGGGAAATAGACTGGAATCATGAATAAGACATTTTTTTTTTATTGCTGCCATACCATGTTGGTATACTTGGGTTCACGAACAGTTTCACTCCCAGTTCTAGCTCCTATTAGTGTGCACGCTGGGAGACAGCACACAGTGGCCGAATGGTTGGGTCTCTGCCATCTGCATGGAAGACCGAATTGAGGTTTTTGACTTTGCCTGGCATAGTCCTGGCTGTTGTAGGTACTTGGAGAGTTAACCAGTGGATGGGAGATCACTGACTCTCATTCTCCTCATCTCTTAGTGTCTCTCTGCCTCTAAAATAAGTGAATCAATAGTAACTGTTAAAGCGTTTTGTTGACTAATGCTCACTGTGGTGTTGCAATCTTTCAGGTGTGTTTTATGAACTTTTATTCAGTCACTACTGCAGACATGTTTTGTGCTTCATCTTCTTTCATGTCACCTCTAAGTGAAGAGCCAGAAAGAACTCAAATTCAGTCTCAGGGCTCTGGAATTTTTTATTTCCAGACTTATCCATGCTCTAAATGATGGTTTGCCCTGTAATCACAGTCTCCGCCATTCCTAGGGTCTACGCAGGCAGAGCACTGTGTGTGAGGCGGGCGCTCTCCCAGGACATCTGCTAACCAGCCCAGCTCAGCTGCCACATGGGAATGTACTTTCTGTAAAAGAAGCCAGAAATCTGGTATTTTACACATAAACTGCCTATTTCTGAATTTTAGCACTTTTTTTTTAACTGATTCTGTATGGGCCAAATAAAGCAGATCTACAAGAGGTGTTAGCCCCTACTACTCCCTGTGGGTGACTTTTCACTTAAGATTTTATTTCCTTGATTCAATTTTTGAGTTTGTCCTAATTTATACACTATGTAAAATAATTTATTCTGGTGTCAAACAGCAAATGTAATGGTAATAGACACTTAAGAACACTGGAAACAAACAGTGATTTATAGCTTTGGTGGTTAGTTGTTGTTGGGGATGTCCCAGCTCCTGCACAATCTGAGAGTGAACTGCTGCCCGGAACATGTAGGCTTCAGTCCTGTCTCTCTTGGCAAACAAAGGGAACAGATGCCAGGCAGTTAATACCACAGGTAACTTGTTAGGAACTTTGGATAGAGTACTGTGAACTTTCTTCCAGGGTCAATGCATTTTTGTAGGGTAATAAGGAACAGCTTGGAGAACAAGTCCACATGGTCAGCACATGTCAATGACCTTCCACAAGTAGCTGGTGGCCATGAAGTCCAGGTGTGCAGTCAGTTGGGTTAGCCAGGAACTCTGACTTGTTTATTCTTCCCAAAGGCCAAAGACGCTTTCAAAAGCAAACAGAAAAGCCTGATTTGTAGGAAATACTTTCTAGTTCTTCCTGTTTCATGGAAGAAGCTTTTCTGTGTTCTTTCTCTGACAGAACATAAATGAGCTAACTTTCAAATTAGATAATATGCTCAATGGTTATATGTGACTTTCATACTCAAAATGAAGTGGAATTCAACAGTAGGGAGAAGTATTTGGGGGCACAATTGGTTTTATTTTTTGGTTTGGGTTTGTTGTTTTTATTTCATTGTGATAAAGTTCAGTTTATCCGTTTTTATCCTTTTATTGTTTTACCCTTTTTGAAGAGATTGTATTTTTGAAAATAGGAAGGCAGAGTGGGAAAAAAAATCTTCCACCTACTTGTTCAGTCCCAAGTACCCAAAATAGCTGGAATTAGGCCAGGCTGAAACCGAAATCCAGGAGCTCATTTTAGATCTCGCACATGAGTAGCAGGACCCAAGCATCTGTGCTGTCCTCTGCTTCCTTCCAGGCACATTAGCAGGAGGTGGGAGGAAATCCCAGGCACTCCAGTACCGGAGGAGGATGTCCCAGGTAGCAGCTTAATCTGCTCTACCACAGTGCCTGCCCCTGAACTTTCTCGAGGAGTTAGAAAAGATAATCATAGATGATTCCCTATTTGCCCATATCTACAGCGTCCTAGACCATCTGAGCTAGTAAGTCGAACAAAAAAATACCGTACACTGGCTGACTTAAAAACTACAAACATTTCTCACAGTCTTGGAGCTGGAGGTCCGAGATAAGGCAAGTGTCTAGTGAGGACAACTGCTTCCTGCTCGTGGACCCCTTCTCACTGTGTCCTCATAGGGGGTAAAGAGCAAGTGAGTTCTCTTGGGACAATCTTAGGACACTCATCTCATTCATGATCTTATCACTAACCCCTTATTACCTAGGTAGTACTCATGTTAACATCGCTTCCGTAAGGCACACATCCTACTCAAACTATGCCAATTACATATATATGGTAGAGTTTTGAATGAAGCATAGTCTTTCTTACTCCAGACTGGGACATCACCCACTTGTTCTGTAAATGACCTGACAGTAAATATTTTAGGCCTCATGGGCCTACCAGTCTCTAATGCTGCAGACCATTTGACCATTTTAATTTTGTGAATATTTACTTTCCTTCTTCATTTTAAAATTCTTTTTTTAAGATATATTTCTTTTTATTGGAAAGGCAGAGCAGATTTGCAGAGAGAAGGAGAGGGAGAAAAATCCTTCATCCATTGGTTCACTCCCCAAATGCCTACAACAGCCAGAGCTAAGCCAATCTGAAGCCAGGAGCCTCCTCCATGCCTCCCATGCAGATGCAAGGTCTCAAGGCTTTGGGCCATCCTCAACTGCTTTCCCGAGCTACAAGCATGTTGTTAGATGGGAAGTGGAATAGCCAGGACATGAACCTGGGGCTTGCATGTGAGGATTTAGCCTATTGAGCCATTGTACTGGGCCCTTAAAGTTCCTTAAAGCTGCAATGAATCATACCATGCACAAACTTTAGGTTGTCTTCTTAGGATAAATTCCTAGGCTTGGGATTCTTGGTTCAAGGATATGCAAATTCTTACACACTTTGAAAATAATTGAAAATTAGCCATCAAGCAGTATTGTAACCACATGCCCCTGTGAGGTTCCAGCCTGCCAGTGACTGTCATGGCTGTGTTAGTCTGAGAACAAGCAGGTGGTTTGAACCCTCAATATCTGAACTTAGAGTTTGTATCTGTTCCAGCCTGTAGGAGTGGAAGCACATTCCCATCCCCTCTGAAGCTCGCCGGTCAGGTGTTTAGAGGATCTTTGTGAGTACATCTTCCAAGTAGATTACTGTCAGGCAGGCTGTCCCTTCTAATATAGATAGGAAACCTTACTCCTCCTGTTCCAGCCCCCTTCGCAACTTCCCTCTTGTTTTTTTCAAGATTTATTTGTGGCACAGCGAGATAGCCTAGTGTCTAAATCCTCACCTTGCATTCACCAGGATTCCATATGGGTCTCAATTTGTGTCCTGGCTGTTCTGTTTCCCATTTAGCTCCTTGCTTTAGGCCTGGGAAAGCAGTAGAGGATGACCTGAGGCCATGGAACCCTGTGCCCACATGAGAGACCCAAAAGGAACAGCCGTTGTGGCCACCTTGGGAGTGAACCAGTGGATGGAAAAAATTTCTCTGTGTACTCCTCTGTATTTCTGCCTTTCCAATTAAAAAAATTAATCTTAAGAAAAAAGGTTTATTTACTTGAAAGGCCAGTGTTACAAGTGTTGGGAAAAGCAGAGAAAAAATTCTTGGGTGTGTTTCTTTTCCACTCCTGAAATGACTATGGCAGCCAGAGCTGGGCTAATCTGAAGCCAGGAGCTTCTACAGGTCTCCCAAGCAGAGATCCGAGCACTTGGACCACTCTGCTGCTTTCCCCGGTGCATTAGCAGGGAACTGGATTGGCAGTGGAGCAGCCGAGTCTCAACTTAGCACCTGTGTAGGGTGATGGCATTCCAGACAGTGGTTTTACCCACTATGCCACAGCACAGGCCACTGGAATCTCAGTTTTGAAAGGCCTTTCCCATTCCCAGGACCAGAGCCCATTGGTTCTGAGACTTCCCAACAGTGAGCGCATTGGCCTACAATACAGCAGTGGTATTGACCTAGTCCCTCAGCTCTGTCCCTGGTGCCTCACATTGGTCCTGGGACACAGTAAGTGTCAAATAAGAGCACGTTGTGTCAAGACCATGCTGCTCACTGTCTGTGGATACTACTGTCTTAGGTAATGCCTAGATGGAGAAAATTGAAGGACAGGACGAATCTTTAGGCCTGACCGATTCTGCGTTCTTTTTCAGAGATGGGAAATGACACAAGTGGTTTTGTCAGTCAGGGTAGGTAGGAATCCAGAGATTTGTTGTTCAGATGTTAACTTGGTGTGCATTTTAGATTTCCAAATAGGGATGGTGAGCTGGCAGGTGGAAATCAAGAGGGAAGCTGGTGCCAGAAATACACAAGGGAGGATTTTGGACCATGGTTAAGATACAACTTACACCAAAACTCTGGGGACAGTGGTTGTGTCAAATTTGTTTGCCCCAGTATACCAAGTATAAACTTTTGCTGTGTATCTGGTGAACAAGCCTATCCTTGGGTGTCACTACTCAGTGAATGTGGTTTAATGCAAAACAAAAGGACTACCTGAAATTTTGCTCTATTATCTCAAACAATTCAAAAGCTACTGTGCAGTTCCTTAGACATAATTAGCTTATAGGGATAGGAATCCCATATGGGTGCCTGTTGGAGTCCCAGCTGCTCTACTTCTGATCCAGTCCCCTGCCAGTGACCTGGGAAAGCAGCAGAGTGTGGCTCAGTGCTTGGACCCCTGTACTCACGTGCAAAGCCCCAAAGAAGCTCAGCCCAGTTCCTGCCATCTTGGTCATTTGGGGAGTGAAACACAGGATAGAAGACCAATCTGTGTGTGTGTCTCCTCTCTAACTCTGCCTTTCAAATAAAAATTTTAAAAAACCTTTTTTAAAAAAATGGTTGTTTTATGCTGTAATCAAAAATGAAAATGGCTTTTGAGGCCACTGAATACAAAGTCTGAAAATTTGCAGGCAAAGAACATCTTAAATGTAGAAGTAATCTTTTTCAAGTATGAAGGTATTGTGGCAATTAAAATAATAAGAATGTTTCTGTTGTTTGTCGCTGCATATTCTCAAACCATCAGGCTCCAAATGAAGAGCTGTTTTTGGAGGTAGATGAATCTAGCAAGTGATCCTAAATTAAAAGGTCCTTCTAATTGAAACTGATAGAAAGCTTCTGAGCCAAGCCCTTTCCTTACCCTATCAACGTAGGAGAGGGAGGGAGGAGGGACTCAGGCCTTGCATAAACATGCAGTTAATTAGCTGAAGCCCTCAGACTGGGCTGAAGCAGAGCCTAGGCCTTAACTCTGAGCCCAAAAGTTTTTACCACTCTTGTGCCTGTCCTAAGGTGTCTTTAAGAGCAAGATTTCTTCAAACTAGTCCATCAGTGAGGTATTGCAGAGTAGAAGTCATTCATGAGTTGATCATGGAATTATCTTAATGATTTCTTTTGCACTGATATTACATGATTCATAATTAATTTGTGCCAATTTTTTTTCAAAGATTTATTTTTTTATTTTTTTATTGGAAAGGCAGATATACAGAGAGGAGAGACAGAGAGGAAGATCTTCCGTCCGATGATTCACTCCCCAAGTGAGCGCAACGGCCAATGCTATGCCGATCTGAAGCCAGGAGCCTCTTCCGGGTCTCCCACGCAGGTGCAGGGTCCCAAAGCATTGGGCCGTCCTCGACTGCTTTCCCGGGCCACAGGCAGGGAGTTGGATGGGAAGCAGGGCTGCCGGGAATTTGTGCCAATTTTAATATCCACGTGCAATTCTCTAAGCTCATTTTATTCGGCAGTTTGTGTCCCATTGGGCAATATATAAAAGTAAGGAACCCAAGAAGGGTCAAAGGAAGAAAGGTTTTTAATTTGCAGTAGATAATCTACCAAGTGAGGAATGCTCATGTTGAAAATGAAGATTGAACTTTCATTGCAGTCATCATTTTCAGGAAGCTTAGAGGCCTTTGCGGACTCTCAGGATGTTTCTAAATGCAATTCTTGGGGATGGCTCCACTGCTGTAGTTCCCCAGAGAATGTTAGCCAGACCCACAGCTCCCAGCCTCAATAAACACTTGTGGGGAGTGGGCCACTTCCTTTCTTGCTCTGTTGTGAACATGAAAAAGTGCACGCATGTAGAAACTGAGGCTGATAGAAGTGACTCTAGGAAGCCATCCATAGGTTTGCCCCCTAGAATTTAATCACCTGCTAATGTACTCTCCATCTTCTGAGATTCCCTGTGCCCAGACAGTCCCTGGCAGAGGCGGTGCTCTGTGAGGCACTGCTCCCTCCACCTGTGGTTGGCCTCTGTAGTGTCAACCTGCATGTTGCACAAATGCATACCACTAGGAAGCTGCCCTCATGGCTCCGTGACTCACTTGTCCCTGCCATATAGCACAGCTGGGAGCTGGTCCCCGCACCAGGTTCCTTTACATAGTGGCACAATTGGAAGCAGGTCTAGCGTGCAGTGCCACTCTGGTATGCAGTCAGCAGAGTGCTTCAGGCACCCTGGATCCAGGAGGCCCAGGCTGTGCCCCCAGGGAATCTCCCACAGCAGCCTTCTTCCTGACTGCTACTTGGCGGGGGGACTTTTGGGGTTTTATTTTGCTTTGTCAATACTCACATGTTTGGCAGGCATGATGGATGAAGGGGGCAGACAGAAGGGGTGCCTTTTGTGCAGAGTTCCCAGCTCTACTCACACAGTGGCTGGAAGCGAAACGGCAGATGCATGAGTCACTTTGTGAGACGGGAACAGGAAGTTGTCCTGTGGGTGCCAAGCCAGTTTCACTTCAGTGATGAGAATCTACACCCTCCCCCTCATCCCAAAAGCCCAGTTGTGTATTTTCCACCTTTCCCCAAGCACAAAGAGCCCAGCCCTGGCTCTTTCACTCGTGAAGGACACCTCAGCTTACTTAGAACTCGAAAACTTGGCCCATGGCCATGGTCTGAGTTTCTGACCATGAATCCCAGAGCCCTCCCTCCTTGCCTAAGACACTTTTGGTCTGAGCTGGTTTCTTAAAAATATTTTCTCTTGTTTCTGCTTTCCTGGGAATAGAAATTCACTGTGATGATTAGGGATTTTCTTTCATGGATGATTTTGCCTGATTTTCTGGTGGAAACTTTTGCAGTGACAGTCACCCCCATGTGTTGCTTGCAGGGAGTCTCTGCTCCTTGTTTACTGTCTCCTAATTTCCTTGTTTTTCTTGGACCATTTGGTCTTTTCTGTGGTCCTGATAACAGCCAGGCACCATTGTAAGAAGTTTCCAGATAGTTTGTCCTTGAGTTGGGGACAGTTGGAAGGAGTCTCCTGGCCTGAAAGGTGAGCCATGCTGGATGTCATTTGATTAAGTAAATGGCCAGAGCTGGAAAGGAAGCCCAGTCCCTAACAGCTCCCGTGCAAGAATGTTTACTGAGTGTGGTCAGCAAAACATTCATTGATCAAGTTCCTAGGAAAACATTTCTGTGTTAAGTAATTTGGGGAAATGCTACAAGCCATATGCCTCTTACAGATCCTAGTGTTAGGTCCTGAGAAATAGTGCTTGCAAGAAGTCTGCTTATCTTTGTTTAAACTTAGGCTTTGCAAAAAAAAAAAAAATGGTGCAGAACTCTATTTCCATATATGCTTATTAAATTGTGATGTCTTTTGGAAAACTCTACAGGAGCCCAAGAAGGTATTAGAGTGTGGTGGTTAGATGCTTGCTTGGGCTTGGGAGCCAGAGTATCTGGGTTCGAATCCCAGGCTTGCTGTTCTCAAGGTCAGTTTTTTTTCAAAGATTTATTTGATTTATTTAAAAGGCAGTCAGAGAGGTAGAGACATCTTCATTTTACTGGTAATCCAAGAACCAGGAGCTTGGCCTGAGTCTCTCTCCTCTGTAGGGGGTCCAAGCATTGGGGTATCTTCTGGTTTCCTCAGTGCAGGAAGCTGGATTGAAAATTGAGTGGCTGGGGCCCAGTGAGATAGCCTAGTAGCTAAATCCTCACCTTGCATCTGCCAGGATTCTGTGTGAGCACCGGTTCACATTTAAGCTACTCTTCTTCCCATCTAGCTCCCTGCTTGTAGCCTGGGAAAGCAGTTGAGGATGGCCCAAAGCCTTGGGATCCTTCACCTGCATTGGAGATCCAGAGGACATTCTTGGCTCCTGGCTTCGTATTGGCTTAGCTCTGGCTGTTGCTGCCACTTGGGGAATGAATCAGCAGACAGAAGATCTTTCTGTGTCTCCCTCTCTCTGTATATGTGACTTTCCAATAAAACCAAATAAATCTTTAAAAAGGAAGGAAGGAAGAAGAGTGGGTGGGACTTAGATTGGTCCCTAAATGGGATGCCAGTGCAGTGGGCAACAGCTTAGCACAACACCATCTCCCAGAGGCAATTGTTGTGCTTTCAGGGATTCAGTTTGCCCATCTGTTTAATGGAGAGAGTATTCACAGCACCATCCTATAGAACCACTGTGAGAACTAAGTCAGTGTATTTAAAAGACCTGGAACCCTGTTGTGCAAGCACATTGAAAAGTAGTTGGTGTTTTTGGTGCAGCAGGGGGAATAAAAACATTCGCTGCCTGTGGAGTCTGGCCACAGCTACGATGCTGTCTTGTGAGCCTTGAGAAACAAGCACATCCTGCCCCTTCCCTCTGTCCCTTGACGCCCTGTCCTTCTTCTACCCCTCTACAGCTGGGCACTGCAGATAGCAGCCCAAACCTAAGCTCAGGCCGAAGCAGTAGGCCTTCTGCCCTTGATTGCGGCTTGGCACGCGTCCTCCTGGGGCTGGGGATGGCTATCAGGGTTTGCCAGACACCGTGGGTGGTCCCAGCTGAATCTGCTGTGAGAAAGGAACTCAGCTTCCCTGTGTTTGAGCAAGGCAACTATCATTGCAAAAGCATTATTCTGTGCACTGCCAGAAGGGAAAATCAGCACCAAGTGTTACATTCTCCCTGCATTTGCCACTGCCGTGTCACTTGTGAGTGTCCCAACCAGCTTCTCCAAGGTGGATGGACATTGGATGAGGAGGCTGCCTGGGCCGCTTGTTGGAAAGCCCTGCATCAGGCACATACTGTGTGGTTGGGCTTTTTGCTCTTTCTATCACATGCAAGTTCTGAAGCTGTTCTGCACTGAGTCCCTGGACGATTTGGGGAAGGCCCCTGGGGAGAAGCAAAGCCAATTGCAAGAGTTTACTCATTTTCAAAATTAACCCTGAGTGTTTATTGTGTTCTCCTATTTGTTTTGTTTTGTTTTGTTTTTCTATAAATTTTAAATGTCTCAAAGTGAAAAGTTGCAGTTAGAAAATTGTACCAATTCTTTGGATGGACATGCCTGATTGCACATGGCTTGTTCATTGCTGAATGAAAAATGCAGCTTTCAGAACTGCATGTAAATATTCCATTTGCTAAAGAAAAAGAGAGAGAGCTGTATCCGTGTGTACGGTAAATGTGTTTGCAAAAGCCAGAAGAGAGTATGGAAGGAAAGAAAAAGATTATTAGCAAGAGTTACTCTTTTGGAGGAGAGTTAAAAGGAAAGAATTTTAACTTTGAATCCAGAGCACATGCATATAACTCGAACTTTTCAACCTCGTTTTTATTATTTAGAAAAAAGAAGAAGGCAAACACCCAAGCTAACTCCAAAAATAGGACTCGACTAATGGGGTGGTATTGCCTGACTAGCTGGGAAGGTTTGCAGTAAGAAGGAAGGAAACTCAGACCAGAAAATGGGCTGATTCCAGGCCTAGTGAACTCTGTTCAATGCACACTCAACTCCAGCCTTGCACTGTGGCTTTGGAGACTGCAGCTGCAGATGGGCTAGGTTTTACTTTTCCTTTCCCACGCCTTCACTCAAGTAAGCCACACCCACTGCTCACATCCTCTGGGGTTCAGCTTCCCTTGTATTGCCCTTGGCCATGGTGAAGTGCCTGGTCACCCAAGCCTGACCAAATGGAGGGACCCACCCCAAGCTCAAATACTAATAGGCCTAGCTGCCAAGAGGGCTGTCACCACCACTGGGTCACTTCTACAGAGTTCCTGATGCTTGCACAGAAGTCACTCCTCAGAGCGTGTGCTGGAGAGAGAGCCTTGTCTGAGCCAAGAGCTGAGGGCTCCCTGGGTTTGCAGGGACCCTGGGCAAGTCATCAGACAGATCCACTTCTGCCTCTGGTTTCTTAGCACACTAGCCGTATCCAGTAATTTAAATGCAAGGTGGTTGTGAGGTGTGATAATGGAAGTGAAGAGCTTCAGAAATCAAAGGTGGCAAAGAACAAAGGGAAGAACAGCCCAAGGAATGCTATTATTAGCTGTCGTCCTCGTGGAGCCAGAGCTGTGTTGGGTTCTAGCTTGAGCTGGAGGCAGAGCCCCTTTCTTTGCAGTGTGCAGATGACTTCATCCCTCCTTTAAAGATAAGAACTACAAAGGCCTGGCAGATTGAACAGTTTGCCATTGTCTCATTTCCTCATCCTCCCAGATCACACCAGAAAGCAGGGATTGGAGCCAAGCGTGAAGCTGGACTCTGATTCCACACCTTAGGAACTGACATTCATGGGGCCCTAGCCATGTCTAATAGCGCCTCATTGCGACCAAGGATCTACACTGCTCCTCACATAGCCTTTGGATAGGGTTTTAGGAGGCTTGAAGTTCTTCCTTGCCACTTCTTTTTTCCTCTGGGTGTGAATCACTCAGAATAGTGAGCATCTTGGCATAGCCAAGATCTAAGGGAGAAAGTGAACACACAAGCCTGGCTCATTTTATGCCATGTGTGTTTTTTCTTTCACATCTTCCTACCTTCTTTTCTCTTTCATTCAAAAATAGTTTTAAATGGAGGCTACAGTTGACTTGTTAAGTAAATATTTATCCTGTGCCACTGTGTTTAAGACTGTGCTAAACTGGTAGCATTTATGTCTTCCATTAGTTTCAGTCAGGTCAAAATGGAAAGCACACAAAAGAATAAGGATATGACTACCTTATGAAGTAGAAGGCAGTTGGAGCCAGCACTGTGGTGGAATAGGTGAGTTACCCTCTAGCAGTGCCAGCATCCTGTATGAACACAGGTTCAAATCCCAACTGCTCCGCTTCTGATCCAGCTCCCAGCTGGTGCACTTGGGAGAGCAGTGAAGGACCTAAAGGAAGCTCCTGCCTTTAGCCTTGGCCCAGCCCCATCTAAGGAACGAGCCAGCAGGATGGAAGATCACTCTCTGTGTCTCTTTCCCTTTCATATAAATGAGATGAATCTTGAAAAACAAAAGCCTCAAGTCAGAGTATATAACGTGACAGTAGTTAAATGCAGTATTTAACAAATACATACATACATACATACATCAAATTAAGTGGAAAGCAGTAACACACCTTGCAGGTAGACCAATGTGTTTTAGAGGAATAGATCTGCTTCATGCAACTCCTAACTCCATCCCACGCCCTTCTAGCTCTTCTTCACGGTATCTCTCTTGCTGGTGAACCTAATGTCCTAGTCCCTGCACAGATTCAGGCACACAGCACTGGCCTTGGCCTCTCTATTTAGAACTCCCTGCCAAGAGGGAACTCAGCATTGTGGTAAAACAGACTAAGCTGCTGCTTGCAAAGCCAGCATCCCATATCCCTGACTCCCAGTTCGAATCCCAGCTGGCTTCTTCTAATGTGGAAGACCCGGATGGAGCTCCTAGCTTCAGCCTGGCCCAGTTGTGCCATTTGGAGAGTGAACCAGTAAATAGAACATCTATCTCTGCCTTTCAAATAAATAAATCTTTTAAAAATAAAAAGAGAAAGCCCTTCCCCCTTAGCTCCAAATCCTGCTGGTAGTGCCACTTCTTCCATGAAGCCAGCTGAAATTTCTCCCAACCAAAAGGAATCTCTCCTTCCTCTTATCTCTTGGATGTGTGTCTCTTTCCCTCTCTTCCTGCACCCCATTTCTGTTGGCAGTGACCTGTGGATGCATTTGCATCTGAGGACAGGCATGAGGAGCAGGGTGGTACTTGCTGGGAGCCTCCCACAATGCAACAGTGAATGCCTAAAAAGAGTCAGGAACCATGGTGGAATAGGCAACCTGGAATGACCTAGAAGTGGAGGTAGAGTCCTAACAGGGGAAGCTGCAGAGAGAGGACTTTCTGGAGAAAACACAAGAGTGAGCCTGAACACGAGCTTAATGGCAGGAGGAAAGGGAGATGCTGATAGGAAAGTAAGACAGTCTGGTGCTGTTCTCCTTTTTGGAAGTGGAGGGGGATAGAAGTGGCTTCAGAAGCCACTGAAGGACAGGTATTTGGTACAGTAGCTAAACTGCATACCAGAGCTGCAGCTCTGCTCTTGATACTGACTCCCTATGAAAGTGAGTCCCAGGAGGCAGTAGGTGATAGCTAAGGCACTGGGAGACCCTGGCATCTGTGTGGAGCAACCTCGCTTTGACCTAGCCTTCCCAGAACCATTGTAGAAATCAGCCCTCTGTCTCTCCCTCACTTTTTCTCTGTCTGCCTTTCAAATAAATTTAAAAATGTTTCCAAAAACCGGAGGTAGGAATGTTGAATCTATGTAGCTGATAGGAGTTTCTTGGTTGGCATAGAAGAAGCTAGAGATGCTGCCTCTAGGGGAGGGCCTGCTGCCAGAGGAACAGGAACTGGCAAGGTGTGCAGGTAAGATGGCTCTTGCAGACAGGTGCGAGGCCAGAAATGGACACAAATGTCCTCTATATCCCTTGGATGTGGAGGAGAAGAAACATGGGCACTCAGGCAAAGTCTTCAGGACCAGCTGAAATGAAAAGACTCAGAGCCACGAAGATGCCTCTTGGAACGCAGAGTGGGCCAGTGAGAACCGCAGAAATGCACACCCAAGGGAGGCCTGGGCCTGGAAGAAAGCAGGCGGGGTTAACAATGTCACAGAGATCTTGGCAGAGCCCCTGAGCTTTCTCTGGAATCGTGAAATTCTGTAAAAGGGCAGGCTTCTGTGTCACTCATGTTTCTGGCACTGTTATCTATACAGGCATGTGGCAATGCAGCCAGAGACTTCGTTTTGCTGCAGTGGCCTTTTGACAAAACATTCCAGCAGAAAAACAGCCCACTGTCTGTGTGGGTGTGCTTTCTTTAAAGCAAACAAACAAAAAAGAAGAAGAAGAAAAAGAAGGAAGGAAGGAAGAAAAGAAAAAAGCAAACACCATTATCCTGCTAGATGTGTGCCTGAGAACCTGCTCTGATGCAGAAAAGGGCCCTGCTCACCCTCCCCAATGGCAGCGTTATCTGTAGCTCTGCAAGTAGCAAAGAGCTCACTCCCTCCCTCACCCCTGGGTGCATAGTTCATTCAGGCACTGACTGTAGCTCTGTGTCACCGGTATGGTGTGCCTTGGGGACATTTACAGCCCACACCTTGATTGTATGCAAATAAATCATATTCTGTACTATATGAGCATGAGAAGCTTCAGCCAGTAGTCTGAGTGATCACAGAGGCTGAGAAGGAAAGCTGCTCCATAGATGGGGTGCAGAGCTCATGAACTGTTCTCCTGTGTTAGAGATGGGATACGGAGGTGGGGGAGTCCAGCCCAGACCCAAGGCTACCAGGCAGAACAATCAGGAAGGCCTTAGCCTTGGGACCCAACAGTCTTGCTCTACTCCTGGCCCACGGCTAGAACCCAGAGTACACATCAGAATCACCCAAAGCTTTACCAGAACTTTATTTGGCCAACTCCCACCACTGGTGTTCTGTGTTTGGAGCTATGGGTTAATCTCTGGACACTTCAGTTTTATGGTCTTTCACTCTACCCCTACTTTTTATCTATAGGTGTACTCTAGTCCTCTAAGGAAAAAATATCATTACAAAATTTCTGCCTAAGTAAGGAAAAAACAATGCTTTTCCAAGCTAAAGATTCTTGTGAAACTACACTAAACAATAAGAGAAAACATACCCAATAAAATGCCAAGCCAACAGGAGTCTCAGGCAAAAATACTGTTTTTTCCAATTACCTGCAAAAATAATTTTTCACACAAATTTGGATGCTAGACTCTTGCAAGTCCACAAGTAGCAATGGAAACTGATTGACACTATCCTACATGGTATGTGAGAAAGCACTTTATAAAGTTGCCATATTTTGATGACATTATTACTGTGTCAGGCTTAGGTCACTGCAATACGATACCAGGTTTCTGTGGTGTCTTAGAAGTGAAACACAACTGTGTAGCGGCATCTGTGTGTGGCAGTTAAGTAGGGCTCCTTCAGCTGGATAAATACCTGCGCTCCAATGGGCACCTGGCGTTCGGCACCTGGAAGCCCTGTTTGTCATTGTTGACACGAGTTGCATGTGTGCATTTATTCAGTCTACTGAAATTGATCTTACAATTTTTCATTTTGAAGGGCAGATTTACAGAGAGAAGGACAGACAGAGAGAGAGAGAGATCTTCTGACCACTGCCCTACTCCCCAGATGGCCACCGTGGCTAGAGCTGAGACTATCTAAAACCAAAAGCCAGGCGTTTTATCAAGGGCCTCCCACATGAGTGCAGTGGCTCAGGAATCTGGACCATAGTCTGTCACTTTCCCAGACCACAAACAGGAAGCTGAACAGGAGTGGAGCAGCCACAATAAAAATTGACACCCATTTGGGATGCCAACATGGCAGGAGAAGGGCTAAGATGCTAAGCCACTACACGGAACTCTTAATTTCTACCTGGAATTATATAAGTTATGCAGATGTATTTCAGTTTAAGAATATTCATCTATTATGTTTCTTGATTGACAATTAGAATCAGAGCTGAACAATTCATTTCTCTGATTTAACCTCTGGTATATAATGGATTTGGTGAAGGTTTTTATTTAAAGATTTATTTATTTTTATTGTAAAGGCAGATTTGCCAAGAGAAGGAGAGAGTAAGAGAAAGATCTTCCATCTTCATAAGCTAGTTCACTCCTTAAATGGCCACAATGGCCAAAGCTGAGCTGATCTGAAGTCAGGAGCCAGGAGCTTCTCTTAAGTCTCCACACAGGTTGCAGGGTCCCAAGGCTTTGGGCCATCTGAAGAAATTGTTTAGTGGTATGATATCATCCCCATTTGTTTAAAAAATTCTAATTTACACATTGGATTGAGGTCCTTGTCATCACTTACCTAAAGTACTTCTGGATTCTTAAGTCATCATTTACTGGAAGTTTTTATTGAGTTCCTCTGTGCCCTCTGCCCTAGGAATATGCTGGTCCTCTGTTTCCTGAATTATGAAGAATTGCAAAGGTTTCACTTCCTGCCAGGTCCATCCATGTGTCTTGTAATCAGTCAGCTGCTTTGATTAGAAAAAACGAGAGAGATTTATTTTTATTTGTAAAGCAGATTTACTGAGAGGAAAGACAGAAAAAGATCTTCTATGTACTGGTTTACTCTCCAAGTGGCCACAACAGCCAGAGCCAAGCCAAGCTGAAGCCAGGAGCTTCTGCCGGGTCTGCCACATGGGTCTAGGGACCCAATGACTTGAGCCATCCTCCACTGCCTTCCCACCCACAAACAGGGAGCTTGATTGAACAACTGGAATACCAACTGGCACCCATATAGGATGCCTGCACTTTTAGGTGGAAGATTAGCCTGTTGAGTCAGCACACACATCCCTAAATCAGCTTCTTCTAATCCAGCTTCCTTTCATTCATCCTGGGTGACAGCAGGTCTTTGCCCTGTGCTTAGGCCCCTGCCACCCATGCAGGAGACCAAGATAAAGCTCTTAATTACTAGCTTTGGCCTGGCTTGGCCATGGCCTTCGTGGCCATCTGGGGAATGAATGAGCAGATACTAGATCTCACCCTGGAACTCTGACTTCTTAAAAAAAGAGGGGGGCCGTTGGCGGGCCCATGTGATAGTCTAGTGGCTAAAGTCTTTGCCTTGAACGCACCATTATCCCAAATGGACACGGGTTCTAATCCTCACAATCCCACTTCCCATCCAGCTCCCTCCCTGCTTGTGGTCTGGGAAAGCTGTTGAGGACAGCCCAAAGCCTTGGGACCCTGCACCTGCGTGGGAGACCCGGAAGAGGCTCTAGACTCCTGGCTTCAGATTGTCTCAGCTCCAGCCATTGTGGCCACTTGGGGAGTGAATCATCTGTCTCTCCTCCTCTCTGTATATCTGACTGTCCAACAAAAAAGAAAATTGAAAAGGTGACTTTGCAAGAATTCTCTCATTCCATTTCATTTGATGATCTTATTTTATGAAATCTTTGCCTTAAAGGAACAAAATTTATTAGATTATTTACAGTATCATGTTGTGTATTTCATTTCTAGTTGTTTAAAGTGGTAACAGTCATTTTTCTTGAGAGTTCTGTTTTTTGTGCGAAGTTCATGGAAAATGTGTATTATTAAAAAGAAACACTGTCTATGGATTGCCTGTTTTAACCCAAATGGCTGATCCTGGCATGAGCATTTAGCATAGCAGTTAAGACACTGGGCCCCATTACTGGAGTGTCTAGTTTGAGTGCAGACTCTGCTTCTGATTCCAGCTCCTTGCTGCTGGGAACTCCAGGAGGCAGAAGGTAATGGCTCAGGTCACTGGATGCCTGCTAGCCATGTGGAAAACCTGGACTGAGTTCTCGGCTCCTGGCTTTGGCCTGGTCTCACCTTGGCAGTTGTGAACGTTTAGGGAGTAAACAATATGAGAAGCTCTCTTGCGCACTCTCTCTCTCTCTCTCTCTCTCTCTCTCTCGTTCTCTTTCTCTGCCTTTCAAATAAAATAAAAATAAATGTTAGGAAATGTAAAAAGTAAATATATCTTTTAATTTTACATTTATGAATGTTTACATGTTTATCTCATATAAAGATAACTGTTAAGCACATTTTGATTCATTTTTATGAAAAAGTTTGTATCACTTCTTAAAAATGAAAGTTTGAAATTTTGTAAAACTCAAAGCTAAAGTAGAATTGTCCTTGTTGAGCTCCACATATTTAAATCACATCAACATTGCAAATGAGACTTGAATTTTTAATTGATTTTTTAATTTGAAAATCAGGGTTAGCAAGAAAGACAGAGCTCTTGCATCTGCTGGTTCACTCCCCAAATGGCTGCAGCTGCCAGGGCTGAGCCAGGCTGAAGCAAGGAGTTTTTTTCTGGATCTCCCACTCAGGTAGCAGGGCTCAAGCATTTGAATCATCTTCTGTCACTGTTCCCAGGCCATTAGGAGGAGATTGATCAGAAATAGAGCAGCTGGGATAAGAACTGGTGCCCATGTGGGATGCTGGCTTTATCAACTATACTATGGTTCCAGCCCTTGAAGTTTGGATCTTAAATGACTGGGCTTCATCTCCTGGTCCATGTTTTCCCTCCAGTAACATTTTCAAAAGACGTCCTTATTCAACAAGTTTACTTTCAGAGGGAGCATTCCACTCACAGAAACAAGGGGCCAACATTTGGTGCAGCTATTAAAATGCCTGCATCTCATTTCAGAGCCTGGATTCAAGTGCCTGCTCCGTTTCCTATTCTGGCTTCCTGCTAATGTACACCCTGAGAGGCAACAGGTGATGGCAGAAGAACTTGGGTCCCTGCCTTGCACATGGGAAACCTGACCCAGCCCTTGTTTCAGTCACTTGAGGAGTAAACTAGAAGATGGAGTGCGCATTTGAACATGTGTGCTCTCTCCCTTCTCTGTCTCTGCTTCCCTTCCCCTTTTAAATACATAAAAATAAAGTAGAAAAAAAAGAAATAGAAGATGAACTGGAACAGTACAAAGTAAATGCGAGAACTTCTTGTAACTTCAATCCTTTCCTCTCTTTGTCAAGTCCAGACATGTAGAGAAAGGGGTGAGGGAATGTTTTCTTGCTGTAGTTTTATGGTAGAAGGAGAGATGAAGGCAGAGAGAAAAAGGAAGGGTCATACTGGGCAGTCTTTTGGCATTTACCTGCAGTGAGTATCTAGACCACCACGTTGAGCACTTTTGTGGGTACCTCCTGGAGTGATGCTTCCTGGTAAACTGAATTTGTCCAGAGCCTAAATGCTGCGTGGAATGGCAGAGAGCCCAGATCATGGCTGTTTTAATCCCATCTCTGCCTCCTCCAAACATGGTGCCTTACTTTGTACAGTGGATACTGGCCACACTTGTTCAGCCATAATCTAGAGGAAGAAATTGTCCATAATCACTAATGTACATGCTTTAATGACGGATCTCAAGTGATCATGTAAATAGTTATCATGTGCTGTTACGAAGTGTTACAGAACTTGGTTTTAAACTTTTTATTCTTAAACTTTCACAAATAAACAAAAATAGAGTGAATCCCATGCATCTGAATTGTGGAAGTCACCCGGCTTCAGTAGGGAGCATCCAGCTCAGGGCTGTCACTTGATCTAAGCCCTACCACTTCCCTCACCCATAGTTGATATCACCATAGATACCTTCATTTTGCCTACTCTTGAGCTGCTTTCCCCATCTCTGTCATCTCTCTTCTTAGCCCTTCCTTCTGATTGCCCAGCCCAGCCTTGAGCTTTGTCCCTTCAACTGTCATGAACAGCCAGCAAGCTCACTCTCTCCTTGCGTAGCACTCCTCTGCTCTCAGAAATGTTCTGATGCCAGCCACCACTTAAACATCTCTTCCCCTCCCGAGAGCCTCCATCCAGTTCTTTTTCTTCACTGTGCTGCCGAATTCCTCTCAACATTCCCCTATACTCACTGCTTGTATGTCTCATTCAACCATTCTCTCTGCAGCCTCCTTCCCTTTGGCCTCCATCCCTTCGCACTGTGGAAGCTGCTCACTCACCAGTCCCCAGGAACTCCCAAATCCAAGAAGCCTTTCTTACCCTCTACCTCCTTTATCCCTATAAAATGCACAGTAACTGTTCCTCCTTTTGGTTTTGTAACTGTGTGTGTGTGTGTGTGTGTGTGTGTGTGTGTGTGTGTGTGTGTGTGTGTGTGTGTACATAGGTGTGTGTGAGAAAGGGGTGGAGGAACAGAGAGCGAATGAAAGTGAATCACTAAGGTATCACACTTGGCTGACAGCATGGACTCCAGAGCCAGGCTGCCAGGATTGGAGTGCCTGCTCTGTGGCTTGGACTGTGTTCCTGTGTTCCAAGTAGCTGCTTCCCTCCATCGCCTTCATTCTAAACTGGGAAAAACAAGGAAAACAACCTCACTGGCATTGTGTTTAGGATTAAGTATGTCAAAATCTGTGAAACCCTAGGAACAATGCTGGGCAGATGTAAGTACTGTGTAAGTATTAGCTATTGATACCATAAGCTAGCAAACTACAAGAGCGCATCTGGAATCAGCACTGAAAATCCCCTAAGATGCTTATCATCTAGCAGTGGCTGCATTTTGGAGTGTCCTCTTACAGTATGCTCACTTGGTGTGTGTGCGATCTCATTCATAAAGCATTAGTGTGTACTTCTTCGCTGGCATTCCCTGTTTACCTGGTTTTGTGTGATGTGACTTCCCTTCTCCTTCTCTGTTCCATTGAACCTGCTCTGTTTAACCCAGTGCCTGTGCACAAGGTCCAAACTCATGCTCTGCCATGTTCTTCAACTCTCCAACAGTCAGCAGCCACAGCTGGGCTCTCATTCGCTGGTCAGCCCCTTGAGGAAGCTCCTTTATACTTAGGCCTGCATATCTCTTACATCCAATTACCTTCCTCTGAAAATTTTTTTTAAGTAAAGTCACCCATCTGTTATAGATGAATGACCTCCATATTTACATGTACAAAGTACCTGTTTTCTTTTTTTTTTAAGATTTATTTATTTTATTTATTTATACAGAGAGGAGGAGAGACAGGAAGATCCTCCATCCGATGACTCACTCCCCAAGTGAGCGCAACAGCCAGTGCTGTGCAGATCTGGAGCCAACAGCCAGGAACCTCCTCCAGGTCCTCCCACATGGATTCAGGGTCCCAAGGCCTTGGGTCGTCCTCAACTGCTTTCCCAGGCTACAAGCAGGGAGCTGGGTGGGAAGTAGAGCTGCCCGGATTAAAACCAGTGCCCATATGGGATCCTGGCGCATTCAAGGCGAGGACTTTAGCTGCTAGGCCACCACACCGAGCCCCTTCCTCTGAAATTTTGTGCTCTGCCTCCTTTTGAAGTGTGTTGATGCTGATGATGATGGTGATGATGATAGGGACACTGTGTGGTTTCTATCACTGGGCTTGTTCTTACACTATTTGATCATTGCAGTCCTGTGAAGTGGGCACTTGTTATCCCACTTTACCTAGAGAGAATTTTAGAGGTCCAGGGATAGTTAAGTGACTTGTTCAACATTGTACAACATTAAGTGATGGAATCTAGATTTGAATCCACTTTCACTTGACCCAGAGTCTGACCATGTAGCCTACCCCAGACCTTTGAGTAGAAAGGAAGAAAGAGAAAGGGGAAAAAAGGAAAGAAAAGAAAGAAAAAGAGGCCTGACATGATGGTTCAGTGACAAAATTCTCATCTTGCACATGCTGGAATCCCATATGGGTGCTGGTTCATGTCCCACCTGCTCCACTTCCCATCCAACTCTGTGCTTATGGTGCACAGAGAATCCGTTATGGTAGCCTGGGAAAGTGATAGAGGGTGACCAGAGCCTTAGGACTCTGCACTCCCATGGGATACTTAGAAAAAACTTCTGGCTTTGGATCGGCTCAGCTCCAGCCATTGCAGCCACTTGGAGCATGAACCAACAGATGGAAGATCTTTCTCTCTGTCTCTCCTCTCTGTAAATCTGCCTTTCCAAGAAAAATAGATATTTCTTAAAAAAATAGAAAGAAAGAAAGAAAGATGTATTTATTTACTTCAAAGGCAGAGAGAGAGATCTTTCATTTGCTGGTTCACTCCCTAAATTAGGACAAGAGCTGGTTGTGGGCCAGGAACCATGACCTCCATCCTGGTCTCCCACATGACTGTCAGGGACCCAAGATTTTGGACTATCTTCCACTGCTTTCCTAGTTGGGAACTGGATTGGAAGCAGAGCAGCCCGGTCTTGACCTGGTCCTTCCCTTATGGGATGTTGACATTTCTTGTAGTAGCTTAACGTACTGTAGCTAAGTATACTGTACACTGGCCCTACTTGATCATCTTTAAACAACACTCACTGTGCCCATCACTTCTGCTCAGAGACCTTTGGTGACTCCCATTTCATACAAAAAAAGCCTTAAGCTGGCCTTTTCCGCTCCCTTGCATAACCGTGCCAGAATTTCCCCCCATCCTTGTGTCCCTCATTGGTTTCCACACTTCACAAACTGGTCCATGTGAGACTTCATCTCTTCTGCGTGCACAAGCCCTCACTGACTCCCATTATCTGAGTTCCTGAGGCCTGCTGATGGTTGCGATGTATCATTAAGCCTGCTTAATGTTTATCATGTGTGCTCTGGGCTGACTTAGTTCATTTGTTCAGAGAGTGAGCCCTTTACCCCTAGTGCTGTGGTCTGTACTGGTTTTGTTGGTGACACCCAGCCCCAGCTGGTGACTGTCCCTTTCCATGAGTGAACACTGTTCATGTAGCACTTTCTTAGCCTTCTCCTCCTCTTAGTCTATTACTCCTGCCCCTTCAAGGAGCTGGCATCACTGGAAGCAAGAAAATGGCTTCCTCTCCCCTTCATCTAAATATACTGCGTGCAGCCACATTTGCCTGCTGCCGAATTTTCATTTGGGTTTCAGGCGTTTCTCTCTTTTTTTTTTTTTTAATGTGTTCTAGGGAAGTAAGTGAACAGTTAGCACCTATCTGCTTAGCCAGAGTAAAAAGCACACTCTGAGTTAATTGTGGACCAGGCGCAAGGTCTTCAGGGCCACAATCCTAAAGATCTCTATGCTAAACCATCAGTTCCCCCAGAAAGGCGCAACAAGCAGGGCAAGGGGTTCCATTGCAGACACAACCTGGTGCTGCAGGAAGGTGCCATTGGCCAGAAACCATTCTGGCATAGATCTCAGAATGACCACAAAACACATGACCTCAGGTGAGAGATAGAACCCTCAGCCTGAGCATTGGAAATGTTCCACCTCCGTCCTTAGATTGAACTAACATCCCATGGCAAGGAATAACATCTTCATGGTATACGATCTCTGTTTGCATCACCTATCCTTAGGACAGTGCCAGGAACACAAACCAAGCTTTAATTAAATAGACCTGTTTTGTTTGACAGCTGAGCCCTCTTCCTACTCAAAACTCAGTTTTTTTAAGATTTATTTGTTTATTTGAATGGCAGAGTTACAGCGGGAGAGTGACTGACAAGAGTCGACTCTTTCAGCTTCCATTGGTTCATGTCTCACATGGCTGCGATAGCTAGGGCTGGGTCAGGCCACGGCCAGGAGCTTCATCAAGTCCTCCGGGTAGATGGCATGGGCCCAAGTACTGGCTGTCTTCTGCTGCTTTCCCAGATGCATCAGCAGGGAGCTGGATTGGAAGTGGAGCAGCTAGAACAGGAACCCTTGCCTATATGGGATGCTGGCTTTGCAGGTTATAGCTTAACTCCCTATGGCACAACACCACTACCTCCCAAATCTCAGATTTTAAAACCACCCATTCCATGAGTTGGATCTTAAACTTTAGGGTATAACAGGAACTTGTGGAGGAATTGCTAAAGCATACATTGCCAGAACCCCTTGCAGAACCTCTGATTCATTGGGTCTGAGAATTTGCAATTGTTTAAGTTATTGTTTTAAAGAATTATTTATTTATTTTTTTAAAGATTTATTTTTATTATTTTTTTATTGGAAAAGCGGATATACAGAGAGGAGAGACAGAGAGGAAGATCTTCCGTCCGATGATTCACTCCCCAAGTGAGCGCAACAGGCTGATACTATGCTGATCTGAAGCCAGGAGCCTCTTCCGGGTCTCCCACGCGGGTGCAGGGTCCCAAAGCTTTGGGCTGTCCTCGACTGCTTTCCCAGGCCACAAGCAGGGAGTTGGGTGGGAAGCAGGGCCACTAGGATTAGAACCGGTGACCATATGGGATCCCAGTGTGTTCAAGGCGAAGACTTTAGCCGCTAGGCTATTGTGCTGGGCCCAAGAGTTATTTATTTTTATTTGAAAGGCAGATTTTGCAGAGAGAGGAGAGATAGAGAGATCTTCCATCCACTGGTTCACTCCCCAAACAACTGGAACTGAGCTGATCTGAATCCAGGAGTTTCTTCTAGGTGTCCTGCATGGGTACAGGGTCCCAAGGCTTTGGGCCATCCTGCATTACTTCCTCAGGCCATAAGCCAGGAGCTGGATCCAAAGTGGAGCAGCTGGGATACAAGCCGTGGTGCCACTGTGTTTTTGTAAGAGGTTCCCAGGGATGCATGGTTGTGTGGCTGTGCAGCCTGCCGTGGAGACCACATGCTGAGAACACTGTGCCAAGGTGCTGGAGGACTCGCTGTTCAGGTTCCTACCTTTCCCAAAGGCTTTGCACCCAGGGGTCTGGTAAAACCAAATCCTTGAAATGTTCTTAGATTGTGTGGAAATCTTTTTTCACTTCCTACAAGATTATTTGCTCCCCCAAAACACCAAGTCTTTGTAGGGCCAGAATTTTGCCTTCTGTTTCCCTGACTATCGCCACTTCTTCTCTCTGGGCTCAGCAAGTTTCTGAGAGACCCTGGAGGAATGCAGGGCAGAGCAAGAGTTAGGAGCAGCAGACTTCACTTCAGCCCTGCCATTTACTGAGTGTCCCAGAATGCCTCAGTGTCCTCACTTGGAAAATAGGTTCATAGTGCTGGTTTTACCAGAATTTTCACTGTAGAGTATTAGTTTAAAAATACAGCAGAGCCCAGAGCCATGCATATTGCAGGCTCCCATTTGTATTTTTAAGACAGATATGTGCATAATCATGTCCATGTAATATGCAGGGAGTGTCTTCAGGAGGAAAAGTGAAGATAGTAGTGATTGCCTGGGAAAATAGGCAATAACAAGAACTAGTTTCTGTTGTATTTGCTGTGGGACTTTACAGAATTTTTTTAAACTGAAAACTAGCTAATGAGAGAATAGTAATCTCTTTTCCAGGGATTTTATGAAGGATGAATAAAGTAGCTTTCACCTGAAGTCCTTAACACAGTGCCTGGCAGAGAAAAAGCCCTCTGTAAATGTTAGCTTTTGTTTTCAATATTAACAGTTGTTGAATTCATCTGTTCATTTGTGGGTAAACACATGAGCTGTGTGGCTATTCCAAACCAACCATGCAGCTAGAAGCATGTGTTTTCTCAGCCAGTCTTGCTGCATTGGAGTAAAACTTGTTTGTAGACTTCCTTCTCCATGTTGACTGTAAACACGCATGTCTCTGCCCGGCTGGCTCCTGGCCCAGCACAGCACAGAAGAGATGGGTCCTGTGTCTGTCAGTCACCATCAGAGAGAGCTTTCCCAGCCAAAAATCTGTTCAGGACACAGCATAAGAATGAGTGGCAACAAGGTCGTTGGAATATGGACGCTATGTGGACACCAAGTGGTCTCTCCATCCTTAAGCTCAACAGCTGGCCCCAGTCAAGTGTGTAGAAACCCCAGGAAGTCACTGCAACTCCTCAAGAGCTGTGCAGGCGAAGCAGGAAGGTGATCATCAGCTCAAAGCAATCAGTTTTGTGTGGGATACTTGCAGGAGGAAGGAATTGCAAGGAATATCCTCTAAGAAAACACTGGGCGTACAGATAGCCAAGGGTAATAGGTATAGGCTGGGCAGTGTGTTGGTTGCTGCATCGTGTGTCCTCAGGAGCCAGGTGTTTACTGAGGCCTCATTTTCTGCTTTAGTCGATACAAAAGGAGAGGGAATGGGGAATGACATGCATAACTCAGTGTGCCTGGTGATGACATGGCTTTGCAGTTGGTGAAATCCTGTTTCTGCCCCCCAATGGCCGCATCACCTTGAGCAAGTTGTATAACCTCCCTGAGCTGTGTTCTCAACAGATGTGAGAAATTGCAGCACTTGTGGGTACAGAGAAGACTACATGAACCAGTGTCTGGATCAGGAACTTGACACTGGAGCTGGCGCACGACATTGTGAGTCCATGCCGTTGTTATTCGTGAGCAGTATCTTGGTAGGAAAGTAGCATTTACACACACTAAGTCACTTCCACAGTAGGCAATAAATAGCATAGAATTAAGCTCTGAAATAAATGGTGTTTCAGACCTTTTTGAGAATTTAATGGTAGCCCTGAGCCCTTTCCTGGGGAGCGTGGGGAAAACATACTCACCATAGGGCATTTGTACACAGCTGTCCTCAGTCCCACCCCTCGGGAACCCACAAAGGGATTTTATCACTGAAAGCAAAAGTGTTAGAGCAAATTCCCTCGGAAGAGGTAGAAATGTAACCCAGGGTCTAAAGCAATAGGCTAAGAGAAGCAGGCAGAACACTTGCATGGAGACCACGAAACACGGAAGTGGGGTGCCACCCCTGGCACCACAGCAGCAGAGTAACGAAGGTGCTGGGCCAGGCCTCCAGAGTCAGCCTGCCTACGCTCAGCCACACAGCTCGATGGCCACTTGACATAGGCACATGCTTAAGTCCCTCACGTTCTGTGATTATGATAGGACTATGAAAACAATAGCTTCCAGTCAGGAATCTGCAGCAGAATGCATCAGTGGGCATCAGCAGATGCGGGCAACTGGCCTGTGGCCAAGCTCTGTGTGCATTCACTGCCTGTACGAGATGGCTCTTGTGGTGGCAGGAGCACGAGAGGGGAGCTCTCATGTAAGTTTCTTGGCGGCTTTCCCGAGGGCTGGGAAAGCCCTGAGACTTTGGGGGCCTGAGAGGAACGAGCTGAATGGAAGTGGTGCTGTGTTTGAGCATGGTGGTCAGGGTGGGTTGGATTGGAGGAAGATTAGGGGCAGAGGTGCTGGTGCCAGACACATATAGGAGCTTGATTTGGGCTGGGAACCAACATGTTAGGGAGAAGGCAGAAGCCAGGAGAAGGGGAAAATAAAATATGGTTCCTAAAAACAAGAGTCCAGAGAATTTGGGAAGTGACAGAGTATAAAGTCACACTGTCCAGTGAGGCTGCTGCCATCTTGTGCAGGTGCTGTGATTGCTAAACCCTTCATTGTGGCCATCACAGTGGGCACACATCACGGTGGCCATCACAGTGGCATCAAAGCAAAATGCACTGTAGGTATAAAATACAAATCAGTTTCCAAAGATCGGGTGACAAAATATTAAAACTACATTTTCTCCAGTGCTCATATGACAGTTTTTTCATATTAGGCTAGGTAAACTGTATTAAACTTATGTTCATTTTTCTGTTTTTCTCATTTGGCAAATAAAAAATTGTAATCATGTATTAAGCTCACATTTCTATTTGATGCAACTTGGTCTAAGAAATTAGAAGGAGGGCAAGGGAATGGGCATTCATTGTGGGATAGTGCATTAAGCTGCAGCCTGTGATACGTATGTCCCATATGAGCACCCATTCAAGTCCCAGCTGCTCTGCTTCTGATCCAGTTCCCTGCTAATGTGCCTGGAAAAGCAGCAGAAGATGGCCCAGGTGCTTGGACTCCTGCTACTCTCGGGGGAAACCCAGATGGGTTTCCAAGGTCTTGGCTGCCACCTAACTCGGCCCCTGCAGTTGTGGCCATTTGGAGAGTGAACCAGTAGATGGAAGATTCCTTCCTATCTGTGTGTGTATGTCACTCTGCTTTTCAAATTAAAAAAAACAGTTAAAGGTTAAGAAGACTGAAGTAATATGGTGCCTCAGAGACCAGAACAAGGGTGGTGTCACTTACTGGGAAGGGACATGAGAAAGGTTGCAAGCTGACTGTGTTGTTTTATTGGGTTTACCTCTGTTGTGTTGGAAGCAGCTGGGCCATTCAAGTGTAAGTTTAAACAGGCTGTCATTTAGACTTTGGAATTCAGGTAAAGGGTCAGGACTGTATGAGCAGCGTGTTGGTCATGGCTAGGTCATAGAAGAGGGAGGACAGCCTCTACTTTTTCAGAAATCTTGTATGTTAGGCAATTGTTCTCCGTGTCTGTACTGGTCACAACCCTTTGAGGTCAGGGCTATTTTTATCCCTTTCCATTTTACAGATGAAGAACCTGAGGCTCAGAGATATAAACTGACTTGCAGTGGTAAGATAGCCAAGATTTGAGTTGACCTAACAGAAGCCTTTGTTGGCTGTGCAATCCCAGGGTTCCAGAACTAAGCCCCTAAGGCTTCCTCATCAGAGGAAGGAATGAAAGCTGTAATGTGGCGGTATGCATCACAGTGTTAGAAGAGCAGGGAAGTCTGGCCTTTCAGAAGCCAGGGAGGAGCCACTTTGCAGAAGGAAACAGCTGGGAAGTGAACACCCTAAGTCTTTTAGGTGGTAAGGGCAGTTTCAAGCTGAAGGAGGCTTCTGTATCCTACAGATCAGGAGCAGGAAGCCTTCTTTCTGCTAAGGGCCAATTGGATGCCTGCAACATCATTCACAGGCTATACAGAAGTAGCAGTTTAGAAATCGGCCTGCTATAGATTTATTGGTTTTTGAGTGCCACCTGCAGTTGCTGTGGCAGAGCCAAGAACAAATGACTTCACAGGCTTTACAGGACTTGTGCAGAGCTTGGAAATGTTAAGCAAAGGTGGGAAGTAGCAGTTTTCTAAAGTGACATGTTGTAATTGCCAAGCATGATCTCTGTAAGGGCAGGCTCTGATTATTGTTATCTATCTTTCTGGGGAAGGCCTGTATATCCCAGAGCCAAAATCTTTCAGGAAGCATTTATATGCAGCTTCTTGGACCCTCCCCAGACCTCAACAAGTGCCCTTGGTGTTGTAAACACACAGTGGAGTTAGCAAGGAACTTTGACGCCCAGGCTCAGCAGGTCATTCTGCCCTGGATTTATTACCAAGGTTGGCTCATTCTCATGGCTCCCTTCCAGCTTCTCTGGGGGCACAGACCTTGATAGGATCCTCTGTGTCTCCAGCAGGTGCCTTACCTAGAATCTGGGGTTATCTTTTAAAGCTTAACCAATTCTTGTCTTCAGTCTGCTCGCAAGACCATGAAGGTGCACATTATATTCTGCCCCTGCTGCTGCTGCTGTGGGAACCACACGCCAAGTATCAGCTGCCATTGAATTGGGCTCAGCACCATCTTTTGTTCGGAGCTCTCAACTGACACCTGCCGCTCCTTTCTCCCAGCTGCTTCCTTATGTTCTTACTGGTCACAGGCAGGCAACATGGCCTGAGCAAGCTGTAGTTTTTGGAGTCAGACAGCCCTGAGCCCCAGGTTCTCATGTAACCTGGGTGTGATCGACCATATACAAAAATTTTTTTTTAAAGATTTATTTTATTTATTGGAAAGTCAGATACACAGAGAGGAGGAGAGACAGAGAGGAAGATCTTCCATCCGATGATTCACTCCCCAAGTGGCCACAATGGCCAATGCTATGCCGGTCCAAAGCCAGGAGCCAGGAACTTTTTCCGGGTCTCCCACATAGGTGCAGGGTCCCAAGGCTTTGGGCTGTGCTCGACTGCTTTCCCAGGCCACAAGCAGGGAGCTGGATGGGAAGTGGAGCTTCCGGGATTAGAACCGGCACCCATACGGGATCTCAGCGCGTTCAAGGCAAGGACTTTAGCTGCTAGGCCACGCCGCTGGGCCCATATGCAAGAATTTTTTAACTTCTCTGTGCTGCATCTGTAAAACAGAAATGATAAAAGAATTCATCTCTTAAAGCAGTTGAGAAGATGAAGTGTTTTGATGCAGGCAGACTTATTTACACAAACCAGATACTCAGTGAATAGTGCCAGTTGTCAAAATTAGCCATTGTAACTTAAAATACTTATTATTCAGGGTCATGTACTATAACTGGAAGGTACAATCAACTGATCAAACATATAAGATAGGGCCCAGCATGATGGCTGAATTGGTTCACCCTCCCCTTGCAAGCACCCCTTACTGGATCCCATAGAGGCACCAGTTCGTGCCCTGGCAGCTCTATTTCCCATCCAGCTCCCTGTTTGTGGCCTGGGAAAGCAGTTGAGGGAGGACGACCTGAAGCTTCAAGATTCTGCACCCGCTTGGAAGGGCCAGAAGAAGCTCCTGGCTCTTGGCCTTGGATCAGCTCAGCTATAGCTGTTGCAGCCATTTGGAGAACGAACCAGCAGATGGAAGATCTTTCTGTCTATCCTTCTCTCTGGTAAAAAAAAAAAAAAAAAAAAAATCTACCTTTTCAAGAAAAAAATCTTAAAAAAAGAGAAATATATAAGATAATGAAGTGAAACATTGGCATAGTAGTATCAGTTGTTACTTGGGACATTCATGTCCTATGTCAGCTTTCAGGGTTCAAGTCCCTGCTTACTGTGCTTTCTCTAGCTTCCTGCTCATGCACATCCTGGAAGGCAGCAAGTGATGGCTCAAGTCCTTGGGTCCCTGCCATCCACATGTGCATCCCGGATGTAGTTCTGGGCTTCAGCCTGACACTGCCCTGGTGTGGGCATTTAGGGAGGAAAGATTCATTCTCTCTCCCCACCCCCACCTCCTTTCCTTCTCTTCCTCTTTGTCCTCATCCTCCTCCAATCTACCCTCCCTACCTCCTCTCTCCTCCCCCTTTCTCTTCCCTCTCTCCAATCTCTGCATTTCAAATAAGAAATGAAAATGAATTTTAGCTTCTATGAAAAAGCAAACCACAAAGATCTCACAAGGGTTTATAAAACTGAAAGCATGCTACTTCTACAAGGTGCGTTCTTTTGAGGACTGGAGGGAACACTGTCCTGATGCTATTCTACTTTGGTAATTCTGAGCCACAGAACCTTCTGTTAGAAGACTCTAGGCTGAGCCTGGAGTTGTGGCACATCAAGTTAAACCACTGCCTGCAATGCTGACATCTTATGTAAGCACCAGTTCAAGTACCAGCTGCTCTACTTTGATCCAGCTCCCACTGATGCATCTGGGAAAGTAGTAGAAGGCGACCCAAGTGCCTGGGCACCAGCTACCTACATGGGAGACCCAAATGCAGTTTCTGGCTTGTAGCTTCTCCCTGGCCCAGCCCTGGCTTTTGTGGTCATTTGTGGAGTAAACCAGTGGGTAAAGGTTATCTCCTTCATTTCTCCCTATAATTCTGCCTTGCAAATAAAACAAATATTTTTAGAAGGAAGGAAAAAAAAAAGAGAGAGAGGGGGAGAGAGAGCGCTAGGCTCTCTCTATCCCTCATCGCAAATCATACTTTCCACTTCTCCCTGCAGTCTTTCCATGTCTCTCCCTCTGTGGCTCCCATGAGTAGGCAACATGTTCTGGATGCCCTTTGTTCTCAGCACCTAGTGGGAGCAATGCAGGACAGCAGCTGGCCACAGGCCCCACTGCCCATGACCTCTTGACCTGTGACTTTGCAAAAAGGAGAAAGAATTTTTCATATCCAAACGTCCTTCTCTTTTCAGTTCTTAAGCTTTTGAAGTGCTCAGCTATGATGGCACAGTAAGAATTGAAATCATAGCTAATATTTGAAAGTTATTTATAGTTCACAAAACAACAGATTAATCCAGTGTCAGTTGGAGTTCATTCTAGCCAACAGATAGGGCTCCTGGCCATTTTTAGCAGAGTGGGCTTTGGTAGAGGGAATTGAGTACTTGCATAGTCATTGGAAAGTCTGGAGTAAGGGTGCTGTAAGGATTCTTGAGTCCCACGCACCCTTATGGAGCTTGCCCCAGGGCCTGACTCGCTTCAAGGCCTCTCAGTACTGCAAATCCTACCCCCACAGAGAAAGCTGGTTCACCCAGCTTAGTGGCAGCCATTAGTCGTGTGCTTCTCCGTGCCTCAACTAGGCAGAGCCCAAGCAGCAGAGGAAGCTGGGTGTGTGTTTGACCAGTGGCCATGATAAATCAGCACAGACCTGGAGGATTGAACAGGAGAAATTTCATTTTCCATAGCTCTGAGGCCAGAGTCTGAGTTGGAGGTGTCAGCAGGATGGTCCTCTGCTATAGCCTCTCTCCTCAGCTCATTGATGGCAACTTTTTCCATGTGATTTCACATGCTCTTCTCTGTCTTAATGCCCTCTGCTGATAAGGACACTGGTGGGATTGGACTAGAGCCCATCCTCATGACCTCATCTGTCACTTAGTGTTTTAAAGACCCTCAACTCCAACTGCACCATCTGAGTTTCCAGGGGTTAGAACTTCAACATTTGAACATGGATGGGGGAAGGGCCCAGGAGAGCCGTTAAAACAGTGGGGGACTTGGTTTCACTTTTCAGGAGTGCGGGAGGGGGGCAGCCCATGCCAGCATGAATCCATTAGGCAGCACAGAGAGTGCTGAGTGCATGTCACATGATAGGCACATAAGAGGCTGCAGGTACTCAAGGCTCAGAACCACTATTCTTTATATTTATTACACTCACATGCTTATTTTATCTGATGTTCTTTGCAGCCCTTTGAAATATGGAAAGTATTATTATCCCCATTTTTCCCATGAGAAAATCAAGGCTTTAAAAGGGGTTGCAAGTCTTGCTCAGAGCCTTAGAGCTAGGAAGTGGCAGGGGCAGGTGTGAGCTGAAATCCCCCAGCTAATCTCTGAGTGTGTCCTGGCACAGGTACCAGCATAGTGTAAAGTTCAAATTGAAACCCAGCAGGTGCAGTAACAAATGCTAAAGGGGCTAACCCAGTTGTGTAGGATTCCCTGATTTTTAAAAAAATATTCCTTCAAAAGGAAAGGAAATCCCTCCCATTTTTCAAGTGTTGAGAGTCAACCTAAACTTAAGACCCACCCACCCACCCACAGGTGAGCAGTAACAGTCTGTAAGGGCCAGACCTGCCTGCACCATGGTCTCAGCCTGCTGGCGCTAATAGCAGTGAGTGTTCATGAAAGTAGAAAGAGTGTTCATCAGAACTGGCTGTGTATTCTGTGCATCTCTTTAAGGTCATGTAAGAAAGTTCTTGCTGCCTGGTCACAGCGCCCTGAATGTCCTCTACTACAGACTGAATCTCTGTCTTGTTTAACACCAAATACATGTTCTAGCCTTGCTCTTGAGTCCAGGAGCCCAGCGCTTCGTAAACATTTATAGTAGCATTTGCAGCGTGCATTCCTGGGAGGTGCTGCTGTTTGTTCTCTCAACATCCCTGAGAGATAGGTAGCAGTGTCCCCTTTTACAGAAAAGGGGCAAAGAGCTGCAGGAAGATGTTGAAAGTTGAAGGCACGATCAGAAGGGGAAGTGGAGCATATAGCTTGGTGGGTTTTTTTTTTCCACCTGCTCCTTTATTAAGGCCTCAAGGAGTGTATTTGCTCATGAAAGTTGGCACTTCTCCAATGACTCAATTACTGGCCAGGCCATGAGCTCCGGGACTTCCTAGTGGCTTCCTCCCAGAGCATGCTTAGCGACCCTCCCCGCTCCCCAGCCTCCACTGCCTCCTGCATCTCTTTGGGCTTCAGGCCCCTCTTAACAGAAATTAAAATGCCCCTACTTCCCTAAAGGGACTTCTTATTCCTGAGAATCTAGGAACTTGAGAATTCAGGTAAACCACAGGAATAAAGTTAAAGCAAATTATTTCAGTAATTAAGTATGAATATCATGTGTATTTAAGCAAATCTGTTACCTGGATGTAAAAATGCAAGCCAGACTGGCTTTATCGGACCAGCCAGCTGCACAGATACGCAAGTCCCTGGCCGTACTGGGCCAACTTGGGAGCTGCAGCTACTGACTTGAGTCTCTGCCTAGGAGCTGCAAGGAGAACATTCTTGCTGAGATAGAAACTGTGAGAGGGGAGGCCTGCCCTCCAGGCGCTAGACAAACAAGCAGGGTGCCTTCTGTCCCGGGAGTGTTGCGTAAACATAGGCAGCTGGCAGACTCCCAGCTCCAAGTTTCTGGTGTATCAAAGTCACCCCTGATTAAGGGGTGCATTGTAGAATGTTCAGCAATGCCCTGAATGTCTGTAGCTCAAATTAATTGGAAGCATGTCCTTCCCTTGGCGCCAGCAGGAAGGGTGGCATTCAGAGGGAAACGGCTTAGGAGCTGGGTTCCTTTGAAGCAAACAAGCTTTTCTAACTTCAATTGCCTCATGTATAAAATGAGGAGAGATTGGCAGTGCCCATTCAGGACTGCACAAGGCTTGATGGGATACTGCATATGAAGGCAATGTGTGCGTGCTCTCAGATTCCACACAGACATCAGGTGCCATTTGCCTTGGAAGCACTTCTGGATGCAAAAACAAATCAGGCTCTTTGCCTGCCTGCTAGCTCCAGCAAGCAGCGAGACATCCCTGCTGTTGGGGGAAGACCAAAGCAAGCTCTCTAAGGGCTCAGGGTTGCTGGGAGGGTCAGGCTTCGGCAGCCTCTCTGGTTCTGGCTCAGCCCAATCCAAGGGGAGTTAGAATAGCTGCTGGTGGCAAGACCCCTGCCCCTGGAAGCTTCTGTAACTTCTAGGGCAGCCCGCCTCTTCCAGCAGACAGCAGGTAGTTCAGCACGCCTGCTTCCTGCAAAGAGCTCCTCAACTTGAAAAGTTACAGCTTGGGTCTGGCTGCCCCTCAGGAAGAATGTTAGACCCAGAGATTCTGTTCTTTTCCAGGAGCTTAGGGTATGCTTTGTCATGGTGGTGACCAGTAGTACCCCTTGAGGTTGACTTCCCAAAGCTGTCGCTATAAAGGTGTTCAGTGTTATTGTGCTCAAGCAGTGTGTGAAGCTGGCATTATCACCCAGCTGCCGAGTGAGGTTGTGCATATCCTGCCAGAAGGATAGAAACTTGCAGAAGAACCATTGGAGTTAGAGCTGGCAGTCCCAGAAGGGTGACCAAGCAGGAGGAGTTGCACTACCTCTTTGCCAAAGAGGATAGCATCTGATTCCTCATGAATGTTGGCTCCGAGGAGGCAGGGGCTGCCTCTGTCCCACCCATTTACTCTCAGCACACGCAGGGTACCTAATATTGGTAGCACTCCATTAAAAATGTGTTGCATGCCCTTAGGCGAGCCTGAGGCCTGCAAGAATTCCCAATGGATGGGACCTGGCCTGCATGAATTTTTAATTGCTATTGATTTTAGTGATGACTGTGGATAAAAGACCTCCCTCCTTTCTGCTGGATGATGAGCTGCTCTTCAGTTTGAGAGGGATCTGCCCAAGCATTTGATAGAGTCTGCCTTTGGACTATTGACTTCCAAGCTGCACAGGTGGGAGCAATGATTGACCTAGTCATACATGTCCTGTCTGCATTTGCAGGAAAGCTTGGAAACTTTTTGCCCTGGGAAAGTTGAGAAGCATAGAATACTTGCACTATTCTCATGCAGAGGGAACTTTTAGCAAGTGCTGAAGGTGTGGTCTGGAAGCCACTCCACGGAGCTTCATGTTTGCACTCTGGAGGTACTGGCTGGCAGGAAAACCAGGCTGTAGTGAGCTGTAGCCAGCTTGCCCTGAGCCAGGTCACTGCACGTGTCCAGGCTGAGGTTGGCCACTGGTTCTGTCACATATGCGACGGTTAGGCGAGCACTGCTCTAGGAGCACAGAAAGGAGCTGGGCTGCACCAGGCCAGGCCAGGTATGAGCCCAGTCTTCTGGGCGGGGTCACTGGGGCTCTCCTTTGGGTGGGGCAGGATGACTAAGGAATCTGAGAAAGAGGCAGCCAGTCTGGAAGCATGCCGAAACAAGGACACGCAAAGCTTCTGACAAGGCCAGGCCACTCTGCCCTGCCACACGCTTCCTCCTCCTGGGCCCCTGGACTGCCAGGGCTTCCTATTCCTAGAGGAATCCTCTGGTCTTTCTTTGCCACCCTGGCACTACAATATAGCAGGATTGCTTGGGATCATGCTAAAAAGAGCTGATGGCCCTGTTAGACTGTCTGTCCCACCTAGACCCTATCAATCAAAACCCTCGAGTTCACTGGGACCAGGCAGAACATACAGGGAAGCAGGGAATTCCAGTTCCTTGTGCTATGTGTGACCCTTCTGGATAAAAACAACAGCAGCTATACTCTGCTTTGTTGGTCTTGCGCTGAGCACCAGAAGTGCATCGGTGAATGGAACTGTCCACTGAAAAGCCCTTGGAGAGGTGTCAGGGAATCCTAATATTGCAAATGACAAAACTGGGGTCCTTGGAGGTGGCCAGCCAGCAAATGGTGAGTCTGAAGCTTGCAGATGAGGCTGATTTCAAACCTCTATGTACAGAGCATGGTTTTATTTGTGCATGTCACCCAAAGCTACCTCTGACCTAGTATAACTCCCTCCCCCGCAACCTACCCATCCTTGAACTCAGTCCCTTGGGCACATCCTGTCTTATGGAACTCTGTGTGGACACCTCGGAGCCTGTGGATTGCTAGTGCTTTTTGCAGCCAGCCTGTCTGGTCTGGCAGAATTGCTTCGTGCAGCCACAGCCCCTCCAGAAGGTTGAATCAGCCTGGGATTGCTGCCGGCGCCACCGTGCCCTGTGACTTTGCTGAGCCCTTGCATAGAACCGGGAAGGCACACCTACTGTCCACCTGCTCTCATGAGTCATAAAGCTGCCACACTGCTACCAGGCCTGCCAGCTCCGCATTTCCCTCCAGCCACCACCATGCCAGGAATAAAGTTAGCCATATATGGCAGGGCCATCAGGCAGCACTTGTTGCCAGGCCTGTCTTCCTCTTAAAATGTGTCATTGGGCGACCAGACAAGTGAAACCTCAAATCCAGGATGTTTCTGTTGCTTTATGCCAGATGGCTGGGGAGACAGGGCAGCCTAGAAGCCAAGGGCTCAGGCCACAAAAGGGACTCAGCCCATTTAGGGGCAGGGGGTGATAACAGGATTAGCAAATACACTGGATGCCAGAATGAGGCCAGAAAGGGGTCAAAGGAAAGAAGGATCATTTAGATAGCTCAGGCTCTAGGATTCTCCTGCCTCTTGTCAGCATTGCCAATACCTCTGCCTATTGGTGAATGACTTCTAGCTGAAAGGTTGTGAAGACTTCTTTACATGGCTCACTAACATTCTCAAAGTGATTGCACATTTACACAGTACCTAAAAACACACTCTTGGTGCAAAGTTCTCTGAAGGAACTCTGTCTCCCCACCCCGCTCAGTGCTGCCAGGGCTTGCATCAGCCTAATAGTTGGGTAATATAACTCAAAAGAAATAAAAGCAAACCTTCCATTAAAGTAAGTTACAGTCACATTAATCAGGCATGTAATGTGGCTTGTAGTGACCAATGCTCATTTTTGCTGGAGGCCTTCTACAAACTGTATGTATTTTTGTGTATTTATCTGCTCTTATAACATCCTAGAGAAAGCTACTTGAATGCTGTGTGTTGAGGGGGCATCAGTTAAGCTGTTAGTTTTGGGTTTCTGTGAACTGAAGATTTACAAAGATGCCCAAAAAGGTTATGATGAGTGTCGAGAGTGCATCTGGCTCCCTTAATGCAAATTGTATTGTCTAACTAACTTGAGAATGGCTGTTAGTCACCTCTAAAAAATGTGCTCCTCCGATTTCAGGTGAAACCTGATTGAAGATGTCCAGCAAGACAGCAAGCACCAACAACATAGCCCAGGCAAGAAGAACTGTTCAGCAGTTACGATTGGAAGCCTCCATCGAAAGAATAAAGGTAAGAGGTGCACTTAGTCCCCCTGCTCTCCCACGCTGGGCCACAGGTCCAGGAAGATGGCGTCCAATTCAGTTGCCACCCAGCAATTTTTTTCTAGAGCTAGCTAAGAATGTTGCTCAGTGTTTTAGCTTTCATTTCCTACCTAGCATGGTCCTCATTTCCAAAGAGCTGGGAAACTGGAGTGTGTGTTCACCCCTCTGAGAAACCCCAGACAGGATATCCTGAAGCTCCACTTCCCCACCTGGTCCAGTCCAAGGATCATGGTGTGTGAATCAGGACAAGTGTTCCTGGTGGACTCTACAAACACTCTAGTCATCCCTCTGGAATTTATGAAGTGTTCTAGAGCTACCAAAGTAACTGAAATGGCTTTGCATAATAAGTCAATAGTCAAGACTCCTTTTTAGGAAAATGCAGCTTTTTGAAATGTATATGGCTGTCTGGAACCTCAGTGATAGCTTTAGCTGTGATCCCCTGGAGATGCCAGATAGCACTTCTTAGGTCATCCAACATTGAAGTCATTCCTCCCAATCCTGAGAGAAGAACTGGCAGTGAGAACCCAGGAATGTTGTGAATCAGGCAGTTTCCTGGAGGCTGAAGCCATCACCTGATAAATTCCTGTGGACCCGTCTCCACAGCGTGAGGCTGCTTGTACTACACTTGACACCATTCAGCTACCCAACACTGCTTGCTGGGACACTGATCTGATGATCTGATCTCCCACTCAGATCTCTGAAACACCTGTGAGAGCAAGGCTCTGTATGGCCCCTTGCAGGTGCTTGACTCCCTTTTTCTATTTCCCTGGTGTCCAGTTGTACATTTTGAAGCTCCACAACAATTTGGCTTCAGAGTTTGGGCTCCAAGCCCAACATGCCATTCAAATTCCAATCTGGTTTTTCCTTGGATAGAAATTAAGATGCACACTTCCTTTGATTCATGTATACTTCTCCTTCCCTGTCCACTTCAAACCCTACAGAGTTGTAACAATAAACCTTCCTGAAGGCTTTACCTAGATTCTCCAGCTAATCACATTTGGTCCTGTTGGCTTATTTGCCTTCTTTCCACCCCACCCTCCCGCTCCCATCCTCATCCCCACCTGCATTGGATTTTTTTCTTTAAGCCATTTGAAAGTGATTTGCAGTCCAGAATGATCTAACTGCAGTGTCCAATGCTTGCTCCATTTCTGAAGAATCCAGAGCCTTCATTTTGCACTATCATCTTTGCTGTGGAGGTGATTGTTTGCTGATGAGATTCCTGGTTAAATGCAGGAATGCTAGCTAGCTGGCTGGCAGGTCATCTATCCCCAGTGAAAACAAAAAATACATGTGATGCCAGCCTCTCTGGGCACTCAGCCTGAGCACTTGCTTAAGGAGAGCCAACCCTGTCCGATTGCTCCATTTGCCTTTTGACCTGGCACATCATCACATCAGAGGCTGTCATCCTCCGATCACCATGCATATGTCAGCCTTCCACCCAGCAGCTTTGCTTTGAAATACGCTCTTCAGGTTTGTAAGTGAAGTGTCTTCCTGGTTTGCTTTGCTCTGTCTCCATGCCAGGTTTCAAAGGCATCAGCAGACCTCATGTCCTACTGTGAGGAGCACGCCAGGAGTGACCCTTTGCTGATAGGAATCCCAACTTCAGAAAACCCTTTCAAGGATAAGAAGACATGCATCATCTTATAGTGAGATCATGAAAACCGTTCCTCGCCTCCTGTCTCAACAAAGATGATGAGCAGCTCCTGGAAGAGATCCACCTGTGGCTTATTTGGTAACCACTGCTAGTAACTAAAATGCTCAGAACTTGGAATGATGGACTCTAAAGTCTTTATTTTTTCCAGTTGCCCTTTCTCTAAAATGCTTCTCACTAATCTAATACAGAGTAACAATCTCTTTTTCCATTTGGTGACTGTGGTGTTGTATTGGGTCACTGTTTAGGGAACGCTATTGTAGGCCTTTTAAAAAAACACAATTGCACACTTTAAATATACAGTGGATTCAAATATGCCATAAACTGCCTAAGCACCTGTCAAGTTAAAATGTCAAGAACTTGAATCCTAAAACCTTTATATCTTACTGTGCTCTTAATAAAGTTTGTACCACCCAGTATAGTATATAAGGAAAGAAGGATGTTTTGTGTATATATGTATATGTATGCCTATATGTATACACACACCAATGCTTATTTCCTTATTAAAGCATCCCTCTTTCTATACCATCATTTCCTCAGCTTCAGAAGTCATCCTTTCTTCTTGAGCTGTGTGTAGATAGAATAAAACATCCTTTTTTGTTTAGTTACTATATTTAAAAAAATGAATGAACATCCTAAAGATTGTATTCATGGCAGTTAAGCAATGCACTCATCTCTCGTCTTTCCAACTTGTGCTGGGCCTAAATAGGCTGCAGTGAACTGTGCCAACTTACACTCCAGGCTTCTTGATCATGAGTTACCCATTCAGCAGGAGCCTTTGGGACTTCATTGTTTCTAAGCCTAGGACAAGGGGAAAGGAAACCTCAGGAGGCCCCTGGGCAGCAACTGTGGTCCTAGGACTCACAGTCTCTCCTGGATTAGGATTAGAAACCTCTGGAAATTCCCCCCTGATGACTAGAAGAGGACAAACACACTGAGCCCAGTGACAGGCAAATAACAGCTCTTCTTGGACAAGCCTGTGGCTCAGCCCTCGCCTCTCCTCCCTGGGACCTCTTTTCCCACTCTAGCATCTGTTTTCAGAGGTAGCATTCCCCTCCCCAACCCCAGATGGGCAAAACACAGTGGGCAAGAAACAGACACAAAATGTAAGCTAACTTCACTTGCCTATAAATGCTCCCACAGGGGCCCAAACCATACAGTAGACCTTGGGTATTGTCATTCCATTTATAAAAAGTTACTACCAATGGAAGATTAAAAATGTATTCTTTAAAAAGGATTTAACCCCAACAAGAAGTTATCTAAGACAGATTTTCCAAATCCTGTATCAGCTGCCCTTAAAAGCCAGCCATTTTAAAAATCTAATATCTAGACTTTGAGGATGGCATCAACTGACACATGTAATCCTCTTCTACACTGCTCAGATCCATTCAATGCTTCTCCATGTCACACACCTACGTGGCCTTGTGAGCCGCCCCCAGCTCTTCAAGAGCACGTGAAAGCCATGCACGGCCCCTTCATCCTGTATCATCAGCTGCTGGACTCCGTCACATGTCCCATTCCCTAGTAAGCCATAGGCACCTATTTAAGAGAGAGGAAGTTTCATGTTTTCCAAAAGTGAAATTTAAAATTTACACCATCAAGATATCTTTTTACTTAATGCTTCAGTTAATGAGACATTCTTTTTTTAATAAATATATTTTTCTACTGATCGTTTCAGAACACTAACCTTATTTTCACTCTTAGCATGTCTCTTTAAATATTTAAATGCAGCTTATTACAAAATATTTTCAGTAAATTACTTGATTATTTCATTGTGCACACATTATTGGTAGCAAACATAGCTTATCTTCTAGTACTGCAACGTGCTCTTTTACCTATTACTAAACAAATCATTTGCTATATATTTGTTAATATGCATGTAGCGGTAAGAAATAACTTCAAATTCCAGGAATTTTTATTTTATATTCACTGGTCAGATATAATAAAAGCTATGAATATAAATGTCATGCAACTTCCAGGCAGGTATACAACATGTCTATAAAAAAAAATAGAAGCAAAATTCTTTGATGCTGGACCCGATAAGGCACAAACTGTAGCCAAATATTACCTTACTTATAACTAGACGTCTATGTGAGAAAATATAATGTATGTATGTGAAAATCACTTTTATTTATAGGGCTCTGTTCTACCTATGAACCGCAGTGTAGCCAGCTACAGCAGCTGATTCTCCTGATGGACAGATGTCCAGTGTGTGTTAGCATTTCTAACTGCCACTGTCCTGACACGCTCAGATACATATTGGTAACTTCTTGGATTCATTTCCTTGAAACTAGTTAACTCTGCTCAATAAATTTTATTATTCACCTGCTTCTATTGGCAGTGATCTTCTTTTTTTTTTTCATTCTTATATCTTATTAGTTCATCATAAATCTGTCCAGTTGAGGCCTCAGTGCTGTGGCAACAATGCTAGATTAGAATTTCACACCTCCAAAATATTTTGCAGAAATACCTTTTTCTTAATTAAAAAAAACTATATATGTGTGTGTGTGTGTGTGTGTGTGTGTGTGTGTGTGTGTGTGTGTGTATACACACAACCAGTGGGAATTACCTATAAACTTTTTTTCTTCAACTAGCATATCAGGTTGTTTTTTCAATTCCTTACCTTATTAAAATGAAAAGTGCCATACTTTACTTTTTAAAAGAAAATTTTGATGCCCTTTCTCTCTGTTGAGATTGTTCTTGTATCTTATTGATGTTTAAACTATAAGGAAAAAGAGAACTTCATACCAAGGGTTTAGTAACTTTCAGAGATACATAGTCTAGTTTGTATAGATGCAGGTGTGCCAAATTTTCTCTTGAGCTGCCACTGTTTCAGCCAGTATATAGCTAAGACTGACTTGCTGCTCTGAATTTTTGAGAGATTTAAGAGCCCAAGAAGTGAATTCCCTTACATGTCAGCCATTTCTCCATGAAATGAATTGTAAAAAGTACATTGATTTCATTTATGCTAGACCTATTAATAGGAAAAACTGTATTGAATCAAATTGAATTATATGTGTGAGTCAAGGTAGAGCAGGGACCTATAGTTGGTGTCCTGGGCCATTCTGTAGCCAGTCGTGCATCCTGTGGCTGTGGGATATACAGGCATCCTTCAACTCTGTGGGCCTCCATTTCTCCATTTATAAAACAAGGGGCTGGACATAGACAGTGGTTGAGAAACCTTTGCGACCTAAGATGCCTTGGTCCAGTGACCCCACCCCTCTGCTGGTTCTGCCAACGTGTTGGTGCTATAAGCTGCTTCAGATACAAAGTGTGTTTGTCTATAATATATGCTCATTTAACTGCTTCTCAAAGACCTTTTTGTTATATAGTGCTTCTTTTCTAATTCAAGGACTTGTTTCCTGTAATGTTATATTGCTTTTAGCCAAAAACTACAAACAAGTGTTCTCCTGATGTCTCAGTAAATTTACATTTAATATGTCCTTGGTGAGATTTTATGATTTTATAACATTCTTTGGCTACTCATCTGTCCAGCATCTTATCTACCTTGACACTGTGATCATTGTCTGGAAATCTGTCCTTTGGAATGAATAAATGCATCTACTTCACAGCTAGCATGTACACAGATTGGAACTTTTCATTAAAAGCACCATTGCATTCTTTACTGGGTCAGTGTCTCATTGTATCATCCTACCCATGTTTTGATCAATAAATTAATAAAAGACTATTTTCTAGTTTTCTTTCATTCATTCAATTAACATTGTGTGAATACCTGCTGGAAACAAAGTGCTAAAAATTAGGCTGTGTGACTTATCCCCCAGCCTGTGAGAATATCACAGCCTGGAGGAAAGATGGGCACGGCGACAGATAATTAACTGACCATTGAAGCACTATGTGAGAAGCACCATAAACCGGGTGGACACACAGTGCTGGGAGAGCACAGAGGGAGGAAGAAGCAGCTTTTGGAGGGCTTCCAGGGGTGGTGAGGTTTGAAGTGGGACTTGAGAAAGCAGAAAGAGACATGGAAGATTTGGAGGAGCTGATAGAAGGAAGAGCAAAGTAGACTCCAAGCTAGTGTGCAGGTTTCCTATACTACGGGTCTCTGTCCTGTAAGCAACAAGGAAACTCAAAGGTTGTTAAGGAGTGACACAATGATTCCCAGTGTGTGGAAAGCTGTTTCCCAGGCAGAAACCCAGCTGTGGCCATGGAAACAGATAACAAATGGAAAGGTCATTAGACTGCTGGGGTGACTCATCCACCAAGTGTGTGCTGAAGGTACCCGGCCTCCTCCTCTGTCCATTCCCACAGAGATGAGAGGGCATCGAACTCCAAACAGAAAAGATGGGGGAGGCAGCTACCAAGAACCAGCTTATGAGCTGAGCAAGCTGCAGGGGTGGTCCTGCCTTTGAGAATATGTAAGGTAAAGATAGGAACAAAGACCATCACTCAAGTCACCCCTTCCAGTGAAGAACAGAATTTAGGTACTTTGATTATGAAAATTAGACAAAAACTGACACACACTTTGACGAGTTTTGAGCAAATTATTCAAAAATCTTGTGACTCTCAGTGGTGAACAGCTGTTTTGGGGGTGGTGGGTGGGATTGGGTAGGAGGGTCATGCAGCTGAAAAAGCTGAAGTATGTAAGTAAATATGGCAGGTGGAATGTACCATCTTCATGTTAGGAATGAGAAACTCAAGACCTGCTCGTATTGATGGGAGCATGATGTGGCCATGCAAGACACATGGGCTTCTAATTGTTCCAGACTTGGGCCATAATTGGTTTTGCCTTGTTTGATAACCTGATCAGTTACACGCCAGCACACATTACTCATTATAAACTTTTTTATTGGGCCTACACAGACAGTCGGTCTTTGTCCCTTCCTCCTGATCCCCAGGGTTCCAGTATTTTACCTTACAGCTCCATCTAACCATCTTTATACAACCTAGTCCTACCATCAGCTCAAGCTATAGCATTGGCTGGTGCCTTTAGTTTGCTTTTCAGGCTGTGGCCTTACTTGTTATACTATCCCTTCACTACTGTGAGCAGCAAATAACTTGGTCTTCGGGTGAGCCTTCCTCCAGTTACTGTCTCCTTCACTGAGTCATTCAAATCTAATAAGGCCATCTCACTATAGGCCAGCCTTGGGCAAACAAGTACAGCTAGTCGCCTGAAGCCTTCTCTCAATGATCCATGTTTTCAGAAACCAGGAATTTTTCTGCCTTAGAAGTAAATGTAATCCCAGTGAGTGCTCAAGTGACTTGCGGTTTCAATCTGTAGAAAATCATTGGAACTAGAAAATGCAACTGTGGAGAAAGCAGTATTTAGCACAAGGAATGGAATTTAATAGCTAAGTGCTACATATGAGGCTTCCTTAAACTCTTCAATTATGAAACTGAGTAAAATGAAATGCATGATAGTAAGATGCCATGATTAAAAGTTAAGAAATTAATAGCTGGGGCCTAGTGCTGTAGCACAGTGGGTTAGGCTGCACTGCCACACAGCATTCCATATGGGCACTGTTTCAAGTTCTGGCCGCATGTGGTGCAGCTCACTACTGATGTGCCTGGGAAAGCACCAGAAGGCAGCCCGAGTGCTTGGGCTCCGGTACCCATGTAGGTAGATGAAGCGCTCATCCAGCTCTGGCTATTGAAACCATTTGGGGTATGAACAGCAAACAGAAGGTATATATATTTTAAAAAAAAAAAAAAAAAACCTGCCTTTCCAGAAATAAAGGTAAATCTATTTTTTTAAAACCTACAGCTGGGCCCGGCGCAGTGGCACAAGTGGTTAAGGTCTTCGCCTTACACGCCCGGGATCCCATATGGGCGCCGGTTCTTATCCCGGCAGCCCCGCTTCCCTTCCAGCTCCCTGCCTGTGGCCCGGGAAAGCAGTCGAGGACGGCCCAAAGCTTTGGGACCCTGCACAAATATTGGAGACACGGAAGAGGCTCCTGGCTTCGGATCGGCATAGCATTGGCCGTTGCGCTCACTTTGGGAGTGAATCATCGGACGGAAGATCTTCCTCTCTGTATATCCGCCTTTCCAATAAAAAAATAATAAAAATACAACTTTAAAAAAAGAAAAAACCTACAGTTGACTGGGCCTGGCACAGTAGCCTAATGACTGAAAGTGCTCAGGATTCAGAAGCTTCTCTGTCTCCTACATGAGTACAGGATCCCAAGGCTCTGGGCCGCCATCAGCTGCTTTCCCAGGCTACAAGCAGGGAGCAGAATGGAAACTGGAGCAGCTGGGACATGACCCAGAGCCCATATGGAATCCTTTAGCCACTAGGCTACCATACCAGGCCCCAAAATAAAATCTTAAAAAAAAAAATTGAGACATCGGTGAGCAACTTTCTCCTTCTCTCTAGACCCAAATACTCTCCACCGCTCCACACATGGCCTCTGATTAATGATCAAAAAGAGAGCTTTATCCACTAAAAGACTTTAAATCTTGTCCTAACAGAGGACAGTAGCCATGTGGTGCCATGAGGTCACGTGGACGCATAAGCTCACGTAGGTGCTGAAAGATCACTTTGTGAACAAATGAACGGTAGCCTCTGACCAGCTCGTCGTCCCCTGAAGTCGCTGTAAGGACTGCCTTGACATATGCATGGCAGATTTAAGTAGCAAACATGAAACAAGTATACACTTTTGCTGTTTGGTAGTTGTATATTTTCCAGTGTATTAGAAAACTGTCTCAAGAAATGATGCAAAGTCTTGCTCTAAAATGCATTTAAGTCATTTTCACATCTGAGTATGTGACAGCACAAGGCACAGGCGAATAAAGAAAGTTGTAAAGGAGCCCTACAGGGTATCTGAAGTCAGCAGCCCTTTAGAGAATTATGTGCACACAAAGAATTGTGTGTAAAGCAGAGAGGTTCCATTTCTGCTTTTAACCTGGAAATGTTTTCCCAAGGCCAGTGCATCGTAAGTGCTTTGTTCGAAATAAACCTTGCAGTTCTGACATTGATGACGCACATTTCAATATGGACCATACAACATCTGTCAATATTTGCAGACATCTGTGCAAGGCACTGGAGGAGGAAAGGGCCTACCACTGAACTCCAGATAGGAGATTGGCAATGCTGTACATACTGTCCCGTTTAAGCCTTGTAACTCTTGAATAAGTAGACGTGATTTTACCCCATCATCAGGTGAGCAAACTGAGGCTCAGGGAAGCTAAGGTTGGCAGTTTTTCTCCAGTAATCGAGAACGTATCTTGGAACTTAAGAGTAAATAACAGTGGGGCCAGCATTAGTCGCACCATGGGTTTAGCTGCAGCTTATCAGAGTGCCAGTTTGAGACCAACTGCTGTGCTGAGCTCCCTGTGCATGCATGTAAGAAAGGGCTGGGTGGTTGTCCGAGAACTGGGGTCCCTGCTGTCCGTGTGGGAGACGTGGCTGGTGCTCCTCGTTTCTGGCTGTGGCCTGGTCCAGCTCCAACTACTGTGGGTATTGCAGGAGTGAACCAGTGCATGGAAGATTCATTTTTCTCTCTCTCCCTCTCTTCTTGTCACTCTATGTTTTCAAATAAATTAATCTTAAAGAAAACAGAATAAGCAATAGCAAATTCAGAACACTTACTACGACCAGCTACTGTTCTTAGCATTTTGTATCCATTTGGTTCATTCACACAATAAATCCATAAGGTAGCCACCATTATTAATGCTGACACTTTTGGAAATATCAAGGAATGCAAAAGTGTATTTGATATGCTTTTCCAAAACAGAGACTGTCTTTCATGGGAGTATGATATAAGAGAAAGAATACACTTGGGCAGTATGTTCCAAGACCCCTAGTGAATCCTGAAATAGCAACTGATATTAAGCCCTATGTATACTGACTTTCCCTATATGCATATCTACATTAAAGTTTATTCATTGTGCATAGTAAGATAATAATTAAAAATACAGCAGCAACATATCGAAATAAAAGATACTTGAAATTTTTGACTCACTTATTTCTAGAAGTTTCCATTGATTATTTTCTAGCAGTTGCCTGGGGTAACCAAAACCTTCAATGAAGGGGTCCTCCTGTGTTTTGGGTCTTACTGCCCCTGCTTGGTTGTGTGATCTTAGGTCACGTGTGACCTCTGTTTCCTCTTCTATTAGAAAACAACAGGACTCAGGCTAAGTAATTTTTTAACATTTCTCCTGGCTTTAAGTCTTATGTAAATCTGAGGGGAAAGCAATGCCTTCTCAGTTTCGGTAACTTGGTGGCAGAGGGGATTGTTTGGCTTTGTTTTTACCATCTCCACTCCCAAGTCATTTTTAATTTTCCTGCTTGAACTACAAATCAGAACCAAAGTCGAGATTACGGAGTCAGAGAAGGGATGTGCCTTGGCTGGGTGTAATTACAGATACTTAAAAGATATTTAAGGAATCACTTCCTGGTACTTCAGCTACTGACTCCTCAGCAGGACTGGAAAGAATTTTTAAGGTGAAATAAATTGTAGAAAAGTGTTTTAAATCAGCATTGACTACTTGCAACTAAGAAATCAGTGAGCCAGGTTCTTCAGCACAGCACACTTTTAGTGCCTTATGAGTTCATAAAACGTAGCTATCAAGACTGGTGTCCACTCAAATATTAAATGTGACTGACATGGCAAATGTCTGTTTTTCGCAGCAAAGCAAGAATTCAGTCACTCACTGAGCTCCTACTAGGAGAATAGTAGCTCCTAGCCGCGCCATGGCATGTCCTTAGATAAACCCTGAAAAGACAGGAGCTCTCAAGTGATAGGGAGGAAAAAACAAGGCCTTGCGGCAGCAGATCAACAGACAAAGTGCTTTGTAGTGTGGTACATGCTGCTGCAAGAAGGCGTTGTACCTGACTGAATCAGAACAGTCTTCACAAAAGAGGTTAATCCATCAGTAGAGTTTTGAAGGATGAGTAGGAGTTTGTTGGGAAAGAACAGCAAAAGGATATTCTCAGCAACGTAAGTAATGTGTGTGCAAACACTAGATTGCAAAGATGTCTAGGGCAACAGAGGTCTTTGAGGCAGAAATGTGAGGAGGAGAGTGTTGATGTGGCAGGAGAGGGGGGTCAAATCACCAAAGGCTCAAAGCTGGTATGGACTTCCCTGGAAGGGTATTTGACAGAGACTTTTAAGCAAGCTCTTAATCCCATTACCTTCAGCATGGAGATAACTGGAATAGTGAAGAAAAACTGATGCTCATATTTTACACTCTACTGACTCCCAACCCACCCAAACCCCTAGTGATATTTCCCAATCCTTTAACTAATTCTTACCTCCCTCTCCATTCCAAACCCTCCTCACCCTCCTCCATTTATCTGCTTTCCATTGTGCAAATAATCCGACCTTTACACACACATAAAGTTTGGGTCATCTAGCCTGAATTCTTGAAATTTTCTAGTGCAAATGTCTCCACCACACTCCTCCAGAAATGGTCTATCAAGGTCACAGATTGAGAAGAAGCCTCCCCTTCCAGAACAAGCCCTCCAGCTCTTCCCTCATCTTCCTTCTCACCTGTCCTTCATCAGAATTTTGTCATGAATGGTCTCCTTTCCCATCCTAGTGACCTGTAAAATAGCTTAGACTCTCGTTGCAATGAAACTGAACTCACAAAATGATGGTGAACTCCTACTTTCCAAATTCAGTACAGCCTTTGAGTCCTGCCTGATGGACCGCTCACCATGCAGCTTTTGTGCCGTTAGATGCCTTTCCTCTCTGTCTCCTCTTTCAATTTCTGTCCCTAAATTTCCATCCTCAGCTTCAAACTTCCATCCATGGCCCATTTTTCCCATTTATCCTTGGTAATCTCTTCTACTCTCCTGGTTGTTACATGCTGAGATTTCCTAAACATCCACCACTAATCTCTTGCCCAAGCATCAGGTGTATCTAGTCTACTGCCTACTGGATATTTTTAATAAATGGTCACACAGGGTCCTGAAACATACTGAGTTCAAGACTAAACCCATCTCCTCTCCCTAAAATTTAACTGGTAGCAGTATTAGTTTTTAACTACTCAAACTGGAAACCCAGGAAGTATTCAAGAATTACCCTCTTCAAGTGGACGTTGTGGCTTAGCTGGTTAAGCCACCACTTGAGATGTCCATTTCCCACATCAGAGTGCCTGGTTCAAGTCCCAACTACTTGGTGCTTCTGATCCAGCTTCCTTCTAATGTGCCTGCAAGGCAGAAGATGATAGCCTAAGAACTTATGCTCCTGCCATCTGCTTGAGAAACATAGATGGAATTTCTGGCTTCGAACTGGCCTACTCCCTGACTGTTGTGTGCACTAGAGAAATAAGCCAACAGATGGAAAATCTCGCTCTCTGTCTCTCCCCCCCCCTCTCTCTCTATTTCATTATCACTTTCCCTTTGAAATAAATAATCTTTAAGTTTGTTCTCCCCATCGGATGTGCAGAGCCCACGGCTGGCGAGGCAAGCAGGATCCGGCTCCGGGAGGCTTTCATGCTCAGATTCCCTACTGGCCAAATTGCTCGAGGCTCCAGAGGATGTGCCCAGGCGGCTGGCTGGGGATCTTCGGGCAGGCTTGCAACACGGCCCTCTCCTTCTACTCTTACACTGCTCTCTGTTTGGAGACAGGCCCCATAGAAACAAAGCCAGGAGGTTCCCCTGGTCCCTCAATACCTACTCACCTCCAGGGTCGCTTCCTCTGCAGCCTTCCATGATTTCTCTTTCCCTGCCCCCGGAAAGCCTCCTGCTCTTAAACCCAGGTTCAAACTCCTGCTGTTAAACCCAGGTGGCTGCGGAGGAACCTGATCACGAATCATCAAATACTTCTCAAATCTATCTCCTACTTACCTCACCAATTGCAGCAAGTTCAGGCTTATGTCATTTCTTTCTTTCCCCCTTTTTAAAAGATTGGTTGATTGATTTAATTGAAAGGCAGTGTTACAGAGAGAGAAGGAAAGACACAAAGTTCTTCCACCTGCTGATTCATTCCCCAAATGCCCACATTAATCAGGGCTGCAACTGCTGGGTCTGGGACAGCCTAAAACCAAGAGCCTGGAACTCCATCCAGGTCTCTCATGTGAGTGGCAGGGGCCTCAGTACTTGAGTCACCATCTGCTGCTTTCCCAGGTGGACTGTAAGTGGCACAGCTGAGACTCAAACTTGACACCCATAAGGGATGTTTGAGCGGCAGGTGTACCACAATGCTAGCTCCTAAGCAGTGTGCCATTTTTTTACCGTATTTATTTTTAAATGTTTATTGTGTTTATTTGAAAGGCAAGATTATAGAGATAAGGAGAAAATCACAGAGGTAAGAGATCTTACATCTTCAGATTCACTCCCAAATGGCCACTGGCTACATCTGGGCAAGGCCAAAGCCAGAAGCCAGGGGTTCCCTCCTGGATTTCCCATATGGGTACAGTGATCCAAGTAGTTGAGCCATCCCCTGCTGCCTTCCCAGGCACATTTGTAGGGAGTTGGATTGGAAGTGGAGCAGTCAGGATTCTCAAACCAGCACCCACATGGAATGCTACCCACTACAGTCAACGGCTTAACCGGTTATACCACAACACCAGGCCATGTCATTTCTTGACTACATTACTGCAAAAATTACTTTCATTTAGCCTTCAGACTTCCACATTTGCCCTTGGCATTAGGGTGACCAGTTGAGCCTCTCCTGGTTTTAATACTAAAATGTACTGCAGTTCACACACAAATCCCTCAGTCTCCATTGCTCATCCTGCTTTTAGCTGTAAATGAAACTGGTTTCACCACACAATTGAAGTCCATGGGTCTAGCTTTAGTGCAGTTGGAATTAAGATCTCTGCTTACAGCTTTCTTCCCTGCCCTTTGGTCTTGAGTAAATTTGTTCCCTGCAAGCATTTGGCTGCCAGCAAGCGTAGTCACATCCATCAGCGAGGCCACACCAGCAGAGTCTGACAGAATAATCTCAGGAAGATCTCTGATTGGCCACCTACAGCTACATATCTATCTCTAAACCAATTACCATGGACAAGGGCATTGGCCAGGCCTATCTGACAAGTCCACCCTTGAGATTGGGGTGAAGTGTGCTGAGAAAGAGACAGCAAGAGGAAGAGCGAGGGAAGCAGGACAGACAGGAACAATAAACAGCTGTCCCTTTACATTACACTCCCCTCAGATCCCTCCCGGCCCACTGTGGCCTGGGCAATTGAAGCCATCTGAGGGGAGTGAACCATAGAATGCTTCAATTTAAACAGTTTCTTTGTGCACAAAACCCTCAGCTCCTCCAACACATGCTTCTGAAGGAGACATGCCAGGCCCTTTACATTCCTGTCTCCATCTACCTTTTCAGCTTGCGTCTCTCTTCCCTAACACTTAATCCTCTAGCAAACATCGCAGTCTGGAAGAGTCCCACATGCATCACACCCTTCTCCCTGATGAGCTCCTGATTGTGCGTCAAAGCCTCAGGTCAAGCATCACTCCTTCCTGTTCAGCTTCCTGACCACCACGCTACACACACACACACACACACACACACACACACACACACACACACACACACACACACACACACACACAATACTAGACACACACACACACACACACACACACACACACACACACACACACACTACTTGCCCAAACTTGCCACATGATACTACATACAGCAGCTGAAAACTTTGGTATCTGTCAGCTCCCCTATACATACTTCCTATACAAGACTGCGGGTAGAAATTGTACTCTAATCATCTCTTGAAGCAAACTCTGGCACAGTTCTTGGCATGCAGCACATGCCCAGCCTGTGTTTTATACAGAAATTCTTCTGATCATTTGAATGAGAGATAAAGAACTAAATCAATAGGCATGAGGAAGAGAAACCAGATTAATGAAAATGCACGTGGTTAGTTGGAGAGTGTCTTGCTGTCCTCAGGCTGGGCTTTGTGGTTTGCTGGGGGTTTCTTTTTTTGTTTTTGTTTTTGTTTTTAACTTCTATACCCTCTGAATTGCAAACATTAAATATGTGAATACATATATGCTTACCTATATAGAAAATGCAGCTCTTGAGAGATAGTATTGTTAGGAGGCTACCTGTAGCTGAGAGCTTTCAGGAACTGAGCCAGCTGCTTTCAGCGCCGTGCTTCCTTTAATCTTCCCAGCAACTCAATGATAGAAAACGTGTCTCCACATTAGAGGAGGAATCAACCAAGGCTGAGATGTTTGTTTCCCTGACTTCTCAAGGTCTAGCTGGAATCCCTAATCCCAGCTCTGGTCTTCGAGGCTCTGGAAGCTGTTTTAACTGCCGCACTCCTCCTCTTCATCTTTTGCCAGTCCTGTCCTTCAAAGTTACACAAAGAATCAAAATGAAAGCAAAAGAGTCCTATCCAGGTGAGCCTTTTCTTGCTGAGTGATTTATTCCGCTGATTGTAGAATGAGCCCAAGGTGGGTCAGGAATGATACTAAGAAAATCTGTTTCTCTACATACATTTGTTCTTGGACAGGTAATTCTAGAAAAAGAAAAAGAAAAAAAACATTGGCATAAAAGCACAAGGGACATAAAGACCACTTTCCTGGTGTTGCAGTTTTGAGATGAAAGGGAACAATTCTTAGAATTCTCTCCTCTCTGTAGTTTTCCTGAGGCTCTGTCCCACTTACTGGATAAGTAAAAGATTAGATTCAATTAGTTTCATCTTGCCCCCGGCAAGCCTCTGCCGTCTGGTTGGCCTCTCTGAGAGCAGGCTCTTCCTAATGACAGCTGAACTCACAGGGAGATGATGCCTCTGGCTTGCTTGCCGTACACCTTGGAGACATCTCTTGATCTTGCTGAGCCTGGGTTGCTTTGGGGGTGGTGGGAGGGTAATCAAATGAAGCAGTAAATACGAAAGCACCTTGTCAGCCAGGGATAGTAGGTGTAAGAGAACTGGGAGCCCCACACAGTTCTCAGCACCTCCCTGGTGCTGGATTTTGAGAAGTATCTTTGCATAACAACACCAGTTCTCTAACTTGCTAATCAGCTCATCTTTGTTGTCCAGCCGTGCTGTCTGGCAGATGATGCATCTGTGAAATGGTCAGTTCCTAGGTAAAAGCTGTTCTGTCTGTGGACTCTCCTATCTTTGGTGACTCCCGTAGCTAGTGCAGTGATTACCCTAGGTAACCAGTAAACTGTCCTCAGAGAGCTTGTGGGTCCTCTTCCTACCAATGTGACACCTTTGTAGAGAAATGGGCATTTCCCAGTTCTCGGTGGACAGGCTTCAAGCGAAGCTGGAACTGATCCAGTAGAAACCTCTGCCTTTGCCCAGACCCTAAGATGTGTAAAAAGCAACTCTGCTGAATCTTTAAGAGCAAGAACTCCTGGAGGGAGGGTAGTGTTTCTCAACCTCTGGACTGGCCTAACCCTGGTCCTTGTGGCCGTTTGGAGAGTGAACCGCTGAAACATTTCCGTCCTCTGATTCTGCCTTTCAAATAAAGTGCAAATTAATTAATTAGTTAATTAATCTAAATAAAATGGCTTCCTGTCACCAAGTGGGAAAAAATCTTGGCTTGCAGGAAAGTCACTTTTGGCTCCTTATCAGCATCCCCTCTTGGTTACCCATTCTGCCTCCTGTGCTACTTAATAACAGTATGATTAATCCATCAGCCTTCTCACCTTCAAAATGGGAGGAGTAATTGTATCTTCTTGCACAGAGTGACCCTGCATGCTCAGGAGTGCTGTAAAGTGTTTGGCATGAAGCAAGCCCTATGTAACTCCCCAGAGGCTAGTCCAAAACAGGTCTTAAACTTGCACTCTGCTGAGCTCCTCTACTGAGGCGAGTGCTTGTCATAGTCCCCTGGTATATCTTTCCATCTGTCAAATCTCGCTTGACCTGGCAATCACCTCCTGACCCAGGACACTGTACCCTGTTATCACTTCTCATCCAGTCCTCCCTGGAGCAGGCATCTCCAACAAAACTGCGTACCTCCATAAAGGCGGATTGAAGGCCCCAGGACCTACCACAACATTAGGTGCATGACAGATATTCAATCAATAGCATTAAAGGAAAGAGTATGTTTGTCTTGGTTCTTTACAAATTTTCAAGTTCTTACGGGCAAGTACTTCCTTAGGTTACATCTTTGCAGTCTCTGTAGCATCTTACAGAATCATACTCAATATCCAATCAATCAATCATCTTTGTGCTGTTTGCAAAATACAACACTAGCTTCTGATCAAAGAGCTTACAACCTTGTCTCTCCTCCATCTTTATGCGCTCTTCAAACACTTCTTTCCTTTGAACTTCCCTAAGTTGTCTGGGCCTAAGTTACAGTGCTGGGCATTTTCTGCTTTGAACTCCGTGGCAACGTGCATATCTTACAGCTTTGGTAGACTCTGCTCCCTGAGGCCAGGGCGGACGTGTAATTTTTTGGGTAGACTTCAGTAAGATCCCTAGAGCTCCTGCTCCTTGGTAAGCACAAAGTGCTTGGTGGTTTTCTTGAATGTGGCCTTTTCAAAGAGATTCTTTTGTTTATTTGAGGATCATTGGAAAAGAAATAAGACTCGACTCAATCTAAAGGACACTGGCTTGATGTCAGAGCATGCCACTGAGTTGTGTTCACATGGAAACCACACACCTCCCTGTTGGGAGACTGTCAATTGAACCCCTAGACTAAAAATCAAGGAGCAATTACTTCCCCAAAATACGGCGAGGCATCTCACACCCTGCCTTGGAAAAGCTTCCAGGTGGCAAATATACAGATTTTTTTTTTCTAGAAATGACTGATTTGTATCTTGGAAATAATGTATATAAAGGGGGACTTCAAAATGTAGAATTAGAAGAGGTTTGGTGCCCAAGACATTCAACATTCAAACCCTAGCATAGCTTGTTTTTTTTTTTCCACCATACACATTTCCCCTGAGCATTTTTGAAGACCCTTTATATTACTGAAGAGCTGTTCTTATGGATCCTTTTCTTTAACTGTGGACCTTGGTTAATTACAGAAGGAGTTAATTTTTTTTTTTTTTATGAGACACTGAGCTAAGTTGCCAGTGAAAAAACAGGTGTTTTCCACTTTTTCAGCACGCAACACACCCTAGGTGGAAAAGGGGATTTTTGTTCTTGCTGGAACATTGCCAGCTAGTTTCAGTCAGAAGCTTAATTTTTTTAAAGCAATAATGAGGAATTTTAGCACTAATTATTTTGTACTTGTTACAATAAACTGATAGGATTTTCCATGTTAACTTTATGTTAGGGTCAATCAAGAAAGAATAAGAGATAAATTTAGAACAAAGGCAAAAATAGCAATGTGTTAATGACTGAGATTTCCTCAAACAAAACAATCTGAACATTATCAATTAACTCCACTGTCAACTAAACATATGTGGTGTAAGTAGCACATTTCTCAGAGGCCTTGGAAGTTTTTCCATTGCTGTCACTTGGGTTTTAGTGACAAGCACATTCTACTGAGCAACTGTCATGTGCAGGATAGTTTGCATTCATTGCTTCTAATCATTCATTTATTCAATGCATTTTAATTCAGCACGTACTGCTTGCCGGGATGTGTCCAAACTACAGGGCTATAGCCCTGAACCAGATAGTCAATCCTGTCTTCTAGCAGGTTCTGGAGTTGTAGAAGTCATGATTCTGTCAGACAGATAATTTTATCATCACTATTTTATAATGGAGGAAAACAGCTTGGAAGATTAATGGAGACTGGTCACTACCCAAGCTTCTTCCACCATATAAAAATGCTTCCCTGCTGCCCCACTCCCAGTCTTGCCCATGCCTGATTTAACTCATCTACCTTTACTTTGGTTGAAAAGTAGATACTGCTATTCAAAACCTCACTGTTCTTAATCTTCTGACAATATTTTAAAAATACACACAATTATTAAGTACTGGGTTTTTTTTGGAGGGGTGGGTTGGGCATAGGATTAAATAAGACACAGGTCTAAACAAGGCCTAAAACTCTGAATTTTTAGCAGATGTGAAAAAAACAGAACCTTAATTGCAAGGTGAAGGACTCATAGCTGCTCCCAAGCTAGGCAGACGCTTGCAGTATTTTGCTGCTGTTGGTTTGTTTCTAGATTTTCCTGATTGTATATTCCATAACCAGGATGGCAAACAGATGACAAGTCATAGGGGTATTGCTTGGAAAGTAGGTGAAGAAATACCCTGTGGAGTAAAACTCTAAGCCGTACCTCAGTGAACACTTCTGCTTTCTTTGGCTACGCATACAAGATTATTGCAGTTAATTATCAAGTGACTGTTCCAACCGAAAAATTATCTACTGCAAAGGTCTTTCATTTCTTCTTCTTCTTTCTTCCCTGCCATGTCTTCTCATTTAACCAGGATTCCCCCTCCACCCTAGCAGTCAGCTACGAGGCAAAGCTCCAGGATTCAATGCACAAAAAAGTCAGTCTCTCCGTGGTGCTGCAGAAGGCTCAGCCTTGGACTCAGCCCCTTCCTAATCGGCCTTGTTACCCAGAGTCCCTCAGTTCAGCAACATCTTCCTACTCGGCCTTGGTGAAGGCCTCTGCTGACTGCTCAAGCTCACAGAAGAAAGCCCAGTTGCACAAGAGTGACACAGAATGCCCTTGAGTCGGAGCCTAACCCCCACTCCCCTTTCCAGCCGCTTATCTTGCTATGTACAGAATTGCCTTAGTTCGAGTTCCCTGAACAAGTTGTGATCTTTCAGGTCTCTTTATGACCTTTGCACGAACTAGTGCAGCTGCTAGCAAAAGGCCTTCCCTTCCTCCAGCTGGGGAATTGAAACTCCCTTTCTGAGACCCAAATAGACTCCTCAGTAAAAACTTGTCTTGCAGGTGACTTTGTTCTTTCTCTCCTGTCTGCCTCCACATGCTGCATTCAGTCTTATGGTGGCACCAATAGCATAGCCCTGTAATTATTTATTCAGATTTTACCAGTCGACTCTCTGGCTGTTCTTTTTGCCTAAATAGCCAGCTCCTCTTTGTCGTTCTTCTGACTCTCCTGACCCAGTGGGGTACAGCATCAGACAAATATGTTCATCACATCAAAGTTAACAAGAAACAAATGCACGCATTAGGAAATGATGCAATTATTCCATACCAGTTTATTGTAGGTATTGTATTTCAAAAAATTTATAACATAAATAACCTTTCCTGTCATAAAATAACTTAGTACAATTTATAATAAAACGTTGAGAATTTAACATCTCATCAAAATACAATAAAATATGGTTTTAAAATAGGATTAACCCTTTTGGCTTTCCTTTTCCTCGAGGGCTCTTGTTTTACTGCTGTACATTTAAACTTTAAACAAAGCATATTTGGTTTATTTTAACGTAACTCGACCATCCTAAATTAATACATCGTTTTCCTTCCTGCGTGATTCTTTGTAATGTGTGTTCCTTTTGATTTGTATTTCTGTTTCAACACAGCTTCCTTCTTCTTTTTCAGCACTTTCCATCTGCAAAGTCATCTATCTCCGGGCCCCCAGAACATGTAGTTGAACTCACTCAGCCTCTTGCCATCAGTTTCTGTAATCCTTGCATCAGTGTAGGGAGTAACTGCTTGAGTAACTACAAAGGTATTTCAAAACTTCAGTGCAATTTGGTTCAGTTATTTTCATTCAGATGGCATCACCGTTCAGGGAGATTAATCACTGGAACCCACTGATCCATGTAGCGACTTTCCCGACAGAAACAAATAAGTTGGCTTAAGGCAGGATCCTTCCATTGCGATGAATGTGGATTCTAGGAACAAATTAGGAGAAATAAATGTACTACTACTACTACTACTAAAAAAAAGAACACACAAACAAACAAAAACAAAGCCACAGCATTTGCTATCAACTATTCTATTCTTGGTAGGAAGGCATTGCGAGACAAGTTACACGCACAATAAACAAAGTTTTGGTAAGTGGGTTATTAAATGATACTCAGGGAAGTCTAAGCCATGCAGCCGGCACGGAGCCCCACACATTTGCATGCCACCTGCTCAGTTCTGCAAGACAGTATCAGTCACACATTCGCTCTGCCAAAGTTGTATCCTGGCAGAGCCTGGAGTGGAACAAGTCTGTGAAATATTTCCAGGCTATACACACATTGGGAGCTGCCCAGCAGTTGCCTGGAATTGCCACCTGTCACAAAGGTGGAGTAGGTACTTGTCAGGAGTAGCAAAATAATTAGGCTGCCCCATCATGACAGTAGCCCCCCCAAAAAAAAAGACAAGACTAAAATTTAAAATGCCAGCACATTTACCTCTCCACACATAAGCTACCTACATACCAAAGGCTTGTATCAGAGCAACAAGGTCTATTAAAAAATGCAAGATTGCAAAAAACAAACAAGCAAAAAAAAAATCACTCTATACTCTTAATGTATTTCTAGGGAATTAATAAGTTCTGTCTCCTACACCATTTCTATTTTTAGCTTTAACTGGCAACGAATAAGCTGACTCGTTAATGAGGGGTGAGCCAGGAATTTTTTTGGCTTTATCTAATCTTCCCTGCTGAAGGAATTGGGCACGGGAGGTAGCGCAGAGGTAGGTAGGCTGCGCTGCCTGCTGATTCACAGGGCCCTCTTTCCGCTGCTGGCAGCCTCCAACGTGCTCAGACATGTTCTTTACCAGAGAAAATCCTGATGACGAAACTAGTCCATCTCGGCTGAAAGTCCGCCTCACTTTTCAGTGGGGCAAAGGCAGCCGCGCTCGTGACCCCCTCCCACCCCCGCCTGGTCTGCAGGCAGGCGACTCCTGGCCCCGGCTGCTGCTGGCTTCCTGCCCGGCCCGGCCCGGCCCGTGGTGCCCCTGGCCCCTTACCGTCACCAGCACGCAGTGCAGGTCCGGGGGCTGCGTGGCGCCCTCGCTGGCCGCCGGGCTGGCGTCCGGCCCAAGCAGCAGCAGCTCGGCCAGCCGGCCTGGGTTGCTGACGCGCAGGATGTTGATGTCGTTCTCGCAGCAAAACGCCTGGATCAGGGTGAAGTGGATCTGCAGAGCCACGTCCCTGTCGTCGTCCTCATCCGCCGCCAACAGGCACAGCACCACGTTATCCGGATCCCTACGAGGGGAGAGGGGGGCAGCGCACAGGACGGTGAGCGCACAGGCACCTTCGAAATTCCCGCTTGGGTCCCGGACCTCCCCATCCCAACCCCTACCCCGCCGTGGGGACAGATGGCGGGAGGCAGGCAGCAGCACCGCAGGGCGAGGGGCGCTCGGGAGCGCGACCCCAGCGGGCTGGAGAGGGCAAAGGACCCCGACTTACACGTTGAGCAGCTTGGCCGCCTCGTACACCCCAACGGTGATGGTGCGCTGACTCAGGGCTTTGCTCAACACCTCCTCCAGGGCATCCCCTACCTTGTCCATCCTACAGGCGGGCAAGAGCGAGAGGACATGTCAGCCTGCGACCTGGGAGCTGTCGTAGCCCCCTCCTCTTCCAAGTGCTAGCGCCACCACACACCCAGACTGTCTGCAAACCGAGGGTCTCCCGCCTCGTCAGCCCCCACGACTCCACGGCACACGTAGCAGCTTGGCGTCCACTGAGAAGCCCCGAGAGTCCCTCCCCACCTTCGACACCGCACTCTGCCAAGGACGTGGTCCCAAACTGTTGCGCTGAGCAAAGGTCCCAGGGGGTTCGACCGAGTTAGGGGCACGCGTCTTCAGTCGGCGAGCGCCCAGGCTAGAGTCCCCGAGGGAGCCAGGACAGGAGGAGTCCTGTGCAAACTTTGCAGCCTGATTGCCCGCACACTTTCCATAGCCCGAGTTCAGAGAGGTACGCGGCAAAGCCGGAGGAGTTCAGCTGATAGAAGCCAGCAGCCGACTTACCTTTCAGTCTTCTGCTCTCCAGCCGAGAATTCCTCCAAAGTCATATTGCAACTGCAGGTCCCTCACTGAGAGCGCGCGGCGTGCGGGCGGCTGCTGCCACCGTGGGCGCGCGGGCGCCTGCTCTCTGCACTCCCTCGCGGGCGCGGCGCGCGGAGCTCCGACTCGGTGCGCCCCGGCTCCGCCTCCAGCGCCAGCCGCCCGTCCTCGCCTCCCGCCCGGCTCGCTCGCCCGCTCAGCCCCGCGCCTCGCCAGGGACCGCCGCTCCAGCCAGGCAGCTGCCACCGAGCCACTGGAGGACAAAGGGCCGCGCCGGCCGCAGTTATCCGACCAACCCTCAGCCAACCATCTCGTGCCTCGTTTGCATACGGCCCGGTCATTGGGCTATGCAAATCAGCCTGGTCCTGGCCACTCGACCCGGCTGCTGGGAGCGGAAGGGGGAGGAGCCGCGCGGAGGCGACCCAGGCGGACCCGGGCAGGGCGCGCACCAGTAGGCGGGTCGGGAGCCGGCTCTTACCCGGGTTGGTGGGGCGGTCTGCGGCTGAGGGCTTTGTGGTGGCGGCAGGCGTCCTCAGCTGGGACTGGAGCAGGCTGCCAAGTGTTTTTCTTGTTGGTGCACATTTTAAAATGGTTTCATGTCTTTTGTTTGAAAGGGTTGCTGTTGAAATCTATTCCTAGGGTTCATGCACCCAAGTATAATAATTATTACTAAGTTGGTTACATAAAAAAAAAAAGTCCATCTGTCCAAACCTGTGCGGCAAAGTTTACCTCAGAAGTGTTGTTTATCCAAGTCTAAGCAAAGCTGCTTATTAGTAGTAGTATTATTTCGGTGGCCTGTAGGCCGGTTTGATTTATTTTTAGAAGGTTGCAAGAGTTTGGAAGCACTAAAAAGAACAAGCACATTTGTGTTCAGGCATGGCAGGGCACCAAGTTGGCATCTTTTCCGCAGAAGGCAGAAAAAGCACCCACCCGCCCAGTGGGACTCTGACCTCCAGGGCTGGTTGGGATCTGTGGGGAGCTGGCGACCGCATGCGTGAGTCGTGGCCTGGCGACTCTCAAAGAGCCCCTCGCAAAGGAGGCACCTCCTGCACTAGCCTCCCCGGTGTGGACGCGCATCTAACGCCCACACAAACTCGGCTCTAAGTTCAAAATGCTGCCTCCATATGTCCTCAGTTTCCTTTGATCAGGCAAGTGAGTGTGTCACTACCTTCCACAGGCAGCCTGTGAGCTCACCGTGAATTATTGATATTTAAATGCTGAATCATGAAGCTGTAGCTCACAGGTCGTTTTAGTCATATGCTGAAACTTCACCTTTGAGAAAATGGCAACTTGGAGGTGGAAGGCAGACCGGCAGTCAACACGTTTTGTGAACACATTTTTGGAAAACAAAGTTTAATGTCTTAGAATTTTTCACGGATTAGTTTGAAAATCCCTCCCTTTGCTTTGTGCATTTATGCAAAATACAAACACAGTTCTTGAATGTACTGAAGTCGCTCGACCTGGTGAGCATGCCTCCTGAATGTTTGCATTCAAAACACTGGCTACATTATTAAGGTCACTGTTCTGTCGGAGGTCAGAGAAGTAGTTTTTTGCAAGGGTCCACAGAAATTCTGCACCTTTTCATTTGCATCATCCTGGAAAAATCATTCTCCAACTCTCTTCACCTAGTAGAAAAAGAAGTGATAGATGTGTTTTTGGCTTATTTATTGGGGCTACCATTTTGCGTTCTGTCCCTAATTATGTTGTCAGTAAGTGACAATGCAAGGAATGCAAAGGAGTTCAGGAACAGAGCGGTGGTGTAGGTGGTGTAAGAGTGTAAGAGGGCTCATGTTTATTGCTGCCATGTCTAGTCTTTGTTAAAGAAGTTCTCAGCATTGAAGTTCAGGTGGACACTGAAACATTTTAGGCTTTTTTTTTTTCCTGCTGGTTTACTCCTGAAATGTTGCAACAGCCAGGGCTGGCTGACTGACGCCAGGATCCTGGAACTCTTTCCAGGTATCCCATGTAGGTACAGGGCTCCAGGTAGTTGGGCCATCTTCCACTGCTTTCCCAGGTGCATTTTATTTTAAAAAAGCAGAGAGCGTTATTAAAAGTGAAACAACTGGAACGCAAAGCAGTGACCATGTAGGATAGTAGTGTTGCAAGTGGTGGCTTAACTCACTGCACCACAAAATTGGCTCCAACATTTACAGTTTTGCAGACAAAACTTGAATTACACAACCTGGCCTGAGTCATCGCTTGCAGATTGTTGAACAGCGCTCTGCGAAACGTGTGGGTTCTATCCACTAGATTTTAGAGGTGCTTTGGGGAGGGGAGGGAGTGCTGGTTACAGCTCATTGACAAAGAGCTGAGGAGCCTGGTGAGTTTCTTGACAACAGCGAACGTGATCACAGTGGTCTCGACCTCAGCGGCTAGCCCAGTGTCTGTGTGTAGGAGAAGCACAGTGGATGTTTACTGAGCTGAACAGGATGTAAAGGTTAAACAGCATCTCAGAATCCTGCAGTCCAGTGTATTGGATGCACTGACAGTTCACATTTAACTTCAGTTCAAAAAACCTTCTTGATATTTTGCTGTACACCAAGACTTGTACAATTGCTGGTCCTTTGCCTTTAAATGGTTGCAGTCTAATTGGTATGTCCATGCCTGAACTAGATTTAGGGACAACATAGTATGCACTGTCATCAGCCAGCTATGCTGCAAGTCCCATGACTTTAGTCATCTGAATGGAAGCCTTGGGACAGTAGAACCCATGCATTGTTTACATGAATTCAAATGAACCTGAGTCCTCTTAGTGCCCCGCCCAATTCAACTATGTGCAGTCAAAGTGTGGTATAAAATGCTTATATCTTAATAAAGGCATAACCCCTATGCTCAAAAACCCTACTGCATGCCATATTTAGCCTCAGGAGAAAGTTATTTGCTCTGGTATTGAGGGGGTTTTCTTTGTGAGACAGGCTGAGCCTTCCAGTATTCAAAAGTATTCATTTGTCATGCTTTCTGACTCAGACATGTTACATCATTTGGCCTCATTGCTGAGTCTACTTGGTATGTTTCATTGTGATGATCTTCCAAGTTGACCCTCAGCAGCTGTACATTGAAACAGTTATAAATGGGGTACTACATAAACTCTTACCAGTGGCGGTGAGGGGAGGAGAAAGTTGCTTAACAATGGTACATCAGAGACATTTCTCTAGATCATTATAACAGATTAGGTAGATTTTTTACAAATTAGTGTAATAACTCCAATATGCAAAATCCTTAAAAAACCACATATCTCTGAGGACTACAGGTACCTAAGACTAGAATGATATTATGATAATGTTTGTAAAGATGGCAAATGGTTGTGTTTGGAAATCATATGGAGCTGTGTGCCCCAAATTGATGTTATTTTAATATACTATCTACTTGGAAGGTCTTGTTAATATTTTTTTCATCTTTATTACATGTGCATTTCTAGCATTGGTTCTCTTGCTGTAAATAGTCTTAGAATCATAATGCTTCTTTCTTCCAAAAAATAATCACTGCTCTAGCATCTGAAAGAAATATGCTTCAGGCCGTGGAGCTCAGTGGCTCAGACTGATCCTGTGATTTGGGGCACTATGCCTGGGAGAAGACCCTTGCTTTAGTTGCTAGTTATAAGGGTTTCTTCTGGACCAATGATGGCTGGTCCTGCCTCACCCAGATCTTGTGTGCAGCTTGTATAAGGTGTTTCTGGATTAGAGAAGACAATGGAGGGTCCAGCTGACAGGGCATGTGCAGAGTTAGGCTCAGCAGATTATGGGGGTCCCAAGTTTGACATCAATATGCTGATTGCTCTTCTGAGGCAAGAAAATGCAAGATGCGTTCATGTAATCAAGTTTGCTCCAGAAATGAAATACATTTTTTATTCATGTTGGGACTTCTTCCCTACACTTACATGCCATGGCCTACTATTCTGCTATACCATGAAAATGAAAAGATACCTGAAATGTAAAAGTAAGCTGCATGTTAAATACTAGTGATGGACTCTGTGGATTTTGGCAGCATGCTGATTCATTGTGTGTTTCCAGAAACCAGAGAATCTTGTAAACTAGAGGAATTCTAGATCCTGGGTCCTTATGACAACTAGGTTGCTCAGTAGCATCTGAGATCCTACCTGAAGATTTCCTTCTGGAATTTAACATTTTAAGTCTTATTCCAACAGAGTTCAAATGTGAGTAAAACTATATGAACTGCTTTAGTCATTTCAGAACAAGAAACATGATGCTTGTTATTTCAGTATCACATGTATCAATGTCCACAGTAAGAGATTAGCTTGTGACAAGATTTGTTTACGAGTGCTGTGGTCTGAGCATGATTTGGCTCCTGAGTGAATACTGGATTTTAATGCCCCAAAGCATCTAAGTTAACGGTGCTAAGGGTGTGGAAACTCAATCTAATTTTTGATCTTGGAGGTAGGCCTCTCTGGGACATCCTCAGGGCACAGGAGCATGCAACCTGAAGGAGTTTTAAAAGGACAAATTGGTTATGAAGGCAAAGTCGACCTTAGTCACTCTGTTTTTGGTTTCCCATGTGGTCCTTCCCTGACCCTTACTCTGCCATTGTCATCCACCACCCTGTAGAGTCCCAAGTCATTGGGGCCACTTCATCTTTTACTGGAACTTTCCTAACTGAGCTAAGAATCCCTTTGTCATTATAGCTTTTTCAGCTATTTCATTAAAATAAGAAAAAAATGACTAATAATACTATCTACCCAGAATTGTATCATAGTTTGTTGTTGAAAATTGGAAGTTTTCCAACTTAAGTGATTTTCTTAGAGCAGGTGTATAAATTTCCCTCACTTTCTTCTCAGAGACAATCAGTCAGACATGATTTATCGTTTTTCTATTAGGATTTAATATGGAAGTTCTGTATTTTGGACCTTGATGATGGTAGGTAACATTTTGTGTTGGTGCCTGTAATCTCTAATCCTGCTTTTATGCTGTGTATAATCCCTTACCCTTGAGTGGTAGCAAAATCCATGAATTGTTTCTAACCAATAGAATACTGCTGGGCTGTCACACTCATGGCTATGATTTCTTCCATGGCAAAAGTGAAATGGTTTTGTAGGTATAATGAAGAACCCTAATCAGTTGACTCTGAGTTAAAGAAAGGGAGATTATCCCTCCTGGGCCTTCCCATATCACTCCAGACTTTTAGAAGAGGGTCTAGGACTTTCTCTGAAGAGAGACTGCAAGCCAGACTTTCTGTTTCTTCATTGCTGGCTTGGAGGAAGCAAACTACAGCTGCAAGGAAATGAGTTTTTCCAACAACCTGAGGGAACTTAAAAACAGATCCTTCCCTTGTGAAGTCTCCAGATGGGAATGCAGTCTGGCCAAGACTGACTTTAGCCTTCTCAGATCCTGAGACAAGAAGCCAGCTATGCCATACTCAGGTTTCTGAGTTACACAAACTGAGAGATAGTGAGTGTTGTTTTTCGCCACTAGGTTTGTGCTAAGAGGTTACCATTTGTCAAAAACTAATACACATGTAACACCCTAAATATCATCTCTTTGTGTGTTCAGCAAGAACTTTACCCTACGAAAGTACTCCTTGCTATTAAGAACCATGTAGCAAAGTAAAGATGTTGCTTTGATGCTTGGCTTACCACCTCACACTGCCACTCATTAAGTGCTTACACCGCACCAGACAAGCAAGGCCGGACTGGTGGAAGCATCAAATGAAGAGAATCCATAGGACGTACTTCAACAGTTCTACACCCACACTGCGTTTCACTACCTCCCTACTGATGACGGCTTCTAACAGGAACATGTTCAAGTATCTCTGTTTGGTGAGCTCATCAGAGGGGAGCAAGGTAGACAGTCTGAGTTGGTAACTGGTCACTAGGAAGTTGTTTTTTCATCTTGAATGGGTTTTGGTGAATTCTATTCACTCAGCTACTAATTTGCAAAGGTCATTTATTTATTCATTTGTTTATTTATCTTCCTAAGCTTTTAACAGCTCAGACCTTGGAACTCCTCTCTTGTCTACATGCATTCTCTTGGTGACCTTCTCTTGTCTCCTGATTTTAAATATTTATTTGATGATGACTCCAAAATACATTTCCCACATGGTCTGTCATCTCCTCTGAGCCCCAGAGCTTATTCATCATCTCTGTGCCAATCTACAAGAAATATCAGAAGCTTAGGATGACAGAATCTTTCCTCTTGATTGTCCTCTTAACTCTGTTCCTACAATGGCAGCTCCATTATTCCCATTTTTCCCCAGACCTTGTTTTTATCCTTGACTCCTTTCTCTCCCAACCTCACAACCCACATCCAGTTGATGGGGATGGCTCTACTTCAAAATGGAAAATTATTCAACTGTTTCTCACCACCACCGCCACCACCATCATGTGCTGCCTGGATAAACATCATAACAAGTCTCCCCTCTGCTTTTGCTCTTCATCCCTTTGCTTTTGAGCAGCCAAGGTGATCCTGCAAACAGCAGGTCCATGCATGGCCAACTCTCTGACCTGAATTTAGCAAAGGTTCCTCTTTTTAATAAGTAAAAACCAAATTCTTGTCATGGATTGAAACAATTTATGCAATGTTTCCCATAATGGTAATGTCTGTCGTGAAACTTTGAATAGTTCCTAGAGAGTGAACTGTATGGAGTTTGAAGTTAAATAAAATAAACTGTTATTTTAAAAAAACCGATCTCTACTATCTGTTGTTCTACTGTTTCCATGCTACTTCCTTTTGGCTTGCAGTCTTTGCAATGCTTGCCTGCCTTGAATAGTTCTTCTGATGTTCCCAATTCTCACCCTAAATCCTTTTCCTAAAGAGGCCTGCCCTGCCCACTCTAAGCTGAAATTCTTCTACTTCTTGATACTATTAAATTCCATGCTCTCTCTTTTTAGAACTATATCACTGAAAACATTAATAAATTCAGTGGTGCTTTCAAGCAAAAGTTCATGCAAAGTGGAATTAAAAGATAAATTTTGGTGCAAAACATTTTGTAATCTCTGTACATGAGCACGGTCTCCAAAACATTTACTGAAAATGTGTGTTATATTAAAAAACTGCATGAATTTCCAAACTTTTTCATACCAAAACTAAACTTATCTTTTAATTCCATTTTCTATGTATGTTATTGAAACCCTTGTATATTTTACTTATATGTGCCATTTATAATCTGACTCACCTTTCCTTTCCACCCTAGTTTCCAAGTGTCACTTCAATAGAGTAGGATTTTATTATGTTCACTGACAGATTCCTAAGTGCCAAGAATAGTGCCCTGCTTAGAACAAATTATTTTTTTAAAAATCTGACACATGCTGTACACAGGGAATCCTAGGATGATATGAAGTGACAGTTCCCCATCCCCAGGTACCGATGTGGTTAGACTACTGGAAGCAGCCCTCTGTCCTTCTCTCTCCCGCTAACACCAGACACAGGAAGAAAAAAAAAATTGGAAACAATTGTCTCGTCCACTTTTCCCCATTCCATGACCCTCAACACCATAAACGTGGTCCATATAGATATACATCCTTCTCAATTATGTAAACATCACAAAAAATAAAATAAATATATTTTTTAAAATCTGAGAAACCAAATTCTTTCACATAAAGATCTATAGATTTTAAAATGTAAGTTGTGAAGCAGGATGGGTCACTATGAACCTTTGGTTACTGTTCCTGCAGCAGAACCAGGTCTGAGTTGAACTCTCTGGCTGCCTGTGTCTTTTCATTATAGGGGATTGGGCACTTTATTTGTGTTTTGTTTTTCACACTCCCTTCACTCCCACTGTTTTTCTTGTATTTTTTTTTCAGAAGCAATAAACTAGTGCAATTTGTAAACTAAGGATTTCTGAAGGATACCGAACTATATTGTACATAGATATAAAACTCAAAAGGTTAAAAGGTGCTTCAAATCTGGTTATTTCAGACTGGTATAGATTGTGAAAGATAAACCTGAAAGGTTTTAGGAAACTGAGTTTTGAAGTGGGTTGTTTAAAAGAGCACAGAAGGGATGTCATAGAAACAACAAACAAGGAATACAGACAGATGAAATTAAAGAAATTGAATAATATTTAGAAGACTGAAAACAAATATATATATACACATATATATTATGTATATATGTATATATATATGTGTGTATATATATATATAGTAGTAAAGGCAAACCAGAATATTCTTTGTTACGATTTGAACTTTTACCTGTCCCTCTGGCTTAAGGGTTTGTAAGCATTTAATCTTTAGTAAGTAGAAGCTTCAGTAAAGCATGTAATTGGAAATGGCTTCTCTTTGGTCCTGCTTTGGCAGTAAAATGTCAGGCTCAAGGTCTTGAAGATATTAAATATTAAAGCAGGATAATTTAAGATTGAGTCTGGTGATGCTGTGACCACATTGCCGAGGACATGATGTTTTGGAGCACTTGCGTCTGAGAGACTGGTCCAGCAGGCTGGTCACGGCCCTTTGTCTGACAGTACTCTTTCTGGTGACCAAATGAGTTTGTACTGTGAAGGTCCAAAGCAGCCTCCTTTTCAGTAACCAAGGAATGTAGTAAGCAGACTGTTATCTCACTGTCCATTAGGAACACTTCACTCCTGTGCTTCACGGAGCCTATCAGCTTGTGGCAAAGTGATGGATTGTGTTTATCGTTCTGTGATTGACCTATCCTGGTTTTTGCCATATGTTTCTGCTCATTTTCTCAAGGCCCAGAAAGGGAAGGCCTATTATGAGGACCCAGCTACTGAGCAGAACTGTGGTAGGACTTCTGCTTCCTCAGCTGGGGCTTCACACTCAGGGAAAGCCATCCTCCCTATTTTAGGAAAGCATCACCATCTAACACAAGGAGGCTTTTCTGTAGAATGATTTGGTGGTTTGTAGTTTATACCTGGTGTGTGTTTGATGAAATTTTGAAATTATACCTGGCCCAGCATTTGTCATTGTGGCCATCTGAGAAGTGAACCAGCTGATAGAAGATCTCTCTCTCTTTTTCTCTTTCTCTCTTTCTCTCTTTCTCCATGGCTCTCTGGAAGTCTGATTTTTTTTTTTTTAAGTTAAGATGATTTAGCAATAAATAAATCTTAAAAGTTAAGATGTGGTGTGTTGCATGCACAATCAATGACACTGAATCGGTTGTGAAATGAATGCTGTGTGATCGCAGCAAGTTTGATTACCTGCCCATTCCAGTTTCTTCATTTAGCCAATTATCAGTAAACTTTTTTGTTTTTTAAAGGAACTCCATTTACCCTGCCAAATACATAGTAAGCCAATTCCCATATGCAGAAGTATGATACAAATGATATTATGGCTGACATTACCAGACGCAAATGGGGCTGAGTGGCAGAGTCCACAGGGTCAGGCTCCCTCTGACTCTCTGCCTCAGGCCACCAATGATTCTTAAGATTCTTCTTGGTCACACTGGAAATGGAAAAGTTTGTTCTGCAAGAACTCCAACATTTATTATCTTTTTTCCTCTTTTTTTTTACTTAGTGACTTTTTCATCCTATAATTACTCTGCAGTTTTTCTGCAGTCACTGACAAACCTGTCATAGTTTTATCTTCCCACAAAAATGTTTTCTGGGCCTTAAAAATGTAATCATCAGAGAAAATATCTTGAGAATTAAAAAAAATGCTTTCATTTTCCTCTGTCTTGAAATCAGTTTTGAAAGATTTCAGTCCATCTCCATAAGCTAGTTGGGGTTGTGTTGCCACTTGCCTTGTTAACCTTAATAGATCGTCTGTACCAAATGCTGTGGAGTGTGATTTGGCACTGTGTCTTAATAAACAGGTCGCACCTGGGAGCTGGTGGGAACTCTCCCGCTTGAGAAAACAGCTACAGCAGATGGTAAAACGACTGAAAACCAGGTGGGGTCATTGTTCAATGACCATCTGAATTAAGTTGCGTTAATTTGGAGTGGCTCTAATTATTCCCTAGCAACTGGACCCTCTACTCCATTTTATAAGTTTGGCTTTCTATCTTTTATGTAACCTATCAAAACACGTCCATCTGTGGCCCTGAAGCTGTCTCCCTCAATCCAACCACAATGGACATCCTGATTCCTTTGATTTTAGCTGTGAACAGCCTCAAAATTCTGGCTTTCTCTGTGCTCTCAATTTACTTTTTCTCGGGTTACTTCTTGTCATCCCTGGCATGACAAGAATTCTAATATTTTTTTGTTAAGAAAAAGAACTGCCTTTAACCTAGAATACTTAGGAACGTTATTTTCCAAAATCAGTTACATCAAAACTTCAATCCCTGTAGTCTCTTTTAGAAGATTAAAAAAAAAAAAGATTTCATTTATTTATTTGAAAAGCAGAGTGAGACACACTCAGCGAAGAGAGAGTCAGGGAGACAGGGAGATTGAAATAGAGATCCTCCATTCCCTGGTTCACTCCCCACACTGTTGCAATAGGCAGGACTGGGTCAGGCAGAAGCCAGAAGTCCAGAACTCCATCCGGGTCTCCTGCACTTGGGTCATCTGCTACTGCTTCCCTACATGCATTCCCAAGGGTCTGGATCCCAGGCAGAGCAACCGGGACTCGAACTGGTGCCCTGATGTGAGACACTAGCATTGCAAGTTGGAGGCTCTGGATGGTTTTCAAGTCTGTGAGCCACAGTGGGTTAAGAAGTTCCATCCCGACCAACACAAAAGCTTCACAATCTGCCGGCATCTTTAAAGATGCGTTCTTTTTTTTTCTGACTATACTTGTTATTTATGAATAAAAACAGCTAATTTGTTAGATGCCCATCATAGGCTTGGCACTATCATAAAATGTTTCTTATATGAAATCACTCCCTTGTTCATGAGGTGGGTACTATTCACTTGATTGCTGAGTAAGCTGTAACTTCTACGAGAGGTTAGGCTGCTTACTAGCGCAAAGAAACCGCAGTAGGGTGTAAACACACACCTATAAAGGCTTCAAACCTCACCCTAGCCCATATTCTCTTCCTCTGGAAAGGTGTAGTTCTTGTGGCCTTAGTGCAGTGTTCTGGCTACAGACCCAAAGTATGGCTTGGGCAGGTCACCTGAATCCTTTTGTTTCTTTCTTGGCAATGGTTGCCGCCCAAGTTCATTAAGATTGAATGAGGTAATGCATGTAAGCACAGTTCTTTATGCACAGCATGAAGTAGGCCATCGTAAATGTGTATTATCTGGCACTTGCTTTCAAATTTCCACTCTTTCGATTTGTTCTTTACTACTTTGTCTAAGCAAAATATTGTATTTGTTTCCAATTTGCTAGCCATTGGGCATCCCTATCCTCACCGCTTGCTATGAACATTTACCTGAAGTTTAATGCAGCTGTAGATAAATCTGAGATGGATACATTTGCCTTCTCCTCCTTTCCCTCTTTCTTTCCCTCTTTCTTTCTTTCTTTCTTTCTTTCTTTCTTTCTTTCTTTCTTTCTTTCTTTCTTTCTTTCTTTCTTTCTTTCTTTCTTTCTTCCTTCCTTCCTTCCTTCCTTCCTTCCTTCCTTCCTTCCTTCTTTCCTTCCTTCCTTCCTTCCTTCCTTCCTTCCTTCCTTCCTTCCTTCCTTCTCCCTTTTCTTTCCTTCTTTTCTTCCTTCCTTCTTTCTTTTCTTCAGAAATTTCTTTTCATTTGAAAGATCCACAAAGAGAAGGAAAGACAGAAATCTTCCATCTACTGGTTCACTCCACAAACAGCCACAATGGCTGGAGTTGAGACGATCCACAGCCAAGAACCTCTTCCACATCCCCCACATGGGTGCAGGGTTCCAAGGACCTGGCTGTCTTCCACAGCTTCCCCAGACCACAGTCAGGAAACCAGATGGGAAACAGAGCAGCCATAATATGGACCTGCACCCATATAGGATGCCAGTGCTTGGGGGTGGATGCTTGCCCAGTTGAGCCTCTGTGCTGGCCCCACATTTACCTCTTCCAATTGCACAGAAACTGAGCTTTCTTCTTTGTGTACTGGAGGCCATGTCAGTAACGTAAGTGACGTATTTCTACATGCTGGGCAACTGGGCTTTATGTTATTCAAACATTTCCCACGTAGTGTGCGTGTGTGTGTGTGTGTGTGTGTGTGTGTGTGTGGTGTTAAACCTAGAACAATGAGTTTCTCAAATTCACTGAAGAATGACCTTATCTTTTCTTTTATCCCCAAAGAGCTTCCTGTATTTGTGAACTCCTTTCAAAATCAGCAACTGCAGCCTCAACATCTGGATCCTCCTGCTGTAGGGAATATAAATTAGCGGGTAGCGTCCTGTCAATGTTATGGGCGGGAGCTCAGGGCAGGCTCAGGGGCAGGCCCGGATGCATGAGTACCTAGCAGCTGGTGCCGAAGTGGTGCCTCAGAACTGGTTTTCGCTGACGTCAGATAATGCTAATATGCACCAGATTGGCTTGTAGTACCAGTAGAGCTGACCCCTCCCACTTCCCCTAGTGCCCCTGTGCTTGCCAGAATGCTGGAGACCATTATGAACTCAGAGTTGTCATTTGATCTCCATCTGGCTGCTGTCATTGACGGTGCCTTTTATCGCTTGCCAGAAGTATAAAGCTAAAGACGTTTCTCTTTCTCACAGACCTTTGCTTCTTATCCTTGATTTCCTCATTTTCTGGGTAAACCCAAAGAATTCTGCTTCTGTCTGGGTCTCTGTACCACCCACCACCAGTAGGGAACTCACAAAGGACCCACTGGAACACTCACCTGCATGCCATCTTTTGGTGAACAGCAGATATTTTGAACATGTGAGCAGTGGGCTGTGTTTTTCATTAGCTTCAAGCCTGATGCCTTATGTTTGATGTAGCCTGGATTTCTGGCCTAAATGTGAGATTTGTGTGTAGACCTCATGCTGTGGTAGGTTTTATGAGGCTGTAGATTAAAACAGTCTAGCCTCACAATTACTTGGGTCTTTGAACTGAATTAAGTTCTACACGCATTCAGCCATAAATACAATACTGTGTCATAAATTGGATCTGTTAACAGTTTAATAATCTGAGGGAGACAGAAGAATGAATTCTGAGGTGATGCTTACTGTACTTTGTCAGTGGAATGTTCTTCCGAACAGAAGGTGATTGTAAATCTGGTATCCACTTGAAGATTTACTGTTGGTGATCATATGGAAGAGTTAACGACCTTAGCACTGTGGCCTGAAGATCATTCACAGTCAAGGAAGCACTTGAGGGCTGACACCTGACAGCCAGCGTGAGTGCTGCTGCTCAGGGGTGTCACTGGCTCGAAAAGTTTTGGAAAAAAAAAAACTTTGCATTCTGATTTTTATTTACATTGACAAATTAGTTCTTTAAGAAGTAACTAAAGCAGCCTGGCATGGTAGTCTAGTGGCTAAATCCTTGGCTTGTATCTGCTGGGATCCCATATAGGTGCTGCTTCTAATCCCAGCTGCTCCACTTCCCATCCAGCTTCTTGCTTGTGGCCTGGGAAAGCAGTTGAGGACAGCCCAAAGCCTTGGACCTCTGTACCCAAGGGAGAAACTTGGAAGGGGCTCTAACTTCCTGGTTTGTGTAAGTTCTTAGTGTAGGTTATTTAAAAAACTAGAGGACACTGCGTTCTGCATAGACCCAAACTATGGGCATGAAAAAAAGAATTCAGAAAGACATACGTAAGTCAAATTGTAAGCAGAGTTTCTGTTTGAGTGGTGGGATGGCAGATCATTTTGATGTTTATTTTTTCTTTCCTTTAATTTGGCATTGTTTTACTTCATAAGCTTGTGTTACTTTAAGAATACTTTTCATCTGGGGTTGATTATATGGCATAGCAAGTTAAGCCTCTGCAGACATGCTAGCATCCCAAGGGGTGCTGATTTGAATCCTGGCTGCTCTACTTCCAAACCAGCTTCCTGATAATGTGCCTGGGAAAGCTTTGGAAGATGGCTCAGCTGCTTGAGCCCTTGTACCCACAGGAGAGACCAGTAAGAAACTTTAGGCTCCTGGTTTCAGACCAGCCCAACTTGGGCCATTGGATCCATTCAGGGAGTGAATCAGTGGATCAAAGATTTCTTTCTCTGCATCTCTTTATCTCTTTGTAAATCTGCCTCCGAAATAAAGATAAATAAACATAAAAATACTTTTAATTGAGTTAAATTTTGTATTTAGTGACACACACAGTTATAAGTATACCTTTGACTAGTGTGTATGCACATACAACCCAGGCAGGATATACAGCCTAGGCCAGGGTTGTGGTGCTTCAGGTTAAGCCTCTTCTCAGGATGCTGGCATCCTATGCTGGAGCACAGGTTTGAAGCCTGGCTGCTCCACTTTTGAACCAGTTTCCACCTAATGTACCAGGGAGGCAGCAGAAGATAGACAAATTACATGAGTTCCCACCACCTGGGTGGCCTAATCCCAACTATTGCAGCCATTTATTTGGGGAGTGGATGGAAGATCTCTCTCCCTGTCTCTGTCATTAGGCCTGTCAAGTAAATACATAAATAGATAAATACAGACACAAAGGTAAACTTTTTTTAAGAAAAATATGAAACCTAATCAAGATGTAACCTCCCTCATGAAGATACACCATCGTTTAAGAGAAAACATTTCCACCACTTGTTAAGCTTTTTCCTGCCCCCTTCTAGTGAATTTCCATATCTCATTAGCAAGTACTATTCTGATTTCTATTACATGTCACTTATTTTAAGATGTTTGCAATTTGCTTTTATTTATTTAAGAGACAGAGAGATAGATAGGCAGAGAGTTAGATGGTTTACTCATTAAATGTCCATAATGGCCTGGGTGGTGTCAGGGCCAAAATAGGGCCTGCGTTGCAATCCAGGTATTCCCTTGTGAGTGGCAGGGCTCAATTACCTGAACCTCTCTGAGTCTGCACTAGGATGAAGCTGCAATCAGCAGCCAGAGTCAAACATCAAAATCTGGCACCATGATGTGGAATGAAGGCATCTTAGCCACCAGACTGAACACTGCTTTCATGTAAGTACTGAGAAACAGAGAGAGAGAGAGAGATATCTTCTAGCCATTGACTGACTCCTCAAACGCCAAACAACAACAATTGGGGCTGAAGCCAGGAGAAAAGAACACCACCTGGATCTTTCCTGTAGATGCACAAACTGAAGTCCTTACATCACCACCTGCTGACTCCCAGGATACGTATTAGCAGGGAGCTGGATCAGAAGTGGGATAACAGACTCAAACCAGGCATAAAGGCGTGCTGCTCAACTGCGATGCCACAATACCCTCCCCATATACCACTTCTTGATCAAAAAACATAATGCAATTTTTGAAAAGAAGCTTCTTTATAAATTCAGATAGAACATATACACAAGTTGAAATAATTCTGCATCCTCCAGTATCTTACCCTGTCAGTGTGAGATGAGAAAAACAATGCAGAGTTTAGGAGAGAACACTTATGAATTAAAACATATAGTCCAGGAAAACTGAAAATAGTAAGGTAATCATGCCAGAGTTCATAAGATCTTGGAATCGTTATTTCATTGTAGAATCCAAAGGGGGAAAAGTTTATTAGATTATAAACTTCAAGAGGCCAAGGACTAGGTTTATTCTGTTTATTGTATGGTCAGAGCCTCGCACATTCTTCAGCAGAGTACTGACTCAGTAAATATTTGTGGACTGAGTAAGTTGATACTATTTATTCAACTAGCAAACAAGCATTTGTTTACTCTTCCAACAAGTATTCATTGGATTCTTACTACATGCCATGGATTACACTAATCCCTGGAGATATAATGATATAATTATAGAGTGTCTTCTTTTAAAAAATGAAAAAGATTCATTTTATTTATTAGAAAGACACAATTACAGTAAGAGATGGAGACAGAGAGAGAGAGAGGTCTTTTATCCACTGGTTCATTTCCCAAATAGTTGCAATGGCCTTGGCTGGGCCAGTCTGAAACAAGGAGCCAGGCCAAAGCCAGGAGCTTCTTCAAGGCCTCCATTGTATCTCATGGGTACAAAAGCCCAAGCACTTGAGTTATTCTCCATTGCTCCTCCAAGTGTGTTAGCAGGGAGTTGGATTAGAAGTTTGGCAGTTACCGAGTCCCGGGACACTGTTGCTCTGGGTGACCCTAATTTGAGAAAATCCTTCCAAGGTCTGTTGGCTGACAGGGTTGACCTTTGTGCATCCATCACTCAGACACTTGCTGCCATATCTTGGCCAGGAGATTCAGACAGGGTATTTAATCTCATGGAATTTAGAGTGGTATCTTATGGGGAAGATTGATCCTAACACCAGCCTGGACAGATGGAATAATACCATGAGGGACTAAAAAGGAAGGAGAGTGCTGAGCCCAAAGCCGTATTACAGGTAACCCTGGTCATGAGTAAACATGTCCATTGTGACTCTAAGTCCTGGTGTGGGCTCCTTGGATGGTGATAGACTCAATAGTTTTTTCTAGGATCATTATGTGAAAGAGACCATGCTCACTGACTGACTCAAGCAGAGGTACTACATCTGTTGGCCACAGTGCTCTGAAATATCCATCGCATACACAGGGGCAAAGGCAGTGAATTGCCATGGCTGATGCAGGGGGAAAGGGTGACTCAGGATGATAAGGGCTCACAACGTTCTTTCTAGGGTACTTCTTCCACTTGTCCATCTTTCTCCCTTTTTACCTCCAGTCCTCATATCTTTTCCAGGGTGGTTCTAGAGCATTGTGGCTATAAGGTAGAAAGTCCCCTCACTCCGCATCCTCACATACCTGGAATCTTTGCCTTTTAGAATAACTGCATGTACAAGAGGGGATTGGATAAGTCACTGAGTCTCTTGTCCCGAGAGCTATAAGAAATGGAGATGGGAAGTCACCCCTAAGCTGTGAGTCCATTCTGTCATTTCCTTTTACCCCATGTTTTCTTTCTTGCCCTTCTTCAGTTTTGGTGAGTCTCTCTCTCTCTTTCTCTCTCTCTCTCACTGTGTGTGTGTGTGTGTGTGTGTGTGTGTGTGTGTGTGTGTGTGTGTGTTTGGTGCTCTCTGCTTTCAATAGTTTTGCTTTGGATATTAACTCTGTGATCTTGGAAAATTTACTTAATGTCTTTGAACCTCAGTCTCAGCAGTTATAATTGGAGGATAAAATCAAGGTCCAGTAGATTTCATGTCTTCCATGTGGTAGTTTCTCAATATTGCTTTTCCCCACCACCCACCTGTTGATTCCACTGGTTGGAATTCTGGGCATAGAAAGTCCCTCTCAGGAACGTAATTCTAGTGCCTAGCTCAATTTTTCTCCCACATTAGGTTAGGGATGTGTTTCTCTCATCTTTCTTATCTTTGTTACTTTTTCAATCTTGTGAGGATGTATAATTTTTACATTCTCATCAAGTTGTTAATGTATACACAATAATAATATGGACACGGAATTATGAAGGAAAAGAGTATGGTTAGATCTGCACAAATTCATCCCCACTTTGCTAAAAGCAATTCAGTGAGTGTACCATACTGACAGCCAATCACAAATTACCTTGGATGCCTATAATAGTCATCAGCTTGAAGTGCACAGATATGAATAAAGCCAAGTAACCCATATAATTCCTATCTCTCAATGATATGTGTATTTATTGAAATTGGTTAACATGAGCTCAGCATCCATTCCTGCATTTAGTCACACACGGCTGTTAAGCACCTGAAATATGCAAGGTAGGGGACTATAGTACTGAAAAAAATCGATTTGCAAGATAGTTGACACTGGAGACATATACGATTGAAATAACTAATTTCAAAAGTAACTCCTCAGTTATAACTGTGGATTGCTATGAGAGTTTATAGGAGAGGGATCTAGCGAGCTGGGGAGACTGGGGAAGACATCTGTGGAAATGGTTGAACCACTGGATGGGAACACAAAAGCAACTTGTGAGAAGAATGAACCGGGTTGCCTGAACAATGATTTCCAGATGTTGGTGTTGGCATCTCAGAATTTGACCTGGGGATTTTAGGTTCTGACACTGGAATCACTAGAAGTTTCCCACTTTGTGACACCCAAAGAGAAGAAACTTTCCTTTGGAAGTTAGCCAATCAAATTGGAGAGAAAATTATAAAGGCCTTGTATAACCTTCAATTTTCCTTACTAAAGATATATACAGACTACCCATGAATCTGACTTGATTGAAGATTTTCTTTGGGAAATTGTTTCCTACATCTGTGAACTCCTTTGTCTCCATGTACCTGACAATTCATATATAAAGCCTATTTTGCATCCAGAGTCACTGACAGTGAGAGAGGTTGGATGTTCAGTGTTGCACCTGTACCACCTCTGGACCATCCAAGTGGAAAGCCTCTGATCTCTCGGCTGGACCATGCTGCCCATTTTTTATGTAGATCCTTAGAAACATTTCACAGTATTAAAAAAAAGTATAAAAAGTGAATTTCACAGTGTTAAAAAAAAGTATAAAGTGAATACAGAAAATGAACTATAGTGCAATCTTCTATGTTCCTACTTTAAAAAGTGTTATTTGATAAAGATAATTGGGAGTCATAAACAAGTTTACATTTTAGCTATTTAGATTTCTATATGATGATATTATTATTCATTAAAATGTATTAATAAACAAGTGAAAAGAGAGTTAGTGTGATTCAGGGAGTATCCAGAATAGACCTTCAAAACTGAACAAAGGCACACACTGCTAGAGCGGTTAAGAAGAAGTAATTTAGTTGTGTGAACCAACGTCAGCTTCCCAGGATCTAGGTGTTTACTGTCTTCATGGAAATGAAACTGATATTGCTGTATTTACCTTGAACTTCCAAAGCACTAATGTGTTGTTTAATTTTACCTTTATTATATCCAAGGCTGTGTTTAAATAGGGCCAGTGGAAGCTTCCTGGGAACAGTTTGAGAAATTGACAGACCTCATCGTAAGGGTATCAGGACCATTTCTTTCTATTTCATGGGAAAAATTCAAGTGATGGAAAAAGCCATGGTTCCTTGGAAGGAGATTAAGAAGCAAATAAATAGCCTCTTCCTGTGCTTCTTTGCTTGTGGGAGGTACAGAAATGGAAATTTGCACAATAGCTTCCTTTTTTGTAGTTTATGCATTAGGTTTCCCTAGAATAGGAATGCTCTGATCCGAATGATGCTAAGTAATTGTATTAGAACTTCATTTAGTTGGTCTGGCAGACTGCAGCGATGTGCTGGTTTCCTCTTGAATCACACACTGTTGGCTGAACCTTAGTTCAAAGCTCTTTCCTCTTGGGCTTCTTGTGTGCCTTAGGTATTAACTACTGCAAGCCAGTAGTTCATATTCATTCCTCAGATCCACCTTTCCTAGACATCCCCAAAGAAAATACCAAGTTCAAGGCTTCAGCTTCCCTGACCCATGCAATTGCTATTGTTACGTGTGCTGTTTCGGTCTCCTCTGGTCCTCCAGTGTACTCCCAGTAGGCCTACTAGAAGTTTTTTTTTTTTTTTTTACAAATCCTATCAAGTTGCATCATCCAGAGAGCTCTTTTATAACATTTGGCTAGCTATGGGACAAAGTCCAAGCTACTTAGCACGATCTGGCTCTACTGACCTCACTAGTGTCATTTCCTGCCTTATCAAGTACTTCCCCATGCACTTCTTGTTCCTGTGTTGTGAAAGCATTTATGGTGCCCAGCAGGTTTGGCTTCATGGGTGTGACAGAGACCTGTGCTTCAAAAGAGTCCTTGTTTGATTTAATGCTGTGTTAAAACTGTTATGAAATTCTTGATTTTTGCATAAGGGTTCCCATATCTTCAAATTATGTGGCTGGCTCCGGACACTACTTTGTGGGTCGCCTGCACTTAATTTTCCTTTAGCTTCATTTTGCATGTCCTTATTTGTCTTTCAAGCCCAATTTGAACACAACTTCTTTAGTGAAGCATCCCTGATTGCTTGTCCCTCCATCCAAGCCATGTTCAGTGCTCCACCCGCCTGGGCTCCCTTTTGTTGTTGCTTACTCTCTGGCTTCCTTTATTAGCGTTTGAATTCCCTGAAGGTAGGGTCCATGCATGTTCTAAGCAGTGAAATAGAATAGTTAGAAACATCAGAACAAAACACTTCCTGGCACTGGGCATTTGGCTGAGAGGTTAAGCCACTGCTTGGGACACCTGCATCCTATATCAAAGTACCTGGGTCCAAGTCTCAATTCTGCTTCGTATCCAGCTTCCTGTTAATGTGCAAACTAGTAAGTGATGGTTCAAGTACTTGAGTACCTGTCAGCCATGAGGGAATGCTAGCCTCACCTGCTATTTTCCAATTTTGCCTGGTTCAGGACTGGGTGTTGCAGACATTTGGAAGAAGTTTCTTTCATTCTTGCTCCCTCTCTTTCTCTTTCTCTCTGTTTTTCAAATAAAATGAAAATAATTAAAAACAATTTTAAAGCAGTTAAAGGAAAGGCTACTAGTCTGGGTATGGCCCTAGAGAAGTCACTTGACCGCTAAGTACCTATTTCCTTAGTTAAGCAAAGTAAAATGATCGTACAATCTACCATAAACAGTTGGTGCTGGGAAATTTAAATAACTTAATCTATGTACATGGAGCATGGAGAGGCACACACTGTGTGCTGAATGAATGTAACCTGTTCTTATACATGATTTTCTTCATGTTCCTTGAAGCTAGCATAGTGCCCAGGAACAGTTGTGCTTATAAATGTAAGAACTGGGCCTGACACAGTAGCTTAGTATCTAAGCTCCTTGTCTTGCATGTGCCAGGATCCCATATGGATGTTGGTTCTAATCCCAGCTGCTCCACTTCCCATGGAGCTCCCTGCTAGTGGTCTGGGAAAGCAGTAGAGGATGACTCAAAGCCTTGGGACTCTGTACCTGCATGGGAGACCTGGGGAGGCTCCTGACTCCTGGCTTTGGATTGGCTCAGCTCAGGTTGTTGCAGCCACTTGGGGAGTGAACAGCGGACAAAAGATCTTCTCTATCTCTCTTCCTCTCTGTATGTCTGACTTTCCAATAATGACAACAGCAACCAAAGAAATGTATTAACCACTTACTGGGCACCAGACTCCGCAGACTGCCTGTAACACAAAGTAAGACAAAACTGATGATCTTAAGGAATTTAACTGTGATAGGGGAGAGCCATGAGCAACTAACAGCCATGGTGTAGGGTGATAAAATGCTCAGTGCAAGGTACTTCAACAACACAAAAGAAAGGTGTCTGGATTGGCCTGTGGAGTTGAAGCTTGATCTGAATATTCAGGATGAATAAAAGTTAGCTGAACAAGGAAAAGGTGGATGACGGGAGATGAAGCACATGAAAGGCTTATAGGTGGGAAAAAGTCCTGCATGTTTACGGCTGGATATTTCATTTTATACTACTCTAGCAAATCATTTGGGATGTTCTGGGAAGCAGCAGAGAGTCAGGCATGACCAGTAGCTAGAGTTTCACTGTGGTCTACTGCTGGTGGCTGCTTGGAATACTGTGTTGTGAAGGATTGAGGGGGTGGGAGGCTGTACCTCACATATCTGCCATTATTGGTGGATCACATAGGGTCTCATATCTGTATTAAGAAGCTTCCATTTTAATCCTGAAAGCCCTAAGGAATAATTGAAAGATTTTAAGCTTGGGAGTGACAGATCATATTACATAGAAGGTGCTTCATAGAATCTTGTTAGGCTGAACTATGAACTCCACTCTACCTATTAATGATTTAGTAAATCAAATGTCATCCAAGTGATCTGGGCCCATCAAATAAAACATGTATAACTGAGTCTGTTTTGCACAGAGGCACTGTGCTAAGTGCTAAAAGAATTAGAGCAGTGAACAAAGGTGCTTAACATTCTCCCATGACATGGCTTACACAATAAAACAGTCCACTTCATACTACAGTTTCAAAACCAAGATTAAAGGGGTTTTAATAATTTATGTAGCTATATTGTTTCATGCTGTGAGCTGGATGGATTCCAACAAGAAGACTTTCAGCGGGCATTTCAACCCATGACCATCCTGTTGGTTACAAATCAAAGAGCATGAAGATGATTAGAAGAAACAAATTGCAGTCATTTTAGGTCTAAAATGTATTTTTATTTGACATGTATTTTTATAAATATTTCCAATTGGCCTTTTGTCTGTAGCTAGGTGGAAAGGGTTTTTAAACTTGTGTTATTATTAAAAATAAAGGGACTGGCATTTTGATGCATCAAGTTAAGCTGCTGTCTGTGCTCCCAGCATTCCATATGAACACCAGTTCCAATCCTGGCTGCTCCACTTCCAATCCAGCTCCTTACTATTGTATCTGGAAGAGCAAAGAGGTTGGTTCAAATACTTAGTCCCCTGCCACCCATGTGGGACATACGAATGTTGCAGGCCCAGCCCTTGCAGCTGTGGCTATTTGGAAAGTGAACCAGTAGTTGGAAGCTTTCTCTCTAACTGTGCCTTTAAATAGATAAAATAGATCTTTTTTTCTTTGAAGTAAATGCCCAGACTTACTATTCTTGTAAATAAAACCCATTAAAACATATATAATTTAATCTTATCACTACAATCATTATCCTTTAACTGTTACAGAATCTGTGTTTCTTAAAGAACAACTGAAATGAGGGTCTTTCCTCAATATATTTAGTGTAACAAGCATTTATATTTCCTTGATTCCAAAGATACTTAAGATAGCATATAAGCATTATGAAAAAAATTGATTTAAAATATCTACCAAAAATGGGACAAGGGAAATTTGAATCAGAGAAAATCCAGTGGGATTCGTGCATGAGAATAGTGTACAACATGCCAAAAAGTTTATGCATCTCAGGAAACTCCAGCCAAGCCATGTTTGGCTTCACAGTATATATCAAAAAGTAAAATAATGTAACTGACAGTTCTCATTTCATTATTATTATTAAAGTAAAGTGAAATTTACAGTGAGAAGGAGAGACAGAGAGAAAGATCTTCCATCCACCGATTCACTCCTCAATTGTCCACAATGGTCAGAGCAGAGCTGATCCGAACCAAGGAGCCAGGAGCTTCTTCCAGGTCTCCCACATGGGCTCAGGATCCCAAGGCTGTCCTCAACTGCTTTCTCAGGCCACAAACAGGGAGCTGGACAGGAAGTGGAGCAGCTGGGACGTGAACTGATGCCCATATGGGATCCTGGTACAGACAAGGTGAGGACTTGAACCACTAGGATAGCACTGGATCCCTCATTTTGTTGTTGTAAATGAGAAGACCAAAAGCAGGTTTCTCAGACACTGCCTGAAAAGGATGAAAAGAATCAGTGCAGATACTGAGGTAAAATTTGTGTTGCATTGCTTAACTACTTCCCTTCTCCTTATGGATCTGCTTTGTCTTTGTAGCTTTGTGACGTTCTCCACCCTTTCACTTCCTGTCATTATAAACACTGACAATTATCCTAGATCAGTATGAAAGAGTTTTGTTTGTGTTAATATTCCTGCTCGGAGTTTCCCATTTGTGAGCTTAGAGGTAAGAGGAAAGGATATGGAATGAAAGAAACTTGAACTAACAATGTTATGTCTGTATTACTAACATTTAGCGCACTTTCTAATAGATAGTTGATCCTTAATCATTGTGAGTGGAAAGAAGAAAGGAAATGTCACAAGACCTTTAGTTCTTATCTAAGTGGCGTGACCACTAAGGATTTATATCAAGGTGACACTTTTGCATAGCTTTCAATGCTCAATTCTTAATTTGTGTAAACATATTATTGCAGCATTTTGTTTCAAAAACATGAAGGAAGCTAAAATGCAACTCTAAGAAGAAGAGCCATTAAGAAGATAAGAAGTAGAAATCAAAGAGAAGACATTCAATAATTTGTTTCCTTTGCCTCTCCATTATTTATTGTTTCCTTAACTTATGGTGCTGTAGAAACAGGAAGACTTCTGGGGCCTCAAAGAAGATTCCTGCACACCCACCAGCTGCACTTTATTCTCAGAAAGGCTTTTATTTGTGAGGTTTACTTATTGAAAGGCAGATCTCACACACACACACACACACACACACACACACACACACACTCTCTCTCTCTCTCTCTCTCTCTCTCTCTCTTTCTCACTCACAGTGGGAAGAGAGGAGAGGAGAGAAGAGAAGAGAAGCACATTTCCATCCGCTGGTTCACTCTTCAAACACCTACAAGAAGTATTAGGTAGTCGATAAAGCTGCGAGCCAGAAAGTCAATCTAGGTCTCCCACAGGGGTGGCAGAGTTTGTAGAATGAAATAGTGGAATACTGTTTTTTGCTTTATTTTTTGTTTTTGCCATTTTTAGTGTCTATTTTGTGCTGGGTACTCTGCTAGGCCATTTAGCAAAGCTTACATTGTTTTAAGCCCCACAGAACTCTTCATATACTAGTGAATTCCTGCTTTATAATTGAAGCAATTGCTGCTTACAATAATATCCAGCTTTAGGAATCCTGAGTAATGGGTTGGGGCCAAGACTCAGCCATAGGTCTGCCTAGCTTCCTTCCTCTTTCTTGAACACACCCTTGACAAATCTTTCTGAGTTTTTGGTTTTAATTTGATCAAGACCTTTTATGTTCCATACTCATGAATATTCAGTATTACGCTGCTAGAAGGAAAATTGATACTGTTGTTTATATTTACAACACATTTTAAATTATCCATTTTTATAGCAGGTCAATCCACTTGACCTATGTGTTGGGTCATTTTCTGGTGCTATTATGAATTATTTGAGGCCAGGTACCTTATTAAGAGGAAAGGGATTATTGAATCCACAGTTTTGGAGGCTAAACATTCAAGATTGGGTGTCCCCATTGTTTTCCCCTCTAGTGAGGATTCTCTGGTTATTTCATAGCATGACAGATGGCATTATGGTAAGAGTGCATGTGAGAGTGAAAGGGATCCCATGGGAATACAGGAAACAAGTGAGTGGGGGAGGGGCCTGTCTTGCTCTTATTACAACTCTATTATGAGAATGAACCAGGGTCACTTAAGACTGGATTAATGTTTCCAAGGGCAGCAACTCATGACCTCCTCCTTAAGCTCCACCTCTTTTTTTTTTTTTTTAAGATTTATTTATTTTTATCATTAAGTCAGATATACAGAGAGGAGAGACAGAGAGGAAGATCTTCCATCCGATGATTCACTCCCCAAGTGAGCGCAACGGCTGGTGCTGTGCCGATCTGGAGCCAGGAACCAGGAACTTTCCTTCCAGTCTCCCACATAGGTGCAGGGTCCCAAAGCTTTGGGCCGTCCTCGACTGCTTTCCCGGGCCACAAGCAGGGAAGCTCCACTTCTTAAAGCTCCATGATCTCTCATGTCACTACAAGTCGCCAGCTTGTGAATCTCCAATCATGGCCACATCAAAACAAATACTTTACAATAATTTATTGTTTGAATGGAAAGAGGAAATGATACAAGTACAGAACAAAATATTTTCTGCACAATCCCAAGCATGCCAGATCTCCAATTTCATGAGATGACTGTTAGTGTGCTACTCAGATTTCCAATACGGTGATGGTAATGCTGATAAAAATGGCAATGATGATGGTGATACTAACAATCTCATTTACTGAGCGCTTAACATGTGCCACTGCTATAAGCATCCCACATATCTATCTGTTCTTCCTGGTAACTATAGGAAGTAGACATTATGGTCACGCTTTCCAGGTGAAAAACTGAAGCTCAGAGTCTTGGTATGTCAAGTTCTTACAGTTCTAAAATGTGGCTCTGGGTTTGGACCCAGGTTTGGGGATCCTGCCCTGTTTTAGCAATGATTTTCTAAGACCTTCTACAATAACAACTGACATTTTCTTACTATTCCTTAGATTTTAGTTTGGCTTTCACATTCACTACCACAATTGCATTTGTTGGGATTCTTTTTGGGATCTGTGGATGTGTAGTATGTGGTTGTTCTTATTGTACTGCATGGAAAATTTCTTCCAGCCACTCCATGGCTTTAATAATCTTCCTGCCCAGCACATTTTTGTTTGGTGTGTAACTTAATTTTCTTGAAACTTTAAATGTATATTTTCAAAATAGTTTTCAGAATATGCTGTTTTATAAGTTAAGTGTCAGATACTCTGCTACATCTCAGGACAAGGTTCATAATAACAACTCAATCTAGTTTATATTAAAGCATAAATAAAATTTATCTCAAATATTTGGAATACTCCAGGTTGAATTGGTGGAATACATCTAAGTATTCCTCCACCCTGTACCAAAACCCTTGTGAGATCTGACAACTATCTATAAAGTATGCATCTTTAATAGGCTAGGTAATAGATGCTCAATAGCTTTTCTGTATATGTGAGATGGAGATAAACATGTATTTTACTAGTTTGCTTATTTATCACTGATCCATAAAACATGGTTTTAAATACTTACCATGCCTTAGGCATTGAGCTAGGCACTAATGTCAACAAGACAACCAGCTATTCCTACCCCCAGGAACCTTACAGCCTGGTGAGCAAGAGAAGCAATGAATGAAATTGGTGGCATGTTGAAGAATAAAAAGTTACCCAATTTCATTTGGAAATTGGCAGTCACTGAAGGTCTCTCTGTAAAAGTGGTACCTGGGTATGCCCAAAAATATGATGGGCAAGCTTTGGAAAATGGCAAGTAGGATACGTGTCCCAAGTAAGGGAAATAGTTTGTGCAAAGGCCCTGAGTTGCCAAAGAAGTGAAGGGGAACTCAAAGTAATCTTACAGGTTTTCTAGTAAAACTAAAAATAAAAAGAAGAACCACTAAAAAGTGGATACTTTCTATCCTGAAGTTCAGTGACTGCACTAGTATATAAGGGACAATTTGTGCACAGGTCTATTAGTAAATAGGTTTAATAATACTAACAGCAGTACTAAACTGCTCTTGAAAGCACCAAACTAAACAATCCAGGCATTCACACAGGAAAGGATAAATGAATCTTGGTTACTTACACAATGAAAGCTGGTGAAAATGAATGGGTACCATTTACCCCGACCAGCAAAATGAACCTTACAAACACTTCTCTGAATAGAGAAGAAATTATTAAAATAACTTACAGTATTATTTACCATGCATTTAAAATTTTTTCAAAGCATTGTTTTGGATCTATGTAAGTATTGTATTATAAAAGTGTTTTTAAAAAGCAAGAAAGCTCAGGCCTGGCATGGTAGCCTAGTGACTAAAGTCCTCAATTTGCATGCATTGGGATCCCATATGGGCCTCGGTTTATATCCTGGCTGCTCCATTTCCCATCCAGCTCCCTGCTTGTGGTCTAGAAAGGCAGTAGAGGACAGTCCAAAGCCTTTGGCTCTTGCACTTGCACATGAGCCTCAAAAGAAGCTTCTGGCTTCTTCTCCTGGCTGCAGGTCGGCTCAGTTCTGGCCATTTCAGCCACTTGGGGAGTGAATCAGCAGTGGATGGAAGATCTTTTTCTATGTGTTGCCTTCTCTCTATAAACTTTCTTTTCCAGTAAAAATAAATAAATCTCTAAAAGAAAAAATAAAAAGCAAAAAGCAAGAAAGCTGAAACTGTCACTTTTGGTTCAACATGTTGGAAAAGAGTGAATTTGCCCCTTTGTCTTAAATAATCATAACAGCGGAAGAATCTATAAGACAATGATTTTCTGGATTTGGACAGTGGTCGGAGCAGGACTGAGGGGCATGAGGCAAGGAGCACTAACATGTGTGATTTTAGCAGCTTGCCTTCTGCGTGAGGTCTCCTAGAGCAGCACAGAGAGAGGGACCCTTGCAGAGTGTAGTGGTCTGGCTGCGTGGAGGAATCACACAGAGGGAAGAAAAAAGGAGCCACAATGTACAGGGCCGAGCGAGGTTACCTCTGCAGCCTCAAGAGTGTGCAGAGCCCCTAAGAGCCCAAGCACACCAAAATTCCTGGATAAACAACCCCCTCTTATAGAATCGTGTGGATTTTACACACAGCCTATTCCCCTCCTACCATACACTTTAAATCATCAGTAGGTTACTTATATTACTTCATATATGTGATGTTGCATAAATAGCTGCTATACTGTATGACTACCAGGAAAGTCTGTTCATATTTGGAACAGATATTTTTGTAATGATTTTGATCTGTGGTTGGCTGAATCCAGTGAACAGAATGTTGGTATTAGGAAGGTGACACTGTATGCAGAGAAGGAGCTATATTGCATCTGCAATATAGCCCCTTTTGTCTCTGGTAGAGACATCAGTGAGAGGGAATCGCTTGAGGTCAAGGTCAAAACAGAGCTACCAGCAAGGTATAGGCAGAACAATTCCTGGACCACACGTAAGATTGGGGAATGCCCTTGTTCTTGTAGATCAGAGTGCAGAATGCTGACGAAATATGGAGTATCAGGTGGGAACCTGCAGTAAAACACCTTCACAGTGGGCCTGAAACCTTTTTTATGGCTGCTGTGGACTCAACATGACACAGCTTAGAAGATCCACCTGTTAAACAAATCACTTAACTGCTTGACATGAAAGAAATGCATAGCTTAAAAACAAAGAAAAAAACAGAAAAATAATGACTCAGAATATAGGCAAGAGCCAGTCATCAGGAACAGTCACAGAAATGGTCTCAGTGATAAAGGCTAGTGAATAAGAACTTCAAAATAGCCAGTTTAGGACTGGGTATTTGGCCTGGGGGTTGACCCTCCCATTAGATGCCAGTATTTCCTATAGGAGTGTTTGGGTTCAATTCCAGGTTCAATCACAGCTTCCTGCTATTGATCACTCTGAGAGGGAATAGGCAGAGGCTCAAGCTGTGGGTTCCTGCCATTTACAAGGAGCTCTGGACTGTTTCTGACCCCTGGCTTTAGTCTTGGTCAGAGTCAGCTTTGGTGGGCATTTGGGAAATGCACCAATGGATGAGAGATTTCTCTGACTCTGCCTGTCAAATAAATAAAAACATTTTCTAAACATGTATTATTTCAAATAAAAATAAATAATACTTCTTTTAAAATTTATCTATTTATTTGAGAGGCTGATTTAGAGAGAAAGAAAGATCCTCAATTTGATGCTTCACTCCCTGAATGGTTGCAATAGCTGAAACTGAGCTGATTCTAATCCAAGGGCCAGGAACTTCTTCTGGGTCTTCCATGTGGGTACAGGGTACCAAGGACTTGAGCCATCCTCTTCCATAGCATGGAGCTGGATGGGAAGTGGAGCAGGAAGAAAATGAACTGGCACCAATATGGGATGCTGGCATTTGGAGTTGAAGGATGAGTCTATTGAGCCGTGGCACCAGCCCTCACTAAAAATAAATAAAGTTTAAAAAGTTATTATAGGGGCTGACATTGTGGCATAGCTGGTTAAGCCATAAATTGCAAAGCAACATCCCATATAGGCACTAATTGAAGATGCACCTGCTCTTCTTCCATCCCAGCTCCCTACTGATGTGCTGGGAAAGCAGTGGAAGATTACCCAAGTGATTGGGCTGTTGCCATCCATGTGGGACACAAGGATAGAGTTCCAGGCTCCTGGCTTCACCACCACCCGCTCTGACTGTTGTGGCTATGTGGGGAGAGATCCAGTGGATGGAAGATATCACTCACTCACTGTCTGTGTAACTCTGTGTTTTATATAAATATATAATCTGCTAAATATATCATTGTAGATATGTTGTACATAAGAAAATATAGTCACAAGGAGGAGATAATTTAAAATGTGAAAAAACCTGAATGGAACTTTTACAAATAAAAAAAACCTACAACATCCAAAATGAGAAATGCAGTAGATGTGATTTGTTGATTTTGAATTTAAAGTATGTCTCTTGGTGGAAACTGTACATTGAATCTTGCTTTCGCATCTAGTCTGACAATCTCTGACTTTTGATTGATTTCTTTAGTTCATTCATATGAAGCCTATTGATATGGTACGATAAGGTCAGTCGCTGAGTTTTCTATTTATCTCACATAGAAACATTTCCTTTGCTCCTTCTTGCACTAAATCCATTTATTCTTTTGTATTCCATTTGAATTCCTCTTTCGCTTTGGCATCTATATTTCTTCGCCTTATTTTTCACTAGTTCCTCTAAACCTACAGTATGCACTTAGTTTACCACAACATAATTCAAATATTACTGTACTTACAATAAGACACTGGAACTTATCACCCATATATAACACTCCCACCCCCCATTTTAAATCTATTTTTATTCAAAGGAGAGAAAAGAAAGATCTTCCATCTGCTGATTTACTCCCCAGATGGCTGCAATGACCAGAGCTAAGCTGATCCAAAGCCAGGAGACAGGAGCTGCTTCTGAGCTGTTCACAGGGGTGCGGGGTCCCAAGGCATTGGGCCGTCCTCTATTGCTTTCCCAGGCCACAAGCTGGGAGCTGGATGGGAAGTAGAGCAACTTGGACACAAACTCGCTCCCAGATAGGATCCTGGTGTTTACAAGGTGAGGATTAGCCAATCGAGTTATCATGCCAGGCCCTGTTTCTATTTGTTTGTTTACTTGAAAGAGAGAGTTAAAGACAGAGGGAGAGAAAGAGATCTCCCATCTGCTGATTTACTTGTTAAGCAGCCCCAAAGGCCAGGAATAGGACAGGCTGAAAACTGGAGCAGGAGCCTCACCCACGAGAAGCTTCACCCACGTCAATGGCTTCTGCTGCTTTCTGAGGTATATTACCAGGGAACTGAATTGGAGGTTGAGCATCCAGGACTCTTTTGTTTATTAATTATTATGGCTGCTACCTCTACATGTATAGCAAACCCCACAATACAGTTATAATGCTTCTTTGAAACATTTATATCTATTAGAGAATTTAACAGACTCAAAACATTTACTTGATTATGGTATTTCATGTTTGTGCACATATTTACCAACTCCCGTGGCCTTCATTGCTCTTGTAGCTCTGAGATGCCGTTGGGCGTTATTTCCCTTTAGCCTGATGGACTTCCTTTAGCATTTCTGGTAGTAAAGATATTCTAGCAGCAAATTCTCTCAGTTTTCATTTATTTGTGTTTATCTTCATTTTGTTTTCATTTCTCAAGCACAGTCTGGATGTAGGATTTTTGGTTAATAGCTTTTTCTTCTAACACCTACGTATGCCATTCTAATGTTTTCTGGTTTCCATCTTTTAAAGATTTACTTATCATTTGAAAGACAGAGTTATAGAGAGAAGGAAAGGCATAGAAAGAAATCATCCATTCTTGGGTTTATTCCCCAGATGGCTGTGATGGTCTGAGCTTCCCTGGCCTGAAGCCAGGAGAGAGTACTTTCTCCAAGTCTCTTATGTGGGTGTAGGGACCTCGTCCCTAGGTGATTAGCAGGGAGATGAACTGGAAGTGGAGCAACTGGGGGTGTAATCAGTGCCTGCGTGGGATGCCAGCCTCAGGCTGTGGCTTTACCCACTACACCACACAGCCAGCTTTGGTCACTGTTTCTAAAGGAAAATCAATTATTAACTGCATTTTTTTTAGCCTCTAAATATTCAAATACATTTTCTGCTGCATTTGCTTTACTCTCTTTCTGGTGTTGCAGTTGCACGGAGGATATACTACTTCATGTGATCCTTTGTAGGTCTCTGAGATTCTATTCACTTTCCCTCAATCTGTTACCTCTTTATTCTTCTGATTTGTAGTTTTGGTTGACCTGAAACTCACTGGCCTCCTGATAGGTCAAATCTTCTGTTGAGCTCATCTGATGGATCTGATTTCAGTAAGGAACTTCTCAGCTCCAGAGCTTCCACTTGGCTGTTTTGGATAAGATCTGTTTTTATTTGTTCCTTTGGCAAAGTTCCCTATTTGTTCACTCATTGTTAGTGTATTTCCCTTGATTATTTTAACATGTGCCTTTTGTTTTACTTTCTTAGACATAATTATAATAGCTTCATTGAAATCTTTTTTTCCCCACAAAATCCAATATCTGTGATATTTTGAATCAGTTATTATTGATTATTTTTCACAATAAGGGCCATGTTATTTCTGCTTCTTTGCATATTTCATATATTTTTTGTAGCATATTGTATGTTTGATAGCTTCAGATTCCTTTTTATTGTTCTTATATAATTTTTCCCCAATAACTAATTTGTCTGTAATCAAAACTGCAAGATCTGCCTCTCTCAGAATGTGCAGCCACTGATGTCTCTTATTTGCTTTTTACTAGAGGAGGAGCATTTGATGTCTTAGGGTCTCCTCTATACTTAAATAGCTTATTGGGAAATCAATGATTTGAACAGAGATTATGCTCAGATACCTCAAGCCAGTAAGGCTTTCACTGGATCTGATTGGTGTGTGGTTTGAGAAGCATATTTAAAGGTATCATGGATTCACACATCTCTACACACTTTCCATTTTCTTTTTTTTCTCTAAGATTTAAAAATTTATATTGCTAAGTCAGATATACAGAGAGGAGGAGAGGAGAGACAGAGAGGAAGATCTTCCATCCATTGATTCACTCCCCAAGTGACCACAATGGCCGGTGCTGCACTGATCCAGAGCGAGGATTCAGGAACTTCCTCCAGGTCTCCCACGTGGGTGCAGGGTCCCAAGGCTTTGGGCTGTCTTTGGCGGCTTTCCCAGGCCATAAGTAGGGAGCTGGATGGGAAGCAGGACTGCTGGGATTAGAAACAGCACCCATATGGGATCCCAGCATGTTCAAGGCAAGGACTTTACCACTAGACTACCGCACCTGGTCCCAGATTTTCCATTTTCACTGAGCCTCTGGGACCCCTCTAGCTAGCATTCATCCAGAGCTATGCAGAAGCTTTCATATCAGTCTTTTTATGACTCCCTCACTCTTATTATTTGAAAGGCAGATTTACAGAAAAAAAGAAGAGATACAGAGAGAAGGTCTTCCATCTGCTGGTTCGTTCCCCAAATGGCCACAATGACCAGTGATGAGCTGATTCAAACCCAGGAACCAAGATCCTCTTTCAGCTCTCCCATATGAGCGCAGGATACCAAAGAATTGGGTCATCCTCCACTACTTTCCCAGTGCGTAAGCAGAGAACTGGGTTGCAAATGGAGTAGCTGGGGCAGGAACTGGAGGACATATGGGATGCTGGCGCCACAAGAGAGAGTATTAGTCTGTTGAGCACAGTACTGGTCTTGCCGCTCTCACTTAAATTTTTCTCATAGTAGATGTTCTATTGTCCTCTATAAATTAGGACAACCACCTCCTCATAAGAACTTCTCAGCAGGCTACTTAGTGTGGGGTACGTGACAAGGAAGACCTTCCACTCCTTGAGGGCCACAACTCCTTATTTGGTATGGTGGAGTTTTCATAAATACCATTCTTTCAATTGTTGCTCAAGCTTGATCATTTTCTGGAGCTACAAAATGGTTGTTCTTAGCAGTTTTGTTCAGTTTTATATCTGTTTGTATGGAGATGAATATCTGTACTTCTTTATGTAATAATTATAGAAAATACATAGTAGAGGCTCCAACTAGAGGTTTTTTGGGGGGGATGGGAGGAATTGAAACAATCATAAATATGAAGGTCACATGGAAGTGTAAAGTATTTAAAATAATCAAATAGGACCCTGCGCTGTGGCCTAGCATCCAAAGTCCTCGCCTTGCACATGCTGGGATCCCATATGGGTGCCGGTTCTTGTCCCGGCAGCTCCACTTCCCATCCAGCTCCCAGCTTGTGGCCTGGGAAAGCAGTCAAGGATGGCCCAAAGTCTTGGGATCCTGCACCCACATGGGAGACCTGGAAGAAGTTCCTGGATCCTGGCTGTGGATCAGTGTAGCACCGGCCATTGTGGTCACTTGGGGAGTGAATCAATGGATGGAAGATCTTCCTCTCTGTCTCTCCTCTCCTCCTCTCTGTATTTCTGACTTAGCAATAAAAAAAATAAATCTTTAAAAAATAGTCAAATAATCTTGTAAAAGTAAAATTTGTTTTTGGTATTGGCATGAGGAGTGGAAAGAATATCAACTGAAAATCAACATATCCATTCATATGTTGCTAGCTGATTTTTGACAAAGCTTTGAAGATATTTCAATGAGAGAATAGTTTTTTAAAAAAATTTATTTATTTTTATTGTAAAGGAAAATCAGATTAGAAAGAAGTAGTCACAGAAAGAGCTTCCATCTGCTGGTTTACTTCCCAAATGGCTGTAATGGCTGGAACTGAGCTGATCTGAAGCTAGGAATCAGGAGCTTCTTCTTGGTCTCCCACACAGGTGCAGGGTGCCCTGGGACCTAGAAGGGCAGTGGATCAGCCAGGGCATGAACTGGTGCCCATATGGAATCCCTCCGCTTACAAAGTGAGGGTTAACTGCCATTGAACTATCATACCAGGCCCAAGAATAGTTTCTTTAACAAATGTTGCTACAACAGACCCTTGTTTTACACTAAACAGGAATTAATTTGAAGTATATTATAGATATGTGTTTAGAACTTCAACTGTTGTAAGAAATGAATGAAGGAAATGAGCAGGCATTTTACAAAATCAAATTCAAATGGCAAATAGACATGAAAAGTGCTCAGGCTTTCCAGTGATCAGGGAAATGCAAATAAAAACCACATTGTGGTTCCATCTAACTCCAGTGAGAATGGCCTACATTGGAAATCTACTAACAACTGCTGGCATGGGTGTGGGGGAAAGGTACCCTACTCCACTGCTGCTGAGAGTTTAGGAGTGTAGACTAGTATAGCCACGATAGAAATCAGTACGGAGAGTGCTAAGACAAATGGAAATTGTTCTATGGTAAATCACAGCTAACCCACTTCTGGGAATATATTCAAAGGAAGAAACACTGCATTTGAGAAAGCAATCTGCAACTTTATATTTATAGCAGCTCAATCCAAAATAATGAAAACATGACAATAACACAGATTCCTGATGAAAGAGGAATGGATAAAGAAACTTGTACATTTACTCATGGAATGTTATACAACCCTTAACAAGAATGAAATTCTACCATTTGCAATAAAACGGTCCCAACTGGAGATAGTATGCTCAGTGAAATAAACCAATTTCAAAAGAATAAATATCATAGATTCTGCCTGATGTAAGGCAACCTTCATGTAAAATATGAAACAAATAGATATATAGATGAACAAGTAGATAGATAGATAGATAGATAGATAGATAGATAGATAGATTCATCTAGAAGAACTGTGTAATGAAAATTAGCTTTTTGGGAAGTGGAGATATGTTTCAGTAGGTGTCTCTCCTCCCAAATAAAAGGAGGACTACCAATAAAACAGTTAGATACACCTTGACAAAATGATACTAGGTTTTCTACCTTTATCTATATCTTCCATGCCATACTGCACTTAAAAAGCAGAATGTTAAACTTTTAACTGTTACTAAAGGACTGTATTAATGTAATAATATGGAAGAAATGGTGGGAGAGAATATAGGGAGGGGGAAAGAAGAGAAAAGGGGAGAATTCCTATACCTAAAAAACAGTATCATGGAATATTATAATAATTATGATTTTTTAAAAGTCTGGGAATCTCAGCTTATGTTTTTTAAAAAAGGACTCTATTAGACATATAGAGAAAACCCTTCAGAATAAGATCTTTGTGTTTGAAACAGGCAATGATTTTATATATATATATGTATATACATATATATACAGATATATATGTAAAACAGAAGAAGTATGAAGTCTAGAAAAAGACCTGATATCCTGATTTGTTTTTGAAAGACATTGTTAAGAAGATGGGATGGCAAGACATAGAATGGGAGAGAATTTGGCAAAAACAAATAGCTAATTCTGTATCTGAGGCTGGGGCTGAGGTGCCTATGAGTGCCAGTTTGTGTCTCAGCAGCTCCACTTCTGGTCCAGCTCTGTGTTTATGGCCTGGAAAAGCAGCAGAGAATGGCTCAGGTTTTTGGGCCCCTGCACCCACAAGAAGTATTTGGAGTAAGCTCCTGGCTCCTGGCTTCAGCTCAGCTCAGATCTGGCCATTGCAGCCATTTGAGCAGTAGACCAATGGATGGAAGACCTCTTTCTATATATATTTGTCTCTCTTTTTCTGTTTAAAACCCATCTTTCAAATAAAAATACAGAAGTCTTTAAGACAAAATTTTCTACCCAAAATGTTTAAAGAATTCTTGCAAGTCAATAACAAGAAGACAACCATTTTTTACATCCGTGAAAAGATAGGAATGACAAACCCATCAAAAGATGCTCAATGTTGTTAACAGTACAGCGAGGCAAATTAGGTTGATTGGTAAGTGCTGCTTAGCACACAGAACAACTGGAGCTCTAAAACATTGCTAGTGGGGATGGAAAAATTGTGCAACCAGTTTGGAACAAGTCTGGCAGTTTCTTATGTAGCTAAACATACACTTTCTCATATAACATGGCCATCACATCTTCAGGTGAGAAATTAGAACATAGGTCTGCACAAAGACCTGCATCTGAAAGTTCAAAGCAGCATTAGTAACATTCTACCACACTGACTGGAGAAGTACCTGGTAGTACAGCTGTTCACAGCACTGTTGAGCGTATGGAATGACTGTTAATGTGCACAACAATATGGATGAATCTCAGAAGTGTTGTGCTCAGTGCAGTAGGTCAAAGATAAAAACTACACATATTTAATTTCATGTACATGAAGGTATAGAAAAAGCACATTATAGGAAAGCTATAGAAAAAACAGAAATCAGTGGCTGCTAATGGCTGATGGTGAAAATTGACTTTTGGAGTGAAAGAAATGTTCTACCATGATTATGATGGTAATTACATGATAGTATATATTTAGCAAAATTTATTTTCTTGTACTTTCCTTTAAAAAAAAAAGACATTTATTTATCTGAAAGGCAACATTATAAAAAAAAAGAGAGGGATAGAAAGAGAGAAATCTATCAATTGGTTCACTCCCCAAATGGCTACAATAGCAAGGATCTGAGCCAGATCAAAGCCTGGAGCCAGGAGATTCACCCAAGTCACCCACATGGATGCAGGGGCCCAAACACTTGAAACACCCTCTGATGCTTCCTCAGATCATTAGCAGGGAGCTGGATCAGGAGTGGAGTATCTGGGATTCAATCTGATGTCCATATTTGATTACAGCATCATAGGCAATGGCTTTACTTGCTATGCCACAACACCAGCTTCTATCTTGTACTTTTATGTGGGTTTATTGCACGACTATAACTTGATAGTAAATATGAAAAAAGTAACATAGATAAAATTCATGGTATGGTTATCTTTGGAAGGGATCCACTGTGACTGAATCTGATAGCTGCAAATGAACCTCTGAGTAAGGGTGGAATTTGATATAACAGGTTGCCATGTGAAATACCCACATTCTACATTAGTCTGTTTAGGATGAAAGCCTTGCTCTAATTCTGATCCAGTGTTTTACTGATATGTAACAGGTGATAGCTCAGGTAGTTGAGTGAGTGACTGCCACCCACATGGAAGACCAGATTGAGTTCTAGAATCCTGGTCCTAGCCTGGTCCAGCTCTGACTGTTAAAGGCATATAGAAAGTAAATCAATGGAAAGGAGATTCTCTGTCTGTCTATCTGTGCCAAATAAGTGTTTCTAATAAATAAGACAAAAATAAATATAGATGTAAATGTTGAATAATTATATTTTATATAAATTTGCAATAAATAACAAGAGGAAATTAGGGAAGAGGGAAGAAATATAGACATGTGGAGCCTAGTGGCTAAATCCTTGCCTTGCATGAGCCAGGATTCCATATGGGCACTGATTTGTGTCCCAACTGCTCCACTTCCCATCCAGCTTCTTGGTTGTGCCTGGGAAAGCAGTGGAGGATGTCCCAAAACCTTGGGACCCTGCACCCATGTTGGAGATCCAGAAGAAGCTCCTGGCTCCAGATCGGCTCAGCTCCAGCCATTGAAGCAACATGGGGAGTGAACCAGAGGACGGAAGATCTTACTTTCTTTCTCCTTCTGTCTGTATATCTGTAAAAAAGAAAAAAAAAAAAAAGAAAAAAAAGAAATAATGACATGCACAGACAATTTTAGAAATTAAGGTAACACTAGAGAAGAATATGGAGCTTTTTATTTTTAAGATTTATTTATTTTTATTGGAAAGGCAGACTTAGAGAGAGAAGGAGAGTCAGAGAGAAAAATCTTCCATATCCTGGCTCAAACCCCCAAGTTGCCACAATGGCCAGAAGTAAGCCAAACTTAAGCCAGGAACCAAGAGCTTCTTCTAAATTTCCCATGTTGGTTCAGGGTCTCAAAGTTTTGGGCCATTCTCTACTGCTTTCCCAGACCATAAGCAGAGAGCTGGAATGAAGTGGAACAACTGGGACACAAACCAGTGCCCATATGGAATCCTGCACACAAGGTGGGGATTTTAACCACTGAGCCATTACGCCAGGCCTGGTAAAGTGTTTTTAAGTGCAGGAATGACTTGCAATAGAGAAAGACTAATGATGGAAGAAAGAAACGATGAAAGAAAGAAAAAGGTTCTTAAGAGGAAAAGATGGAGTGACTTTTCAAAGAGCCATGTGGAGAGATGGTCCTTGGGTGGTGGGAGGGTCCCTGCCTTTATGGAAACAAAATGGAACATGAAGTTGGGTGCAGATTCAGCTAGATTTAGGAGTCTGCATGGAGAGAAGATGAACCAACCTGCTACTGAACCTTCTATTTTTTCAGTAAAGCACGATTAAGGTCTTCGGTGGAAGTAGTGAGGGAGAGGAGTATTTTAAATGTCCACCAGGACAGTGTCAGGACAACTCCTTCAAGGGGCGTGTGCATAATGCTTGGTACATAACATCCCTTCCTGCATCCCATGCACCAGTTCTGTTCAATGAGCATGTCCTCTGGTTGGGAGTTATTTACTCCTGTGGCTGTGGTCTGGAGGGCAGCGGCATTCCATCAGTAGGCAATGAGTAAGAGTCAGCAGAAAAGACAGCTGTCTTCCTGGCAGTTCCCTTGTCCTGGATCTGCCCTTGAAAACACTGCTAGAGATCTGTTTACTGCCTTTTGCAATGCATGAAGCAAAGCCTCTTTTGCAAGTTTTGCTTGTGAATCTAATGTTTCTAGCTAGGCCCTTGCTGAACACAGTGTTTTCTTGGGTAGCTTTTGTTTCAGACATTGGTACATGGTACACTTTCGTGTGTGCCCCGATGATCATTTGGCTGATTCCTGTGTTGTGCTCCCAGGACTCTGCGCTATCCTATCGTATAGATTATACCATGAGTGTAGTATGTACTTATGCACTATAATCAATAATTTGCAATCATAGAATTTCCTACTTCATGATATAACTTGTACTTCACCTTTATGATATTGTAGGCACTCAACACATGTGACATAAACTAATCAAACAACATGTATTTATTAAATACTTATGTGGTGCTTTAAAGTTGAGCTTTAGCAAGAAGTACAGACAGATATAGGCCTCCAGTTACCCAAAATGCGGCTGGTTAGATATGCATGTATTAAGGGACAGTGGTGGTGTAATATCAATGTACAGAATTTAGGGTTGAATTTGAAGTCCATTGAAATGGAATAATTTTGGGACCTTGAATGAATTGCTCTATTTTCTTGGGCCTCAGTTTTTTTGACTTTAAGGAAAAGGGGGGCTTGGTTTATTGTGAGAAGTCAGCAAGCTAAGCAATTAGCACCGTACTTGAGCATAGTCAGAGGTCAATAAGATTAGCCCTGCCACATGAAGATGTCATACGAACTACATGATACTTTTGGAGTACACACAACCTGCTTCTCATCTGCCACATGTAGGCAATGGAAGCACAGACTGTCTTAGGATCATTATGGAGATTGTACTATAACAATCCAAAGTGGATTATTTGTATTATTTCATATAACAATCCTGTGAATGGAGAGGATTCTTATGCCTATTTTACATGTAACAAAATTAAAATATAAGCAGTCATGCCTTTCTTTAGGTTACCTAAGTAGTGAATGGTAGAATCAAAGGATACAAATCCAGGCAGTCTTCTAACTGGATGTTGAAGCGCTAGTGTGCTACAATGGTAGCAGTCGAAGTTGAGAGTACAGAGATCACTTTGGTGAGGGTTGGTCACAGTTTGGCATTTAACAATGGCAAAACCTCATCAGGCACAGAGGGATGACGCCTTCCCCAAGCACAGGGCATGTGGGCAGCAGCTCAGAGGCTGTGCACGCGTGGACTTGTTTATCACATTAGGCCTTTTTGACTCCTACAGGGGTCTGTCTTAAGGGAAATGGCGTAAGATTAGGCCCCAAAAGACTGGCTGGGACATGATAAGGAAGAACTAACTAGTGGAATAAGATTTTTTTTCCTTTGAGTTGTGGTGATTGAAGATAGTCTTTGATTTGATGTGTCAGCCTGGGACTTGGGACATAAGACAAGATAGGATTGAAGTTTTGGGATTATTGTGCATGGTGAGGGTAAAAATACTATATCTCTCATTCTCTCTTTTTTTAAAAAAGATTCATTTAATCCATTCCTCCTCTTCCTTCTTCTTCTTTTTGTAAATATTTATTTATCTTTATTGGAAAAGCAGGAGAGACAAAAAGAAGCAAAGACAAAAGAAAAATCTTCCATCCACTGGTTCACTCCCCAAATGGCCACAATGGCCAGAGCTGAGCTGATCCAAGCTAGGGGCCATGAACCAGGAGCTTGCTTTGGGTCGTCCGTGTGAGTACAGCGCCAAAAGACTCTGGGCCATCCTCTACTGCTTTCACAGACCACAAACAGAGAGCTGGAAAGGAAGTGGAGCAACTGGGTCACAAACTGGCACCCATATGGAATGCTGGCACTTAGAGGTGGACGATTAGCCAGTGGAGCCATTGTGCTGGCCCCCGTTTTATCCATTTCAAAGGCAGAGTTACAGAGGGAGAATGGAAGAGAGATCTTTCATCCACTGTTTACTTCCCAAATGGATGTTATTGTTCAGGGTTGGTCTGGTCCAGGCCAAAGCCAGGATCCAGCAGTTTCTTCCAGGTCTCTGATGTGGGTGCATAGTCTCAAATACCTGGGCTATCTTCTGCTCCTCTTCCAGGTGCAATAGGAAGGAGCTGGATCAGAATTAGAGCAGCTAGAACTGTAACCAGCACCCATAGGAGATGCCGCTGTTGCATGTGGTGGCTTAACTCTTTAGACTGGCCCTCTATCTCACATTCTTAAGGGGCTTTAGAGTTTGGCAAGTGTTTCTGTAACACAAAATCTTGCTTATCTTTATAATAACTTTTCATTGATGTGATGACTCCTGTTGAGTGAAATGCCTACTTCAGAGTGAGTACTTCATTAAAGTCACTTCTTGCTGGGGTCCATGCAGTGGGTGTGGAAGACACAAAGGTGTGAAGAGAACTGTTCCATTGCAGGCAAGGTTGCAAAGAATTTCCCACTGCATGGCAAGACCTAGGGTATGTCTCTACATCCACCTGAAAAGCAGTTCCATATCCCTTTGCACGGACACTGGGCAACCCTCCTGAGAATTCTGTAATCTATTTAGGCATTGTTTGCCACTGCAGAGTTGGGTTTTACTATCGATGTGAGCTTGGAAGTTGATGTTGCTAATAAGTCTTGCAAAAGGGCCTTTTAAATTCATGCTGTCTCTGTCTCTGCTGCCCCAGTTTGACCATCCTTGATCTTTAGGTTCCCCTCTTTTGTGATGCATTTCCCTCTTAACTGTTCAAGATTAAGTTGTAGAATGAGGATTGTAGCAGGAATGTGTTGCTGATTGATATGCACGTTCTATGGAGAACTTCTATTGAGAGCTTTAAGGTGAAACAAATGGCAGAATTATCCTTGGAAACACCCACTTGACTATGATGTAAAAAGTCTGTGCTAGAGTATGTGACTGCTTCTGCATAAAGGGGCCAGCTTTCTTGCATTGTCCATTATGACCCTGAAATTGTAGTGGTCCATTTCTTTTCTCTCTATGCCTATTCCATGCACCCTTCTTGAGTTCTCAACTCGGCTGGAACTGGACTACGGTAACTTCTTTTATCATAGCCAAGGCGTTGAAGGCCAAAAATATTCAAGAATTTGTCCAGGCTAAGAGAGCTAGTCAATGTCCTGGAATTAGAATGCAACTTCTGTGCTCCCCTCTTAGTCAGTTTTCCACGCTGTGTTAGTGAGCCTTTCATTAGTACTGATGGATGGCAATGGGGGAGCTTATGCCCAGAAGCAGTGAAATCCTGGGTCCACTCGGGCTTTTATACTCCATCATTTCATCAGCATTACCTTCCAAGAGAACACCCCAGGGGCCTAAGGACTTCCCACTAAATCTACCGCTTAAATTCCATACTTGGATTAAGTTCCCACGTTTTATACCAACTGATAACTTTGAGGTTTAAACATCTATTTGAGTACAGAAGCCAAATCCTATTCTAACTGTAGCACATCCTTTACGTTGCCAGCCAAATCATCATTTCTGTATAATTCATTCAACAAACAACAGAACAAGTATTAGGCTATCCAGATGCAAAACTATTTACAGCACACACACACAAAGTACTCGGGAAAAATAGGCTTTTCCATTTTGCAAATGCAAGAGTATGGCAAGTGCTGAAGTGGTAGTGGGTGCACAAGTATTATGGAAGGGAGGCAGATAAGGGTCTTTAAAAAAGCTTCACAGAGAAAATTGAGTTTGAACCAAGCCAAGTATACAAAGTATGTTCTTACAGATGGTCTGAATTGCATGTCTAAGTCTCCCAGGATATCAAATGTTAGTGGACACACTGGAACTAATGAGCCTCCTAAGAGAAGAAATAGTATGATTGAGACAGAGTGAGGACACAGATGTGGCAGCCATGGGAGTGAACTCTCAGAGCTCCTTTGAAAGAGCTGCTGACAGCCTCCAGCTGCTGCCCTCTGGGCTCCACCACAGTACAGGGACACTCCCTGGGCCACTCCCAGCCACTGTCAGCATGGCAAAGATACCAAGCCAGGTCATTCCTCCCAACAGGGGAGTCCTCTGACAAGCACTGGCCCACACTTCCTCATCGGTGCAGGGTAACTGGGACTGCTCCTATCACTCCTCCTTCCTTCCCTCCCCTTTCCTTCCCCAGATGGCAGATCTGCATGACTGTGAGAAGCTCTCCCACCTGCTCCTGCTTCCTCTCCTTAATTGACCCAAGGGACTTAGAGAGGGAGAGATATCAAGGGTAACATTCTCAGAGAATGCCTTTATTTGGGGAGGAAAAGCAGAGATTGAAGACAGTCAGGAAAGCAGCAAGCAGGAGCCAGGGAAGCAGCAGAAAGGCCACTTGTGATCAAGACTGACAGCAGGTTTGAGGAGGGTACCCCCAGGCAGATGGTGAAGCGAGAATAAGGAGGCCGAGGACAGTCACAGCTGCATGTCCGGCTTGCAAAGTGTCAAATCAAACCCTCACAAGTGCTCAGTGAGTGAATGTGCAGAGATTTACTTTTTTCTAATTAATTAATTAATTAATTTGAAAGGCAGAGTTACAGGGGTGGTGGTTGGTGGGGTAGGAGAGTGGGGTGGGGTGGGGAGTGAGCTTTCATTCATCAATTCACTCCCTAAATGGCTGCAAAGGCTGGAGCTGGGTTGGTCTAAAGCAGGAGCCCAGAGCTTCTTTCAGGTCTCCCAAGTAGATGCGGGGGCCCAAGCACTTGGGTCATCTTTAGTTGCCTTCCCAGGTGCCTTAGCTGGGAACTTGATAGGAAATGGGGCAGTGGAGCTCAAATTAGTACCCCAGTGGGATACTTGCATCACAGCTAGACATTTACTCTGCTATTCCCCAATGCTGGTTCTGAGGGGGACGTGTTTTGTTTTGATTTGTTGTAAACATTTTTTTCTTCAGTTGTAGGCTACAACTTAAGTTGCCTTGCACTGGGCAAGAGTTACGCTGCTGGGAGAGAAACAGCCAATAGCTGGTGGGCGTTCTGGGCCTGGCTAATGCCAAATCTGTGTTAGTTATACCAGTGTTCCAGCATAGTTACCCATTTAAAAAAAAAATGAAGATCCAAGGGAAAGAACGCAGAGTGTCCACAGTGCCACTGTGAGTATATGCCATCAGGGGCCACCCTAACACCAATGCTGCCATCATGAGGGCGTGGCAGGGGACATACATTGCTAGGGTCTGGGAGACTGAGGACAGGTTGGAATAGGGACCATTGAGGACTTGTTTGAAATATATATAATGATTTCTGGGGGCTTCTACAGACCCGATCACTATACCAACAGAGAGCAGAAGGAGCTGAGATGTTATAGATCAGAAGAGGGAATCCAGAAGGCCTCCCTTGGTCAGGCTAAAATGTCTGCCTTTGCACACACGAGCCAGGGCTAGGGGTAGACTGGGTAGGCTAGGGTACAGCACCCACTGGTGCTCACAAGAGCTGTGTTTGGAGTTGGGTCTGGTAAGGGTTCTTTGGAGGGTAATCCTGACTCGGCTGCAGTACCCACCAGCAAGTGTTGGGTTGGGGGTAGGCTGGGTTGGGCTGGTGTAGGCTGTAACACCTGCTAGCATATGTGAGAACTGGGGCTGGGAATGTACTTGATAAGGAATCCTTGGGGCACTCCTGCTAGGCTACAATACCCACTGGCACATGTGACAGCCAATGCTTGAGGCAAGTTAGAATGGGCTCGGCTCCAGCATCCACTGGCATGCAAAAGAACAAGGGGCATACCAGCTAGGCACAGTACCTGATGGTGTGCACTAGAACCAGGGCTGTGAGTGAGCTGGCTCAGTCTTGTCCATAGCACTCGCAGAAGAGAGGTGAGCAGGGTGTGAACTGGGCCAAGCTAAGCCACAGCAACTGCTGGTGAGTGCTGGGTCTGGGGTAGGCCAGACTGACCTAGGCTGCTGCACCCACCAGCAAGTGTAAGAACTGTGGCTGGGGGTGGGCATAGTAGGTTTCTGAAGGGATTTCCCCAGCTGGGTTTCAGCACCCACTGGTGCATGCAAGAGTTGGACCTAGGGATGAGCTGGGCTAAGCTAGGCTGCAGCATTTGCTGGTTTATATGAGAACCAAGGCTGGGGGTGGGACTGATGAGACAGCTGCACCCTCATGTGGTTCATGCATTGGCTGGAGCGATGGATTCAGCCTGACCCTGCACCAACTGGCACACATGAGAACAAGGTCTAGACCTCCTAAGTGAGGTTTCTTAGGGGGCTCCCCAATGAGACCAGTGTGCTTGATCCTGAATTCAGGGAAAACCACAAAGACATGTGGTCCAACCCTTGAGCATATGTTGCAGAACTGGGCCACCTCAGTTGCTGAGCCTTGTGCAAGAATGAAGAAAATACCCGGATGGACACAAAAGACAAGACAGCCAGCTCATCTAAGCCAACAGGAGACGGAAAGGACAGTTTGAATAACATTCCAACAAACCCCTAAGTGTGTGGGCACACTGAGACAAGGGCAGCTAACAGGCCTTGGGAAAAAATTCTCAACTCTGTAACTCCATCTGGGTCTTCCACGTGGGTGGCAGGGTCACAAGTACACGGACCATCATCTGCTGCCTTCCCAGGAGCTTTAACAAGGAATTGGTTTGGAAGTAGAGCAGCCAGGACTTGAACCTAGTGCTCCATTGTAAGTGGTGGCTCAACCAGCTTTGCTACAATGCTGGTCCCCCAGAAAAGGTGTTTAAAACCAATAGTTGTAACAGAAAACCTCTGAGCTACTATTCACTTCAGGTAAGATGAGTCCTCATCAGGAGATACTTGTATACCCTGATGCTGGTCCATAGAGAGCAGTGATTTTCCTTGATACCCTGGAGGGCAGTGAGAGAATGGGAGTGTGGCAGAACAGGGACTTTAAGGGTGTGGCCTATGAACAGCTTCCATTAGTTTTCTTCACATTCAGGGGACTTGGGCACATGACTCCCATCTGAGGGGAAGGAAGAGTGCTCTTGCAGAGGAAACTGAAATGAAACAAGACTGGCTCATTTCACGGTGTTATCCCTGCCACTGGAATAGACCACAGGACTTGATTAGGAAAACATCCTAAACAAGAGATAGACATGTGGGTGGGTGAAAGCACTGAAGTTTATCATACCTCCTAGAAGAGCGAACCGTCAGGCAAACTGTCTGCCCACAGCTCTGGAGCCAGGGCTGAGAAATCCATCCTCATGTAGCCAGATGTGCATCCATCTTGCCTACTGTGTCTACCTGCTGTCTTTGTGAGGCTATGAAAAAGGGGGCTGTTGTGTGCATCGTGCCTGTGCTTCAGTCCCCAGGGCAGTGCCTGGAAAACAGTCACTGTGTTGGATGAACAGCAAAAATTCATGCCTGGAGATTATGATTTAGAATATCTGGGAAAAGGGCACACTTGCTTTAAAAATTATTTACCTACAATTATGATAAAATATGCATGACCACTTTTATAAATATGTTTGACCACTTTAATCACTTTTAAGTGTGCAGCTCAGTGGCACTCACTGTACTCGCGATTTATTTGCAAGGCAGTTTTCACTTCACAATGTTCAAACTCTGTACTTAATAAATGAAACTTCCTCATTCTTTCTGCATCAGTCCCTGAAAGCTGCCATTCTACTTTCTGTCCATGAAGTTGACTACTCTAAGGACCTCACATTAGTATACTTATGATTGGCTTATTTCATTTGGCATCGTAATGTTGAGTCATCCATCCATGTTTAGCATGTGTCAGGATTTTATTCCTAATTAAGGTTGAACAGTATTCCATTGTATGGAAATAGCACATTGTGTTTATCCATTCGTCTCTCAATGGATACCTGGGTTGCTTTTCACCTTCTGGCTACTGTGAGCAGTGAACATAGACATGCAAATATCTCTTGGAGAGCCTGGTTTTAATTCTTTGGTGGCGGGAGGTGGGGGAAGGTACATCCGTATTTTTTAAAAGCCTGTTCAGGTGATCTGAAGCACAGCTGCCTTTCACAAAAAGGAGAGAGGAACATGGGGAACAGAAAGCATAGATGGTTGGAAGAATACCATGGGGGAGGCTGAGGAGGAGCTGGGCATGAAGGAGGGAGGGAAACCACACAGGGTTATGGAAAGGAGGGGATGGAAGTCAGATGACCGGATTCCTGTGACAGGAGTGACGTCATCTGCTGACCAGAGCAGGGATGAGGAGAAGTATGAGGCCAGAACTTGAGAAAGCAGATTCATAACAGCTGTTGAGAGAAGGGGTGGACCAAGGTGAAAGAAAAGCCAAGGCCTCGGTGGCATGTATTTTGTAAGAGGGGGCAAAGATTGAAGAAAGAGATTTCTTGTTATTAAAAAACTCACTGGAGGAGTTATAGGAAGTGCGCCCAGAGATGGACAGGAAATCATTAGAAAGCTCTAGAGTGTCTGCTGGCTCTAGGCAGAATGAACATGTGACAGGCCAGGTCACATGGTGAGCTCATGGCTTCAAGCAAAGTACAAACAGTGGATTGTGGCAGAGTTCCATGTCAGGAAATGGACCAGTGGATATGGCAGAAAGTCAAGGGAGAAGAGGGAGGCTCAATGCCAGCAAGTGCTGAGCATGGCATACCTGAACAGCCCAGGCACTCACAGAAGGTACTGGCTCACAGACACCCCTCTCTGTGCCTCCAGCTCACAACGGCTCCTCAGCATCTGTCCTGCCCAGTCCTTCCTAGCCACTGGGAACTTTCATACACATCAAGATCTTCCCTGCAGACTTCTGCCTCTGCCTCCTTGCTCCTCCACTGCAGGCAGCAGCCCGGCCCAGAAGCACAAGCAGCAGCAGGTATCACAGGCCTCGGGGAGTCCCTTGAATGAGTCACTGGGATGACTTTGCATTTCAGAAGTCCTTGCCCTTCCTGCTTTGCTAGAGCAGCTGTGGGCTGCAGTAGCAGTCCCTGGTGATCTCATTTTGAGCTCATCTTTGTTTAAAATAAATAAATAAATAAATAAACTTTAAAAACCATTGTCTTGAAACATTTGTTTCCACCCTCCTCTGTCCTGATGATCTAATATATATAATTGAACTGGAATTTTCTTTGTTTCTTTTTGTTTTCTTTCTCTCTCCTCTTTTTTTTCTTTCTTCCTTTTCTTTCTTTCTTTCTTTCTTTCTTTCTTTCTTTCTTTCTTTCTTTCTTTCTTTCTTTCTTTCTTTCTTTCTTCCTGTCTTTCTTTTTTCTTTCTTTCTTTTTTTCTTTTAAGATTGACTTGTTTGTTTGAAAGGCAAAGTTATAAAGAGAAACACACAGAGAGATCGTCCATGCTTTAGTTCACTCCCCAAATGACTACAGCAGGTGCATCTGGGCCATAGCCAAGAACCTGGAACTCCATCTGTGTCTCCCACATGTGTGGCAGGGGCCTGTCACTTGGGATAAGCTCTCCTGTCTTCCTAGGGACGTTAGCAGGATGCTGGATCAGAAATGGAGAGGCAGGACTTGCCCAGGTACGGGGATATGGGATGCTGGTGTTTCAGGTGGTAGTTTAGCTCCATGAACCACAACCAACGACCCCTAGAACTTTTCTGGTACCTAGCAGCAAATACCAACTATTGGTCCTTTCCCTCTCTGATGACTCGTTTACCCCTAAGCCATCACAGTTGGACCTCTTTTCATTGTTTGGTGGAGTTCAGCTTTACCTTTCCCAATTTACCTCAGACTGCCTGCAACCTCCTTGGAGAACTTGCTCCTTTGCCTGCTTCTTGCTGTCTGTTATCTTTCACTTGCTTCACTGGACTTCTGGATGCTCTCTGGACATTGCTGCTGTTCTAGGACTAGATACAGATCTGTTTGTTTTTCTAAGTGGCCTCTTACACTAGGATTTTGCAGTCCCGGTTTATTGCCTCTCCTCTCTCTCTTTCCCCCTCCTGTAAGCAGGCTGGAGGCTCTCCCACAACAGACAGGCTGCCTGGGGAAGCCACTGTGTTCCTGGAGTCCTCAGCATGTCCAGACTGACAATGGCCTTCAGCAAGTGGCCTACTGTCTCGGGGAGGGCTGCTCAGTGTTCAGAGGATATGAAGAGAGTTAGCTTTGTTTCATAAACACAGCCTCCAGACAAAGTTAGTTGTCAAAGGCGTGGGGCTAAAAGAGGTGCAAGGCAGCAAGTCTGATTGTCCTTCTGTGCGTGCCACATGGCTCCTGACTGATAAAGGGAAGCGAGGCCCCCAGGCTCTTCTTGGAAGTGCTCTTCCTCACCACCACCTCCCCCTTGCTTGTCTGTGATCTGGTTCTTGTCTCCTTCCACTTCATTCCAGTTTTGCAGAGTTGCTGAACTTCATTTTTTCTGTTTGTGTCTAGAAATTGTTGTAGTCCTATGGTTTCCTGTGTTTGTACCACTAGTGCTCCCAGGGGACTTAGAATGCTTCAATTCTTGGCTGTCCAGGCAAAACACCCCATGCCAGCTTTGGTCTTGTTTTGAGCTAGCCAACTGTAGGCTCTGTGGATTTTCCCCACTCTGTTCAGGCCTTCAGGCATGGTCACGTTTGGAAGGGGGAATGTGTAGTAAATAGGGCTCCCAAGGAATATTTGAGGGTACTTGTTCTTAGGTGGCAGAAATAGCAGAGAAAATTTTCAAGACAGCAGTGAAGAGAGCTTTGGAATAAGCTCTTAGCAACACATATAAAAGCAAAATAGGGGTAAGCGGGGAAAGCTAGGGGAAACCAGAGCATTAGTCAAGTGGTTAAGAATATGACTCAGGGGTGGACATTCAACCCAGTGAGTAGGATGCTGGCAAGGGTGCTCATGTCCCGAGCAGTTGCTTGGTGCAGGGGTTAGGATGCCACCTGAATGCCCACATCCTGTATGCAAGTGCCCGGCTCTCTGATTCCAGCTGCCTACTATTGTGTATACTGGGAAGCAGTTCGTGCCAATCTGTCCTAATCCTGGCTATTGCAGATATTTGAAGAATGAACCAGAGAATGGGTAGGTTTTTTTCTCTCCCTGCCTCTCTCTTTCTTCCTTTCAAATAAAATGGAAATAAATTTTCCAAGAAATTAAGATGCTATATCCCTTATCAAAATGCTTGGGTTTGATACCCTGCTCCAGGACTTGACTGCAGCTGCCTGCAGCTCTGCGAAGGACTGGTGATGGCTCAAATGATTGAGTTCCAACTACCCATGTGAAAGAGACCTTGATTTCATCTCTGGTTCCTGGCTGCAGCCTGGCCCAGTTCTGGCTATGGCAGACATCTGGGGAGTGAACCAGCTATGGGAGCATGCTTTTTCACCCTCTCTATTTCAAGTATATAAATACATATATTTTTAAAGAGTTCTAGGGCTGATGCAGTGGCAGAGCAGTCTGTTCCCTGCCCTACAGCATCAGCACCCCATATGGGTTCATGTCTCAGCTGCTTCACTTTTGACTCAGCTCCCTGCTTGTGGAACTGAGAAAGCAGCAGAGAATGGCTCAAGTCATTGAGCCCCTGCATCTACATGGGAGGCCTGGAAGAAGCTCCTGGCTTCAGATTGTCTCAGCTCTGGATGTGGCTGCCATTTGGGGAGTGAACAGTGTATGGAAGATCTGTCTGTCTGTCTTTGTAAATCTGCCTTTTAAATAAAAAATACATACATCTTTTTTAAAGGAATGCCCTGACTCCACAATTATCAAAGGTCTTAAGAAAAAATAAGGATAAGTACTGAGTCCAATATGGGAGTAGAATATAAGAATCAAGATGACGTAATCATAGAAATATAGACCATTAGATGGGCACATTCAGGGTGGTATGGCTGTAGACAAAATATAGACCCTCAATTCAAAGCCAGCTTAAATGCTTTTAAGGAAACGGTGACTCTGTTAGAAAGAGAGAGTGGAATTCTGGCCTTATACTTTCATTCTTTCATTGATCTATTTTACAGGTATTTTCAAAACCTGGTCTAGGGCCTACCTGGTGCTACATGCTATGGGACACAAAGAGAAGTGTAACACAAAGGCTCTACCATCAAAAGAATCAGACATAAGATAAGTTAGGTTAAAGAAACACAAGGGTCTACGGCCATACCACCCTGAAAGCACCTGATCTCGTCTGATCTCGGAAGCTAAGCAGGGTCGGGCCTGGTTAGTACTTGGAGGGGAGAAACAGAAGGGAGTAATATTACCTATCAATTGTGAAAGTGTTATGCATCCTCATGAGGGACTCTACCTGCAGACTGGAGCGATCACAGAGGACATACAGAGAAGATAGTTCTCAAAGGGACCCTGATAAGAAGGAAAGATTGGAATGGAAGAGATAGATTCTCACGTTTGGTGATTTACTGAGGTTTCTTCCTAGAAAACTATAATGGCTATCTCAAGTTCAAATCAATAAAGGATATTCTTTCTATATCCCAGAACTTTCAATGAAAGGAGGATGAGAAGATTCCATGACAAACATCTGAGTTCTGGCTCTTGTGCTGGTTATATGTTGCAGGTGCTGTCCTCATCATGGTTCAGATCTGGAAGGTGCATTCTGTATCCTGGAGAACAGCTTTCAGCTTCCAGGAATGGGATGCTTGGTTAACAGTGGCTTTGTCTGACACAATACGAAGTCTAGAGTTGCTATAGCTGCCCATGTGTATCTTCGCGGCCCATACGAGTTCTTTCATCTTGCCACCTCCAAGTGAGATTTCCCCATGTGTCCAGGTCCTGTGTTTCCACTTAGGAAGTCTTTGCCAGAAGCAGTCTATCAAATCTAAACTGAAGTCTTGTGGGGTAGAATTGAGTTAATACTAGCTAATTACTGGCAAAGGTTTAAGCCAATCATAACTTTTCCCTGACCTGGTTAGACTATGCCCAGCTTCAACGGGATTAAGGGCTCACTACTTAATATGGTAATAAAACCAGAATTCTCTTTGACAGATAGGGAAGTGGGCATGGGGAATGAATAGGCAGCCAACAGTCTACATACATGATTCTTTCAGTGGCTGTCTCAAGTTCCTGATCTTGGCCTTCACTTACTCCTCTGATTTGTTTCCCCGTTTCTTGAAAATTATTACTCCTGTGTAGCAGACCTGACTTAACAAAAGGAGAGCAACTTGGGGCCAGTGTGATGGCATAGCAGCCTAATGCTTTACCTGTGGCATGAGCATCCCATATGTGCACCAATTTGAGTACCAGCTTCTCTAGTTCTCATCCAGCTCCCTGCTTGTGGCCAGGGAAAGCAGTGGCAGACTGCCCAAAGCCTTGAACCTTCACATCCACATAAGAGATTCGGAAGCTCCTGGCTCCCAGCTTCAGGCATTGTAGCCATCTGGGGAGTGAACCAGCAGGTGGAAGAACTTGCTCTTTCTCTGTAACACTGACTTTCAAGTAAAATAAATCAATATTTAATGAAGAAGAAGAAAAAGAAGATTGCAAGTCAAAATTCCAATCAGTAAGCACTTATTTAGGGAGCATGCCTTGGTCATGCCCCATATAGTTGGAGAACGAAGTGAATGAAAGTACTTTTACCTGGTATTTTTTTTAATGTTTACATTAGATACCACTTTTATTGTTCCTTTCCTGGACAAACCTGGTTAAAAATTAACCTACAAACTTTTAGTTTGCTTTAGATAAGAAGGTTTCTCATATTATTTTTTAACATAATACTTTACTTTATTTTGAGATAGCACATTTTAAATTTACAATATAGTCAAAGGCTTAATGGTCTGAGCTTCGTATATTACTGTTAGTTTTGTTTTGTTTTGTTTTTCTCTTTTGCCTGAAATCCTTTTGGCATGAAATGTAGAGGGCAGGGTTCAATGGCCTAAATTAGTTTTGTCTAGAACTCTAGAAAGGGCAGTCCAATATAACAGCCACTAGTCACATGTGACTATGAAATTCTTGAAATGTAGTTGATAATGTAGTTTGAATATGTTGAATAAAGTTGAATATTAAAATTAATTTTGGTTCTTTTTAGTTGGTTTTTTTTTTTTTTGAGGCAGCTATTAGAAGATTCTATGGTACATCTGTGTCTTTAACTTATGTTTCCCTGTGGGCAGCACAGGGAAGGAACAGTTGCAAAGAAGATCTGTGAAGGCAGCGGCGTAAAGAACATGGAGCCTTTTTGATGGGGGTGAAGCGAGCCATGCACAGGACCCCCTTGTTTCCTGTTTTGCTATGTTGAGTTGTCCTTTCTGAGGTTTCCAGTCAGCTCACTGAATGTGCTTGTTTTGCAAGTCTTCCTTTCACGGAAAGAGGAGTTTTACACTTCTGGGCAAATTTCTTGCTATCCCTAGGGCTGCAATGACACGAAGCAGACAAGAGCAACGTAGGCAGTATGAGCACAACTGGAGGAAGGCCCAGAAACGATGGCCACCCACGCTGCGGCCAGAGACGCGCCGGGCTCCCTGGCTCAGAGCAGATGCTTTGTTAGAGCCCCAACTGGAAACTCTGCTCTAGCCCCACTGAGCGCATTTCCCCAGATTGCAATAATTACAGACCAGTGCTTCTCACTGCCTTCCATAAAGCATGCAGGGGCTGTCTGGGTCTATGAATCATATGCTGCAGAGGAGGCACTGCAATTTCACATTTTCAATTTTAGACTGTCATTTTCAAGCTGAAAGTGCCTTATTTTTGAGGAATTTCATTCAAGAGACATACATTCACTAAGTGTTTATTGAATACTAGCTCTAGCCTAGGCAATATAAGATGCCAATGTAACATGACATATGCTGAATTGTTGACCTGAATTATACATAAATTTCTTTTTCAGCTGAACAATTAGTAAGTTACATGCTTATTTATCTCAGTTATCAAAGGCAAAGGGAGGCACAGATAACTTTTTGGTTATTTATTTATTTTTCAAAGATTTATCTATTATTTTTACTTAGAAGTCAGAGTTACAGAGTCAGAAAGAAAAAGCGAAAGAGACAGAGAGAGATGCAGACCTAGCTTCGCAAGGAGCTCTCACTGCTACTCCCCGTGTGATTTACTCCCATTAGAACTCTGCCTGCAGTGGGCAGTTAGCTCATAATCTGCGTCAGAGTGCCTGGGCTCAGTCCCTTGCTCTAGCACCTGACTCCATTTTCCCAGCAATGATGATAATGACTTAGGGAATCAGCATTGGTGGCCCAAGTACTTGGGTCCTTGCCACCCACGTGGGGACCTGGATAGAGCTCCTTGTTGCCAGGTCCACTTGGCTTAGCCCCAACCACTGCAGGCATTTGGGGAGTAAACCAGCCAATGGGAACGCTCCCTGTCTCTCCTGCAGCCTCTCAACTGCAACATTCTGCCTTAATTATAATATATATGTACATGTATATTGTAATGTATGTGACATATACAAATATATTTTATCTTTTTATTGTGGTTAATAAGACGCATTGTAACATTCTCTATTTTTAGCTACTACGTGTTCAGTCCAGTGGTGTTAGACACATTCACATTGTTGTGCAACGATCAGCATGGTCCCTCTCCAGAACCTTCACCTGTCCACACTAAAGGTCTGTACTCCATCTTCCGTCCCCTCAGGCCCTGGCAGCTAGCAGTTCACTTTCTGTCTCTGTGACTCTGACTGCTCAAGATCCCCATAGCAGAATCATGTGGGATTTGTCTTCTTTTGACTGGTTTAGGTCCCTTAGAATAACGTCCTCAAATGTTCATCCACGCTGTAATGTGTGTCAGAATTTCCTACCTTTTAATGACTGAATCATGTTCTATATTTTGTCTATTTGGCCTGGACACTTGGACTGCTTCTACCATTTTGGCTATTATGAATATTGCTCCAATGAACATGGGAGCACAAATATCTTTTGAACATATCATTTGCTAAAGGTAGAATTACTGGGTAACACGACAATTCTGCTTTTAATTTTTTTTTAAGTTTTTTAAGTATTTGAGAGGCAAAGAGATAGAGAGACAGAAAGAGAAATAAAACTCTTATCTGCTGGTTCAGTCACCAAATAAACACGTAGCGGGGGCCAAGCTGGGTGGGAGCCAATGGCTGGAATAGAATCCAGGTCTCCCACATAGGGGCAGAGACCCAATGATTTCAGCCATCATTGCTGCTTCCAGCAGTAAGCATCAAGTCAGGAGCCTCAGCTGGGATAAAACCTGGGCATTCTGTGGCGGACACTGGGGTCTTTACTAGCATCATAACTATGGTTCCAAATGCCTGTCCCTGTTCTTAAGTTTTTTAAATAAGCACCACATTTTTTTTCCCATTGGCACTACACCATTTTATACTATATCATATACATATATATTTAAATATTTACTCATTTCTTAATTTGAAAGGCAAAATGGGAGACACGCATCGAGAAAGAGATCTTCCACCTACTGATTCACTTCCCAAATAGCCATGATAGTCCAGTCTCGGCCAGGTCAAAGCAGGAGCCAAGAACTCCATCCTAATGTTCCAAACAAGTGGTAAGGGCCCAAGCACTTGGGCTGCTATCTGTTGCTTTCTCGGGCACATTAGCAGGAAGCTGGATAAGAAGCGGAGGAACTGGGACCAGCATGGTGGAGCATCAGATTAATCTTCTGCCATGTGGCACTAACATCCCAAAGGGGGCCGGTTCGTGTCCCAGCTGATCCACTCCCATCCAGGCTCCTGTTTATGGCCTGGGAAATCAGTGGAGGATGGCCCAAGTCTTTCTTACCCTGCACTCATGAGAGATCTGGAAGAAGCTCCTGGCTCTTGGCTTCAGATCAGATCAGTTCTGCTCATTGCGGGCATTTGGGGAGTGAATTGTGAATCAGTAACTGGAAGACACACACTCTCTATCTTTACTTCTCTCTCCTTAAAATACAACTTTCAAATAAAAATAAAAAAAAATTTTAAAGGGTTTTAAAAAGTAAAAGAAAAAAAACAAAGTAGTTGAGACTCAAACTGGTACTCCAATATATGCTGCCAGTGTCACAATGATAGCTTAGCCTGATGTTCCACAATTTACTTATTAATTTTTCTCTATGAAAGAATGAGAAAGGGGAGAGAGAATGGGAGAGGGTGACAGAAAGAGAATGAGATCTTCCATCCACTGATTTACTTCTAAACACCCCAAACAACCAGGGTTGGGTCAGGTGGGAGCCTGCAACTTCATCCGAATAGTCCACGTAGGTGGCAGGAACCCAAGCACTTAGACCATCATCTACTGCCTTCCAGGCCCATTATCAGGGAGCTGGATGAGAAGCAAAGTGGCTGGGACTCAAAGTAGCACTCTGATATAGGATGTCACAATCAGAAATTTAACTCATTGCGCCATCGTGTCTACCTCGTGGTGTTATCTTTATTCTCTTTTTCCTTATGATTAGTTGTATGGATATGTTCTTGAGATCAAGTGCCCTGTTGCATTCACTTTTTCTTAGTTTAAAAATATTTATTTATTTTTGTTTTATACAAAGGAAGACAAACAGATCTTTATGGATTTTTAAAAAGATTTTTATTTCCTTTTATTTGAAAGGCATATTTATAGAGAGAAGGAAAATCAGAAAGATCTTCCATCCTCTGGTTCTCACCCCAAATGTCCACAATGGCCAGAGCTGAGTTGATCCGAAGCCAGGGACCAGGAGCTTTTTCCGGATCTCCCATGTGGATACAGGATGTCAAACTTTGGGCCATCTCCTACTGCTTTCCCAGAGCACAAGCAGGGGGCTGATTGGGAAGTGGAGCAGCTAGGACATGAGCTGGTGTCCATATGGGATGATGGTGCTAGAAGGCAGAAGCTTACCCTATTAAGCCATGGTGTCAGCTCCCTCTCTAGAGATCTTCCACTATTTGTTTACTCCCAAATGTGCACCAACAGTTGGGGTTGGGGTAGGCTGAAGTCAGGAGCTGGGAACCCACGCTGTGTCTCCTTTGGTGGCAGTGATGTAAGTGCTTGAGCTATCGCCTGCTACCTCACAGGGTATATAGTAATAGGAAGCTGGAATTAGAAGCAGGGCTAGCACTATAACCCAGATGTTCTAATATGAAATGTGAGGGCCTCAAGGGGAACATTCTCTTTTTTCTTAAATTTTTAAAATTTTTATTATGTTTACATAGTTGATCAGGATAGAAAGGATCAAGGGATAGGGGAAGTGGGTGAGGCCATTGCTTCCAAATTTTCTTTTTCTTTTTCCTCTGGGAGAGGGGGAAAGAAAAGGGGAGAAGCCACACCCAGCTCTCCAATTGCCCCAGGACCCAGGAATGAGGAACAGCCACCTGATATCAACCCAGGGTTCCTGATGTGGAGCATGCTCCAAGGATTCTGCTTTTGATAGTTCTGAAATGCTGTTGATTTTGCAGATCCAAGGATGAGGAAATCCTTCCAATATTCATTGGCTGACATAACCAACCTTAGAGTCAACGTTTGCCCAGATATTTGCTGTCAATGCTTGGTTGTGGTAGTTGTCCAATTTGTTCTGCCCTGCTTCCTCTGCTGTGGTACCAGATGTCCTCCACAGGCCCTAAGTGGGTGTCATATCATTTGTGCGCATCTGGGCCTGCCATCCACTGCTCTGTCTTTTCCACTAAAGAGGCCCATTTCAGATCCCAATCCTAGACGTGAGCCTTCATGTCCCTGCACCCCTACCTGTGCTGTCTCCCAGACCCCCTGCACCCTACACATCAAGCCCCTGCCAGCTAGTGGGTTTCACCCAGTGCCATTGGTGCCCCGGGTTGCCCAACTTGGGTCCTTTCGGATCCCTTAGCACTGGGACTCATGGACCCAGCACCCACTGTGCAGGCAAGAGAAAGAACCCAGACCAGGTGACTCAGGTCCTGCTGGACCCCTCACCCCTGGGGCTCACAGACCCGACACCCAGCATAGGTTAGTTGACTACGCTGGCACACTGGTATGGTTAACACAGATTTGGCATTAACCATTCCTAGGATGCCTACAGACTGTTATTAGTTGCTTTTCTTCCAGCAGTGTAACACTTGCCTAGGTACAATGCAACCTAGGTCATTGGAGGTTCCACAGCTGTTGTGGGGTGGGGGGATACCCTCTCAGTAATTGCTATGTTAAATGCCACCTAAGATTGTGATACAAATATGTTAAGTAGCCACCTATAATTCTGGGTTTCATATCTAAATGCCAGTTTGAATCTGCTAGTGTCCCTGAGAAAGCAGCAGAAGATGGTCCAAGCAATAGGCCCCTGCCACCCATGTGGGAGATCTGGATGGAACTCCAGGCTCTTGGCTTCAGCTTGTTCCAGCCTCAGCTGTTGTGGGGGGTTAACCAGAGGATCTGTTTATCTGAGTCTCTGTCTCTATCTGCCTTTCAAATAAATAAACAAATAAATATTGAAAGTTTCAGAAATTAAAAAACAGTAACAAATGTCTGTCCCCTATATTCACTTCTGAATCCTCAGAACTGCGAGAAAGTTGTTTCAAGCCTTGTGGACGCTCAATAAATTTGTAAATGAAAGAATGTTCTTGCCACGCTCCTAGCAGCTTATCTATACCTTGTTATGTTCCTTGTTTTCTTGTTCAGCTCTCATATTCTGTGAGTTAGAAGACTTTGACTACAATTTCTGTATCTTTACTGAATTACAGTCTTTGGTCAGGTACTTTTTCATCAATGAGTCAGAAAGACATGGTCTCATATCTTGGCTTTACCCCTTACAGTTTGAATGACTGAGGGCCAGCTTCTAACCTCTTGTTTCAGATATTTATGTCTGTATAACAGAACACTCCCAAACTTAGTTGCCTGAAACAATGACTATCGTATTGTTCACAAGCATTCTGTGGATCTATGGATGAGTGAAAAATGTATTTATTTATTTGAAAGACAGATTATATAGAGAGAATCTTCCATCATTGGTTCATTCCTCAGTGACTGCAACAGTCAGAGCTGGCCTAGGCGGAAGCCCAGAACCTAGAACTATCTGTAGGGTGCCAGGGACTGAGTAGTTAGGCCATCTTTCACTGGCTTTGCAGGTGCTTAGCTGGATAGGAAAAAGAGTAGTCAGAACTTGCATGGCTGTTCATATAGGTTGCTAGTATGGCAGGCAGTGGTTTAATCCCTTGTGCCACAATGCCAGCCCCACCTGCGTCAATTTTTGATTTCTGTATGGTATTGGCCAGGGTCCCTTACAAGACTGCATACCAGCAAGGGTTTGAGCGGATCAAAAAAGTTTCACTCATTTGTCTGACACTTCAACTAGGACACCTGGGCTGGTTGGGTGTTTCTATCCTAGTTTCTCACAGAAACCGAGTTCCTTTTCCACGTGGCTTTTTCTCTCTCAAAGATTCCTAAGACTTCTTAACATGGCAGCATGCTTTCAAAAGAGCCAAAATGGAAATTGCTGGTGTTCTTAAGATGTAAGTAAGCAAGGGTACAGCACCACTTCTGGCCTGTCCTTTTGTTAAATGCAGCCACAGAGCAGCTGAGATTCCCAGAAGAGAAGAAGGACCCTTGTACTTGGTGCAAGGAGGGGCTTGTGCATCCTCAGCTGGCAAGACGTGGTGGCTCAATTTGCAGACAAACCTCCTCTGAGCCCTATGGTGCCCATCTATAAAACCAAAAGTAATCACAGTAACTATCTTTATAAGATTATAGTGAAGATGAAATGTGGTCATACATGCAAAATGTGTACTAACCGTAACTCTAGTCGTCATTATTATGTTATTGCTATTTTATTCCAGTTGGGGTGAGAGTTGTTCAAGTTCATTTTAAATTTTTCTTCCCTTTCTTTATTCAATAAGATCAACACCACAGAGTCCAGAAGTTAGCACAAAAAAAATCTCAGCCCTTGTTGACCCAAGCCCAGGCTGCCCTCCAGGGACTCCTGAAGGCTTTGGTATCCTGGCACTGTGCCCCGCTGCCTTCTGGAAGTGTGGCTCATGATGAAGAGAAAGGTTGTCTTATCTATGGAGTTTACTTTCAAAACCTAAGAGTTTCTTCAATTTGCTTTTGTGAAACCAGAATTTTACCTCTTGAGAAATCTTACTGCCTCTTTTTTTTTCAACTTGAAGATTTCATTTTGTACTTCATAACAAAAAATTCAAAAATAGAGTACAAGGGTTACAAAATGTGCTCACTTCCTAATTTAACTAGTCAAACCGAAAGGTAATTTCCATGCTGAGATGGTCTGTCTCAGCAAATTGTATCCACTGATGAGTAGGAGGAAAGATCTGCTCAAGAGTCTATCTGATTTCAAAAGCAACCTATCCTGATAACTTAAATAGCTCTAAAAGTATCCCTAAAACAGGAAAAGGCATTTGACCGGGCAGTTAAGATGCCCACATCACAGATCCTGGGTTAGATGCCTGACTCTGGCTCCTGACTAGAGCTTCCTGCTAATGCACACCCTGGGAGAGCGGTGGTGACTCAGGCAATGGTTCCATGTGGGAGCCCTGCATTAAGTTCCTGCCTTCCAGCTTCCTCCTGGCCCATACCCAACTGTTGTGGATATGTGGGAAGTGAGCCAACAGTATGGAAGCCTGTGCTCTCTCTCCTGTCTCCTGCTGTCTCTAAAATATCTAAGTAAACAGTTTTTTATTTTAAATTTTTAAAATTTTTGGGTTTTTTTTTTTTTGGATGCCATGCCATGTACCTTTGAAAGGGTGTGCTCTGGCTCTTTGTTACTTTCTAGTTAGATGGTATGGTTAGATTCCTCAGCTCTATGTCTTATCCTTACTCCGGCCTCCCCGATGGTGTCCACCTGTTTGCTGCTTGTCCTATAAGCATTGGTGGCTAAAGTTTGAGGCTGGCAAAAAGTCATTTCATCTCTCTGGCTTCGGGCGATATTTCTGATGATACCCTTGCCCGATTCAATTGCAGTTTGGTTCCTGTGGTCACTCTGTGGCCTGGCAGGACTCCCCAGCCAGCCTAACCCAGCCAGTAAGCCCCGGTCCTTCCACGAAAACAATCTCCTCCCGCCCTCTCCACAGTGACCCTCCTGGCATTCTCAGAACCAGCCTATCAGCTCCTTTGTGTTCAGCCTCCCTCTGGCATCTTCTTAGCATTTGAAAGTTCTTGCTTTGACAAATGCCTTGGTGAACATATTCAAGCTATGTGGTGTTTTCCATTTTACATTTTAAGGTAGTCTCTTACCTCCAAGCCACTGTTAAAAAATCATGCTCTGTTTCCCCCTTATTCTTGCTAATTCTGGAGATTATGAAGTGTTATGACTTGCTGGTCTGGTGGTTCTTTAGTATATTCGGTGTTAAACACTTTTCCTTTTTACTGACTGAATCTATTCTGTGAACATTCTGGTCATATCTTTGATCCCCTGTTTAAAATCTTCTAGTTTTGGTCTCTTTTTTCCAATACAATTATATATCTGAGCATCCTGACTGGCCCAGACGACTGTAATCCAGTACCATAGACAGTTTAAACAACAGTTTAAAGTGGCCCAGCAGCTAGGAGACCAAGATCGAGGTGCAAATGTGATCAGTGACAGGTGTGGGCTCTGACCTTGGGTTATTGACTGCACTTCGTGCTGGGTCCTCACGTGGCTTTCCTCAGTGTGTGCAAGGAGAGAGGCAGCCTAGGCAGTGTGGGGTGTGGAAGGGTGTGGCAAGAGATTGATTCCTGTTCTTCCAAGATTGCCTATCCCATGGGAGTAGGAACCAACTTTGCTATCTCACTACCCTCTAAAATCCCTGTCTCAGATACAATCACATTGAGGATCTAGGCTTTGACACGTGAAAATGTGGAAAGACACAGTTCACAGGGTACTATTTTTTTTTTATCTATTGTATGTGTTTGTATTTGTGTATGTCTTTATACATAAATACATACTTATTTACATATACATGCAAAAAGAAACCATCTCACAATAACTTAGCTTTGTTTATGATCTTTTGTCATAAACAAGTTTTTAATTTTAATGGGTCAAATTTGTCCATTGTTTTCTTTATGACTTTTTCTTTTCAAGACTTATGTAAGGTCTCCTGCATAGCTATGCTCCTAAACATATTATTCTATATAGTAGGAGAACTTGCCTATAAGCTTTGAATCTGATATCCTTAGAAATCATTTCAAAATAATAATTTTTAGTTATAATTTTTGTGCCATAGGCTGCAATAATTTTAATTACTATTTAATTTTTAAATGGCTTTTATTTTATTGATGTTTTCTACTTCTTGGACAGATTTTGGTTAGTTATGCTTTCTTAGAAACTTATCCTTCTCATTTGGGTCTCAAAATCATTGGCATAAACTTGTGTATAATATTCCTTTTATAAGTTATCCTTTATGCCTTCCCTTTACCTTTTTCTGTCCGATATTTTCTATTAAGCATTTTTTTTATTAAAAGTTCTAGCCAAGTAATTTACCTTTGAAAAACAAACTTGTCATTCACTGATCAATCTTACTGAATTTTTTCTCTGTCTATTTTCTTGATTTCTACTTCTACGGTTATTAATTCACTGTCACTGCTTACTGGATTTATTTTTATTTTCATTTTTTTTTATGTTTTAGTAAATAAACATAAGGCTAGAGTTTTCTTCTGAAAATTGCTTTGGCTACATCCCATTGCTTCTCATGTGTTCTGTTTTCATTGTGGTCCATCTCCAAGCAGTTTACTTCCTTTTTAAACTGAGAGATTTATTTTCGTATTTCAGGAGTATAGATTTATTTGACTCTTCATTTGTTAATTTCTAAATTTATTACATCTTGGACAATGAATGTGGTCTGTGTAATAGCAACTTTAAGAAATGTGTTCTTATTTCCTTTAGGCACAAAACAGAGGCAAATTTAGTGAAATTTGCATGAATGTTTTTTAACTTCAGAAAGACATAATGTTACATTATTGTTTTCCTTCCAATGTTGTTATAATATCTGTGATGGTTGGTAACTTAGTTGTGGTTGATGGCAGAACTATCACTGGTCCATTTATTCCACAGATTTTTTTTGAGTGCCTGCATGTTCTGGATGCTGTAAGCCTTGGGGACAAAAAAGTTTTGCAATGAGGGGATGTGTTTGGCCTGGTGGCTGAGATGCCTGTCTACCACAGTAGAATGTCTGGATCCAAGGCCCGGTTCTGGTTCCTGACTCAAACTGTCTGCTGATGTGGATTCTGGAGGCAGTGGTGGTGGCTCCATAGTCAGGTTCCTGCTACCCATGTAGGAGACCTGTATTTAATTTCTGGTTTCTACTCTAGCCTGGCCCAGGACTTGACTGTAAGCATGCAGAGAGTCAAAAAGTGGATGGGAACTCTCTCTCTCTGCCTCTCAAATTATTTTAAAAAATAATGACAAATAACAGATAAGGTCTTGCCCTTTTGAGTGTACCATCTTGTGGGGGCAAGAAAAATCACATCATCCAATTAGTGAGACCATGGGCTGAATAAAACATAACTGACTTTGTGAATGCATATCATAAGGGCAGTAGAAAGGAAACAGCTAAAGAGAGGAGAAGCTGTTCTAGGCAGCTCTTGTTGTGGGACCTCTGTAGAATAGAAACCAGGTGTTCTGGGTCCTGGAAGCAGCCCAGTATGCAGATGGCTACACCACCAGAGCAGAATGGGCATGAAGCTGGGAAGGATGTGCGTGTGCGTGTGCCCGTGCGTGTCCATCTGTGCGTGTGCATGTATACATGTACGTGTGTGTGTGTGTGTGTGTGTGCGTGTGTGGTAGGAGGGGAGATGATGCAGGACATAGGAAGAACTTTTGTCTTTAAGAAAAGTGGAGTCATTAAAACAGATGATCAGAGATGTTTATGATCCTATTTATGGCTTTAAAGTACAATTTTAAGAGGAATTCTTAATGTTTACTCCACGGAAACTTTTTAAATTCCTTGTTACTGTGCAAATAGAGTTCAATTTAACAAAGTTGAACTAAATGTATAATAGTAATAATAATAATCCAGAGTACCTTCTGTCTGCAGCCTACCTATCATTCTGAGCCTTTGGAACCTAGTTGGTACTGGATTTGGTTACAGTGATAGCAAGGAGGCTAATGGTTACTACCATTTTGTTTTTCTCTGAATTCTCAGAAGACATCCGGGCTCTGTGCTAGGTCCTAGATGAGTTCCTCACGTGTCATTTATTCCTCACAATAATCTTAAGAAACTTTTCTTTTTAATCACATATGTGAGTCACAATGCTTAGCATCTCTTCTAAGGGGAAAACACCCATCTACTCAGCTGAATGAGAGTTAATATAAGTGACTTTGATTTTCCTGATGTGACCATCTGCACACACACACACACACACACACCCTCAGCAGTGGGTCCTGAACCCAACAGCAGTCAATCCATTGTCCAGCCAGCAGTTTACAGGGTCTGCTAAGACACAAAGGTTTGTTCCAGATAAAGCCTTGCTTTTAGAAATGCTAAGTTGGAATGGTAGAGGAGATCAATTCACTGCAGAAATACAAAACGAAAGACAGGGAGCCAGAGAAGCTGTGATGGATCTGCTGATTGAGACAGGGGTGAGAGAAAGGGATGAGGCTGCAGCAGCTGCAAGGTAGGTTAGCCAGACACAGACTGAGAGAGAATCGGGAGAGAGTGAGTGGGGAGGATAGTTAGTGCTGGAGGGAAGAACCACAGGCTCCGGCCCAGGACCCAGCTCTAATCTTAGAAGTGTTCCTACTCTCAGCTTTGCATGATGCCCACTTCCCTTCTCAGAGCCTCTCAGAGCACTCCAGTTGCTGCTCCACCTGGGTGAGCCAGAGACTCTGCCCTGCTGCGTGCAGGTGGAGAGACACTCAAGGGGGCAAGGACACCTACATAGCCAGAGACAGAAATGGAGTAGAAATCCCATGCTCTTCCACACGCAAGTCCATGTGCTTCTAAAGTCCCATTCTTCAGCATCACACTGGGTGCTACAGCAGCGGGAATGGTCCTTTCACCTGGGTTCGAGACCTGGCTCTGCTCTGGATTGCAACTTCCTGTTCTTGTCCCCTGAATCCCTGATATTCACCTGGGAGACTAGAATTGAGCTCCTTGCTACTGACTTCAGCCCTCTGGCCACTATGGGCATTTGAGGATCAAATCAGCTGATAGGAGCTGTTTATTTCTCTCTGTGTCTCTTAAATGAATAAACATAACAAACAAATAAAACATTTGCACACACATAATTTGCTCAAATTGTAGCTTTTCCTTGCCTTGAACTTAGTTGCGAGGGGCAGACAATTCTCAAATTAACAGACAAGGTTGCTTGGCTTTCTTAGCCTGTTGCTGAAATTTATGTCTCAGAGATCTCTAACGTAAGAGGATTGTTGCTTTAGCGTGGAAAATGCAAGAACAGTTTTTGCTCAGCGGGGGCAGGGTGGAGAGGCAGCCTGGGCACTCCAGGGCCGGTTAGGATTGCAATTTCTCTTCCCAGAATTGACTGGAACCTCATAGGTCTGAGGCCTGATTATTCATTCACTCAGAGAATGACCATGGGAGAACTGAGTCATGCAAAAGAAACCTGGCACAGTCATGGGCAAGTGGGCTGTTGTGCATGTAGTTTCAGAGAGTGGAGGTGGGCAGCTGGGTGCCCGGACCCTCTCTCTAGAGGCTCCTTCCCCTACAGAACAGTGGCCAGGTGTGGATTCAGAACTAATGTGGCCTGTGACTAGTAGGGTTAGAGGCCTTTTGCCTGCAGAAAGGGTAAAGGCCAGAGTCACGGTACACAGGTCTTAAGTCTATCGCCTTCACTGTGGCACAGCAGAAATGTGCCCAAGGCCACTGGTGAATCGAGACTCTCCAGCTGCATGTGTGTGAACCCCACTGTCACAGCTGACTTGCCTAGGTCTTGTGCTGTGGACTGGACAAGTTCCCCTTCATTCCTTTCTAATTGCAGCTAAATATAATTCTTGTCCTGACCTTTGCTCAATAACCTTTTACCCAATTCCTGGTATTTATTCTGTCAAGATGAAGCAGAGCCATGACCGTGACCCAGAGACCAGAGGGACCCAAACAGGTGAGCATGTTAGGAAAGGCCAGGTGGGATGCCACACCATTCCGGCCTCCAGTTGCTCATCCAGGGAGGGTTGGCAGTCTGAGTCCCTTAGAGTCCAACAGCAAAGATCAAAGCCCACCTTTTGGGCAGCGCCAGGATCCCACGGCATCTGCTTTACTCTTCCTTATTACATATCCACTGCACTAACACCTGCCAGGACATTTTTTCTTTTTGAAAAAATGTGCTTTTTTGTTTAAACAACATGTTTTGTAATATGGGCAATGCAAAATGAGAAGCTTGGGGCCGCCATTGCTACAACGAGAATGAAGCAGTTGCTTATAATGCGTGCAGGTTTCTGGCTTCTGCCTGGGCCAGACCTGGTTGCTGTGGGCATTTGAGTGAACCAGCAGGTGGAAGATTCTCTCCCTCTTTCTCCTCCTGTTATTTGACCTTTCAAATAGATGGAAATAAAGAAACATTTAAGAAAGAAAAAAGGAATTTTAAAAATAAAGAAGGATGCTTTTAAATTATGAGGTCTTTTAAAAGGCTAATGGAAATGTATATTATGAAACAACTGCATAGTTTCAAATTTTTGCATCAGAATAAACTTATCTTTTAATTTCACTTTCCAAGAGCTTTTTTTTTTTTGAAGATTTGTTTATTTTTATTTGAAAGGCAGATTTTACGGAGAGAGAAAAGGGGATAGAGGTCTTCAATCTGCTAGCTAACTCCCCAAATGACTGCAAGGGCCAGAACTGAGCTGATCCCAAGATGGGATCCAGGAATTTCTTCTGGGTCTCCCATGTGGGTGCAAGAACCCAAGGACTTAGGTCATCTTCGACCACTTTCTCAGGCCATAAGAAGAGAGCTAGTTCAGGAATGAAGCAGCTGGGACTTGAACCGGCGTCCTTACGGGATCCCAGGCTTATAAAGCAAAGTAAAGAATTAGCTTGCTGTGCCTCCACACCAACCACCCAAGAAATTTTGAACCTCCTTGACACTTTAATTCTTAAGGTAGAAGCTACTTGTCCACATTTCATTCAACATGGCACCTCACTGCCATTAAGGCCTGCCTGCCTGCCTCTGGTCTGGCTAGAGGGTGGACCATCTGAGCTCCATCATCGGGGGTTGGGAAGCTGCAGAGAGGTGACTTACACTAGTTAAGCCTGGTTTCCTTCCCTGTCACCTGGGCATAACAGCAATGTCTGTCCTATAGGCATGTTGCAAAGGCTGAATAACAAACAGAGGTGGCAGCACTCAGCACAGGCCTGCTCCCCGGTGCAGCCTTGCAGGTGCTGTCTGCTTCCTCTAGAATTCCCCTTAGAAGCATGTACGTGGTTTCCAGATCATCCATTATAATCTTTGCTTGGGAAATGTGGCTTTTATTGGTAAGGCCGAAGTTCAGTTTGCAACAGAAGGCATGTAAGAAACAGTGAAATCATATAATTATAGAAATAGTGCAATTACATTTCTAGTATTATTAAGGACTAGAAGCAGTTTGCTAGAACAATGGTTCAAGCAGCTCAGTTAGCTAAGAGGAAACACGTCTCCATAAAGGATGGTCTCAGGCTGCGTCCTTAGCAAAGCCCACGGCCCCAGCCTCTCTCTCTCTGCAAGATACTGGCTCAGGTGTCCTTGGCAGCACAAGCACAGGTTGGAAACAAATCAGTGCTTAGGAGTCCAGAGTCCAGAGTCCTCAGCCAGGTTAGCTGGCACAGCCTCAGCCAGGTCAGATTCCAGTTACACACAATTCCTGCCAGAGGCGTGGCTCTCTGCACAGTTCGGAGGCTTCCCAGCCTGGGTGATGGCTGGGTAGGTCTGAGCATATCCACTGAGGCTTATCCCCAGACTGGCCCAGCAAGCTTCCAGACATCCTGCCACAGCGTTTTCCCAGATGAAACCCCCTCCTTCCTGTACAGCAGAATGCCAGAGACCTTCAGCCCTCTTGCTTGTAACCACTTCCTCCCTTCCCCAGTGCCCAGCTTGCCTCTTCATGCCTGCTTCCTTCAGTGTCTGCCGGCCTGTTGTCAGGATACTAATCCGTGTTTGCCTTCTTTCCCTCCCCCTTCCCCCCACCTTCTTGCTCCCTCTTTTCCTCCCTTCTCCAGCCAATCTGTCTCTTTTTTTGCCTCTTTCATCTTACCTTCTCCTTTTATCTTTTCTTTCCTTCTTTGCAAATGTTTGCTAAGTCCTTACTCATGGTCAGGGAATATAGTGGCAAAAAGATCTTTGCCCTTGTGGAATTTGCTAGTCTGAAAGGGAATATGAGCACTAGCAAATAATTGCCAAATAGTTATTTAATTATACTAACAATACTATTATAAATGAGAGATCAAAGAGGACTCAGTTCTGCAAAACTTATTTGACATTTTGCACATCTGAGTTTCATATCGCATGTACTGGATTATGAATGCTCTGTTGACCAAGGATTATATCTGCCCTGTGGCACTTTTCTCTGACATCTGTCTGGGTAGAACCTTATTGCACAATGTGTTCTCTCTGTTTTTTAAAATATTTATTTATTTATCTACTTTCCTATCTGAAAGGCAAAGTTACAGAGAAAGAGAGATAGAAAGAAAAATCTTCTATCCACTGGTTCACTCCTAAGATGACCACAAGAGCAGAAGGTGGGCTAAGGGGAAATCAGGAGCCTGGAGCTCCATGCAGGCTTCCCACTTCAGCTGCTGCTTTCCCAGGTACATTAGCAGGGAGTTGGACTGGAAGCAGAGTATTGCATTGGAGGCTGCACCTGGCACTCTGATGTGGGATGCCAGCTTTTCAAGCAGCGGCTTAACCATTTATGCCAACCCACTAGCCCCTGCACTCCTTAATTATTTCTAGAATAAATAAATAATGCTTTAAATGTAACCTGTTAGTGTTCAGATGACATGGGAGCTGAGAGACCAAGTCAGACATGGCAAATCTCCCCTCTTTTGATGTTCCCCATGATCTCACTAAAAACAGCAGAGTTACCTATCCGAAGTCAAAGGATGAATGAAGGCTAAGTGGTCTTTCAGATTTTCTATCCTGAGCACTCCTTTAGGGAAATACAACCCAGGAACTCACTTTTCCAAACCTCTAACATTGCAAATGAATGTCTTTGTCCCTTCTGTGATATTGTAATGGAATATACCATTGCCTTGGAAACAAATGCAGAAAGGAGAGTTATGTCAAACAATTCTGCAGGCAGGAAGGTGCTGGCATCTGGTCAGGGATTTCATGCTGTGTCGTCCTGGTGGAAGGTAAGAGAGCTGGGGAAGCATGAGGCAATCATGAAAGGAGGCCGCACTGACTTTTCTAACAACCCACTTCCAAGATAAGCCCACTTCCACGAGAGCAGCATGAATCCACTCAGGATGGCGCAGACCTTATAACCTAATCACCTCTTAGGGACACCAACCATGGTGTTTTAGAGAATAAATTTCCATTACATGAATTTAGAGGGCACACACTCAAGTAACCCAAGAAAGAGTAAAGGGACAGTCACTCGCAGGGCTCAATGGCTTCCTCAACAGAGATGCATCATGACTATACTCACTATAGCTAAGAAAGTGCCTTCTAATTTGTATCCACTTTGGGACTTAAAAAAAAAAGAATTTATTAATGTGAAATACTATCAGAGAGAGACAGCTTTCATCTGTTAGTTCACTACTTAAATGGCTTTCACAATCAGCGTTGGACCAGACTAAAACTGGGATCCAGGAACTCCATCCCAGTCTCCCATTATTGAAACTCACATGAATGAGTTAGGAAGAGAAGCTAGTCAAAAATCAATGTAATTCTCAGTAGGAACCAAAAGGAGAAAGCATCCAAAATATATTTACTGTATGATATCTTTAGCTCACACTGAGAATGATTATATCTTGAAGGATAGAAAGCAACAAACTAACAGATGAAAACCCTCCAGTTAAGGCCGAGGCACCGTTTTAGAGCCCGCACATCTGTGAAAGCCATGACAGATGACCAGACTCCATGAGGGCAGACAGTGGCCTTGGGCTTGACCTGGGCTTGACCTAGATTTGACCTGGCTCTGATAAGAATCTACCCAACTTGGCAATGCTATGACAATAAATACCACATATTTGTACAGCTCAATTCATGCCAAAAAAAAAAAGCTCGATTGCTTCTTTGGACAGAATTACCCTTATTGTTTAAAAAAAAATGCAAGAGAAGCAGTGTCCCTGGATTTCTGGCTCAAGATACATGCTCTTCGCAGTACACAGGGGAGGTTGACTGATGTAAAGGCTGGTGAGGTCACCTTCAATGCATGGCGTACTTCCCAGCGAGGACATCAGAGAGCAAAAGGGATGGATGTTGAGCCCACTTGGGCATGAGCAATGGCTCAGTGTGCTAGCTCATAAACTCAAACCTTTATAACTAGAGATACAAACTATAAAGCCAAAAAGTCCTGAACTTGTTCAACTCCAATGCTTCCAGAGTGAGACTGAGGTCAAGGCATGGGAAATGACATACCCAGAGAATATTGCTAACTTAGTAGCAGGGCCAGAACTTACTCAAGGTATCCTCTTCCACTGTAGGTGTCTCACCGGGTAAGTGCACAGTTAGTGGTAGTCATCATCACTATTACTCCTGTGTGCACCTTATACATCCTGTGCAAAGTAGAAGGATTTATTCATTTTTATTGGAAATGCAGATCAGATTTACAGACAGAAGGAGAGACAAAGAACTTCTATCCACTGGTTTGCTCCCCAGTGGCCGCAATGGCCAGAGCTGAGCCGATCTGGAGCCAGGAGCTTCTTCTGGGTTTCCCACATAGGTATAGAGTCCCAAGTCCATCCTCTATTGCTTTCCCAGGTCACAAACAGGGCACTGGATGGAAAGTGGAGCAGCCAGGGCACTAACTGCAGCCCCTGTGGGAACCTGGTGCCTAGAAGGTGAGGACTTAGCCAGCCATTGTGCTGGGCCTTTTTCTACCAGGAAATTTAGCTGACCTAACTACCAAGTGCCAGTGTAGGCTGGAGCCCATGTGTTCTGACTACCTCCAGTGCTTGTTCCCAGCACTCAGGCTGTCTGCCCTGTGAACTCTGTTGTAATGACCCTATGAACCTGGGGGGTTATGAGACTCTGGAGAATAGTTCTGCTGACTTGATTGTGCTCCCCCAGGGTCAAAGCAAAAGCTCTCTTGTAGATGAACCTTTCAATTTCTCCCTTGTGAGTGTATGATTGGGATCTGTCCTGGGCAGCATCAACAGGTCTGACATGAAGCAGGACAGGTAGGCAGGAGGAGGTCTCAGGGTCAAGGACCATGAGCAAGTGCTTGCATTTGATCTTACTATAGAGCTCTTAATATTTTTTAAATTAATGACTTAGATTTTATTTTAAAGATTATCAATAGTTGAAAAGGTTTATTTATTTTTGTGGAAAAGGCATTATCTACAGAGAGAGGTAAAATACAGAAAGATCTTCCCTCCAATGGTTCACTCCCCAGGTGGCTGCAACAGCCAGAGCTGATCTGATCTGAAACCAGGAGCCAGGAGCTTCCCCTGTGTCTCCTATGCAGGCCCACAGCCCCAAGGCTTTGGGCAATCCTCCTGTTTTCGCAGGCCACAAGCAGGGAGTTAGATAGGAAGTGGAGCAACAGGGCACAAACCAGCACCCATATGGGATCCCAGTACTTGAAGCGGGAGGATTAGCCAATTCAGTCATTGCATCTGGCCCTGACGTGATTTACGTAAAGAAAGATGGGGGCCTGGCACAATGAATCAGCTGGCTATTCTTCACCTCCAAGTGCTGCTCCACTTTCCATCCAGCTAGCTCCATGTTCGTGGCCTGGGAAAGCAGTAGAGGATGGCCCAAAGCCTTGAAATGCCACACCCCATGGGAGACCCAGAGGAAGCCCCTGGCCTCAGATAGGCTCAGTACTGGTCATTGTGGATACTTTGGGTGTGAACAAGTGGATGGAAGAACTCTGTCTCTCCTTCTTTCTGTAGATATGCCTTTTCCAATTAAAAAAGAAATCTTGAAAGAAAGGAAGAAAGGAAGGGAAGAAGGAAGGAAGAAGGAAGGAAGGAAGAAAGAAAGAAAGAAAGAAAGAAAGAAAGAAAGAAAGAAAGAAAGAAAGAAAGAAAGAAAGAAAGAAAGAAAGAAAGAAAAGAAAGAAAAAGAGAAAGAATGATACCATGGAAAGACTTGCACTTGATGTATTTCATGCTGACAGCATATGCAGAATGAATTTCAGAGAGCTGGGGGAAGGACATTTTAAGAAAGCCTTAAAGGAGATGGTGAATTCATTTGAACATGAGAGAAATACACTGAGCATGATCTGGTATTCTGTACAAAGGCCCTGAGGCAAAACGATGTCTTGAGGAGACATGAGTACTGTAAAATGGGGTTAAAGAAGCATGGGAGAAAGGCAGTAGAGGGAGAAGAGATCAGATTATATAGGGCCTTAGAAACCATTTGTCAAAATCATGGCCTTCCTCTGAGGGGTTGGAACAGAGGGACACCTGTCCTCACTGAAGCATCAACGTGATCACTCTTGGTGCTCTGTGGAGAATAGACCACAGAGCCACATGGGATTGCAGGAAGTCATGTTGGAAGGCCATTACAGCCCTCTAAATGAAGTCCATGGCGACTGGGTCTAGTACCTCAGCAGTGGCGAAAAGCAGTTGAGTTTGGAATATTCTGAAAGTCCGTGACTTGGGGAGCAATTTCAGTAGCTCTCGGGCTTTACCAACCTGGACTGAGCAGATTACAGCCGCCTGGAGCCCCAGGAGTGAATATGTCTAGGAATCTACAGCAGGGCTGGAGGGCAAGGGCAGCAAGGTGTCTAGTGCCAAGGTGGGTTCTAAGCCAGGCTTTGCTCTCAGAGCCTGCTGATGAATTGGCTTCAGGAATTCTGGGAATCTGCCACTGAACTGAGCACACTCACTTCCCACTAGATGGCAATTCTGCAGAGTGTCCCCTGTGTTTCACCACACGAGTAACACACTGAATGAAGAACAGGGTGGAGGGATGCAGAGTCAAGGTGACCTCAAAAGCCAGGGTCAGTGTCAGAAAAGAAGTCTGCTTCCCAGCTAAAAACTGATGGGGACTGAATCTTTCTCTTGCTCTCCCCTCTTGTGACTCCCTTCTTGTCCAAGTCAAGAGGTTTGGGGAAGGAGACAGGACAGGCAGGGTGGGTCCTTCCTTCTCCATCCTCACCCCACTCCTCTGCCCTTGGTGTAGGATTTGGGAGTCCCATGGTCCAGTGGAACCACTTAGACTGAGCACTGGGATGCAGAGAGAATGAGAAAGCAGCCAGTAGGTACAGGGAGGGCAGAAATGAGAAGCACAGACTGCTTGTCAGAAGAGCTGGTTCTAATCCAAGTTCTGTCCCAAATTTGTTATGGCTTCTTGAAAGGTTACTTTAACCTCAGTGATATTTAGTTTCCTTGTTTGAATGGTGGGGATAATAAATCTGTCTCATAGGATTGCTATAACAGAAATGATATATGTAAAATGCTTGGCCCAAAATAGGGGGATATGACAGAGCCTATAAATTGGTTCACTCAGAATCTATTCTCAAATACCTTCCTTTCTTTCCTCAGCTGGAAGAGGCGGAAAGGAGATACTAAAACTCGCAGCTCCCCTGCAGCTGGTGCTGGTCACAAAGCCCCGTTTTGGCCAACAAGAATAAAAAGGCAGGGCTTCTGGGAAGCAAAGTCCTATACCTCTCTTCTGGCCCTCTCCCTTCATGCTTAGATGCCAAATGTAAGGCCATGGGTAGAGCAACCACCGTGTTGTCATAGGGCAACACTCAGTAGGCTCACAGAGCCAGGAGATTGGAAAAACAGGAGAGAAAGTGCTAGGTACTTGATAACATCATTGAACCATTGTTTTAGTCCCAGGCTACCTGCCCAAAACCCAATCATGCCAAACAAGAACCTTCTTACTGGCATTCAGCTGGGCTTACCCGTGTGGCTGCTGCACGAAACAAGCACATTTGGTAACAATAGCTGTCATCATCACCACCATCAACCTCCTCCTCATCACAGTCATGTCTGTTCTACGTTTACAACAACCTCCTGCTCAGCTTTAGATTTTATTATCTAATTGGAGAGCCAATTAAGATTTATTAGAGAAACCTCTGAGTTACATTTCCCAGGGAATATTCCAAGAACATTGATTCCTCCAGATATTAATAGGTGTTCTGAGAAAAGAAAATGCTTTGTTGTCAAGTGAACGAACTACAGTAGCTTCAAGTTGGTGCTACATTTGAAAGATGTCCAAAGGCTACAGGTGGGAGGAGAAGTTTAGAGAGTCCATTTCAGATGCTCAAGTACAAGCAGAATCTTTCCAGAGATGGACATGGCTAAGGATTCCTGTTACGGTCCTCCTGCCCCTGCTGTCTGTTCACTGTGTCCACTCTTACCTGACACAGGAAAGTTCAGCTCTCTGCTCACCATACTCACTCTGGTGCACTGCTCTAAGTTATAGCAGCTTATGTGTCACAAAGGGCCCATTCCAGAAACTGGTTTTAACTAGATTCTGATGATTGGGCAGTCAATCTTTGGCAAGTCATGCAGTTTCTAATTTTTGGCTTTCACCAGAATTGAACAACTTAATTGAATTGTCAGCTGGTAGATCATTAAAAATATTAACAACAAAGTGATTTTTGTCTTATAGTTCTGAAATGATTTAGACCTGAGTAACAGTACTATGGAATTCATTCCTGCCTGGTTTATTTACATGAGCATGGTTTCTTAATGTCAATATCCATAAAAAGTAAGAAAGACGAATGGGATGGATACTACTTCTTCTATCGACAAATAATTTATCCAGGGTTATAAGCTATAATTGAGAAAAAGAGCAACTTGGCTTATTTGTGAAATCCTTACAAAAATTTACTTATAAAAAATTACTTGCCATATTTGCTTGTTGTTTGGCCAGTGATAATGCTAACTGAATCCTTCTTCTTCCAAAATGTTTAAACATTTGTAGCCCTCTACTTATGTATGCATATTTTTGCTTGTGAGTTGGAAACTGAGACATATGAGAACCTGATAATTGAATTTCAAACACTAAAATATTATTTTAGGATAAAATTGTATTGTAAGAAGTTGAATGAAGAAAAAATGGCAACATACTTATTTAAGAATAGCATATTTATATAATTTTAACTAGCTGATAATGAATATCACATGGTAATTGATGTCAAATTATTATATTTAAATTCCTTAAGAAACATTTAAAGGAGTAATTTAACAGCATTTCTATTTAGTTTTAAATTTTACTTTTTTGTTTTTTCAAAATCAGAGAAAGATATAGGCAAGAAGGCGAGGCAGTGATATATTCCATCTGCTGGTTTACTCTTCAAATGCCCAAAACAGTCAGAGCTGGGCCGGGATGAAACCAGGAGTGAGGAACTCCATCTGGGTCTTTTGTGTGAGTGGCAGGAACTCAGGCAGGCATGTCAGCAGGAGGCTGGATCAGAAGTAGAGCAGCTAGAACTTGCACCAGCACTCTGACATGGAATGTAGATATGCCACATCACACACTCCGAAAGCTCCATTCTAAATTGTGATATTTGTAGGTATTTGGCCTAGTGGTTAAGCAGCCCATGTTCCATATTGGGGTGTCTGGATTGATACCCAGCTCTGATCTTGACTATGCTAGCATTACCCCAATGCAGACCCTGCGAGGAAGAAATTGATGGCTTACATGACTGGGTTCCTGCCACCTCCTTGGGAGACCCAGACATGAGTTCCTAGCTCCTGGCTTCAGCCTATCCCAATCCCTGTTGCTGCAGGCATTGGGGGAATGAACCAGAAGATGGAATCTTTCTCTCCTTTTCTGTCTCTCTACTCTTTGTTTCTGCCTCTCAAATAAATAAGTAAATAATTTGGGGGGGGGGTGGGGAGAGTAGGCTAGTGAATGAAAGATCTCTCTGCATCTTCCTTTCTACCAGTTTGCCTTTCATGTAAATAAGTAAATACTACTTTTCTTAAAAGGTTAATTATAGGGCCCAGGATGATGGTCCAGTGGCTAAAATACTTGCCTTGCATGTACTGGGATCCCATATAGGCACCAGGTCATGTCCTGGCTGTTCTACTTCTTATCCACCTCCGTGCTTGTGGCCTGAGAAAGCAGTAGAGAATGGCCCAAAGCCCTGAGGTGACCTGGAAGAATCTTCAGGCTTTAGATTGGCTCAGCTCCAGCCATTGTGGCCACTTGAAAAATGAGTCAGTGGAGGGAAGATCTTTGTCTCTCCTTTTCTCTATAAATCTGCCTTCCCAATAAAAATAAAGCATTAATAAATAAATAAATAAATAAATAGGGCCTGGCATGGTAGCCTAGTGGCTAAAGTCCTTGCCTTGCATGCAGCAGGATCCCTTATGGGCACTGGTTTGTGTCCCAGCTGTACCACTTCATATCTACTTCCTTGTTTGTGGCCTGGGAAAGCTGGATGGCCCAAAATCTTGGGATCCTGCACCCACATGGGAGACCTGGAAGAAACTCCTGGCTTTGGATCAGCTCAGCCCAAGCTGTTGCATCCATTTGGGGAGTGAATCAGCACATGGAAGATCTTTGTGTAAATCTGACTTTCCAATATAAATAAATAAATAGAAATAAAAGGCTAATTGTAATCACTATTATCTGTGCTCTACATGTGTTGTCAGACCTTTAGCCATAGGTAATATAAAGATAAATTTCATTGCCTTTCTTTCTGCCACTTAATCACAAAAAATAGATGTTTAAAATCAAAAGTCACTCCTCGATACAATTTCATTTAAATTGAATGAACAATAACAGAGCTCACAATCAAATAATTTAAACAGAGAAATACATTTAGAGAACAAGCTGTTTCTAAAAAAGTGGGATAGAGTGCATAACAATAAGCAAATTAAATGTGTTGTCAAAACACTGAATAAGAAAAATAGGCAGTGCTGGGAAATGTTGATGAAACCTCGTGTCCCAGCTGCTGTGTAGACTGGATGCTTTCCTTTTATGAGATTCATATGGTGGGACCCAGGAGTTCTAGAAAAAAAAAATGAAAAAGGCAAAGAACAGCTGTCAAAAATAATGAGGAGCTGATGTGATTGAAAAGTCTAGATACATTTTAAAGTGGTGCATTTATTAAAAGATTTATGCTTCTAAGTGAATAAGAAACCAAGTGGCAACCCAAGGGAGGTTTCCAAGAGAGCCAAAATGGAAAGAAGGGATCATGTGCAGTGCAGACGAGGCCCGGGACAGCGCTCTGGAGGGCAGGACTCCGTGGTGTCCAGGGTTGCTGCTCAGGTTTCTTCCACTGTATAAAAGGAACATACACCAGAGTAAAATAAAATTATAGGTTAAAATGTCATCACCGCTTTTGTGGGATGATCAAACTGTAGTTTGAAATAATTCTAATCATCAAAATCAATTCTTAGTTATTCATTTGATCATAATCGTTGATATTAATTAAATGTCAACAATCCCATTAACTAAGTGAATTTCAGTATTAATACTGATTAAATAACCAAGCATTCAACCCAGCCCTCAAGCTTTGTGTAAGCTGGAAATTCTAAAATCTCTGCTATTATAGTTGTCAAAATGATCTAAATGCAGAAGAGATGTGGGAAAGACATGCGTGATTTACAGTAGGGATTTTTGACATCTGAAAATGAAGGCGCTAAGTGAATATAGCAGGAAAGTGGATTTCCTGTTCCATTCAAGAGAGAACAAAAGACCCACTTTCAAGAAAAACAACAGAAGCAAAAATTCAATTACAGTTCATTCCAATGCAATATATCAAATGTTTGTTGCTGTGCTACTGAAAGCAAGACTCTTCCCTGTTGAACTTGTTCCTCCTTGCTTCACGTGAGTCCACAGCCTGCGCGCCTGCGCACCACAGTGCGTTCTCCAAAACTGGAATACTGGGACGCACATTGGATTTTCTCAAATGTTTCTTCCCTGCACTTCCCTCTGTATGTGCATTGCTGTTCCATGATCCCCTAGCTGCTCCTGGGAGTAACTGCATCCTAGCACAGGGCTCAGGAAACATGCAGAGAATAAAGAGCCTCATTTGATATGATCTGTGATTAACCTTTCTTCTCAAGGAGTGTTCTGCCAAGAATGGGGAGATGAATACAACTGCTTGTCCTGTAGGCTGTTTAGGTGTCACTACCTCCAGGAAGCCTTCCAAGCCCTCTCCCACTAGTCTGAGGTATGTGACTGTTCTCTGGCCCCCTAAAGCACTCTGTGCTTATCTTTTCCTAAAACCTTACAATTTGGTCCAGTAATGATTGACTTATTTCGGGGTTTTCTGCAAGGCAGAGCTTTTTAAAAAGATTTATTTATTTATTTATTTATTATTGGAAAGTCTGATTTACAGAGAGAAGGAGAGACAGAGAAATATCTTCCATCTGCTGGTCCCCTACCCCAGTGCCTACAGCAGCCATAGCTGAGCTGATCCAATGCCAGGAGCCAGGAGCTTCCTCCAGGTCTCCTATGTGGGTGCAGGGTCCCAAGGCTTTGGGCCATCCTCTACTGATTTCCCAGGCCACAAGCTGTATGGGAAGTGGAGTAACTGGAATATGAACCAGTGCTTGTATGGGATGCCAGTATATGCAAGGTGAGGACTTTAGCCACTAGGTTACCACACTGGGCCTGAGGTAGAGATTTTTACACCTGACTCCCCAGTGCCTAGCTCAGTACCTGTATTTGTTTAAAGTGCAAGGACAGGCAATGCCATGGAATCTTACACAGAGAGTAAGTGCAGTAAGTCTTCACATAACACAGCCCTTTGGGGAGACAGATGAAGAAGCAGATAGTTGCATTATTGGGATATATGACAGTGAGAAAGAGCTCTCTAAACCAACCTCGAGAGATCTGGAGTTTTCCCTAGTGATGACGGCAAGGAAGGGCACTGAGAGCAGAAGGAATAGCATGGACCGGAGCATGCAGACAAAAAAGCAGATGGAATCCTTAAGACAGTGGGAGCCTGGCAAGACTCCTGCGCAGCACTGGGTGGGAGGAAACGGAGCAAGAAAGGTTGTTTTAAGCAAGTTGTGAAAGACCTGGAAGCGAGACTGAGGGATTTGATGCTTGTAACTTAGAAAGTCACTGATGTTTTTAAGCTGTGTAAGAGCATGGCCAGATTTCCAAAAGAAAAAAAAAAGTTGTTTTCTTTCCAGTAAGCAAAAGCCATAGATCTAACTTCCTCCATTTTCATGTTTTTTGAGACTTCATGAAAGTTCAAAACAAAGAGCAGCCGAAGCAATTCCTTCTTTGCCTGGTTTTTTTTCACCAGGCTTTTTTTTTTTTTTTTTTCTTTTCCTTGTTTTCTGGCAACTCTCTTGGTGAAACGAGTGCATCACGCAGCTGGGAAAACATGAACTGCTCAGTTTGTTTGGCTTCTGAGCTATGTGGGTGAGCGCGAGTCTGGGCAGTGTGTCAGCTCCTTCCTGAAAGTCTGGGTCAAGGAAGTCCATAGCGCACGCTTGTTTACTCGCCTTTGCTTCCAGTGTTGAGAACACCGGTTCTGATGACTGCAAAGGTGTATGTGGTCACAGTTGGCTCCCAACCCTGCAATTCCTTTGAAAAGATGATCTGATGGGGACAGCTGTGACCTTATGGTAATACCTCCGCTTCTTTAGAGACGCCCGGATGAGAGGCCAGGCATTCTTTTTCCCAGTGGCTTTTGTTCCTGACTAACCATAATCGCCTGTGGGGTCCCTGGGAGTCATCCCGCAGAGCTGCATTTGCTGGGCTGGCAGGTTCAGAGGGAGACGATGAGTGACCAGTCTGAAGCAATTCTTCCAGCCCAGACACGTGAAGTTACAGTTAGTCAATACGTGTTTACTAAGTGTCTGTTGGGTGCCAGCCTCTTGCCACAGTCACTGGGAAGCTGGATGAATAAGGTAGCTTCTATCAAGACCTACCAACTAGCTTGAAAACTCACCCAAGATAAAAGGTAACTCTGAATTCTCTTTATGCACCCCAGATTGCCTAATGCAAGGTCTAACTCAAGGTAAGGCCTCAGTAAACACCAATTATCTCAATAAGCAGGTATGTTTCTATTTTGCACAACAAATATTTATTAACCACCTACTATGAGCTGACTCTATGTTAGGTGTTAGAGGGTCAACAAAGAAAGATGGGCTGGCACTGTTTAGGTTTAGCCTTCTCTTGGGGTGCTGGCATTCCCTATGGGGTCCCGTTTGTATCCCGGATGCTCCACTTTCAATCCAGTGCCCTGCTTGTGGCCTGGAAGAACAGCAGAGGATGGCTCAAGTCTTGGGCCCCTGAACTCAAATGGGAGACTCACAGGAAGCTCCTGGAACCTGGGCTTGAATGGGCACAGCTCTGGTTGTTGTGGCCATTTAGGGAGTGAACCAGTGGATGGAAGATTGCACTCTCTCTCTCTCTTTCTCGCTTTCCTTTTCTCTATAACTTTACCTTTCAAACAAAAATAGATTTTAGAAAAAATGCGGGGTGGGGGTGGGGAGATGAGTAAGATGGAGTCCCTACCTTCAACTGCTTACAGTCTGGTGGGCAGACTAACATTGTTATTTAGCTTGTAGGAATCAGAGCCTCCAAGAAGCCCCTGAGCCTGAGAATTCCCTTGTCACTCAGTCCTTCCTCTGGAACCCCGACATCTCCCCACAACAGGGTAAGAGCTAGCATAGAAGAGAGACTCCAGAACACATCTCCAGCACTATATCCACAGTGCTGGAAGAGTTGCCTTTGGGGTTGACAATATTTCAATATCATTCCTCAAGTAGCAAGAGACACAAGTCACTCATCCACAGAGGCCATAGAACAGAGACTAACCTGACGGTATGCATGGAGCCTGTGTAGCCTCCAGCTAACCCCAACCCTAAAAGGGCCTTTTGCTTTGAGGCAGCTACTCAAAACCCCTGTCAGACAGGTAGGAGCCCAGGATAGACCCCAGCAACTGTGTGAACCACAGACAAGATGGCACCTGGCCAATCCCTCAGGTTGATAATTATGAATTGTAGACATGGGAAATCATTTTTAAAAGATATGAACATTTAAAAAATTAATTTACAGAATGTTTCATTTTCTTTCTATTCTGGACCCAACATCTCCATAAGAGTCATTTTATAGCCGTCTTGGCTCCAACAATCGTGGTATTTTGCTGAGTCACCGGACTCACTCCTGAACAGTAATGACCCAGAGAGCCTTCCGAGAACCAGCTTAAAAATCGTTAGCATGAATCCTGGTCACAAAGAGGAGGAGTGCTCTTGATTTCATTTCTTGCAAGAATGATGCCTAGTGCTTAGCAATATTATGGAACCAACAGCCTTCTCAACAGGAGAGTCAGAAAAACAGGAAGAGAGAGAGGGAGGAGAAGGAGAGAGAAAGGGAGAAAGATAGGAAGGGTGAGAGGGAGGAAGAGAAAGACAGAAAAAAGGAGAAAAGCAATCTGAGAAACAAAATCCATACAGTTCCCCAACCTGTCAGAATTCTAGAACACAGGCTGGAAAAGCTCCTAAAGCTGGAACAGCCAATTGCTCACTTATAAACACATCAAACATCACCTGGGTTTCTCAATAGGAACCACAGGTATGGTATTTCTTAGAAATGTGTCAGCTGTTCCCAGCTCACACGTTATGAGCAAAAGCAGCGAAACAAATGACACCTGTCTGTGCTCTGTGGGTAACTGAAGATAGCTTAAAATCCAGGTGTTGGATTGTTGAGGACATGCTCATTCCTTCAGTAACTTTTGTTGTTACCTCCCTTCGTTCCAGGCAGGGTTTCATGACATTGATTATTTAAAGGTAAACCACTGGCCTGAGACTTCTTACCCAGCGTCATCTCCTTTGCCTCTTGCTTCACAAATGTACGTATTCCACATTCACCACAACTCCACCCTAACACTTAACACTCAGTATTGTAAGTACTGTGTCTATCCTGTTACAAAGTCACTGAGCATTACTTATTTCTCACATTTTATTAAGTAAATCATAGGCAGCCACATATGGCTGCCTGACAAAATCACCCCCAAATGTAGCAGTTTAAAACAGCGATGTTTGTTCTAGAGTTTCAGCGCAGGTGTTCAGGTGCAGGTGCAGCTTGGTGATTGTGGCACAAGTTCTCCCCAAAGCCTTCACTCCAAGCATTTATGGGGCTATGGTCATCTTCATAGATCATGGCAGGAGTAGCTGCTTCCAAGCTTGCTCCTGTGGCTGAAGGCAGGCTATATTTCAGTCCTTATTGGTTGTTAACTGAAGACACCATTTTTGGTTACCCGAGGTTCTTGTTAGTGTCACTGAAAACATGGCTGCTGTATTTCCCCAGAGTATGGGGCGCACCAGAGCATCAGTGAGCAAGATGCAAATCACAATCTCTCTGTGACTTAATCTCAGAAATAATTTGCCATCACTTTTGCTGTATTCTAATTTTAGAAGTGGAGCCAGCACACCCCCAAGGGGAGGAAAGTGAGCTGTGAACACCAGGAGGTGGGGTCACCAGGCCATTTGAAGCCCGACCACCACAGTACATACAGATATGTTGGGCAAGTAGATGAAGCTCTGGTCAGAAATGACTAGGTTGAGAATCAAGATGGCAGAATTGGGTAAGGACACATTTAAACGAAAGGAAAAACATTTAATCAGGATGAAGCAGAGAGGACGTATTTCAGGAAATAGGAAAGGACAGAACAACAGCAGAGGGGTACCTGGAGACTGACAGACACAGGAAAGAAGCGGTCACAACATTGTGGTGTTGCAGTGACTGATACTCCAGCAGCATCCAGCTAACGGCGATCTGAACTCCACCAGCAGCCAGAACTCCAGCAGCAACCAGGAGGGAAGGGACTTATTGTCAGTGGGAGTACAATGACTTATTGTCACTGGGAGCTTGGGAGATAAACCCAGACAAAGAACTGTCCCTCCTGCTGGTCTGCTTGATTTGACCAGGAGCAGAGAGAGAGCAGATGATCACAGACAGTCAGTGCCAGAACAGCGTGGATTTCACAGCCCAGGCAGCCCCCTAGAGCCAAATTGGGCTCAATTTTGCGTCAGGAGGCAAAGGCAAGAGAAAGGACTGAGCATACGCTAAGCTGGGAGTGACCTCATTTCTGACTCAGTGAACTGCATCAACGTCGCATTCTACAGGTTCCACCCAAGACAGGTCTGGGTAGCCCTCAGATCTGATGGCCAGCAGATCAAGAACTCTAGTATGGGCATGTCAGGCACCGTTTTGTACACTGTACACTGTGACAAATGCTTTAGGACCACAGGGGACAACAGTGAACTGCGCATGTGCTGAGCTCGCGAGAAATCACTGAGTTCAGTGGATTGCACTGGTCCCACAGGAAAATAATACCGACTATGGCATCACACGGGTCAAAATAGGTCCGTGTTGCACCCAGACCTAATGTCCAACAGGTTCTGGCAAGATCAGCGCCATCAACAACCTAGCTATGTAGGACACCTAGTGTTTCTCTAATCCTGAGACCTGCTCCTACTGAAAGTGGGAGAAAGGTTGCAGAGACAACAGTGCAGCCTCAGGACGGTAGCACAGGAGGTGGAGAGTGGTGAGCCAGGAACTGGGGCTGTGGAGACCACGGTGGAAATCTAACATAAAGACCCAGACCTAGAAATCGCTGGAGGTAGTGGCACAAATGGCTGCAAATAAAAAATTGTGTGCCAACTGCAATAAGTAAAATCAAGCTGTAGACCTGTGGGTGACACAGTTTAGAAACCTGCCCCAAGGAGAAGAATCTGATAACCAGAAGTACAATGACCAAGAGCAGAAGAGACAAAGGCACAATGAATATTACTGAAAACTTCCCTGTAAAGGAGCAAAACCCTATGCCAACCGCAGAGTTAACTGAGGAAGACATCGAGAAAATGGGAAACATAGAATTCATAAAACTCATTTTAAAGCTTCTGATAAAAAATGAGAAACACATACAAGAGTTCAAAGAATTTAAGGAAGCAATAAAGTAAATCAAGGTTGATACATCAGAAATTAAGAACACAGTAGAGCAAATTAAAAGTACTGTGTAGAGTTTCCAAAATAGAATGAAGCAAGGAGAAGAAAGAATCTCAGAATTGGAAGATATTTCCTGTCATCAGGGGGATGCAAACAAAAAGCTGGAAGCAGAGCTGGATCAGGCCAAAAAAAGCATTCAAGAATTGAAAGACACCATTAAGAGGCCAAATATAAGAACTTTGGGAATCCCAGAAGATGCAGAAAGAGAAACTGGTTTTACAAATATATTTAATGAAATAATCAAGGAAAATTTCCCTAATCTAGAGAAAGAATTGGGAAACGAGATCCAGAAGGGCACAGAACTCCCAACATGCTTGATCAAAAGTGATCTTCACCAAGACATATGATAATCAAGCTCTCTTCAATTGAACATAAGGAAAAGGTCCTTAAATATGCACGTGAAAAAAATCAATTGACATATAAAGGAATGACAATTAAACTCACAGGAGATCTCTCACAGGAAACTCTCCAGGCAAGAAGAGAATGGAGTGACATATTCCAGATTCTAAAAGAAAAAAATTGTTGACTTAGGATAACATATCCAGCAAAGCTTTCTTTTGTCTTTGAAAATGAAATAAAATTCTTCCACAGTAAAGAAAAATGAAAAGAATTTGCCTCTTGCTAACCTACCCCACAAATGATACTTCAAAATGTTCTCTTGACAGAGAAGAGGAATAGCACCTACCAAAACCAAAGGCAAACGGGAAGAACATCCCAGTAAAATGACAACAGAAGACTAAACCAATGAACAACCAACTCCTACAATGACAGGACCAAAGTACCACACATGCATATTAAACTCTGAATGTAAATGGCTTAAGCTCAATCAAACATCATAGATTAGTAGACTGGATTAAAAAACAAAGCAACATCTATTTATTGTCTAGAAGAGACACATTTTAACAAAACTCAGCGGAAACTATATCACATGGGTTTTGTTGTTTTCTGTTGGTTTCATCTCTTCAAAACACTTTCTTCTGATTAAATCAATCAGTGACTCATAGATCATACAGTAGCATCATTTTCTTCAAGAATGTTCTTGATTTTCATTTCTTCAGCTACACGTTAGTCATTTAGTAGCATGTTATTTAACTTCATGGTTTCTGTTAATTTCTTTTTTCTTCCATATGTTGATTTTGTTTTGGGGCTCTTCATTTAAGGGGATGTATAGTAGCTGTGTGATGGAGACTGTCTTATCTAGTAACATGTCATTTTACTTCATGGCATTGTAAATTTCATTTTTCTTTCTATTGTTGATTTTGTATTATGACTTTGCATTTGAGGGGATGTACAGTAGCTATGAAATGGAGACTAACATCCAGATGTGAGGATACAATGTAGTATGCATTTCTACTTCCAGACAAAGATGGGCTCCCAATGAAACTGCTCACTACATCTTGACAATAGGATTCTGGACACTTTGCCATTGTCCATGCCTGCAATGATGGACATATGACTGTGTATGAAGAACTATATTTTAGTAATGATATAGAGGAACTAGGTGTGTGGGGGGGAATTGTGGAGGGGATAAGGGAAATGCCAGGAGCCTATGGAACTGTATCATAAAATGATAATGATAATAATAATAAAGTATAAAAAATTTTTAAAAAGGAAATGACTGGGTTTATTTAATTATTTGAAAGACAGAATTACAGAGATCTCTCATCTGCTGGTTCAGTCCCCAAATGACCACAACTCCTAGGGCTAGGCCACACTGAAGCCAGGAGCTCAGAACATCTTCTGGGTCTCCCACATGGGTGCAGGGGCCCAAGCACTTGGGTCCTCTGCTGCTTTCCCAAACGTATTAGCAGGGAACTGGATCAGAAGAGGAGCAGCCAGGTCTTGAACTGGTGCCCATATGGGGTGCTAACATCACAGGTGGAGCTTTACCCATGATGCCACAGAGCTGGACCCAGGAGGCAGAGGGTAGCATTTTGGCACAGCTGGGTTAAGATGCCACTTGGACAGTCATTTTCACTTACTGGAGGGAGGGCAGTTAGTTCAAGTCTCAGCTCTTCCACTTTTGACCCAGTTTCCATGCTCCTGGCAGACAGTAGACGATGCCTCAAGTAATGGGGTTCTGTTATTCTACTGGGAAACCATGATGGAATTCCTGGTTATTAGCTTCAGCCTGCTACAGCAACCCCGACTGTACCAGACATTTGAGAAGTGAAACAGTGGACTGAAGATATCTTTCTCTTATTCACTCTGTCTCTCAAGTAAATACACCTTAAAAACAGACACAAAGATTGATAGCATTTGAACTCCTGTTAGAGTAACAGTACAACATGACTTCAGTTGAACATATGTTCATACACACTGGGGGTTTTAAAAGCAACTGATTGAAGCCAGGGCCAAACATATCATGCTTAGTGAATCGGTTTCTTTGTTGTTGTTGGTTTTTGTTTTTAGATTTATTTATTTTCATTGGAAAGGCAGGGAGGAGAAACAGAAGATCTTCCATCTGCTGTTTCATTCCCCAAGTGGCCATAATGGCCATAGCTGAGCCAATCCAAAGCCGATCCAAAGCCACAAGCCAGGAGTCTCCCAGGCAGGTGCAGGGGACCAAGGATTTGGGCCATCCTACACTGCTTTCACACACCACAAGGATGGAGCTGGATGGGAAGTGAAGCAGTCAGGATATGAACTGGAGCCCATATGGGATGCTTGCACTTGGAGGTGAAGAATTAACCAGTTGAACAAATGTGCTGGCTCCACTAATATATGTTCTTCAATGAAAAAATGTTCTTATGTTTAGCCAGGCACAAACATACTCCACTAGAGATAATCTTCCAACATTGCTTACAATCAGAAAAGACTATGCTACTGATTTTTAAAATTTTATTTTCTTTATTTCAAGAGACTGTTGGAGAGAGGGGGAGGGGCAAAGAGAGAGACTGCAGATAGCTGCAATGGGCAGGAGCTTGACTCCAGTGCTACCACTTTTGTCTAAGAGGATGTGAGCACTTCAGTTTCCCTCTGTCCCTGACAGACAACTAGAGTTTGGCTTGGGATCCTGAGAAGGAAAGCACATCACGATGATGGCAGCACTCCTGTGTCAGATGACCAGCCTCTGGGCTAAACCTTGAGACAGAGCTCAGCTGCTATCTTATGAAAGTCACTGTGCTTTGGAGGCCCCCTTTGTCAGCACAAGGTGGTGACACCTGCCTAATAGAGAATTATGAAAGCAAACAAGAAAGCAGGATTCTGTCCTTCTTCCTGTGCCTGGGACTATGGACATTTGCATGCCCTGCAAAAGCACCCTAAATCATTGTGAGGCTCTGATGCACCTGTGGGTTCCCTGGGTGGTGCAGAGGGGCCCTGCTTCTGCTGGTTTCACTTCCAGCTTTGTGTACAATCTCACAGAAGCAACACACACACAGAAAACTGATCTTCAAATCTTGAATGTTGATCATTTCTCTGGGCTAGCAATGACACTCTCTAATGACACTGGACAGTGATGCAAAGCTGTGGTGCCAACTCAGGCCTGTGACCACTAGGGGAAACAACCCACTCCTCATGGGATGCTGTGTGGTTAAGGAAAGTTGTGTGTATAATACCATTTCAAATTATTTGAAAGGCAGAGTTAGAGAAAGAGGAAAGAGAGAAGAGGGAGAGAGAGACAGACAGACAGACAGAGAGTCTTCTATCCTCTAGTTCATTCCCCAAATGATTGCAATGGTCAAGATTTGTCAAGGCGAAGGTCAGGAGCCAGGAACTTCATCCAGGTCTCCCACATGGTTTATAGGCACCCAAGCACTTAGGCAATCCTCCACTGCTTTGCTGGGCACAACAGGGAGCTAGATGGAAATGAAGCAGCCAGGACTTTAGCAAATACCCATATAGGAAGCTGGCACACAGGTGATAGGTTAACGTGCCGTGCCACAGCACCAGCCACCAAGATATGTGACTTTATCATGCATTAAGGAGCACCTGTACTAAAGTCACTTTTCCCTCTGGTCAGGCTCATGTTTTTCAAGTCAATTCTCATAACATGCAGAGGTTCTGAGGCTCCTCAGGGAAGCAGCCCAAAGCAGCAAAAAGGAAGCAAGGAGAGGCAGGTGTCAGAAGGGAAGCTTCTCCAGGAAAGCTTGGCCAGGCTGAAGTTTTCTTACTGGAGTCCAACTTGCTCTCCCAATGAAAAGAGTTCTCAGCACTGCCCCTGCAAAGGGCAGAGCCTGCAGCTGGCTTGAACCTCTAGGATTGCCAAGAACTAGTGTCCCACTGGGCAGCGGCTACCACTGTTGTCCTTGTCCCATGCTCCTTGTTCTTGGTGTCCTGATACCGGAGGAGCTGGGCTTTTGGCTTAATCTGGAGCTGGCGAGGCTCCACGGCCTAAGGCTGGATGTTCTGTTCTCTTCTGTTTATGTTATTTTCCAGCATGCAGATAGAAGGCTCCATTCAACACCATCCTCAAATGTCAGAAAATGTTCACATGGCCCAACGGGCTCTGCTGAGGCTAGCACTGGGAGAAGACCAGACCTCGGGAAAAGGCAGGAAGGAAGTGGGATAGGCTTCTCTTGCCTGGATTGAAAAACCTGTGACTCGTGTAGATGTCTGCCAAGTACTAAGAGACTTCTTTTTCATGGGAAGCAGATTTTGAGAAACCAGGAAGAAGAGGTGAGGAACTGGAGGTTCAGTGGTGTGAAGTCTGAAAGCTGCAAAGCACCTTCAAGAAGCCTAGAAGGGAACACGCGCAGGTGCGTTCATGGCCAACAATGACTGCTGTGATGTGCTGCCTTTGAATGAGGCAGACAGTAAACTGGGCTTGAAGGATGAGTAAGGCTTACCCAATGGCCACTGGCAGTCAGTAGAAGAGACACGAGCTTTCCTCAGAGATCACGGAGGGCACCAGGGAGGTAGGATCTCAGGGTGCCTGAGCTTGATCTTTATCAAGAAAGACAAGAGGTGGCTTTGGTTTAAAAAAAATGGGGGCCCGGCAGCATGGCCTAGCAGCTAAAGTCCTCGCCTTGAATGCACTGGGATCCCATATGGCCACCGGTTCTAATCCTGGCAGCTCCACTTCCCATCCAGCTCCCTGCTTGTGGCCTGGGAAAGCAGTCGAGGACAGCCCAAAGCTTTGGGACCCTGCACCCGTATGGGAGACCCGGAAGAAGTTCCTGGATCCTGGCTTCGGATCGGCAAAGCATCAGCCGTTGCGCTCACTTGGGGAGTGAATCATCGGATGGAAGATCTGCCTCTCTGTCTCTCCTCCTCTCTGTATATCTGACTTTCCAATAAATAAATAAATCTTTAAAAATTGGAGAAAATGGTATGCAAGAGATACTAGAAATGAAGAGAGGAAAGAGATGCTATTCTGTCCACTGCAACTGTATCAGCAACATGAGGTTAGCAAAATAGTGGCATGGCTTAGTGGCTCAACTACATACTCTCCAGTCAGCCACTGTCTCAATGAACTATGCTGCTGTAACAAAGAAGCACAAATTGGCTGGCTTAGGTATGGGAAACATATTGTCTCAGAGTTCTGGAGGCTAGAAAGTTCAAGATCAAAGTGTTGGCAGGACTGGTTCTTCCAGAGGGCTGCTACGGAGAATCTGTCCCTTGCCTCTGCCCCAATTGTCAAGGTTTGTGCTGCTGCTCTGCGGAGCTCCCTGGCCTCAGGAGACAGCACCCTAATCTCAGCCTTTATCTTCACATGGCGTTCTCGCTGTGTGCCTGTCTCCGTCCAAGTTTCCCCCCATTTGTAAAGACAGTTATATTGCATTAGGGCTCATCTTAATAACCACATCTTTACTTTATCGTCTGCAAAGACCATTTTTTCCAAATAAGGCTATTCTAGTCACAATACCAGGGTTAGGACTTCAATATCTTTCTGGGGAAACGGTTCAACCCATAACAGCCATGTAAGTTTAAATCCCAACTCTACCACTTACTGGCTGTGTGGTCTTGGGAAAATTACTTGTGTGGTCTTGCAAAAGCTGCTTAGTGTCTTTTCACCCCAGTAACCCGTCTCAGATGGAAGGAAGAATTCTCTTGCTGCAAGGAGTAGCACAAAGTAAGTGCCCAATAAACATCAGGGGTTACTAACGTGTGCACAGAGGAAGGCTGTGGAAGTCAAGCATTGGCATCACTTGCATCCCAGGAATGTAGACCCAGGGGTCCTTCGAGGTCTGTTTGACTCATTTCTTTCCTCCCAGTCCCGCCCAGGGTGCCAAGCCTTGTGTGTGCCTGGGACCTTAGGGGGCTCAGTAAATAGTCTCTGTGGTTTATGACTCTATAACTCTTTTTTTTTTTTTTTACTACGAGCCGCTATGCCCCCAAGGAGACAGAAACTGAAATGCGGTCCATGTTTCCTAGGATTGTGGCTGAATCTCAGTGAATCTCTCAGTGCCAGGACTCAGAACAGAGGCTTGGGAGCTGGCTCTCGTTACATGGCCTGTTGAGGCTCCTGATGAGCCCACCGTGGCCCCTCTGTTCCTAAGGCTGCAGCGCCCACCTGCCTTGCTGCTGCCCCAGTGGCCCCTGCTGTGTGGCAGGCTTGACACTGTCTCCCTGCACAGCCTCCTGTTCCCTCCAGTCCTAGCTGTAGTACATAGCCTTGGGGGGCTATGCGAGGCTCTGCCAGTGCACTGGGGTCTCACTGCTTCCCCTAGAAGGGAGGAAGGACACCCCTGCTTCTAGTAATCCCGCTCTCCGGCTTTCTGAAGTCAAGCTTGTCTGGGGACCATCCCATCCCTGCTCTCAAACCCAGCTAGACTGGGGGCATTTTCATGCTCCCTGCTTTCCCCAGGTGTGCCAGGCATTTTGGAGTGCTCTTGGTTCCCTGGAGGACTCAGGCTCCATAGAGCAAAACCAGGAAGACGCTTGTGGTAGAGGCTGGGCTCTCTGTGCCTTCTTCGCTGATCCCTCCCTTACCACAGGCGCAGACCCAGACCAGCCTATTGCCTCAAAGGGGAAATACCAGGAAGGTGTATGTGTGATGGGGAGGGGGCAGTTAATATTTTAAAAGTATTATCCCAGTTTGTTTTGGCACATAAGTCAATGGTACTGGCCCAGGCACTCGAAACAAGAGGACCTTGAGTCAGGTTCCTGAGGTCTCACACACACCTCCTTCCCCGCAGAAGCCCTCACAGCTTGTCTATACACCCAAGGGGTGCTGTTTCCACAATATTCCAGTGCCCCCACCATGCCTACAGAAGTGCTGCTCCCATCTGTGCCCCCAAACATCATTGCATTCCAGAGAGCACACCCACGCTCTCGGTATTATAGTTACTACTCCACATCCTGACCTTAGCGCCCGGAACCAGTCCTGGCTGCAAAGGGAAGGCTTTGTCCTTGGCTCCCTGGAGTGACCTTGAAGAACTTTGCCTCTCTGGGCCTCGTTTTCCTCATAGGCAAAATGGGGACAGGAACATCCCATACTGGGTTGCTGGGAGGATTCAATAATGCCATCTAACTAGGGACCCGGTGGCTATCAGGGTGGAAAGCAGCAGCTGTGGCTTGCAAGGTCAGGATGTCATGGGCTTCACCTGTGTGGCACAGGGAGCCAGCAGTTGGACAAGCAAGGTCACCCCACAGCAGTGGGACCTGGCCCGTGTACTGCACCCAACAGAAGGGCAGGCACTAAAACCCATTCATGCTTTAAACCATCCCAGATTACCATCAGTGTTGACCCATTCAATAAGTAAGCCCAGCTGGAATGTGAGCCATGAGCTGGGCACTCTCATACCCCTGGCAAAGACGCCACAGAGTGTTGGAGGAGGCAGACTCAGACTGAGTCACAGAACAGAAATGAAAAAGACTGGACCAACTGGGGCAACACAGTCCCGAGCAACACTGTTTATTTGTGATTGCTTATGGATTCACATCACCTTTAGAGCCACTGTTTTGTTAAGAAGGATTTGGGAAGTCTTGCAGAAATAAGGAATTTTGCTCAAGATATCACGTGTGAGACTGGCCCTGGAGGCTGTCACTAAACACAGTTGGAGGACAGAGATAGTCCAAGCTCAAGGGACAGCCTGGGCAAGCACGTGGCTTTGTGCACACACTGTCCCTAGGAAGGAAGCTGGATGCTCTCCTGAAATGCTCCCAACCCTGACTCTCTCACCTCACCTCTTTCAACTGCCTGTTAAATGCCACTTTCTCAACAAGGCCTTTCCTAACCATCAGTGAATACAAGTTTTCAGGAAACTTGTGAGCTTGTTAGTAAACATAGCTATTCATGAAGCTCAAATTACCTAAATTTAGAATTAAATTGTACTACAACTAAATTGGTTAAATTAAATGTAACCAAGAATGTAAATAATACTCAAAATTCTCTATTTGGTGTTGACTTATGTTTCTGTTATCTAAATTTGACTTTATTTACATTCATGCTGTCCCTGTTGTATACATTCTATCTAATGATGTGCTACAGTTTCATATTTAGTCATAACAAATTCATAATTTACAATCTGTCATGATGGGAATACTCCCCCTTTGAAATTGTCCATTGCTGCAAATCAGGGCTTTCCTGCCTTAGTAAATCCAGTTATTTACCAACTCTGTACTGCTAACCATCCTATTTAAAATTATAACAAGAAACAGGTGTTTCACAGAGCGGTTAAACCTGTTTGGGGGGCTTGAATCCCACACTGGAGGGCCTGAATTCAAGGCCCAGCTCCACTCCCAATTCCAGTTTCCTGCTAATGTGTACCTTGGGAGGCAACAGATGATGGTTTAAGTAGCTGAGTCCCTGCCATCTGTGTGAGGGACCTGTATGGTGCTTCAGGCTCCTGGTTTCAGCCTGGTCTGGTTCCAGATGCTGCCGGCATCTGGAGAGTATCTTCTAAATTAAATAAATACTCGGGCCCGGCATGGTGGCGCAGTGGTTAAGGTCCTCGCCTTGCACGCCCGGGATCCTATATGGGCGCTGGTTCTATCCCGGCGGCCCGCAACCCTTCCAGCTCCCTGCCTGTGGTCCGGGGAAGCAGTTGAGGGCAGCCCAAGGCTTTGGGACCCTGCACCCGCAAGGGAGACCCGGAAGAGGCTCCTGGCTTCAGATTGGCATAGTATCGGCCGTTGTGCTCACTTGGGGAGTGAATCATCGGACGGAAGATCTTCCTCTCTGTCTCTCCTCTCTGTGTATCCGCCTTTCCATTAAAAAATAATAAAAATAAATCTTTAAAAAAATTAAATAAGTACTTAAACAGTTATCACCACTTTCAGACCCACTCACTCTGTTTTCTTTTTCTCCCCATAGACTATATTCATATGAAAATACTCTTCAAAGTTGATGGAAAGTGGAACTAAAAGATTACATTTATTTTGGGACAAAACATTTTGAAATCCATGCTGCACCTGCAGCAGCCAGGGATGTCCTAAAAATGCATGTTCTTGAACCCCACCCCAGGAAGACTGAGTCAGAAACTCGGGAAGAGGCCCAGCAATCTGTGTTTGTGAGAGTCTAGTGCTGCCCCACGCCTAAAGATCACTTCAACATAGCGGCTCTTAGATGGGGCTGTTTTGTCTTCCATGGGACATGTGGCCGTATCTGGAGCTGGGCAGGTGCCACTGGCATTTGGTGGACTGACAGCTTATTCTTTTTCAGTGCCAGGGTAGCCCCACAGTCAAGCCCAAGTGTCAGCAGTACACAGGCTGTGAAACTCTGCAACAAGCTATCTTTACCCTTCCACTATCACTCAACCCTCCTTCTGTTTCATCCTGTAACATCTTCTGAGCTCCTAGTGGTTGCAATAACCAACCTGTCCATCTGTGACAGTCAACTGTTGCAAGGAAGGCACAAAACTGGGCATTTGCATTCTGAAAATTTCTACATTGAAACTGACCTTTACAATACAGTGTGTGATGTGTTATCAGGGGGTTGCTCTCACTCCATACTGGAAACATCAGTGAGGGCTTCCTGGAGGAGGAGACTTCACTGAGAAGATTTCAAGGCAGAGTTGGAATTAAGTATTGGAGGAGGAGACAGGGAGTCTCTTTCAGATATGAAGCATGTAGTTTGTGGCAGTCACTCTGTACTAAGGGTTTAAGCAATATCATTTCATCTAATTCCTTGTGACACCTAAGGCCAACACTCCTATTCTCCCCATTGTACAGATAGGGACACTGAGCCGGGAGATATGGTTTGCCTGTGGTTACCCACCAGGGAAATGTTGAAGCAGGAATTTTGAATCCATACCTGTGAACTGCAAAGCCTAGAAGCAAGTGGTTGCTGTTTATAGAGAGCACAGGGAGTAGACTTGATTTTTTTTAATGCAGTGAAACCTTGGGCTATGGGTTATTTTGTATTTCTCTGCATCCCACATTCATACGCTGAATTCCCAACCCTTAATACCTTAGAATGTAATTAATTGCATTTGAAGATGGCTCAGTTAAATGAGGCCTTCAGGATGGGCTTGATTCCAAGGTGATTTGTGAGCTTATGAGGAAAGAAAGGGATGCCAGGTGTTCACTTGCACCGTGGAAAGCTGTGTGAGGTCACGGGAGGGAAGTGGCCTCTGCAGGCCAGGAGGACATCTAATGTGTTTCTCTTGTTTAAGCTGCTGGGTCTATGGTTCTTTGCCATGGTGGCCCTGGAAACACATATGCCTTCTTCCTTCTTTGAAGACATTGCTTTGATGGAAAACTAAAGGGCTGTTGCAGTATTCTGTTTTCACTGCTATAGAACCAACAAGAATGATAGCTTTTCGACTTGCTCCTCTCTCTTGAACCAAGCTTGAACCAAGGCTGCTGGGAGACAGTTGTTCCTCCTGGCTTGTGTGAACATGAGCCCACATTCATGTGAGACTGTGCAGGGTGTGCAAGAGGAGAGGCAGACTGTGGGTGGTAGAGAGGAACAGAGACCTGGGGGTGCCCTGTTTCCTGGCTGCATCAGCAGCAGCCGTGGTCCACCTCGCCTGGCTGATGCTTATGCACCCAGATTCCTGTGCAGCAGAACACTGGGACCTTAGCTGGAGATAAAGGCCGGCATCTGCCAGTGTGCACCCATGATTGCAAAACCACTAAGAAGTTTTTCCTCTGCTTATGACCCCTCTGTGCTGCTTCTGGAGGGCATGGGGTGGCACTGGCACCAATAAATGCAGGGGTGGAGTCTTCCAGCAGTCCAGAGAGAGGGAGAGCCCATGTTAGACTGAGCTGAATTTAGTTAGAATGAAAGCAATGTGGTATTTTTGTACACCCAAATTTATGCATTAAGACTCAAACCAACTGTGCTTGACTTTCAGAATTAGGATACCAAAAAGCAGGCAGAAGCCACTTCAAGGCAAGGCTGAAAACACTTCTTTCAGCGGGAGGCACAATGAGCCAGGAGAGAAGGAGCTGTAAGCTACCCAGTGTTTTTCTCCTGCCTCTGCTGCTGTCTCCTGGCTCTGTTTTGTCTCCTGACTAGGACTAATTATGCTTGTCATCTGCATCAGAGGGACGGGGCTAAGATTAACAACTTAATGTGGGGAAAAGCTCTTGGGCTCAGTAGATGAAAGGGGATCTAATTAGCAAGGCCAGCAACGACCAACCGCTGGCAGGCAGGCAAGCAGGCAGGTGAGGGCAGACTCTACTCCAAGTACTTACCCAAGAGCCAGTGCTAGTTCCTGGGAGGAGCTTCTGCAAATTGCAGCCAAGGCTCCAGCACTGAGAGGGGGCCTTGCCCCATTTCCCCAGCCCTATAATTCAGTGATTTTTCAAAAGAGGAGGGGAGGAAAGAAGGCAGGAAGTAAGAGAACAGAAAGTTACTACAGACATCCCTTTTCGCCCAGTGCAGCCTGAGCAGCATTAATAGGAGTTAATGGCAAATAAACAGGCAGGCAATAAGTAGCAGTCAATTGGTGACCAGAGAGGTACAGGTTCAAATCCCAACTCATGCTCTTGCCGGATGCAGGAATTCAGGCAAGGCAGCTCTGCCTTTATGATGCAGGTTCTACCTTTGCCTACTTCACGGAGTGAGAAGGCTTAGCTTTGTTTGTGTTGGACTCATGTGTTTTAGATAAATAAAAACCAATATCAGTGCTGCCTGGCACACAGTAGGTACTTGAGTACTTGAAGTATTGGTTGGATCACATGTTTCTTGTGTCATTTATAGTGGACACTGCAATGTTGAGCCATACAAACTTCTTGCTACCTTCACAAAGCAGATGTATGCGTCAGGTAATGGGCTCCATCAATTCTTAAATCCACCCCCTCACACACACACACTAGGATGGCTTGTTTCTTTTAAATGCATCACCTGAATATGCTTTAAAAATAAAACATTTAGGGCCCAGTGCCATGACTGAATTGGCCTTGTAAGCATTAACATCCCTATGGGCTTTGGTTTGTGTCCCAGCTGCTCCACTTCCTATCCAGCTCACTGGGAGCTTTCCCAGAGAGCAGCAGAGGATGACCCAAAGCCTTGGACCCTACGCCTGCTTGGGAGATGTGGAAGAGGCTCCTGCCTCCTGGTTTTGGATCAACTCAGCTGTGGCCATTGCGGCCACTTAGGGAGTGAGCCAGCAGATGGAAGATCTTTCTCTCTTCTTTCTATAAATCTTCCTTTTCAACAAAAATAAAAATAAAACCTTTAGATGGTCAATGTTGTGGCACAGTAGGTTGTTGCCACTTGTGACATGGGTATCCATATCAGCTTACAAGTGTCAGCCCTGGCTGCTTCACTTTTGACCCAGCTCCCTGCATATGTGCCTGAGAAAGCAGTGGATGACGGCCCAAGTGCCTGGGTTTCTGCCACTCACAACGGAAACCCAAGTGGAGTTTTGGGCTTTTGGTTTTGGCCTGTGCCAGGTCCCCCCTGTTGCAGCCATTTGGAGAATGAAGCAATAGCTGGAAGATTCTGTCACATTTTCTCTCGTCACTTTGAATCCCAAATAAATCACTCTTAAAAAAATGTACAACCTGGTCACAGTTTCCTCTTTAAGAACTAGAGGGGATCATTTATTTACAACACCCTAAATTTGCCAACGAGTTGTTGACAATTTTGAAGTTAAGTACTGGTGCAAGTCTTTAACCTTTTCCTGCAAGACTTCCCTGCAGAATCAGAGCTGCTGTTTACCTGTTATGTAAGTGAGGACCTGGTGGGAATGGAAGTCTGTTCCCAGAGAAACAGGAATAGTTCTGTTCCCAGAGAAAATGAGAAAGATCAGTTTCCACTGGACTTTTGTCCTTCCCAGCATTTGTCACCAATGCCACCCAGCATGGATTAGTGTCACTATTGAGTTGGTGTCTGTGTCCCCACAGGGCTCTGGGCTCAGGGAGTAAGTGCTCTGGCCTTGCGTTTCTGATGGGCTCTCAGTATGGCTCCATGTGGTCCCTGAAGCTCTGTGTGAGCAGGAGCTGTACCAAGCACTCTCTTTACAGGATTTCATGTCATTCTCACAGCAACAGTGCAATGAGAGTGCTTCTTGAGAATTCTTTGGGGATGAGGAACTTGAAGGACAGCAGGTTTGGGGACTGGACTGTGTTCTACAGCCAAAGCATAGCTGGCAGTGCCCTGCTCATTTATGCTCAGACTCCAGGGCAGCTCCCCAGTGCCAGTCCCCTAGTCCCCCATGCAGCCTTGAGGGATAATTGTAGAAAAGGATGGGCAGAGCTGGGCTGGCTGGAGATATTGGGAGGGCTGGGTAGTGGGCTCCAGGGACCAAATTCAACTTGTGAGTTTCAACCGTTCAGCTCCAGAGCTACTCAGGAACAGAGCGGCATTGTAGGTGGATTTCTCAGCATTGGAAGCTGATCTCTGCAATGATTAGCTGAGCAACTTGGGAGAGTTTTCCTACCTTTTAAGTCACAGTTCCCCTCCTGCAAAATGACAATTAAAACAAATAAACCATAAAACCAAAACCATTGTTAAGATACCACACCATACCCTTTTTGTAGGTTACTAGCAAAAAGGAGTTGGTCAACATATAGAGAGAATGGAACCTGTTCACTGTTGGTGGGAGTGTGAAATGATGAAACTGCTGTGGAAAACAGGATGGCTTGGCTTCCAAGAATTAAGAAGAGAATCAGGGGGGCAGGCTTTACCACGTTAGCCAAGACACTGCATGAGATGGCCTCATCCATATCAGAATGCCTGCATTCAAGTCCCAGCTCCTCTTCTCATTCTAGCTTCCTACCAATGCAGATCCGGGGAGGCAGCAGGTGATGGCTCAGGCACTTAGGACCCTATCACCATGGCTCCTGGTTGTGGCCTGGTCCAGTCCTGGATGTTGTAGGTACTTGGGAAGTGACCCAACAAACGGAATATCTTTATTTCTGTCTCTTTTTTCTTCTGTTTTTTTTTTTAACAGTCTAATTTAAAAAACAAATAATTAAAAAGAGCAACTTAAACATTTTTTCTTGGTATATGTCTAGAAGAGCTTAGAGCATCCATGACATTAGTTAAAAGATAGGAGTAACTGAAGCATCTCTCAGGGGATGCATAGACAAGCAAGGTGTGGTGTGTGCACACAAAAGGTTAGTGGTCGGCCTTACAAAGGAAGGGGCTTGGCTGCATGCTCCAGCAGGATGCATCTTGAGGACCCTGAACCAAGCAACATCCACTGGTCACAAAAGGTACCTGAAGTGGTCAAAGTCAATAGGGAAAGTAGAACGGTGATTATCAGGAGCTGTGGGAAGAGGGGAAAAGGAGGATGCTGTTTAATTGGGCGGAGTTTCTGTTTTGCAAGATACAAGAGATCTGCAGGTGGATGGTGGTGACGTGGATGGCGGTGACCTGAACATGTTTACACTTCCTCAACAGTGCACTTCACAAGGAATCGTGCACAGAAAAACGACTGAGATGGGAAACGTGATGTTAGGTGCACATTCTCTCCATTTAAAAACGGACCTGACACAAAGCCAACCGACTCATCTACCTCTGAAGAATGCTGTGAGGGCCAGATGAGACTGCATCTGGCACATTAGCTCTACCGAGAAGGAGGGGTTAATGGCCCACATGCCTCAGCAGCTCCCACCCAACCACGCATTCTCTGAGAGCCTTTCTATGCCCTTGGCCGCAAAGCTGTGGTGAGCACCATCAGACTCTTACCCAGTGTGCTGGCCACACAGAGAGGTTTATTGTCAGGTTTAGTTTAGGATTGTTTGAAAAGTAGCAAGAGGACTTCAGGTGCACTTGCCGACTTCAAAGCTGACACTTCTCACCACCCACAGTCCTGGGGAGTGTTTGGAACTAGCCTCCAGGCAGGGCTGGGCAAGAACAGGGCCTGACAGGGTGAGGTCTCATTTTTATGTCTCTGCCAGACACTGGTGCCAGTTTGCTACCAGCTGCCCGAATCTTCCAGGGCTGCCAATAAAACATTCAGGAATGCTCACCGAGCCTGAAATGCAAGGCGTGCAGCCTGGCAGCTGATCAGCACATCTCTCAGCACCAGCCGGCACCCTGTGCAGAGCAGGCACAGCAGCTCCGTTCACAAGCACCCTGCTCTTCGCATGTATGATCTCATTTGATCCTCAGCACAGGGGTGTTACTCCTCAGATGTGAAAGCTCAAGTTCAAAGACTTAAAATGAGTGCTGAAACTATGAGTGGAAGAAATGGGATTTGAACTTGAGTCTTGTTAGCTGCTACCCATTTTGTTATGCTACACTGCATATAAGCGTGCTAGTGTATGAATGCATGGTTACAGGAAAATCGAGGGCAGGGGTGGCATTGTTTCCAAATGTGTTCACCGACACATTTCAAAGCCTTGTCCAAGAATTCTCCAGTAATGTACTGAGTGTCTTCCCTGTGGGGATCACAGCATATAAAGTCAGGTCCCAGGCAGCCCTGTCCTTAGGGCTCACAATCACTTGGGGAAGTAACACGTACTAACTAGTAGGAGCTACTATTTATTGATGTTGCTGGGCCAGCTTTCACAGAGGTTATTTTTTTATCTGTATCTCCAAAAGAGCTTGTGAAAGAGGCCCTAGTATTTTTGTTTTTTAGATGAGGCTTAGATAGGCTTTAAAAAAGAAAAAACTAATCTATGGATGCTGCCATTGTGGCAGAATGGATAGAACCATTACCTGTGATGCCAGTATCTCATGTGGATTCCAGTTCATGTCCTGGGTGCTCCACTTCTAGTAAAGCTGCTCATTGGGAAAAAGCAGCAGAAGATGGCCCAAGTGCCTGGGAGACTTTGATGAATCTCTTGCCTCTGGCCCGGGCCTGGCCTTTGCAGCCAGTCGTCTGGGGCACAAACTAGAGGAGGGAAGAGCTTTGTTTCTTTCTCTGTTTTTCTGTAACTTTGACTTTTGAATAAATAACTAAATAAACACTATTTTAAAAGATAATGGTCATTTTTTAAGGGAACCTATGGTAGCATAACTCAGTACTTCTCAAATGGTTTTAATTGGACATAAGTGCTTCTCAGTGCCCTGCTACATAAGGAACAGACCAAATACAGGCGTTTTGTATTTATGTATGTTGAATAAAGTTGTTTTTTTTTTAAGAAGTTCATCTTGTATTTCATGTTTTTTTATTCCATTTGTAAATAATTCACCTTTTTAAATTTTGCAAATGTATTGCTCTGCAATGAATCACAAAGGCCAACTTCTCTGCTATAGGTGGTTTGCAAAACACTGAAACAAGGACACACAGAGGACCTGGACTTTAAACAGGGCAGCTCAACTCCAGAGGTTGGGTTTGTCCTCAGGGTTGGAAGATGAGTGCTGCAGCTCCAGGCGGTGCATCTGCAGGCCAAGGAGAAGAAAGGGAGAGATGCCTTATCTCCTTGTATTTGTCCGGCCTGTCAACTTGATACCTACACCACAGCCTGCATTCCTATCTTTGTCTTGTTCAGATATCCACAAAGCTTGCTTCATTACTTCACCCACATTTGCATTTGAACATAGCCTCCCCCGAGCTGCAATCCCAGCCACCCTGCACATTAACTGTGGCCCTTTTGCTCACTAACCCTTCTCTGTCTAACATGGTAACCATTAATTACTTGTGTCTACTAAACGTTTTAAGTGTGGTTAGTCCAGGGTGAGATGTGCTGTAAGTATAAAACACAGCAGATATTTTGGGCTCAGTGTAATGGCTCAATGACCAAATCTTCGCCTTGAAAGCACTGACATCTTGTGTGGGTGCTTGTTTGTGTCCTGACTGCTCTATTTCCTATCCAGCTCCCTGCTTGTGGCCTGGGAAAGCAGTAGAGAATGGCCCAAAACCTTGGGACCCTGCACCTGCGTAGGAGACCCAAAAGAAGCTCCTGTCTCCTGGCTTTGGATCGACACAGCTATGGTCATTGCAACGACTTGGGGAGTGAACCAGCAAACGGCAGATCTTTGTGTCAATCTACCTTTCCAATAAAAATAAATCAATCTTTTTTAAAAAAACTATCATATTTCGAAGATTTTGTTTGAAGAAAAAAATATGTTATCTCATTACGAACTTTTACATTTATTACATGTTGAGACAATGTTTTGGATATACAGTATTAGATTAAATGCTCTTAATAAAATTAATATCACCTGCTTCTCTTTCTGCCATGAAAAGCAGGTATTCAAGAATTGAAATTACCTGTGTGACTCCCATTAAATTTCTATTGGACAGATCTGTGCTACTCCTGATGCTGTGTTTTCTTCACAACAACTGTCCTCACTAGACAATACATGATCTGTTTATGGTTTTTTTTTTTTAATGTATTTTCATTTTCTTTGAAAGGCAGAGAGAAGACAGAAGCAGAGAAATCATCCATTGGCTGGTCCACTCCCCAAGTGCCTACAATAGACAGCAGAGCACTAGGCCAAAGTAAGAACCCAGAACTCAATCTAGGCTTCCCACGCGAGTGGAAGGGGCCCGAATGCCTGGGCCATTATCTGCCGTCTCCCAAGGAGTACTATGTTATGTGTCTGATTGTCAGCCTTTCCCACTGCAACACGATGTCAGCAACTTACATTCCAGGTCCCTGCTCTAATCTGAGAGCCTAGGATGGTGCCTGGAATAATGCTGTAGGTATCCCAGAGCTGTCATATGAATAAAGGAATTAATGAACAAACAAGGCCAACAGGGCTGCAACATCTCTCTGGCTCCTTTCATCTTTGTGTCTATGTCATCTTGCACTTGCGACAATTTGCTTTAAAATATATGTTTGTAAAAAACACAGTGCATATTTGTCCATTAACTTTAATTGACACTCTCAAGGAAGTTAGAGAATATTCAAAGTGCCCTACTCAGAAATTCATACTCTAGAGGAGGCTGCTTAAGCTTTTCAGAAATAGAAATAGACACCAGCGGTTTGTTAATTAGCATCAAGGATGTCAAAACTAATTATGCATGCTGGAGAAAGAACAGTGCTCCAGGTAGCTTAGCCAGAAACATCATAGCTCAGCTCTCCTGAAAAACAAGATACGAGGATCAGCAAATTCAGCAACAAGGCACCCTGGGCAACCACGGCTGGAGCCCCTGAGTGCCATGCCTCCCTTTCCCCACTGGCCCCAGGCTTGACCTATGTGCACGGAGGGTTGGTTTCTCTTACACTCAATCTTTCATGTGGAGCGTTTGCAGGACATCCTCCTTTCACCCCCAACTTGACAGGACTGATTGCAGTTTTTATGCCCAAATTGCTAATAAACACAAGCCTGGAAGAAGTTGGCCTAGAGATCTGCTTTCATAATAGCTTGCTGCAGGTTGCAAGGTGGGAGGGTTAGGAGCTATACCTTCCTTCCACCCCTGCCCTTATCTCCTCTGGTTGCTGTAGGCTACTGGTAATTATGGAGAGAGGCAGACAGTTGTTAAACCAACAGATTGGTTTAGTCTTAATAGAGACCAATAGACTGTCTCATCTCTGATGCTGCTCCCTTGTGTATGCTTCTTCTCCAGCCCCCCTCTGCTATCACACCTGACGCTGGTCCAGACAGCACTGTCTGCATTTCAGCTGTGGTGGTTCTGCTTCTTCCCTGCCAGTTGCAATAAGCCACTTCCATAGCCTCAGAGGTCAGGGCAAGTTGTTCTGTCTGTGACGAATCACAGCCAGGCTCCTGGAATTAGCCTGTGTCTTTATTCACCACTTGGGAGAACAGAGGTTTTCAGTCTTCAGAAACACTGCCTAACAGCTCCCAAATGCAGGGTTTGGTGGGCAGGCCCTGAGTCCACTTACACAGATTGCTCAAATACTGACAATGTTTCTCATGGGCATACACCACTCTTTGTGCACTTCTATAGCCAGAGACAATTCTCTGTGCTGTGTTATATCCTGAAGGAATACCACACTGCCCCAGGCTTCTGCTCCTCAGAGGCTGTTGCTACTGAGCTTATTGCAAACTATTGGGCTGCAAAAGAGCTGCATGGCAGCTAGGCCAGTGATGTTGACAGTTTTCAGAATCATTTTGTTTTTTAAACAAAAATTCAATTAAAAAAGTGAAAAGTTGAGCCCGGCGGTGTGGCCTAGCGGCTAAAGTCCTCTCCTTGAACGCGTCAGGATCCCATATGGCCACCAGTTCTAATCCCGGCAGCTCCACTTCCCATCCAGCTCCCTGCCTGTGGCCTGGGAAAGCAGTCGAGGGCAGCCAAAAGCCTTGGGACCCTGCACCCACGTGGGATACCCGAAGGAAGTTCCTGAATCCTGGCTTTGGATCTGGATAGCATCGGCCGTTGCGCTCACTTGGGGAGTAAATCATTGGACGGAGGATCTTCCTCTCTCTCTCTCCTCCTCTCTGTATATCTGACTTTGTAATAAAAATAAATAAATCTTTTTTAAAAAAAAGTGAAAGGGGTAATGCAAGCTCCATGCACCAGAAGGTTGTACTTGTCCATGCGCCTCCTGAGGGCCCCGGCACATCTGAGCCAAGATGCCCCATGCTGCTTGTGCATTACAGGGTCCACAGTAGAACACTTTCTGCTCAGAGCATGCTCCCTTTCCATCTGGAGAAGGTGCCCATTCAGGCTGTCATTCAATAAACACCTATAAGTTCCTCCTATGTGTCGGGCAGAATGATGGCTCCCAAGAGGTTGATATGCTGGCTAGGTTCATCAGACAAGGGCTTGGTGGGACCACAGTGATGCAGGCAGCCACAGAAGTGCAGCAGTGAGGCCTGTGACTGCCCTGGGGCTGCTGGAGAGCAGGAAGGGAGGTCGCAGGTGACTCGATGTTACGGTGGTGGAGAACAGTGTGGGACTGAGGACAGCAAGGACACAGTGGGTTTTCCAAACCAAGGGAATGGCACATGGAAAGAATGGGCATTACAACTAACCCATGTGACAGAGATCAGTGTTTCTGCATATGTGACTTTAAAACGAATGTGAAAAACGGATTTAAAGGAAATTTATTTGTTACCAAAAACAAAAACACCTTGAAATCTGGGGATGATTTATTTATTTTACTTGAAAGTCACATTTACAGAAAGAGAAGGGGAGAGATAGAGAAATTTTCCATCTGCTCATTCACTCCTCAAATGACTGCATTGGTCAGAAATGGTCTGATCCAAAGCCAAGACATGGAAGCTTCATCTGGAACTTCCATGTGGGTGCAGGGACCCAAGGTTTGGGTCATCCTCTGCTGCTTTCCCAGGCCATCAGCAGAGAGCTGGATTGGAAGCAGAACAGCCAGGACTAGAACCAACACCCATATGGGATGCTGGCATTTCAGGCAAAGTATTTGACTGCTATGCCACCATGCCATCCCCCGCCAGATTTTTTTTCAAGCAAATTTTAAAGAAACAGTGACTGGGTTTAGACACTCTTCAATCTCCCCCTACTTGTGAGAAGAGCTCCTACTCTCCTGGTCTTGCATTTTGGGAGGATAAGTGAGGAAGCTTGATGGTGGGGCTGGCATTGTGACTCAGCAGATTCATCCCCTACCTAGTAGAGCAGCATCTCATATGAGTGCCAATTAGAGAACTAGCTGCTCCACTTCTAATCCCACCTCCTGCTACTGTACCTGGGCTGGCAGTGGAAAAAGACACAAGGACCTGGGCCCTTGTCATCCATGAGGGAGACCCTGGTAGCTAGTACCTGGGTGGTGTTCCTGATTTGTGGCTCTGGCTTGGCATAGCCATGGCCACTATGGCTTCTGGGGAGTGAAATGGCAGATAGGAGAGTTCTCTGTCTCTCCTGCTCCCTCTGTAACTGCCATTAAAACAAATGCATAATCTTTAAATACACATGCATACACACAGGACTTGGCTATCACTCCTATACCATCATGAGCAAGTATGGGTATGTTCCTTGCCTTCGGAGGCTCTGCTGTTTTCTCTATATAATGGGGACAGTAAGACTTGCTCTTATGGATACTGAAGGCTGAAAGGGTTAATGCGCACACCCAGCTCCATGCCCACAGAACTGGCACAGATGAAGAGAGGCCAGTTCTGCCTGGTGGTTAGGGTTGTTATTCTGTCCTGTGAGACCCTGAGTGGACAGTGCATTGTTTAAGGACCTGGGGCAGTATGTTTGTGTAGAATTCACTTCCTATCATTAGAGCTGTTAGATTTGTAATTGCTTAGTTAGATTTTGTTCAAGTGTGTAAGAGCCAGGACGTGAGAGGCGTTGGGGCCCTGTGCAGAACACATAATGGGGCAAACAAGTTATGCTGTTCCTGTTTTTGAGCTGCAGGGAAAGACCAAGGGCTATTTTTAGCTGTGGTCGGGTTGGGTTCTGGGGAGGGCACTGGAGCTGTGCTGGTTACATGAGATTTCAGCCTAATACAGAGAAACCCACTGCAGGGATCAGGGATCTGATTCAGGATTTTTATTAACCAGAGTATTGGGTTGGTTATTTTTTTTTTCAAGTTGAGATTTTCGAACTAACCAGGCAGCAAGAGAGCAGTTCTTAATGCACAGATTTAACCTAATAAAAATAAATCCTTTATTCTATCAAGTTTTCAAGAAGCATCCTCAAAACAGGAAAACAGTCATATACACAGCATTGCCCTAGCTTGAACAAATTATTCTTTTAGGAAAAAAATATTTTGTGATTATACCATTGTGTATCTCACAAAAATAAACTTTAGGAGAGCGTGATGCAATTCGGTGGCCAAGGCACGGCCTTCTCAGAGAGGTTTTTGTTTTGGTTTTCTGAGCTCTTTGAGGTGCAGACAGAGTCTGTCTCCAAAAATGACAAGAAGCACGAAGCAGTAGCCATGGAGTGGGGACTCATTACAGCAAGTTCTGCCAATTGGAGTTTGGCAGGTTAGATGCAGAATGTGGGATGTGTCCTCCAAAATAGACCTAACACATCCACCTAGAAAACTTTGAGCAGCTAGAGATTGGAGCTGCCACAGGGAAACACAGATTTAATGCTCCTCTCTTGAGGCACATGCAGCTTGATAGGGGAGCTAGTTGAGAAAACAGTACAACAGAGAAATATCCTACTAAACCAACTCAGAAAATTTCCAAGTTACTTAATAACCCTGAACTTCAATTGCTTCATCTCTGGCATGAAGCTAAACATTCCCTTGAAAGATGGTAGGTAAAACACACGCCATACGGTGAAAACAAACCAAGAATATTCTCCATGCTTTCTTTTCTATGTTCCAAAATGAAAGGCTTATCTAAGAAAGGAGAGCGCAGAGGGCCAAGCAACAGAGAATTCCAGACTAAGAAAGAGAGGTCCAGGCAGCCCCGGGCGGTGATGAGAGGACCCTGAAATGACAGAAATTTCCACGAAGTCCCCACGGCATTGCTTCAGAAAGTTGAAGGTGATGGAGTAGCAACCATATCTGGAAATAGTTAAAAAGTATTCATGTAGTCGTGGACATGTTTGAGGTTGAATTAGAGATGAGTGCATAAAAAACAAAACAAACTTTAAAAGTGAAAAAATAATTCCAAGAGGAAATAGAAATTGTGTGGGAAAAGTAAAAAAATTTCATGTGCTAGGGGATGCAGCTGTGAAAATACTAATCTGAGTCAAGTTCCAGCTATATTAGGAAGACTGGAGAACAAATTGTGTGTGTGAGTGTGTGTGTGTACATAGAGAATGGTTTCATGTTAGGTTAAGTTCTGGATCTTCCATGGGGCAAAGTCAATAGACAATGCTGAAGACTTAACAATCATAAAGTAGCAATAAGCATGTTACTGAAAACATGCAGTCACCAACAGTCTGTTTCAGAGTTCAAGCTCTTTGCCTCTGGGCCATGGGGAATTACATTGTCTGGATTGGGAGGAGCAATGGGAGCAGATACTTTCATATTAAAGTATGTAGAATGATTTACTCTTCAGCTGCATGCACATATGACTTGGGTTATCATGAAACTAAATTGAAAATAATAGTTATAGAGAAACACAAAGTGCTGGAATTCCTTGCTGTGTTTGTTACCAAACATAAAAAGTCTTGTGTACATCACATGAGACCTTGCTGAGAAATAACTATTGTCACATGGTCCTCCCAGGCTGGCAGGCCCTTCAGAGCGTTTCTCAAATTTGCAAGGTAGGCTTGCTGATCAAGCATCATCTGCATAAAAATGGAAGAGGAGATAAAGATTGTATCTGTCCCCACAGGGTGTCAGTGAGGGTCAAGTGAGAAAAAGCCACTTACTCAGCCAGTGCTGTCCTGTGTGTTGTCCGATTCAGTCATAATCACAGATTGCTTTGTTTTGGAATGATACCCTTACAAGCCTGGGGAAAGAAGCTACTGTCCTCACTTCCCCTTCCACCTCCACACAGGCTGGATGGCTAAAACGAAAGATGTGGTGGGAAGTCATCTTGGCCCACAGTGACATGGGCCATACCCTGAGGATGGTGAAACTCCAGGACTTAAGGAGACTCGCCTCCCAGCTGGCTGCCAACCTCAAGTCTATTACATCAGGAAGCAAGACATTTCTATCTGAAGTCATAGATGGTTGTCTTAGAGTCCAACTAGTGCCTCTCTTGAATTTACTAACATTGAAGCAGTTGTACTAGTTGTGGCAATGTTTCATGGTGCCTGCTTTGGAACATTTATCTCGGAATCGGAGAAACTGTCAGGCACCCATTGCAAAGAGATGGTTGAATGACATCGCTCAGCGAAGCAAAAGAAGAGAGAATCGTGCTGAAATCAAAAGACTCAGAGAGGCTGGGGGACAGGAAGAACCCAGGGATGCAGCCAGAGAGGGAAATTGCTAGAAAGGAGGCTGATGAAGCACTGAAGTGAAGATTTTGTGAACCATGTTAAGGAGTTTTGGGACAATAGGGTACAACTGATGGAGAGTTGGTATGACTTTTAATGGGTGGGATCTGTGATTTGGAGAAGATATTGAGGGTGGAAAGAATGAAAGTTGCAAGTGTTTGGTCCCCAGCTAAGACACCATTCAGGATGCACACATCCTGTATCAGATTTAATACAGGATGTATTTGAGTTCCACTGCCAGTTCTAGCTTCCTGCTGATGTACAACCTAGAAGGCAACAGGTGATGGCTCGAATAATTGGATCCCTGCTACACACACCCCATGAGGAAGAGCAGGACTGGATTATGCTTTCTGGGTCATTGGGCAGTGAACTGGCAGGAGCAGGTCCTTATCTCTCTCTCTCTCCCTGCCTCAAAATCCTACAATATAGAAATAAAAAGTTAAAAAGAAATGAAAAGAAGCAGAGAGACTAGTAAGGAGGTCTGGCCAGTGGTAGGGGGTGCAGAAAATGGAGCTGGGAGGACAGATCCAGACAAACAGGAGAGAGAATCAGCATGCAGGCTGAGGAGAAAGGAGCACTGTGCAGCAGCCCTGGGGTGCTGGCTGCCTCCCTGTAAGGTGACTGTGCCCCTCTCAAAGGCAGGAGATAAGGAAGGGGAGTGGGTTTGGGGAGGAATACAGAAGATGCTGGAGCTGGATTCACACATGAAAGTGGCTGCAAAGTACCACAAGTGTAAGTTCAGGGAGCAACTGGAAATTCAAAAGTGGTGCTGGGCTGAGGGTTTGCACTGAGTCCAGAGTAGGTTTTTCAAAGCATTTTGAAAAAGTGAGTCATGCTTGCAGCTGACTATACACAGTTGGCGAGGTACATCGTGAGTTTACAGCCAGGGGAACGGAAGTCCCCAAAGGATTCAAAACCTGCACTGAGGGAAGTTAGAAGGTTAATCCCTCAGATCACTGTAAAATAGAAATGTAGGCCATCTAATTAAACACAGCATACAACCCTGCAACACTGTAAAGCTCCTGCTCTGTATCTCTTGCCTAGTCTGTCATTAAGCCAGTCCTCCATTCCCCACACTAACTGAGGATCAATATGCACTGTGTGCAATTCTGGGAGCTGAAAACACACGAGGAGAACAAGACCAATTCTCTTCTCAATGGTTTGCTTTTATTTGTTTGTTTGTTTGAAGAGGCAATTCTAACTGAAGAGGATGAAAAGTTAAATAATAGCCATCAGCATTCACAGAATGCCAGGTAGCAAATGGCTAACACAGCAATAAAACTGAAACAAGGCAAATATAACCCAGAGTGACAAAGATTGGTGTTTGGTGCTGTGGCTTGAACCACGGTCTGCAATGCTGGCATCCTATATGAGCACCTTGGTTTGAGTCCCATCTGCTCTACTTCCTATCTAGCTTCTTGCTGATGAGCCTGGGAGGGCAGCAGAGGATGGCAAGCGTGGTTGAGCCACTGCCGCCTATGTGAAAGACCCATTGGAGTGCCAGCCTCCTGGCTTTGGCCCGGCCTAGTTGTGACTTGTGGCCATTAGGGAAGTAAATCAACAGGACACTCTCCTCTCTGTTATGGAGGATGTCTCTTCTTTTTCTTCTTCTTCTACTCCTTCTCCTTCTTCTCTCTCTAATTTTATCTTTCAAATAAATAAATGCATGTTAAAAAATAAAAGGACCACCAGCTGTAGGTAACTCCCTTGGTTGCCTTGTACCTAGGCAAGTGTTATATTGCTGTGAGAAAAGCAGCCAATGGCTGGTTGGTATTCTGGGCCTGCTTCATGCCAACTCGATGTTAGCTACACCAGTGTGCTAGTCTTTAATGCTAAATCTGCAAATGGGGGCCACCCATGTACCAGAGCCCTTGGACTTGGGAACCAGGTAGTGAGCTGATCTCCCTTCCTACAGGAAGAGAAGGGAAGGCAGAAACATTTCCCTCTCTCCCACCTCTCCCCAGTCAACCTACTTCACTCCCGAACGTGCTCCAAGTGTACCTGTCATCTCTTCACCTTCTAAATAAACTTCCAAAAAAAAAAAAAAAAGGAGTGACAGGAGAAATAATTGGTTGATTAAGAAAGACCTTTCTGGGGCAGGCTGTCGGGATCATAGTAAGGCATTACTTGAAACATTTGTATCCCATACTGGAGTGCCGAAGTTTGAGTTCCAGCTCTGCTTCCAATTCCAGCTTCCTGCTTATGCACCCCTGGGAGACAGCAGGTGATGGGCCAAGTACTTGGGTCCCAGGCCTCCAGATGTGAGACTTGGATTAAATTCTGGGTTCCTGGCTTTGGCCCGGCTGTTGCACACATTTAGAGGATGAGCAAGAGAGTGGAGCATCTCTCTCTATCGCTTTCTGTGTCTCTGTCTTTCATTTTTAAAATGAATGAAAGAAAAAAGATGGTAGGGAGGAAAGAAGGCAGGAGGAAGGAAAGAAGAAAACAAGAAAAAAGAAAGAAGAAAGAAAAAAGAACAGAAGAAACGAAGAGATGGAGGGAGGGAGGAAGGAAAGGGAGGAAGGAGGAAAGAAGAAAGGAGGGAAGGAAAGGGGAAAGGGAAAGTTGAAAGAAAGGAAGATTTCCCTGTAGAAGTATGAATAACAAGAAATGTCAATCACACAAAAAGGAAAAGCTCAATCAGGAGGAACGCAAAGGCCCTAAGGCAGCCCGAGTCTGAGTGAAGGAGCCAAGACAAAGTAGCCACAGCATGGGGAGGACGGGGAGTCACAGGAGCTGAGGTCAAGGAGGTCAATGGCGGCTAGTCAGAGCAGGGATCTTCCAGGTCAGAGCTTCAATTTTATTCTGTGAACAATGGGAAGTCAATGTGAGGTTCTGACAGGAAAGTAACTTATTGTGCAATCCACCTCACCCATCCCTCTGGCTGCCAGATGACCGGCAGGTTTGACTGGGGGGAACAGGTGGCAGTGGAAGCAGGAATGAGGAAACAGTGTCCTCCTGCTCCAAACCTGCGTCTGTTGCCACAGTCTGCACTTCCTCAAGACAACTGGGAGAGGCGGGGACTATCACTGCCAGTTCTTGATGAGGATCCCTTTTTTGATACCCTTCTCTAAAATTAAGCATGGCCCAGGGCACGTAGCTGTCCCTTGAATAATGTTTGATGTTTGATTAATAGGTTAAACAGCCCATTGGCTCCGTTGATTCAAAGAACCAACAAACCAATTTAAAAGCCTGGAAACAAAGACTAGACGTACCAGCTGTTTGCCTGCACTGGTCAGCTGCTGGTGCGGGAAGCCTTGTCAAGCTCAATCAACAGGGTAAAGCCACTAGGCCACAATGACACAGAGCTGCCCGGCTCTGCCATTGTTCTCACACACCAATATTAAGCTGCATCTCTGTGCCCCAGGAACCTGGAGGAAAACAAAACATTCTCTTTCAGACCTGCTGTTTTCTTGGGCAATAACATCATCTGGCAATAACAGGAGCCCCTCCAGGCACAGACGTGGATCAGGGGAGCACATTGCCCAGCTTTCACGCTTCTTGTTTATCTGCTTCCTCCCAGATCTCCTCGTGAACACAGGATCTGTGGGCTTTCCTTATGAACCGGACCTGAATCACTGCACAAGCAGGGAAAGGCATGCGGTCATACTTCCTGTCCTTAGTCGGCCACTTCCTGGGCCAGGCCAATCCATCAGTGCCAACTGATGGATCACTGCCATCCTTGAATAAACAGCAAAGTGTGTTAGAGCTACTGTCCTGCTAAGCCAATTAGACAGATCCCCAGCCAGCCCTTATGGAAAGAGTGTAAAAGTCCATGACCCTTGGGGAAAGAGTATACAATTTCAGCACTTAGGAGACAATATAAAATTCAATTGTCTGGAATCAACCCCTGATCCAAGAGACTTTGCTATATAGATAGCTCTTAGCCTAGAGATTAAAGTCCTCACCTTGCATGTGCTGGGATCCCAAATAGATGATGGTTCATGCCCCAGCAGCTCTACTTCCCATCCAGCTCCCTGCCCGTGACCTGGGAAAGCAGTTGAGGATGGCCCAAAGCCTTGGGACCCTACACCCACATGTGAAACCCAGAAGAAGCTTCAGGTTCCTGGCTTTGGATCAGCTCAGCTCTGACCATTGCAGCCACTTGGGGAGTGAATCATCAGGCAGAAGATCTTCCTCTCTGTCTCTCCTCTTGTCTGTATATCTGACTTCAAAATAAATAAATCTTCAAAAAAAAAAAAAACTCTTAACTTACAGTCTGTTAGGCAAGGTGAGTGATGTCATCAATACAGTGTTTCTCCTAGGATTTGAAATCAAAACCCAGGGACATTGATACTCAGTAGCGAGTCATGGGCAGAGAAGTGAGGCCCTAAAGATACAGCAAGTAGCTATTGCCATGTGCCAACAAGGATGCAAACAGCAGTAGGGGAAGAGAGGGCAGAGAAAATCAAGTTCTAGAACTGTGCTGTGCAAAATGGTGGTCACATGCCCAGTATGTTTTTACTTAAAATTCAATTGATGAATTTATGATCAATCAGTTTTGATTAGTTTAAAGTGTAATCTCAGCCCCAGAATATTTGGGTCCTTGCAGGTGGTTGAATCAGAAAGTACTAGTTTGCAACACAAACTAGTGCTGAGAATAAATCTTCATTTCAGTTTCTCGGCTCCTAAGTCAGATTGGAGTGAAGCTTCGTTCTGTCTCCCAGCTCATGGCCCGTGAGCTAACTTGTATCCTAGAGCAATCTGCCACCTTACCACTCTAATAACTTTTTCTGAAGTTTAAGTGGTTTAGGTTATTTTAGCTTTTTAAAAATGATTACTTTTGCTTGAAAGGCAGAGTTGCAGAGAGAAGGAGAGAGAAAGAGGTCTTCTGTCCACTGGTTCACTTCCCAAATGACCACAATGGCCAGAGCTGGGCTGGTTCAAAGCTATGAGCCTGGAGTTTCTTCCAGGTCTTTCACATGGGTGCAGGGGCCCAAGCACTTGGGCCATCCTCTGCTACTTTCCCAGACCATTGGCAGGACAATGGATCAGAAGCAAAGTAGTTAGGGATCCATATGGGATGCCAGCATTGCAGGCAGTTGATTAATTTATTACATCATAGTGCCAAGCCCTTATTTTAATTCTTTTTAATCAAAAGAGACCAGGGCCTGGCGCGAAAGCATAGTAGTTAAGGTCCTCGCCTTGAACGTGCCCCAGGATCCCATATGGGCGCCAGTTCTAGTCCCAGCGGCTCTGCTTCCCATCCAGCTCCCTGCTTGTGGCCTGGGAAAGTGGTCGAGGACAGCTCAGAGCATGGGGACCCGGTACCTGTGTGGGAGATCTGGAAAGAAGTTCTGGCTCCTGGCTTCAGATCGGCACAGCACTGGCCATTGCAGCCACTTGGGGAGTGAATCATTGGACGGAAGATCTTCCTCTCTGTCTCTCCTCCTCTCTGTACATCTGCCTTTCCAATAAAATAAAATAAATCTTTAAAAAAAAGTCAAAAGAGCCCAACTAAGAAACACACAATTGATATTAACAATAAAGGAAGTGTAGGCAGTACCGTTTAGTAACTGCTCTTACCAATCGGACAACATGCCTTCGCATTTTACGTGCATGACTTATTTGTCTTAGGAACCTAATAATTTTGTTCCCATTTGACAGCTGAAAGAACCAAGATACAGAGAAGCTAGGCAAATTGTCCAAGGTCACAGAACTAACAGTTGGTAAAATAAGGAGTGAAATTATCAGTAACTGATGCATGGGAACCTGGCTTGACTTTTAACCAAGAAGCTAGACTCTGAAAAGTGGATGTGTAAGGCCTGGTTAAGGGATACAGCAAGTATGAATCCAAGGGCTGAAACTTCTTTAGAGGCATCAGGAACCTGGGACACCTTTTGGGATAATGACAGTGCCAGGGCACGGGCTGAGACGCAACCTGCACTTCCTATGCAAAACGCCCTGATGTCAGCACTTTAGTTGGAGACCCTAAGCGGTGCTGACGTGTTAGCAGAGTGTGGGGTGGCAGCGGGGGGGGGGGGGGGGGGGGGGGAGGGCGGGATTCAGCACATACCTCTCCACTGACCTCCATTCCTCACTTGGTTTGGCAGCTTGTTTTGAACAAAATGAAGCCAATCCAAGAATTCCATGTCAACATCGCTCCTTTTACTGGAACCTCAAACACAGTCCCCTGGGATCTGGCTCTATCTCGGGGCAGACATCAAAACAGCCTCTTTTGCCTTTGAAATCTGAACAGGCTTTCAGAACTACCCACTTCCTCACCTATTTCCCCCCCTCCTTCTCAGAGGAAGAAAGCAAAGGCCAGGGCTTGTGGCCTGTAGCACCTCAAGATTTCTCCCTGGCAGCAAAGGGCCCAAGGCTGGCCAGGCTGTGGGGGATGCTGAAGCCAGCTGTCGGTTTTCCCTTTCTTGTACTTCCAAGGCCTTGTGGTTCCTTCCTGCTGGCTTTCCTGCCTTCCAGGTCCAGCCTGATGAGCAGGCACGGTTCCCTGCCATCCTCCCATCATCCTGGCGCAGATGCCCTCATGCTGTGATTGCAGGAGCTTATAAAAGTGCTGTCACCCCCCTAAAATCTCCCCTGGGCCCCGGGAGTGAAGCCTGGCCGGGGCTCAGCGGAACTTCCCCAGCTCTCATTTCTTCCTCTCCTGGACTGGAGCCACATTCTCACTGCTCTGGCACTCAGGTCCCTGCATCCCTGCAGAGCAGGGTGCGAGTGGGAGAAGACAGAGCTGGGTGACAAGCAGACAGTTTAATGTGGATGTGTTGGCAAGTGGTTCATAGGCATGGGGCAGGTAGACAGCATATGGATCTTTCACATTAGGGTGTCTGCAGCAAGTTCTTGGACAATGCACAGTACAGCCAGCAGGTTAGGAAGCCCAAGTTCCACCCTGGAGTACCTGGGTTCAGTGCCCAGCTCTGGCCCCTGGCTGCAGCTATCTGCCAATGCAAACCTTGAGGAGCAGTCATGATGGCTGAGTAATTGGGTTCCTGCCATCCTCATGGTGGGATCAATTGAGTTCCTGGCTCCTGGTTCCAGCTCTGGTCCAGGCCTGCCTGTATCAGACACTGGGGCAGTGAAGCAGCACCGCTTTCTCTCTCTCTCTCTCTCTCTCTCTGTTTTTCTGAATGTCAAATGAATTTAAATATGTGTATTATGGGAAAACTACACAAATTTAAAAATTTGCACAAGAATAAATTTATCTTTTAGTTCCATTTTCCCACAAACTTTTTGAAATTTCCTCTGAGAAGGTTCTCCCAGTGCGAGAGAAGGTGGGTGAAAGCTGATGTGTGTGTGTGTGTGTGTGTGCTGTCTGTTGTCACATGGAATTAGGCTGACCTAGCCCAAAAAAATCTGTCCCATGGGAAGACTGTGACTTGTGCTCCATCCAGCCATGGAAGTGTGGTCTCCTCCATGTGCTCACAATTACGGAACAGAGCACCGTGGCATGGCCTCTTTCCTAGCCTGACTTCCTCTCCCACCCTCTCCAGCAGCCAGCACTGTGTGTGTACCCAGCGGCACTAACACCGACTGCTCTTGAAATGCTGCTGGTGGAGCAGGTGACGGGAGAGCAGGGGTTACTGTTGCGCCACACCAGGTCCAGGCTCCAAGCCAAGGACAGCACGGTGGTTGGAGAGTAACTCTCGGCTGCACCACTTGCCAACTGTGTGTGTTTTGTCACTCTGTGTCTCTACCTTTTCTTTTATAAAATAGAGATGGTAACAATTCCTAACTAGTATTTTGTAGGAAACAAGTGAATGAATGTATCTGAAGCCCTGAAAACACAGCTAGATATGTAAGTTCTCAAGGAACATCCGTTGAATTGGAAGAGTTGACTCTTCAAGTTGTCATCACTTGCTGCTCACTGCCTTTGTTCCACATTGCTGGTTTCCTGCCAGGGCTCCTATATGCCCACCCATTCTTGTCTCAGTCTTTGCATATCTCTTCCCTCAAATGGCATGCCCAGTGACTCCAGTCACAATCCTTTCTCCCCATTCCTTGCAGCTCTTTACTAGAAAATTGCCTTCTCAGAAGCCTGTCCTTTGGGTCCTCTCTGAATGAGCACACCTCTTCTGGTTTCATCATGAAACACTAAGTATATGGTGCTTCTGTCCACACTAAAATGCCAACCCTGAGAGGACAGGTCATTTGTTTTGTTTACTATATCATTCCCAATTTCTGGTATAGGGTCTGCAACCTAGCAGGTGCTTGAGAAATAATCATTGAATGAATCAATGAATGAATGAACTCATTGATCCCTATTGGGAACCTAATGTGTGTTCATGTGCATCACACTTCCTCATATGTAACTCCCTACTCCAATCCCCTTCCGTCCTTCCTTCTTCTCTTTCTCCTGGCACCCTCTTACCCTCCTTCCTTTCCTATCTCTTTTCCTTGCTCCCTCCCTTCCTTCTCTCCCTTTTCTTTCCTTCCTTTGGAAGGCAGAGTGTGAGAAAGAGAGGAGAGATTTTCCATCTCCTGATTCACTCCCTAAATAACCACAGCAGCTATGAATGAGGCCAGGAACCAGGAAATCCTTCTGGGCCTCCCATATGAGTAGCAGAAGCTCAGGTGATACTGGATGCTACAGTTGCAAGCAGCAGTTTGACGTGCTGGTCTGAGACATCAACCTCCATAGCTCCCTTTCTGTGTTCAATCTTGCTCCTTGGGACCCCCAAAGTTGTACCCCATCTCATAAAATAGGGTTCCAGCACATGCAAGGTGAGAATTTAGCCACTGAGCCATTGTGGTAAACTCAAAATTGGGGTTCTAACACAGTTTGACATTTGCTTAATCCAGAAATACCCACTGTACTAGTGTCAGCTCTTCTGGGGCCATGGGAAGTAAGACAGACAGGCAAGGGGAAAAGATGAGTGAATAGAGTGATGACTCTATGTGTACTGGAGTGGGCTTGGAGAAGCCCAGCAAGGACGGGACCACAAAAAGGGGTCTCATTTCACACTTGGGGCACAATGGCCTCCAGGACCCATTGCCGCTTCCATCACAGAACTTCATCCTAACTGCAGCACATATGGATGACATGTGCATAACCTGATGGATTTATCCTGAGCTGAAGAAGTGCCTGGAAAACCAAACTCTTATGAAATGCCAAAGCTTGTATCAACCCAAGAGCTCAGGTTCAGTGTCACCAGAGACAGCTCAAAGGCCTTATGGAGTGACAGGCTGTGTCACTAACAGCTAATGTAATACCTCCTACTTTCAGAAGTAGCATTAACTTGGGTTTTATGTGCTGTGAGCCCAGAGTTGGAAGCAGGGGAGAGGGGTGGCCCACAAATCTCTAGTTAGGAAGCAAATGTATCACCAGCTTTAATCAACTATAAATCATTACCCAAATACTTTTTTTCCTCGTGTGATACGACTTCAAAATAGTTCTTAGGGGGAGAGTGTTGTTAGTTCAGAGTTGTGATTTTCCTATCCCCTGAACACTCCACTTGCTGCTGTCCCAACACACAAGAGGTCAGAATGTGGCCTTACTGAACACATGTTTTTACAGAGGTGACTGAGTTAAAGTGAGATTATTAGGGTGGATCCCAATGCCTGATGTACTAAGAAGCAGAGGAAATTTGGACACAACAACCAATGGGTATTGGAAGGGATTCCTCATTCATGGATTGGTGGGATTGACAGCATTTCAGAACTATCGTATCTACCTGGGCAGGACTCTCAGAGCCAAGAGCCACATTGTGACCCTGGGTTGATATTGGATGGCCATTCCCCATTTTCGGGGACTGAGATCATTGGGAGGCTGAGTATAGCCTTTGTCTATGTCACCCACCCCTCCACCAGCAATGGGAAGAAGAAATAAAAAGTTTGGAAACAATGAAAAAGAAAGAAAGAACAATGAAATTTGGACTCAGACATAGAGTGAGAAGATACCAACTGCGGGGGCTGGGAGAGTTGGAAGGGTAACTCTTCCTTATGGCCCTCAAAGAAACCCATGCTGTGACAAAAAGTTTTGGACTGGTAGCCTGTGAGACTGTAAGATGGTACATTACCGTGACAGGCCACTCGGTGTGTGGACAGTGGGCACAACAGCACTAAGAAGTGCGTTCAGAGTATGAAGAACAAGTCTCCCTTGGACAGAAACAGAAACAGAACGTTTCACTTCTTAGCTGTTAGTGAACCTTGTTGGGCAACTCAGTTTCTGTCTGAGTGTGTAAGTTGCATGTCTTTCCTAGGGATCATTAGTGTGAACAGAATAACCACACCTTCGCAGTTTGTAAGGGAACTGATGGAATGCAGATCCCAGAACTTTAGCTTTGTTTAGCAAATATTTATTGATCATCAAATGTGCTGGATACTGGACTGAGCACCCAGGAAATACCAGTCTCTGTTTTCATTGGAACTCACGATCTGGTTGTAAAAACACAAGTGGAGAGCTAGGCATGTGAACAGGAACCTCTGGTCCATTAGCCAATTTTGGCTGATGGGCCAGGGGCCCAGCCTGGCCCTACTGCTTAAAAAGCAGCCAGCACCATTTTGGCTCAGACCACCAAAGTGCCTATTGGCATCAAGCTTTGCCCACTGGCCACCTGCTGATGAGCTCTGGGGACTTGGGAATGAGAAAATATTGCCTAGGGACATCCATGCATAAGGCTACTGCACATGTTGATGAGGAATGAATCCTGAGGGATACCCAATGACAAGGTCACTATACTTGCAGGTAAGCTAGGGGACCCAGACCTGGTGGTTTGGAGGAGAGAGATTGAAAGATCTGTATGGGTCAGACTGATTCACCAACCCACATGGGAGTCCTGAGATGGGTTCGTTAGCATAAAACATTGCTGACCACCACACATTAGCTCACACAAAAACTAGAGCTAGGGACCTGTCTAACAGGGGCTAGACCCTAGTACCTAACTGAATGTCAGAACAAGGGACAGATCACATTAGGCAGGGCCATGAAACTAACCAGCACGTCAGAGAACTAGGTCCAAGGACAGATTCTGTAAGGAATAAGTGGGTGCAACCCTGTGAAAATACAAGTCCCACTGATTAGCTTAAGAGTTGGGATGGTAATGATGTGATTATGGAACTTGCCAACATTCACAGGTACTGGGGCCTACACAGTCTGGGCAGGTCTGGCTGCAGCACCTGCACATGAATCCTAAAACAGGGTGTGGGGTAGGCTGAGCTGCAACATTCACCCTATGAATACACAGCTCCTGCTGATGAGCATGTGGTCCAGACCTGGGGGTCAGGCAAGCTGGGCAAGGTGGCTCCATCTGTTGGCAAGTGTGTGGGTTGGTTTGGGAAGGGGCAGACCAGGCTGGGCCAAGCCAACCTTAGTTCACTGGCAAATGCAGAAACCAGTTGGAACACAGGTCATGCTGGGCTAGGCTCCAATACTCTTTGGTTTGCACAGAAGTCAGGGCTGGAGACAAAACTGACCCAGCAATTGCAGCTACCAGCGTGTGCAACAGACTGGCCCAGACCCTGTATCGGCATGCACATATAAGAATCAGGTCTGGGAACACCTCAGATGAAGTTTTTGTGGGGATTCCACAGCTGAATTGCTCAACTCAGAACTTGAACCATGCAGGAAATTGTCCATGGTCTGACCATGGAGTGCATGTGTCAGAGTTGGTCCTCTTCAGTGGCTTAGACAGAGCAGTGGACAGCATATCCAGGCACACATGGAGGACATGGCAGTACATTGGAGTCTACGGAGGACACCTGGTACCACAACAGAGGACAGAGGACAGAGGACAGAACAAATTGATCAACTACCCCAGCCAAGAATTGCCAGTGAGATCTGGACAAATGGAGACTCCAAGCTGAATTATGTCAACCAATGGATTCTGGAAAGATTTCAGCATGCTTGGAGTGGCGAGATTGGCAATATTTGAGAACTGTTGGAACTATCAAATCCTCTTAAGTAGGGCCCTTGGAGCTTGCCCCACATCACGAAGCCTGGAATGGCATCAGGTGGCTGTCCTCCATCCCAGGATATGGAGGTGGTTGGAAGATTGGGTGTGGCTTCTCTCCTTGTCTTTCCCTTCCCAATCCCCACCCCCCTAGATGCAGGAATGAAAGTAAAAAGAATATGGAAATGGTGATCTCACCTACTTTTGTGTAACTCTTGACCCTTTACACCCTAATCAACTAAGTAAAAATCATCAAAAAAAAAAACCAACTACAAGCGGACCTGTAGTCACACTGCAGAGTGATAAGAGGCATGGCAAAAGTGTGCACACAAGGCAAAAGTAACACAAGGAAAGAGGGACTGACTCAAAACTGGGGACTGGCCAGACAGTTAATCAGAGTGTCCCTACTCAGGGACGTCTGCAACCTCATCCCCAAGGTGTGCCAACAAATAAGTCAGACAGGCAGAACCTGAAAATGCCCCCAATGTATACGTTTTCAGCATCAGACCATGATTTACAGACCTTTGCAGCATTACCTATAACTGAAAAATTATCAAGGTAGGAATGTGGCACAGTAGGTAAGCCACTACTATAGCCCCTCACATCCCATGTCAGGGGGTCTAGATTTGAACCCCTGCACTGTTCTCCATTCCAGCTTGCTGTCAGTGCACACCATAAAGGATAGCAGGCAATGGTCCCAGGATTTGGGTCCCCATCACCCCTGTGGGAGGCCTGGATTGAGTTCCTGGCTCCTTGATTCCATCTGGCCCAGCCCTGAGTGTTGAAGGCATTTAGAGAGAGAGAGAGCCAGTGAAGCAACAAATAAGAAATCTATTTATCTTCCAAATAAAGTGAGTTAAAAATTGTTAAAAATGGAAGCAATTCTAATGTTTACTAATAAGTCTTAATTAAGTACTTATGGTATATTCATCCAATACTCACAACTATTGAAAGCTATACAATTGTTAAAAGCCATAGGTGCCATTATGGAAAGATCAGCAAGACATACGTATTACTAACACATTCAGTGGTAGAATAATGCAAGTAGTATGATGCCATTTATATGATGTTTGAAAAGACCTCATGGAACTAGGGAGATGAATGTGCAGAAAAATCTTGGCAAGAAAACAGTAATAGCTGTTAGCATTAATTGCTTGACAAGACTGGGAGAAAGAACAAAAAAAATTTTAAAAATAATTGCTACGGCTAGCACTGTATCATGGTGGATGAAGCTACCACCTCCAAAACTGGCTTCCCATACATGCTTCATGTCCCAGCGGCTCCAATTCCTATCCAGCTCCCTGCTTTCCTGGGAAACAGTGGAAGATGGCCCAGTTGCTTGGGTGCCTGCACTCATATGCAGGCACCTAGAAGCTCCCGATCCCTGGCTTCAGATTGGCTCAGCCCGAACTGTTGCAGCCATTTGGAGAATGAACCAGCAAATAAAAGATCTTTTCTTGTCTCTCCCCTAGCCCCTGTAATAGTGCCTAGGGAATAAATAAATAAATGTTAATAAGTTACTTACTGGGGATCAGCTATGGATGCCCAAGCTGACTGTTACAGAGCTCACCTCCTACCCTGGGTTCCAGTGAGCTGTCCTCCTGGTCAACATGTCTGTTTACACTGTGGGCCAGTCCCTGGGTCCTGCCAGATGCAAGCAACACTTGTGGCTACAGGTTCTGAATTCAAAGGCAGGCAGACCTGACCTCAGATCCTAAATTTTTCACTCACCAGCTTGGTGACTTTGAAAAAAGACATTTGTCTTGTGAGCTTTAGTTGCCTCATCTCAGGGTGATTGTGAGAATTAGATAAGGTACTATGCATTAAGTGTTCAATAAACCAGAGCTTAAATAAATAACCAGAGTCAGCAATTGTGTCTGTGTTCAATTGATTCCCTATGAAAATCAGACCGACCCTCAGGTAACCCTCCTCCAGGGCCAGCTGGACTGCCTGCCTCATCCTGCCTGGTGAGCAGCCCCCATGATAGAAAAAGAAAAAAAAGAGAAAAAAAGCAATCATAACAACTCAAACTACCAGGAAATAAACAAAAGAACTTGTAGATTTGTCCTGGAGTGTTCATTTTCAGCAATTCACCTTCTGCCTCTGCCTGCTCCATGCCACGGCCACTACACACTTTAAAATCATCAGCAATTTTGGCAGCTCTGCTCTCACAGGAAGAAAACCCAATATGACAGCATTTGAATTTGTAAGCCTGATATTATCTTTCATCAAATTGCACCCATTAGGTTTTGCTAAAAGGCTGGTCCTACAGCATTTAACCTGTATTGGCAGAATAAACATGTGAGTAAGTTTCTTTTTAGTTCCCATAATCCTGAAAGCTAAGTGCACCTTCGGTAGCTACTTGGCTTCAGATACTATTCCCGGACATTCTGCCATTTTGTGAGTCTTGAGAAGAGGCAAGGACTGTCCTTGCTCTACAGAAGCTGAAAGAAAGCAGGCATCTTTGCATCCATTGACCAGGCCTGCATTCTGTACTCAACCATATGGGTTCCTCTGTGGGGAAGCAAGAGACTCAAGCAAACAGGCTGGTCCAACAGTCCTGACCAAACATCTTGGGTGTTTGGTGGCAAACCCAGAAGCAGACCTCCAGTTCTGGCAGTACTAGCACCCGGTCTTAACCAATTCCTCCTCTCCTTAAGGTGGCCAGCATTGTTATCTATTTATTTGTTCCCAACAGACCTGACCAGAACAAATAACTACAAATGATGGAACAGAGGTGACCCGAGGATTGTTCTAAGCTAAAACATGGGGTGTTTCACTTGACCTTCAAAGCAGTCCTGGGATAATGAATTGCCAGATGACCTGCATTGCCAGATGACTGTGCAGATGTTGAAGCTGCCAAGATCATAAAGTTTCCTCAAGGTCAAGAGCTGGAAGAGAGGCACACCCAGGATTCAAACCCAGATAGGAAGGCTCCTCCTCCTCGTTGGCTCCCCAGCCATTTCTGGGACTGGCTCACAAATTATTCCAAGTGCTCAAATTTTGTCTCATGTAATCCTCACTCATTAAGGTTGGAAATTTTAATCCCTATTTTACAAATGAAGAAACTGAGGCTCCAAGATATTAAAAATGAATTCTACAAACATTTATCATAAACCTGAAAGCTATTCCCACCCCTTGATCTGATAATTTCAGATCTGGGCATTCATCACAAGGAAATCATCAGAGGTATGACAAAAAAAATTACTCATTAGATTGCAATTTTTTATAGGGAAAATTTAAATAGCATCCTATGTTTCCCAGTGGGAAGTAGCCAAACAAATAAGGTGTACCAGCAGCCTGGTGGCTAAAGTCCTTGCCTTGCACACACTGGGATCCCATATGGGTTTTGGTTCATGCCCCAGCAGCCCCGCTTCCCATCTAGCTCCCTGCTTGTGGCCTGGGAAAGCAGTAGAGGACGGCCCAAAGCCTTGGAACCCTGCAACCACGTGAGAAACCTAGAAGAAGAGGCTCTGGGCTCCTGGCTTCAGATCGGCATAACTCTACTTGGGGAGTGAATCAACTGACTGCAGATCTTCCTCTCTGTCTCTCCTCTCTATGTATCTGACTTTCCAATAAAAATAAAATAAAATAATAACAAATAAGGCATTCCACACAATGGAACATGAGGAAGTTAAGTAGAAACCAGACTGTGGAAGGAAATCAGAGCTTAGCTGGGCTGAAGCTGGAGAAAAGCAGAGGGGAGAGGAGAGAGGAATGTATTTCTGAAGAGATGTTGGGGCTTTCAAGAGTGGTGAAGTGTTCTAAATATTGTGGTTGTAAGTACAAAGGGATCATTTTTTAAAACTATCCTGGAGCTGACACTGTGGTGCAGCAAGCTAAGCTGTCACCTAAAGGGCTGGCACCCCTGTCTGAGTGCCAATTAATGTTGGCTGCTCTGCTTCCAATTCAGCTACTTGCTATTGTGCCGGGGAAAGCAGTAATCGGCCTCAGCTACCTGTGTGGGAGACTTGGATGGAGGATAGGATCCTGGTCACAGCCTGGCCCAGCTCTGCCCATTGTGGCCATTTGTGGAGTGAACCAGTGGTTGGAAGATCTCTCTCCATCTGTCGGTCCTGCTTTTCTCTGTCACTCTGCCTTTCAAATAAGTGAATAAATATTTTTTTTAAAAAAAACCTTCTATAGATAATATTTTTATAAAAAATATTGAGTGCAAAAGATGACAAAATAATATTCAAAATTTCTTTTATATTTCTATGTGTTTTACATACATAGGGAAGAGATAAGAAAAGTAATAATATTAGTTATCGCTGAGTAGTGGAAAGATTTAGATTTAAAATCATACTTTATACTTTTTGGTTATCTTTAACGATCAAAAGTAAGAAACACTTAAAAGCATTTAATGGCAACATACTGTGCCTGATGTTCAAAAAAACAGTGCACTGGCTAGAAATGTGGAAGCCAAGGTCAGTGTACTTTCTACAAGCTCAGAGTTTCAGCGCCATACCAGGAATTGCTACACTGTGTGCTTTGGAAAGTTGCCTGTAAAACATGTACTTGCCTGCTGGGAACTTGAACTCTGGGAGGAAGGGTTAGGAGGGAGTGATTGTGTCTGTTCAGACGAATCAAGAGAGGCTTCTCGGAGGTTGACTTCATGATGGTCAGAATGATGTGTGGGATGTGGATGACAGAGACTGGAGTGAGGGGAGGGGGGCAGTGACATGCTCACAGGAATACACAGCCTACAGTCCAGGCCTGGGGACCTTGCGGGTTGCACAGGGGGTGGTGCAGTGTGAAGAGGCTCCTAAGGAAACTGGAGGTCCATCACGGGATATTTAAACTCACTCCTGGACAGTGAGGCCAAGTGACTGCTTTCCATGGACCATAACTGAGGCACCCATGGGGCTGTGGTGCTTAAATTCCCATTCCTGATGGTCTCTGAATTACAAGGAGAAACAATTTGGAGGCTTCGCTTCAGGGTTCCCTTTGGAGGAAATGTGATGGATGCTTCAGCCCAGGTTTCCATCAGGACTCAGGTCCTCTCCTCCCCATACCCTTGGGACTGAGGTAGGACAGGACCAGGGACCTCTTAAATGTCTGTATCTCTGGGGTGCATGATGATATGAACTTGTAACCAGTGTGGAGTGGCAGATCAGCACATGGTTGTGAAATGAACATAGGAGAAGTATATACTTTGAAAGACAAGTCTCAGAGAGGAGGTCTGGTGTAATGGAATATTGACTCTGGAACCAGGCTCCTTGGATTGGAGCCAGGCTTGGCTGCTCTGTGGCTGTGTGGCCTTGAGAAAGTTACTTAATTTTTCTGTGTTTTTGATTTCCTGCATCTAGAAAATGAGATGACAAGAGGATTTACTTTCTGGAGTTGTGTAGATGAGTTAGCAGGTGTGGCATTAAAGCAAGCCCTGGCATGTAGTGAGCTTAATGTGAGTGTCAGATCTACAGATTATTCTTGTCCTACCTCCTTACTTTACAGGAAAGGAAAGTAAGTCCTGGGCCTGACACAGTGGCTCAGTGGCTAAATCATTGTCTTGCACAGACTGGAATCCCATATGGACGCCAGTTCGTGTCCTGGGTGCTCTACTTCCCACCCAGCTCCCTTTCTGTGACCTGGGAAAGCAGTGGAGGATGGGAGGACGGCCCAAAACCTTGGGATCCTGTACTAACATGGGAGACCAGGAGGAAGCTCCTGGCTCCTGGCTTTGGATTGGCTCAGCTCTGGCTGTTCCTGCCACTTGCGGAGTAAACCAATAGACAGAAGATCTTTCTCTCTGTTTTTCCTTCTCTCTGTAAATCTGCACTTCCAATAAAAAGAAATAAATCTTTATAAAAAAGGAAAAGCAGAAAGAAAAGTAAGTCCTAGAAAGTGGAAATGATTTTCCAAGATCACAAAAGGAGCTGGAGGTGGGACTGAGACTCCACATCCATCAGTCAGTGTCTGTAGGCTGGCTGTTGTAATGCACCTGACATTGTCCTAGACCTTGTCTGAGGAACTTAAGCCATGTTTCCAGACCTCAGGTTGAGATAAAAGCAGTTAGAAAAATTAACCAAACACCAGTGCCCTTCTCTGCCTGAGCAGTACATGACAAGCACCAGGTCAGCAAACAGTAGGTCAAGTTGGGACTGGGATGAGCTGGGCCAGGGCAGCGCATCCACTGGCACACATCAGAGCCAGGTATGGGGACTGGCCAGATAGGGATTATTAGTGGTCTCTCTGACTAGGTCATTGCATCCCCCCGATGTGCGCATCTCTAATCCAACAGAAGACCTCAAGTACCTCTTTAAATGGTGGAACACTGTAAGTCAGTTTCTAAAGCAACACCCACGTCTGTGGACACTCTAACATAATCAAGGACAGCTCACAGACCTTAGAACTTACACACACAATGAAGCCATGAGCTTCTCAGAGAAATCAAGATGATACAAAAGACATAGCCAAAGCCACTGAAGGGGAAGTCTCTGACCAGCTATCCTTATTGTTGGATCCACTAGACGAGGATCAGATTTGGAACAACTAAACAGCAAGGTTAGGGCCACAAACTGGAAGTCATCACTTCCTACGCTCTATGTCAATGTCACCTGCCTACCACTCAAGTAACATCCCTAGGACATTCTTCACTCCACTGGGATGCCCAAGGCAACATCAAGAAACTACCTACATCACCTGGTGCTAATGCGGTCTGACAACAAGGAGCGGTACCCCACCCCCATACTCCATCTCACACACAGGAGGAAAGGCAGAAACATTTTCTCACTCACCTTCCCCAACTCCAGTCATCTACATCCCAACCAGTGACACACTTGTGTCTACAACCCCTTCTCCTTTGTAATAAACGTTAAAAGCTGAGAAAAAAAAAATTTAAACAAAGGAAAGAAAACAGAAGATGAGGGTGGGCGGGATGAAGAAGGCAGGAGCCTCTTAGAAGGAATAGGGTGGAGAAATAGGACAGTGACTTTCCACGTTTGTGTGATGGAAGGTCTGGAAATGTCACCACAGCCCCTACTCAGACAATTCCACTAATTCTCCCTCCACCTTGCAGCCAAAGGTGCAACCCTTTGGACTCTGATAATCTGGGGTGGAATCCCGGCTCCATCATTCATCACCCATGAGACTGTCCCTTGTCTGCAAGAGCCAACCCAAACCCCTGCAACTTCACCTGCAGAATGGAGGTAAACCTAGCTAGTCCCCTGGGTCATCATGATACCCAAGGGAGGAGTATGTGGGAGACAAGATGAACCAGGAAGATAATCCTGTCCATCTTTTCTGACCTGCCACCTTAAGGAATCTCTTAACACCTCTCTAATGAAGGACAGTTTACAAACTGGATCTGGAGAGCAAATGTAATGAAATTATTGGCAGAGCTGTTGCAAAATAGCTTCCCCGGAAACCAGACTTTATGCAGGGCTGGGTGTCTTGGGGAGGTGTGGGGGTTGGGAGGAGTTTGAGTGTAAAGGGAATTGATGACCACAGAGGGAAATGTATATGATGAGGATTACAGAAAAGAGCGCAAAAAGCATGATTTAGGCACTGAAGACTTCAGGTTCATCCATCTCTCAGCCATTAGCACTCCTTGGGTGGAAAGACTGGAGTTTTAGCAGACACTAGCATGGAATTATGATCCAGTGTTACAGAATCATAATCAGTACAATCATGATCATCCAATTAAATATAAAAACCAGAATAGAGAGATAGCACAGCAGATGGCATGACTATGAAGTAGTCGTGGAAGTTGGGTTTTGAAGGATAAATACGAGGTTACCAGGAAGAGAAAATGACATCAAGTTCAGCGTTGCTGGAGTGAAGAAGGTGGGAGATATGAGCTGGAGAGAAGAGACACGGGCTAGGTAATGATGTCAGCTTTTATCCTGAGAGGTGGTGGGTGGTCAGTGCAGGTTGCAAATGCATGGAGAACCATGGTGATTCCCTAGAGGAGAGACACATGTGGTAGCAGATGGCAGGGTATGTGAATGGGGACAAACCTGGTGACCAGATGCCAGGGAAAACAGCTTCAGCACAGGTCTAGGAGTAGGACAAGGGTCCGAGCTTCTGTCTCACGGGAAGTCTGGTCCTTTCTGGAGTTCCCTTTCCCTGCCCCGCCAGATGGCCAATACTCCCCCCCACCTTCCCACGTGCCTGGGCCGAGGGGTTGGTCAGAGTGGGCACCCGTGTGCTCGAAGGGTTAAGGGATTAGGATCGAGGGGCAAGGGGAAAATAGCATGTGGTCAGGCTGTTCATAAACCAGGCAATCTCCAGGCCCTTTGCTTGCTCGCTTTCCTTTCTTGATTTGTCCTTAAGCTGCACAAAGAAATGTCTTCAATGCCTTTAGGATTGTTTTGTGACTCCATGGAAGAGTCTAAACCTTTTCTCTTGCACGTATACCAAACAGAGCTTTGAGGAAATAACCCATAATGAGGGAAGGAAAGGCCAGCTCCAGGTCGCTGGAGCTCGACTGCATGCTGTTTGTTTCCCCTTTAGCAGAGAAGCTGTTGGTTGTTTGTAGTCCAGAGCGTTGTTTCCAGGGGTGAAAATTTGCCTGTCCACCAAGACGCCTGCATGCTGTGTTCCTTTTTCTACTCGTTCTTTTCATGACTTTTCCTTGCTGAGCGTTTGCAGGTTAACTGGGGCCACAAGGTTGTTATCACCTGCCATCTGTGCCAATAGCTTATGTAAAAAACGAACTGACTCCAGCAAGCACGGTCCCAAGCAGGAGCCGGCCCCCTGCTGGTATCCGCTTGGGAGCTGCGTAGTGCCAAAGGCTGAGAAGGAAGCAGCACCCTGGGTGTGGAGGCAGGCTGGGGCAGTGTGGGCCATCTGACGGAGCTACCTCCTCCTGGAAGAGCTGGGACGTGTGGTCAGAGAAGTCAGGCCAGAGGGGACTGCCAGTCCTGCAGCCACCTGTTTGTAGGGAGTAAATAACACGTTCTTAACACCTGCCTGCCGCCCAGCAGCCGGCTCATTCATTGCTGGTTGTTACCACCAGACTCACACCAACCTGCTGCTGCTTGAGAAATGAGCTTTGGGTGAGAAAGCAAAGGTCGTGATGGCTCCCTGCTCAACTCCATCGCTCCTGAACCCCCCAGCTGCTGCCAAGGACAGGGGTTCCTGGGCTGGGATCACTGGAAATTTGGCTCTGGGTTCTCTGGCTCCAGAGGCAAGCGTGCGGGAAGGGGGCCAGGGGAGGGGCAGGAAGCCATGATTCCTCCGGGCTGCTGTCCCAGGAGGACAGGTGCTGGTGGTTGTGGCCTCATCCCTGTGCTGTCCCTCCTACCGCCTCCGTGTCTCAGTGTGTTTATAGTCTGTTCTCAGAATGATATTTGAAGTATTCTAGCTATGGAGTGTCATGACCAAACCTGAATGCCAGGCCCATTGTGTGAAAAAAAAAGATAGTGAGTTTAAGACAGGGAAGATTGATGGGTCTGTTTGGGAGTGGATGGGGGTTTGGTAGAAAGAACATCTTTTATTTATTGCAGTGGCTAACAGGGCTGAGGGCAGGCAGGCCTGGGTTCAGGTTGAGGCTTGGCCACTACTCAGCAAGAGAGCTGAGCCTACATTTCACTTCTATGTACGTTTTGTTCAGGGACTAATGCCTCCTGTTTTGCCCAGGAATTTCCTAGTGCTGGGAACCCTCTCCAATCTGTACACATCTTGAAAGGATCAGGGTCACACAAAATGTCTGTTGTGAGGACTAACAGGTCAAGACAGCAGTGTTGATCGCGATGTCCAGGTGGAGTCGATTCTCCTCCCAGTCCCCTAAGAGGGGACCCTGGCCAGTCTGCAGGGATCTCGGCTGCGCCACAGAGATGCTGCTGGGGAGTGCAGGAGACACAGCCGCCAACACACCTGTTGCTGTGCGAATGCCACCGCACCCATGCATGGAGCTCACCCCGCGGAGCAGCTCCTGTTATCTTCACTTCACTGGTGAGCAAATTCTGTCCAGGGGTCATGGCACTTGTCCAAAGTTAACAGCTGAAAGGGGAAAGGCGTCCATCTCAGGCCAACTCTTCTATATCAGGCTCCAGTCCTCATGTCCATAAACTTGCACTCACTACCGGTACCTCGTGGGCGCTCTCCCTTTAAGCTGGGAAATCCCTTCCCCTTTGTGACCAGCTCAGGAGTCACCTTCCCCAGAAGTCTGTGCTGCTGTGCTGATTTTCTCCTCTGTTCTATTCTCTCTTTGTACCCTTTCTGTTGCTATTTTCCCCCCTCACCATGTTGTAATAATCTACTGTGGGACTATGTTCCACAAGCTTCTAGAAGGCGGGGTTTGAGTCTGTCTGTAGACCTCCCCTGAGTCATGCATAAGCCCTGGTGTATACCCAGAGCTCCACAAATGTGGTAGAACTCAGAGTGCAACATGATTGCTGTGTACTTAGCAAGAACTGCTCTTGCCTGAGTGCTTTAGATAGACACATACAGCTGAAAGACAATGCATGTCCTGAAAAAGATCGAAACACGCACTTCAAAAACATTTTGCACCAAAATAAATATACCTTTTATTTCCATTTCCCAAAAAGTTTTTCAAACCCTTTACATAGTTTTTTTTTTTTTCCATTTAATCTTCATAAGAGTCTCAAGCTAGCAAAATAAGATTCAGAGGCTAACTAGCTTGCCTGAGGTCACAGAGCCAGTGAGCAGATCTGAACTTGAATCCAGCTGTGCCTAACATATTCTTAACCCCTGCGATCTCACATTAGTTTCAGTGCCTAGTCCAGTTCTTTGCACAGATTTGGCGTTTGGGACTAGTGGTCAAATGGGGCAGATGGATGATGGAAGACAGGACTGGAGAACTACCTCTCCAAGGACACTGGACACAGAAACATTGTCCTTTTGCCCTCCTAGGCCAACTGTTGTCAGGGATGTGTTTCCAGGAGCTGCTATTTCTCCAGGCCAGCACAAGAAAGGTCTTAATTCCAGAGCTCATATTCACTGCATGCCTTCCTGTCTCTTTCTCATTCTCCCAGGGCAAGGTGAGGTCTGAGAAAGCTAAGGAATGTGACTGAATTGTCTTCAACAAATTGTTTGCTGATAAGACCTGGGGGAGTTTCCAGACACTTTTCCTATGATGGTTCCAGCTAAGAACATCAGGCGGGCTAAGCCACGATGACTCAGCCCGTGGAAAACCAGGGCCGGCAACAGTTCCCAGGAAGTCAAGTTGCTGCACACACGTCTTTGTCTAGCCATGAGTAGAAATCACAGACAGCCTCCACATCCCCCCGGGAGCAGAATAATTGTCCCCAGGCTGAGCCAGATTCCACAACAAGCCTCGGGCAGCAGGCTGTGATCACCACCAGTGATGGGAGCCTTTTGGGCAGCAGCATACCCCTGCAGACTGGGGAGGGTGACCGTTAAAGGAATTGATGTCTGCATGGCTGGGCATGCCCGCCCCATCGCTTGGCACTTAACATCAGCTCCTCCTGTGTGGGAGAGAAAAAGGGAAAACCTCACACAGGGCTCGAGGCATCGGGGCTACCCATGAGTGTAACCCCTTCTTACCGTACCCCAGGCTGAGTGAGTCTGCCTGCTGCGTCATCACTGACTTCCCCAGGGCTGAGCTGCACGTACCACACTGCCTGCATTGCCCCTGGCCAGCAGCTCCGCAGTGTGTTTTCTACAACCTTCCATCTGCAGGAAGGACTCGTTTACTTCAAGCCCATTGTGCTTGCAGCCTGTGTGTTTTACCTTGGCAGGCTGTGAGGGCATGACCTGGCGAGAGTGTCTCAGGGGACCTTTTCCCCCACAGGTCAGGCTGGGTCTGCTTTCTGGCCTACCCAGGGCCTTGGCACTGGCAAGCTTCATCTGCACACACTGCACAAGAGCTCATGCGTGCCATGGCCTGGCTCTGCTTCCCCTTCCCCTCCTTACTCTCCCCGTTTTCTTGGCAGAGCCAAAAGCAAAGTGGAAATTTTGTGCTCATGTGAAGAAAGATGTGTTTCATGTCAGATAGTATCTTTTCTCTTCTGACTTTGAAGTGTGTTGATGAAAAGCCAAATGACCTAAACTTGATACTAAATCGCCTTTTGAGGATGACCATGCCTTCTTGTCAACAAGTATCTATGAAGCTCTAAGTGTTCACAGACTGGATGCCGTGAAACCTTTATGAACTAGAAGCATGTGGAAGTGATTTCACAGTGAGAAGGAACAGTGTGTGTTGTCGGCCAGCTGGGATGGTGTGGGAAGGTAACACTTAGATCCAAGACTCCAGTAATGTGAAGGGCGTTTCTCTCCCTTGCTCTTCTTCTAATGGGCAGTCTGTGGTGTCACTACTGTGACATTGGGCAACAGAGGAAAACCAAGAATTAAAAGGAATAATGGCATTTGGGTAGTGTCCAATCCTATAGACACATTACTCCCCAAATGATAAGAAGACAATTCTTGCTTGTATGACACCAGGGGAAAGCAAGGTCCTATATGTAGTGACTAAACCCTGGATCCCACCCTGCTAAAGCACCACGACCCACTATGGACTTCATACAAGTTATCCACAACCCTGAGACCTCAGGTTCATCTTCTGTAAGACCATCCCCTAGGAATGTCATGAAGGCATTTAATACAGAGTCTGGCACGTATTAGATGCCCAGGAAGTGGTAGCTCAAGCAAATCCAGGCCTGTAAAGAGCTGCCTGCCCTTAGCTTCCCCATGCAGAGCCCATCACGTGCAAGAGAGATCTGCATGTCTTTCACTTCAGTCCTCCTCAGAGACTTCATGGATAACCTAGAAATATTGTGGATGAATATTCACTGATAACTGGCTACATGGATGCTTGGATAATAAAATGAGCATTTTTCGCAAAGCATTTGCTACATGGAATTGCTCCAAACACTTTGCTTGTCTGTTGTAACTTGCATAATCTATGTAATAAACTTGCACAACTACTCTAAGAGCTGGGTGCTGTTATCACACTCCCTCCATTTCACAGATAAGCAAACTGAGGTCCAAAAGATAGTAAATAACTCTCCTAAGCTTATACAAATAGTATGTGATGTAGCTGTTAATTAGGTAGCCCGGCTCCTTGACTTGAGCTACTGACCAGATGTGTGTCCTGACTGACAAATGAATGGATGAATACGGAGGCCAGATAGATCCCTGTTTTACAGAGACTGAAGCTAGATGACAGAACACAACTGAGCTGCTCAAGTCACAAAAGTGGATTAATGGTCAAATGACAATCTGCCTGCATAGCAGAGTTCCACTTTCTCACACCTTTAGAGTTAGGGAGACCATGTGACTTACCTTGTCCAATAGAATGTGAGTAGAAGTTGCCTGTAGCAGCTCTAGATGGACTCTAAAGTATTTGTCCCATTTGTCAGAAACTTCTGTCTGCCCGAATACCCAAAGAGAGAAAAGTGAAAAGAATCCCCTGGCCTCCCAGCAATAGCATTAAGTGAAAATTTCATTTCTACCTTGGGGAACCCCTGGGGTTTAAAGAGAAGGGTTCCTGTCCCAGTAGCCTCTTGCTTCTCCCAACTGAGACAGCTTGGAGCTGAGCGTGAGAGGCTCATGTGGTGCTTGTGACATTACCTAACTCCGGGCAACTCCACACACATAGATGTTTTCCTTACCAAGATGGGCTAATGCAATGGAATGCGCTAGGTCACTGGAAGCACAAAGGGAAGACAGCCTGACAGAGGTGTAGACACTGGCCAGCCCTGCACAGCCTGTCCCAGAAGAGTGTCTGGTATACCAGATACCTCTTTCCAAAGTGCTGCCTCATGTCAGCTTTTCTTGACAAGTGGACTATTGTTTGGAGTGAGATAATCCTGGAGTAGTAGGCTGTAAGCAGTCAGATAGCAGTGATATCTCTTCAAGTTAAAGAAGTAAAGTCCAATTTAATTAATCAGACTGGTATTTGTCTGCTGTTTCTAAAAGATTGTAAAGTTTTAAGAATAATTAGTTACACACTGACACTATCACTTTCTATTTGACAAATATGGTAATACACATTTTTTTCTTTTTTTATTGTTATTAACATTGTATTATGTGATACAGTTTTATAGGCACTGGAACGTGCCCAATCTCATCTGATCACGGAAGGTAATACACAATTAACATTGACATCAAGCTCATTTTTCCAAAGATATTTTGATTGGTTAACTAAATCCAAACAGAATTTCTAAAAGCAGTTTCTATGTACTCAAATGAGAAATGATGCAATAAAATGGATCATGATTTTAAATCCTGATTTAATATACATTGATGTTCTTCTATTAAATATTTGCAATTCGGTAAGTGTTTGGCTCAGAAACGAAGTCATCATTTGGGATGATATGCATCCCAAATCAGAGTTCATGGTTCAAATCCCAGATACTCCATTCCCTACCCAATAGCTGCATCCACTGAGATGTATTTTGGCTCATGCAGGTAACAGACTGAATTTGACCCTGCACTAGCTGTTGTACACAAGAGTCAAGTGTGAGGTTATGCCAGGTGAAATTTCTTGGGAATCTCCCCAACTAGATCACTGGATGCAAATACTGGTCACAGGGAAAATCATAAGATGTGCAGTCTGACCTCTGGGTGCATATATTGGCCCTGGGCATCCTCAGTTACTGAAGCCTATGCAGTGGTCAGCTTGTCCAAATGCACACAGGAGACATAACAGCCAGCATATCTAGGCCAGCAGAGGATGCTGAGTACCTCATCAGAGGATGAAAAATAGAGCAAGTTGGGCAACTGTCCTGGCCAAGCTTGTAGCAAATGTCTGGGTCTATGGGTACACATTGAGGTGGACCTGGTCAGCCAATAGTCCTTGGAGAGATTTTCTTAACTCAGTGCAATGAAGCCAACAATGTGTCAGAACTATCAAAACCACTCAAATAACATTCTCAGGCCATTCCTTCCCACATTAGGGACTCTAAGGCATCATCAGATGACTGTCGCCAAACCCTCTGTGCTGATGCAGCGACACAGTAAGGAGATGCTCCATCCCCTCCAGCCCCAGCAGACCAGGACAGCAAAAACAAAGAACTAAAACGTTCGTTCCACCCACTCTCCATACCTCGACTCTCCCCACTGTAATCAGAGGCACACGTAAGTGTGCATCCTTCTCAACTACATCAACAATATTAAAAATAAAGCTTAAAACTTTTTGAAAATTAAGTTACAATGAAATAACACTTCCTTTCTAGGGGTTATCTGAATAGCTTTGAGTCACTGCCCTACAACTTGAAGGTAAACCTGGGCCCTCACTCAGAACTGTGTTGTCTGAGGAGGGCAGGCCCGAGCCTCATCATGTTGGGCGGGCTGAGTCTGTAGAGCACACTGGGTACAACCTCTCATTTTACAAATGTGGGACGTGAGAACCCGAGGAGGGTCAGGACTATAGCTAGTGAGTGACAAAGAAGAGCAAGAATTAGACCCCATGTCTGTCCAAAGCCAGAGCTCATGCACTTCCCACCACCCCTGAGATTTCAGGAACCTCATACTTCCACAGTCTGCATGATGGAAGTAGGTGTTCTTTTAAAACCTGCACTTCTCTTTGCATGCACTCAACAGTTAGAGCTTTCTGCAATACATTATTATATTTAAACCCATAAGAACACTGTGAGCCACCAAGGACATTTAGCACTAAGACTCAGTCCTGTTTTCCACGTTGACAAGCCTCCACTCCTATCTGTTCTCAGTAGTGGCCTGTGTGGCACGAGCCACTTTCTGGTACCCCTATTTCTCGAAGATATCTTTTAGGGTAATTGATTAAACTCTGTAAAATGAACATAGCAACACAGATTGTTAAGACAATCACAGGAGATAGCAGGAGTGGAGTACCTGCTCTAATTCATTTCCGTGTTCCAGCACATTAGGCCCTCTCATGGGTGTATTTGACCGTCAACATCACAACATGCCCTTTGCTCCCTTCCATATAAGGTCTTTTCCATGTTTACAGGTGGTGATCTCTGCTTCGTTATACTCTGCCCTGTAATGCATACCTGCCACGACTCTTTCAGCCCATTTATATTTATGAGAGTATTTCAAAAAGTTCATGGAAAGTTTAAAATTAAAAGTAGGAGATTATTTGGTTAAAAAGAAAAAAAGTTTGAACCTATGTAGAGTTTTTCCGTAAGATACATTTTACATGTATTGTGAAAAAAGAGTGCTCCAAAATAAACTCATATTTTAAATTCAGTTTTGCACAAACTTAGAAGAGTATTATCGCAAGCTGACTGGTTCTATACCAAAAATGAGTCAGAGGCAGGCTCTTAGAAGTTCAGGAGTTTTTATTCACTAGCCAGAAGACTGTCCCATACTACCACAAGTGGAAGAGGGGGACAGCCCCAACTGGCTGTGGTCACGGGTTTTTAAGCTCATATTGTCACGCAAAGATCATCCAGTCAACTCAGGTGGTGCACATTGCAAATCATCAACTCAAATGGCTTACTGTATAAAGCATCCAGTTAACTTACATCGATCCAACAACTTCAGTTCAGCCCACATCTTAAGCCAATGAGCTTGTTCCATGTTTACAGAAGCAGATGGCTGCAGTTAGCTAGGCTTGAAACTTAGTTAAGGAATCAAAATGGAGTCACATCTTTCCACAGATTGGCGGTGCTATCACCTGGCTGCACCCTCTCACAGTATATTTACTTGAAAAATAGAAAAAGAGAGATGCAGAGTCAGAGATCTCTTATCTGGTGATTCAACTCTTCAGATGGCCACCGTTGCCCAAGTTGGGCTAGGCTGAAGCCAGGAACTCAACCAGATTTCCCATGTGGGTGCTAGGGATTCATGCGTTTGCATCATTAGTGCTGCCTCCTAGGATTGGCACCAACAGGAAGTGGGAATCAGGAGCAGAGCTGAGACTCAAACACAGGCAATTCCAACACAGGAAGCAGGTGTCCTGAACAGTGTTCCCACTGTGCAAACACTTGCACTACCGTCTTTTTCAAGTGTCCTCATCTGTTTATGTATATGTGAACTTGTACATACACATACACATAGCAATATAAACACATAACATATGTAGACAAATACACGCAATTTTAAAAGTTCGTTTATTTGGAACACAGAGTGAAGAGAGAGACTGAGAGAGGAATTTTCCATTTGCTGGTTCACTTCCCAAATGGTTGCATTATCCAGCACTGAGCCAGGTTGAAGCGAGGATGCTGGAGCTCCATTTGGGTCTTCTGCATAGGTGCATGGGCCCAAGAACTCAGAAGCTGGAATGGAAATAGAACAGCCAGGACTCGAACTGGTGCCATATGGAATGCAACCCTGAGACAATGTTGGTTCCCATTTAACTTGAAACAAGCACTTGAGTCTTTGTTTTCACTTCACTAGAGAAGAAGATTAAGACCTAGAAGGTTTTTGCTTTTCTTTTCCAAGATTAAGAAGTGCCAAAGTTCAACATGGGTTGAAGGGAATGGAACTCTTGGGGAGCCTGATAAGGGAGAATGGGGAGGAGGATGGCTATACATACCAGCTCATTTACCTCTCAGAACAGTCCTGGCAAGCTTTCCACCTTATCCAACAAGAAGGTTCAGCGCTCCATCTAAGGCTGTGGCAACTGAATCCGTCGTCTATCTGCCCAGATGTTCAGGATGGCACTTTCATTACAAAGCAAAACTCATTCTGCTTGCCAGCTGTGGTGGAGTAGCGTGTAGGCCTGCACACACACACACACACACACACACACACACACACACTGAGCCCAGGCTTCCTGTGTGGACTTTTAGACCTGTCACTCGCTGGTTGTGTGACCTTGGATGAGTGGGCTATGTAATCCCAGGCCTCAGTTTCATTATCGATAAAATGTGAATGATAAAAAGAAAGCGATTACTTCATGCAGATGTCACGGACAGCAAACAAGTCTAGCAAATGGCCTTTGACCTGGTTACTGGTGAGAGCCAGCCAGGATCCGTTTCTTGGTATCCCACGCCCCCGAAAACCCAGACATATGCCATGCCGAAGGGGAGCTCTGGTGAGGGCAGAACCCAGCAGGTACAGCCCAAGCTCCCTTCCTCATTCTTTCAGACTCACTTCTCTTTCTCCCTGCCTCCCCAAGCCCACACCCCAGCCAGAATCCCAACTGCTCACAGCAGGACAGGTCAGGTTCCTGTCCTTTCTGCAGGTGGTTTCCAATGAAGACGCAGGTGGAATTTTGATGACAGAAACTGTCTTGTAAGAACAAACCAGCAAGAGCAAAACTCTCCAGCGGGCCCAACTTGACCTATTTCTTCTCTGGGTTTCCACACGAAACTCTGGGTTTTGACGTCACATGCAGATAAGTTCACTTCTGCATTGTCTTTCTCTCTTTTGCAGTGCCCAATGATCCCACAGTTACTCTTGGAGGAACTGAGACTTCACCTGAAACTGTCTGAGTCCAGACCCTGCTCGCTTAGTCCCACCATGCAGAACACACCTCAAGGACAGGCACCGCCTCCCAGCCACTGGGAGCCCCAGCAAGTGATCATCACACCTTACAAACCCCAGTATTTTTCATTGACTTCCTTCTCTTCAGAGTGTATAAACTGAGTGAATTGAGTCAAGGTGCACACAACCATTCATTCCTTCCTTTGTCCATCATATCTGTACTCAATGCCCAAGTTGTGTTGGACATTCTCTTAAGTGTCAGGTGCAGGCAGGTGACTGGAATGAGGTTCCTGCACTCAAGGTGCTTTGGGGCTGTGTCAGGGCAACCAGGAGGGGTCTCTACCTGGGCTGAAGTGAGTATTTGACTGGCTCATGGAGTTTTTAAAAAATGCAGATGGCTCAATTTTACCTTTGATAACTTTTTGAATTTGCAGAATTATTACACAGTAGGGCAGAGGGTACGTCCCACATCCAAAACTTAGCTTCCCTGTGAGGAACTTCTTACATCCGTGGGCTACTGTTGTCACATGAATGATCCATCCTCAATGCATGTCTATTAACTAAAGTTACTGTTCATCCAGATTTGCCCAGATTTTCCCCAGTGACTTCTTTCTGTCCCAGGATCTGGGCTTCCACACCACATTTAGTCATCATGTCTCCTAATGCTTCCTTCGGCTGTGGCAATTTCTTGGCTTTGGTAACTTTTTGGAAAGTTTCTCAGATTCTAATATGTGGCCAAGGTCGAGAACTTCTGGTCTAAGATCAAATGCATGGAAACTTCAGAGGAAGCTGTCTGAGTTGCAGTTCTGGTTAACTTGGTCCAGTCTGGCCACACCTATTAACTTCTGTTTCCATGTGTGTGAATGATATGCATGTGTTTGATTTATTTGAAATGCAGTCACAGACATATAGATATCATTCACCTGCCACTTCACTCCCCAGATACCTAAAGCCAAGATCTAACAAGCCAGTCCTGATCCCTCATGTGGGTGACAGTGACATAATTACTGAGTCATTGCCTGCTGCACCCCCCGGGTGCATATTAGCAGGAAATTGGATCAGAAGCACAGCTGGGACTTGAGCCAGGGTACCCAGGTGAAGTCTTAACTTCTGAACCAAATGCCTGCTCCTAACATGGATATCTTCATGGTAACCATCCTCAAGTTGGGGTGAAGATCCTATGAAGGCAGTGTTTCCCAAGTTTTTCATGTCAGGGCACCCAGAGAAAGCATGAATATCTGTGTCTTCTACGGGCATCTATAGGCAAAGTACACAATATGTGTTACAGTGACAGATTCATCTCAATGCCAGGTTTGAGGGAGCCAAAACCTGAGGCATACGTATCACCTGCATCTCTGGTTCAGTCATGTCAGGAATTCCTTAGCTTACACACACAAGATGGTACCCGTGTGAGCAGCCCCGTGAACAGTGGCTGTGAAACTAGACCAGGAGACAAACTGAGAACAACAAGAAACACCACAGACTGAGGCCATGATGGGGCAAGTATCAAGTACTTCTGGGGCCCCTTGATGGTGACATTGTTTGTGTTTCCAAAGGATATGTGTTTCTCTCAGCAGCAGATGGAAGTGTTCTCACTTCCTGATGGACTCTGGGTAACCAGCTAGGGACAGACCCTAGGACACTCCATTTATTTCATAGTAAGGGACAAGAAGTGCCACATTTCTGATGCATGAGGAATGCAGCGCAACCAGCAAATTAACTCTGGCTCTTGGGAACGAAGGTGAAGTTGCAGGAGCGGTCAACGCTGTTCCGCCCTCCTGAAGCCTGCTGCCTCCCTCTCTGGCGCCACCGTTTGGTGCCAACTGGAAATTTCCTACCTCTAAGACCTGCCAAGGCACTTAAGCCATGATGTTTATATATGTAAATAATAGAGTTGTTTTTTCCTTTATGGAAAAACTCAAGACTTGGGTACATTAAATAAAACCAAGTTCTTGGTGTTGAGTGGGGGTGGACTCAAAGCAGTGGGGACTGGGCCAGAGCAGAACCGAGAGATTACAGCTGTAGAATTGAAGAAATTCTAGGCGATTCATAATTGACTGCTTGATATAAAGCGACTTATTACATTTAAGGTCTTGAGGCCTTGTTGAGGTCTGAGGGCAAAGCAGGAAGTCTTTGAAACTGGCACTGAGTTACCCGAGGTGGCTCTGTGGCTTTGGGTTCAGTTTTTTCTTTGTCTGAGGTGGCAACAGCAGCAGGCCCCCACACCTCAGCTTCAGGCACCTCACAATGCAGAAACCCTGGGGACCTCCCCTCGAGCAGCAGCTCAGGGTTGTGTGTTCAAGGAGCATTCTGTTCTATCCAGCCAGGCTTGAATGCGTTGTTTGGATGAGCGGGAGGGCAAAGAAGTGAACCCCTTCCCGTTACCTGCTGGTGCTCCTGGCAGGTAGCTGGGTGCCAGTGCTGCCGAGCCTGCCCATGCGCAGCAGAGTGTGGGTTGAGGCTAGGAGACACATCCAAATTCACAATACAGTGACTTGGGCCATTTGGTTCCAGCTGAGCTGTTACTGCAACATGAAACTCAGAGTGAACTTCCTGGTTTGAGGGTTTCAGTCCGTGGTAAGTCGCTGGAAGTCTTACTTTCTTCTTATTTTCCTCATGGCTATTTCCTGAGGCTGAAGGAATTTACGCTGTGAATGACTGGTCACCAGGGTAGTTCTGTCTGCTGTCAGCTCATCAGCGTGCCTGCGTCAGCCCTGTCTGATGGTTCTTGTGTCTGTGAAATCCAAAGAGACTCATGGCTGGTTTGAAAAAATAATACATGCCCATGTGTAGAAAAGAGTTCTTACCATGGCAAAGCCTATCTGTGTTCTCCATCTTGTACTGAAATGCAAATGAAGAAAATGCTATCGTTAAGAGGCCTGGGTGCAAATTGTAGCCCTGCTGTATGACTATGGCTAAGTTGTTTAACATTACTGTTGAGTAAATTTGAAATGGAAATGCATTCTTCAAAGAGGTGTGATGGACAATCAAGAGTAGATATGTGCCCAGCTGAGTGGCTGGCTATGGGCAATCTCCATCCAGGATGGCAAATATTGTGGTTAGAGCAGGGCAGATGCACTCCCACTCTGTGTGTGAAGAAGCCAGAAGCTGCAGGAGCTGCAGTATCTGATCCATGTGAGTGGTACAGCCCAGCAGGGCTCCAACCCTGTCTCCGGGATGTTGAGTCCAGCCTTCCTTCTGCCACCTACAAGCTGCTTGCTTGTCTTCATGTCTGAAGTGCAACCACTCTACTGAGTCTGAGACCACATGATGGGAGAAATACCAGGTCAGGGACTAGCATGATGGCTCAACTAGGTAATTCTCCACCTTCAAGTGCTGGCATCCCAGATGGGTACCAGTTCATGTGCTGACTGCTTGACTTCATACCCAACTCCCTGCTTGTGGGGGAGAAGCACTGAAAGATGGCTCAAAGCCTTGGGACCATGCACCCACATGGGAGACCCGGAAGAAGCTTTGGGCTCCTGACTTCACATTAATTGGTCGTTGCAGCAACTTGGGGGAGTTAACCAATGGATGGAAGATCATTTTCTCTGTAAGTCTGCCTTTCTGAGAGAAATAAGTAAACCTTTAAAAAGAAAGGAAAAAAAGGAAAGAATGAAGGAAGGAAGAGGAGGATGGAGGGAGGAAGGAAAGAAATACCCAGGTCAGGTTAGTGGGAACCATGTAGAAACAAGTGCAGCTGGTTGGCACAGGTGTGGGGAGCTGAGCGTAGCAGGGGAGAGGCATCACTGTGGGCACACTCTGCCCTCAGCAGGGAGGGCTGGAGAGGTGAAGGCAGCTGAAGTTTAAACAAAAGGTCTAAGTAGCAGCCAGTGTGAACGCTGACCTAGGGAGACACGTGAGCCCAAAGGCCAGCCACAGTAAGACATTCAGGGACAGAGAGAAACAGATGGAGAATTCAGCTGAGTGGGCCCCACAAAGGCCCAGATGGGGCCTAACGTATGTGCCTCTTTGGGCGTGGCAGGTGGCAGCTCCCTGCCTGTGGGAGAGCCAGTTGGAACATTCCTTTTAGATGCCTTCTTAGGACAAAGAGAGTGTCTTTCCTCCACTGTAAAAACTATGCTGCAGCCTGGGATGCAATGGGCATCCGTGTGCTACCCACGCAGCAAATCAGTGGAAGTGGCCAGAATATTTTTTTTAAATTTATTTATTTTTGTTTCAATTGGAAATACAGGCATACAGAAAGAAGGAGATACAGAAAGAAAGCTCTTCCACTCACTGGTTCCCTTCCCAAGTGGCCGCAATGGCCATTACTGATTCAATCCAAAACCAAGAACCAAGAGCTTCTTCTGAGTCTCCCATACAGGTGCAGGGCCCCAAGGCTTTGCGCCATCCTTGGCTGCTTTCCCAGGCTACAAATGGGGAGCTGGAAGGGAAGTGGAACAGCTGGGATGTGAACCAGCGCCCATATGGGATCCTGATGTGTACAAGGAGAGGATTTGAGTCACTAAGTTAAAGTAGACAGAAAGATCATACTCCCATGTTCTAGTGCTGTCAAGCAGCTCCTCATTCCACAGGTGGGCAATGAGGTTTCAGAACAATGTCTGAATAGGAAATCACAGACCTCTAAACTTCCATCTTAGAGCCTGCCACACTTGGTCCCCGAAGCCCCCAGTGAGAAAGGGCAGCAGCCCCTGGATTTGAGAACAGAATTCCAACACTTTTAAGTCTGCGGCCTTGGACAGGTCGCACACTGCTCATTCTCCTTCCCATGTGAAATGAGTTACCCTTATTTATCTTGCATGAATTGTACACATCAAAAGCAATTTATATATATATATATATAGAGAGAGAGAGAGTTTTAAAGATTGATTTATTTCTATTTGAAAGGCAGAGTTACAGAGAGAGGAGAAACAGAGAGAGAATGTTTTATCCACTGGTTCACTTCCCAAATGGACACCACGGCCAGGGCTGGGCAGGTCTGAAGCCAAGAGCCACAAGCTTCTTCCAGGTTTCCTACGTGGGTGCAAGGGTCCAACGACTTGAGACATCTACTGCTGCCTTCCCAGGCCATTAGCATGAAGCTGGATCACAACCAGCTGGGACTCAAATCAGCCCCCATATGGGATTCTGCAGGTGGACGCTTAGCTTGTTATCCATAGCTTCAGCACTTTAAATGGCGTATTTTCAAAATGGCGTATTTTCAAAACTGTGTGTTGATATATCATGTTTCAGTATAAAATATTTTTCTTACCATAGATTATAGTAAAAACCATTGAAGATAAATACACCCTGCACTACACTACATGTTCCAAAATATTTAGGCTTATGTCTGTCTTATTTCTTAGCGTATACACACACATAAACACACACCCTCCCAAAACAATTTCACGAGGCAGTATTCACTCAGTACCTACAACGAAATAGAGGTCAAAAATCAAACATGGCTTTATTAGCACTCAAGTAAAACAGAAAGATATCCCAAAAGAAATAACCCCAAACTAAAGGCATGGCCTTGGTTTCACAGCCTGCTGGTGGCTGGTGGGGCAGTTATCTACAAAACACAGGTCTGGTAGAAAAAAGATGGGACAGCAGGTTACAACAGAGCATGGGAAAGGTACTTCTGAAGAGACCTCTGTCACTAGGAATCCCCAACAGGGGTACCCCACGGAGCCTGGGGAAGCAGGGGCCTCCTCGAGAGTGGAGTTCCAGCTGAGGGTTGAGGATGCAGGAAGGTGCCGAGATGAGGACCAAGGCTGCACAGCCCCGGGCACAGGGTGAGGGTGTGCAGAGCAGACTGTGGCCTGTCCTCTCGCCACTGCAGCAGGGGGAGCTGGTGTTTTCCTTCCTAAAATGCCAAGTGATCATCAACAGAATGCTTGCGAGATAAAACACAAAGCCACTCGAAATGGACATGCAAATGTGTGTGCGTGCACGTGTGTGTGTACATGTCTCAAAACTCTTAACAAACACACAGTGACGGCAATTATGACCAGGATGAGGATATGTGATGGATGAGGTGAAGCTTAAGGTTATTGACCCGCATATCCTTAGGGCGATATAAACCAGGCACAATCTAGCTAATTGCTCACACTTCTAATCTCAGTGGAAATGAAACTGCTGAAGCTGGAAAGGTGATAAGGCTCTGAAAGCTGTAGACAGGTGTGGTACCTGGCTCCAGAGAGTCCCCCTCTGCTCTGCCTGTGCCCGCCCTTTCCACCTGCCCTACACCCACGCACTCCCAGATGTCCCATTCTCTGCATTACTCACACCTTGACCCACTGAGGCCGTTGCCTGACCCACAGCTGCTGGGGAAACCAGAACTGACTACAGAAGGCACAGCAGGCACATATCAACCACCATGTGTGCACTCTGTCTCACACGCCCCTTTCCGGTACTCCGATAACTGCAACTCTGATTTCTGGCTCTGGCCATCTCTCTCTGTTGCCTGGACCCTGCTCCTATAGCTTATCCCTTTAGCATGGCATTTCAACAAAGCCTTTTCTCTCCTTGGCTCATGCCTCTGCTTCTGTTATTTCCTTTTTATTTAATCCTTCCACACACCTGCAACCAAGGTATTACATCAAAGGTCCCTAGAAACCATATGGTGTGAGGAAGGGCATATAATTTCATTCTAGCTCTTTTTTTTAATCATTAAAAACGTTAAGTGGGGTGTGGTGGGAATGGTACAATGGTCCAACTGGCTAATTCTTAGCCTGTAAGCACTGGCATCCATATGAGCACTGGTTCTAATCCCGGCAGCTCCACTTCCATCCAGCTCCCTGCTTGTGGCCTGGGAAAGCAATTGAGGATGGCCCAAAGCCTTGGGACCCTGAACCTGCTTGGGAGACCTAGAAGAATCTCCTGGCTCCTGGCTTTGGATTGACTCAGCCCCAACCATTGCGGCTACTTGGGGAGTGAACCAGCTGATGGAAGATATTTTTCTCTGTATCTATGTATAGTTTTCTCTGTAACTCCTTATCTGTGTATCTGCCTTTCAAATTAAAAAGTAAATAAATAAATCTTTTTGAAAACACACCATTCTCCATGTGTTCATGAATGCTATATTAAATCCAATTAAAGCACCACTTTTTCACAAGAGTAAAAGGCAGTAAGGGCAGGGATCACCTCTCACTTAGCTTTCTTTTTAGTTGTGCCTGAGAGCCCTTTGCTAATTGTTTATCACCAAAAAGGGGGACTGTGAGGTGGGCCTTAGGTAGCATTGTATTTATCAGAAAAGTGCCCGAGAGAATGAATTTCTGAGGAAGCGAGCCTCACCCAAGCCCTTTGGAGTTCTGCAACCAGCATGTCCTTCCAAAACTATTGGTGGAGAAATGACCAGGCATATATACTCTAACGTGGACCACTTGTTAACAATGGGTTATCCCAGAAAGGAATGTAGCCCTGGAGAGATGACTTGGCAACCAGGCAATCCCTGAAGTAGTTGATAGCCACAATTTATCTGCTATCTCTGGTGTGGGCATCTTGGCTTCTATAGAAACCCCCAGTCTTCCCATTGTCTGCATCAATTTCAGTTGTGCCTTGCTGATTGATAAATTCCCCTGGGAAGGGTCAAAAAATAATGTTGATTTCCACAAATTAAAAGGCCTTCTATGGCTATTTTATGATTGCCATAGACACTGTAGAAACATTCATGTGTAGGGCTTGCTATTTTCTTCATCCTTTCTTGCATCTGATTGCTTACCTCATAAGTAGTTATTAAGGGACTTATCTCCAGGTTCCAGGTACCTGCCCACAGCACAAGCAAAGAGGCAACTTACTGTATCAGAACTGAAGGTTTTTTCAACACTAGAGAAAGAGAGAGAGAGAAAGAGAGAGAGAGAGAGTGTGTGTGTGTGTGTGTGTGTGTGAGAGAGAGAGAGAGAGATTTGAAAATAAGGACAACAAGACAACTTAAGAGTCTCCAGAGCCAAAGCATCTTTGCAGCAAAGGAACAAACATCACCTCTGGGGAGGCAGTTGACGTATGCTGATCCATCTCCCTAGTGAAGCAGACCTGACTCTCACTTTACTAAAGGAAACTGAGCCTCAGAAAATTGACACTGCTCACTTAGAACCAGCCAGCTGCAAGTGAATAGAAACCCAGCCTTCCCTGAATAGAGGGTTTATTGCTTAACATTTTTCCTGGAGACCTTGGCCCAGCCCTTGTTGGTAAGCTGTAAGCCCAGACAGAAGGTTTCAGCAGAAAGTGGGTCTTGTGGTCAGACAGACACCACCAGAGTCAGCCAGGTGTTGGACAAATTGAGTCTTGGTCCATGGTGCTCTGTTTTGGCTTCTCTGCGGTGAACCCTGACCTGCTGGCTGACCTGGTCCGACTCCTGATTGCTCTCTTTCCTGGGTGAGTCAGTTCCACCCTCCTAACCCTAGCCTGCACTATGACTCTAATTAACCAGGCTATGGCCACAGTGGCTCAGCCAACAGGGCTCATGACCCTTTCCCCAATGCCCAGCTTGCACTGGGATGAATGATCTCATTAAGTATAAGTATAAGAGGTATAGGCACCCTGGCTTCTACAAAACTCCCCAACCCTCCCACTGTCTGCATCTTTCCATGAAAACAGTTACCTTACTCACTGGTAAACTTCTCTGGGCAGGATCAAATTCTAATTCACCTTTGATTCCCAAGAGCCAGTATATCCTTTGGCTATAGTAAATGCTAGTTTTACCTTCTGTAAAAAGATATAACCATCCAGTGCACAATGAACAAAACTAAGGTCATTGGAAACTGGAATGACACCAACTAATTACTGATTTTTTTTTTTTTTTACTGTATCAAAAAGATCTCTATTTAGGACATGGTCACATTGTTACAGTAGAAAGGCCTTGCGCTAGATGCTAGAAAGATATTACTGCAAAAAAAAAAAAAACAGCAACAAAAAAAGATATGGTTTCTTATTCCATGGGGCTCATAGAATAGTAGTAAAGGAGAACAATACTAAACAAATTGTTGATCAGATGACAGCCTTTGTGATAAGCAGTCCAGAGAAGGAGCGTGGTGCTGTGTCAGTGTATCCACCATGCTGATTTGAACTCCAGAGTCTTCCCTCAGCTGGGACACTCATGCTGCCACCTAGAAAATGAATGGGGCAATAGCCTAGTGGCTAAATACTCACCTTGCAACCAGCAGGATCCCGTATGAGTGCCAGTTCATGTCCTGGGTGCTCCACTTCCCATCCAGCTCCCTGTTTGCGACCTGGGAAAGCAGTGAAGGATGGCCCAAAGCCTTGGGACCCTGCACTCACATGGGAGACCTAGAAGAAATTCCCGACTGCTGCCTTTGGATTGGCTTAACTCTGGTGATTGCAGCCACTTGAAGAGTGAACCAGACGATGCAAGATCTTTGTCTCTCTCTCTGTCAATCTGCCTTTCTAATAAAAAAATAAGTAAATCTAAAAAAAAAAAAAGAAAATGAATGGAAATTAGTCCAAACCCACCTGCTGGGAAGCAAAAAGAAGCTCGGCTGTTCGTGAGTGCAGCTGGAGACGTCCTGTGCAGCAATAGTACAAGAGGACATAGAAAAATGGAGCATGGAAACTGAGTGACGTAGGGGAGAAGGGTGTATCCAGGACAGAGCACAGCGAGTAGTGACAATAGGCTTGATTTTTTAAATAAAAGAAATAGTAAGTGGCAGCAGGGAATGAGTAATAGGGTTTGTGTCTTCTAAGAAACTCCTGTGGCTACTGTGTATTAGATAAATGAAGACTAGCAAGAAAGTATGTGTGAAGCATGTGCGTTCATATATGTCCAAATGCAACAAACTGGATACATAAAATGTGTGCGATGTGTTGTATGTCAGTTCTACCTCAATGAAGACATGAAAGAAATCAGAGAAGAAAGGGAGGAGGACAGTAAGGTGGAAGAGAAAGAGAAAATTGAAATGGACTTAGACAGAGATGTACTGCCAGATCCATGCTGGGTTTAGGGCGGGGTGAATGCAAAGCCAGCAAGCATACAAATGCCTGCCCAGCATCCATGAACCAGCAGTTGATGCTCAGCATCACACAGGCTCAGGCCCATTGGCGTGCTAGGAGCAGGGTGGAATTTAGAAGATTGAGAAAATCATTCCTAGGGAGACCTTTTCAAAGTCTATCTTAGAGAAGCCAACCAGGGCTAGCAAAGCCATTGTCAGACTTGCTTTGCGGCAACGTGTGAACCCAGTCTCCCAAGTTTGAGGTTGAGACACAAAGCATGCTAGTGGCATTCTCTGGGAGTTTGTTAAACAGACTTTTGCAAAGATTTAGTAGAAGTGTGGTGTTAATTGCAAATAAATAAAGACTATGAAAGACTCTGAGTAAAAAGTTTTGTAGTAGTCCAAGTAAGACACCCTGGGGTCTTGAAGGTGGGTGTTGGTGGTGAAATGAAAAGCAATAGAGAGATGCAAGACTCCTTCAGCAGGTGCATAATTGGCAGCATTGGTGATTATCCAGGCATGCGGTAGGACAGGGTGCAGGGGAGGTGAAAGGAAGGGGAGGTGTTCATGATGACCCTTCCCGCATTTCTTCCTGGAAAAGTCCTGGTGACAAATGGTGGCAGGCTCTGGGTAGGACTCCCTGAGGAGGAGGGAGTTGCAGATGCAGCTGATGAGTTCATTTTAAACACATCAAACTGATGAGCTTTCAGATGGTGATGACAAGCTGGTGTTGAATACACAGGTGTCAGAGGACAGAGCTGGGAAGGGGGTGACAACAGCACATGAAAGGTCATGAGAGTGGTTGAGAGCTCTCAGGAAGAGACTGGAGAGAAAAGAGAAAGTTACACCTGACAGAGGCAGAAGCCAGTCTACATAGCACCTCCCTCAACAATAGGAGAGGAAGAGAGAGCATGGGGCTGATCACATGTGCCCAGCAGTGATTCCTCTGTGTGGGCCTTGGAGCTTAGTGGGTGAGCAGCTGATAAAGGTCAGCCAAGCAGTTTGGCAAGACAGACCCAGCAGCAAGGAGTGACCCTGAAAGATGCCCGTTCCTAAGAGTCACCCCATGAGGGTGTGCAACATCACCTGGGTAAAACGCTGTGTGTGATTCTCTGCTCTCTCCGTGCCTCTTGGGCAGCCTGGGAATGCTGGGTGCCCGCAGAGCTGACCCCCAAAACTGAGCAAATCTAATTTCTTAGATATGTAAGGAGTCTGGCCCTCCTCAAATGCTGGGACTTAGCTGGGAGAACTGACCCAGGAAATTGAGTTGATTCAAAACACACTCACCCACAATCAGCACACCACTGAAACAGCCCATCCGGTTGTCATGTCTCAAAGTCCCCAAGCTGAATTATGCAAGTGGAGTTGATTTATTAAGAGCCATTTGTCAATGTAATAGCACAAAGCCAAGGAGAAGACAGAGGTTGGTCTGAGGCTGACAAGTTTATGCAGGGCATGATTCAAGTTTCTTTTCCCGCAAGCTCCCTCCTAAAATACCAAGGTCAACTGGAGCCTGCAGATGCTGTAAGACTATTACCACATGAGTTAGAAGACTCCAGAGACAAATCACAAGACCTTTTACGTGTATATAAATATACATTCAAACAGGTACTCACATGTACAAGGATACTTTTATTTTAAAAAAAGGATCTATATAAGACAGTATTTTAAAAAAAATTTATGTTTTAAATTTTATTGGAAAGTTAGATTTACAGAGAGGAGGAGAGACAGAGACAAAGATCTTCTGTCCATTGATTCACTTCCCAAGCAGCCGCAACAGCTGGAGCTGCGCCGATCTGAAGCCAGGAGCCAGGAACTTCTTCTGGGTCTCCCACATATGTGCAGGGTCCCAAAGCTCTTGGTTGTCCTCAACTGCTTTCCTAGGCCACAAGCAGGGAGCTGGGTGGGGAGTGGGGCTGCCAGGATTAAAACTGGTACCCATATGGGATCCCAGTATATGCAAGGCAAGAACTTCAGCCACTAGGCTACTGCTCTGGGCCCATAAGGCAATATTTTTAAAAAAAAGAAAAAATATTTACCTATTTTTATTGGAAAGAAAGATCAGATTTATGAGGAGAAGGAGAGATACTTCCCAAGTGGCTGCAACGGCTGGAACTGAGCTGATCTGAAGCTGAGTCTCCTCTGGGTGGCCCACATGGTGCAGGGTCCCAGTACCTTGAGCCATCCTCTACTGTTTTCCCAGGCTACAGGCAGAAAGCGGATCAGAAGTGGTGCACTGGGACACGGATGATGCCCTGATGGGATCCCGGTGCTTGCAAGGTGAGGCTTTATCCATTGAACTATTGTGCCAGGTTCAAAGCAATGTTTTTTTTTTTTAATTTTTCCTTTTTAATTGATATTTATTTATTTTTATTGGAAAAGTAGACTTACAGAGAGGAAGAGAGGAGAGACGGAAGGTCTTCCATCTGTTGGCTCATCCCCTAAATGGCTGTAATGGCAGGAACTGAGACAATTTGCAGCCGGGAACTTTTCTCAGATCACTCACATGTGTGCAGGATCCAAGGCTCTGGGTCATCCTCCACTGCTTTAGCCATAAACATGGAGCTGGATGTGAAGTGGAGTAGCTGGGCCACGAACCAGAGCACATACGAGGTGCCAGCACATTGCAAATGGAGGATTAGCCAATTAAGCCATCATGCTGTTGCCCTTTCTTTTTAACATTGTTTACATAATTGAGAGCGATGATTGTCCGTATGGGCCTTTGATTATGCAACGAGGGTCAGGTTTGGAGGAAGGTGGATGAGACATCTGTTTCAATCTTCTTTTTCTCCTGTGTCTGCAGGGGAGACCGGGGAGAGGGCTGCTCCTTGCTGTCAAACTACATCAGCATCTGGGGTTTGGGGGCAATCATTTGATGATGTCTTGGAGACCCTGATGTGAGGAAGAGTGTTTTGACGGTGCTACCTGAGTGGATTTGATAGTTCTGGGAAGTTGTTGGTTTCATTGATCCAGGGTTGAGAAAATTTTTCTAAGATCTATCAGTTGACCAAGTGCATCTTAGCATATCCACAGACCCAGGTATCTGCTGCAAAGCTCATTCAGGAGAATTGTCCGACTTGTTATACTTTCCATCCTCCAATGAGGCAGTTGATGTCCTCTGCTGGCCTAGAGGAGTTGGCCGTCTTGTCTCCGAGTGAATCTTGGCTTTGCTGTCCACTACACAGGCGTTAGCAACCAAGGAGGCTCAGTCCCAGTACTTGCACTCTAAGGTCAGACCACACATCCTGTGATTTCCCCTGTGGTCAGGATCTGAGTCCAATGGTATAGATGGTGAGCCCCCAAGAAACCTCGCTTGGGGTGATCTCAGTTTTGACTCTTGTGTGAGCCAGTCAGTGCAGGGTCAGGCTCGGTCTGTCACTTGCACCAGCTAATCCATGTAACAGTGGATGCAAACTGACCAGTTAGTTCTGTCCCAGCCCTATCTCACACAAACTGATGGGTGCTGTGGCTCAGCCTAACCAGTCTACCTGGCCAACACAAATACTGACGAGTGATCTAGCCTTGACTAACCTGCCTTGCTGCAAGCCTTGGCTCTTGTGCTCTCCAGCAGGAGCTGAAGCCTAGTAAGGGACTTCCCCAAGTTCCTTTACAAGGCCTGTTTCTAGTCCTAGACCCACACGTGCCAGTAGGGGCAGTGCTCCTGCTTGATACAGTCAGCCCTTAGTCCTGGCCTTTGCAATGTGCTGGCAGGTGCAGCAGCCTGACCCAGCCTAGCCTTCTCCCAGCCCCAGCACCCACAAGTGTCACGTGGATTCCTGTCAGGTGAGTTTCGTGGTCCAGTCTGACTCAGCCTGTCACTACCCTAGGCTATCCATGTAAACCCAATTGTGCGGCAGTTCCACAGAAATGAGCCCACAGGTCCCCTATACAGTCTGCCCCCAGATATGGTTCTTTTGTGTTCTGCTGGGTGTTATGGCTCAGCCTAACAAGACCCATCCCCTTCTCCAACACTGGTGATGGGGGTGCTGTAGCCTGGCTCTCCCAGGTATGCCCCCCAATGCTTTTGATGTGCTAATGAGGACCAAGCAATGCTAGTTAGCACAGGCCAGCTCTCCCCTGTGGGTGGGTGCCTTGGCCTGAGACATGCCTTCCTATTTCCCCCTCAAACCACTCACTCACAGCTCCCTCATCTACTTGCAAGTACATTGGCCTTGTCCATGGAAGCCCCCAGAAGTTATTCTTCCTTTCAGCCACTCCCACTACAATACATTCCCTGACCCCCTTCCCCAGACAACCTGCAGTACCTCTACCTGGGACCAGAGGGGCATGTTCTGCCCAGCATTCTCTGCCTTCCCCACAAATTGTTTTTAAAGAATAGTCAACTATACTGGTATAGTGGAAATACTGGCATAGTTAATGCAAATTTGACGTTGACCAGATTAATAAATTTGATAAATCCAGAATGTTTGCCAGCTACTTACCTGTTTTTCTGCCAGCAGTGTAACATTTACCTAGGCACTTGTTTACAAGACAGTGTGTGGTGTTTTTTTTTTGTTTTTTGTTTTTAAAGATTTATTTATTTATTGGAAAGTCAGATATACAGAGAGGAGGAGAGACAGAGAGGAAGATCTTCCATCCAATGATTCACTCCCCAAGTGAGCGCAACAGTCGATGCTATGCTGATCCGAAGCCAGGAGCCAGGAACCTCTTCCGGGTCTCCCACAAGGGTGCAGCAACTGCTCTCCCAGGCCACAAGCAGGGAGCTGCATGGGAAGTGGAGCTGCCGGGATTAGAACCGGCACCCATATGGGATCCCAGCGTGTTCAAGGCGATGACTTTAGCTGCTAAGCCATGCCGCTGGGCCCTACAAGACAGTGTTACAGAGAGAATGAGGAAGATAAAAACAGAGAGGTTTCCACCCACTGGTTCACTCCCCACGTGACTGTAACAGTTATCACTGAGCCAAAACAAAGTCAGAAGCCTAGAACTCCATCCACATGAATAGCAGAAGTCCAAGCAATTTTCTGCTGCTTTCCCAGGCACATTAGCAAGGAGCCTGATCAGAAGTGAAGCAACTGAAACATGGATGGACACTCCAAGATGAGGCATTGGTCTCACCAGCACTGGCTTAATCTGCTATACCACGATGCAAGCCTCAAAGATACTTTTAGAAGCGTGTATAAAAGATGTAAAAGATAAGTTCACATGGGAGACCTGAGCTGGGCTCGTTAGCATGGAACACTGCTGACACAACTCACCAGCCCACAGAAAAGTTAGGGCTAGGGGTCTATCTGGCAGGGTTAGACCACAGTAGCTAACAGTAAATGTTGGAATAGGGGACAGGTAATATCAGGCTGGGCCACGACACTAACTAGCACACAAGAGAACCAGGTCTAGGGCTAGATTCGGTGGGGGATATGTGGGCCTAACTCTGGAATTATCAACCCCACCGGTTAGCTTAAGAATTGAGGGTAGTGATGGACTAAGCTAGACATAACCATGGAAAACACCGACACTCCTGGTACTGGGGCTGGGAATAGGCTGGGCAGGTCCAGGCTACAGCACCCACATGTGCACACTAGAATAGGTTGTGGGGTGGGATAGACTGCAACATCCACCAGCTCACACAAAGGCTGGGACAGCAGGGCAGGCTATGCTGAGTAAGGGCCTAGCACCTGCAGGCAAGCATGAGATCTAGGTCTGGGAGTGGGTCTAGTAGGGGAGCCTGGGAAACTCCCTTGGTGGGCCATAGCTCCCACAGGAAAGAAAATGTGGTCCAGGCTTGGGTGTTGGGCAAGACAAGCAAGATAGCTCCACCCATCAACAAGTGTGTGGGTTCGTTTTGGAAGGGGGCAGATTGAGCAGGGCCAAGCAAATCTTATCACACTGGTAAGTGCATGAGTCATGCTGGTGTGTGGGTCACGCCGGGCTAGGCTATCATACCTACTGGTTTGCATGAATCCGGGGTGGGAGCAGACTAAGCAGGGCCAAGTTGTAGCACCTGCCAGCAAGAGTTGGGACTGAGTCAGGCCAGGCTACAGCATCCGAAGGCAATGGCCAAGACAGGGGAGGGTCCAAGATAGGGAAGGAGTCAGAGCAACCACTGTCACGCACAAGACCTGTGGTTGGGAACAGGCCTGGTTAAGGAGCTAAGGGGCTACCCTGTTTGGGTGGTGGTTCCCACTGGTGAGCGTAAGGGCCAGAATGGGGGCTACAATCTAGTCTGGACATGACTACAGTACCTGTTGGCACAGGTATGGAATGAGTCTGGGGTGTACCAGACTGGGCTAGATTCCAGAACCCACTGGTGCTCATGAGAACCAGAGTGGACCAGGCCTCTGCCCTTGCTGAGTCATGTGTGTACTGTGTCAGGGTATGAATGAGTCTTGGCTGGGCTGAAACATACAACAGTAAGAACCAGAATGAGTGAGGACCACTTAGGAAAGGCCACTGTTCCTGCTAAGACAGGAGGTGGATTAAGTAGGGCTGGCTCATGGACCCTGGTGTGTGCAAGAATGGCATTGGAGAGGTTCTGATGAAGAAGCTTGGGGAACTCCTCTGTCAAGAACACAGTCCCTGCAGGTGAGCACAAGAACTACAGTAGGGAGCAGCCCAGGCCAGGTAATGAGACCCATGAGCTTACCTTTGGCTCAGGTCTGGGGTGAGCCAGGTTGGACCAGTTTATATCACCCGCTGGCAGATCTGAGAACCAGAATGAGGTGTGGGACAAGCCGGGTCTGGCTGCAATACCAGCCAGTTCACTTTAGGGCTGGGACTGGGGGCTGGGTGGACTGTTCTAGACTGTAGCCTCCACCAGCGTGAGCTGGAACCGGTGGCGGGCCGGGCTGGGTCAGGCTACAGCATCCACTGGCAAATGCTGTGGTGAGGTGGGCCATACCAGACTGGATCACAGTGCCCAAACAACACACATGAGACCTGGGGCAAAGGAGTGTGAGCCTGGTAGGAAGGCTGTGAGAGGCTCCCCTGCATGACCACTACTCCCACTGGTGAGCATGAGAGCTGGGATAGGAGGCAAACCAGGTTGGGAAGGGCTACAACACTTGTTGGCCTGCATGTGAGCTGGGTTGGGGGAAAGCCAGGCTAGGCTGACTATTCACTGATGCATGCATAAGCCAGAGTGAGTGAGGGTTAGTTGGGCTTTGCTGTAACACCAGCTGGCAGGTGCTGGCACTGGAGACAAATTCTGTCAAGTTAAACTTCAGAACCACCTGGAGAGTGCAAGATCCAGGAGTGGGGATGGACCCATTAGGGAAACTGAGCACCTCTCTCTTGGGTTGCCATTCCCACTGGTGAGCATGAGAACCAGGGCTGGGGGCTAGACAGAGTTTCTTCCACCAGCACGAGGGTGGACTGGATAGAGGGGCTTGTCACGTTGAACTAGGCTTCAATGCCATTGACATGTAAGAGAGCTGAATGAGATGTGGAACAGACAGGACCAGTCCGCTGTGCATACTGGCAAGCACAGGAACCAGGGCAGGAAGCAGGCCTGGTAGGGGGGTATTGCCAGTCACTCCAACTAGGCTGCAGTTCCCGCTGGTTTATGTGAAGGCTGAGTACGTGTTGGGCAGGACCAGGCTGGGCTGTGACACTTATTTGTTTGCATGGGAGCTGGAGCTGGAGACAGAACTGACCCAGCAATTGCAACCACCAGTGGTGTGTATGTATAAGCTAATGTTGGCAACAGACTGAGCCAGACCCTGAATTGGTAAGCAGAAACAAGAATTAGGACTGGGAACCTCAGATGAGGTTCTCTGGGGATCCCCCCAGCTAAACCACTGGAATTAGAACTTCAACCATGGAGAGAATTACAGGTTCCATGATCTGACCATGAGTGCATGTGTCAGAGCTGGGCCTCCTCAGTGGCTTAGGCAGAGCAGTACACAGCATATCCAGGTGCACATGGAGGGTATGGCAGAACACTGGAATCTGCAGAGGATACCTGGTACCACATCCAGGACAGAGGACAGAACCAATTGATCAACTACCCCAGCCAAGTGTTGGCAGAGAACATCTAGGCAAATGGAGACTTTAAGCTGGACTATTTGTCAGCCAGTGGATCACAGAGGGATTTCATTTTCCTTGGAGTGACAAGACTGACAGCATTTCAGACCTAGTGAGTTATCAAAATCACTTGAGCAGGACCCTCAGAGCATGCCCCACATTGGGGACCCTGTTTTGATATCGAGTGGCCATCCCCGTCCCAGGGCATGGAGGCAACTGGGAAGCTGGATGTGGCTTCTCCCCTTCTTTCCTCCCTTCCTCCAGTTAAAGGAACACACACACACACAAAAATAATGTGGAAATAATTGTCTCACTCACTTTCCTCTAATCCTTGACCCTTCTCACCCTAATCAACTATGTAAACATCATCAAAAATAAAATTTAAAAAAATAAATATACAGAAAAGACTTAAAACTTCATTGTGACGCAAAGAAAAATTTGTAATCCGTTCATAGTTTTTACAAGATGTGCATCTTCCAAGAACACGTTGAAGGTATTCATTCACACAAAGACAGGTGTAGTCACCCATACCCATGTGTATTCATGTACCCACACAGACTGTTCATTTAAACTGCTTGGTGAGAAAAACGTTAGTGAAAATGAAACCATGATGTCTAAGTCAGTCCTATAATTAACCTTCCTTTGTACAGTTTTTAAAACTACTTTAAACTGTTTACTTATCTATTTTTATTTGAAAGGCAGAAGGACAGAGAGAGGGATAGAGTGTCACAGAGAACTCTTCCCTTCGCTGAATCACCTGTCAATATCTGCAAGAGCCTAGGCTGGGCAGGCTGAAGCTGGAAGTTAGCTCTTCAACCCTGGTCTCCTGTGTGTGCTGGGGGGCCGGATGGGGGTGGGGAACAGCCGCTCCCGCAGTCACTGGATACCTCCCAAAGGGAGAAGAGGAAGCTGGAGTCTGAATTGGAGCCAGGACTTAAGCCTTGGAACTTCACCAGGGGTTGTGGGCATCCCCAGCCCATGTCTTCACCAAATGCCTGCTCTGCCTTCTGCATGGTTTATCGCTGTTTGTGTGCAGTATGAGTGTGCCTGCCTGTTGGTCTATACGTATGAATATCTGAAGGAGCAAAGTGTCTCTGAGTGATTGCCAAGATAAATGAGCTTTATCTTTAAAAAAAATTTTTTTTCCTAAAAGGATATAAGCTTTTGGTTCAGTTCTTAGTGAAGAGAAACACAGCTTCCTGAAGAAGGCGGCACCTGAGTGGGGCACCCTAGGGGGCCGGGGTTCCAGCAGCTGGAGGTGGCATGTAGATGGAGATGGAACAGTTTGCATCTAGCAGGGAAGAGAGCAAGGACCTGGGGAGAAGTCAGGCTTTCACCACCGCATTGGATGCAGTGGGGAGGGAAGAGGCGAGAAAACTAGAAAAGCAAGTGGGAGGGTCTTAAGTTTGGGGTGAAATAACCTGGACTTCTACCGGAGCTGGATGGTGTGAAACTCCTGAGAGAATTTCAAGACGGCAGTGATGTGATCAAGGTTGAAACTGAATCCTGTCACAGCTTGGGAAAAAATTGGGAAAGCAAACTGTAGCAGATTGAGATACAAGAGATTAAGCTAGAACTTAAAATAATGATGCAGCCAGTTGCAATCAGTGTAGTATATAATCTTACTGTTGCCAATGTAAAATACCCATACCAAGGATCCCTTCAAGAAAGGTCTGCCAGAGCTTTATATGGGATTGGTGTAGTGAGGCAGTAGGTTCTACTGTCTCTAATGCTGGTATCCCATATGGGAGCCTATTCAAGTCCCTGCTGCTGCTCTTACAATCCAGCTCCCTGCCAATGCACCTGGGAAGCAGCAGAAGATGGCTGAAGTGTGTGGGTCCCTGCTGGCTACGTGGAAAACCCGGATGGAGTTTCTGGCTACTGACCTCAGCCTGACCCAGTCCCAACAGTTGTGGCCATTTGAGGAGTGAACTGGCAATTGGAATCTCTCTCTCTTTCACTTTGACCCCCCCAAAATAAAATAAAATCTTTTAAAAACAAGAATAAATATACCCAGATATAGACATTGGCTATTTCTGGTTGACAGGATAATTTGTGGTTTTCATTTTCATTTTATTCTATGTATATTTTTATTATTCTTAGAATCAGCTTTTCCTCCTTAAAAACAATTGCAAAGAAAAGAAAGGAAGGAAGATGAAGCCCGCCTCTATGAGCCACAAAGCCCTTCAAGAGTATTTTCCCAAACAACAGAATCATCTGCCTAGGGGGTGAACTGTACCCTTCCCCTTGTGTAATAGCCTGGACCAGAGGTCACAGTGACCTGATTTTTGAACAAGGGAAGCAGCCAGCAGAGCAGGAAGGACACAGTCTCTGCCCTCCAAGGTTTCGGGCATACTTGACCACTGCCTGATTGAATTAGACATCCCAGCCTCGGTGAAGAACACGGGCACCATGCATCTGGGCCACACACCAGACCACTCAGGACGGGAAGAGGACAACCAGCAAAGTTCTTGGGATTCTCTAGCATTTAATAACAGTGAGAAATAGGGCTCTGAATGAGAAAATGCTTCCATAGCATCTTCTTTAAACTCTAAAGCACAGTTAGACTCAGAGATGTTAAACTACACCCCACCTAATGATTCTAGTTCATTGGCAGAAATTATCTATTAAGACCTTAGAATATGCCAGGAACTGTTCTAGGTGTAGAGCTTGGCAATAATCAAGATAGAGCTGAAAGGTCAGACTTCTTCCATTTCAGTTTCTGAACGACACAAGCCACATCTTTCTGTCCCTTCATTCTCCCTGATTGGCTCTGGGTCTCTGTAATGGGAGTTTCACAATGGCTGGCATCTGTATAGGTTGCTTTCTCCACTGTAGGTGTGACTGAGAGCAGGTGGTTGCCTGGCCTGGGAGAAGTTCTCAGCAGAGGGTTGTAGACTGAATAAGCTTCACTAGCCCACAGCCTTGCAGGGAACCTCGGCCTTTGCCTTTCTGCTTAGCTTATTCCTCTTCGTTCTGCTCCAGCATCACCTTCGCTGACATGATTTCTGGGATTAGTCAGGTTTCCCTGTTAAACATTATTTTGGTCTCCCAGATGTCTGGGACCAAGCCGATCTGGGACCATGATGCCTATCACAGAACTCAGATGTCACTCAGTGCATGGTTACTGAGAGGTTGATGAAAGGAATGCATTGTGCTACAGTTTAATGACCTCTGGATCCGAGCTGAAAATGGGACTTCATCACTGTTGTGGTGCTCGATGCTGGCCATGGTGTGACCAGTTTACTCTGCACGCTTGGGAGAGTAAAGGAGGACAGCGTAGGGAGCCAGTTGTCATCAAACCCTGATTATGATGGTCCCAATTGGTCTTGACCACCACCACTAAGGATGCTTCTCATCAGCCACTTTTTCTGCTTTGCTTTCTATAATCACCTCCTCTGTGGGCGTAGGTTCTTCCCAAGCAGGAATCTCTTAGAAGCTTTTAAAATAGATCAATGTCCACGACTCAAATCACTGAAGTTCAAGTCTATGAATATGGGTGTGCATGTGAAGACTCCCAAGTGATTCTAGAGAACATGACTCTGAGTTGCAACCTTCCTGTGTCTCCCCACCCCCAGTGAACTGGCAGCCAAGGCAGGCTTGATTCCTCCCTCTCCCTCTCCCCCCACCCCTTTCTCTCTTCCCCTTTCTGGTCCCCCTTTCCTCTGACTTGCTATCACTAATCCAGATCTAGGCTTATTACAGCAGATCTAAAAAAAAAAAAGAAAAAAAGAAAAAGAGAATCAGAATTCTATAACTCTCAGCTTTTTTAAAATTTATTTTGCTTTGTTTTTGGCTTGGTTTGGTTTTTTTTATTGTTACTCCCTAAGTGGCCACACTGAGCAGATCTGAAGCCAGGAAACTCTTCTGGGTCTCCCACATGGGTAGAGGTTCCAAGGCCTTGGTTCATCCTCTACTGCTTTTCCAGGCCACAGGCAGGGAGCTGGGTGGGAAGTGAAGGAGCCGCAACTCAAACTGGTGCCCATATGGGATCCCAGCGCATGGAAGGTAAGGATTCAACCACTATGCTATCGTACTAGTCCCATCAGCTTTCCCTTTCAGTACCACATTCCAGTGTTCTTAATCTTCTACATTGGATTCCACACAAAATTAGATCTGCCTTATAATGAAGGGATATATTAGTGATTTTTTTTTTTACTGTGAATACCTGTGCAAGTGAACATCTATGCAAGTGAACTTTCAGAGAAAGGTTGATTTTGCTCCATGGGTCTGGAGGTTCATGGTGAAGGACAGGCAGGTCCCACTGGTTTTGCCACTGGTCACAGCCTTTGCTGACAGACTCCCAAGGTGGTACAGGACATATATGTCTGTCAGTCTGTCTGTGTGTTTTCTTCTGGTCACAAGGTTTAAGCCTGGGGCTTCCGCTCAAGAGTCTGCTCAAATTCAGTCACCTCCCAAAGGCCCCACCTCTAAATGCCAGAACTAGATCACTTCCACTCTCTGAGCATCCTTAATATCCATCTCTGGGATTAAAACTTGCACATGAGTTCAGGGGCCACACATTGCAACCATAGCAATCAGGTGTCATAGTTTATTTGACAAGGGCAAGTCTTGCAAAATAGGCAGTAGAGAGCCACCAAAGGGTTTTGAGGGAAGTAGTGATGTGCCAGAATTTTGCTTCCAAGAACTTCTTTGTCTAACATCATGAAAATGAAGTAGGGAAGCTCTCTAGAAGCACCGGGAAGATCTCGAGAGCTCTGTGAAGGGATGGCCACTCGTTTCCTTTGGGGTGTGAAGGGTTCAGGCCATTGTGACATGCTATATCAGAAACCAGCTCTCTCCCAAAAGGCCCCAGGAGGTAGCACTCATGGTCTTGACAACCTCTGCAACCCCAGGGCCTGCTCTCTGCTGGCTCGGGACCTGGCTTTGTGGGATCCCTACACCTACACCTTCCTCTCGTGGGACTAACCGTGCACACACAGGCAGCTGATAATAAAACCACAGGTTGCCCATTCATCGCCTGGCAAACAGAAGTGAAACTGGCAGTGTGACAGCACATTCTAGTACTGAGATCACACCATGCCCTCCCTACAGGCAAATTACTGGAGCAGCCAAGTCATAACCAGAAAGCCGAGGTAGTCATTTATGCTGAGAAAACCAACCATCCAGAGTGGCTTGCTGTGCCCTTCTTGAAAACAATCACCCAAGAAGCCAAACTATCTGGAGGAGACTTCGTGTGCCAGGAAGCAGAGTGTAGTGGTGCAGAAGCCATAGCCTTCAGCTGCACAGCCCCCAGGCACTCTTGCCCCCAGGGTCAGCCTGCCAAGCTTTTTCCTCTCCTGGACCCTGAGTGGACAGAGAGTGACAGCATTTGCCCAGCGGACTGCTGTTTTCTAAGCCTCTATGGTTGGTCAGTTCCCCTTGTCTTACAGAATGATCCCTCTCCCTGTGAAGTCGCTAGGTCTTTGTCTGTTCCATATTGTCTCAGTCAAATCCAGACCTACCTCTCCAAGAACATGTTTGAATGGTTTTGGATTTTTCCCACAAGGTTATCCCTATCACTATATGCATGAGATAGCTTCGAAAATTTCATGTAAAGTTTGTTTGTTTGTTTGTTTTGTCTAAAAGCAAAGAGACAGGGACTGAGATCAATGTTGAATCTGCTGGTTCACCCCTCAAATGCCTGCAACAGCTTCGACTGGACTATGCTGAAACCAGGATCCATGGAATTCAATCCTTGCATCTCATGGGAGAGGCACAGGCTCCAATACTCATACCATCAGCTCCTCTTCTTGGGGTACACGTTAGAACTAAGTGGCGTCTTAACCACTAGGTCAAACACTGACCCCCACGTTCTTTTAATCCCATTTTCCCCAAGAATTGTTTGATGACCTTTCATGTTTTTTTCTGTTTGAATTCTTACTAATTTGTTTATAAGTTCATCTGGCTGCCTTTCCCTAGCGCCATGCAATGGGGCAATAATGACGTTATAAGGAATTTAACTCCCATTTGACGGCTTGGGTTATGGAATCCTTTTTCCTCCCAAGGTTGGACTAACCCCCCACAGGACCAGGATTGGAGTATCCCCAGGACCCCATGAAGTGAGCTGGATTCAGATGCTTGAACGAGAGGAAGATGAGAGCCAGCAGCCAGGCAGGTGTCCTGCATGATGTCAGACCATGGATGGGTTTCTCACTGCAAAGCTCATCCCATGGGGGTAAAAAACCCAGACCTGAAGTCACGGGGAGCTGGGCTCCAATCCCAGTTTTGCGCAGACCCAGCATGCTGCCTCTCGGACCCTTCACTTTAAAATGAGATAATAACCCCCGTAGCTCCTGTAAGGGTAAATGAGATCACAACGCACAGGGCCCGGCACGTAGCAAACATTCTTCTTTCCTCTTTTCCTTCTAAATTTTTCCTATTACAGGAAACTGTTCCATAGAAACTTTTGACTTCTAAAATGATATTCATCCTCTCCACTCCACCTCTTCCTGGAGAGACACCTGGCAGTTAAATTTCTCTGCCGCCACACACCTATTTTTTTTTTTTTACAATGTCTTAAACAGAACATTTACATATTTGAATTTACTTATCTTGAAACACTGAAAACAAAGTGCGGAAGTGGGGACAAGGAAACACACTGACCATGAGTTGGCAGCTATTGACACTGGGTGATGGCTACAAGAGAATTCATGACACCGTTCTCTATACTTTAGGATACATCAGAAATCTTTCATATTAAAATATGTGTAGGGCCCGGCGCGGTGGCGCAAGTGGTTAAGGTCCTCGCCTTGCACGCCCGGGATCCCATATGGGCGCCGGTTCTAATCCCAGCAGCCCCGCTTCTTTTCCAGCTCCCTGCCTGTGGCCTGAATCATCGGATGGAAGATCTTTCTCTCTGTCTCTTCTCTCTGTATATCCGCCTTTCCAATAAAAAATAATAAAAATAAATCTTAAAAAAAATGTGTAAAAAGATAAAGTATTTTTTTGAAAAAAATAGTTATAAAATAAGCATTATCTTAAAAAATAACATTACTTATACATTTATAAACCTTGTTAGGAAAGGAGAGAAATAGAGACAAAGACAGATCTTCCATCCACTCTTCTTTTCCCCAAATACCAAGAGTACAGGTGAAGAACAAACTTTGCAGAGTCGAGCCCAAAGCAGCATCTTAAATCACTGAACCACACGTCTGCCCCAAGGAAAAACTGTGTCAAGTTACTGTCTATCAGATGCTGTTCTAACAGACAGACTTTAAAAAAAAAATTAAGTCGAGGTCCCAACCCAGAGGAATTCCATCTGGTGAAAGAAGCAGCCATGTTAGTGGTCATTTCAAATTGCAGGACAAGGGTAAGGCTGTGTGAATGAGTCCAGCAGACACCTTACTGAGTTCAGAAGAGAGAATGGTTGGTATCTTGCCTGCTGCTCCTGTCCTAAGGCATGAGGTTGATCCGTACAAATGCCTGGGAGAGAAGCAGGTTGCACTGGGAAGGCCACACCCAAAGGCCTCTTTTTTTAAAAAAAAAAAATATAAAACAAAACAAGAAAGTGCTAGCATTGTGGCATACTGGGGTCAAGTTGCTGCTTATGGGCCTCCTTGGATTGAGCTGCTCCACTTCTGATTGAGCTGCTGCTAATGCTCCTTGGAAAGCAGCGGAGCAAGACAAAGTGTCCCATGCACGGGCTCCCTCCCCAGATGGCTGCAGTGGCCATAGCTGGGCCAAGCCGAAGCCAGGCCACCAGCAGCGTCTGGGTCTCGCACATGGCTGCAGAGGCCCAAGCAGCCTGGGCCATCTTTCACTTCTGTCCCATGGATGTCAGCAGGGATTTGGATCCAAAGTGGAGCAGCTGGGGCTCGAACTGGGACTCATACAGAGTGCCAGAGTCCCAGCCGGCTTAGCACACTATCCCACAGTACTAACATTTCCATGAACTACTTCTGCATCCTGTTCCCTTTCAGCCTGAGTCAGACTGCTTTCCTTTAAGCTGCCTCTATGTTATCCCATCTCATGCTGAATAGAGCAGTTGTGGGAAGCAGTTAGAAGGAAAGACCCTAAAAACCTTGTGTGACTGCAAGTTCCCATACTTAGGACAAGACCGACTAGCCTAATAGTGATCGTGGCGCTCCCATGTGGCAGTAGAATACACATGGTCTGCCAGCAAGGAACTTTTAAGCATAAGCAACCCTTGCCTGTTGTTAATTTGAGAAACTTTCGTTTCTTCCATATTTGCATACAAATGAGATTTGATTGGGATAGTCCTATCACAGTGTCTAAAGTCCATGGTGTAATTTTAATCTGCTGGACTGTGATTTCTCTGACGAAGCCTTCATTTCCTCCCTTCTCCCCATGGAGTCACTGGAGAGAACCGAAGGGGGTGGTGGGGAGAGAAAGAAGGGAGGGTGACCATAGACCGTTTGCCCTTCTCTCTCCTCCCAGTCCTGACACCGCTAATCTCTTCTGTGTCCTGTGTTGACTGACGTGTCAGGCATAGGGAATCTTCCCCCATCTAGAGCTTAGCATTTCACTTTGCAGCATGCCTGCATTACAACCTACGAGTAGCCTTGCCAACTTGGCCTCGCAAGGGTCAGCAAAGAGTTACAATGGGGGAGAAAGTCCTCCGAACGCGTGAAGCTGTGCACAGGCTGGGCATCTACAGTCAGGCACCTCCACGTGACTCACCAGCGTCCCTTGGGAGGCCCTCTCAGTGGCTGAGCCAAGTCACTCTGAGGATACGAGGAGGAGGAGGCCCTAACCCAAGTGGAGCACTTCCTGTTAGAGGAGCTCCTTGCACAAGTCTAAAGAAGAAAACCAAGATGGAGTTGACTCTTGTTACTTGTCTTTCCAGAATTACATAACTAATACCATAGCTACTGCAAACCTCAGTGTTTGCCTCGGCCACTTGAGTGTACACTTGCTGGAAACAGGGCTATTAAAAGCATTATTATTGTTCTTCTTCCTGGGAAAAGCAATCTGTACCTCTAAACATGCAAACAATATAGAAATACAGAAAATAAAAGCAAAAGCCCCCCCCCCCATTGTTTTTTCAAATAGCAAAGTACTTCCAAAACTCTGTTCGAAGTGGAATTAAAAGCCTGTTTTGGTTCCAAAAGCTTGGAAACCCATGCAGGTTGTTATTTTTTTTTAATGTATTTTCCATGAACTTTTTCAAGCTCTTCCTAGGCATGAATTTCAAAGTTTTTTTTTGCACTAAAATGAACTCATCTTTGAATTTCATTCTCCCAGGCTTCTGTGGAAGTTCCCTGGCCCAGAGGTCACTGCCGCTATCAGCAGGAGACTCTCCTTCCAGCTTTCACACAGACACATGGACAGACCCTTCTGTGTGTGCTGTCCTGGCAGCTTCGTCTTTCACTTAACCACCAAGAGCAGGGATTTCTAAGAGTTGGATTTTTTAAAAGAAATTAAGAAGAAAATGTAAATACTTTCACAAAAGGTCTGCTCATCCCAATGTGTTTCTGAAACCAACACCAGAAACTGGATTATCAGCTTAGCATCTGGGAGAGACAACCTGCTGTGTCCTCATCTCCATTGCGGGTCTGTTCAGGCCAAGTGGTGTGAGAACTGCTCCAACATGAGCAGTGCCCCATGGACGAAGCCTGACACCAGCCAATGTTTGCTGAGTGAAAAAAGCATAGAATGCATCCACTACGACTCTGGGGCTTGCGCAGCAGGAACCCAGTGTTAAGCCCTCACGTGGCCTCCGAGCCTGCTAGCCTGTTGTTTGGCCAATGCTTTCCCACATTTGATTTCACCTCAGTGCTCTGATGTCTGTGCCAGGGCCAGGTAAAAGCCACACATTTTCTGTTGCACCCTCATTTTTTTAGTAACCCACACCAGCCACTGTTGTGGACCATGGTCAAAGGCAAACAGAAGTGAGCTAGTTTCTAACCTGCTGACTTTGAAGTTGGTGGTAATCAACTGTGTGTTGGGCAGGCTGCATTGCCAGTGGCAGTAATTCTGACAGTCCGCCTGTCTGTAAACCCATCTGCTGCCATCTTCTGGATGAATTCAGTATTACATGGGCACTGTTCAACAGTTTTCATCTTTGAAGCACCACCTGGACATGGGTCATCAGTTTCATTTCTGTTACTCTCTGAAACAGCTCTGATAAGGTGGATCCAAATCTTCCTCCCATTCGCAGTTGAAATAACTCACCCCACGTGTATTCGCTTCCCAAGGTTGTACTAACGAATAGCCACCATTTAGGTGGTTTAAAATGACAGGAAATTATTCCCTCACACTCCTGGAGGCCAGAAGTTCAAAATCAATGTGTCATCAGGGTCCCACTGAAATGGCTAGGGCTGGACCAAGCTGATACCTGGAACCTCACATGGGTGGCAGGAGCAAAGTTCATGGGTCAGCCTCTGCAGCCCCCCGTGGTGCATCAGCAGGGAGCGTAAGACTCATCCAAGAGGAGAGAGCTTCCATTCACAAGATCATTGTCCAGATGTCCACAGCAGCTGTGGCTGGGTCCAGCACATCCGGGAGTGCATAGTTCAATCCAGTTCTCCCACATGGGTGGCAGGTACCCAAGTGTTTGAGCCAATTCTTGCTGCCTCGCAGAGTGTGCAATAACAGGTGTCTGGAGTCAGCGCTGGAGCTGTGATTGGAATCAGGCCTTCCACTGTGTATTGCAAATATCCAATGCAGTTCCTTAACCAGGAGATCAAACATCCACCTGCCATTTTAGGCACCATTGTCTCTCCTTGCAGTGAAATTCCCCTTAAAAACACAATACAATAAAATGTTTCTTTATAAAAAAATGGTTTTTAAATCCTTGTACACTGAGGCTCTCCCCTCCCCCCAAGTGTCTGTGCTTAGGGTGTCCTCCTGATTAATTATCCAAATGAGGATGCACTGGAATATGAAAGCAGATGATTATCCTGTAGCCACGGGCATAACCAGGACAGTTCCAGGCAAAGCTGCTCTCAGTCAGTCCCTTCCAGCACCTCCCCATTCCCTCTGCAGCCAGTACACCCCATGAGAAAGGAAGTTCAATGGATAGCACTAATACCTGCTTTCTGGAGTCTTTTTTTTTTTTTTAATGTTAGTTAGATGTGAACTGTGCCACTCATTGCCATGGTGCAACACCTACCCAGGAGGAGCTGGCAGACTACCAGTTGAGCTGGATAGCCAGCCACAAGTCACAATGCCGAAATACTGCACCAACTATAGAGCAAAGGTCGCTGCCTGCAGCCTGAAGGAGGAAGTTGTAACTGAGGAAGAGGCTCAGTGGGAGGGAGGAAAAAGGGGCAGGCGTGATGTAGGGCGTGCTGGGTGTGGGGAGCACTTTCTGCCACACAGACCTCAGTCCCGTGAGGAGGGCAGGGAGGAGCCTCCAGCCCACCCCCAGAAACCCCCAGGGCCAGAGCAGTGTTGGAACTCGGCAAATCTGGATTTTAGAGAAGCAAGACGTCGTGAGTACATTTATCGCGTGCCACCATCAGCTCGTCCCGGGGCTGCACCACATGAGTAATGCAGTAATTTCTCTGCAGCAACACACATACATGAACTAAAACAAATATAGACACAAAAAGCCTCCTCACTCAGTCTATCACTCCAGAAGAGGCATTTTCGTTGCCCAAATTAAAGCAAGGCCATCAGATTTCATGGTCACACGCATTAAGACAATGATGTTACTTTTTGTAGGTTTTGGATTGGAAGACTAAAAGCGATGGTAGGTCTGTGTTAGTAGCTCCAATTTGTAGATAAAGAACCCGAGGCCCAGAGAGTTAAGAAGTTTGCCCAAGACACAGTGTAAGTAGGGGGGCTGCAGCCAGCATTTGCTGGCCTAGCCCACTCCAGCACCACTTCAGTGTCAGACTCAGGGAAGACCCCAGAGCCAGACGAAGCTTCGCATAGATGGTTGGCTCTGGATGTAGCCCTGGCTGCTCCTGCTGCTAGTCATTGTGGAAATGATCAAGTGTAAGCTTGCAGTCCTAGAGCCACACACACAACCTCTCTGCGTCCTTGGCTGAAGGCTTGCACCTCTGAGAAGTCTCGGTATGTGAATAACTCAGGGGTTTCTGACAGGAGGGGCGCAGTTCTTACTGGAGACGTTGGGTAGGACTTTTAATGAAAAAGTCATAAAGTTGACAATATGGGCAGAGTCACTTACACAGCAAAACCAAACAGTGCCTCTTTGTTGCTCTATTTCAAACGCACGTATGATTACATAGTTTTGTAAAAAGAAAATAAAGTCCCCCAGAGAGTAATAATTATTCCTAATAGCATCCTTAGACTCATCTGCTAGAAACAAAAATATGCAATTTAAGAATAATTTAAAATGTTTGCTTCTTAATTGGCAAGCAGAATTAGGCTCCCTGTCCACCCCCACTCAACACACACCCTATGTGCCTTTCTCCCCTCCCCCGACACGCACACACAATGTGCATGTTGTGGTCGGTTGGTGGAAACCGGTTCTGGCTTTCCCCTTTGCTGGAGCTGGAGTGCTGAACTCGGCTCCCATTGCTAGCCCGTCCTATGTGTGACCAGGTGTAACTCGTTGCTTATCAACCACTTTGGTCCTTGGTGCTTTCTGAAAATCCAATTTAGGTAAAAAAAATGGGATCTCTGCTCTAGTTAAGTCTTCCAGCCTCTCTTTACTACTAGGTTGCTGCTGTTGTTTTTCTTTTGTATTTTGACACAAAATGTTATATGGACCAGATATTTAGCTGAGGGATTAAGGCATCCCTGTCTCACATTGCAGTACTAGCTTCAATTCCTGCCTCTGAATCCTACCTCCAGCTTCACGCTAATGTTGACCGTGAAAGGCAGTCGTGGTAGCACAGATAGTTGAATTCACTCCACTCTTGTGGAAACTTTGGGTTGAGTTGCTAGCTCCCAGCTTTGGCTCAAGTCTGTTCCAGCTGTTGAGAGTTTGGGGCAATGAACCAGAGGTGGGAGTCTGTCTTCCTGGGAGGCTCTAATAAGTTAAAAAGAAAAAAAAAGAAAGAAAGAAAAAGAAAAAGCAGGGGGAGGGAAAAGGAAGCAAAATCACTCAATTGGTTAATCCTCCACTTCCAAGTACCAGGATCCTGTATGGGCAACAGTTCGTGTCCTGGCTGCTCCATTTTCCATCCAGCTCCCTGCTTGTGGCCTAGGAAAACAGTCGAGGATGGCCCAAAGTTTTGGGACCCTGCACCTGTGTGGGAGACCCGGAAGAAGCTCCTGACTCCTAGCCTCAGATTGGCTCAGTTTACCTAAAATAATCTAGAGTTTTCCATTCGAACTGAAACAGCAACTACCATAATCACTATGTCTCTTGACTGAGATGTTTCTGTGTCAAGCAACTCTCACCATGCTGTGTGATTTATCTTGGGGAAATGCGAGTGATGAGAATACAACTCTTCTGACTAGCCAGGGCAACATGCAAATGACAACATCCACGTCGTGTCTTCTTGTGCCAGGTGCCTTCTGAGTGCCTTCATGTGTAGTCTTCTCATCCGTAGCTACACAACAACCCAGGGAGCTGGTCTCTGTGCTGTCCTAGAATGAGACCCCTAGGCCAGGAGAGGTCCAGGAACTTATTCAGGCCACACCCACACAGGAAGCAAGTGGCAGAGCTGCAATATGATTGACACATTCAGACCCTGGAGTCCTAGGGCTTCACTGCTGCCATGGAAATGGTCCCTCTCTAGAGACAGGGGCTATATCTTATTGGTCCCAATAAACCAGTATCCAGCAGGGCACCTAGCAGAAATAGAGGCCTTATGTGTGGGGAGGAAGAAAAGGAGAAGGGATGAGGGAGAGGAGAGAAGGAGACAAAGGAATGGAGGGGAGCAGGATGAGAAGCCAGCAGCTGCAGAGGCACACCCACACAGAAATGAAGACCAAGTCCACTGCGGCCCACCGCATACCAGAGCAAGAGCTCACCCAGGGGTGGTTCATAGGCCGCCCGACTTTCTGCTGAAATCCCATGTGTGTCAAACACTTTGTAACCTCCCCCCCCCAGGAACAGAATGAGAGCTTGTGAGAAATCTGCTAAGGATTCCAATCACAGGATCCAAAGCCCCTCAGCTGTGTGCGGCTGCAATCTATGGGCACAAAAGCAGAGTTAAAAGGGCAACAGCTCCACTCTCCAGTTCTAGAGGATTTTTTAGTATTTTAAGGAAATATTTAGGGCCAGAGATTGTCAGGACTACCGTGATGTAGTGCAAACGCCAGAAATACGAGATGAGCAGAGAAGATAAACAAAGCTGGCCTAGCTTCCAGAATATGCATCACACCTAATGAGTGTAAAGAGCATGTTAAATGGGAGTTATTTGTTTACACCCATTTCTTCTACTGGAGTAAGTATTCCTGAGATGCAAGGCTTTGTGACTCATCCTTACTTCAGTGCAAGTGGCTAAACAGGAGGCCTGGAGGGGTTGGAGTGCCTGAGCTAGCACTAACTTCAACACTTATTGTATGACATAATGGACTTGTTACTTAAACTTGCTGAGCCTCTGCTTTCTTATTTATTAAATAGGAACTACTAGGGACTGGCATTGTGGCATTGCAGGTTAAGTTCCTGCTTGCTGTTGCAAATTTCCCATATCAGAGGGCCAGTTACATTCCTACCTGTTCTCCCTGTCCAGTTCCCTGCTGATACACCCAGGAAGGTTCCAGATGGTGACCCTGGGCCCCTGCTCTCCATGTGGGAGACCAGAATGCAGTTGCTGGATGCTTGTTTCACATTGGCACAGACCTGGTTGTTGCACAAATTTGGAGAATAAAGAACTGGATGAAAGACGCCCTTTTACTCTCTTTCCCTGTCCCCCAGTCACTCTGCATTTCAAATTGTTGAGTAAATAAATCCATATTTTTAAAAAAATATAAAGTATTAGATAGTTCCCTAAGGAAACTTCTTTAGTCACTGAACAGAAACCTCTGGCATTTGCTTAATGGAGGAAGTTGTACCTGAGAAAATCCCTACCAGGGAAAGGGAAGGAAAATGGCACTGAAGGAGGATTTTACCTGCACCACTTCATGCCAACTTAATAATTAACTGGGAGATTGATGTAAACTTTTCAGCACAGCACTTGACTCATGTTGCAGGGAGAGAGAGAGAGAGAGAGAGAGAGAGAGAGAGAGAGAGAGAAACCACTTCCCTAGCATTTATACTCCCTTTCTTTCTTTTGTAATGATGCCAGCGAAGATTTAGCAGGGTGTGCGGCTAGTTCTAGAAAGATGCGTTGGTGTTCTGTGCAGGAATGATGAGCTGCAGGAAGATAGAGGCAGGGTCTCCCTACCTACCGAGGCCAATGCCAAGGTCAGCATGGGAGGAACCCAGAACACACCCTTGTACTGGAGAGGAATGGTGAACAGCAGGCTGCTTCTGGGATGGAGTCAGCCAGATTGTATGATTGATGTGGGGAGAGCAGGAGGAGGGCAGGGAGGGAGGGGGTGGAAGCACATGATACTCTGGTTTTCAGCCTGACTCCTCCTTGGTGATGGTGGTAGTGCTCTCCTGCAGAGGCAGGAGGAGGAACCAGTTTGAGAGGGAGGTGATGAGTGTGGGTAAGGACCCATGGGGGTGGGGGTGACTGGGATGTGTACCTCTGGATGTCCAGCCAAGTTCCTTTGTTAGGCACCTCTGTGCCTTTCTGAAAAAAAGGGCTATTTGCAAAGAGCAACTGAAAATCCTGGACTTGGAGGATCAAAACAACCTGCAGAGGCAGCAACTTTCAACCACACACAGCCCACAGAAGCCCTCTGGCGTCTTCCCCGCCCTGTCTGATTTGCTTGCAAAGCCTGCAACCCAGATGGCCTTGCCCCAGACCAGCTCACTGGGCAAGAGACAAAAGGTGTTTATCAACAGCACGAAATGACTGAGTCCAACCAGGCAGCAGCGGTTTCTATGAAACACTTGATCACAGTGTGCACGATTTTCTGTTTTTAACTAAAGACTTTTCGGTGACGACAGACGCTGAGTGCTGTCAAGCCCAACTCCCAGCTAACCACGGTCCTTTCTCCACTGCAATTCTGCCTCCTACAGACAGTTCCTTGGAACTGTATTTTGTACTGACTGAGCCCCTACAGGTGAAGTTTCCAGGGAGCTGAAGCGAGTCTGGCCCCCCAGACCCTGACTTCAACCAAAGAGAGGTCAAAATGCAAAGACAGGTAATTTTGTGAGTCAGCAGAGAGTTCTAAGAGGTGAGCCTGCAAATTTGGAGACATGCCTAGAATTTGACCAGTGCTTGCTAAAACTTGTCACAGCACTAAATCTTGCAAGCAATAAAATCTTACGTAGTCTTCACAATGAAACTGTGAATTGGAGGTAAGCAACTTGCCTCAGTCACTGCGTTTTGAATTGTTCTGGGTGGAAGTGGTCCTCCCGGGCAGTGCAGGATGTCCTGCTGGCTGCTCTGACCACAGTCCACATGGTCGGGGTGTAATTCCTGGTCCTCTGGCTCAGTCAGTGCTACTTGACACTTGCTGTGCTTCACCTAAGTTTTACCAAAAGGGATGTGTGTGGCTTCCTATCATCCACCCAGGGTGGAAAAAAATCACAGGTTTGGCAGTGAAGTCACTTAGGCTGGATCTACTTGCTATCCTGAACCCATCAGCAGGAATGAAAGGGGGGACCTGTGCCATGCTCGCTCCATGAAAGGAGCTGTTGGATATGGCAACCTCCTCACCCACATAGAAGTGCTCCTGCAAGTGGGTGATGGGGGCAGATGGTGGTGCAGCACATGCTGCCTAATGGTCTTCATACAGGAATGCTATGTGGGGCCCGGCTCAAAGACCCTCTGACTAAACACTCACCGTGCATCTGCCAGGATCCCCATATGGGCATGGGTTTGTGTCCCAGCTGTTCCACTTTCTATCCTGCTCCCTGTTTATGGCCTGGGAAAGCAGTTGAGGATGGCTCAAAGCCTTGGGACCACCCGGAAGAAGCTCCTTGTTCCTGGCTTTGGATTGGCTCAACTCTGGCCATTGAGGCCACTTGGGGAGTGAACAAGTAGATGAAAGATCTTTCTCTCTGTCTCTTCTTCTCTCTGAAAATATGCCTTTTCAATAAAAAAATAAATCTTTTTAAAAAGCAAAAAGAAAGAAGGAAGGAGAGAAAAGGAAGGGAGGGAGGGAGTGGGGGAGAGAGAGAGAGAGATGGAAGGAAGGAAGGGAGAGAAAGAAAGAAAGAAAGAAAGAAAGAAAGAAAGAAAGAAAGAAAGAAAGAAAGAAAGAAAGAAAGAAAGAAAGAAAGAGCTATTTGCCTGGACCAACCTCATCTTTTTTACAAAGCAGATCAACAGAGGTCAACAGAGTTGCAAACAAAACAAGTGGGAAAAGCTGGAAAAGTTTGCAAAAGATTCTTGATGATTTTATTTGTTCTCTCTGAAAGTTGGTGCTTGTCCAAATTTCCCTTTCTATTTGCACTGATCTCTATCTTTCCTGCTGGGAGTTGAGTTAGGTGAGAGAACAGGTTCGGTTACAGGTCTCCAGTGGCAGAGCACGAGGGCGTGTACAGAAAGCATTCCCATTCCTCAATGCCTTGTCCCAGACACGTCAGGTGTCACTTCTTCACGAACTTCACTGGCTACAGCTTGTCCTGAGTTCCTGAGTGCCAGGGACTGTCTCCAGGAGGCCCTGTGTCCAGGCGGAAGAATGGCATGTGGAGTGAAGCTGCTGGCCTCTGCTTGCGATTCCCCTTTGACATCTGGTGATCCTCACGTACCGACAAGATTAGGAGCAGAGAGGAGTTTGGGGAAGGTATTAGTGTAATATTGAAAGCTTGGTTATTTGAAACATTTTTGAGCTGTAAATCATACATCATAATTCATCCTCGCCCAATGTGCAATTCATCAGGTTGGGTGACCAAGTGGTGGGATGATGTTTGAATCTCTTCAAATCCCACCATTAAAACATCTAACATCTAGGTTAGCAAAGCCGAAAACTCACTGACAATATCCACAACAAAGGCTGGCCACTGGCCTCTCCTCAAGCTTCAGTTATACGGGTGTAGGAGAACAAACTAGCAGTAATTTCCTGCTCCTCAGGATGTCAGAAACTAGAAAAGGGAAAGATAAGGAGATGAAGTTGCCACGCAGAACTGGAGGAATGCCAGTCACCCAGGAACTCAAGGGGAAAGTGCAGGGCAGCGGGCCACACGGACGACCCCCGGCAAGCTGGAGTTCCAGGGAGGATATCTCATTGTTGGTGAGAACCAAGAGATGGAAAGATTGGAGCTGGCTGCACTGCTGAGGGCTCTGGACCCCAGGAACCGTCAAAACAAGCAGACCAAAGCAGCTTTCCAGAATAAAGTCATACATGAGGAGAAACTTTTAAAGAAAAATCCAAACTGAGAAGGATAGGAGTAAGAAGAAAGAGAGAAGAGAAAAAGAAGAGTAAAGTACGAGGGCATGCTTTAAAAATTGCTTCTTGTCCCCAGTAGTACCTGACTGCTAGATTGCCTTGTATGTAGGCAAATGTTACACTATTGGGGGTAGAGGAGAAGCAGCCAATAGTTGCTGGGCATTCTGGGCCTGGGTAGTGCCAAATCTGTGTTAACTATGCCAGTGTGCCAGCATAGTTGTTGATTCTATTTTTCGTTTTTAAAGATATGTGGAAGGGCCAGCACAATAGCTCCACTGGCTAATCCTCCAACTAAAAGCGCCAGCATCCCATATGGGCACTGGTTTATGTCTAGGCTACTCTGCTCCACTTCCAGTTCCCTAATTATGGCCTGAGGAAAGCAGCAGAGGATGACTCAAAGCCTTGGGACCCTGCACCTGCATGGGAGACCCAGAAGAAACTCCTGGCTTCAAATGGGCCCTGCTCTAGACGTTACAGTCATTGGGGAGTGAATCAGCAAATGAAAGATCTTTCTCACTGTTTCTCCTTCCCTTTGTAAACATACCCTTTGCAAGAAAAATTCAAAATAAATGAATAAGTCTTTAAAAATATGTCAAAAAGACAAGGAACATGCAGCCAGGACACACCACCCCAGCCTCCAGGCTGGGGGACTGCAAATTGCCCTGGGGAATGGGGTCTGCAGACATGTTCAATGAGAGTAGCTGAGGGCATATTTGACAGGGGAGGAATGACTTTTAGGGGCTTCAACAGACCACTGCACTTGCAGGTAGGCAAGGGAGCTAGGACAGAGCAGTTTAAAAAGGGGAAAATGGAGGGCAATATTGGGTAAGACCAAGTCATCGCATGCCACATGGCCACATGGGAGACCAGGGCTGGGTTGCATAACATCTCCTACAGCTTACTGGTGCATGTAAAAGCTGGGACTGAGGTGGGGGATGCACTGAGGTGGACTTAGTCAATAGACCTTGGAAAGATTTTCTTAAGCCTGGTGCTACAAAGTTGATAACATCTCAGAACTATCAGGACACTCTTTCTTATTTTGGGGTCTCTAAAACATCATCAAATAACTGTCCCCCATCCCTGTGTGCCAATGCAGTTTGACAGAAAGGAGCAGCCCTCTCCCTGTCTCTTGCTGTGGACATAAGAGAGAAAAAAAATTAAAACATGCGTCCCATCTACCTTTCTCCATTCCTGACCCTTCCCGCCCTAATTAGTGGCCCAGATGGGCATGCATCTGTCTCCATTATGTAAACAACATAATCAATTAATTAATTAATTAGGAAACAGGGTTAGTATTGTGGCATAGTTAGTAAAGTTGCAGTCTGCAACATTGCATTCCCTGGGAGTGCTGACTCAATCCCAGCTGTCCCACTTCCAATTCATCTCCCTACTAACGGGCAGAGCAGAGGCAGTGTGATATGAGCCAAGTTCTTGAACCCCTGGACCTACAAAGGAGACCGAAAGAAGTGCTGGCTCCTGACTCCTGGCTTTGGTGCGGCCCAACCCTCGTTGTTCTAGTCCTTTGGAGGGTGAACCAGTGGGTGGCAGACCTCTCTGTCTCTCTGTGTCTTTCCTTTTCTTTGTAGCTCTTTCAAATAAATAAGTGACTCTTGAAAAAAAAGAAAAACAATTACTTCGTGAAATCAGCAGAAGAGGAAGCTGAAAATCTGTGAAAGCAGAAAACTCTCCTTTGTCACAATTTCCTCCAGAAAGTAGCGGGAAACTCATTTCACTGCAAAATGAGCAACAGGATAGGCCTGTGGTCAAATGCCAATGACGTTGTTATCAGAAATAAAAAAGCAACGAAGTGGCAAACATCACTTCAAACAATGACAGGATACCAAAAAACAAGCCAAGGGACACAAAAATTCTGTACTCTAGCACCTCAAAACAAGACAAAAATATAATTCATGAAAAACAGCCTAAAGAAAAGATTATTTCAGAAATGAAGGCTAAACTAGAAGAAACACGTGTACCAAATGGAAAATTTCTTTAGAAAAACAAAAACTGAAAAGTAGGAAATATTTGAAAAACCAGAAAAGAAAAATAAGATGTAAAAAAGAAAATAAGCAAAGACTTTCCAACATATACATAAGGCAGATCAAAGTAGAAAAACAAAGTAAAAAAGTAAAACACCTGCTAAATGCAAAACTCAACGTTCTTGTAATTTAAACAAACAAAACAAAACAAAACAAAAAAACCTTTAAACTACATACAACAAAGCTATCTCCTGGAAGGACAGAATCAAATGGGGGTTACCAAAGGCTTGGAGTATTCGGAGGAAGAGTAATGGGGAACTAGGTAAACAGGAGGGAAAAATTGGAAAGTCCAGAACAGGTGGATACACAAAGATAGAAAGTGATTGTCCCCAGTTGTAGGCAACTACTAGGTTGCCTTGTAACTAGGCAAGTGTTAAAACTGCTGCGAGAAAAACAGCAGTAGCTGATGGCTATTCTGGGCCTAGTTAATGCCAAATTCATGTTAACTATACTAGTATACCAATGTAGTTGCTTATTCCTTGTTTGTTTTTTTTCTTAAATAAAAACAACAACAACAACAAAATGTTTTTAAGATAGAGGGGAGAGGGCCCGGCGGTATGACCTAGTGGCTAAAGTCCTCACCTTGAACGTGCCGGGATCCCATATGGGCGCAGGTTCTAATCCCAGCAACTCCACTTCCCATCCAGCTCCCTGCTTGTGGCATGGGAAAGCAGTCGAAGATGGCCCAAAGCTTTGGGACCCTGTACCCGTGTGGGAGACCCAGAAAAGGTTCCTGGATCCTGACTTCGGATTGGCACAGCATTGGCTGTTGCACTCACTTGGGGAGTGAATCATCAGATGGAAGATCTTCCTCTCTGTCTCTCCTCCTCTCTGTATATCTGACTTTGTAATAAAAATAAATAAATCTTTTAAAAAAAAAAAAAAGATAGAGGGGCGAGCAGGGAATGTCAGGCTACCACCTGGCCCCCAGACAAGTGTGTGTGGGGAGGTGGGGCAGGGAGGCGTGCAGATTGCCCTGGGGAGTGGGAGCAACTGAGGAAATGCTTGACAGGAGAATGACTTCTAGGGTCCTCCATGGAAAAGGCCACTGCACTCACAAACAGGCAAGGGAGCTGAGATGGGGTGGTTTAGAGAGGAGAAACTGGAAGGCATGTTCAGGTCAAGCCAAGGCACCTGCCCACGTGGGAGATCTGGGCTGGGCTAAACAGCACTGCCCACTGCCCACTAGTGCACTCAAAAGCTGGAGCTGGGTTAGGCCACAGTATCCTCTCACAAAGGTCAGAGCAGGGTTTGAACCACAACAGGCTGGGCCTTAGCACCCACCAGAACATGAAAGAACCAGATCTGGGGGCAGATCATGTAGGGGACTTGTGAGCTCACCTCTGTAGGAGTGTAGCATCTACCCATTTATGCAGAGATGATGGGCTGAGACAGGATGGACCACACAACTCACCTGAGTAACCCATGTGATACTCCTGGGAGCCAGGACTGGGATGAAGTTGGGGAGAAGGGATCAGAGTGCAGCACTCACCAGCATATACAAAGGCCATGACTGAGAGCAGATCATGCCAAACACATCAGCAAGTGTTGGATCCAGAGCTGGGACTGGGCCTGGTAGGGGAACTTAGGGAATTCACCTGCTAGGCTGCAGCTCCCACTCAGAAGCATGAGAGCTGGGGCTGGGGCAGGCCAGGCCAACTCCCCTTAGCATACGTGGGCTGGTCTGGCAGCAGGTTTGTCTGGGCCAGTCCACAGCATACCCTGGCACAAGTGAGAGCCATGATGTGGTGCAGGTTGGGCCTGGTTGGATCGTAACACCAGCCAGTTCACATGAGCTGGTGCTGGGAGTGGGACAGGCTGGGTTACGCTGCTGTCTTCACTGGTAAGCAGGTGGAAGTACTGGAAGTGCATCGCTCTCATTTATGTAAACAATACTAAAAAGAAAATTTTAAATTAAAATAAAATTAAAAAGCGATCACCTGGGGCTAGGAGTAGGAGGGCGAAAGTAGATAAGGGGCAGGAAAACTTTGAGAATGATTACTTTTGGTTCCTGAGTTGGTTGAGTGATAAAAATGCTCCAAAACTAATTGTGATAATGACTGCAAAACTCTGGGAACATGCCAAAATCATTGAATTGTGCTCCCCCAAAAAATGAATTATTGTAAATATGTATTGAATTATATCCCAATAAAACAGCATTAACAAACATTACACATTGGTCTGTCACTGTAGTCACTGAAGTGGCTAAAGTCCTCACTTTGCATGTGCCAGGATCCCATGTGGGTTCTGGTTCATGTCCCAGCAGCCCCACTTCTCATCCAGCTCCCTGCTTTTGCCATGGAAAAGCAGTCAAGGACGGCCCAAAGCCTTGGAACCTTGCACCCACATGGGAGACCCAAAAGAAGCTCCTGGCTCCTGGCCTCGAATTGGCTCAGCTCTAGCTATTGTGGCCACTTCGGGAGTTAACCAGCAGAAGAATGATCTTTCTCTCTGTTAATCTGTTAATATATATATATTGCAAAAATCAGTTTACAGCACCTCTGGCCTGAGAGTATTGGGTTTTGGCAAAAAAGAAAAAAAAAATTCTTTATGCAACTAGGCAAAATGTAATTTATGAAAGAAAGAAAATCAGAAAATCATTCAATTTTCATGCTAATGGAAGGAACATGTGAATCAAGGCTTGAAATCCAGACAAACTGACCTTTAAATACACAAGCAACAAACACACTGTGGTGAACCAGCAGGAACGTGGGAGGCAGTACTTGAGGAGGAAGTTTTGGGCAGCCAGAGATGGGTACCTTAAAGACCACAAGAACGGCTAAGTCATCCAGCTGGTAAAGAAAGATGCGTAATAGAATCAGACTACCATCTTGTGACTCCTAACAAATGAACAGATCTACTGCCTGATCACCAGTGGCTGCTAATACCACAAAAAAGGATACATAGATAAATGGTATGCCTCATCATGCAAGTGTGCAATCAGAAGTTGTGTAGTAAGCAAGGTTGGAAAACAATGGATGGATTGGTGGGAGGGGTATAATGGGTCAGTTAGCTAATCCTCCACATGCAAGTGCCAGCATCCCATTTGGTTGCTAGTTCGTGTCCTGGCTGCTCCACTTTCCATTCATCCCCCTGTTTGTGGCCTGGGAAAACAGCACAATATAAGCCAAAAAGCCTTGAGACCCTGTATTCACCTGGGAGACCTGGATCAGCTCAGCTCTGGCCATTGTAGCTCCACATATCAGAAGATACTTAGTACTTTTAGTTTGGGCTATTTTTGTTTTCCAGAATAGAATCTTGCTATTGTGGTGTGTCTCAGGACGGGGCGTCTCATACCCGGATCCCAGATGACAGCCACCATGTGCATCGTGGTGAACCAGCTGCTCCCTTGGGGTGAGTACACCGATGGGGGAGATCTCCGTGACTGGGCAGGTCCGGGGCCCACCCACTGCCCTCATTGGGCGGTGAATGGGATTGAGGAGGAGCACCACTTTGGGCCTGGGAGTTTAAACCTCCAGCAGCTTCCCGGCTGCTGGTGGGTCTCAGGACAGGGCGTCTCATGCCTGGATCCCAGACAACAGCCACCATGTGCACGTATTGAGCTGTCCCCGGGCTGCCAGGGTGCCATTTGGTGTCAGGCTCCGCCTGCTGGCTGCCTGGCTGGGGAGCTCTAGAGTTTTGGTTCTTTGAATCACTGCTTAGGTAGATCCAGGTTGAACCCACTGTGCTTCTAGGACATAAACAATCGTAAAGATCCCCAATGACAGTAACTCTTCCTGTGAAAAATTTGTAATCACTGAAGAATGCTGACCACCAATTACCAGTCCATGCAAAAGCTATGGCTCAGGGCTTGTCCAGCAGAATCATATCTTTTTATCTGATATGATGATGGATCAGGAGAAGGGTCACATTAAGCAGGGCCATTACATTAACTAGCACTCAAGAACCATAACCAGGGACAGATTCTATGAGGGATGTGTGGGCCACACCCTGTGGAAATTCTAGCCCCACTGGTTAGCTCAACAGTTTGGTTGGTAATGGACTAGGCTAGGTGTGACCAAGGAGCCTGCCATCAATTACAGGTAAAGGACCCCCAACAGTCTGGACTGGTCAGGGCAGCAGCACCCAAATGTGCATCCTGAATAGGGTGTGGGGTGGGCAAGGCTGCAATGTTCACCAGCTCATACAAGGCCAAATGGAAGGCCAGACTTTACTGGAACCTGGACTAAACCTCATGGCATGTATGAGAACTGAGTCTGGGAGTGGATCAAGTGGAGGAACTTGGGAAACTCCCTTGGCGAGTCATAGCTCCCGCTGGTGAACATGTGGTCCAGACCTGGGGGTCAGAAAAGCTGGGCAAAGTAGCTCCAACAGCTAGCTAATGTGTCAGTTGGCAATGGAACAGGGTGGACCAGGCAGGACTGAGCAAACCTTAGCCCACAAGCAAAACTAGAGACCAGGAGGGAGCACATGTCATGCCGAGCCAGGCTCTTGCACCTACTGGTCTGCATGAGCCAGGGACGCTAAACCACAGTGTCTAAGGCAGAGGTTGCAACAGGTGAAGGACTGAGCCAAGCTGAGTCAGAGCAACCACTGGCATGTGCGTGATCCATGGCTGGGAACAGGCCTGGTTGGGCAGCTAAGGGGACAACCCTAACTGGGTTGAGGTTTCCCCCAAGAGGCGCATGGGTTGGAATGGGGGCTGTGATCTGATCTGGATACTGTTGTAGTCTCCCTTGGCACAAGTGTGGACTGGGACTGGACGCACCAAGCCAGGTCAGACTCCAACACCCTCTGGTGTTCTTGGGGACCAGGGTAGATGTGGCATGGACTAGGCTAGGTCTCAACCCCTACTGAGCCATGTATGAGCCATATGTGGGTATGGATGAGCCGTGGCTGGCCTGAAACATCCAACAGCAAGGACCAGTTTGGGTTGAAAGCCAGTCAGGAAAAGCCACTGTTTCTGCTAGGACAGGTGAACTGAGTAGGGCTGGCTCATGGACTCACTGGTATGCGTGAAATCTGGCATTGGGAGAGGTTCTCAGAGGTTCCCAGAACAGGCCATGGAAAGTTACTCACGGGCATACATCTGGCATGGATGGGGGGAAGACCAGGCTGAATCTGTTCACATCATCCACTGGCAAATCCAGGCACCAGAACAGAGTGTGGGTCGAGCCAGGTTTGGTCGCAAGAAAAACTAGTGCACAATATGGAATGCCAAAGTGAGTTTGCCTGTGCCAGAAGTGACCGCAGCACCCAACTAGCACCCATCAGAACCAGGAACAGAGGGGGCGGAGCCGGCAGGGGAGCAAGAGGTGGTTCCTTTGCTGGACAGCTACTCCCGCTGGAGAGTATGAGCTGGGATGGGGGCAGACCAGACTAAGTAGGGCTACAACACCAGTATGCCTCATGTGAACTAGATCAGGGAAAAGCCAGGCTGGGCTGATTATTCCTACTGGTGCAAAAAAAAAAAAAAAATGAGAGTGGATGAGGATTGGTTGGGCTTAGCCACAGCATCAGCTGGAAGAAGCTGGCACTGAGGGCTAGTCCTGTCAAGTCAAACCACAGAACTACCTGGAGAGTGCATAATCTGGGAGTAGGAGAGGCCTAGAAGGGAAATAGTGGTCTCCTCACTCTTGGGTTACCATTTCTACGAGAGGGCACGAAAACCAGGATGGGGCTGGGGTGGAATGGGATGTGGGACAGACTGGACTAGTGTGCTACACATGCTGGCAAACCAGGGTGGGAGGCAGGCCTGATGAGGGTTATTGTGGGTCGCTCCAACTAGGCTGCAGCTCCCACTGGTTTATGTGAGGGCTGAGTATGTGCTGGGCAGAACCAGGCTGGACTGCAACACCCATTGGTTCCAGTGGAAGTTGGGGCTGAAAACAGAACCAACCCAGCAATTGCAACCACCAGCTGATTGGGGCCATGGACTGTGCCGGGCCCTGTACCTGCTAGTACATTCAAGAATCTGGTCTGGGAACACTTCAGACAAAGTTTCTTTGGAGATTTCCCCAATCGAACTGCTGGACTCAGAACCCTAACCAAGAAAAGAGAGAAGACAGAACAGATCAATCAACCATCTCAGCTATATGTTGGCAGCGAAATACAGGGCAAACGGAGACTCTATGATGGACTATGTCAAATCAGTGGATTCTTCAAAGATCTCATAGTGCTTGGAGTGGTAAGATTGGCAGCGATTTATAACTGGTGAACTATCAAAACCACTTGAGCAAGAACCTTGGAGCATGCCCTACATGCGGGACCTGCGGAGGGTGGGAAATTGGGTGGGCCTTCTCCCTTAATATCCCCTTTTAAACATGAAGAAAACAATATGGAAATAATAGTCTTACCCACTTTCCTATAGCCCTTGAACCTTTTTTCCCCAATTAACTATGTAAAGATTGTAAAAAAAATAATAATAATAAAAAAAAAAAAGTAAAAAAAAAAAAAGAATCTTGCTATTGCTACACGTACATGGATGGGAAAGGCCTGGTGACCAGGAACTGGTTTAGAGCCTGCAGTAGGGGCCTATGTGTGGTTTGGATAATCCTGCTGTGCTTGCATGGATGCCCCTATCCACACCTGGGCCTGGTGTCTCCTGATCCAGAAACCCCTTGCTTTGTCTTTGCTGGAAAGTAAAGGCCCCAAGCCTCTGCTTGGAGAAGGAGGCAGTCACCCAGGCGGGGAGCCGGGAGGAAGCCGGGTGTTAAATAACTGTCAACAAACCCTCCTTCTATTTGCACCTACTTAACACTGTTTCCCAACAACCAGATACCACAAAACCCTGAGCTTGTCAAGATTATGTGGTGAAATTAAAATTACTTCTCAGCTTTTTTCATAGCCAAGTTAGGGTTCTGCTTTAGACTCTCTTTGAGCCATTTACCACTCAGTCATCTATTTCATTCTCCTGCACTTCTAGCTTTGTTTAAGTCTACGAAAAATATATCCACATGTATGACCATGCATAACACAAGCACAACATGGAAAAAGCAGATGCCAGCTCCAGTCCTGGTGCACCTGTCATCCACGTGGGACGGACTACAGCTGACCCCAGCCCTGACTGTCGCAGCTGCTCAGCAGGATGAACTAGCAAATGCAAGATCTCTCTCTACTCTCTCTTTCAAATAATAAATGAATGGATGAATAAATAGATTTTTTAAATAAAAAAGAAATTAAATTTTCTTGTTGATTTGGGACTTTAGCTACACACACACATATTACTTATTTATTTGAAAGGCAGAGTCACACAGAGGAGGTGAGAGGAAGAGGTAATCTCTCATCTCCTGGCTCCGCAAGGGCCACAGAGGCAAAGGGAAGCTGGGGCAGAAGCCAGGAATTGGGCGCTTCTTCTGAGTTTCCCACATGGGTGCAGGGATCCAAGACCTTCCACTGCTTTTTGCATATTAGCAGGGAGTTGGAGCAGAAATGGAACATCTGGGATTCCAGCGGCAGAGGCTTAGCTTGCTGTGCTGTCCCCTTAAGGTTTATTTCTTAAAATTCTGGAGCTTGGATATCTAAGAACAAGAACTTGGCCAACTCAGTTTCAGGTGAGACCTGCTTCCTGGTTTGCAAATAACTTCTTCTTTTTCTTCTTTTTAGATTTATTTATTTTTATTGGAAAGTGGCTGCAATGGCCAGAGCCGAGCTGATTTAAAGCCAGCAACAAGGAGCTTCTTACAGGTCTCCCATGTGGGTGCAGGGTCCCAGGGCTTTGAGTTGTCTTACACTGCTTTCCCAGGTCACATGCAGAGAGCTGGAAGGGAAGTGGAACAGCCAGAATATGAACTGGCACCTATATGGGATCCTGGTGCATTCATGGTGAGGACAGTAGCCACTATGCTACCGTGTTAGGCCCACAAATAACTTCTTTTTTCAAGATTAAAAGGAAAATTGCTTGAAAAATGGAGTGACACAAAGAGAGGAAGAGACAGAGAGAATAGGATGTTCCATCTGCTGGCTTACTCCCCAAATGGCCTCAGAGGCTGGGGCCGGTTTGGAGGCAGAGCAGCTGGGATTTGAACCTGCACTCTGATGTGGGATGCCAATGTCACTGGCAGTGCCATAACACTGTCTGTAATGGCTGTCATCTGCTGTGTCCTTACATAGAGAAGAGAGCGCTCTGCTCTCTCTCTCTCTCTCTCTCTCTGTCTCTGTCTCTCTCTGTCTCTCTCTCTCTCTCTTCTCACTGACGCACTCACTCTAGCTCTACCGTGGTGCTCTACACTGTCCTACCACCTCAGCCGAGCCGAGTCCTCTCCTCCCACCACTGGGCTTAGGGCTTCAGCATCCGAGTTTGGTGGAGGGGAGATCAAAGACAGAAACATTCACATTAGAATTGCTCTATTATGCATGATCATGCAGTGGACATTGTTGAATTTATACCTTATGCACATACACGTAGATCTTTTTATATATCTCTAAGACAGAAAATATTGTATGATGAGATATTGTGACTTCTAAATGTAACTACAAGCTTGCAAACTGATTTCTAAAGCAGGAAATCTCACTGCATTATCAGGTAGGGCATCGTGACTCTGCGTTCTATGCAAATGGCATCCTCCTGAGGACAACTTGTCTGCAAATCTGCTCTCCCAGCAGCAGTTCTTGAGCGTTCCTTCATTGTTCTATTCATTAGCAATTCTTAGAAGCTGCAGTCTCTACTTTTTGTTAAACCAAAGAGCACATAATTGCATTGCATTGTGATTTTTCAATTGTTCTTCTGTGGCTACAATGAAAATGGAGCACATTTTCATGTTGTGTGGCCTTTGGGATTTTTCTGTCTTTTTAAATTTGTCTTTAGTGAAAAGTCAGATTCACAGAGAAAAGCAGAGACAAAGATCCTCCATCTGCTGGTTCACTCCCCAAGCAGTTGCAATGGCGGGAACCAGGCCAGTCCGAAGCCAGCAGCCTCTTCCGAGTTTCCCACATGGGTGCAGAGTCCCAAGTCTCTGGGCCAACCGCCACTGCTTTCCCAGGCCACGAGCAGAGAGTTGGATGGGAAGTGGAGCTGCCAGGACATGGACCAGCATCTATCTGGGATGCTAGTGTTTGGAGGTGAAGGATTATCCAGTTAAGCCAGTGTGCTAGCCTGGCCTTTTGGATTTCTTCCCCCCTCTCCCACCTTTTTTTTTTATGTACATGATTTTAAGGTTATGCATTGGTTTCTGTAATGTAAATGGTGAAGACAAGGTCTACACTTTAATTTAAGATGCTGCCCCTGTGAAGATTGGGAAAATGTTTGTCAGTTTCATACAATGTAGGTGAATATTTTTTTCCAACGTTGACAGTACTACAAAACCAACATTCTTATACTTAGCTATACAAATGCAATAACTTTATTCTTCAACCCACAGAAATCTGATTTGTTCACCAATTTACTCTGTAACGTCTTTTTAAAAGGTTTTCAGGGACTCTGTAACCGAGTCGTCTCTGACACTGTTCCTCCTTTTGAATGCTCTCAAACATTTGTTCCTTTACACTTTCTGGCTAATCTGAATGAACTTGCTCCGAGCACCCATGATTCCCTCCTTCGTTTTCTTCCTAAGAATCAGTCTCTACCTCCTTTCCCGGCGCCAGTGATTTGATATCCAATCAGCACACGTGTTTTCCAGCATTTTGTCTACAGTCTCTATGGCGGACATGTCTGCTGATATTTTCATGACATACAAGACCATTCTCTTTGAAAATACATACGTATATATATGTATATATATAATACATTGTGTGTGTGTGTGTGTGTATGCATATCCCCAGCCGTAACCAACAGCCTATGTGGCCTTGTACCTAGCAAGTGTTACATTGCTGGGAAAAAAAGTAGCTAATACCTGGTGGACATTTTGTGTTTGGTTAATGCCAATTCTGTGTTATCATACCAGTGTGTCATCATAATTGCCTAATATACATTTTTTTCTTTTTTAAATCTGAAGGTGGCTTGGCATGATAGCCTAGTGGCTAAATCCTTGCCTTGCTTGTACCAAGATCCCATATGAGCGCTGGTTTGTGTCACAGCTGCTCCACCTCCAATCCAGCTCCCTGCTTTTGGTCCAGAAAAGCAATTAGATGGCCCAAAGCCTTCAGACCCTGCACCCACGTGGGAGACCCAGAAGAAGCTCCTGACTCCTGATTTTGGATAGGCTTAGCTCTGGCCCTGTGGCCACTTGGGGAATGAAGCAGTAGAAGAAAAATCTTTCTATCTCTCCTTTTCCCTTGTAAATCTGCCTTCCCAAACAAAAATAAATAAATGTAGAAAACAACAACAACAACAATCTAAGATAAGGATATCCCACTGCTATCACCACCACCACAAGTATATGTGTGTGTGTGTGTACACCTGGTGGGTTGGGGAACTGTGCATTCCTAGAGGCTGGGAGACTGAAGCAGGTGGAAATGTGGACCACCAATGTCTGACATGAATAAAATGAGTTCTAGACAATTCCATGGACTTGGCCACTATACCTGCTGTTAATCGAGGGAGTTGAGATCAGGAGGGGGAATCTGGAGGCCCTCATTGGGTCAGGCCAAAGCACCCACCTCTCTCTCTCATTCACTCTCTCTCCTTTTTCTTCCCCTCATCATAAGAAAAATGAGTAAATAAATACTGTATTTCTAAGGATAGAGTTCAAGATAAATGCTAGTTGAGTTGATGGGTCAGGTCAGTCCTGCCTTATACCATCCTGCAACTTGTGCCTTTTTTTCTGCCACAACTTAGTGACCATAAATCCTTGGCTTCCTGTCTTCCTTGGGCGTAAGAGGGTTTCCTTCTAGCTCAACCAGGAAATGTCGTTTTAGTGTCCCAAGCAGATGGCTCTCACTCAAAACTTTCTTTTTACTAAGCCTGGTTAGTCTGACCTAGCAAGTACTTTCTGTCTCCGAGATCAGCCAAGCCATGGCCCTACTGATCTATACATTGCAGACGGGTACATGCGCTTTCAGGACCCACATCCTTCATGACCCCTTGGAAGAAGCTCACATTTGAGATCAGATGCATGGTGCATGGTGTCAGTTCCCCCTATTACCAAGACACAATGTTTTACTCTATCATGTCACTCTTCCATGCTCATGCTGAATAAGACAACATTCCAGACTCTTTTTTTTAAAGAGATCTACCATCTGCTGGTTAACTCCCATATGACTGAATGGCTAGAGCTAAGCTGATCTGAAGCCAGGAGCTTCTTCTGGGTTGCCCACACCGGTACAGGATCCCAAGGTTTTATGACTTCCTCCACTGCTTTTCTGGGCCACAGGCAGGGAGCTAGATGAAAAGTAAAGCAGCTGGGACACAAATGGGTACCAGTAAAGACACCAACACTTAAGGGGGGAGGATTAGTCAGTTCAGCCAGTGTGCTGGCCCCTCAGAATCTTTCTTAACACAGTTCTTCAGCACCCACAAATTGTCAATCAGGATTGAATTCTGAAAGTGTGAGAATAATGAAAATACTGTTCAAAAAGAGGCCATGAGAGAACTGTGTGGGGAGACATGCTGGGCTCTACTTTTAGTCCATCCAAGAGCAGCAGTCGGTAGGCAGCTGTACCACTAGGACTAGAGAGAATCAGGTCTCCAGGGGCCCCTCCATCCCCACTATGGAATCTCTCTGTAGACTTGCCACCCTCTGCTATCTCAGCCTTAGGTAGCACCACTGGGCTGCAAGGAGCTTTCTGTTCATTGGATAATGTAGCAGTTAGAGACCTGGGTATGAGGGCCAAGCTAACTGGGTCTGAATCCCAACTCTGCCATGTACCCAATGTGGAACTTTGGGCCTTGGACATGGCTCCTCCCCTCCTTGACTTCTTTGTCTACAAATATGCGTCAACAGCCAATATGATCCCACACAGAGGCTGTCATGCTGGCCCCATGATCACACAACTGGTCCATCTTATCATTTCCTGGCCCGTCCACAGCTCTGAATCCTAATGAGGGGCCCAGGCATGCAAGTGTCAGAGATCAAAGCTCAGCTTCACCACTCTGCTGCCATGGGACTTCAGAATAAGTCTCTTCACATAGAGCTGTACTAGTAGTGACTCCAAGCGATCCCTATGAAGGCTTATGTGTGGGAAGCACCAAGACCATGGCAAATGTTCACAAAGGCAAATTGACTGTCAGGGCTGTGTGGAGCCCCACTGCTGGGTTTGGAACTTCAGTTCTGCCACCCAGTTCCACTGTGATCTTGGTAGTTTCCTTAATCCTTTGGCTCTCAGTCTTCTCCTCGAGAAAGTAAGGAACCTGCCTTACTGGATTATAATGGGAGTCAAATGAGAAGACGCACCCCAGCATAGCTCTACCAATGCCAGCTCACCATTGTTTTCTTTTTTAAGAATATGTTTATTTGTTTATTTGAAAGGCAGAATTTCAGAGCGAATTGGAGAGCTAGAAAGGGGGAGGGAAAGATTTCCCATCCACTAGTTTATTCTTCAAATGAGCACAACAACCAGGCCAAAGCCACAGAGCCTGGAACTTCAACTAGGTCCCCCATGTGGGTGCCCAAGTTCTTGGACCAGCTTTACTGCTCTTTTAGGCACATTAGCAGGGAGCTGGATCAGAAGGAGGCAGCTAGGACTCCAACTGGGAGTCCATATGGGATAGCGGCACTGCAAGTGGCAGTGTAGCCTGATGTACCACAATGCTAACCACGTGTTTTCTTGATGAATGGATGAAGCACAGACAGGGTCTTCAAAAATGCATTTGTTGGGCCCAGCGCGGTGGCGCAAGTGGTTAAAGGTCCTCGCCTTGCACGCCCGGGATCCCATATGGGCACCGGTTCTAATCCCGGCAGCCCCGCTTCCCTTCCAGCTCCCTGCCTGTGGCCTGGGAAAGCAGTCGAGGACAGCCCAAAGCTTTGGGACCCTGCACCCGCGTGGGAGACCCGGAAGAGGCTCCTGGCTTCGGATCGGCATAGTATCGGCCCGTTGCGCTCACTTGGGGAGTGAATGATCGGACGGAAGATCTTCCTCTCTGTCTCTCCTCTCTGTATATCCACCTTTCCAATGAAAAAATAATAAAAATAAAATCTTTAAAAAAAATAAAAAAAAATTAAAAAAATAAAAAAATGCATTTGTTCAAGGGCAGAATCAGTGAGTATGGTAATTGCAGAGATCCATCCAGAAGTATAGTTTGGGGCAAGCCAAATCTGTGATGCCTGAATCAAGCCCCTTGGCTGGCATGGGATACGAGGACAGTAAGCACAGGATGCTAGACATGCAGAAAAGGATTTTGTGGTTAGATCATTGCTTCCTGTTTCCTCCTGAAGAATGGAAACCGGTTATCTCGCTCGAAGTTGTGACCTGAACCTGGGATGAGACTCAGGTCGCTGTGGTTTTATCACTGCACCAGGTTACTTTTCTGCAGCTTCTTCCTGTGACAGTGGAGCTTCTATCTGCTGCCTACCGACCGCTCCAAGACAGCCGTGAACTTCATACTGCTCCGGAACTAAAGGTTTAGCCGGAGCAGAAATCAGGCAGGAATGGTGTAGAACCTACTCTCAGCCTGTAGAGGGAGCGCTGAACACAGGCTACCTGGAGAAGACGGCTCCCAGCCCTTCACTGCCTGCAGCAGCCAGAGGACCCATTCTGCCAAGGCCGGTACAGCAGGCTTCTCAGCTTTTTAATTTCTATATTTTTAAGACTTATTTAGTGTTATTTTTAGTGTTATTGAAAAGGCAGATGTATAGAGAGGAGGAGAGACAGAGAAGAAGCTCTTACGTCCACTGATTCACTCCCCAAGTGGCCACAACAGCCAGACTGAGCTGATCAATCCGAAGCCAGGAGCCATGAGCTTCTTCCGTGTCTCCCATGTAGGTGCAAGGCTTTGAACCATCCTCTACTGCTTTCCCTGATCACAAGCAGGGAGCTGGATGGGAAGCGGGGCTGCCGGGACACGAACCAGCACCCATATGGGATCCCGGCACATGTAGGGTGAGGACTTTAGCCGTTAGGCTACTGCGCAGGGCTCCACTTTTGGAAGTGCCCTGGAAAAAGTCTAGAGTCTGGGAGCAAACACAAAGCCTTTGGTCCTTTTCTGTTCTTATGGGCTGCGAGCATTTGTGCATATTCCTTAACCTTGCTGAGTTCCACCTGTGTTATGGGAAAGCTTTCATTTGCCCCACCCATTCCAGGATTAAAATAAGACTGACTCATGGGTCCAGTGCCCTGTTGTGGCAGGCTAAGTCTCCACATAAGGTGCTGGAATGCCATGTGGGCATCGGTTGGAGTCTTAGCTGTTCCACTTCCGATTCAGCTAATGTCTTGGGAAAGCAGTAGAGGATAGCTCAAGTGCTTGAACCCCTGCACCCACATGGAAGACTCAGTTGCAGTTCCAGGCTTTTGTCTCCTGGTTTCCTGCTTGTGACAGGAAAAGCTCAGTGAGTTCTTTCCTCAGCTTAGTGTAGAAACAACAACAACAAAAAAACCTGGGATTCGTTGCAAATGGAGTTTTTCTTACAAAAGGACCTGGTGAACATAGAGAGAAAAGAGAAGAAAGTACTTCCCAAGAGAGCCCGGAAATGGCGTGCCTCTTGAAAGGAGAAAGGGAGAGACATTGAGGTTTTCAGAGGCTCTTGGGATTTTAAGCATTCCCTGACCCCTCCTTAGCCAGGAAGGAACCAGTTAGGAAACAGCTGGACAATTCATGTGCCACCTACTTGAAAGTGTGGCCAAGATTTTAGTGGGCTTGGATGGTCTCATTACTGGTCCACCTTGGGCCGTTGCATCCATTTGGGGAGTGAACCAGTGGATGGAAGTTCTTTCACCTCTCTATAACACTACCTTTCAAATTAAAATAAATAAATATATCTTTAAAAAAAAAAAAACTGGGGACCCGGTATGGTGGCCTAGCACCTGAAGCCCTCACCTTGGACGCGCTGGGATCCCATATGGGTGCCGTTTCTAACCCTGGCAGCCCTGCTTCCCACCCAGCTCCCTGCCTGTGGCCTGGGAAAGCAGTTGTGGATAGTCCAAAGCCTTGGGACCCTGCACCTGCGTGGGAGACCCAGAAAAACTCCTGGCTCCTGGCTTTGGATCGGTTCAGCTGTAGCCATTACGGTCACTTGGGGACCATTGAAAATCTTCTCTATATATCTGACTTTGCAATAAAAATAAATCTTTTTAGAAAAAGATAAAAATACCAACCATAAGTCATTATATATTTTCATAGTGTTTTTGCAAAAAAAAAGTCCTAAAGTAAAAAAAAAATTAATCTCTTTAATATCTGTTTCAATTGAAAAGATTTGAATTTTTCATTTGCATTATCTATGTCTCATGCCATGCAACCTTTGAAAAATTCTGCCTGGGTACTGGGGAAAAATAAAATTGCAAATAGTTTGAACCTTGAGGGTTTATTTAAAGTGTCTTCAGGACAAAGGTCCTGGATCCAGCTTGAGAGTTGGCGGTGGATGGGAGGGACTGAGTGCTGATCACAGCACACGGCACTCTTGCTTCTTGCCCTCACCAGCCTGGCTCGGCCTGACTTATAAAGAGCCAGCCCCTCACAAAACACTACATGAATATGTTGCTCCTTTCCTAAAATTTCAAATGACTTTTCACTATCTGGTTCTTGGGGGTTCCTCTGCTCAGGGGTCAGGACTGGCAACACAGGTGTGGCCCAAAGTTCTAGTCTTTATTCATCTTTGGCCCCACTATTTTTTTTTAAGAGTTATTTATTTTTATTAGAAAGTCAAATTTACAGAAAGAAGGAGAGACAGAGAGAGAACGATTAGTAGAACTGATCCGAAGCCAGGAGCCAGGAGCTTCTTCCAGTCCTCCCACATGGGTGCGGGGTCCTAAGGCTTTGAGCCATCCTTGACTATTTTCCCAGTCCGAAAGCAGGGAGTTGGAAGAGAAGTGGAACAGCCAGGATTAGAACCAGTGTCCATATGGGATCTTGATGAATGTAAGGGGAGTACTTTAGCCACTATGCTACCGCTACTGCGTTGGGCTCTTGGCTTCCCTGTTGATTAGCCCTTTCCTAGACAAGGCCTCAAGGGCCTTTCCCCTCTGCTGGGATTGGTTTGCCTCACCCTTTCCCATTCACTGGCTTTCAGACTTGGGCTCCCTCTTGTTGGTCAAACCCCACAACCTTTATTTGCCCTGTTATGCGATGCAGGATCTGTTGAAACAGAAATCTTGATTTTAGATGGGCTAACAGGTAGAGTTACTATTGGAATAAGGGGAAGTCTCTTTACAAGTGTACAAGGCACTTCTTTCTGCTCGGAAAACGCGTTTAGCAAGACAAAAATGCTATCCCACCTTCTTGAGTTTTTAGCTTTTCAAGAAGATTGAAGGAAGTTATGGATCACACCCTCCTGGTGAATTTTTGTTTTACCTTGAGCAAGCTGGACAGGATAACAATTCTGGCTTCACATGGGTTTTGTCCCCGCCCTCTTGCTGATTGCTAACTGTTGTTCTGCGCACCTGAATTGTGCTTAAGCGGCACTTCCACCGTTTTCTTGGACTTTCCTCTTTTGGAGCCCCTCTCCTGATGCTGCGGCAGGAGGCTTCTATCTTGAATAAATCTTGCTTTCACGTGACGCAAAAAAACCAAAGTATTTGGTACGATCCTTTCCTTGAATTCCCTGTAACAGTACAAATCCAAAAAAGGCTGCCTTGTCAATTTCCCATCACCACTGTTCAAATTACTACGGGCGGGAGGCTTAACCACACAGATTAATAGTCATCCAGTGCTGGAGGTCTGAAGATGAAAATGGTGTTGGCAGAGCTGCATTCGTGCTGGAAGCTCGGGGGAAGGTTCCATTTCTTTGCCTTTCCAGCTTCCAAAGGCCTCCTGCTTCGAAGCACGCCCCTCCAGCCTCTGCTTCCTTCCCAATTTGCACAACTTTTGCTGCTTCACCTGCTTCCTTCTAAGAATCCCTCTGGAGACACTGGACTCCTCCACTACTCCAGGGAAATTTCTCCATCCCAGTTTCGCACTTGCATTATGCTCGCAAAATCCTTTTCCTCGTGCGATGGTATCATAGCCACAGAGGCACACATTTTGAGGGGGAGCCATTATTCAATCTATCACCGAGGCTAACGTGAGGCAGAAAGTTAAATCTCACCAGCTTGTGAGCACGAGGAGCTGAAGGACAAAAATGGGAACTTTGTGCATTGGAACCAAGGAGGAAACATAGAAGCAAGCTTGGAAGCAGATCTCATTTGCACATCAAAAGTCTCTTCAGAATTTGATAACCTTGTTAGACCCAGTCCTCCCTGAGGGGCAGCTTAAGGGGTCTACTGTGTCAAAAAACACTGTGCTGATAAGGTCCCTGGAGGAATTGCATGAGATCCACACCAAGAAACACCCCTCCCCCTTCCACCACCAAGATCTCAGAAGACCCCAGTGGGGGCAGGAGGAGAAGCCTCACTCCCATTACCTGTAAAACTGCAGTCTGAATGTAGACAGGGCTCTCCGTACTTTGCCCAGATGCCTGGCCGGCCTGTCAGCTGGGTGTATTCCTTCATGCTCGTCACTGAATTCTTTTCCTGTGTGAAGGTCCTCTGATCCAGCAGTCTCCCATAACATGAATACCAAAAGAAGAAAATAAAAACGCAGCCTCCCTCAGCTGTATAGGTTTTGTAGTCAAACATAAATCCCCATGTGGGGATGATATTCATTCGGCAGACTGCTCGCAGGGTTAGGTGAGATCATCTGCAAGAAGCATGAGAGCAGCACAGTGGTCACTGCTGAATGCCTGTGGCGATTTTCATTGTCCAAGACCAAGGCATTTTGCTACCAGCTGACCAAGTCATACCTCACAACTCTGTATTTATTTGGAGTGATCATTTAACATGCAATGATCTTTTAATTGAATAAATAGGACATTACCACATTCTCCTTGTTTAAAAAAAATCAGCTGGTTTAATCAAGCTTCCTCATCTTACTTCATGAACTGCATTTGGGGAGCTGTTTTACACATTATCAAATTCCCAAATTCTCCTCCAATACTGAATGCATACATAGTTAATGCCCCAAAACTATTTGTGGAATTAATGATCAAATCTAACTTTTAAACACCTCTGTAGTTTTCTTTTGCCTTTAGAATGAAGCTCAAGCCTTTACTTAACATGATGAACAAGTTTTTGCAAGGTCCTGTCCGAACTTGCTTCTAACTTCACTTCCCACCACTCCTTCCTGTCCCTGTACTCTTCCCTCCAAGCAGTACTGAACTTGACCTGCTCTCTCAGGACCCCAGTTCAGTGACAGAAACACACACACATACACTGCCCTTTGCTTGTCACCTCAATAGTTCCCACATGCCTCTTTGTGACGTAACACTTCATCCAGGACGATCTGACCTTGTTCTGGATTAAGCAATTTACCAGAACTTCCAAAGCACCAGGAACTTCTACCCTTGCTAGCTTTGAAGCCCATCCTATGGTAATAGCTTGTCCCATCCCACCCCCACCAGCCTGTTAGATCTTTTACAGCAGGGATTAAGTCTTAACTCCTTATTATTTCCCACTGCCTGGTGGGTTCTTGAGTACTTTCTGGGTCTCCTACTACCATGTACCTGGTAGATACTCAACCCCCCTTAGTCGGATGGCTGCCTCTGCCTTTGGAGTAAAAGCTCCTTGGGTTTAGGGACCATTTTGTTTGTCTCTATCTGCTCAGATCCTCCAGCAGAGTGCCTGTCAGGGATGTGGGGCATTCAGCAAATGTCTGCCAAATGGTCTGGTCTTTCCACAGGGTGTCCTGCCAACATTAACAATAAATTACAGAGTGTGTGTCAGTCACATGTGCCAGTCCTCGCTGCTGGACGCTGAGAGGGACTGAGACTCAAACAAAACAAAACAATGCACTGTCCTTTCTAATATATTTGGTAGCACACAGTGGGCAACGCCAAGCAAAGTGTTCATCAATAGCTTCTATGAAAGCCTCACAGTGTACCCCACCGGTTGCTCTTCCTGCCAACAAGTTTATCTGGTCATGACAGAGGCCACTGTCTGCCCCTGTCTATCAGTGCTTCCCCCCAAGTTCTCCTCCAGCCCCAGCTCTGCACCAGATCTCACCTTGCCATGGGTAACACTGGGCTCCCACAACTCTTTCAACAAGACAGCGAAACCACCACAAACCCAGCATCTTCCCTCCTCTGTCTTCCATCTCAATAGCACTTTCTCCAGGATCTCAGCTGGCATCTGCTGCCCTGAGTCCATTCCTATCTCACTGAGCAATCCTCACAGGCTGAAGCAGAGGGCATATCTTCTGAAACAGAGCAAGGCCATGGCTCCGATGGCAGAAGAAAACTGTTGGTGGCAGGAAGCAGGGGTTGGCAAGAAACCTCCAGAGCATTCCGACACACCCAGTGGTATGACAGGTACAGCTTGATTTGATTTCCTTTAATATGGGGGAGAGAATGGGCGGTGAAACATATCTCTCTTCTTAGGAAGTGCATGCCTGCTTGTACAGTTGCATCTGTTTAATGCTACCTGATTGGTTTCTTTGCAACCCGACTCCTCATCAGTGAGCACATTAACCATCTACCATGAATTGGAGAGGAAAGATGATAAGGAAGGAAATGAAAAATTGAGAAGAGACAACTCGAGCCATACAGGCACTGACTGAAAATATTTTTTATATATAATTCTAAAAGTTTTTGCACCAAAATAAACTGTAAACATTTTAAAAACTTTCATTAAAAATATTTGTTCATTTTAAAGTCAGAGTGACAGAGACAGAAAGACAGAGAAAGATCTTCTACCTGCCCATTCACTCCCCACATGACTGCAATGTCCAAGACTGAGACAAGCCAAAGCTGGGAACCTGAAGCTCCACCACGGTTTCCCACAAGGGCAGTACTGGGGCCATCAGCTGCTGCTTTACCAGACACTGCAGTGGGGAGCTAAATTGGAAGTACGACAGCTAGGACTCAGACAAGGGATCGGAGTGTCCCAAGTGCAGCTTAACCTTGTTGCACTCCAACATCTATCCCATAAACTCATCCTTAATTTATGTTCCCATGAATAGTTTGAACTGAGCTCATATGTGTTAGTTCTTTAACCCTCACCTGAACACACTCACAAATCAAGACCGTACAGGGTCTGATACGGTAGCTTACTGGCTAAAGTCCTCCCCTTGCATGTAACACAATCCCCTATGGGCACCGGTTTGTATCCTGGCTGCTCCACTTCCCTTCCAGCTCCCTGCTGGAAAAGCAGTGAAGGACGACCCAAGGCCTTGGAACCCTGCACCTGCGTGGGAGACATGGAAAAAGCTCCTGGCTCCTGGCTTCGGATGGGCTCAGCTCTGGCTGTTGTGGCAAATTAGGGAGTGAATCAGTGGATGAAAGATCTTCCTCTCTGCTTATCCTCTCTGTATTATCTGCCTATCCAATATAAATAAATAAATATTAACCAAAAATTTTTAAAAAGACAATGTAACAGTGGATATTTGACTATGGGAAGTGGTTTCATCTTGTCATTTTATAGGTGAGGAAACCAAGATTCAGAAAGAAGAAAGATCTTAGCTCAGTTTGTATTTACAGATCAGAAGATCTCACATTAGGTTATTTAAAAAGGTGGCAAGACAGCTCCAGCAAAGGATTACCCAGGAAACTGGGTGTTAACCAAGTTAATAGAACAGGCTGGAAGAGCAGACTCTAGTCTGGGGCCTCTGCCATGGCATCTAGGACACCTCCCAGACCAGCTGGTCAAGCTTGGCTTCGCAGTGCCAACTCCAGCCTCTACCACCCTGACCACAATCCTGTGCCAGAAAACTTCCATTTGCAGTGTTGGCTCTGCTTTGACTAGACCTGTACCATCAACACAGCAACCCAGGACTCCCTACCTTTGTCCCCATGTAACTTGATTATAAGTTAGTGTCTCCTCTGAGTACATCTAAATGTTGACCTTTACATAACCTAGTTCCAGGAAAAGGAGACTAAGAAAGGCAATTTTTCAAAATCTTTCCAGTCTCAGCAATTCAAGAAGGCACAAGATGGAACAGAAACACATGCCAGTGATTTCACTGTGTTTCTCATGGTCTGTGCTCCCACGAGGCAGCTGACTGCTGGAGCTGAGATGCTGTGACCAAGTCGACCCACACACACTGGCACTTGGGCGCATGAATCTGCTGCTCTGACGGCAAGGTTGTATCCCATTGGGAGGATCACCACTTGTCCCCTAGCCACTGCAAGAATACTTGAAACACAAGCCACTTTTGGGACCTCCTCAGAATTTGCCCAAGACACATGGACTTCTGAGCTTGTACCACCTGGTTTCAGTACCATCTACAGTAGATAGAGTTAGCAATAATAGTAATTACAGGCCTGATACTGTTGCCCTAAGTTAGCTCTCTTCGAAATACTGTGCATGTACCAATTAATGTAATTCATTGTGGAGTTGTCACCAGGAGAAAATGAAGTAAAGGAAGTATTTGGCCCATAGGTGCTTATAGGTGACAGCTGGTACACACCGAAGCCTGGCTTCGGTGACCCAGCTGAGAATGCCATGTCATGCACAGCAGTCTATACAACTGTCATTCTAGTGCCTGAAATTCATCTATCCCTGACTCCTCTCAAGGTCAGGATGACCTTGGGGCTGGAAGGGAGCTTGGGTGAGACTGACAATCCATTATTGTTGGATGAAGACATTAGTATCTAGGGAAGTATATCACTAGGGCCTAAATCTTGTTTCAGTTAATAATAATCATAGGCCCAGCATGATAACCTAGTGGCTAAATCCTCTCCTTCCATCTGCCAGGATCCTGTATGGCACCAGCTCAAGTCCTAGCTGCTCCACTTCCTATCCAGCTCCCGGCTTGTGGCCTGGGAAAGCAGTGGAGAATGGCCTTCTTAGAAGCCTTGGGACCCTGTAACAATGTGGGAGACCCAAAAGAAGCTCCTGGCTCCTGGTTTCAGATAGGCTCAGCTGTAGTTGTTGTGGCCACTTGGGGATTGAGCCAGAGGCTAGAAGATCTTTCTTTTTGCCCCCGTTCTCTCTGTAAAATCTGACTTTCCAATAAAAACAAAACAAAAATCAATAATCATACCTGTGGATAATCTTCATGGCTACAATACTGACCCTGTGGAAAGTCACTGGGCTTGAACCTTGTAAGGCATAGATCTGGGTGAGTATAAATTGTTAGGCTTACAAGGGATAGACACATTGACCTCCAAAAAACAAAAGTGGGCACCTGGTAACATGCTGGAGGATGTCAGTGCTTTGCAGGGTGAATGACTGGGAGACACCAAAACCCAGGGCTGTTTCCAACATGACTGGCAGAAGTTCTTGCAGTGGAGAGGGAAAGCAAGGGAAGAGGAGCAGAGGGAGGGGAGTGGCTCTCACTATGTGAACACAGGACTGCCTCAAATCCTAACACTTGGTTGCTGCACATTAGCATCTTCCAGGGACTTGTCATGTTGTCAAGTGCTGATGGTCAAGGTGAATAACATTGTTTTATCTGACTAGGATTTACTGTGCCCCCATGTCAAAGAGTGGAAGGGTTCCCCCTTGAACTTCTGCTGCCTGCCGAACACTGGGAGGCACCTCCACCTAAAGCATTAACTTGTGCCCTCTGTGGTTGCTGCGGGCGGGTACAGGTGCTGTCCACGTTCTCGGATGAGGCAACTGAAGCTGGAAGAGCATGAGAGACCTGCTCAGGGCCTCTCACCTGATGGGCGGAGGAATCAGGCTCTGAACCCAGGGCTGTGGGACTACAGGGCAGTACACTGGCGGCAGCAGGAGCTAGCACTTTGATCTTGGCCTTTGGTGTTTGGCAGTACTTCTCAGTCGCCATACATTATTTGTGTCACTGAACAGATTGTCTGCCTTTCTTGGCCCTCCACTCCAGGCGGTCAGAGCCATGCCTGCCTGGCTCCCATTGTGCACAGGATGAGCCTGGCATGGAGTGCAAACCCACCTCAACTCACTAGAGATGTTTTTTGTTTGTTTTTAATGATGTAGTTTTTTATTTGAAAAGCAGGCTTACAGAGAAAAGAGACAGAGAATGAGTGATCTTCCACCTGTTGGTTCACTTCCCAGGTGGCTAAAACAGCCAGGGTTGAACCAGACCGAAGCCAGGAACCAAAAGCTTTTTTTGGTTTCTTGTGTGTCAGGGGTCTAAATACTTGGGCCATCTTCTGTTGCTTTTTTCCGGCCATTTAGCAGGGAGCTGGATTGCAAGTGGCGCATCCAGGATTTGAACTGGTACCCATAAAGGATGTCCCTTACCTTAGACAGTGGCTTGATTTGTTATGTTGTAACACTGGACTCCAGTGAAGAAGTTTTGAATACGTGACTGAAATTCGCACATGAAAATGACGTGGACCTGCTCTCTCTGCAGCCCATGGGCACGGTCAAATGCCCAGCATCTCCTTGGTCCTCACCTGGAATGTCTGTCATTTCCTGACTACTCACGTTTCTGCTAATTTCTTCCTTCTCCGTAAGGGATCTGACTTGACATTTCTTATAAACCATACCTGAAATGCCTGGCGGAATAGCCTAGTGTCTAAATCCTCACCTTGCATGTGCCTGGATCCCATGAGGGCACTGGTTTGTATCTCAACTGCACCACTTCCCATCCAGGTTCCTGATTGTGGCCTGGAAAAATAGTGAATGGTGGCCCAAACCTTGGGAACCTGCAGCCACGTGAGATACCCAGAAGAAGCTCCTGGCTCCTGGCTTTGGATCAGCTCAGCTCTGGCCACTTGGGGAGTGAATCAGCAGACAGAAGATCTTTTGTCTCTTTTTCTCTCTGTGTTTCTAATACAAAAAATTTTTTAATCTAAAAAAAAAGAAGAAGAAAGAAAGAAAGAAAAAAGCACGTCTCAGCATACGGGTTCCTGTTATACCTGCCCGTGCTGTTCTCTGCAGAGGACAGTCTGAGCTGCTGAGTAGGACTTAGAAGGCCAGTATGCTTCTCTTGGAACCTCAGTTCTACGAACAGGTTCTGCCTCTGGAACCTCAGTTCACTGCTGTTAGTCCTTGGCCTCACCCACAAAGACCCCAAGTACCCTTTAACACCAGCCATTCAAATTGTCTACCTTTCAAGTTTGCCTTCTCTATCGGAAGTCTGCTTTCTACCCCCATCAAACCTCATGCCTTACTGTGTAAAGTGCATCATAGACACTAACTCGTTTATTTAACTGGAAAGTTGAGGGAAAATTCAGCATGACAAAGCTTAAAGTATCCCCAATTATCACTTAAAATTTCTGTTTTATTGCTTTGAAAGTATGTCTTTCATTCACTTTCCTGTGACCTCCACACATTTTCACCTTTCAAATAAATAGATAAAACTTTTATTTACTTAGGGAGTAAATCAATGAATGAAAAATCTCTTTGTCTCCCTGCCTTTCAGATAAAGACAGTTTTGAGGATGACATTCAGAAAAGTACCCAGCACACAGTAGTGCTCCCTAAAAAGTACCTGAACATGAAAAATATGATATTTTATTGTGACGAATGTCATCCCTATGAAAGTTGTCGGTTTCAAAATGGAATGACTTGTGTTGAACCCTGACAAGAAGGTGCCAGGCAAAGACAGGAAGGGAGGATCTCCACATTTGCTTGATAAGAGGAACCATCAGAACCCTGCTAAAACCACAACCTCGCACACACACACACACACACACACACACACACAACTTCTGCGAGAGTGTAGTCCAGTAATCTCCTGATGAGACTTTTTTTAGACTGAGTCCACCCTTGATTTCAATCCTTGCTGCCAAGGATGATTGCTTCAGATCAACTTGTGAAATCCTCTTAGTTTCACCTCGAAAACCCCTTTGCCTCCATGATCACACATAGTTCACTGTGCACGAAGACATTTTTTTTCATCTTTTTGTTACCTTTTTTCCCCATGTTTTTATTGCATTTTTGACAATCTTTACATAGTTAATTAGGGTGAAAAGGTTCAAGGGCTACAGGAAAATGGGTAAGACTATTATTTCCTGTATCTGGGGTAAAGGGAGAGATAAAGAGAGAAACCCCACCCCCCAGGTCCCTGATGGGGGGCATACTCCGGGGGTCTTGCTCAAGTGGTTTTGATAGTTCACCAGTTATGAATTGCTGCCAATCTCTCCACTCCAAGCATGATGACGTTGTTGAAGAATCTACTGATTGACATAGTCCATCATAGAGTCTCCGTTTGCCCCATTTTTCACTGCCAACATATAGCTGAGGTGGCTGATTGACTTGTTCTGTCCTCTGTCTTTTCATGGTTAGGGTTCTGAGTCCAGCAGTTCAATTGGGGGGATCTCCAAAGAAACTTTGTCTGAGGTGTTCCCAGACCAGATTCTTGTATGCACCAGCAAGCACAGGGCCCGGCACAGTCCATTGCCCTGATCAGCTGGTGGTTGCAATTGCTGGTTTGGCTCCACTTCCAGCCCTGTTTTCCACTGGAACCAATGGGTATTGCAGTCCAGCCTGGTTTTGCCCAGCACACACTCAGCCCTTACATAAATCAGTAGGAGCTGCAGCCTAGTTGGAGCAACCCACAATAACCCCCACCAGGCCCGCCCATACCCTAGTTTACCAGTATGTGTAGCACACTAGTCCAGTCTGTCCCACATCCCATTCGGTTCTCATATATGCCAATGGGTATTGAAGCCTAGTTCCATCTAACCAGATCAACTATCCAGCCCTCATGGATGTTGCTGGGTGCCTCTCGGTCTAGCCACCCCAGCCCTGTCCTGGTTTTCGTGCCCTCCTGTGGGAGTGGTAACCCAAAAGGAAGGAGCCCACTATTTCCCTCCCAGGACATGCCAATTCCTGGATTATGCACTCTCCAGGTGGTTCTGTGGTTTAACTTGACAGAATTCCATATTCCTGAACCCCCATATTCCTCCTGCCGGCTCTGCCCGTTCCCTTTCTGGTTCTCATGTGCACTGTTGGGCGCTGTGGTCATCACCTTGGCATTCCATAATTTACACTGGTTTTTGTTGTGACCAAACCTGGCTCGATCCACACTCTGTTCTGGTGCTTGGATTTGCCAGTGGATGATGTGAACTGATTCAGCCTTGTCTTCCCCCGATCCATGCCAGATGTATGCCCATGAGTAACTTTCCATGGCCTGTTCTGGGCTGTTTCCTATCATGTTTCTTGCGCTTACTGGCAGGGTCTGTGTCCTGCCAGAGGAGTTGCCCAGGCTCCTCCATCAGAATCTCTCCCAATGCCAGGTTTCGCGCATACCAGTGGGACCATGAGCCAGCCCTACTCAGTTCACATCCTGTCCTAGCAGAAACAGTGGCTTTTCCTGACTGGTCTTCAACCCAAACTGGTCCTTGCTGTTGGATGTTTCAGGCCAGTCACGGCTCATCCATACCTACATATGGCTCATACATGGTTCAGTAGGGGTTGAGACCTACCCTAGTCCATCCCACATCTACCCTGGTCCCCAAGAATACCAGAGATGTTGGAGTCTGACCTGGCTCGGTGCGTCCAGTCCCAGTCCACACTTGTGCCAAGGGAGACTACAACAGTATCCAGATCAGATCACAGCCCCCATTCCAACCCATGTGCCTCTTGGGGGAAACCTCAACCCAGTTAGGGTTGTCCCTTTAGCTGCCCAACCAGGCCTGTTCCCAGCCATGGATCACGCACATGCTAGTGGTTGCTCTGACTCAGCTTGGCTCAGTCCTTCACCTGTTGCGACCTCTGCCTTAGACACTATGGTTTAGCGTCCCTGGCTCATGCAGACCAGTAGGTGCAAGAGCCTATCTCAGCATGACCTGTGCTCCCTCCTGGTCTCTAGTTTTGCTTATGGGCTAAGGATTGCTCAGTCCTGCCTGGTCCACCCTGTTCCATTGCCAACTGACACATTAGCTAGCTGTTGGAGCTTCTTTGCCCAGTTTGTCCGACCCCCACGTCTGGACCACATGTTCACCAGTGGGGGCTATGACTCGCCAAGGGAGTTTCCCAAGTTCCTCCACTTGATCCACTCCCAGACTCAGTTCTCATACATGCCATGGGGTTTAGTCCAGGTTCCAGCGAAATCTGGCCTTCCATTAGGCCTTGTATGAGCTGGTAAATGTTGCAGCCCGGCCCACCCCACACCCTATTCAGGATGCACATTTGGGTGCTGCTGCCCTGACCAGTCCAGACTGTTGGGGGTTCCTTAAACACACAAAGACATTTGTAATATTCATTGCCATCCTCAACTCATTCCTGAGTAAATTTGAGTTGTCATACACAATAGAAGCTTAAAAAAATGTGCTGGTGGCCTAAGAAATAGGGTTGAGGTAACACTGATGGGTGATTAAATAAGCCTGCTTCGAGGAAGTGAGACTGGAACTGGACATTGAAAGTTGCATGACCACTCAGAATAGATACAAGGAGGTTGTGAAAGGTGAAAATGGAACGTGACATATTTAGAAATACCAGACCATGAGGAAGATAGCTCTAAGGGTCAGAGGAGGAGACCTTAAAACTAGGGGAAGACTTGCAAACTTAGATGTTTACAGAGCCCAGGCAGGGAACTAAGACAGGAAGACTGGAGGAAAGAAGCTGCAGGTGTCTGGCCCATTGCACCTCGAATCCCTTCCTCCCATGGGCACCTGCTACTCAGTTTGGCTTCTGTTGCTGTGAAAGTTGAGGAGAGAGAATACTTCACTATTACCAGATTTCACGATTTTTCTCATTCTTTCTTTTTAAACATGAAGGCTATTATGTATTATATAGGAAGTGATACTGTCTCAGTCTTTCCCCCAGTGCCTTAACATTTAAATTTTTCCCTAATAATAGCTTTTGTTATTATTTCTTTTCTGCTAAGAAGCTTCTGAGATAAAAAAAAAAATTCTTCACCACCAACATAAGATACATATGTTCTCCACATTTATCAGCTACAGCTACTTCCTTCTGTGTAAAGTCACTTTCCTTTCTTTGTCAATTCTATGTCTCTTTCTTTGGCATTCATATTCCTGTCTCTCTTTTTTAAAGCTTTATTTATTTGAAATATAGAATTGGAGAAACACACATACCTTTCATCTACATTAGACTGGGCTCCAACCAACAGATTAGCCCACTATAGCACAATGCCAGCTCCTTCTGTCTCTTTCTTTCTTTCTTTCTTTTTAAGATTTATTTTATTATTGGAAAGTCAGATTTACAGAGAGGAGGAGAGAGAGAGAGAAAAGTCTTCTGTCCACGGATTCATTCTCCAGGTGGCCGCAAAAGCTGGTGCTGAGCAGATCCAAAGCCAGGAACCTCTTCTGGGTCTCCCACACGGGTGCAGGGTCTCAAGATTTTGGGCTGTCCTCTACTGCTTTCCCAGGCCACAAGCAGGGAGTGTGATGGGAAGCAGGGCCGCAGGGATATGAACTGGTGCCCACATGGGATCATGTTGAACGCAACGTAAGCACTTAAGCTGCTAGGCTACCACGTCGAGCCCCTTCTGTCTCTTTCTTGGGTCATTCTATCTTCTAATTAATGTTTCTGGCCTTTATAACCTTCTTTTTAGACAAAGCAACCTTCTTAGGATAATTCTGTTCTTCTAAACATAGATTCATTTGCTACAGAATTCAGAATTTACGAGGAAAGAATACTCATTCTCTTCTACTCCGATGTTGCACTCACCATCCCGGAGGAGATGGGTTGCCTGCCACAGTGGTCAGGTTACCCCTTTCGATGCCTGTGTCTCACATCAGAGGGAATGATTTGAGTCTTGGCTGCTCTGCTTCCAATCCAGCTCTCTGCTGATGCACACCCTTGGTGTGGCTGCTGATGACCCAGGACTTTGGTTTCTGTCATCCATACGGGAGACTTTGGTGTAGTGTTGGGCTGCTGGCTCAGCCTGGTCCAGCCTTGGCCACTGCAGACATTTAGGACTGAACAAATGAATGGAAGATCTTTTTTCTGCGGGTCTTTCTATCTCTCTGCCTTTCAAATAAAATGAAAATAAATAGATATTTTTTAACATGCTGCTTCCTTATCCGTCAAATATTTATATGCATTTTTTCAATGTAATTTTTTAAAACATATTTTACTTTGTTTTATGATATAGTTCCATAGGTTCTGGGGTTGCCTGTGCCCTTAAAATCCTTTTGTAATAACTCTGCTCAAAGACTAAGATACTCTGCAGTTAAGTTTTTCCCATTCTTGGATTCTAAAGATGGGAAGTAGGTCTTTTGTCTTCAAATTGCTTCTTTCCGATTTGTGGACTTGTAATGCTTCTTCTATTTGGTTTTCCCTTTGGTCTTCCTGTTGGCTGCATTTATTCTTTTTTACTTCTATATTTCTTTTTCTTGAGTCTTTCAAATAGAGCTTTTTATAGTCAATGGTTCTGAAATTATTTTTCCTATTTTGGCAGAAGAACCAGGTGATGGAGATTTTTATGTGATTCCAACTTTTAAATATAAATCTATGAGTAAAAGAAGCCGCTAAGGCACATGTGTGGGATCTCTGAGAAAAGAGTAAGCTAGGGGAGCCTGGCATGGAAGCCTAGTGGTGAAAATCCTCGCTTTGTATGTGCCGGATCCCATATAGGCACCAGTTCTAATCCCAGTAGCCCTGCTTCCCTCCCAGCTCCCTGCTAATATCCTGGGAAAGCAGTTGAAGATGGTGTAAAACCTTGGGACCCTGAACTCACATGGGAGACCAGAAAAAGCTCCTGGCTCCTGACTTAGGATTGGCTCAGCTCCAGCTGTTGTGGCCACTTGGGGATTGAATCAGCGGACAGAAGGAATCAGCGGAGAAAGATCTTCCCCTCTATCTCTCCTCCTCTCTGTTTATCTGACTTTCCAATTAAATTTTTCTTTAAAAATTTAGTGATAATCTTTTCATAGTTGATTAGGGCACAAAGGATTAAGGGCTACAGGAAAGTAGGTAAGACCATTGTTTCCACATTTTTACTTTTCTGTATCTAGGGTAAAGAAAGAGATAAAGGAGAAAGAGAAAAAAGAAAAAAAAGAGTAAGCTAGGACTTGGAGTGATGACTTAACGGCATCTTTAAAAATCTTTAAATTTTTCTTTTAAGTTAAATCTTTAACTTGCAAGCGCCAGGGTCCCCTATGGATACCAGTTCATATTCAAGTTGCTCTGCTTCCCATTGAGCTCTCTTGTGGCCTGGGAAAAAAGTACTGGAGGATGGCCCAAAGCCTTGGAACCCTGTAACAATGTGGGAGACCTGGAAGAAGCTCTTGGCTCCTGGCTTTAGATCCACTCAGCTCCGATTATTGTGACCATTTGGGGAGTGAACCAGCAGATGGAAGATCTTTCGTCTATCCTTCTCTCCATAAATCTGATCTTCCTTTCCAATAAAAATAAAAAGTCTTTTTTTTTTTCTTTTAAGAGTAAACTAAAGAGCAAGTTTCAGCCTAGCCATTAAAACCCCACGTCTCATATTAGAGTTCCTGGGTATGATTCCCAGCGCTGACTCCTGGTGCCTGCTTCCTGTCAATGCAGACCTAGGAGGCATTCAGCAGTGGCTCAGGTTGTTGAGTCCTTGCTACCTAGGTGAGAGACGCGTATTTCGTCTCCATCTCTTGGCTTCAGCCCTGGATCAGCAATGGCTCTTCAGGTATTTAAGTAGTGAACAATCAGATGGGAGCTGTTTGTGCGCACCTCTTGAATAGAATTGTGAAGTTAAAAAATTAAAAGAGAGGCTGACATCACAATATAATGAATAATGCTTACAAGCCAACATCCCATTTGAGTACCAGTTCAAGTCCTGGCTGCTTCACTTCCAATCTGGCTCCCTGCTACTCCCGGCCTGAGTAGTTGAGTCCTTGCCATCCACATTGGGAGGTCCAAATAAAGCTCCTGGCTTCAGCCTGGCCCAGCCATGGTCATCTGGGGAATGAACCAGCACGTGAAACATCTCTCTCTGTCTTCCAGTCTCTCTGTCTCTCCCTCTTTCCCTGCAACTCTGGCTTTCAAGTAAATAAATCTTTTTTAAAAATCTTAAAAAACAACAACATCTATTTGTTGCTTGCAGAAGACATATCTCACCAACAAAGATAAGCAGAAACTATACTTCATGGGTTTGATTTTTTTTTTAAATTTAGTTTCATCTCTTCAGAACATTTTTTTCTCATTAGATTCTACAATGACTCATAGATCATACAGCAGCAGCATTTTCTTCAACAAGGTTTTTTATTTTGTTTTTCATTTCTTCAGTGACACATTAGTCATTCAGTAGCATGTTATTTAACTTCATGATGTTTTTTATTTATTTTTTTCTTCCTGTTGTTGATTGTATATTGTGGCTTTTCATTTAAGTGGATGTACAGTAACTACGTAATGGAGACTATCATATCCAGATGTGAGGATACAATGCAGCATGCTGCAATGCAGGATGCTGGACTCTCTGGCATTGTTCAGACCTGCAATGATGGACATATGACTGTGTATGAAGAAATTTACTATAGTAATAATAAAGGGGAACTCAGTGGGGGAGTAGGGCACTTGGGGAGGGAATAAGGGAAATCCCAGGGCCTATGGAACCGTATCATAAAATGATAGTAATAATAATAATAATAAAAGAAAATGATCCAGGAATTCTCAATAAATTTTTATTACTTAAAAAAAAAAAAAGAAAATGACAAAAAAAAAAAAAAGCCATGAGTAATCTGTTGCAATAATCCAGAGACAAGTGAAGAAGTCCTTATCTAGGACAGTGGCAATGAGAATCAAAGTTGGGAACAGATGGCTCAGTCCAGGTTCAAGTAAAATTGACTGACTAGTTGGATATAGAGGAAAAGTAGGGAATGTTGAAAAAGACTTTGATTTCTCCATTCTGTTTGACTTATAGGAAATTAATCCCCAAAGCAACTTCATGAAAGAAGATGAGCTCTTAAAGCACACAGAACCAATTCAAATCCAATCTTATCCCTTACTATCTATGTGACCTTAAGTATGTCACTTAAAATCTCTGAGCCTCATTTCTTCATCCATTGTGTGGGGATCATGTTGATATACTTCTCATGAGGTTGTTTATGAATATGGCTTGGGATCATGTGTGTAGCAGGCTTAGCACAGAGCTGTGTACACTATGAGAGCTCAATGCCCTGTATCCTTACAGCCAATGAGTCTCCAGGGTTGATGGATTGATTGATTGGAAAGTCGTACATAAAGAGACAGAGAAAGATCTGTCTGCTGGTTAACTCCCCAAGTGACTGCAACAGCCGGAGCTGAGCCAATCTAAAACCAGGAGTCACACCTTTCTCTGGGTGTCCCACATTGTTGCAGGGTCCAAAGGCTTTGGGCCATCCTCAACAGCTTTCCCAGGCCACAGGCAGGGAGCTGGATGGGAAGTGGAGCAGCCAAAACATGAACCAGTGCCCACATGGGATCTTGGCACTTGTGAGGCAAAGATTTAGCTAATGGAAGGCAAGGCAATGGGCCCCTCCAGGTTTCTGGTGGTGTTCTCTAGTCTCCCCCATATCCTACCTAGGAAGATGATATAACCTAATGAGAGTATTGTATTTCTCCATTGCTAGTGACATGTCCAGGGATCTAATCAGACTGTCTGAAAAATGAAGTTCATAGTCCAAACCAGGTTGACAGTTAGAAGAGAATCCAAGTCCTTCTGAAAGATTTTAACTTCTGCATCAGGCCACACCTGAAATCAACTCTACACTTGGACTTTTCAAAGAACACCCCATTAGGTCATGTCATCTTGATATGTGTCAGCAAGAGTGCTAACTGATTTTATAACTGCAACATCTGTTATTATAGCTGGTTAACTTAGATTCCAGATGCCATGACAGTCTTTGCACAATGCTTAGCCAGTAACCCCAGGGGAAGTTGTCTGTAGCCATGGTCTCCTGAACTGAGGTCTGCTCTGAAACCTTTCGGACATGAAAGGGATCTGCAAAAGGCCCAGGGCACTCTAGGAATCCAACCCACCATGAATCATAACTCAGCAGCACGTGCACAGCTTAAAATCCACAGTCCTTGTTTGCGGATAAGGTGACAGGCAGTGCAGTACTGCCTTCTGCAACTTCAAATATTTTAACCAGAGACTCTCAGGTTGGACATGGGCTGAGAAAGCAAAAAGTGCATGAGATCTACAGGCTAGAAAGAAGCCTGGGTGTATGAACAGAAGACCTTCTCCTTGACCTTCATTTCCAGGAATATGATGCCAAGTTCTTGGCCAATTCTGCTCTCATGTCCTAGGGAGATAAGGAAGGAGACTCTGGCTGGTATTTCAGACATAGGGATTTTTTTTAAAGATTTATTTTTATTATTTTTTTATTGGAAAGGTGGATATACAGAGAGGAGAGACACAGAGGAAGATCTTCCATCCAATGATTCACTCCCCAAGTGAGCGCTACGGGCCGATACTATGCCGATCCGAAGCCAGGAGCCTCTTGCGGGTCTCCCACGCGGGTGCAGGGTCCCAAAGCCCTGGGCTGTCCTCTGCTGCTTTCCCGGGCCACAGGCAGGGAGCTGGAAGGGAAGCGGGGCTGCTGGGATTAGAACCGGCGCCCATATGGGATCCTGGGCATGCAAGGCAAGGACTTAACCACTTGCGCCACCGTGCTGGGACCTGGACATAGGGATTTAAGCCTTGCTTCCCAAAACTCAACAGCTTTCTGATCTGGGACAATCTAGCTGCTTCTATGGTTCTTGTTTTTCTTATAAGTAAAGTAGGCTAGGACGATTTAATAAATGTAGCATAAGCAAAGTGTTTAGCACAGTGTATATTCTTAGCAAATGGAGTGTGTATTCTTAGCAAATATTTTTCCCCATTGGTTCTCAAATTACTTGTCTTTAAAGCAAAGGAGAGGAGGCTAAAATCTAATTAGCAGAAAGCCCAAGAGATTCCCTCTAACTTAAATATACTCTGAAACAGACTGTTTATTGAGCTTATTTAAAATTGTAAAAAACCATGCTAAGAGCCCCGTGTTATAGCTCATTTGGCTAATCCTCCCCTTGAAATCGCAGGGATCCCACATGAGCACTGGTTCATGACCTGGCTGTTCCACTTCCCATCCAGTTCCATGCTAATATGCCTGGGAAAACCGTGGAAGAAGGTCAAAAATTTTGAGATTCAAAGAAAGCTCCTGGATCCTGGCTTTGGATCATCATTGTAGCCAATGGGGAGTGAACCAGCAGATGAAAGATCTTTCTCTCTGCCTCTCCTCTCTGTAAATCTGCTTTTCCAATAAAAATAAATATTTCTTAAAAAATTTTTAGAGCTCATGCTAAAAAAATTTTAATGAGGTATGATTATTTTCTCAATTCTTATTTTATTTAATTTACTTGAAAGGAAGATAGAGAAATCTCTCCACATGGTGTTTTATTTCTCAAATGCCAGCAACAGCCAGGGCTGACAGAGATATAAGCCAGGAGCTGAAAGCTCAATCTCATTACTTGTCAGACATTCAGCTACCTGAGCCATGACCAACTGTCTTCCCAGAGTGCATGTTAGCCAGATGCCAGAAACAAGATGAGGCTTGCAAGCATATCTAACACTTCATTATGGGATGGTACAATTCCAGTGGTGTCTTGACCATATATAAAATGCCCACTTCCATCCTGCAAGTTTCCTGTGACACTACAGAAACATAATTCTTTGTCCAAAATCCTTATTGTCAAATATAATCCAAACCTATTTATTAAGTTGAACTCTTTGATAGTGTAACCCTGCTTCAACTATTGTACATAACAAAATAGCCCAGTAGTGAGGCGTGGAGAGCATCCCCGTGCTGCTTACAACACGACCAGGGCTGGCAGTGTGGCACACCAGTTTAAGCTCCCCACAGCAGTGCTGGCATCCCATATGGGTACCTGTTCAAGTCTTGGGTGCTCCACTTTCAATCCAGCTCCCTGCTAGTATGTGTGGGAAAGCAGCAGAAGACAGCGAAAAATCCTTAGGTTCCTGATGCCCACCTGGAAGACCTGGGAGAAGCTCTTGGTTCTTGGCTCTGACCTGGATCATTATGGCCATTTACAGAATGAATCAGTAATTGGAAAATCTCTTTCTGTAAATGTGCCCTTCAAATAAATAAATAAATAAAACCTTAAAAAAAAGCCGGCACAATTTTTTGTTGATGTTGTTGATGTTATGTATTCATCTGAACAAAAGAATAGCAACAGTTCTTCCATCTCCTTGTTCACTCCCCAGTGCCCACAAAAGCCAGGCTAGCATCAGGAACATGGAACACTCTTTGTGTTACCATGTGGTAGCAGGAACCCACATACTTGAGCTACGATCTGCTGCATTTGCAGAAAGCCAGAGGGGAAGCAGGACTGGTACCCAGATACTTCGCTGTGTGAAATGACAGTGTGAGTCTTTGGAGAGTAAATCACCAAAGGCATCATCCTTCCTTCTGCCAACAACTGCTGATTGAGTCATCTTGCAAGGAAGCCCCAGGAAACCTTCAGATCACTAGAATCCCAGCCAAGACTGGGCCGCATGAGACACCCTGAGCCAGAGCCATTCAATCACACCCTTCTGAATTGCTTACCGACAGAAATGGAGATAATAAATGGCTGTTTACTGAAGCTCCTAAGTTTGGGGATAATTTGCTGTGTAACAATTGATAATTTGCTGATTCACTTTTCTAAAAATACACATGTGTTTAGGGGCTAACCTGTGACATCCCATATTAGAATACTGCTTTGAGTTCTAGTTGTTCTGCTTCTCATACAGTTCCCTGCTAATGTGTCCGGGGATGCAACAGAATATGGCCCCTTGCCACCCATGTGGGAGACCCAGAGACAGTTTCAGGCTCCTGGCTTCAGCCTGACCCAGTTGTGTTTGCTATGTCTACTTGATGAGTGAACAAACAGAATTCTCTCTCTCTCTTTCTATCTCTGCCTTTCAAATAAAATAAAATAAATCTTTTTTTTAAAGGCTTGCTTTTATATTTCTTTTCATTCTTTTCCTGATAGGCTGTGTAGCCGGCATATGTAGATTTCCTCATCTTTACAGGTAAGACAGCCTGGGAGAGTCTTAGGGATCCTGAGGCTGTGTTACTCAGACCTACTGAACAGACTTGCAGGGGCAGCTGTAGGAATAGAAGTAGCTTCACAGTCATTTTTTGGTGGCTAAGTCACTCCTTAACTTCAGGCTTCAGCTGCATCCATAAAATGAGCACAATAATATTTTCTTCTTAAGGTTGTTGGGGATTCAAAGGAAATGACATATGTGTTCAGTGCAGTGCCTGGCATACAAATGGTTTCTGGAATGAATGCTATGCTCAAGGCTATCCTTAACCCCAACAGAACAACGCTGCCTTAGGAATGCACCATGCCATCTTCACAGCTACCACCGATGGTGTTGGTGTGGCACAGCAGCTTCTGTGTGACCACAAGGGCACGGTTGCTAAATGCACAAGTGCCACTTCTTCTCTTCTGCACTGAATTCACATTAACTAATTAAATTCTTGTAATAAGCCTGTAAGATAAATGCTTTTTCAAACTCATTTTAGTTTTATTGTTTTTGTGTCCTTTAAAAATTTTTTTTTTATTAGAAAGGCAGATTTACCAAGAGAAGGAAATATAGAAAGATCTTCCCCAATAAACAGTTTATTCCCCAAATGACCACAGTGGCCAGAGCAGAGCCAATCTAAAGATATGGAGCCTCTTATAGTTCTCCCACATGGGTGCAGGGTCTCAAGATTTTGGGTTGTCCTCAACTGCTTTCCCAGGCCACAATCAGGGAGCTGGATGGGAACTGGAGCAACTGGGACATAAACCAGCACCCAAATAGGATGTGAGTGCTAGAAGGTCGAGGATTAGCCTGTTGAGCCACAATGTTGGCCCTGACAGATGGTCTTTTTAAAGCTCCATTTTACAGATGAGGAAGCTAAGGCACAGAGCAGTTAAACCACCTGCTTCCCAAAGCTATGGTTTCTAAGAGATATAGCTACAATTTGAACTCACACACTCTGACTCCAAGGAGTCTACCTCATTTTTCAAGCAATAAGTTTTGCCAAGGCCTACTCATCTTCAAATAATGAGGAGGGATCCCCCATCCCAAGATGCTTCTCCTTTTTTTCTTTTTTAAAAAACTTACATTATTTTTTTTTAAACTTACATTATTTGAAAGGCACAGAGAGATCTTTCATCTGCTGGTTCACTTTCTAAATGCCTGGCAACAGGACCCAAGAAAATTTGAATCTCCCACAAGGGTGGCAGGGACCAAGTACTTGAGCTATCAATCACTATCTTCCAGAATACGTGCTGGCAGAAAGCTGGATCAGAATAGCAGCTAGTACCCAAAGCAGGCACTTAGAAATGTGATGTGGGCATCCCAGACAGCATCTCAACCACTGGACCAAACGCCCACTCCTCTTCCTTTTTTTTTTTTTTTTAAATGCATGTTTGCTATTCTGTCTCAGAGATACAAAGATACTACAAAAACTTCATGGGAAAATAGAACGTAAAAACAAATTAATTTTGGTGCAAAAGAAGTGTTTTGAAATTCATGCAGTTTTTTTCATGGTTTTTGATGAGTCCTCCTTACACAGCTCAAGGCTGAGGCTCCAGATGAGCTGCAGATTCCAGCATGGCTGCTTCCCGTGCTCCTGCCAGGATGGTGTTCAGATGAAATAAGGGGAAGAGCCAGCAGCCACAGCACCTGGGCCAGAAGGATGCTGCTGGGGAAAGTTTTCAGGAGCAACCTGAGAACGCCCTAGGAGCAGGTGCACTACTTTCTGTTTGCTTGGACTGGCTTCAGCCTTCACATTTTCACACAACTTATTCTCTGCTGGAATCCTTTCTCAACCTCTTCAAACTTATAGGCCATTGTCCTTCAAGTTCAATCCTTTACATTCCCAGGGAGGCCTTATCTAGTCTGTCCCTTCCAAAAAAAATGTCCTGTCCCACCCTCTGCTCTTTATTCTTCTGTATCATAGTCTATTTCATTTCATTTTGTTGTGTCTTATTCCTAAAATCACTTACTTATAATTTGTCATCACATTATATTATTTATTTTTCAGTCCAGGAAGACAGAAAAAGTCTCTTTCTTCTTTGCTATTTGGAACTTTAATGCCCAGTGAAAACTAAGGCCTGATACATACTTGCTTCCCTTAGTACTTGTTAAATGCAGGGATGAAAATGTTACAGATTACAAATGGATACACTGGCCTTTCCCCCTCTGGCCCATCTGAACACCTCCTCTGACTCCATACTTCACCGTGCTGCTGTCCCTGTGAAGGCAATTGCTGAGCTAAGGCAAGGACATGCCTGCTTTCAGCAGCTGTGTCCCTACTAGGAGCTCTATCACTAGTTTCTCCACAAAGCACCCGTGTGCTTTGAGAAAAAGACCAAAACCGGCATAAGCAAGTGAGCTATACAGAGCAGATGAATGGTGCAGAACCCATTGAAGTTTTATGAGAAAGAGCAAGCTCTGGAGCCCTGATGTCATCATTCCTAGAAAGGAATATAGGATGGAATTACGTGATTTACCCTGCAGCGGGCAATGGATTTTTGGAAGCCTGCACCAGCATCTTTAACTACTGTGCACAAAATCTCCTTAAGCCAATCCATGGGATGCTATCCATGGTTAGAACAGTTTACTATTCCACAGCTGTGATCACAGCTTGAGACGTGTGATGGCAGAGGGAAGAAACCAGGGTCCCATGCTGCCATCCCAGCTGCAGCCATATTCCTGTTAACCGTGGCAAGAACAAATATTGAAGTGTAGTTGGGAGCAGGGCAACAGCTTCTTGTTGAATGTGCTCCTCCCCTGGAGCCATGAGAAAGCAGAACTGACAATTCAAGATGACTTCAAAGTGGCAAACAATGAAACCAGGCTCATACCATCCTTAGAATTTTCCAGAAAGCAATCCCTAGAAATAAAATGCCGCACATAGTCCGAGTCATCAGAAAGCTTCTGGAGCAGGAATTTCCAGCTTGACAGAAACCATCCATTTAGTGTTCAAAGAGAAAAGAACATTACTTTGATTCCTTAGACTGGAGTCTGCTGAGACTTGGACTTCGATAGCAAATAATGGTTCCTCTGAAATTTACTCAGTATTTTTTTTTTCTTTGTGACCCCTAGGTAAGTTACTTGACCTAAGAGACCTGCTAAATTCTTCTGTGAAACAAAATAGTTGCAGTATCTGCCTCATAGAGCTACGTAAGATGTAACTTCAACATTCATAAGTGCTTAGTACCATATCTCACACAGAGGTAATATTCTGAAATTACTGAAAGCCAGCTTTTTGAGATTGTTTTGTGGTGGTTTCAGCAAAAATATCTTCACAATGAGTCTTGCACTGCCCCCATCATATTGTATCCCAACTAGTGTGTTTTCCCTTTCCAACCCAGAGCAACCTGAGAGCCAGGATTCAATTTTTTTTTCCCATTTGCCTCAGTATCAGTAAATAATATGGCAAGTAATAAGTATTCAAGTATTCACTTTGACAGCACTATTTACTAAAATACAGCATTCAAGAAACATTTGTGATCTATAATAAAAGTATACAGTTGCCACTTGGTATCTAGGATCCCCAACTGATACCAAAATCCTCAGTTGTTGAAATCCCTAAGGTAGAATAAGAATAGGATCCCTTTAAAAAATATTTATTTATTTGAAAGGCAGAGTTACAGAGAGAGATGGAGAGACAGAGCAAGAGAGAGAACAGGACCTTCCATCCACTGATTCAATTCACTAATGGCCACGATGGCCAGAGCTGGGCCAATTGAAAACCAGAATTCAGGAGCTTCTTCTGCATCCCCCAAGGACCTGGGCCCTCCTCTGCTGACAGGCTGTCTTCAGGGAGCTGGATTGGAAGTGGAACTTCCAAGACTCAAACTGATGAAACTGCAGACGAGACTGAGTCTGCTACAACATGGTGCCAGCCCCAAACGTTTACATTAAATAGTGGAATCCTTGCACATGACCTTCTGTAGGCTTCAGTCATCTCCAGATGATGTGTAGTATTCCCCTACATTTGATCTTAGCCAAAAGGCGGAGAACTGATGATGATGTGTAGTATTAATACAATGTAAATATTGCGTACATAGTTGTTATACTATATGGTGTAGAGAACAATGACCAGGAAAAACAATCTGCATATACTTGATACAGACACATTTTTTCCCTAAAATATTCTACCCACCACTGACTGAATCCATTCATTTAGAACTCACAGTCACAGATCAACTGTTTCTGTGAGCTCATACAATAAATAGTACAATCTTTACTCTTGAACAGCTCATAGTCCAATGAGGAAGAAAGACACAAAGACACTAAAAAGCTCTTAGTCCAAGGAGGAAAGACGACTCTGATGAATACTCCATTGAATGACAGGATAGAGTCGTGAAGGAGTATAATAAGATCGCTCCCACAATCTGCTTTGCCAAAGGAAATGTGGAACAGTGGTATACAAGCCAACCCCAAAGGAAGAGAGGAAGGGAACTTGGAGGAGCTGACATCTGAACTATGGAAAGAAGCATTAACTAGATGAAGAGGGTAGCGAAGGCCAATGAAGGCATATGTGATGCAGTTAAACTTGTATGTGAGAAACGTTTCCCCATTAGAATGTAAATTCCTATAGGAGACAGGGCAACAAGCTCTTTCTATAAAGGACTCAGAGGCAAATATTTCAGATTTGTGAGCCCTCTCATCTCAGCCACAGCCACTCAACCATGGACAATAGGTAAACAAATGGTGTGGTGACATATGACCCATGGAAAGCCCTATTTAGCCTATGGGACAAGGAGGCTGCGTTTCTGGTCTCCCAAGAATGTAGTGCACAGTGCACAGGATTGGTTGTCCAAGTGAAGGAACCCTTCACATGGCTTTGCAATGATTATCAACTGCTGCATTACACATGATCTCAAACATTAGCAGCTTACAGCAGAAGTATGAATCAGGCCCTCACGTGGTGACTTAATGGTTAAAGTCATTGCCTTGAATGTGCCGGGATACCACATGGGTGCTGGCTCTAATTCCGGCAGCCCCACTTCCCATCTTGCTCCCTGCTTGTGGCCTGAGAAGGCAGCTGAGAATGGCCCAAAGTCTTGGGACCCTGCACCACATGGGAGACCTGGAGGAGGTTCCTGGCTCCTGACTTCAAATTGGCTAAGCTCCAGCCGTTGTGGTCATTGGATGGAAAATCTTACTCTCTTTCTCTCCTCCTCTCTGTTTATTCAACTTTCCAATAAAAATAAAATAAATCTTAAAACAAGAGAAATATGCATCAGAGTATCAGGTATAGGATCTCTCATATAGTCCTTTAAAGGCTCAATTCGGGCTGGAGCATATACTCTTAAGATGACTCACTCACTTGTTAACAAGTTGGTGCTGGCTGTTGGCAGGTCTCAATTCCTCTCAGTTCCTCTCTACATAAAGTTGCTCAGTGTCCTTCACAATTGTGGTTGCTGGCTTTTTTCAGAGCAGATGATCAAGGTGGAAGCTCTGGAGCTGGTGTTGTATATTAAATCACTGCCTGTGATGCCAGCATCCCATATGAGCACCAGTTCAAGTTTTGGCTACTTCACTTCTGATGCAACTTTCTGCTTACATGCCTGGGAAAGCAGAAGATGATCCAACTGCTTAGGTCCCTACCTGTGGGAGATCACCCCTGGATCTCTGCCTGCCCAGCCCATATGGGAGGCTATAGGCACATGGCACATTGTGCCCTTGGCTAACAGACCCCAGCATGGCCTTTTCACTGGGCATGCAAGAAGAGGAATGGGCTGTACCCCAGTGTCTCTTCCCTACTCTGCTGGGACTTCCTTTGTAAACAACCTCAGGAAGTCACATGTTACATTCATCCTGTCTTTCAGCAGGTAAGGAGTCTGCCCTGAGTTACAATTCCCTGTGCTTCCTGACCTTTAACTTCATTGGAGGGTTCAGAGAGATAGAGATATCTGTTAGCCAGTCACAATGTTGTTGTCGGGTGGAAGTACTGTTGGGACTGCCCTTCTGCCTGTACCCTTCTCCTATACAAGCCTGTAATTTCTCTAAAATAAATGGACATTGTTCACCACCAATTTGTCTGGCATGTTTCTGCTGCAAAAGAAACTGTCTCCTCACCCTTTGGCAGTCTCCTGGCCAAGACCTACGCTCCATGTAGGAGACCCAGATGAAATTCGACCCTTCTTGCTTTGGCTTGGTTCACCCCCAAAACTATACTATTGTATAGTTCACAAATTAGTGGTGATCCAGTGAGTAGAAGATCTCTTTCTCTCTGTCCCTCTGCCTCTGTACCTCAGCTTTTCTAATAAGTAAAATAAAATCTTAAAAATAAGAAGTGCAAGCTCTGACCTAGCCTAGGATGTCACATACTGTCACCCTTGCTACATTGTACTGGTCCACAAACATAGCTTCTGTGTGTGGACAGAAATAAAGGCACAAATACCTGCAGGTGAGACCAGGATGACTTTTCTCTTTCTTTCTTTCTTTCTTTCTTTCTTTCTTTCTTTCTTTCTTTCTTTCTTCCTTCCTTCCTTCCTTCCTTCCTTCCTTCCTTCCTTCCTTCCTTCCTTCCTTCCTTCCTTCTGTAAAGTCAAATCAGATTTTGGCAGAGAAGTACAGATAGAGGGAAGATGCCCTATTCACTGGTTCACTCCCCAAGTGACTGCAACAGCCAGAGCTGAGCTAATCCAAAGCCAGGAGCCTCTTCTCCGTCTCCCACATGGATGCAGGATCCCAAGGCTTTGGGCCGTCCTTGACTGCTTTCCCAGGGCACAAACAGGGAGCTGGGTGGGAAGTGGAGCAGCCAGGATATGAACTAGTATCCAAATGGGAGTTTGGCCAACTGAGTCACTGTGCGGGCCCCTGCACAATCCTTTCTTCACAACCACTATGCGATGTACTTCAGCTTTATCCCCTTCCTATTTCAGTCACAGATCCTTCAGAGAATCTGGATGTCTCAAATCACTCACAGAAATCATCAAAGACAAGAAGAAAAGCCACTGTCTAATATGGAGACATTAAAGGATTAAAGAACTGCTACTCCGTTGGCTGTTCAGTGGAGGGTTAGAGAGTCGGGTACAAACACAGGAAACACATTTCTGGAACTCTCCCTCCAACAACAGCTTATTGTATAGTCATTAGCTGCTCTCCAGTTACTTCATGCTTCACCTTCCATAAATGAAGTCGACTCCAGAAATTGTTGAAAGGAAAAGCAAAAGCAAAAGACATTCCCTACAACCAGTTTCCTGTTCCCTACCAAACCCAGGGGGAGCCATTTCTATTGCTACCAAATCATTTGGAACCTGGGATTCTAGCATTTTAGAAACAGACCTGCTTTTCTCTAGCCTGCAGCCTGACATGGCACCAGTTTCCCCAGTATCTCTGACCACCAGCTTTCCTGTTTCTGCTTCTAGGTGGCGTGGATCCCAGTGGCAGACCAAGGCTGGGGAAAAGCAAGGCGAATTTTCCTCACAGTGTCTCTTTGCTTGCTATATATAGCCTTTGTTTTTGTGCCTAGGGTCAAGAGAAGTTTTTTGTTTGTTTTTGCTTTTAGAAAGTATATGTGTATTTGAAAGAGAAAGCAAACAGAGGTGGTCAGCCAGAAAGAGAAAGAGATTTTCTATTCTTTGGTTCATTTCCTAAATGGCTACAATGACTGGGACAGGACCAGGCAGAAGCCAGGAGCCAGGAACCCAATTTCAGTCTCTCTCATAGGTGTCAGGGACTCAGGTACTTGGGCCATCTTCCAGTGCTTTCCAAGGCTCTTTGGCAGGGAGCTACATCAGAAGAGGAGCCACTGAGACTTCATCAGGCACTCATATGGGATGCCGGCAGCACAGGTAGAGGCTTAACGAGCTGTGCCATAGTTTCAGACTCTTGATTTTACTTTTTAAGTTATTCTGGCTGTCCAGGTAGCAGAAGGGAATAATACTCCATATTTGTAACTGTCACCACGGGGTTAAGGGCCAGTGGCCAAGAAAGACATTTATTATCAAGGGATTGTGGACTCCACCCAAAAATATTGTTCTAGGGACTTCACTGACAAAATGTGGCTCCACTCAGACTGCTAGAGCTCAGAGCTAGCAGTGCCTAGCAAAGAGGTCCCTGGGCACAGACATGTTGCCCTCACAATTAGTGCCATCACCAGAGACAGCAGCAAAGTTCCCTGAATCATGCTGGCAGTAGTGACATCACTGAGGGTGAAGCCACAGTGCATGGCAGGGACCCATGTCTTATTTGCCAGGTTGAAGCCATAGGAGATCATTCCATCAGGACCCCTAGAAAAGATGGTGCATCTCTGGGGCAGAAGGAAGGAGCCCCTTGGTTTGACAGGTAGGGGTCTACAGACACACCTTTGTGGGTATTCGTTATCTATAAAGTGTGGCTTTCAGAGCCAGACTGCCTGGATTGAGTCGCAGTGTGGCCCTATGCCAGTTAATGAACTTCTCTGGGTCTTGGTTTTCCTCTTCTGTAAATTGGCAATAGTAGCACACTTATTTCACCAAGTTGTGACACACCAGGCAACTAGTATATAGAGAGCACTTAGGAATGATAGCTACCACCTGATAGGACCGTGTAACTGTTGAAAAATATTTGCCACTCTTAAGTTGACCACACCCCAAAAAAGCTTATTACACACTCATTTCTCTGTCTTTCTGTAACTGTGCTTTTCCAAGAAACAAAAATAAATGTTCCCCCCCAAAATTTCTCCTGCTATCAGGCTTGAACCAGAACTCATGGAGCCCTTGGAGACTGCGTTCTCCCTGTTGAGATCCCCATGGTGGTTTTCTCTTTCTCATCTCCAAGACATGAGCCGTCAGACATAAATACAGCCAGCACATCTCCAGGTTTCACTTGCTCAAGACTTTCTGACTCATTTTCCTTTCTGGGTCTAAGGCGTAGAGGAGCAGAAGGTTGGAGAGAATGTGCAAAACGTCATTTCTGGTCTCAATCATTGCTGCAGAATAGCAGCTGAAATTCTCTTTGGCTGCCTCCTGTTTGGCCATATTTAGTGAAGATTGCAGCCAAGAATTACTTTGGAAAGAAGGTCTCCAAATTTCCTCACTTCAAAATGCTTCACTCTGTATCAAAGACAAACCTGTTCATCAAAGGGGAAAAAAATAATGTACCAAACATAGTCTACCACCCAAAAGCAATCTGCATGAACACGTCAGTGGATTTTTTTTTTAGCCAGAATTTATGCCAAAGTTTTTTCAAATAAATATAGTGTATGATGTACAATTCCAAATCATTAATGCATATTAGCAATTTTTCTTTAGTATATGCTTTGCACCAGTATATATTTTTTTCAAAATTGATTGATTGATCTGAAAGAATGAGAGAAAGAGACCAAAGATTTTCTACCTGCTTGTTCACCCCCCAGATGCTTATAATAGCCAGGTATCAGTCAAATCAAAGCCAGGAGGCTGGAACTCTGTACTAGTCTTCCTTCCATATGGGTGACAGGACTAACAGGCTTTGGCCAAGTTCTGCTGCGTTCTCGGGCACACTGAGAGGAAGCTGGATCAAAACTAAAGCCACCAGGATTCCAGTCAGGACTGTAATGGGGGATGCTTGTGTTGCAAAGAATGCTCTACCCTGCTGCACCATAATGCTGGCCCTCACAAGCGGATTTTTAAGTAGTCTTATTGAGATACAAGTGTACGTAGATTTCAATTTGGTTTTGTACCAAGATAAAATTATGCTTTGAATGTCATTTTGCCGTAACTGAAAAAAAATTGAAAGAGACAGACGGACAAAAATGCTTCATCCACTGGTTCACCCCCCAGATGTCTGTCCGGGAACATTTTGAAGCATCCCTGTACACGGGTTGAACATTTTCATTGTTCCACAGAGAAACCTTGTTACCCATTAGTAGTAGTCACTCCCCATTCCATTCCCCAGGCCTCAGCAGACATTAATCTACCTCTGTCTCATGGATTTTAGCAATACTGGATATTCAATACAAACATAATTGTATAATGTATGCCTTCTTTCTTTTAGTATGATGTCTTCAAGACTTACCCATGCATAGATCGGTATGCCATTCCATCTTACCATGCAATCTTGTATTATTTGAATATACATTTTTATTTGTCCCTTGTTAGGTTGATTAACTTTTGAGTTTTTTCCCCTTTTTTAACTATTATGCATAATGCTGCTGTGAACATATGTATACAAGTATATGTTTTCATTTCTTTTGGGTGTATAAATAAGAATGGAATTTCTGAGTTTAACCCTTTGTACACCTGCCAAACTGTTTTCCAAGGTGGCTGTACCATTTTATATTTCCGCCAGCAGCATATGAGAGTTCCGATTTTTCCACATGCTTGTTGGCACTATTATCTCCTTTTTTGAATATAGCCATGCTGGTGGGTGTGAAATGACATTTTACTGTGTCTGATTTGCATTTTCCGAATAGCTAATGATATTGAGCATATTTTAATGTATTTATTGGCCATTTTACAAAAAGACTTGCTTGAAAGACTGGTCAGCACAGAAACAGGGAAGGGAGACAGAGATCTTTCACTTGCTGATTCATTCCCCCAAATGGCCAAACTGCAAGGTGTAGACCAGGCTGAGGTCCACTTTTTTTCTAGACACTGTATCAAGAAGCAAAACTGAAGCAGAACTACACATGGGTCGGGGATGCTGGCACCAAGAGCAGTAGATTAGTCTACTAGGCCGTAAGGCTGGTCCTCATTATTGGCCATTCTTCCAGGTGCTTTGGTGAAATGTCCACTCAAGAACCCTTGCCCATGTTTTAACTAGATTATTTGTCTTTTTTAATTTTTGAATTTGAATTTTTGAATTTGAATTAAAGGAATGTTTTAAACATATAGTATACAAGTCCCTTACCGGATGCATGGTTTAAAAATATTTTCTTCCATTTTGTGGGTTGTCTTTTCACTGTTTCTGATAATTTTGATAAAATTCAGTATATTCATTTTTTCTTTCTGTTGATGATACTTTTGGTACCACATCAAAGAAGGCTTTGTCCAACCAAAACCATATGCATCTACTCCTGTGGTTTCTCCTAAGAAGTCTATAGCCTAAGACTTGACTATTTAGCTCCTCACCATTCATCATGTTTAGCATAGTTGATCAAAGCTTGCCACTGGATTACTTGAATCTTCTGCCTCCACTGTGTGAATCTGCAAAAACCTGTCAAAAACTATTTAAAAACATATTGGTTAGCACCTTTGACCAGCTATTCCTTATCTTGAACTGCTCCCAATATTGACTGTATTCTTCTTGAAGAATTTTTGTGGCAGATTCTTTATTGAATTTAAACTAAGTTTGGACCACCCAAACTCATTTGGACCTCTTCCCAAATCATTCTGATTATTTGGCTTGGCTTTAGGGTCTTCTCAACTCTTGTTCCTTCCTTACTCAAATGTTCTTGTGTCTTTATTCACCAACTTGCTTATTGTCTGTTTTTTCCTTAGACAGGAATTCCTTAAGAATAAGAATAATATATGCCACCCTTACTTCTGCTGTCTTCAGTGGCTGGTTCATGGACAGTACTCAGTGAATCGTTTTCTTTTTTTAAAAAAAAATTATTTTTTATTGGAAAGGCTTATTTATAGAGAGAGGGAGATACAGAGAGGAAGATCTTCCATCTGCTGGCTCATTCCCCAAGTGGCCACAATGGCTTGGAGCAAGGAGCTTCTTCCAGGTCTCCCATGTGGGTGCAGGATCCCAAAGCTTTAGGCCATCCTCTATTACTTTCCCAAGTCACAAGAGGGAGCAGGATGAGAAATAGAGCATCCAGGACATGAGCTGGCACCCCTATGGGATCCCAGCAGATGCAAGGTGAGGATTTAGCCACTAAGTCATCATGCCGGGCCCATGAATCTTTTTACTAAATGATTAAATGAGACAATGACTAGATGATAAATAAATCATAGTCATGGATGTCTGCTGCTCATTTTTGTAATATAGATGCTTTCAAAAATGAGTTTAAGTAGAATTTTTACAAATTAGACTATAAGCAAATAATCAAACCATACTAAGCCAAATTGAATCATCTTAATGCTGACTACTGACCATTTGAAATGTGGCTGGTCTATATTGCAATGTTTTGTTGACATAAATTATGCACTAGATATTGAAGACTTCTTATGTTAAAAAAAATTGTAAAATGCACCAGTAATTTTATATTAAAATGATATTTTGGATATATTGGGTTGCAATATTTTTTAATTAATTTCTTTGGTTTCACTTTATCTAAGTGTAGCTGTTGCAAAACTTTGGATTACATATGTAACCCATGCTCTATTTTGATTGTACAGCTCTACTCTAGGATTGCTGAGCATTTAAAAGAAGCTCTAGCAGCAGAGGTCCTCACCTTGCATGTGCCGGCATCCCATATGGGCACTGACTCTAGTTCTGGTGGCCCTGCTTCCCATCCAGCTCCCTGCTTGTGGTCTGGGAAAGCAGTCGAGGACAGCCCAAAGCCTTGGGACCCCGCACCCATGTAGCAGACCCAGAAGAGGCTCCAGGCTCCTGGCTTTGGATCAGCTCAGCTCTAGCTGTTGCAGTCACTTGGGGAGTGAATCAGTGGACAAAAGATCTTCCTCTCTGTCTCTCCTCATCTCTGTATATCTGACTTTCCAAATGAATAAATAAATAAAATCTTCAAAAACAAAAAAGAAAGAAAAAGAAACTCTACTGTGATTCTTTGAAAAGCAAATTTCAGGCCTGGTGCAGTAGCATAATGGCTTAAATCCTCACCTTGCATGCGCTGGGATCCTATATGGGTGCTGGTTTGTGTCTCAGCTACCCCACTTCCCATCCAGCTCCCTGCTTGTGGCCTGGGAAAGCAGCCAAGGACAGCCTTGGGACCCTGCACCCAGGTGGGAGACCCAGAAGAAGCTCCTGGCTCCTGGCTTCTGATCAGCCCAGCTTAGGATGTTGCATTAATTTGGAGAGTGGACTGGTGGGTGGAGGATGTTTATCTGCTTATCTTTCTCTCTGTAACCCCAAATTTTCAATAAAAATAGGTTCATCTTTAAACAAACAAACAAAAAGGATAAAAACAGTTTCACTTTTTTCCCAAGATGTTTATGGCTTTTACTTGCAACCTAACATTGCCTGTGCACTGTAATATTTTGTGTTTTTTGTTTTCTCTTGAAAACTCACCAGTCCTGTGCTCCACTCCTCAAAACTCTGTGATAATTAACTATACAAATACATATTTCTGTCTAATAAAGAATTTGACTATAATCACTATAACTCGATAAACCCGGAGAGATACCCATGACTAAGGAAATGGTGGAGAATTGAGGCATAGAGAGGCTGAGTATCTTGCCCAAAGATACAAAGCTTATTAATGATTGGGCTGGACTTTCACCCGAGCTACAGACCCCAGTGCTAGTGGGGAGACTGGTTGGTTCATCTGACTGATGAAATTCCATCAAGGTGAAAGTGGATTAATAGGACCTGATATTACTATCCCAGGTTAACATCTGTATTTCAATAGTGACTTCAGCCCCGAATCGTTGTTTTGGACATCCTGAGATGACTGACACAGGGTAGGGGAGTTACTTTGGCATTAGAAGCCATCTTCCCTTGTTCAAAGCATACTACTTTACTCTGTATTGTTTCTAGGCTACATGTGTACCTGCCTGGGACAAATGTTTGGCACAATAGCTGGACTATCACTTGGGATACCTAGATTCCATATGGGAATGCCTTGGTTCAGGTCCCAGCACAGCTTCTGATTCCAGCTTCCTGCTCAAGTGCACCCTGGAAAGCAGCAAGTGAGTCCCTGCCACACAGGTGAGAGACCCAGTAGGATACCCTGACTTCCAGCCTGTCCAAGCCCTAACTTTTTTTTTTTTTTTTTTTAAAGATTTATTTTTATTATTTTTTTTTATTGGAAAGGCGGATATACAGAGAGGAGAGACACAGAGGAAGATCTTCCGTCCGATGATTCACTCCCCAAGTGAGCCGCAACGGGCCGATACTATGCCGATCCGAAGCCAGGAGCCTCTTCCGGGTCTCCCACGCGGGTGCAGGTTCCCAAAGCTCTGGGCCGTCCTCGACTGCTTTCCCAGGCCACAGGCAGGGAGCTGGAAGGGAAGCGGGGCTGCCGGGATTAGAACCGGCGCCCATATGGGATCCCGGGCGTGCAAGGCGAGGACTTAACCACTTGCGCCACCGCGCCGGGCCCCAAGCCCTAACTTTTAAGAGCATTTTGGGATACAGACTAACAAATAGAAGGTCTCTGCGTGTTTCTCTTTCGAAGATATAAAAATAAATGAGCTTTTTAAGAAAATAAATTGCAGTTTTATATATGCATGCAGGTCTGGAATAGAGTAAGCCCTCAGGAAATGTTGGCTTTCTCCCCTGGGCTCCTTGGGCCCTAGGTCCTCTCTCATCAACTTCACTAATAGCCTAATAAGACTCTCTCCAGAGTGCAATCTGCTGCCAGACACTGGCATAAACACTGCATCCACTCTGCCTCATAAACTCACGCCAATCCCTTCACACTCCTGCAAAGCCAGAACCTTAAACACACAGCCACAGCAGGTGTGAAAACAACCAGGGCAGCAGATCCAGCTCCACATACGGCAGACCCCGTTACTACTCTTCCGTTCAAATCTTCCCATGGCTTCCCAGGTCATATAGAGAAAAATCTGTAGGCTTTACACAGCCTAAATACTTGGGCCACCTTGGACTTCCCATCCTTTTTTCAATTCCAAGCATATCGCTCATCTTAAAGTGTTCGCAGCTGCTCTACCCTCTGCCTGGACTCTCCTTCGCTAAATTTGGTTCATTTTTGTGCCCCAACTGCCCTCTGCTGAAGAGCCTTCATTGACCACCCCTTTGCAACAGCCTCTTTCTATCCCTTATCCTTCTTTGCTCATATCTACAAAAATGTAATCAGTATCAGTTTAATCCAATCAGATTGTTAGGTGCATAAGAAAATGACATTTGTCTTTGTTCATTTCTATATTTATATTCAGACTTATGATGTGCACACCACAAGTGGTCAAAAAGTATTTACCCAAAGCTAAAATGAAAGAAGAGAGGGAGGAAGAGAGAGAAAAGAAAAAACTATTCATATCTTAATTTCATAGGTGAGGAGGAGCCATGGAGGTTAAGTAACTTGCTTAAGTTTACATAACGATGTAAATAGCAGAGCATGGATCTAATTTTTTTTCTTAGACACTGCATGGCTTTCTCACTGTGTTACACTGCACATGCATGGACGTTGGAGAGCTTATTTGCAATGTGGTATGAATTTTAAAACAAAAGAGGCCAAAATGACTATCATTTGTGAATTACCTGCTTTAAACCAAAGCCACCAAAATGAAAACACACACATACACACACACACAGGCACAGAGAAGGCAACATATGTGGTATGGATGAAAGCACAAGTATTTGAAACTGCTTGAATACTGTAGTTGGTCTAAGTTCTAGTGCCTTATTTTCACTCCTTTGCATCCACACTCAAAAAGCATGGAATTATCCTCTCTTCTGTGATACTGGCAGTTTTTGCGAATGCTTACACATGGGGCTATCTTGCAGGCCACAATCCAGGCATCTTAGAATGCTGACTTATCCTTCTCATTCAAAGGAACACAAGCCTTTAGACATCAACTTACCGGTCAGGTGTAGCGTGATTGCGAAGTTGGAGGCTGGATATTATCCCTTTGACTCTATTTAGCTTATAGTAAACAAAAAGTGAAATATAATGCCTTGCATACATAAATCCCCAAATCCAAATGTTAGAACATCCTCTGGGGAGCATCTGGTCTATGCCTTCATTTTCCAGATGAGGGACAGAAGTCTCTGGGAAGTAAATGTCTACATTTATAACAATTATGTTTGACACTTGCATTTAAATTTAGCGTGGAGGTATGCCAAATGAACCAAAAAGCTGAGAATATATGGCCAAAAAGTTCCATGTGTTTCCTCAGGAACTGCACTGAATCATAAAATCAGTTTTCTTTTCAAGTCTATAAAATCTGAGTCCCACTAGAAATGATCTCACACCTCGGAAAGGAATAAATCTGTGAGATGCTTAACGGCATGTATTGCGACTGGTCGGATAATGGCCCTCTCTGTGTATCGGGACCCCTGGCTCATCCCACCAAACTCTGTTTCAGTTCTGTCTCTGTTCCAACATGCTGACCACATACTACAGGCAGGAAGGCTTGTCTTTAAGCCAGGGAAAAATTCTAATCTGATGCCAGCCTTGTAGACCAGCAAGTTAAACTGTTGCCTGCTACAGCAGTATTCCTTATCAGAATTCAAATTCAAGTTCCAGATGCTCCATTTTCCACCCAGCTCCTTGTTCATGCACCTGAGAAAACAGTGCAAGATTACCCAACTACGTGGACCCCTGCCATCATGTGGTAGACCCAATGGAGTTCCCGGCTCCGGGCTTCAGTTTGTCCCAGTCCTAGATGTTGCAGGAGAGTGAGCCAGTGGGTGGAAGATCTATTTCTCTTACTAAAAGAAGAAGGAGGAGAATTTAAGGTTAGGAATGGTCTATGTAACTGCAGCAAGAGCCTCTACATGGGGAACTTATTAGCATGAATAAACAGAGACAACCTAAATAATTTCTTTTCGTCTTCTTCCCTGCCCTCTGTTGTTCTTTAATTCTAATATTATTTTTCTCTTGTATTTTTTTCCTTCTAATAGTAACAAATACTGTTTCTTTTGGTCCCAGAGCAGTAGTCTAGTGGCTAAAATGCTCACTTTGCATGTGCCAGGATCCCAGTGCATGCTGGTTTGTGTCCCAGCTGCTCCACTTCCCATTCAGCTTCTTGCCTGTGGCCTGGGAAAGCAGTAAAGGATGGCCCAAAGCCTTAGGACCGTGCACACATGTGGGAGATCCAGAGGAAGCTCCTGGCTGCTGGCTTTGGATCAGCTCTGGCCGTTGTGGCCACTAAAGGAGTGGATAGGTGGATGGAAGATCTTTATCTCTCTTTCTCTGTAAATCTGACTTTCTAATAACAATAAATAAATTTTTTATTTAATTAATTACATTGCATTTTGTGACACAGTTTTATAGGCACTGGGATTCCCCCCGACCCGACCCCAAACCCTCCCCCCATGGTGGATTTCTCCACCTTGTTGCATTACCACGGTTCAAATTCAGTTGAGATTTTTTCATTGCAAGAAATTTTTAAGAAATATATACTATTTTTAATAGTAAATCAAATACTATTTAAAATTTTTAATGCAAAGTAAATGGAAAGAACAACTAAGTTTTAGTCACATTATAACTCCTAAATATTAATACTTCGATGTATGGAACTTAGAAGTCCATTAACTGAGAAAATAATGGGTTTTGGGGGAGAACTAGGGACCCTGAATTTGATCAGTCAGCATCTCCTTTATGTTTCCAGAGTTGATTACAAGTTACAGAAAGACTTGTTACATGGACAATTAGGTCCATCATAGGAGACTTTTTAAAGATTTATTTATTTACTGAAAAGTCAGATTTATATAGAGAAGCAAAGAAGAAAGGATCTTCCATCCACTAGTTCATTCACCAAATGACTGCAATGACCAGAGCCAAAATAACCTGAAGCCAGGAGCCAGAAGCTTCTTCCAAGTCTCCCATGTGGGTGCAGGGTCCCAAGGCTTTGGGCCATCCTTGACTGCTTTCCCAGACCACAAGCAGGAAGCTGGATGGGAAGTGGAACAGCCGGGATACAAACCAGCATCCATATGATATGCATGCAAGACTATTGTGTTGGGCCTAGGAAACTTTGTAGTTATGATTCTGAAATTAAATCATTGTCAGGTCACCTTGAAACTGAACTCATGAGGGGGACAATGTGAAGATTAAGGTTGTGACAGGGCAGTCATGGTTAGGCCCCATCTCCATTCTTTAAATGATGAATTACTCAACTCTGCAAAGCTTCCTCTAAAATATAGATATGGGCTTTGGTGTCATGGCCAAGGTGTCACTTGGGACATCCACATCCCATATCAAAGGCCTGGGCTTGAGTCTCAAATTTGTTCCTGACTCTAACTTCATATCGGTGCGCCTCCTGGAAAGCAGTTGTGATTGCACATATGTTGAAAGCTCCTACCCGTGTAGGAGACCTGCATTGCATTCTCAGCTTCTGGTTTCAGCCTAGCCCAACCTGGGCCATCGTGATCATTTAGGGAGTGAATCAGTAGATAGGAGATCCCTGGTTGTGTGTCTCTCTCTGTTTGTTTGCTTTTCAAGGTGGAGACAATAATTTTTTTCTCTGTGGGAAAATTGTAGGCATCTTGTGGGATGGTCCTATAGTATTCCTAATGCAGCCAGCACATGCTAGTCTGCACTGAGCACAAGCCACTCTGGTTTGATGGCTTTCAGGGCAGTGTCATGGTAATTAAGAAGTCAGGCAAGAATGGCCTCTTGCTCTGAACTGTCCACATGTTTTTCTAATGGCTTCATAGTCAGATATTTACAGCCCAGGTGAGACCAGGCACTATCAAGGGAAACCAGGGAAGTAGTTGTTTGGGGAAAAAGATACATCCCTGGGCTACTGTATCCTAGGCACCTCCTTCCTCACACCACCTTGTTATTTAGACAAATCTTGGTGAAAATAAGAAGTCTGGACACCAAAGGACAAGCAGCACCCGAGGCCACAGGCTGGCAATCTGCAGCCTGGGAAGAGGATGTGTGGAACCATCTCCATTGCCTTGGAAGAAAATGAAGACAGCCAGCTGGTCTCTATGGCAGGAAGTCGGACTTCCCAAGCCAGAGGCTTGGGAAATCAGTATAGAAAGTTAGTCAAGGGTTAACACGTTATACCTTTAGAAGGCTAAAGATACTGGGCAACAGGTACTAGGTGCCTTGAAAGGAGGAGAGCGGTGGCACATCTTCTGCAAGGAGAGATTCAGAGAAACGCGTTGTTTCTTCTGTGCTCTGCATTTCAGTGGAAAAGAAAAACAGACACACCCTCTCCTCCATAATAAGAGGTTTGGTCTGTGCCTCTCGGTGGCTTCCTCACAAACAACCGCAGGGAACTGAGACTCCTCAGATTATGCTTGACCTTGAGATCTGATCTCTAGAAATACATTCTACTTCAGGATCAGAGAAAATCAGACCAAATCAAATCCACTGACCACTTAGGAAAGATTGTTTCATTTGGGGGCCATAGTTCCCTCTCTAATCCATCACCACTCCATTTAACATTTTATAATCATGCATGTTGGATCATTTCTCCTCTAATTAAAACCCCATTGTTCCAAAGTCAAAAGCCCTAACTCAAACACGCTGTGGACAATAACACCTCACGTGACCAAGTCCTTGCCCACTTCTCAGAACTCACCACACACGGCCTTTCGGCTGACTGTTCTGTCCCAGCCATCTGGGCCATCATCTTCTTCCTGCCTCTGCACCAGCTGCTCTCTGTGCTTGAAAAGCACATCCCCCTGAATTTCTCTATGGCCGACTCCTTGCCTTTCCTACCCAGCTTAAACATCACCTTCTCAAGAACATTCCTCTGTACCACCTGATTCAAAACACCCACTCCATCAGGCATTAGCACATTCTGGCAGGTTTCCTGTGCGCTCACTTGTTGATTATTGTTTGTCACTCCTGCAAGTCATGGGATATGCGCCTGGAATCACATCACCATGCCTGTTCTTCCTCCATTATAGCCACACAGTCTAATGTACTAACACTGCAGCCATGCTCAACTACCTGTTGTGGATAGGAAGAATGAAACACTTTGCTCAACTCTTTCTTTGAAACCTTCATCATCTATTTTAACCACATCTGGCTCCTACCCAGTTCCCTCCCAATCACCCAAGTACACTACAGCCATATTCTAGCCTTCATTAAACTCTGGGGCTCCCACTCAACTGTCTCCAGCTTAGAATCCCCCTCTTCTCAGAACCTCCATTTCTTCCATGCTTCTGCCCCCACCTCAATGGTGGGCAATACAACTGCTCAGCTCTTCCCAGATGCACCAGTTGTTAGCACTGTCTTAACTTGACTCCTGTGCAAATTTTTGGGATCATGTCCAGGGACATAGGTTTCCAGTTGCACCCTAGGGGTCACCATTTGATGTGTATAATGAGGATACAGTGTATGGTGAGCACAACACAATGTCTGGAACATTTGAAATGCTCGATACATGTTCGTAAGTCTTATTACTATCAATACTGCAAAGTTTCCTCTTTGCTCTGCCCTTTGACCTTTCTTTTTAACCCTTCCCTTTCATACACATTTGGTTCATTTTATTTTCTTAAGATGTGTTTGTTTTTATTGGAAAATCAGAGTTACAGAGAGGAGAGATAGGGAGAAAGATCTTCCATCTGCTGGTTTACTCCCAAAATGGCCACAACAGCCAGAGCTGAACCAATCCAAAACCAGGAGTCAGAAGCTTCCGTCAAGTCTCCCACACAGGTGCAAAGTCTCAAGGCTTTGGGCCATCCTTAACTGCTTTCTGAGGCCACAAACAGGGAGCTAGATGAGAAATGGAGAAGATGGGACTCAAGCAAACATCCATGTGTGATCCCAGAACATGCAAAGTGAGGATTTAGCCACCAGGGATCACACCGGGTCCCATTTTATTTTCTTTAGTTCACTTTATAAAGGGAGTTGGTGCTCATGCCAGACCTTCTTGGTGATAATACAGAGTTTGGTAGGTGAAGGAGTTCAAGGCAGACTGGAGAAAAGCTGACTTCTTTCCATGTTCTTTGAAAGTCTACACACCAGCCAGCCAGCCCAAGGTGCTGGGGCTCTGTCTCATGTCGACGAGTGGGCCTCTAACATTTCAGAGCAGGCAGGGACTCTGAACAAAGTAGCTTGGGGTGAAATCACCTGTGTTTTCACTTATGGATTGTTTAACAAGCCAGTTTCTGCCCTCTTGGGTCATTAACTCAGATTCTATCATAATCCCTTGAATGGTTTAGACTTTCTCATTCAAGCTCCCAGTCATCCGGAGGGCAGTCCTTGGAAATGATCATGACGAATTTCTGGCCAGGTTCCCTGCAAGGAAGAGGGCTGGGGTAAACACAGAGGAAGCTGCAGGTTTCTGGCTGACGTTCTGTTGACTCGGGCAAGTTGAAACCGTGAGACTCTCTCTTGCTTGCTCTTCAGAGATGTCTCAGGGTCCAAGTGCAGGGAAGCAGTCCTCTAAGAAAGCCTCAATTATTTCAAGATGATTAGTACCTGTTACCTGTCACATTCTCAAATATTGATTAGGAGAATGAACAGGTTAGGTAATTAAACAATAATTATAACCAGAGACCTTGCTACTTTTGGGGGATTGGTGAGTCTAGGGTAATTTGGCTATCTATGAAAAGTAGTTAATTATTTGCACAAACATGGTCGAATACATGGCATCCAGACACTGTGTGAGATCCTGGAGACACAGGAACGATCTGGGCAAGTCCAATCCCACTGTCATAGAGCTTCCAGCTGAGCCAAGTGCACAGGCTAGGGTGCCACAGGAAAGAAAACATGTAATCTAGAACTGGAGCACCGAGACTGGGGAGGGCCTCTCGGAGGACAATTGATGCCCCAGTCAAGGCTTGAAGGCTGGATGAGTCATCGCAGGCAGCAGAAAGGGAGGGGAGGAAAAGGAAAATGCTTCAGGCAAAACCAAGAGTATGCACAAAGGATAAAAGTGAGCGTGTAAGGTGCGCTGCAGGAACATGGCATGGTCCGCAGCCAAAGGGCCCCAACCCCAATTCATTGACCTTGGACAGAGCCCAGTTTTAGGGAGGTTTTGAAAGCTTCCCACATGACTTTCATGTACAGGCACCATGGATAAAAATGAGGGAGCTGTGAGAGCTGCGTGAAGGAGTAAGCCAGACAAATCACACAGAACTCAAAGGCCATGGCAAGGAACTTGCGTTTTCCTCTCTGAGCTCTGGGAAGCTACTTCACCATTTGAATGAAGGTGAAAGTCCGGCATGATCAGGCTTGCAGACTTCAGAACATCCCTGTTATGGAACATGGACTGGGAAGTAAGAAAACCAGTTGGGAGGCTCTTGCAATTGTTCAGGTGAAAGATAATGACAGTCTGAAGTTGGCTTGTGGCAGCAATGATGGAGAGAAGGAGATGAATTCCAGAGAGATATAGGAAGTGGAATTTCTAGGGCTTGATGAAAAATTGACTATAGGAGAGAGTTGTCAAAAAAGAATCTCAACTGAATTTGAACTGTGGTAATGCAACAAGGTGGAGGAATCCACCATGGGGGGGTGGTTGGGAAGAGGTGGGGGAAATCCCAATGCCTATAAAACTTTGTCACATAGTGCAATGTAATCAATTTTTAAAATATTGGGACAGAAATTTAAAAAAAAAAATTTTTTTTTAAATGATGCTTTGGAGGCCTGGCGCAATCGCCTAATGGCTAAAGTCCTCGCCTTAAACGCACCAGGATCCCATATGGGTGCTGGTTCTAATCCTGGCAGCCCCACTTCCCATCCAGCTCCCTGCTTGTGGCCTGGGAAAGCAGTGGAAGATGGCCCAAAGTCTTGTGACCCTGCATGTGCTTGGGAGACCAGGAAGAGGCTTTTGGCTCCTGGCTTCAGATCGGCGTAGCAGTCACTTAAGGAGTGACCGGCCATTGCGGTCACTTAAGGAGTGAACCATCAGATGAAAGATCTTCCTCTCTGTCTCTCCTTCTCTGTATATATCCATCTTTCAAATAAAAATAAATAAATCTTTTTTTAAAATGATGCTTTGGATGAATGAAAGAAGGAAGGAAGAAAAGAAGGATGAAGGGAAAGAAGAGGAGATGTATTGAAAGGCAAAACTATATTTGCTCTTACTAATAGAACTTCCAAGCCTTGGATTTGGCTGACAGACTGTGCCAGCCCCTGTATTGGCAAACACAGACAAGGTTTGGGTTTGGGACAGCCTCAGATGATGTTTCTCTTGGTGATTCCGTACCAACTGAACTGCTGGATTCAGAACCCCAACCATGGAGAGAACTGTAGGTTTCATGGTCTGACCATAGAGTGGCTCAGACGGAGCAGTGGAGTAGTGGACAGCATATCCAAATGCACATGGAGGATATGGCAGTATGCTGGAGCCCCCAGAAGACACCTGGTACCATGGCAGAGCACAGAGGACAGAACAAATCGATCAACTGCCCCAGTCAAGTGTTGGCAGTGAAGATCTGGGCAGACGAAGACTCTAAGGTGGAGCACAGCAGCCAGTGGATTCTGGAGAGATTTCACCACATTTGGAGTGGGGGGATCACCAGCAATTCAGGACTGTTGAACTATCAAAACCTCTCGAGAACCTCATGGTTAACTGTGTAATGGAGACTGTCATATCCAGATGTGAGGATATAATACAGTATTCACCTCTACTTCCAAATCAAAGATGGACTCCCAATGAAACTATTAACTGTATCTTGACAATAGGATGCTGGACTCTCTGCCATTGTCCATGCCCGCAATGATGGACATAAGACTGTTTATGAAGAACTATACTGTAGTAATAATATAGGGGAACTCAGTGAAGGGGAGAAAACTTAGGGTAGGGGGTAAAGGAAATCCCAAGGCCTATGGAACTGTATAATAAGATGATGATAATAATAATTTAAAATTTTTCTCAATAAAAAAAAACTTTCAAAAAAAAAAACTATACTTTTGGACCTAGTGCAGTAGCCTAGCAGTTAAAATTCTCGCCTTGCATGCGCCAGGATCCCATAGAGGAGCCAATTTGTGTCCCCGCTGCTCCACTTCTCTTCCAGCTCCCTGCCTGTGACCTGGGACCCTGCATCCATGTGGGAGACCGGGAAGAGGATTCTGGCTCCTGGCTTTGGATCAACTCAGCTCTGGCTGTTGCAGCTGCTTGGGCAGTAAACCAGCAGATGGAAGCTCTTTCTCTCTGTATCTCCTTCTCTATGTACATCTGAAAAAAAAAAATAAATCTTAAAACACGCACACTTTTGTTCAGACAGTGGGTAGATGAAGAGTCATTCACTAAGATGGGCTCAGTAGAGGAAGGCATGAGAAGAAAGCGAGCAGCTGATTTGTGGATGAGGATTTTAGCCTAAACCTTTTGACTTTGAGATGCCGCTGACACACTTAAGTGACACTTGCAGCCCAGGGGTAGTTGGCTTAGACTGCAGGTGAAACATTTACACTGGGGACAACAGATTTAGAAGTCATCAGAAAAAGTTGGGAATGGATACTTTCACCCAGAATAAGAGTGTAGAGTCAGAAGAAGAAATATGTTCACTGTCTTGCAAGGTGTACTCTTTATCCAGGTAGACAGCCCTAAACCCATTAAGAGTAATTATACTAAGTGGTGGAGTGGCTTGTCCTAGCTAGTCCTCACGCAGCATGCGGACTGGCTTGCCCCAGCCAAGGTGAACTGCTGCCGGCCTGTATTTGGCCTGTTGCTGTTAGTGTAATCTGATCCTGCCGATTTGCAGTGAAAGGCAGCTGGCAGTTGTGTCTTGAACCTATGGAGCTTGGCTGCAGGAAGCAGTTCCAAATTCCATGGCTCTACTTAGAAGTTTCTAAATTCAGTGGTAGTTCTGTGTGAGACAACGGGGGCATTCTAAAGTAAGCAAGTCTGAATCATCTGAGAATAGGCAGGCGCAGCAGCGAACTCAACAACAAAGCTCTGGGGAAGAACCTGCTGTAGAGCAGGGAGGCATGGGTAAGCAGCTAGTAAAGCTTTTATTCTAGGCGCTATGTAATTGTGACTCTATTTTTAGTCTTCAGTGGATGGACTGCATGGCTCTTGATGCCCTGTTAGGCCCTCAGCTTCCAGATCAACTCTTGTATAATCAATGATGTTGACAAAACACATTAAGTAATTTCTTTTATTTCTATCAATAGCATTTTAAGTAACTAAGGCAAGGATTGACCCTAAGTTTTCCTTTTTTTGGGGGGGGGTAGGGATTTTATTTTATTTTTATTGGAAAGACAGAGATAGAAAGAGCAGGAAAGACAGAGAGAAAGATCCTCCATTCCCCAAGTAGCCACAAAGGTCAAATCTGAGCCCATCCAAAGTCAGGATCCTCTTCCCGTCTCCCACGTGGATATAGGGTCCCAAGGCTTTGGGTCATCCTCATCTGCTTTCCCAGGCCACAAATGGGAGCTGGATGGGAAGTGGGGCCACCGGGATTAGAACCAGCACCCATATGAGATCCCGGTGCATACAAGGTAAGGACTTGAGCCACGAGGCTACTGCACCAGGCCTGGATTGGCCCTATTTTAAAAATGAGAAAACAAATGAGCTAATTAGCTTGTCTGAAATTTCAGAAAACAAAAATGAAGCTGAGTATCTAACTTAGATTCTGAATCCAAATAGATTCCAATATTCCAATTTTGATTTCTATATATTCCTTGTGTGTGTGTGTGTGTAGAGACATCTTTATTTTAAAAGCAAAGTGACACAGAGAGAAAGAACGAGGGACAGAGAAACTGCATCCACTGGTTCACTCCCCAGTAGCCACAACAGTCCTGGGTGGGCCAGGCTGAAGCTAGGGGCATGTCTGCCATGTGCATGAAAGGACCTGACCTAGTTACTCAGTTCAGCTTGTGCTACTTTCCCAGACTCATTAGCAGGGAGCTGGGTCAGAAATGGATCAGCTGGGACTGGAACTAGTACTCCAATACGGGATGCTGGCATTCACCCACTTTCCCACAATGCTGGACCCATCTATTTCTTTTGAAAGGAACCTTTTGGCTCTGCTCTAGGGAAAAAGCAGCCAGCATGGATGGAAGGAGGATTTAGAGAGATGCTTGTCAGGTGCCTCCTATGGTTATTGTGTTGAAGACTTTTCTATTTTGCTCCTAGTCTTGTCCCTGGATAAATCACACATGCAGACTATAAAAAAAACTTGTCTGGAGTAGGCAAAAGGCCAGGAAACACAGTTCACAAACAATTACAATCTCTCGGGTCTGGAAGGGGCTAATGGGTCACCTACTTCAATTCCTGATCTACAGATGGGAAAAAGTGAAGGTCTGAGAGTAACTCATGTGTGATTACATAGTTAACGATGGCAAAATGGGGAGCAGACCCCTCAGTTTCTGTTACATGACCACCCAACACCTCAGACTCAGAGCACCAGAACAAATGAGCAGAACAGCAAGTATGTGAGGGAACAAACAGCTGATCTGAAAGAAATATGGAACATGCTGCACACATTTTTCTTTCGGATGCAGCATCATAGAGCTCTGATTGAGAAAGTTAATTAAGAAAATTATTATGGTACTCTCTTTCTCTTGTCTTATGCTGAAGTCATAGGAGGTAGGTGGAAGTGCCTAGAAGGTAGAGTGGGTGGAATTGGGAAATTGCTCTGTAAGATTCAGCTTGGTGACAATGGGATTGTTGGTTCCACCAGTTTATTATTCACTAGTCACTAGAATTAACCATAATAACAGCTTGCATTTGTACAGTATATTCTAATTTATAAAGAGCTTTTATGACATTATCTCATTTGATCCCACTGACAACTTTGTAAGGTAGACAAGGCAGGTATAATTATCCTGCTTTATGGATGAGAAAACTGAGACTTGGAGAAATTAAATGACTTGCACACTCAGTGATTAAACTACTGTCTGGAACAGAAACCAGGTGTTCTTGCTTAGAAAACTTAAACTTTGCAAAGGTAAACAGCAAAATAGGCCTTGGCTCCCTCTTCAGCTGCCTCCAGAGTTGATGTTTTTAACCACACTTTTAACCATCGTGTTCTGCTAGTCATTCAATGGGTATTTACAGAGCGTGTCTTGTTTTCCCAGTTCCTTGTTCATTACACACATAAGCCATGTGTGCTTGCTGAGGCGGGTGATCATTATTGAGGGTATGCTTGGTAAGGGCCTCCAGAACCTTCTCCATGCCTCAGGAACTCACCTGACCACAGGCGCATGCACAGACCTCTATAGCCTAATCTCAAGGTCCTCACTACTCCCCCGCTCCCACTCCCACCCCCGACCCGCTCCCCCAGCACTAACTGCAGAGGAGGTGAGCCAAAAGGAGACTGTCTGCAGAGCATTGCTCATTTCTCCCAGCCCCAGGCTTTGAGCTCCTGGGAAGCTGCTGTGGTACAATTCCAGACCTCTGGTCTGATGGGAAGTGAGTGATCAGATGAAACTCTGGATTGACCTCCCTGTTAGCATTTCTTCTTAAGAACGAATAGTAGGGTTCGGCGCCGTGGCCTAGCAGCTAAAGTCTCGCCTTGAAAGCGTCAGGATCCCATATGGGCGCTGGTTCTAATCCCAGCAACTCCACTTCCCATCCAGCTCCCTGCTTGTGGCCTGGGAAAGCAGTCGAAGACGGCCCAAAGCCTTGGGAACCTACACCTGTGTGGGAGACACAGAAGAAGCTCCAGGCTCATGGTTTCGGATTGGCACAGCACCGGCCGTTGCGGACACTTGGGGAGTGAATCATTGAATTGAAGTTCTTCCTCTCTGTCTCTCCTCCTCTCTGCATATCTGACTTTCCCATAAAAATAAACAAATCTTTAAGAAAAAAAAAAAAAGAACTAGTAGCAACTGTTGCCTTGATAGAGTGTGTTACAAAGCACCTGGGGTCTCCTCTGGGCTAGCCTTCTGGAGCAAGCTGCTCGTATCTGGCAGCTCCATAAACAGCATCATGAAACATGAAAGGGAGGGAGATTGGGAAGGCCTGCTGGCTATCCTCAGTGATGTAACCCGGTGAGTCCACACAGTTCAACCTAGGAAAATGACTGTTTCCACTACAGAAGCCTGACTGAGGAGTCTTCTTAAAAAGTATTCATTTTATCAGTGGGTTAGCACTTTTTTCTTCCCATTTCCTCATGCCCCTTTCTTTCTCTCAAACCTCTGCACTCATGCTTTTTTCCACATCGTCTTTCACAGGAGCTTGTATGGGAATCCAGACAGAGTTTTTCTATTTCTAGATGACAATTGTGTCACTACCAAAACTGAAGTGTGCTGGGACCAGTGCGGTGGTGCGTCTAACTAATCCTCCATCCTATGGCCCCAGCATCCTATACAAGCACCAGTTCGTGTCCCAGCTGCTCCGCTTTCAATCCAGCTCTTTGCATAATGGCCTGGGAGTACAGTGGAAGACGGCCCAAGTTCTGGGGACCCTGCATCCCTGTGGGAGACCTAGAAGAGCTTTCCAGCTCCCAATTTCAGGTCAGTTCAACTCTGACCACTATCCGTTTGGAGAGTGAAAAAGTGGATAGAAAACCTCTCTCTCTCCTCTCTGTAAAAATCTGTCTTTCAAGTAAAAATATATAAATGCTTTAAGCAAAAACAAAGCAAGCAAACAAAAAACTAAAGTGTGGTCCCAAGATTATGTTACACGTAAGAAAGTTACAGAAATGTGTTGGTTTTCCAATGTGTCTATCCTTTCTTTGCCCCATCACATCAGAGTCCTTTCTAAATAACGCATCTTTCCTATGCCCTCTCTTAATTAACCTTTTTTTTTTCTGTTTGATTATACAAACAGTTCAAGCTAGTTAAAAATATCAAGGACTGTATGAATGTATAGCTAAAAATGTGGAACTGTCTCTCATTGTTCCGCCCAGAGATATCAACTCTTAACAGTTTATGTCTTTTCTAGTGTGGATGTTTTTGAAATGATCCATGGGAAAGGCAAATAGTACTAATGGTAGGTATGGAGAAGGGGTAGATACAAAATATATATATGTATGTTCCAAAGTAAAATCAATGAGATGGTAGGAGAAAGGAAAATAAAGATAATTAACCCCCAATTTTCAGCTTGAGTACTCAGGAAGCAGGTGTTTTGTGGAAGAAATCCTAGGATATACACCAGTGGACAGAATTAGGAAAAATGTTTAGTCTGCTAGGCTTGGTGAGCATCTAGGGTCTATGATTATCAGTCTATGAGCCACAGTTACATATGCTTCAAGCTTGCAGTTAATCTCACAGATGTGCTGTTAAGGATTCCGGACAGCATTGGCATCTCAACAAGAATTTGAGAAAGAGAGAGAGAGAGAGAGAGAGAGAGGAGATTTAAGTGTAGATGAAATTGGCTCACCTGTTTGAGGAACCTGAAATTTTCACTTATCACCTTCCAGCACCTGCTGGGAACATTTGGCCTCTGGAATCCTCATTTCCTGTCAATTCATAACCTTCTCAAAGTTTACATGCTCTCTAGTAGAAGCAAAATCAGCTTCAACAAAATTCTGGGGATTGTAAATGGAGAACAAGGTACACCGGAAGGCTAAGGCAGGCAATACACTATTACTAAATGACTTTGCCAATCGTGTTGATCAGCATCTAATAACTACAGCCTTGCCACTGTTCAATGATGCTGATACTCATTGCAGTGTGTTAAGTTGGAAAATTCCAGTTGTAGGAACCTGACAAGCAGGTCCCACTGGTCTTTGCCCTGCTTAATGCAGAATCCCAGTAGGTAGCACTTGCTGCGAAGCAGACTGTGCTAATGTGGTTCCGGGCACCTTGAATGAGGCCAGTGAGGATAAGTCATCATCAGCCCTGCTGATGTCAGAGTGGCAGGGTGATGGCTGCTCACCCTGAGATCCAACTCCCTGGAGCCTCTGACTCTTGCAAGTTGCCCTCTGGGGAGGATCTGAGGGGGAATGGTGATCACTGGATCTGCATGTTTCTTGCTTTTTAATTATCACTTAAAAATAAAAGCAAAAAGATAACGTTATTGTGGCTATTATCTGATTATTTTCTTGTTTTAGGTTTTTAATATTGGTTTAATTCAATGAATCTTAAATTTTTTTTCAGTCTATCTCCAAGAAGCAGAATGAGGATCCAGGGAAAGGAAAGGAAAAGGAGGCAACTTTTAGTATTCTAAAAGTCATCTACCAAAGGTCTAACAAGCAACTTCTGGAATACTGAGTTCCCACTTTCTAACAGAAGTCAGGAAGAGGCCTTGCGATCTTATTGTTCAGACGTTGTCATCAGAATGTGAAGTCCTGGGCTAAAGCCACGTTTTGCTTGGACAAGGCAAGCTTCTGTTAGCCAGAGGCAGCCATAGCTTGGATAGAATCAATGCATTTCCAGGAAGGGTTATGTCCTTTGAAGTCTCATAAACTGAATTACTAACACACCAAGAAATGATCAGACACTAAGATTAATTGGCTGATCTTACAAGAGAGAGATGTCAAAGAATTAGAGGGGCTGGCACAGAGGTACAACAGGTTAAGCCACTGCCTGCAATACCGACATCCCACATGAAAGAGCCTGAGTCACAGCTGCCTCATGGCTGATCCAGCTAGCTCCCTGCACATGTGCCTGGGAAAGCTGTGGATCACCACCAGGTTCATAGGCCCCTGTCTCCTCTGAGGGAAGCCCAGGTAGAGATGGGGGTTCCTGCAGTTCCTCCTCTCAGCCCCATTCACTGAGACCATTTAGGAAGTGAACCAGTGGATCCAGTAGATACAAGTTTCTCTTCCTTCTCACCCTCTGGCTCCCTCTTTGGTTCTCCCACTCTTTCCTGTCACGCTACCTTTCAAATAAACAAAATCTTTAAAAAAAAAAATAGAACTAGAGTCATTTACTCGTTTCCTTTGGGAGATACAACAGCACAGATGCTCTGCGTGTCAGACACTGACTACATACCAACTGTGAAGGAAAAAGATCAAGATCATACAGATATGCAGAATGTCAATCAAGACCGTGTTTGCATTGAAAATTGAAGATACATAGCAGTATGCACCTCTACTCCCAAATCAAAGATGGCCTCTCAGTGAAACTGTTTATATCTGGATAATAGGATGCTGGACTTTATGCCATTGTCTATACCTATAATGTCAGGAAACACTTAAATAGCAGAATGATGGACGTATGACTGGTTTTGAGGAATTATACTGTAATAATAATATAGGGAGTATCAGTGGAGGAAAAGGGTTAGGGAGGGGGAAAGGGAAAAATCCCTGAGCCTTTGAAACCGTGTCATAAAATACATTTTTTAAAAAAGAGACAGTATGCAGCTAGGGTTATTGCCAGTCATGTTGCTGTTTCTGCAGGAATAGAACCAGTTTCATAAGAGCGTTGAAAGAGTCCATGTAAGATTTAGCAGGCTCACTTTTACCACATGTTTTTGATGTCAGTCTGCCTACTGCCATATGTTCAGAAACAGGTCCGCCCTTATGTGTTTATGAGAAACACTTAATTTGGCTGGTTTGCAAGCTCCCTTAGGTCATTTCCTCAGTTACTGAATTTGTGCCCCATCCTTTGATTTGCACTAATGTTCTTCTCAGAGGGTTCCAAGTTGAGCCAGCTCTGAGAAAGTGTATAATTCAAGCCCCACAGCAACTACATGATATACAGTTATTGAGTGAGAAACTACTCAATGACCTTTCTGGATACACATTTTATCTTCTATGGTTAGAGCATAAGAGAGAGAAAGACATGGAAAAAATTGAAGAGCTAAGACAGTGGAATAAGGAAAGGATTGTATATGATTTAATTAGCTAAATAATTTACTTATTGGATTTTGTTTTCTTTTTGTGGAAAACAGAAATAGAGAATCACGTATTGAATTTTCTCCACTGTAGCTGCTCCTTGGCAAATGCCATTTGGGGAAGCCAAACAGTAAGATGGCTTCTGTGAGACAAACTAGGCAGCTGCTCAAAACTTGCACCTGTGTTATACCCTCCCCCACACCGTCACCACCACTAGGTAAGGATTTGCCTTGGCCTGGATCAATATCCGGCCCTTTCCAGCCCCACGAAGTGATCAGTTTGGTCTCCAATCCACACAGCTAAGTGGCTTACTCTGTCCAACCATAAATTTGTTCAAATTAGTTTCATTAAATATTTACTTATTTGAAAGACAAAGAAAGAGAGAGAGAGTGAGGGAGAGAGAGAAATCTGCTATCCATTTGTTCACTCCCCAGATAGCTGCAATGGCCATGGCTGGGTCAAGTTGGAGCCAAGAGCCTGGAATTCCATCTGTGTTGTGCCAGGGGCACAAGTATTAAGCCACTTTTTGTAGGCACATTATTAAGAAGCTGTGTTGGAAGTGGAGCAGCTGGGATGCGAAACTGTGCTCCTATGGGATGTCTGTAGAGTGGGAAGCTGTTTAACACATTGAACCACTGGCCTCATTTAAGTAATTTTTATAGAATCCTGAACCAGATGCGGGAATACAAAGATAAATAAGATATTGTTCACATATAATCTCAGGAAGAGGAAATGTTAAAACAGTGTTGTGTTTTTGCTCAAGGAGCTAGCAAAGTGCTCCAGATGACAGGACAGCATCTCCAGGCACTGCTTCAGTTGTAGCTCACAAATTTTGGTATGTTGCACTTCACTTCTTAAATATACACTGTTGAATTCCCCCTTAAGACTGCCTTTTAAAAAAAAAGATTATTTTTGTTGGAAAGGAGGACTTACACAGAGAGAAGGAGATACAGAGGCAAAGATCTTCCATCCACTCGTTCACTTCCCAAGTGGCCACAATGGCCAGAACTGAGCTGATGTGACACCAGGAGCCAGGAGCTTCTTCTGGTCTCCCACATGGGTGCAGTGTCCTCAGGCTTTGGGGTGTCCTTGACTGCTTTCCTAAGCTGCAAACAGGAAGCTGGATGGGAAGCTGAGCAGCAGAGACACAAATCAGCTCCCACATGAAATCCTGGCACATCCAAGGTGAGGATTTAGCTACTGAGCCATTGTGCTGGGCCCAAGACCCTCTTTTTGATCCCAAGAATTATTCACATTGACATTGTCTCATTTTTCAAAGGGTTAAAAATTGTTCTGTTGTTTGAATTTTAGTGCATTGTGTTTGGAGAAAATATTTTGTATAATTTTACTTCTTTGTTACTTGAGGAGGTTTACTTTACAACCCAGGATATGTTGTGTCTGGATATATAATCCTTCGAAACTTGAAAAGCTTGTGCATCCCATTGTGGGGTGGACTATTTGGTAAATATATGACATGTATGTATGTATATAGACATTCTACAGATATAGACTAGATCCTGTTTGCTAGTGATGTGGCTGAGCCCAGTATATCTATGTTAATTTTTTGCCTCATAGCTCTATCAGTTGTTGACAGGTGTTATGTTAGTTAGATTTTAGCCACTGTAATAGAAATCTGAGAGAAGCTACTTAGGAAGGAAGGAGGTTTATTCTGGTTACTGGCTTCAGAGGCTCACAGTTCCAGATGAAGTAGAACTAGTCAATTTGATCGAGTGGTGCAGGATGGCAGTGGCGGACAGAGCACCAAAGACGATCAAATGGTGAGTCAAGAAGCAGAGGAACTGAACCCAACTTGAGTTTATAACCAACCACCTCTCGTTGGCACACTCCCAATGACCCAAAGACCACCTCCTCAGCCCACCTCCTAAACATTATGACTGGATTAAGTGTTCACTGGTTCCCAATAGTGTCACACTTGGGCCAAGTTTTTAATACATGGACCTTTAGAACACACTAAAAACTAATATTTCAATCATAGCAGTTGTGCATTGATGCTTCCAGGTGTAATTGTGAATGTATGCTATTTCTCTTTTTTATTTTATTAATTTCCCACATATTGAAGCTCTATTATTAGGCATATGCATTTTTAGGATTGCTGTCTTCTTGATTTAACAACCCTTTTATCATTATATATTATGCTATTTTGCCTTTGGTGATTCTCTTTGTTGTGTTTGTGTAAATTTTGTTTGTTTTTTAAAAAGAAGACTTATGTGTATATGTATGTATGTGTGTATGTATGTATCTGAAGGCAGAGCTACCACAGGAGAGGGATAGACAGAGAAAGAGACAGAGATGTCTTCCATACACTGACTCACTCCCTGAATATTTGCAATGGTCAAAGCTAGGCCAGGTCAACGGCAGAGCAAGTACCTTCAGTTAGGCCTCCCGTGTGCATACAAGGGCTCAAGTACTGGAGTCAGCTCCTGTTGCTTTCCAAGGTGCTTTAGCAGGAGCTATATCAGAAGTAGAACAGCAGGGACAAGAACTGGAGGTCTACATTGCAGGCCAGCTGCTTACTGAGCTACGCCAAAATGTCAAAACCTGAGCATGTTTTTCAGTTCATTCTTTCAATATCTTTCATCAGTAATATGCCTGGGAAAGCAATAGATGGCAGCCTACTTGGAGTGCTGCCACCCACATGGGAGATCTGAATGGAGTTTTAAGATTTTGGCCTGGCCCAGACAGATGCACTGTGGCCATCTGGAGCGTGAATCAGTGGATGAAAGATCTCTGACTCTCTTTCTGTCTCTATCTCCCTGCAACCCTGCCTTTCAAATAAATAAATAAATCTTCAAAAGTAAAGATTTGCCATTTCATTTTTGTTCTCTACTTGTTCTGTTTTACTTCTTTATTTTCTTTTCCTTGTCTTCTCATGAATTACTTGAACATTTTTTGAGAACTATATTTTTTGATTGTAACATTTTTAATATATTATTTTGTATACATTTTTGCTCACTTATTATATTAAATATATATAACTTATCCACTGGCATCATTCTTTTGACTAGTTTGAATGATATGAATGGTTGAATTACATATGAGATTCTTTCTGAATTCGGTGATGTTTATTGCCAGATGCTCCCTGAAGGCCTGTCAGTACCACCTGGAAAGTGCAAGATCTGGGGCTGGGAGTGGGCTTAATAGGCTTTATATTCATTTATATTAGGTTAACTTTTAAGCATGAAGCGACTATCAGAGAGAAGAAAGGTATTCTATATAGTAAATATTTTTGCAATGCTAAAGAAATACCTTCTGGGCCCAGCGTGGTAGCCTGGTTGCAAACCTGGCCTTGGAAGCCAGGATCCCGTTAGATGCCAGTTTATGTTCTAGCTGCTCCACTTCCCATCTAGCTCCCTGCAAAAGCCTGTGGCCTGGGAAAGCAATAGAGGACAGCCCAAAGGCAGGGGACCCTGCACCCATGTGGGAGACCTGGAAGAAGCTTAATGTTTCCTGGCATTAGATCGGCTCAGCTCTGGCTGTTGTGGCCACTTGGGAAGTGAACCAGCAGATGGAAGATCTTTCTTTTTAGCTCTCTTCCTCTCTCTATATTTGCATTTCCAATAAAAACAATAATCTTAAAAAAATGAAAGCAATATCTTCTCAAACAGCTTTTATATTGGAACAACAACAATAACAATAATATTTACAGATCACTGACTGCAAGATGAGCATGGAGTGGGGACTTGAGCATCTGGCACCATGACTTCATTTCATTGCAGCTGCCTATCATCCTCAAGATGAAGATGTAGGCAGAACAGGAGCTGACCTGAAAATTAAAGTCTGGGATCCACATCAGAGTTGCTTAGGTAATTGGCTGACCTTGAAGGATTACCTAGCTTCTTTATGCCTCAGTTTCCTTCTCTATTAAATGGTGCTAGACCTGTCCTTGGGGAAGTTGTGAGGGTGAATTAGGTCATGTCCATAAAACACTTGAGATCTTTGGAAGAAAAGCATTTATAAACCCATAAACAGCGTAATTAATGTCATCATCGCCATTATTACTGTTGATGATGGGGAATAGTTCAATGCACATGACAACTTCAGAGTTGGGAATATTTGTTACAGAGAATGTGAATCTAGAGGCTTTACAGTGCATGTTTTTTCCAATCCTTTTATCATGGATTAAAACATCCCACTCCCACGGAGTTAGTTTTGCTTATAGAATTGACAGTTTATTGCCAGTAGCGAAATGAGTCCCTAGGAAGTCCTCTGAAGCATCACCCACCATTGTCTTTAACAGTGATGAAGGATTCTTTGGAGTATCTTAATGAAACAACAAAGATTTCAACTACCCATAGCCTTCTGAGTACTAGTCATAGAATGCCTTCTGTATTAGTATAAACAACTGTATTAACACTAACCATTTATCCAGGACTCAATGTATTCCAGGTACTATGCCAGCAATTTACCTGCCTTATCACATTTAAATCATGAAACAACTTGCAACACTCTTTTGTCTCTTGCTTCTTCAGTCTCTCCTCAAAGTGCACATAATGATGAGGTTTTCAGATCACCTGAATAAAAGAACAGTCTGCCCCCTCACTCCCAGTTCTTTTACCGGATTTATTTTTTCTCCATAGCACCAGTCATCATTCGGCACGTTTACATTTCTTGGTTTATTCTCCGTCTCATCCATCACACTAGAAGTGCTGTATAGGTATCTGCCCCCAACATCTAAACAGTGTCTGACACATGGCACAAAAACAATACTTGTAAGTGAAATACTGACCTTGTGCATTAGACAGGAATATACCATATAACTGATGATCAAAAAAAAAAAAAGGCTTAAAGATACACAGATGGTCACACACAGTGGCAAGAGTTCGGACTGGAACGTCTACTGATTTCAGCCCAAGCACTCACTGCCGATCTCATGCTCCACTGCCTTCAGGAAACATCACAAAGATGATTCTTTGTTGCTCTGATTTCTGCCATTAGAGCCTTGAGGGCAACACTTACAAGATAGGGCAAGGGTTCTGTCTAAAGTGTCAGTAAACTAGGGAAAGTAATTAGATGTTTGTCTTTTTCCTTTTTCTTCTTTCAACACTATTCATATCGGGCGGGGGGGGGGTGGGACTCAGCAGCATTCTAGTTATTTAAGTTCTAAGATCTTTAATTTGAGCAGTCAAAGCTCCCTCCCCTTCCTCGTCTTCCTTGTATAATTTCTCCTTAAGTTAGCAGTAGGTGCCACAAGTTCCCATAAGAAAGAGGAAAATGACATTTGTTAAGTATTTCATGCCTATTTTCACTGCATTAGACAAACTACCTTCTTTGTCCCTATCACCCTTCATTGGATTTACTGGTATAAAGTGTTTTAAATCTACATGTAATGAATGAGAAAACCAAGATTCAAGAAGACAAAGTAGCTGTTCTAAAACAGGCTGATTTGAAGCTCTCACTCTTTTATTGTACAGTATAGTCGAGACGCTCAAACGACTCAGAGAATTTACCTGTTGAATAAACTTGTGGGCGTTTTCCTCCTGGGATTCCACGTGTCTGCTGAAGTATTGATGACAAGCACCTGTTCTTGGGATGACTACTCAAGAGGGCAAGGATTGTAACACTACAGGAAACGACAAGATTGCTATCTCTGTACTAAGTTGGGATTTTTGTTTCAAAGATTTATTTATTTATATTGGAAAGGCAGATTTACAGAGAGAAAGATCTTCCATCTGCTGCTTCACCCCTCAAATGGCCACAACGGCTAAAGTTGAGCTTATCCAGCCAGGAGCCAGGAGCTTCCTCTGGGTCTCCCACATGAGTGCAGGGGCCCAAGGCTTTTAGCTAGCCTCTGCTGCTTTTCCTGACCACAAACAGGGAGCTGGATATTAAGTGGAGCAGCCAGGGCACAAACCAGCACCTATATGGAATCATGGCGCTTGCAATGGGAGGATTAGCCAATTGAGCCGTTGTGCCAACCCCACTGATGTGGAATGTGTCATCACTAGCTTCTATGCTGTGTCCTCAGAAACAGCCCTGACCGGGCCTTTTCTACCTTGAAGGCTTTGCTGTTTCTGGGAAGGCTTCCAAAACCTAAGGAAGTTACCTTAGCACTGTGGAAGACCAAAGGGTAGACTCCTAAGAATACAACGTAGTTGGAAGAAAAAAAAAAAAGTGACCAGTCTGTAAGGCCAGGACGGAAATTGGAGCTGACACCTGCTCTCCACTCTTTGCTTTCTTCCTCACTTCATTCCCTAACTATCTTGGCTATCACCACACATAGACAGTGTCCCTGCGCCATACACAAGCACCCTCTCTGCCCCCAAAGCTGCATTTTTTTTTCATTTATTATTATTATTATCATTTTATGATATAGTTCCCTAGGCCCTGGGATTTCCCCTGCCCCCAACCCATATCCTCCCCCCACACACTGAGTTCTCCCATATCATTACAACAGCATAGTTCCTCATAAATGGTCAAAAGTCTACCATTGTGGGCATGGACAATGGCAGAGTCCAGCATCCCATTGTCAAGACACATCCAACAGTTTCACTGAGTCCATCCTCAACCCAGGAGTAGAAATGCATACTGCACCATAAACTCACATCTGGGCATGTCAGTCTCCACTGCACAGTCTGTATAAACCCCCCAAGTGAAACGCCACAACAAAATTAACAACAGAAGGAACAGCAGAAATTTACAAGGCCATGAAGTTAATCAACATGCCAATGTATATGATAGTCTCCGTTACACAGTTACTATACACCTCCCTTAAATGAAAAGCCACAAAATAAAATCAATAATAGGAGGAAAAATAGATATTTACAATGCCATGATGTCAAATAACATGCTACTGAATGACTAATGTGTCACTGAAGAAATGAAAAAGAAAATCAAGAACGTTGTTGAAGAAAATGATGCTACTGTATGACCTATGAGTCAGTGAAGAATTGAATGAAATAAAGTGTTTTGAAGAAATGAAATTAAAAACAAAAAATTAAAATCCATGACCTATAGTTTCCACTGATCTTTATTGGTGAAGTGTATCTCCTGTAGGCAACAAATAGAAGGGTTCTATGTTTTTAATTCAGTCTACTAATCCATGTTTGATTGGTGAGTTTAAGCCATTTACATTCAGTGTTAACATAAATAGGTGGTAATTTGTTCCTGTCATTTAACAATAGGCTGTTCATTGATTGCGTCTTCTGTTTTAGTTTTACTGCAATGTTCTTCACATTTGCCTTTGGTTTTGGTGGATGCTATTCCTTTTCTTTGTCAAGAGAGCATCTATGAGTATCATTGTATGGCAGGTTTGGAAAAGGCAAGTTCTTTTAACTTTTCTTTATTGTGGAAGGATTTTGTTTCATTGTCAAAGACCTGCGCCCATATGGGATCTCGGGCACGTGCAAGGTGAGGACTTTAGCCACTATGCTATCGCGCCAGACCCTAAATGCATTTTTAAACCCAGTTTTTCTTTCTGCACCTTTTGGGACTATCATAACTCTTATATTTGGCCTTTTAAATAGTGTCTTTCAATTCCTGAATACAATTTTTTAGCTTGACCTGGCTCCACTTCTAGCTTTTTCATTGTTTCACCATTGTGGCAAGAAATATTTTTCAATTCTGAGATCTTTCTTCTGTCTCCTTCATTCTATTACTGAAACTTTCCACTGAATTTTTAATCTGCCCTATTGCTTTCTTTATTTCCAAAAATTTGGCTTGATTGTGTTTCAGTGTTGCTATTTCCTATGTGACATATTTCTTAAATTCCTGCATGTGCTTCTCATTGTTGATAAGAAGTTTTATTACAGGGAGTGGGCCCAGTAGGGAAATAGTGGGCACCTCCCTCTTGGATTTACACTCTCGCTGGTGATCATGAAAACCAGGATTGGGGTAGGTGTCGCTAGACAGAACGGCACTCACAGGGTCCGGCACAGTCCATCGCCCCAGTCAGCTTATGCACATGCTGGTGGTTCAATTGCTGGGTCAGTTCTGTTTCCAGCCCTGTCTTCCACACAAACTAACCTGCATTTTAAAAGGACTTCCTCCTATAGAAATAGGCTGTTGAGGAAATACAAATGCCTAATAAACATAAGAAAAGCTACCACCCCCTGCGGGACCTTAGGAAATTTAAACCAAAGCTTGATTGAATTATGATTCCTTATGAAGGACCACACTATTGTAACAAAATGGGAAAAATCTGACAGGTGTGGGGTGAATTTGGGAGGAATCCCAGCCTATACACAAATGTACCACAGAACTCAAAATTCAAAATAAAAATCTTAAGAAAAAACAACCAAAGCTACCCTTGAAAGAGTTCTTAAACAGGAGACACATATAGCTGAGAGTTTTTAAATATATACCTGTGTAATTAAAGATTAGAATATAGTGCACAATTCTTGGACTATATCTCAAAAAAAGATTCAATTCCAGGTTTTTTTTTTTAATTAATTTATTTTATTGGAAAGTTAAATACACAGAGAAAAGACGAGATAGACAGGAAGATCTTCCATCCCTTGATTCACTCTCCAAGTGGCCACAACGTCAGAGCTGATTTGATCTGAATCTAGGTCTCCCACATGGGTGCAGGGTCCCAAGGCTTTGGGCCGTCCTCGACTGCTTTCCCAGGCCACAAGCAGGGAGCTGGATGGGAAGCGGGGCTGCTGGGAATAGAACCAGTGTGCATTTGGGATCCTGGCGTGTGTAGGGCGAGGATTTTAGCCACTAGGCTACTGTGCTAGGCCCCAATTCCAGGTTTGTTTTTTTTTTAATATACCAATAATTTAAAAATATATACCTATGACTTCATCTTTAAAGATGAAATAGCATTCTTGTATATAGAAAACTAGTTTTATAGTTCCTTGTTACCTTTCTTTGTCCAAATATAAAGGACATCTCATCTATTTCTCCTGCAGCCTTGTTTATAGAAGAAACAAAGAGAAATGATCAATGAAGAAGCAGCAGAGTACAAGGCATTCTAACATGCACAACTTAATTTCTAAATATTAGATGACACATATTTAGATAGGCATAAGTTTAATTTAATAGGAGACATGCGTGCACAGTGCCAACCAAAATCTCAGCCATATTTTCAAGTAGGTGGCACATAAATTATGCAGACGTTTTCTAACTGGAGAAGAGACCACCAAGGGGGACCATCTTCCCCACAGGTTCTGGCCCAGATAAAGAGGGGTCAGGGAATGCTTCAAGTCCCAAAAGTCTGTTCCCGGCGCAATAGCGTAATGGTTAAGGTCCTCGCCTTGAACGCACCAGGATCCCATATGGGTGCCAGTTCTAATCCCAACAGCTCCGCTTCCCATCCAGCTCCCTGCTTGTGACCTGGGAGAGCAGTTGAGGATGGCCCAAAGCCTTGGGACTCTGCACCTGTGTGGGAGACCCAGAAAGAAGTTCCTGGCTCCTGGCTTCGGATTGGCGCAGCACCAGCCATTGCGGCCACTTGAATCATTGAACGGAATATCTTCCTCTGTGTCTCTCCTCCTCTCTGTATAGCTGCCTTTCCAATAAAATAAATAAATCTTATTTTTAAAAAAAGGCCCACAGGCCTTCTGAAAACCTCAGTGTCTCCCCTCTCTCCTTTCAAGAGGCACCCCATCTCCTGGCTCTCTCTCGGTAGGTGCTTGCCCCATCCTTCTCTCCCCATTTACCTGGTCATTTTGCAAACAAAACTCTGTCTGCAACTGATTCCTGGCTTTTTATTTCTATGCTAAGCTGAGGAAAGAACCCACGAAGCTTCTTATGTCACAAAAAGTAGTAAGAAAGTTAACTGCATCCCTTAGAATTCTTTGATAAGTTCCCAAAACTGCAAGTTGATGATTTCTGTTTGTTTTGTTTAAAATCTCATTCCACTGTAAGATCTAAACTGACCTGAATTCATTTAGTATCAAAACCTGAATTGAGCTCATATGTTTTGTGACTATAAATAGTCTTTCTTTCTCAGAGTGAATATTCACCTGTTTCCCTGCAGAACCAATGTTCGATATGGTTAGGAGTCTGCGCTCTACCCACCGGAGTGTTACATAACATACTTTATATGCACATACGATCTTTCTTTGAATTGGAAAACTGAATTATTAAAAGCTTTGAGCCCAAATGTTTTGAAAGGGAATTGAAGGCCATCTTCCTCTTGTGTCAGTTATTAGTAAAATAAAAATGCTGAAGAAGGGAAAATCCTAGAGATCATTAAATCCCATAGCCTCTCCCTGTGCCCCAGGAGCAAGAACCTTTATACACAAATGATCTGTCTCGGGAGATTTGGCAGGAAGAGACTCCTGCGGTGTCTTGGCCTAAAATGTCTATTTTCAGTCATGATTTTAAATCTGGCTTTCATCTGCCTTCTCTCAGAAGCTGAAAGAGGCTCAGATCATGTCTGGGGTTTGAGAATCTTGATGTATGTATTTCATGTTAAAATAGGATTGTGAAAACTCTGCTAACGCTTACACTAAGTGGATTTAAAAAATTATTTATTTGAAAGGCAGAGTTACAGGGAGAGGAAGAGGCAGACAGAGCTCTTCCATCTTCTTGTTCACAGCCCCCTCGCCCCCCGGCCAAACTGTCACAATAACTGGAGCTGGGGAAGGTCAAAACCGGGAGTCTGGAACTCGATCTGAGTCTCCCACACAGGAGGCACAGAAGCAAACACTTGGGGCACCTTGCGCTGCTTCCCCAAGCACAGCATCCAGGAGCTGGGGCAGAGTGAAACAGTCAGGACTGGCACCCTTATGAGATGCTGCTGTTGCAGGTGGCTGCTTAACCAGCTCACCACAACACCACCCCCTTAAATGGATTTTAGTAATGGTTTTGTTGTCATTTGGTAAAGGCAAAGTGTACACAAATCAGTTATGAACTCCTTTCAGACTATATTAGTATTATTAAAAATATTGATAACGTGTTATAGGTTGTATGGTCTAGTGATGGAACAACTTCCCAATAGTTAATGAATGTGACCTTTCTGTTCCATAAGTATATTTCTAGGATACACAAATACGCACTCCCGCTTGATGATTAGGTCAAAAGCACACCAGCAGTGCTTTGAGGTCTCGGCCTGTTTCTCCTGCAGCCCTGTGTCAGACCTCTCTGCTGTCCCTGAATGGATTGCTGATGTGCCAACTGCACACATTTCTATCTCTGAAACTGCTCTAGGGGGTCCTGCGGTCTTGTTGCTGAATGTATGCAATGTTTATGCTTTATATCCAAGCCTAGGAAAAATGCAACAGATACAGATTATCTGCAGCCATCACTGTCCCTCCATTCAAAATCCTCAACAGACTCTAGAAGACACTATTTATTTTATTTTTATTGGAAAGTCACATATACAGAGAGGAGGAGAGACAGAGAGAAAGATCTCCCATCTGATGATTCACTCCCCACGTGAGCGCAAAGGCCGATGCTATGTCGATCCAAAGCCAGGATCCAGGAATTTCTTCCAGGTCTCCCACAAGGGTGCAGAGTCCCAAGGCTGCTTTCCCAGGCCATAAGCAGGGAGCTGGATGGGAAGCAGGGCTGCTGGGATTAGAACCAGTGCCCATATGGGATCCTGGTGCGTTCAAGGCTACGACTTTAACTGCTACGCTATTGCGCTGGGCCTGATACACTCTCTTCTGATCTATGGGGGAAGAGGAGGCTGTTGGACTGTGTGTGTGTCAAGTGTAGGAAAACAGGCTATCTCCTGGGACAAGGGCTGCCCGGAAGATCCTCCTCTTACTCAAAAACCTTTTCCTCTGGTTGCTTCCTGCTCTCAGGATGATTGTCTCGCCGGCAGAGGAACCACCTGCCCAGGTTCTCTGGGGGCTGAACACAATAGTCAACACAGGCTCTATTTAACTGCTTCGTGTCTGTGCAGTACACGTTGTGTTTGGAAGAGGGCTAGCTAACCTGCACAAACTCTTGTTGCTGGTAAATGACAAAGTGATGTTACCAAAATCCCTGCTTTCTTCCACTTTGCTAGATAGTCCGGGTGCTTTCTTCCTTGGGACATATAGAAAGCATTTGTAACAGATTATTGAATCAGCTATAAATCCTTAAACACTGTGACCTCCATGTGTCTTTCTTTTCCTCAAGGATCTCAAGAAATACTTTGTTGAATGCTTTGAATTCCTTATGATATGTGCGATAAAGCCATGAAAGAAAGAAACAGTTAATTCGACGAGCAAGTATTTCCTGAATAGCTGCTTAGTGCCAAGCACTTAGTGATTTATTCCCAGGGATCTCAGAGATCGCTTTCTCTTTTAGCAATTCACAAACTATACATTTAACATGCTGTTTCAGAATCTAGCCCAGAGTGTACACCGAAGTAGCTACATTATGATCCATAGGATTGTTTTTTCAAAATCAGATCTTTATGCATCTCCAGGCTGCCGCCAAGGGATGACCAACAAATACAATGCAGAGCACATCTTATTTCTATTTCATTTGACTCATACTTTTTACAGTTATGTCTGTGCCTTCAACAGCTTCTGAGGAAAGTTTATAGCCTGATTTCTTCTCCCAGGCTCTCCCAGATAAGAATCTTTTTTGGGCCCAGCGCGAGAGCATAGTGGTTAAAGTCCTCACCTTGCATGCGCTGGGATCCCATATGGGTGCCAGTTCTAATCCCAACAGCCCTGCTTCCCATCCAGCTCCCTGCTCGTGGCCTGGGAAAGCAGTCGAGGATGGCCCAAAACCTTGGGATCCTGCACCCGTGTGGGAGACCTGGAAGAGCTCCTGGCTCCTAGCTCTGGATCGATTCAGCACCAGCCGTTGCGGTCACTTGGGGATTGAACCAGCGGATGGAGGATCTTCCTCTCTGTCTCTCCTCCTGTCTGTATATCCACCTTTCCAATAGAAATAAATAAATCTTAAAATTAAAAAAAGAATCTTTCTGGTCCTATGGGAGCCTTACTCCAGGATCTGGGATTTTAATGTTTCATTATATAAAATCAACTTCTTTACATGTATTGAAGCTGCAGATCCTTTTGCGGACTTGTTGTTTTCTAATATTTTTCTAGTTAGGGTTACCTATATTATTTTGTGGAAACATTCAACTCCAAACTCAAGCGCATGAACAATCTCATGGTTCTATGGCTGAACCATGGAGGAAGTTCAGCAGGGAAGTTCTAAATTGCAGTTTTGCATTTCGTTTTAGAGACTGCTAAGGCCAGGGCTAGCTTTATCATCTGGGACTGTAGGCCCTGGTCTCCCAAGGGTTAACTCCACAGCTTAGCTTGGTTCTCAAGGTGTGACAGGAAGGGCAATCTTGGCCTGATACATTTAGCCCCTGGCTTGACTGCAAGTTCCCTCCTTCCTGCGTCCCCTTGTCCCCTTTTTACATGCCCTTGGGGGAGCTTAGGTGTTGCTTGAGCATTGGGAAAGTGCTGGGAGGGGCCAAGCAGACTATAAAAATGCAGCTTGACTTTGAATAAACTGGCATTCTCTTCATAAGAATGATCCACTGTGTGTTGTCTGTTTTGTCTGTCTCATAACCCTAGTCCCTCCGTCGGCTCGGGGGTACGCGGTGACGCTGGCGTTGCCCACATGGGACCTCTGGGCCACTATATGCACAGGTCTCATGCTAGTCCAGTGTTCTCTTAAATCTCTTTATACTTCATACTTCATACATATTAACTTTGCACTCGCTCCAAAAATTATGGAATTAGCCCTATAGTCATGTGAAGACTTGACCAACTATCTTCTGAGTGAGAAGGCTGGTAGCTGCGGCTGGTTGTTGGTCCTCACCTCAAGCCCCCACACAGAAGGGTTCTATGCGACTCGGCTTTGCAGAGAGGCAGTGGTCCAGCAGACCCAGACGCACATGCTGACACGATTTTTGTAACTCAGGAATCCTGAAGACTCACTGTCACTTCATCATAACCCTGTGAGGTAAGTATTGCTTTATTCTTGATTTCAAACTTAAGAAACAGCTGCTTGGTTGATGGGAATAAACAGTCTGTGCCAAGTCACCAAGGTGGCTAAAATAAGCAGTTGACCAGGAAGCACACTGAAGCTTCCAGAGCCCTAGAATCTGCATTTCCCTTTGTGATTGGCTTCCTAGATAAAAGCATTCACATCCTATTGATCAAGCAAGATATTAAAACCAGTCCAGATGCAAGAATAAGAGAATTAGACTATTTCTTTTAAAGAAAAATCAATAAACATTGTGTGTAGCCTACTGTATATAATATGTTGCTTTGAAACACACATAGGTTGTAGAATGAGAAAATGGAGCTAACATGTGTTACCCCGTACTTTACAGACTCCACCCCTGGATGGGGAAATCGCAAAATCTCATTACAGAACATTGCATAGATGAGCTTTGTTGTGATCCTGTTTGAGAAACACTTTCTGCCAAAGGGTAATTTGGGATACATAGCTGTTTTGACTGCGTGCTCTGCCTTTCAAACTTCCCTGCAAGCTCCGCCCATTGGTAGGTGTTTATTACCATATGGGGACAGATAAGGCAGCTTCAAGTGATGAACCCTATCTTTTGACTTCTTTATAATACGATTAAAAACAGATCTTGCTCAGAATGTCTTCAAACCAGGCGTGTGCTGTCACTGTCCCCCAGCGATGGACTTGGGTGCACGTGTGGACTACTGACCGATGGTCAATGGCCAAAGTTTATTAGTGGCATCAGACTTTATATACTGAGGGTCATATGGGATAAGGGAGGAAGTATTGATCTTATCAACAAAACCCATCAACTGTTTCTATACTCTTGCTTGGAACTTCTTTTGTTTAGTATATTCCACCAAGTGTTCTTCATGTGCTGTCCACTCAACTGTTCTCATACAAATGCTATCCAATCAGTTATACAAAAGGTATCCAATTGGTTGTTCTCATACAAATATTATCCAACCAATTGTAATCCTGTGCTCGCTGACCTTCCAAGGTCATAATGTCCTTCTACATTGTGCCACTGAGAAGTGAGATAAAGCAGACTGATCTTAAGGTAGGATCAGGGGGGCTGCTGGAAGGAATTACTGGTCTAGTTCTTTACACAGGTTCATGTTAAGTGAAAGCGTTGTACTTTATTATGCAAATCTTGACGATTTCAGCTCCAAGAGCTTAGAGATGAAAAAGAAGGTTTAGAGTTTGAAAATTCCAGAAAGAGATCTCAGCTCTACCATTACTAGGTAGGCGAGCATTCAAGAGTCAATTTCCTTAACGACACTCCCCCAAGATACTGTGGTGAGTAGGTGAGACATTGCATTAGGTTCTCAAAATATGATAGGTGGGCTCGGTGCCGTGGCCTAGTGGCTAAAGTCCTTGCCTTGCATGCACTGGGATCCCATATGGGCACCGGTTCTAATCCTGGCTGCCCTGCTTCCCATCTAGCTCCCAGCCTGTGGCCTGGGAAAGCAAACAAGGACAGGAGTTTAGGACCTTGCACCTGCGTGGGAGACCCGGAAGAGCTCCTGGCTTCTGGCTTCAGATTGGCTCAGCTCCAGCCATTGTGGTCACTTGGGGAGTAGATCATTGGAAGGAAGATCAGTCTCTCCTCCTCTCTCTATATATCTGACTTTTCAATAAAAAATAAATAAATCTTAAAAAAAAAACCATGGATAGGGCCCGGCTCGGTGGCGCAAGTGGTTAAGGTCCTCGCCTTGCACGCCCAGGATCCCATATGGGCGCCGGTTCTAATCGCGGCAGCCCTGCTTCCCTTCCAGCTCCCTGCCTGTGGCATAGGAAAGCAGTCGAGGACAGCCCAAAGCTTTGGGACCCTGCACCTGCGTGGGAGACCGGAAGAGGCTCCTGGCTTCGGACTGGCATAGCATCGGCCGTTGCGCTCACTTGGGGAGTGAATCATCAGACGGAAGATCTTCCTCTCTGTCTCTCCTCCTCTCTGTATATCCGCCTTTCCAATAAAATAAATAAATAAATAAATAAATAAAATAAATCTTTAAAAAAAAACATGGATAGATGTGGATGGTAAATCACTTGTCTTTGATTCAGATTCGTACCTTTTATGTATCCTTTGCCCTTATCAATGCAACTCAGATTATCTGGGGTTGATACACTGTTATAACAAAAACAACCTAAGGGTGACACGGTCCAGAAATCTGTGTACTGGAAGCTACAGTGTGAGATGTTGGCTTCTGCCTGTGGATGTTGGGACCTGGCTAAACTAGCAGCAGTGGTAACGCACATTTATGGAGCAGAATACTTAAATGTCTTAGGAACAGTTAATTCTCACTACTACCCCACTAGGTAGGTACTGTTCTGTTCCAAAATTTAAAAATACAAAATTGTACCTTGGGTGAGAACAATCTGTGCAAAATTGCTAAGGTGGTTCAAGTGCTTGGCCATGGTCCTGCACTTCCTCATCCCGACTGGGCCTCCCAGAGACAGAAAAACATTCACGTTTCTGACTCCATCTCATGGGATCTGAGATCTCGGGCTTTCGTTTAGTGACTCATTTGGGAACTGTGAAACTATGAAATCAGAACTGAAGGTAGACGTACTTTAGTGTACTAAGTTTGGGACTCCATTCATGATGGGAGAGTCTTTGAAAAGTCTTTGAAAACTGTGCAAGGTTTCTACATTGTTTTGCACCAAAATAAGCTTGTCTTTTCATTTCCTGTTTCCACAAGTTTTGATGGACTCCTGTACTTTACTACCAAGACTGAATGGGGAAGTATTTTCAAAGCCACTTGCCTTTCAGACTGGTGATATGAATGCCTCTGCAAGGCTGGGGGGCGGGACAAGCCAGTCCTTCCAGCACGTATCTGGGTAACTTTCTACAAAACCCCTGACATTTGGCAGTTTTCCTGGCAGTCAGCCAAGGGGACAGTTTTTCTGTTTTCTTTAACTTTCATTCTTAATTGTTTCCTCTCAAAATAAACAAAGAGGAATTTAGAAGTTCTACTAATGACCGAATGTAACTGCAAGGATGGAACCTTTGTAGCTGGACAGGAGAAGCGGGAAACAGATGGGGGAAAGAGGAAACCCACCCCTTGAAACTGATCACAGAATTTAGAACTCCCTGGGGCTGGAAAGATTCCAATTTGAAGAGCTGCTCGAACTCCTCAAAAGAGAGGTGCTCTCCAAGTATAAATAGATGGTCAGGCACCCTTAATGAGTTGCAGAGAATTCCTAAGGTTATTGTTTAGTTCCTCTCAGCACACATTTACAATGGCCTTCTCTTCCCTAACACTGAAGTCCCAAACTTGCTTGAAAAGTAGCTTAAAAATGAACCCTTCTCTCACTTTTTCACTTATTTGGAAAGTTTCCAGCATCTGTGCACAAACCATTGGTAAGAAGTTTTAACCCAAGTGTGCTTCCTCACAACCCAATGACTCTTCACAATAAGAGGTTCCCTTATAATTGTCTCATTATGGAACAGATAAGTACATCGAGGCTTAGAAAGGCTCATAAGCGTGCCCTGGTGCCATGGCTGTGAAGAGTAGTTGAGTGGTGATGGTTGGACAGGAGAGGTTTGTTGCTGTTGTTAGTTTCGTTTTAAGGTCTACTTATTTATTTGAAAGGCAGAGCTACAGAGGGAGAGAGACAGAAAGAGCTCTTCCACCTGCTGATTCATTCCCCAAATGGCTGCAATGGCCAGAGCTGGACCAATCCAAAGCCTGGAGCAAGTTGCTTTTTCTGAATCTCCCGTGTGGTTGACAGGGACCCAAACAGTTGGTCCAACCTCCACGGCTTTCCCAGGCACGTTAGCATGGGCTTGGATCAGATGTAGAGCAGCTGGGACACTGTCACCCATATGGGATGCCACCACGTGCTGGCTTACAGGACTAAGTCTTTATTCCATAGCGCCATGGAAGAGTCAAGTTTACCCAACCCCCAAATCAAAAGTGTCACTTTCCAAAATGATCGATAGGTCAACTCACAATTTTTTACAATACTTGTAACATGCCTGAAATTTTCACAGCAACAGTATTTCACCCATTCTGATGAATTCTATGACATTATGCCTATGACAAACTTTTCTTAAAAAAAAATATTTTTCTATCATATTTGAAAGGCAAAGTTACAAAAAGAATGGGATCTTCCATCTTCTGGTTCACTCATCAAATGGCCACAATTCCAGGGCTGGGGTGGGGTGGAAGGAAGTCTAAAACTAGGAGCTTGATCAGAGCCTCTCATTGTGGAGGCCCCAGCATCTGGGCCTTTCTCTTGCTGCCCTCTGAAGTGCATTCTCAGGGAGTTGGATTGGAAGTAAAGCAGTCAGGAATTGACCCAGAACCCAAATGGGATGCTGGTGTCACAGGTGGTGGCTTAATTCATTATGCCATAGCACCAAATTCCTACTATGAAAAATTAGGTGAATTCTAGTTCCTCTTGCATTCTCTATCCTCCCTTTTGGAATAGCTCAGAATTTCTACTCCTGTTGAGATTGGAAAGGATCCTATATGTTCCTTCCTTCCTTTGAAAGCATGTACAGACACACTGGTAATATAGCATGGTGGTCAGAATACACACATTGCAAAGAAACTCTTATACTTGAATTGCATCTTTGCTAATTATTTATTCAAAATCATAAATCTTGTTATTTAAACTTTCCCAGGTGTAAAGGGACTACTGAGATTTGTAGTTATGAGTTCTGGTGAAAATAATCATATGATATACTTAGACCAGTGTCTGACACTCAGAAAATGGTCAATAAGCATGACATGTCATTAAACAGGTACTTAATAAATATATCCCGAAGTAAGAGGCCAGTGCGGAGGCATAACAGGTTAATCCTCTTTCTGCAGCACTGGCATTCTATACCCTTGCCTGTTCATATCCTGGGTTCTCTACTTCTGATCCAGCTCCCTGTTGATGGCCTAGGAAAGTAGCAGAAGATAGTCTAAGTCCTTGGGCTCTTGCACCCACATGGGAGACACGGAAGAATCTCCTGGCTCCTAGCTTTGGACCTGCTCAGCTCAGGCTACTGTGGTCATTTCAGGTGTAAACTAGCAGATATATATATATATCTGTCTCTCTCTGGGTCTCTGTAATTCTTTCAATTAAAAAAAACCTTTGATAATAAGAGAAAATGAATGTGGAAATATGAAAGCCCCCCAAATAAATGGAATCATAATTTAGTAAGCAATATAGATCACCTTCTTAATTTCAATAGGTGCTCTTGTGTGCTAAGCACTTGGCTGAGATATTTATAAAGTACTAGAAAGATTGCGAGGATCAAAAAATGACCCTTCAGGCCTGGCACGATAGAATAGTGATTAAAATCCTCTCCTTGAACGTGCCAGGATCCCATATGGGCGCCGGTTCTAATCCCAGCAGCTCCACTTCCCATCCAGCTCCCTGCCTGTGGCTGGGAAAGTAGTTGAGGGCAACCCAAAGCTTTGGGACCCTGCACCCGCGTGGGAGACCTGGAAGAAGTTCCTGGCTCCTGGCTTCGGATCAGCATAGCATTGACTGTTGCGCTCACTTGGGGAGTGAATCATCAGATGGAAGATCTGCCTCTCTGTCTCTCCTCCTTTCTGTATATCTGACTTTCCAATAAACAAATAAATCTTTACAAAAAAAATGAAAAAATAAATCTTTTTTAAAAATGGCCCTTCAGTGTGAAAATACTTCAAGTGGAGCAGAATTAGGCCATAGCAGAGGACACGGGGGCAGAGGTACATGGAGGTCAGAGGAAGCCTCTCACAGGAAGTGAATTCAAAGTGAGAGCTGCTGGAGGAGGAAACTGCCACAGAAAGCATTCCATTATGAATGATAAAGCAGGTGAAGGGCATGAAACATGCACACTCAGCAGAAGGAAGGGGAAGAGTTTGTTGTATGGCTTGAGGGTTAAGGTGTGCAGGCAAGGTTAGGAAGCAGATGAAGAGAATGGAAAGAATGATACCAGATGACAGAGTGAATAAAGTCTGCCTGTGATGCCAGAATTCCATATGGATGCTAGTTCAAGTCTCAGCTGCTCCATCACTGATCCAGATCTCTGCTAATGTACCTGGACAAGCAGGGGAAGACGGTCTCGATGCTTGCGCCCTTGCACCCACGCTGAAGAAGCTCCAGGCTCCTGGCACTGGACCGTTTCAGCTCTAGTCATCCTACTGGTTTGAAGAGTAAACTAGCAGATGAAAGATCTCTGTCTTAACTCTGTCTTTCACATAAGTAAATACATCTTTTTAAAAAGATAGAAAATGGCACCAGTTTGTAAAAGGCTTTTTAAAGACTTTGGACTTCATCCTTGTGTGAAATCATTGAAAGCTTTACATCTAGGAATGATAAGATCAGATGAGATCTAAAAAGTCAAGCCAGTTGCAGCAATACTCCTGATGAAAGATAAAGGCCTGCTTTGGAGTGCTGGCCACAGGGGTGGAGAAAAGATGTCCAGACGATCACAGAAAAGAGAATTTTGGAATGTTATGACTGATCGGAGCAGAATGCAAGGGCAGTAATACTCTATATTGTCATAATGATTGGATTCTTCTATTACAGGTACATTGTCGGAGAAGTTTGAGTATTGTAATACCCCTTATCAGAGTGTGACACCTTCCTTGATTCTCAGTGGATGCTTAATAAAAACTTGGATAATATTGAGCCTATGTGTAAGCATTGTGATACTGTGACAATCAGACACTGAAGTGGTTACTAAGTGACCAACAGGCAGGTATAGAGGCTGGATATGTTAGACAAGGGGCATTGAAGGATGATCTATGTAGTGGGCACAATACAGCAGGACAACTCACACTACTCCGAATATTATGCAATTTAAAACTTGGGGAATTATTTCTGGAAATTTCCATTTTAATACTTTTGGACTGAGTTGACTGTAGGTAACTGAAAGCAAGGGAAAGAAAGCCATGAATTAAAGGGAACTGCTATATTGGTAGTTTATGGAAAGGAGGAGTTTTTGGAGCTGCATGCAACTGAATTCAAATCCACTCTGTCATTTGTTCATTTCATATCTTGGTTAGAATAATAATCCTCCATCATAGTTGATGAGGGTTAATAATGTAAAGTGCATAATAAAGCGCTGTACATAAAAAGCACTCAGTGTGTAAAAGCTTTGCATACTCTGGGATTAGAAAACAGACATGGTTATAGGTTCATGCCACAAAGCAGGTTTTGAATGTATTAGATGCTTTTTACTTAAAAGCAAAAAACACTTTATTGAGATAGAATTGCAATTCACCTATTTAAAGGTTACAATTCAGGGGCCAGAGCAGGTTAAGCCACCACTTCAACACCAGCATTCCGTATCTGGCATCCCTATTCTAAGTATTAGTTTGAGTTCTGGCTGCTCCATTTCCAATCTGGCTCTACGCTAAGAGGCCTGGAAAAGCAGCCGATACTGGCCCACCTGCTTGGCCACTACCACCCATGTGGGAGATCCAAATGAAGTTCCTGACTTCCGGTTTTCCCTGACACAGCCCTTGCCATTGCAGCCATTTGATGAGTGAATCAACGGATGAAGACCGCCCCCCTACCCCCTAACCCTTTTCAAATATATAGCTCTGAAAATAAAATCGCAATTCATTATTTTGTAATATATTCATGGAGTTGTCCAATCTGCAGTACACTCTAATTTTAGAGTGTTTCCATCACCCCTAAAAGAAATCCTGTCCTGGCTAGCAGCCACTGCCCAGTCTTTCCTACAGTTCCTCCACAGCCTTAGCCTACTGTGGACCTGCTTTCTGTCTCTGTAGATTTGCTCTTAGCTCCTTTTGATGATCTGGTGAAAGTAACCCCTACCCTGGAAATATACACAACCTTTGCATTCCATTTCTAGGAAAATCAGAAACCCCAAGATCAAGATTTACAAAACAAACAAATTTAATACTCATTCTCTCAACTGTTGGCACTGAAGGATGGAAGTCCAGGAGGTGTTGGTGGGCCATGAGAACGTAAGGCCTTTGCTCTTACGTCTTTGCTGGTCTAACATCTCTTCGCATGCGCACAATTTCCAAAATCTCTCCAAGTAATTTTGACTGTGGATGCCAGCAGGGAAGTGCCCTCTCGGTGAGCTTCCTGTGGAAGCTGCAGAAACTGAAGAGATTCCAGCTAACAGGCTGGAGCAGCATCTCCGATGCAGAGCTCTTCAGGAAATGGCGGCCACGTGTTCAGTGTTCACTATGACTAAAGGCGGTCGTAATGAACCATCTCTTGGTTTTTCAGGTCCAGAGACACCGCTTGGGTCGGTCCGCCTCAGTTTGGGGATAAATAACATGACATCTCCACGAAAAAGGCTTCCACCCAATTTTTGTTTGGCTTCTGTGCTTCAAATCTGTTTCATAGAAGCCAACGATTAAGCCATGAAAAGGAAAGTCTTACCTTCCCCCAAACAAGCAATGTTTGGGCTCCTAACGACCCAGTGGAAAGGCCTCTGCCCTCACAGTCCTTATCATATCAGATTAAAGCTTCAATAATATGTTGGTCTAACCTCTTGTAGAATAATCAGTGAATTTTTTGATTACAGAATACTTCCTTGGTTTGAACTTTAAGCTTTATTACCTTGTCAGTTGAAAGATCCTTCTTCAAAAGGAAAACTGGAAGCAATCTCAGAGCACACACAGACTTCATTACCTTTGTAGTCACCACAGGGTATCAGCTCACTTCCCTGTTCGTTGCGCGGTAGCCACAGAGACCTTCACTTTTCCTCTTCTCTTTCTCTCTTGAAATCTAAGTTCCTTCCCACCTCACCGCCTCTTGGTGCTGGTTTTGCTTTTGTTTTCTTCTTTTATCTATTTTTTTTTTCTGCTTTTGAGTCATATCTTTGCAACATTGTTGCTTTCTTATGATTCTTACATTTTTTTAAAAAAAAATTATTTATTTTTATTGGAAAGTCAGATATACAGAGAGGAGGAGAGATCTTCCATCCGATAATTCACTCCCCAAGTGACCATAACGGCTGGTGCTGCATCAATCTGAAGCCAGGAGCCAGGAACTTCCTCCAGGTCTCCCACCCGGGTGCAAGGTCCCAAGGCCTTGGGCTGTCCTCGACTGCTTTCCCAGGCCACAGGCAGGGAGCTGTATGGGAAGTGGAGCTGCTGGGATTAGAACCGGTGGCCATGTGGGATGCCGGCAGAGCAAGGTGATGATTTAGCCATTAGACTATCGTGCTGGGCCCAAAAAATTGAAGTCTTAAAAAAATAAATAAGTACAGTACTTTTTTTTTTGTCTTTTAAAATTTTTCTTTTGATTTACACCAAAGTTAAGTATAAATAAATATAGGTCTGATATAAAGCCTGAGCTTCTTATAGAAAGAGTATAAAAATATTTGAAGAAAATACAGAAATAAACATTTGTGACTTTGGGTCAGGCAAAGGCTTGCTGGAGATGATAGGCAAAATATACGTGACAAAAAAAAAAAGATAAATTGGGCTTTATCGTAAAGATCACATCAAAGTAAAACCTTTCTATTGCAAAGAAAGTAAAAAGTCAGCCCAGCAAAGGAGAGAAAATATGTATTAATTATATTTGATAAGAGACAAGTATCTAGAGTATACCATGAACTCTTATAATGCAATAATATCAGCTCCGCTCCAGCCATATAGGGATTGCACCAGCGGATGGAGAATCTTTCTCTCTGTTTCTCCTTCTCTCCATGGATGTGCCTCTCTAATAAAAACAAATACAGCTTTTCAAAAAATGAATAAGCCACTATTATTAAATGAATGATTCAGAGGGTTCACTGTGGTAGTATAGTGGCTGAAGTCCTAGCCTTGAACGCGCCCAGGATCCCATATGTGCGCCCGTTTGTGTCCTGCCTGACCGACTTCCTCTCCAGCTCCCTGCTTGTGGCCTGGGAAAACAGTTGAGGACTGCCCCAAACGTTGGGACTCTGCACCCATGTGGGAGACCCAAAAGAAGCTCCTGGATCCTGGCTTTGGATGAGCTGAGCTCCAGTTGTTGTTGCCGCTACTTGGGGAGTGAATCAGCACACAGAAGATCTTCCCTCTCTATCTCTCCTCTGTAAATTTGATTTGCAATAAAAGTAATAAATAAATCTAAAAAAAAAAAAAGAATAGGCATTTCTCCAATGAACATGACAGAATGGCCAACAGGCATGTAAAAGCTGCTCTCACCGTCAACAGCCATTAGAGAAACGCAAATCTAAACCTCAGTGACTGCCACTTGACATCCAATGGAGCGGCTGTGAGAGAAAGGAGACAAGAGGAGCTGGCACAGTGCTGCAGCAAGCTGCTCCTCGGCCCTGTGCTGCTGGAATACCATATAGGCACGGGTTCATGTCCCTGCAGTTCCACTTCTAATTCAGCTCTGTACTTGTGACCTGGGAAAGCAAAGAAAGATGAATCAAGTGCTTGGGACCCTCCACCTGTGTGGTAGACCCACCCAGGGGAAGGTCTTTACTCCGGCTTTGGATCAGCTCAGCTCCAGCTTTTGTGGTCACTTGGGGAGTGAGTTGTGGATGGATGATCTTCCTCTCTGTATCGCCTTCTCTCTGTATATCTGTCTTTCACATAAAAATAAATAAATATTTAAAAAGCAACAAAGAAAAAAAAAAACAGCAAGCATTGATGGGGATGTGAAGAAATCCGAATCTTCGTAATCGTTTGTTGGACTGCTAAGCGGTGCAGGCGTTTTGGAAAACAGTTTGGCAAATTTTCAAAATACTAGATACAGAACTACCACATATCTTAGCAATTCCATTTCTAGATAGATATAAGAGAATTGAAAATGTATATCCACAATAACCCTGTACATTAAAATTCCTAACAGTGTTATTCATGACAGTCAAAACTTGAAAACACTCAAGTTTCCATAAACTAACAAATGTACAAATTAAATGTAGTTTGTTGATATCATGGACTATCATCCAATCACAAAAAGGAGCATGAACGAACTGTGAAAGCATCACGATGAATGAAAAAAGCCAGATCTACAAGGCCATATGCTATATGATTCCATTTATATGAAATGTCCAGAAAGGGCAAATCGATAAAACAAAAAAGCAGGGCAGTAGTTAGTTACTCAGGGCTGGGAGCGGAAGGGATGAGGAGTGGCGACATAATGGAACATACTATAACCATGCAGCAATACCTTTTAGACCAGTGAATTGTATGGCATATGAATTGTGCATTTAAGAATTGTTTTTCTGTTTCTGTTTTGTTTTAAAAGATGAGTTACATAATAATAATAATAATAATAATAATAATAATAAAAACCAAAGGTTCAAGTCAAAAGGCTCAACCATTTGAGGTAGCAAAACAAGGAGTGTAGCATTGCTATATTTAGTTTTGATATTCTAACTTTAGTGAGAGCCTAGACTTACAATATTACATTTAACATTCCACCCACATAAATAGCTTGTCCTTTTCTTCCAAAGAACTACTTTTGCTGGTTTTGTTTTAAAATGTATTATACAGGGCCCAGTGGTGTGGTCTAGTGTCTAAAGTCCTCGCCTTGCACGCCCAGGATCCCATATGGGTGCCGGTTCTAATCCCAGCAGCCCCACTTCCCATCCAGCTCCCTGCCTGTGGGCCCGGAAAGCAGTCGAGGACAGCCCAAGGCTTTGGGACCTTGCACCCGTGTGAAAGACCTGGAAGAGGCTCCTGGCTTCGGACCGACATAGCATCTGCCGTTGCGGCCACTTGGGGAATGAATCATCAGACCGAAGATCTTCCTCTCTGTCTCTCCTCCTCTCTGTATATCTGACTTTCCAATAAAAATAAATAAATCTTTGTTTTAAAAAATAATAACAATAAATAAATAAATAAATAAATAAATAAATAAATAAATAAATAAAATGTATTATACTGGCCTGGCCCAGTAGCCTAGTGGCTAAAGTCTTTGCCTTGTACATGCCAGGATCCCATATGGGAGTAGGTTCTAATTCCAGCTGCCGCACTTTCATCCAGCTCCCTGTCTGTGGCCCAGGAAAGCAGTCAAGGATGGCTCAAAGACTTGGGACACTACATCCATGTGTAGGAGACCCAGAAGAAGCTCCTGGCTCCTGGCTTCAGATCAGCTGAGCTCCGGCTGTTGCAGCTACTTGGGGAGTGAATCAGCGGATGGAAGATCTTCCGCTCTGTCTCTCCTCCTCTCTGTATATCTGATTTTCCAATAAAAATAAATAAATTCTAAAAAAAAAAGTACCATACAAAGATACTTCAGTAACTTCATGGAAAAATGGAATTAAAAGTTTGACTTTGGTTAAGCAAAGTTTGCTGGAGATAACAGAAATATAAGTGATAAAAGAAAGAGATAGGGCCCAGGACAGTAGCCTATTGGTTAAATTCCTCACCTTGCACATGCCCTGAGATCCCATATGGGTACCACTTCTAACCCTGGCAGCCCCACTTCCAATCCAGCTTCCTGTTTGTGGCCTGGGAAATCTCTAGAGGATGGCCCAAGCCTTGGGACCCTGCACCTGCGTGAGAGACCTGGAAGAGGCCCTGTGCTCCTAGCTTTGGATCAGCTCAGCTCTGGTCGTTGCAGTCACTTGTGGCATGTATCAACAGATGGAAGAGCTTCCTCTCCGTCTCTGCTTCTCTTTGTATATCTGACTTTCCAATAAGAAAATAAAATAGATCTTTAAAAAAAGAGAGAGAGAGATAAATTAAACTTTAAAATTTAATTCAGAGTGAGTAGATTTTTAAAAAAGATTCATTTGTTTTTATTGGAAAGGCAGATTTACAGAAAAGAGAGGGAGCAAGATTTTCCATCCATTGGTTCAGTCCCAAAATGACACTGAGCTGATCTATTGGTTCACTCCCAAAATGGCGCAGAGACGATCCAAAACTAGAAGCTTCTTTTAGGTTTCCCATGCAGGTGCAGAATCCTAAGGACTCGAGCTGTCCTCTTCTGCTTGCCCAAGCCAGGTCATAAGTAGGGAGCTGGATGGGAAGTGGAGCAGCCTGGACATAAAGGAACAACGATATGGGATGCCTGCGCTTGGAGATGGAGGATTAGCTAGTTAAGCCATCATGTTGGTCCCTCGCAGAAATTTGAAATTTATACATAGGAGTGGTTTTCAAAAAGTACATAATTGTAAGACCTGTACACTGAGTATTTTAAAATTAATCTCTTATTTGCATTTATATGATAACTGTGTTCAATATTTCCAAGGTATTTAAACAAAATAATAACTTTATTTTGTTACCTGAGGCTCTCTCCTCTACCATGTTCCTGACAAATGTCATAGCTGGATATTCAGGCTGTCAGGACTCTTTCAGTCAATCTGAATTCGGGAGAAGTGCTTAAGCTCGGTTTCCCCAGGTGAAAAGTCAGGTGGAGGTAGGGATTTCATTTACCTCTTAACGACATTCTGAGAAATAAACGGAATAACGCACATCACATCCCTAGCATAGCGTGTAGTGCTGAAATTGTGATCATTGTCAGTAACTTAGAGCAGCAGTTAGTAGCAGGAGATTATTAAGAAATAGGTGAGAATAAGGTTTTTATGTAGCTGAGAATTGTATAATATTTGATATTATTGTTACAATAAATATTTATTTGACATGATATTCAGTAAATATTATATAATATATAATAAATATTTGTTTTTTTAAAGTAAGTGAGAATTGGGAAAAAGCATAACATTTTTTTGTCTCGGTTTTGTCAAATTAGGCAAATGGATACTGGATACCCGTTCAAGGTGATTGGGTAATTCCAGAATTTATTGCTAGAAACTTTGGAGAGGCTTGCTTACAGATAAGCTGGTTAGGTTACATAAGTGCTCCCCAAAGAACAAGAGTCAGTCTTGTAATGAGAAGCTCATATTTAAGGCCAAATTTCTAACCAGTGGCATCTCATGATGCTCAAATCAAACTATTCAACATTTTTTTCTTTACTAATTTTATTTATTTGCCAAGTAGAGAGTGAGACGGGCAGGGAAATCCCTTTCATCCACTGATTCACTCCCAGGTGCCTGTAACAGGGGTGGTTGGCTCAGGACAAAATCAGGAGCCAGGAAGTCCAACAGGGCAGCCCAGCGGATGGCAGAGCTCTGCGAATGTGTGGCATCATCCGCTGCTGTCCATGGAGAGTACTGGCAGGAAGTCGGACTCTCAGCTGTCTGGGACTAGAATCCAGGCACTTTGATAAGGGATGTGGGCCCCCCAAGGGGCATTCTATTGGCTAAACCTCTACCCCAAATCCCACCTTCAATTTGGGTAACAGAATCTGCTGGAAATCACGTGTTCTCCTCCCATTAGGTTCATCTGCTAGTATTTCCCTTTTGAGAGTGGCAGGAACTTATTTTTGAAGACTAATGTCTTAGGATAAAGGAAACACTCATAAAAATGATTAGTTATAGAATATTGATTGTGAGATGTAGAAGATTTAAAATCTTGAGCTTTACTCGTCGCCTCTAAAAATAAACTTGGGGTAACTCCTTGGCCTGCTGTCTGTACCAGACCAGTGAATCTCGCCTGGGAGTACTCCCAAGTAAGCTTGTTTTAAGCTGAATAAAAGGCCCCAGCGGTGTGGCCTAGTGGCTAATGTCCTTGCCTTGAACGTGCCAGGATTCCATATGTGCACAGGTTCTAATCCCGGCAGCTCCATTTCCCTTTCAGCTCCCTGCTTGTGCCTGGGAAAAGCAGGTGAGGATGGCCTAAAACTTTAGGACCCTGCACCCGTGGGGGTCCCGGCTTTGGACCGGTTGTTGCGGTCACTTGGGGAGTGAATCATCAGACGGAAGCTCTTCCTCTCTGTCTCTCCGCCTCTCTGTATATCTGACTTTGTAATAAATCTTAAAAAAAAAATCTTTAAAAAAAATCTGGGCCTGGCGCGATAGCGTGGTGGTTAAAGTCCTCGCCTTGAACATGCCAGGATCTCATATGGGCACTGGTTCTAATCGCAGCAGCTCCACTTCTCATCCAGCTCCCTGCCTGTGGCCTGGGAAGGCAGTCAAGGACAGCCCAAAGCCTTGGGACCCTGCACCCACGTGGGAGATCCGGAAAGAAATTCCTGGCTCCTGGCTTCGGATTGGCGTAGCACCAGCTGTTACGACCACTTGGGGAGTAAGCCATCAGATGAAAGACCTTCCTCACTGTCTCTCCTCCTCTCTGTACATCTGCCTTTCCAATTAAATAAAAAAAAAAAAAGCAACAGCAACAAAAAAATAAACGAATAAAATTTGGGCCCGACACCATGGCTCACCTTGCATGTGGGATTCCATATGGGATCCTGGTTTCTGTCCCAGCTGCTCCACTTCCTATCCAGCTCCCTGCTCGTGGCCTGAGGAAGCAGCCGAGGATGACCTAGTGGCTTAGGACCCTGCACCCGCGTGGGAGGCTCAGGAGAAGCTCCTGGTTCCTGGCTTCAGATCCACTCAGCTCCAGCAGTTGTGGCCGCTTGGGGAGTGAACCAGCAGACATGAGATCTTGCTATGTCTCTGCAAATTCCCCTTTCCAACAAAAATAAATAAATCTTAAAAAAAATGTAAAACTTTTCTGAGTAATCAAAGTTTCAGAAAGGCAGAAAGGGGAGAAAGAAATAAAAAATATTTATAAGATTGTTTCATTTTCCCCCAAACAGTTCCTTAATTCATTTTTACGTTATCTTGAGAGGTGAATTTTATGAAGAATTTAAACAATTCTTGTAATTTCACAGCTTGGCAATTCTCTAGGCATAGTTTTACTTTCCAATATTCTTATTGTAATAATTCCTAATGGTCATGCAGATCTATTTTAGAATTCAGCGGTCTGCAACAGAGGAGTAAAATAACGGAAGGTAAGCCTATTCCACCCCCAGCCTACGACTGCGTTACTCAGCCTCAAGCGCTCCACTTTCCTAACGACATACATGTTTTTTTAAAAGATTTTTTAAGAAAAAATTCAGAAATTACAAAGAGAGGGAGAGGCAGAGATCTTCCATCTGACGTTTCTCTCCCTAAAGAGCCACAATGGTCAATTCTGAACTAAACAGAAGGAGCCCAGAGCTGCTTCTGGGTCAACAGCTTGGGAGCAGGGGTTAAAGTAAGGGGCATTTCCAAATGGCAGCGGTGCTACTTGCAGATGCTGTGTGTGGGGAGGGGGTGAGAGTGTATGGCCAGCAGCTCCTTATCTTTTCTCTTGGTAGCAGTCACAGTAGCCAGAACCAGAAGGAGGAATGAGACGATGGGGCAGGTGGAGACTGGGCCTGAAGCTACAGAGAAATAACGCACTTTGAGGAACAGGGGAGCATTTAGAAGCAAGAAAACCTGAAATCAGCTTGCTGAAACGTGCCTGTCCGACTCTCTTTTCTCTGTGAAGGAATCCATTCAGGATGAGCTCAGAAATTGACTACATTCAGCCATTCTTATTTAATGTAAGAAACTTGGTAATTGGCTGACATCTGTAGGAGCACCTAGATCAAGAGTTGATCAAGCACCTCACAGTGGAGTTAAGACTAAGTTAACGACGGGCACTAGCACTTATGGAGGTGTGAACCTGATAAGTCATTTCACCTCTGAAACGATGTCATCACCTGTGAGAGAAACTACTTGCCTAGCAAGATGTTGCTGAGATTAGAGTTGTTCATAGCACCTGCCACAAAAGAGATGCGTCTTCTATTTTGTGAGGGGTGTTAAAAACCACGATAAAGTGTTTCTAAATACACTTGAATATACACAGACACTGGATCACCTTCATGGAGCTGACGTCTTTTCCTCCCATCACTGTACCTTACAGAAAACACACACACTTACGTTGCTCTAAAACGTTTTTTTTTTAAAAATTATTCAGCACATTTTACTAATGCCACAGTCACCAAAGCCTTTGAATTGTCGGATGCTACTGGGCAATTAAGTTGATACTCAAAAAAGTGAGGCCCGCCCAGCGTCTTCGCGCTGCAGTCTCAGGATTTAACCCCCTCTGCAAAGCACCCGTCGTCACGGGAATTTCTCGCCCGGGAAAGGCGCGCAACACCATCATGTGACAGCCCAACGTGTCTCCTGGGCTTGTTCTGCCACCCGAGTGGATGTGCCCGCGCGAGGAAACGCATTCCGCCTCACGTTCAACAGAAGAGCCTCGATTCCCCAGGGAAGAAGGACGGCGACTGCAGCGAGCCGGACCTAGGGAACAGGGGAGACACCAGCCCAGCCCATCCAAGCCCAACTTGGCCGGTCCACAACAGCTCCCCCCCGGAAGTTTGAGTCTCCAGTTAGGAGGTCTGGGAATCACCTTGAGCCTCCCCGAGACGTGGGGAAAGTTAGCCCTGATCGGAGGCAGGGTGGGTGAAACCAAAAAGAGTTCACTTTCACGAGCAGCTTAGCCGCACGTTTCCCCGTTTTCAGGGTGGCGTTAGACCGGGTGAGTTTAAGGGTGGCAGGAGCAGGTGGCCGGACTCCGCCCACCACCACGCTTCCCCCTCCTTCGGATCGCACGCTTCTCTCCCTTCAGTGAGGTCCCGCCTCCTGGGCGCGCGCGAAGAGTTGGGGCGAGACGCATTCTGGGGATTGTAGTCCCGGCGCAGGGAGTTACTTAAGGAGAAGCAACTCTGGCCTACATTCCCCATGGTGCCATGCGGCATTCACCGCTCCCGGATGTGTCCCTAGCGCCGGAAGAGAAGACGGCCCCCCTCTCTCGGCCCGGCCATCTTGTGGGAAGAGCTGAAGCAGGCGCTCCTGGCTCGGCGCGGCCCGCTGCAATCCGTGGAGGAACGCGCCGCCGAGCCACCATCATGCCTGGGCACCTACAGGAAGGCTTCGGCTGCGTGGTCACCAACCGATTCGACCAGTTATTTGACGACGAATCGGACCCTTTCGAGGTGCTGAAGGCAGCAGAGAACAAGAAAAAAGAAGCCGGCGGGGGCGGCGTTGGGGGCCCGGGGGCCAAGAGCGCAGCTCAGGCCGCGGCCCAGACCAACTCCAACGCGGCAGGCAAACAGCTGCGTAAAGAGTCCCAGAAAGACCGCAAAAACCCGCTGCCTCCCAATGTTGGCGTGGCTGACAAGAAAGAGGAGACGCAGCCGCCCGTGGCGCTCAAGAAAGAAGGTAAAGCCGGGGGTGCGAAGGTGAAGGAGAAACGGGGATGGAGGGAGAGGAGCGTGGAGACCTGGGGCTGCCACTTTGCTTCGGAAGCTCCAGGGGTTCGCGGGAGACTTTTGCCGCCTGTTTTGCTCGCGCGACCCAAAGCAGGGCTCGGAGAAGGTGCCGGGAGCATGGTGGCCCCAAGTTCAAGGCTCCGCCTGCACCGTTCCCGCCCTGGGCTCTCGGAGCGGAGGGAGCGAGGTCGGGCTGAGCTGCCGCCGCCGTGCTGGAGCCGGGCAGGAGCGCGCCCGGGGCTGGGAGGCTCTTCCCGCCCGAGTCCTTGGCGGGAGAGCGCCTGCACGGGTCGAGGTGCGGGGCGGCGGGCCGCTTGCTGGAGTTCCCGGGACTCCGGGGAGGACGAGCGCGTGCACCTTGCCGGTGCGGTGCCCCCTGAGCAGCCCTGCCCTGCCATCTTGTCCCACGATGGCGCGGACCACCCTGGGCTCGGAGCTTGCACGTGAGCGGTGCCTGGGCAGGAGGCTGCGTCGGAGCTTGGCTCTCGTGGCATAAGCCGCTGTTTTTGGGGGTGGGGGGGAAAGCCACGTGGGCTTTATTGTCGTCCCGACCCCTTCCACCGCCAGAATCGTGGTGTAACTTGTAGGGAGTGAAATGAGATGTGCGCCCGGAGAGGAGCGTGGCCGCCGACTGTCCAGCAGAAGCGGGAATTTTGCATGAAGGTAGTGGTTATGGCAGGAAGTCCCGAGGTCCCCCCGGCCCCCCGTGCTGGGTCATTTGGGAGCCCGGGCCTGGGCCCCGGCCTCGTGGCTGCAGGGAGTGCAGAGGCTGTCAGCGTGAGCCGCGGCAGGTTGCAAAAGTGCAGGCTTTCTCCGCCCGAGCGTGCGGCGTGGCCGGCATCTCCGTGGCGGCCAGGAAGCGCTCTCGGTGCACTGTGGATCGGCGCAGGAGGGTCTTGACTTTAGGGTCCTCAGTCAGTGCTGCTTGTGGATGAAAAATTAAAATTTAGGATTAAGAAAGTGTGTGAAATCTTGGGAAAGTTGGCCTTTATACAGAGCTAAAATGCTGCCTCCCTGCCACGTGCTTCGGAAAGGAGATACCTCTCATTAGCATGTAGCTGCATCTGTAGCATTCAGTTTTAATTTTAAAAAATCGGAATAATTTACTGTGAAAGGGTTTTTTGGTAGCTTTTGTGAAGCTTAGCGTGAAGAACCTAAAACCGGTTTGACAATCCTTGAGCGAAAACTCAGTTTACAGAAAAATGTAGTTCAATTATCAACACGTGTACATCAATTTCTCCGTTGACTAACAAAGGTTTGTGTAATTATTTAAGTTATGCTTGAGTTTACCTTGATCATACTGATCCAAAGAAAAGTGCTTGAGGAAAGAAAGCGAAATTAAAGTGGAAAGTCTGCAAAGTACCAGGTAGATGTGTTCTCACTGTTGAATGGTTTCAGTGCCTTAGCTGTCTGAACATGAAGCTCCTTTATGAAGTGAGGTCCTAACTGGAAATTAGTCTTGCAAGATACATGCTAGAGAATTATTTCATAAGTTTGTAACTTGGACTGAGTTTGCCATTCAGAGATGGGCTTTCCTCGAGGAGACGATTTCTTATGAGCCAGCAGCATTTTCCTAACCTGAAGTTGCATGAAACACGTGTTATAAACACAAACGGAAATTAAAATACTTTTGAGATCCTGCCACCTGCTGGGTCAGTGTTCTTTAAGTATTGGTAGGTCTGTGAGCAAGGTCCTTGGCTTTCTTGGTTTTGCTTTATTTTTGATGGAGGCTGTAGGCTCGTGGACCACTGATTAGGGTGGGAAGGGTCAAGGTGTGGGGGAATGTGGATGAGACTGTTGCTTTCAGTTTGTTTTTCCTTCCTGTGTCGGGGGAGGGGAGGGGAGGAGGCCCCTCCCAGCAGCCTAGGCCCAGGACTAGGTCCCTGACTCTTCACTGTGGGAAGTTGTGATTCCTGTGTGGTCTTGGCTGTTGATAATTGGTTCTGACATTGGTGCTAGACATTCTTTGACTAGGTAGATGTGTGGTGTTGGTCTGGTGGTTTAAGAACTGGAGAGCAGGTCCCTTGGGGTGTAGATAACTTTCTTTTGTAGTATTGTAATAACCTGGTATGTAGTGCAGTTGATAGGATTGCAGGCATGTAAAAATAGCAAAAGAAAATTGGATTTTAAAAAATGGGTTGTTTCATTAGATGAGCTTAGTGAACTTTTAAGATTCTGCAAGTCAAATTGGGTGGGGAAGCAAGTCATTCATTGTTAGTTGGGTGTGTTCGGCTTGGATATCAAAAGGATTGGTTCTACAGCCACACCCCAATGTGCTATGCCTCTGATGAAATGTATTTAAGTGCCTCAGTGTAAGATCTCTTCTGATATTTGTGGTCTGTCCTGAGTTTACAGGGAATGAACCTGCACGTTTTATTAATCAAATTGATAATTTACTGTTTGACTTTAGCTACAGGCTGCTGAACTGATTGGGTGTGTCCTGATGTCCCACTTTCTTAGAAAGAACCTGACAGAAACAGTGATCTTGTAAAACTAATTTCTCAGATGCTTATGAAACCAATTTGTTAGCTGCTTTTTAACTGAGAAATTATGATTTGGGAATTTCCAAATACCTGAAATTTCGGTCCTGAACTTAACATCAATCTGTTTATCCTGAGAGCATCAGTAATTCCTGTCGGGCTATCTTTGTGGACCTCCGGTAGCAATAGGAAAAAAAAAACAGTGAAGGGAGAAATGGAGAAATCACTAATTCAACTATTAGTGCCATTATTTCCTATTTTAGATACTGCTTTTGTGTGCATATGTGTTTTTTTCAAGATTTGAAAACAAAGATATTTGTAGGAGTAAATCTAAAAATTGATTTTTTTACAATCTTTCCTGCACTCATATTGATGTGTAGTAAATGAGTTTTCTAATGGTTACAGAGTAGTTTTTTCTAGTTAGGTGTGAATGCAGGTGTGTTTGTGTGCTTTCATTTACTAAGTATTGATTATGCAGTAGAGGGTAATGCTTTTCTGGTTAAATGGCAATTTTACATTGTGAAGGATGTTTTAAATTTTTGTCTTTTTTCCTTTGTGTAATTTCATAGAATTAGGAGTGTTGTTAAGTTTTTCTTCAGGTTATGTGAAATAAAATGATATGGTCATAATTTCAGTAAGTGCTCATCTGGTTATTTATGAGTAGCTGTTTGTATTATTTTCTTTGATACTCTAGAGCCAAAATGTATTGCTTGTCTACAGTTTCTTTATCAAGAGACTGACATCTTAAAAACTAAAGCAAGAATGACTCTCTAAATAATTTCACAGCAATTAGAGAGACTGCTTCAGTGTAGGGCCATAGCTTGGGAAGCTGAACAGAAACTGACAACACACTAAGAATTTCCCTCCAGGACTTTGTCAGGCCTTGGGAATAGTTAGTGTGCGGTTTCCTGTTTCCTACTGGAGGTGCTAGTTAGAGGACTGTAAAGGTAGTACCACATTTTCATTTGGACGATTTAGAGCTAAACTTTTTGTGTGTCAGAAACAATTTACTTTTGTGGGTTATTTAACCTTCTAGGAATAAGACGTGTAGGAAGACGACCTGATCAACAACTTCAGGGTGAAGGGAAAATAATTGATAGAAGACCAGAAAGGCGACCACCTCGTGAACGAAGATTTGAAAAGCCACTTGAAGAAAAGGGTGAAGGAGGCGAGTTTTCAGTTGATCGGTGAGATTTCTGTTTTTAGAAAATCTTTACTGATTGTCAGTTCATAGTTGATATTAAGACAAAATTGTGAATTGGGCATCATGCTGGGCAGCAGTGGGACTGATGACATTTACTGGGTTTTCTTGGATTTTTCAAACTGAGATCTATGTAATGAAACACTTCAGTTGAGTTGCTGACCAGTTTCTTTGCTTTCCCTCCGCCCCTGAAAGGAAAGTGATGATGCTTTATAGCAAAACAAGTTACTAAAGATGCAGGTTAGATGTGGTTAGTTGGTTTTTTAAAGTATATTGGTAAATAATAGTTTTGCTTGGCTTTAATATAAATAATGAAAATATTTGTGGCCTAGTAGTGATATTTTGGAACAGGGTTGGAGACTATCTAACACATGGGCGTAGGAAAGCATAAGAAATTCAGTTGGTCTGCACTGGGCTAATATTAAAACCTAATATTACCTGTGGCCCACAGATGATGTTACAAACAAGTCGTTGGCAGTAAGGTTTCCTGCCTTTGTGGGGATTCCAAAAGCAATGTTCTTGTTTGGGGGATGGAACCCTCCTAGCTCAGATTTCCTTTTTCTGTTAGAAATAGAATTTCCTAAAACAAGTACTTGTGTTTAACTGTTGGTAGGAGCCAGTAAATATGTTTTTGAACGTTTGAATGAATTTTCTTGTTTTTTTGGAAGCTATGAAGTCTTTTAATTTTTTAATTTGTATTGTAGGCCTATAATTGATCGACCTATTCGAGGCCGTGGTGGTCTTGGAAGAGGTCGAGGAGGCCGTGGACGTGGAATGGGCCGAGGAGACGGATTTGATTCTCGTGGCAAACGTGAATTTGATAGGCATAGTGGAAGTGATAGATCGTAAGTCTTATATTGGTTTTTATTTTATGTTTACATTTTAATGCATTTTATTTCATAAATAAAATTTGACTTTCTAGAACTAAAGAGTGTTATGTTAACTCAGTTTTGTTAGTTCTTTTTCCCATTACAGTGGTCTGAAACATGAGGACAAACGCGGAGGGAGCGGATCTCACAACTGGGGAACTGTCAAAGATGAACTCACGTTGGTATTCTGATTGTTTGCAGTTTTTAAAGTTTAGCATTTTAGAGGCTTAGTTAAACGTTTATTAAATTTGGTTCCTGAGACAAAATACTGTACTAAAAGATAATGTCTTAAGAGATGTATATGGGCTATAGTGTATCAAAATGACTGATTATTCAGTACATTATAGCTTTTCCTGGAATTTTACCTGGAGATTATTAGTGGTTCTTGGTTTCTTTGTGTCTTAATAGTCCTTTTCCAGTTATTAGCATTTTGCTTCTTAAACTTGTAAGTCTGCTACGAAGAACTCTTTGGCTACATGTAAATGGACCTAGATGCTTTTCTTTTTCTTTCTTTCCTTAGAGAGTCCCCCAAATACATTCAGAAACAAATATCTTATAATTGCAGTGATTTGGATCAATCAAATGTGACTGAGGAAACACCTGAAGGGGAAGAACACCCAGTGGCAGACACTGAAAATAAGTAAGTTCCTTAGCGCGTGCTGGTAATGCTTCAGCTGTGGAACTGACTTGGGTTGTTACTAGGAAGACAACTGAAGATTTGATAGATTTTGAACCAATTAGGCCAGAATATTTAAGGGATTCAAATGCTATTTAGAAGGATATATGATTAATAATTTACATAATTAAAAATTAAAAAGGAACATTCTGATGTAGTTATTTATTTTGTCATTTGACTGTTACCATGCATATAAAAAGTTAAGGATTATGTGTATTAGAGTAAAACCTGTTAGCTGTAGTAGAGAATGGGGAATAAGATGACATGTATTTGATCCGATTACTTTTTGTACTGATATATCAAATTGGTGGGAACTGGAAAATAATTAGATTCTAAAAAATTATGACCAAGTTGTTACAATTTCTGGCATAAAGAACTTTGACAGTTGTTTGGGGTGCCATGCGTCCCTGACTTGATAGGTCATGTTTAAAATGCACACACATTTCTAGCCAGTCAGTAGCCATGTGTAGTTGACAGGAGACAGGGTAGGAGATAGAACAAGAAATTAGTTTTATCTGTTTTCCTCCATTGACGTTAGAATTTGGGACATAACATTACCTGAGAAAATGTTATCAGGAACCCCAAAGATCAAAATATGTAACTAGCTCACTAATTTAACCACTTTTTTAGTTAGGCAGATGACTTTAATAGTTTTTATTTTTCCAAAGTAGGCATATTTGTTTTATAAAGTTTCAACTTAACCTGATAGAGATCACTTAAACACTTTACTGTGGTTTTCATCTACCTAGGCAGAAGCTACTTGTCAGTCTTAAACATTGATTTAAGGGCTCAGATTATATAGATTATTTGGGGTAGTGATCTTGTTCTAGGCTTTTTATGTTTGACACACGTATGGGGTGCTATCAGATTGGGGTGATTGGCATATCCAGCACATTATTTCCTTGTGTTGTATATTTGTAAATACAATTTTGTCAACCCTAGTGGAACGTTGGAATTTACTCCTTCTGTACCTGTTGGCCAGCCGTTCTCTGTCGTCCCTCGGCCTCTGGAAACCACTGTTCTTCTCCACTTCTGTGAGATCAGCTTTTTTTTTAGCTTTCACATCTAAGTCAGAATGAGAATATTTTTCTGTCCCTGACTTTTTTTTTTTAATTATTTATTTGAAAGGTGGAACTACTCAGAGAGATGGAGAGATCCTAATGCCCTGATTTACCCCACAAATGACCACAACAGCTAGAACTGGGCAGTTCTGGTGTTAGGAGCCTGAAACTTCTTCCAGATCTTTCTCCATTGCTTTTCCCGGCCTTTAGCGGAGAGCTGAGGGAAGTGGAGCCTGTGGGACTAAAGTTGGTGTTCATGTGGGATGCTAACAGCACAGGCACTGGCTTATCCTGCTATATGCCACAGCAGTGACCTCCCTGGTTGAGTAATGTTTTGTTGATTCCAAACCATGCTTTCTTGTTCCATTCATTTGTTGATGGGAATATAATGATTCCATAACTTGCCTGTTGGGGGTAGTGTGCAGCAGCAAACAAGAGGGTATGGCTCTAAAGTATACTGACTTGATACATGCTGAGTACTGGCATTGGTGAACTCTATGGAGTTCTTTAGTTAAGAGGTACCTACATACTAATTGGTATTCCCAATACTTTGTGTGAACTCCCCATGTTTTGGATTCTCATCAGTATTTGTATTTTTTGTCCTTAGATGGTAGATACTCTGACTGGGATTAGATGATGTCTCATAATTTTTGATTTACATTTATTGTTGTTCGGCATTTTTCATGAAATAATTTACTGGTTTGGTTAATGCCTTATCAGTTAGGTAGTTTACCAGTATTTCTCTCATTTATATGTTTTATTTCTTTGAAAGTTGGCAGGGGGAGGAGCACAATGACTGAATTGGCTATATGGGATGTCTACTTGTGTCCTGGCTGTTCCACCACCCACTTGTGGCCTGGGAAAGTAGCAGTGGGTAGCCCAAAGCCTTGGGACCCTGCACCTACATGTGAAATCTGGAAAAACCTCCTGGCTTCAGATCAGCTCAGCTCCAGCCATTGTGGCCATTAGAGTAAACCTCAGCCAACGGAAGATCTCTTTCCTACTCTCTGTAAATCTGCCTCTCAAAAACAAACTCTTAAAGTCAGAATTGGGTAGGGGTGGACGAAAGGGATCTTCCACCAGGTGGTTCATTCAGCAAATGGTCCCATGCCACTGATGGCAGGGCAGAGCCAGAAGCCACAGATGGATCTCCCAAGTTGGTGTGGAAGAAGGGGCCAGGGAGTTGGGCATCCTGTGGCACATCACTGCAGGGCTGGACTAGAAGTGGAATAGTGGATCCTGGACTCCAGACCTGAGTGTACAGATAGGTTGCTGGCCTCTCCCAGTCTTCACTGTTGACTGTTGGCTTTGTGTGCACAAGTGTTCCATTTTGATGTAATCCTATTTTGCTTTTGCCATTGTTTTCATTGTAATATCCAAAATACTTTTTCCCAGATCAGTGTTCTAAAGTGCTTCCTGTTTTATTCTAGTAAAGTCAGTTTCAGGTCTTAACATTTAAGTCTGATCTCTTTTGAATTGATTTTGTGTGTATGGTGAGAGATGAGAATATAATTTTATTCTGAATACGGATACCCAATTTTCCCCACCAGCATTTATTGGAAGACTGTTCTTTCTGTATGAAGTAGGATCTTGGTACATTTAAAATCAGTTGGCTATAAATGCATGGATTTATCTGGGGGTTCCTTGCTTTAGTAGTAGTTATTTCTGTGTGGGAAGGATGTTATTTAAAAAGTTTGCCTGCTTTTCAAGGCTTAACGAGGCTGAAGCTTGAGCCCTGGAATTGCGTCTTGTTTCCCCATATGAATGGCAGGGGTCCAAACATTTTGAACTGTTATGTGCATCCCTCCCAGGATGCACTGCAAGGAAGCTAGGTCAGAAGGGGACTAGCTGGGAATTGAACCCATACTTGGGTGAGATGTTGATTCCCTGAGTGGTGGTTTAACATGCTGTGCCTTGACATCTAACCCATTCATTACTGTAGGAAGTTTTGAGGTAAAATTTGTCAAACAATAAAAGATGACACTGAAAGAGCTCTTTGAGTAACTAGGGCTAACCAGATCACTTGGTTTGGAAGCAGGCTCCCAAAATAGCAGGTAACTGGTGAAAGTTGGATATTGAAATTAGATGGAAATAATGGATTCCTAGGCCCCTGTGTTATTTTCTGTGAAAAGAATAAGGGATAATATTGACTAGTTAGTAACTTGAGAATTTTATTTGTAAATAACTGGATCGGTGTTAAATATTTAAGCCAGTATGTATAAGAAAGCTGATGTAAATGAATTCCAGTTTGGGGCTGGTGTTGTGGCAAGGCTAGTTAAGCACTGATTGTGATGCGAGCATCCTATTTGTGTGCTGCTTCGTGTTCCTGCTTCACTTAAATCCCTTTCCTTTCTAAATGTGCATAGGAAGACGGCCAAAAGTGGCTCAGGTAGTTGGGCCCTTGTCGCACCCACACAAGAGATCCAAAATGGAGTTAATATTAATGATAGCCTCCTGGCTTACAGGCTCCCCTGAGCTGGCTGTTGCAAAACATTTGGCAAGTGATGGAAGATCTCTTTTCTCACCCTTTCCCCCAAATCTCAGTCCTGACAACAAATGTGGCTTACCTGGCTAATATTCCACCTCCAACTGTTGGCATCCCATGTGAGTGCTAGTGTGTCCCGGCTACTCCACTTCCCATCCAACTCGCTGCTTGTGGTCTTGGAAAGCAGCAGAGGATGACCCAAGGCTTTAGCACCCTTCACCTACCTCTTCTGGGAGACCCGGAAGAAGCTCCTGGCCTCAACTTGGCTCTGGCTGTGTGTCCATTTGGGGAGTAACCAGTGACTGGAAGATGTTTCTCTCCTCTGCAAAACTGCCTTTGTGATCAGAATAAAATCTTAATAAATGTATTTTACAGAATTGGTAAAGCCAATTTAAGATTGTGTACTGCTAGTAATTTACTTAAGTTTAGGAAAAACCATTCTCAAGTTACCTATACTTTGATTAATTAACAAGTATGGAATTCTTGGTTTCTATTATGTTAGATATTAAGTTATAAACAGGGTGGTGATACTCCCATCCTTGAATAATGGTTATGTAAACATCAATCAGCCAAGACTAATTATAAATTGGAAATAACTATGTAAATCTTATAAGCCCTTTATCAGGTGTAAACTTAAGTGTCTTTTCACAGGGAAAACGAAGTGGAAGAGGTAAAGGAAGAGGGTCCAAAAGAAATGACTTTGGATGAGTGGAAGGCAATTCAGAATAAAGACCGGGCAAAAGTGGAATTTAATATCCGAAAACCAAACGAAGGTGCAGATGGGCAATGGAAAAAAGGATTTGTTCTTCATAAATCAAAGAGTGAAGAGGTAAAATCAAGTTTTGTAGTAGTATTTGAAAGTATTTAGATGCGACTCATAAAGTTGAAAATTGAATTAACAGTATGTATTTTAAGTAGATATTTTAAAGACTAAATGTTTTGTTAAAAAAACTATGTAGGATCATTTGAGACAAATTTTTCTAAAGGAATATAAAATATACATTTTGGCAATACATTTATTCACTTCTTTAATCTGTAAATGTATTGAAAATGGAAGTGTCTTTTAAAAACCAGTCAGTGGAATATCATAGGTATTGTTTAAGCAAAATACTAATTCTTTCCAAAGCTGTGGTTATAATTTCTAAGTCTTGCCTAATTGAATACTTTTTGGAATTGGGGACTGTTGCACCACAGTACCAGTCCCATCTTAGCTGAATCTTTAAAGGGACATTGTTAGGTTGTATCAGTGGCATTTTTAGATGGCTAAACCAAGAAGCAAAAGGGGCCTCTTCAATGATTCAATTTTTAAAAAATTTGAACGACAGGATTACAGATTCCATCTTCAATGCTGCAACAGCCAGAACTGGTCCTGGCCAGAGCCAGGAACCAGGACCTTCCTTTAGGTCTCCCATGTGCATAGAAGAGTCCCAAGTACTTGAGAGTCATCTTCCATTGCTTTCCCAGACAGAGCAGTAGGGAGCTGGATCTGAGGTGGGGCAGCCAGGATGCTTGTGCTCACACCTGCTATGGCATAACGCCAGGCCCTTTATAAAGCACTTCTTGTTACATCTTTGGAGTTGTTAGTGTCCCTGGTAAGGCAAAACAATTTATGATTGTAGAACCATGCAAGTTTGTCTTAGAATAATTATTCATTTTAAGTGATTATTGAACTGCCTATATTTGTAGATTCACCTAGGGTAAGACATTTTTGTTCTGCACTGTGGTTCTAATTGGATTTTCCGCCCCCAGAAATTTGATGTCTGTAAGATTCTGGTTGTAATTTTGGATGATTTAATACTATTCTGAAGTCTCCTTCTTTAAAAGATCTATGTATTTGAAAAGAAAAGCAGAGAGACATATTCCCTATGTTGATTCATTTCACAGTAGCCGTGACTGGACTAGGTGGAATCCTGGAGCCAAGAGTTTGATCCAGTTGGCCCGAGGGGTGGCAGGACTCGACTGCTTGAGTCCTCGTTCTCTGCTTTCCGAGGGGCATTAGCAGGGAGCCAAGTCAGGCACGGTGGCCAGGGCATGACCTGGCAGGGATGTGAGCGTCCCAAGCAGCAGCTTGCTGCACTGCACCATAATGTTCACCCAGTGCCCGGAATGCTCCCTAGAACTTAGGTTAGGTATCCTGATTTTGTACACTGAACTTTGACAGTAGTGATGGTGTTTTTCTCATCCATTGTTTTGATTGCTATAGTTTAAATCACCTGTAGTCAAATAGCTTAAAAAAATGCTAAATGGAAAATATAAGAACTATTACACTACAGCAAGTTTAAATTGTAATGAAGCTTAAATTCATTATCAAGAGCTTGAGCAAATCTCATGCTCTCCTGCTTTGTTCCCTCTAATGTGAATCATTCCTTGGGCTAACCTGTCCACGCTGGTAGACACTAAGGTGCCCTGTATATAGTAACATGCAGCATTGCTTGTTATTGGTGGGTCCTGACAGCTGCTAGGGAAGGCTTAGCACATATTCCCTCTGGAGGAGTGGAGACTGTGATGTTCAAGGTAATTTTTATTATTAAAGCAGTTTGAAGATGCTAAGTTGTGAAATTGGTTATGAAACTAGAATGTTTTCAGACTTCTGAATTTAAGTTTTGCTTTGAAGCTCTCTAGATAAGCTGGAGGTAGGAGAACTTAATATAAGTTGGGTATCTTTCATCTGGATTTCCTTTAAGACCAGATTTTTTTGGTAATATTTATTTATTTTTATTGGGAAGTCAGACTTGCAGAGCAGAGACAGAAAGATCTTCCACCTGCTGGTCCATTTGCCAAGTGGCCACAACAGCCAGAACTGAGCCAATGCAAAGCCTGGAGCCAGCAACCTCCGGGTCTCCCACTTGGGTGCAGGCTCCCAAGGCTTTGGGCTGTCCTGGACTGCTTTCCCAGACCACAAGCAGGGAACTGGATGGGAAGTGGAGCAGTGGGGACAGGCTTCTCTTGCATAAGGGATGCCAGCGCTTGCAAGTGAGTATTTACGATTTTGTATCATTCCCTATTAACCAGTGGCCTTCACTTGACATTCTAGGCTCATGCTGAAGATTCGGTTATGGACCATCATTTCCGGAAGCCAGCAAATGATATAACATCTCAGCTGGAGATCAACTTTGGAGACCTAGGCCGCCCAGGACGTGGTGGCAGGGGAGGGCGAGGTGGACGTGGGCGTGGTGGACGTCCAAATCGTGGCAGCAGGACTGACAAGGTAGTTTTTGACTTCTTTTTCTAAGTGATTGTAGAGACCTTTTATGGTAAATCAGTGGTTAATTTTTTTGAGGATGTAAAAAGTAGAAAACATAACCATGCCTTCTAGAAATTTCATTTTAGATTATAATTTTGTTTGACTAACACAAATGAGTTATTGCTACACTTTATGAATCTTTTTCGATGGTACTGTACTAGGGATGTAGATTCCCTATGTTGTTACTATGTTGAGATGCCCATTTGTAGAGGAAATCGCATCAACTCTGCCTTTCTTTGTAAGATCTGCCTGGATACCAGTCTGTTCCTTTTGCTTGAAGGACATTATATGTAATGTCCGGCCCTGGTAAATGCATTTATCCTTTTGAGCACCTAAAGAATAGTTATCAGTAAAATACTTTGGTCTGCTTTCAGTGACCATGTCTAAGCCAAAGTATTAACTTTTCATTAACTCTAACTTGAGCAATTTTTTCTTATGGTTCAGCTTGGAAAATCCTCTTGAATTGTCAGTACCTGATGAATTTGGAGGCAGGTCTGCTTGGTTCAGTCTTACCTATAATTGATTACAGTGCTAGGTTACTGTTATGAATTGAATTGTTAATGATACAGTGTTGTTTCTTCCTTTGACATCGGTTTTGTGTGTCGCTCTTCAGTACATTTTTGGGTCAGTTTTGTGTGTCCAGTAGCAGCTGAATCTCTTCATAGTGTGAATGCTGCCTAAATAGTTAATTAATTGGTTGCTTATGCTTTCACATTAATGCTGTTCTTGTTTGTCAAATAGAAAAAGTGTAAGAAAACCAAACTGCAAGTATATGTATCCCATGTAAATCTCCATGTGTGATTTATTAGGAAAACTAAGACAACTTCTGCTTAGTACCAGAAAATTCAGTTTGGTATGTAAATGTAGGCATTGGCAATGTGTTTTCATCATCTGAGAGCCTGGTTAATGAAATTTTTTTTGTTGTTTCAGTCAAATGCTTCTGCTCCTGATGTGGATGACCCAGAGGCATTTCCAGCTCTGGCTTAACTGGATGCCGTGACAACCCTGGTTCCTCTGTGGACCCTCCTGTTCAAAGCTTTTGCATGCTTAAGGATCCCAAACGACTAAGAAATTTAAAACACAAACAAAAAAGACTGTCATTCATACCATTCACACCTAAAGACTGAATTTTATCTGTTTTGAAAATGAACTTCTCTCGCTACACAGAAGTAACAAATATGGTAGTCAGTTTTGTATTTAGAAATGTATTGGTAGCAGGGATGTTTTCATAATTTTCAGAGATTATGCATTCTTCATGAATACTTTTGTATTGCTGCTTGCAAATATGCATTTCCAAACTTGAAATATAGGTGTGAACAGTGTGTACCAGTTTAAAGCTTTCACTTCATTTGTGTTTTTTAATTAAGGATTTAGATGTTCCCTCAATTACAAACTGGTTTTAAATATTGGACATAATATTGGTTTTAATACCTGCTTTGCGTTTTCACACATGGTCAACTGGGACATGTAAACTTTGGTTTGTCAAATTTTATGCTGTGTGGAATACTAACTACTTTATGTATTTTAACTTAGTTTTAATATTCTCATTTTTGGGGGAAAATCTTTTTTCACGTCTCATGATAGCTGTTATATATGCTGTATCTTTATATACAGAAATACCAGTACTTGAACAAATTCAAAGCACATTGGTTTATTTAACCCTTGCTCTTGCATGGTTCATTAGGTTCAAATTATACCTAATTCACAATTTAAACTATAATTACTTATAAAAAAACATGTGACTTTCCCGTTTCAAAAACCAAACTAGACACTCTGTGATAGTTGTTTTAAGATACTTCTTATTGCTAGAAACATCCTGTCAAGTGAAGTAGTTCTATGGGTGTGGGCTCTTCCTTCCTTCCCCTTACCAGGGTAAGTGGAATAAGTTGAGTTGGCTGATATTTAAATTGTCCTATAAGTGTCTGGCCACTTGGTATGATTTGTGTGTGCGTGAAAGTTCCCAAATCAAAATAATCCATAATCAACAACCCTTCAGCCTTTCCTTGTTATGAAGAAACCAAAGGGTACTGGTTATTTTAGTCAGATGGGCGAGTATTTAAATTTTTGGAATCTGGAAAGCAGACAGTTTTACTTTGTAAGGTTGGAGCAGCAGCACCATCCCTGAAGTGTAACCCAGAAATCTTAGTGTTTCTCAATTTCCTAAATTGCTATTAATTGGTCTTCAGTTGATGGATGAATGTTCCACAAAAGTGGTGGTTTTCCCTCTTCCATTAGGAAGTTAGGTAAGTAATTTTTCCTAGAAAGGGAGTATCACTAAATTGTGGCTAGAATAAAGAACAAGTTTTTAGGGTTTTCAAAATATTCTGCCACATTTAAGGTATTGAGTGCTGGCACAAAAATTTCAATGCTTTTTCTACTTCTCTATGATAGTATGGAGATTCAATCTAAAACATCTGCCATTCAGCTGATTGATTGGTTCTGTTCTCACATAGTCTAAAACTGGTACCAGACAATAGTTGTTGATTGGTATTTGAGTCTACTTGTTTACCTAGTAGTTTGGCATCTTAGGAAGGAGGTACTTGTTTTTTAACGATGGATACGTTTGTGCTGGTGTTTTGGATCTTACGATGTTGAACACGTTCTGCACTGGTGCTAATGCCTAACATAGTTTTATATTTCATGCCTGCTACCCAGAGGCAAGTATTGACCCCTCTTGAAATTGCAACAGAAGACACTTCTGGATCAGTGTGTTTAGACTTCAGGTATCTAAACCATTTCCAAACCTGTGACATGTTTATAAACCATAAATCAACAACACTTTGAGATAACTGCTACTGAAGACTCCTCTGTCAGGAATTGTCACTAAGGAATACATAGCAATATCTGATATGTTGCAAGCTTTCAAGCTATCCTAAGCTTGGTAAAAGTTGGTCCATTAGTTGTGTCTGATGGATGTAAGTTTGCCTCTTAGTTAACTTTGTCAAGAGCTAAAACTGTGAACCTAACTTTCTCTTATTGGTGGGTAAAAATGAAATAAAGATTTATTTTCATGCTCACTTAAAAGCATAACAGAGAACAAATAGGAGCCCATTTATTGTCACGTGTTTTTATATTGGGAAAGTTGTATTGTAGAGATGAATTGTAAGGATTGGCCAGTGGGCATTTGAATGAATTTTAAAAAATTTTTAATAGTCAAATTTCGGTATGATACTTTAAAGAATCCCTTAATATATTAAGATCCCTAAAACACTGACATTTTCTCACCTTTTTAAAAATTTATATTTTTTAATGGAAACGGTGGTCAAGGTTGATGTTCTTTAAGGTGGTTTGCGTTATTAGCTGAATACTATTTTTAGACCTATGATTTAAGTTTGTCCCTAGGTATTAACAGGTTTTTTCCCCCCCATTTATTTATTTATTTGAAAGGCAGCGTTATTGGGGGTAGGGGGTTAGAGTTTCTAGTCTTCTGTTGGTTCCCTTTCCAAATGGCCATAGTGATGGGCGGGGGGCCAGGCAGACAAACTAGGATCCTAAAACTCCATCCAGTTGTCTGGTATGGATAGCTGGGGCTTAGATACTTGAGCCATCCTCTGCTTTAGGTGTATCAACAGGAGACTGAATAATCGCAAGTAGAGCAGGGGGAACTTGAGCTGATGCCCTTTTGGGATGCTGATGGTAGCTTAAACCCACTGTGTCCCCATGTCCTAATTCCTATACTCAAGCTTTTTTTTTTTTTCCAAGTAAATAACATCCCAGGGTGGTATAACATGCTTAAGACTTGCCTTTTGGCATGGGTTTGCAGGGAGACATGTAAGAATTCATTGTAATTATGTTTATGGTAGGCATGGCTGCATTGAAATAGTCTAAAGAAAGATACAGGGATTTAATTAAGTATGATACTTACTGTAGGAGTTGAAAAGTACAAACAGCACCAACCTTTTTTGAAAATTAAGACTACCAGAACCTGCTGTCTTCAGAGATGAAATTATGCAGATATATATGACATTTAGCCCATTTGCTAACTTGCACAGCAAATTTTATGCCTCAGGTGGATGCAGTTTGTGAAGAAGGAATAGGGTAACTCCTCAGTCGTAAAATCTGGCCCTGCCAAAAAGCAAGCACGAAATTCAAAGAATCTGTAACAGGCTAAATTTAAGCTGATAGTCATATGGGCTGTGAATGCTGTTACTGGTATCCAAATGGTTCTTGAGAGAAAAAGGATTTCCTACTCTTAATACTTTTGATTCTAACTGCAACATTTGCAATTATATTGAGGTTAAGCCTACTGCTTTTAGCAAAATAACATTTGCAAGAAGGAGTAGTTACACGGCTATGGCTAATACGGCAGTTTTTGGAAATTGGAATTGTTGCTGTCTGCCCAGCCATGACCTGGACTTAATTTCTGCCTTAAGTACACTTTGATTTTGACATTTAGACTTTCAAGTTCAAATTTGGAAGCTAAATGAAAAGCAATTAAAGATAGGTATTTCAAACAAAAATTCAATAGTATAAGGAAAGTAAGGTGATGACCTCAACATGAAAAGTTTAAGTTCACAAACTGGTAATAATACAAAGGAAAGGTCTTAGAACTATTGAATGCCAAATCTGAAAGTTCTAACACTGTGCGAAGTGCTGTAATAAAAGCAGGCTATCCCATGGCCTGTTTTTATGTCCCTAAGGATTCTGAAGAGCCAACTGTAAGGAACTAACCTTGAAGGAACATGAGTAGCTCACATCCCGAGACATTAGGCTCTTTCCTGAAAGTGTTGACTGATCCCTGCTCTATGCTGCTATTTTCTGGGTCAACATGGTAACCTTCAGAGTTTAGTTCTAGGTACAGATTTAAGTACTACAGAATGGAAGTTGTGAAATTATTTTAATACTAGCTTTCATAATTAGGGACAGGATTACAGTTAATATTTAGTATTTAACAATTGATGGCACTTTTCAGATTAGTGCTAGCTTGTTGAAAATTTGTACATTCTATATAGGAAAGAAAACGTTTTAATCTCATAATCTGACCTGGTGACCTCATAGTTAATACCCTCTTAAGTCATTTCCTAGAGCTTACAAATCCATTAGGCATGAGTAACTTTTGTGCTATTGAATACTAAGTAACTGGGAGTCCTTTGCTTTTAAGTGAAAGAGATAAATGCAAAATACTAAGTGTGGGTACTTTGTGTTAATCCAGTAATGTTTGTCCCGTTTTCTGTTTGGATGGGGAAGGTGTCAGAAGGTGTCGCAGTACTTACTGCACTTAAATGGTTACTTTGTACTTGGAAGATACCAGTTTGTATTAGGTCATCAGTTCTGATGAGGTGACCTTGTGGCTTAAGTTGTAATGACAGCAGTGTGAGAAAGAAGGGCTGCAACTCAGGAGTTTGATACTGTGTTACCAAGTAGAGGAAATGAGAGTGGTTTTTGGACAGGTGGAATGGTTTGTGCTAAACTTTGAAGAAATGACATTTCCAATTGCCCAGAGAGAGAAATCTAGAACTCAAGTTTACTTGAATTTTGACATCGGAATGTCCTGAGTTGTGTCACATGAAAGTTAAATATTCTAATTAGCCAAAGAGTGGTATCTGAGAAATAATTTTGTTTTGGGAACTTTGATGTTCAAATCCTTGATTAACACCTGGAGTATAAAAATATGCAAAGAAAGATTGCTGCATTTGGCAGCCACACTCTGATGCTGTTTAGACAAGCATGGGCGGTTTGTCTAGTGGCTCAGGCCACTAAGGCTGTTGCAGGAGTGAAAGCACTAAATACATTTGCAAAGATGGCTGGTTTGGTTTTTCCCTGTGGCTAGACATGTTTAGGCCTTCATGATTGGTGAACTAAATACTGATACAGCTTTTTGTTTGGAGATGACCGACTTACTTGTATGTTTTCCTTGGAAATTGCAGAATTTCTAGTGAAACATACACCATTAAAATCTTTACAGATAATGTGGTTTCAATTTGATTTTTTTTCCCATACATGCTTACCAAAGGTTTAAGCTTGGTAATGTCTGAATTGGGAACTTCCAAAGAATATACGGGAATCCTAGATTATTCACTAGTTATGGAAAAAAAGATAAGCCTTGCAGGTATGTTGTGTGCATGACACTGCTGTATTTTGTTCATAACAGTATGCCTTTGAAGACAGGCATGTAGTAGCTACCAACAAAATCCAGCAGTGTGCTGACAGTTGGACTGCCCCTTGCATCTGCAGCAAATGCCAGAGCTGAGGAAGTTCGTTGACTGAAGAGTAGTGCTTTGAGTACCATGTAATGTGAGAATAGCATAGCATCTAAGAAGTTCTCTTCAGGAGAAAAGAGTTTAATAATAGAGAAAATTGCCACTGAATTGTTGATGGAACAACGTAACGTTTCCCAGTTTGAGTGGGCACAGATGTTTCCTTTTCCAGAATCTGTCTTCTGCTATTTGAGGTTATTAGAAAGGAACCAGATATCTTTTTAAAAGGGAAGGTAACACTCTAATCTTGTAAGCAGGCCTAAAGTGGATGTAATTTTCAGAGTGATCTCTGCAGCCCCTGTGAAAGTTAAGCTGCTATAGACAGACCAGAAAACATGAACCACAGGGAGCTGTCTGAATGTTTACAGAAACTCCAAGGAACACACCCAAAGTGTAAATAGAAGTGGACAAGAAGGTGAACAAATATTTTATACAGCATTGTGAAAAGGCAAATGATTGTTTTTCTTTTACTCCCCTTTTTGGTGGAATAAATAAAGGAGGATTTCTGTTTCTGAATGAAACCTTGGGAAGTCCTATTTTTACCTTGAGAGTATGTAGAGCTCTCCTGCTGCTTGTTCAGGGCCACACACGCAAACATCCTCAGGTTTTGCAGTCCATGTATATGAACGTGCTGTGAATATGAATGCATGATAGCAAGTGAATTGGCTAAGGAACAGGTGTTTTTGTTACAAGTGTTTAGTTTTGCTTTATAGTTTCCAACAGCAAAAAATAGTATTTTTCCTTCTTGACATTCAGACCTTTTGATAATTTGCTTTCCAAGGATTTCAGTCACTTTTATTTCCTGGGTTCCTATTGCCTTTCGGTGTAAAAACAAGCTAAACTAGGAAAAACTAGGGTATTTTGAGCCAGCAACCACATGACTGCATGTAAGTGTGTGTGTAGAGAATGAAGTCTGACCTACTTTAGAATGGTGTACTTTGTTTTAAAAAAAAATGACCAGCAGGAATGTATGGGACCAATTACCACAGAATGAAGGGAAGACATTTTTGTTTGAACAACCTGATCATGTTGACTCAATTGCAGCTCTTTGCTTAAGAAACGGCCTTTGGGCCTGGCGCAGTGGCCTAGCAGCTGAAGTCCTCACCTTGAATGCGCCAGGATCTAATTCTGGCAGCCCCACTTCCCATCGGGCTCCCTGCTTGTGGCCTGGGACAGCAGTTGAGGATGGCCTTTGGATCATCTCAGCTTCAACCATTGCAGCAATTTAGGGAGTGAATCATTGAACAGATCATCTTCATATATCTGACTTTGCAATAAAATAAGCAAATCTTACACAAAAATGGCCTTTCTGTTAAGGAAAATGATCAGATAAGTTGGGTTAAGTTGGTTTAAGGATTTATTTATCTTAAGGATTTGTTTTGGAGAGGAGCAAAGTCAGGAAGATCTTATGTCTGCTGATTCACCCTGTAAGTGGCCACAAAGGCCAGAGCTGAGCTGATCTGAAGCCAGGAACCTCTTCCAGGTCTCCCACATGGGTGCAGGGTCCCAAGGCTTTTTGGGCCATCTTCAACTGCTTTCCCAGGTTACAAGCAGAGCTGGATGGGAAGTGGGACGGCCAGGATTAGAACTGCTCATATGGAATCCTGGCGCGTGCAAGGCAAGTTCTTTAGCCACTAGACTACTGTCCCGGGTCCCAGACTTATTCCTGTTGGAAGGGCAGATTAACAGGAGAGACGGATCGCCCATCTGCTGGCCCATTTCCCCGCAAGTGGCTGCATTGGTTGGAACTGAGCTGATCCTAAGCCAGGAACTGCTTCTGGGTCTTCCATATGTGTGCAGGATGCCAAGACTGTGGGCCATCGTCTGTCTTTCCAGGCTGCCAACAGGGAGCTGGAAGGGAGCAGCAGGGACACGAATCTGCCCACATGGGATCCTGACATGTTCAAGGCAAAGACAGCCACCGAGCCATCATGCTGGGCATTATGGGTTTTGTTTTTGTAAAAGTTATTTGAAAGAGCTTCCATCTGCTGCTCTCGCCAAATAGCTGCAGTGGCTGAGACTGGGCCAGGCTGAACCCAGGAGGCTGCAACGCCAGTCAAGTCCCAAGCATTTGAGCCATCTTTAGCTGCTTTTCTGAGACACGTTAGTGGGAGCTGGATTGGAAGTGGAGCAGCTGGGACTGAAAACATACTCATGGCATGCTCACATGTAAGCAGAGGTTAGCCCGCTGCCCTGAAATGCTGGCTCTGGTTACAGCTGTTCTAATTAAGAAGTGAGACCATAACTGGTTACTTTGTCCAAGACCTAATGTGTAATTTCAAATACTGCATTTGTCAGTTTCCTTAATATTTCTCCTGTGGCTTGTACTTTTATTGCAGGATTTAGATTAATCGAATAAATCATCCAGTTTAGGTAGGCTTGTTTTGGTGACATTTTTTAGTGGCTTTTAGGTTTACTATTTGAGAAGCAACAATAAACTACAAGTATGGAAAGAAACAGCAGGCTTTCATTGCTTAGTAAAAACTAAAAACATTTTAGTGAAATCAGCTATATTCATCTGCAGTTAAAATGTTAATAAATACAAATTTGTAGAGCAGTCATTTGCATAGAGTGGAGTTAGAGTGCAGTTGTCTGGGTGCCTGACAATAATACTTACGCTAACGACTGACAGAAACTTCGTGCACTGAGGAATGTTGTAGACGTACCAGTCTTGTTTTGTGTTGCTGCAACAATACCCGGGTTTCCTTTGTAAGGAAAACAAGTTTGTTTGGCTCAGGGTTCTGAATGCTGGCAGGTTCAGGATCTGGTAGCTGCGTTTGTTGACTTCACTCATGCTGATGTGGAGAATCCCCAGGCATGGGGCGGCATCTCAGGGCAAGACTCAGTGCAGGACAGGGGAGGCAGCGCTCCCCTCAGCAGCCCATTGGTCCTCTCATGAAGGCCTCATTCCCTAAGTCATTCCCATAAAGTTCCCGCATAACCTCAATGGCATTTAGATCACAGGAGATGTTATCATGATTAATTCCTACTGGAATGGGGGCTTATCTCCATAGACTTCGTTAAGTAGCTTCGTTTTGATGAGCCATCACCTCAATTTTAACCTTAAGGTTTTCAACCCCACCACTCCTGATTATGTGACATTGCCATCTAACAGGAATACTAATGGTTGAAGAATGTGCTGGACATGGTGAAGAATGAAAAGAAAGTTGGCCACAAGGAAAGTAGTGTCTCTGGAACCACTCTTATGGTTCTTTGACCAGAACTTCATTGTGCTTTAATGGCTTTTTAAAAGATGCATTTATTTTTTATTGTAAAGTCATATATATAGAGAGAGAGAGAGGAGGAGAGAGAGCTTTGTTCAACTTGTACAAGCCTGTCTAAAAAGAAGTGGTGTGGCTGATGGTGCAGGGGGTTCCACTGCCACCTGGGATAGCTGAGGGTCTGGGTTAAGTCCCAGCTGCTCTGCCCATCAATCCAGCTGCCTGCTAATGCATCTGGGAAGGAAGTGGACGATGGCGCAAGCCCATGTGTGAGGCCAGGCTGGGGTAGAGTTCTTGCTTCTGCTCGGCCTCGCTCAGCCATAACTGCAATGCCCATTAAGTGGAAGATATTTCTGTCTCATTCCTGTGTTATTGAAGTAAATCTGTGAAGACTTAAAAAAGAACAAAACAAAAAACCCTAAGCTACAGATTAAATATTTGATGCCTATTCTTTGGATTCATTTTTTTTCTTCTGCAATGACTTTTAAAAGTGAAATTATTTTTTTAAAAGACTTTATTGGAAAGTCATTTTTTAAATGATTTATTTTTATTGCAAAGTCAGATATATAGAGAGGAAGATCTGTCCAATGATTTTCTCCCCAAGCGACTGCAATGGCTAGTGCTGCACTGATCCAAAGCCAGCAACCTGTAACTTCCTCTGGGTCTCCCACGTGGGTGTAGGATCCCAAAGCTTTGGGCCGTCCTCGACTGCTTTTCCAGGCCACAAGCAGGGAGCTGGATGGGAAGCGGGGCTGCTGGGATTAGAACCAGTACCCATATGGAATCATGGCGGATTCAAGGTGAGGACTTTAGTCACTACGCCATGCTGCCGGGTCCTGGAAAGTCAGATTTTACTGAGAGAAGAAGAGACATCCTCCATCTACTGGTTCATTCCCCAAATAACTGTAATGGCCAGAGCTGAGTTAACTTGAAGCAAGGAGCCAGGACGTTTTTCTGGGTCTCCTATACAGGTGCAGGGTCCCAAGGGTTTGGACCATTCTCCTCTGGTTCCCAGGCCACAGGCAGGCAGCTGGAAGGGAAATGGAGCAGCCAGGACATACCAGGATGCTGGTGCTTATAGGCTGAGGATTAGTCCCAGTGAAACGATTTCTAACTAAACCTTGTACTTGATCATTTTCATGTCAAAAATTGGCATTTTTGTAAAGATTATGTATCAACTTTAAAATGAGTTCTAAGGTATCTAAGTTTTAGGCACACTGAAATGTGAAAAATGTGTAGCACAAAAATTGATGGCATGTTACAGGGTCACATTCCCTTCGCCAGCATCCCCAGGATGTAGAATAGGGGGTATCTCAAAATGGTGGGGTCATAGTCGTTAAAATTCAGTGTTTCCTTGTGCAGATACATCATGATTTTGTCAAGTTTTTACAGAAGGATATTTAAGGCATTCACCTCCCACCATTTTAAAAAGTGCTACATTCAATTTAAGATACTGCTGCTTGGCCTGCGTTACAGGGAGTGGAAAAGGGCAAATTAACATTTCCCCCTTGGGAAGACCAGTTTCCATGCTTAATGCTGTGTAATATTTTTCTGCAATATTTGATAGTCTAAAGAGTGAAAAATGTTTATCTGTTCTAGTGCTCATCAAACATTGATTTTTCTGAGTTGCCCATTCAAATTCTGTTTTTCTTGGAAGTCCTAGTGTTTTTTCAGGTTGATCTGTGTGAGCACCTTACTAAGGATGCTATTTTGCATATCTACTGAAGTAATCTTAGTGTGGTTGAGAAATTAGAAAAGTATTCAGCAAGCCAAACAATTTAAACCCTGAAAGACCTAGTCCATTGTGTTGGCCATTCTGCAAGCTATAATGATAACTTAAAAAAAAAAAATTATTTTTATTTGAAAGGCAGATTTTACAGAAAGAGAAGGAGAGACAGAGAACATCTTCTGTCTGTGGTTTACTCCCCAAATGGCTGCAACAACCAGAGTTGAGCCAATTTGAAGCCAGGAACCAGGAGCTTATTCCGGGTCTTCCACATGGGTGCAAGACCCCAGGGCTCGGGCCATCCTCAGTTGCTTTGCCAAGCTGTAAGCAAGAAGCTGGATTGGAAATGGAGCAACCGAGATGTCAGTCAGTGTACATATGGGATGCTAGTACAGCAAGTGGAGGATTTCTTTGCTATACCACCATGCCGGCCCCTGGTTATAGGCGTTATATTAAAAAAAAAAAAAAAGATTTGTTTATTTTTATTGGAAAGTCAGATTTAGAAAGAGAAGGAGAGACAGAGACGAAGATCTTGTACGCACTGGTTCATTCCCCAAGTAGCCACAATGGCTAGAGCTGAGCCAATCTGGAGCCAGTCGCTTCTTCTGGGTCTCCCACAAAGGTGCAGGGTGCCAAGACTTTGGGCAGACTTATGCTGCTTTCCCAGGCCACAAACAGGAAACTGGAAGGGAAATGGAACAACCAGAATACGATCCTGGCACATGCATGGTGAGGATCAGTCACTAGCCTGCTACGGCAGGCCCGGATTTTATACTTTTCTTACATGGTGAGTATGTGCATTAAACAGGTTTAAACAATATAGATTGAAAATTAAAGAATGCCTGCTAATAGTTGATGGTTTGATTAAGGAAGTACATCATACCATTCCCACACTGTAAAGACAGAGGTAAGCAGTGGAGTCTCATTACCATAGTGGCCTAGGCCACAGCTCACTCTGTCTTGAGGTCCAGCAAGTGTTTCTTGGTCATAATTTCTTCAAAGATTCTGTGACCTGGGAGCCAGCTACAAGGCGTATGCACAGAAGGCCCAGCATCCTGGCCATTTCAAGTACTCAGGTATGAATTTTTTTTTTTTTTTTTTAGTATGCCTAAGGAATGAACTTCTTTTTTAAAAAATTTATTTAGTTTTTAATAATTTTAGTTGATTGGGGTACAAAGGGTCAAGGGCTATAGGAAAGTGGGTAATGCCATTGTTTCCACACTAATATCATTTTTCCCCTGTATCTGGCGTTAAGGGAGAAACGGAAAAGCTCCACCTAGCCTCCCACCCATCCCAGGTCCCTGATGAGAGGCACTATCTGAGGGTCCTGCTCAAGCAGTTTTGATAGTTCAACAGGTCTGAATTGCTGCCAATCTCGCCGTTCCAATCGCGATGAAACCTATTCAGAATCCACTGGCTGACATGATCTCTTCATGGTTGGGGTTCTGAGATCAGCAGTTCAGTTGGCGGGATCTCCAAAGAAACTTCATCTGAGATGATCCCAAACCTGATTCTTGTGTGAGTTTGCCGGTACAGGGACTGGCACTGTCCATCGCCCCAATCAGCTTATGCACATGCTGGTCGTTGCAATTGCTGGGTCAGTTCTGTTTCCAGCCCTGTCTTCCACGTGAACCAATGGGTGTTGTAGTCCAGCTCGATCCTGCCCACTTCACACTAGGTCCCCATGCAAACCAGTGAGGTATGAACTTTTTTTTAAAAAAAAAAAACTAATTGTGAGTTTGACAAGGTTTCAATTTTAATCTGTTGCTTCAAGTGCTTCTCATGATTGACCTATCACCCTTCCATCCTGGTGGGCGACAGAACTGAGTCCTGTGGGCTGGGGAAAGGGGGACGAGCCCCCTTCGGAGTCTGGAGCAGTGGGATAGGTGACAAAACAGTTCAGATCTAGTGGAAGAAAGCTCACAGTTCTTGGGCCTTGGGTGTTGGTGGAGTTGCAATTAATGGAAGCTCAAAAATTGGGAGGAGTTTGAGGGAAGATGGCAGTAAAGGGAAGAAAGCTAAGTTATAACAGGTTGACTTTCCTGTTGCTTATAAGGTAGACAAAAGCTCAGGAAATCGAATCTTTGGCTTCTAGGACCGAGAGAGCTCCCTCAAATGCATCCTTAAGAAACACTCCTGCATGCATTGCTGTGGTAAAGTCAATGAAAAATGGGGTTGGGGCCTGGTGCAGTAGCCTAGCAGCTAAAGTCCTTGCCTTGCATGTACTAGGATCCTATATGGGTGCCGGTCCTAATCCCGGTGACCCCGCTTCCCATCCGGCTCCCTGCTTGTGGCCTGGGGACCCTGCACCTGTGTGAGAGACCTGGAAGAGGCTCCTGGTTCCTGGCTCCTGGCTTTGGATTGGTGCATCTCTGGCCATTGCAGCTACTTGGGGAGTGAATCAGCAGATGGAAGGTCTTCCTCTCTGTCTCTCCTCCTCTCTGTGCATCCGAAAAAATATTTTTTTTTTCAAAGAAATGGACTTATTCAAATATTGTAAAGTCAGAAGCTGTTTAAAAAAAGAAAAAGAAAAGTGGGGTCGAATGGGAATTGAAAGTGAAAGACTAACACAAACACAGCTGCCTCCCTATCCCCTTGCACCCACTTCCCCCTCCATCCTCATTCCCCCAAGCAAGAGTGCAGCGTAGTGAGGCTTCTGTCTGGAACAGGAAGAGACCAGAGGGAATGGCAGGTGACTGCTTTTTACTAGTAGCCAGCTATGCGTGGACCAGGAACAGTATTGGAAGGTACCCTGCTTGCAAGCTGCTCTCAGTACAGGAGAGGAAGTGACACGGGAATCATGCTAGGGAGCATTCTGACATTTGGCATCAAGGAAGCGACCTGCTAAAAATACAGATGAGGACAGCTTTATCAGCCAGGATTCTAAATAAAAGGACAGGGTGCATGTCTGGACATAAGAGGGCAGCAGGGAAGGAGGTGAGCAAGCCAGGGAAAACACGGATTGCAAGAACACAGTCGAGTTAGCTTCCATTACCAAGACAGGAGGTGGGGAGAGCTGCTTTGAAGCAGGAGGCCTTGTGGTGATCCACAACACAGACATGCCAACGCTGGAGCTGGGATGCAAAGTGTGGGGATGTTGCTCGACAGACTGGAGATGCCCAGGAAGGTGCGGGAGCTCGTCTCGGAGTGCCTGAGACAAGCACGTGAGGCACTGGCAGGCAACAGGAGTAGCAGTGTGGCATAAATGAGCAGAGCCAATGTTTGTCACTTCAGCAGGAAATCTGGAAAGCAACGGCTAAGAACAGCTGTTTACACAGGATGGGGACACGTATCTTGCTATGAGCAACGAGGGGGTTGATGCTCCGGAAGAGGGCCAAGGCAAAATACAACAATTTAGCAAGCCTAGAAGTAGGGGAAAGGTTCCTTCTGAGGCTTCCACAAAGAAAGTCAATTGTGACCATCTTGGCCTCATTCATAAGACTGTGCTGACATTATTTTGAAGACTATTATTATTATTATTTTTTTTTACAGTGACTCCTTCATCTGGCCGGAAAGACATTCACCCCCAAGCAAGACACCCCTATGAGGAACCTAGTTCCAGCCCATGCCACTGTTGAAGCCCCTTCCTTTTTTTTTTTTTTTTTTTTTTTTGTGCAGGCCAGCCAAGCTGGGACACAAAACCAACTGCAAAGTGCCAGGACTGAGACTTGGTACAAGTCATGTTAGGCTGAACCACAGGACCCCTAGCAGATGCAAGATCCAGGGCTGGGAGCATGCCTGGCAGGGGAACTGTTGGCACTTCCCTGCTAGGCTGTACCTGCCACTGGTGAGTATTAGAACCAGGGCTGGAGGTGGGCCAGCCTGGATAAAACAGTAGAATCTATTGGCATATGTGAGGGCCAGGTCTGGGGGCAGGGAGGGTTGAGCTAAGCCACAACATCTATGGCTATGTATGAGAGCCAGATGGGATGTAGGCTGGGCTAGGTTAGGCCACAGCATAAGCTGACACACACGTAAACTGGGGTTGGAGATGAGCCTAGTAGAGGTTTTGAGGGGTCATCCCACTATGCTATGGTACCCGCTGGTATGCATGAGGCCCAGGTCTGTGGTAGACTGGCTGGGCTGGGCTGCAGCGCCCATAGGTTAGCACGAGGTGTGTGGCTGGGGCGGAACTGACCAGGTAGCTGCATCCACTGGATGTGCATTTGCTGGTGCAGGTGACATATCAGACCTGATTGCAGTGACGGGTTCACAAGAGTCACGTCTGAGGTGACCCCAGGTGAGGTTTCTTGGGGAACTCTGAACCACCAGCCACAGGGAGAATCACAGGATGTGTGATCTGACTTTGGAGTGCATGTATCAGAACTGGGTCTTCAGTTGCTGATGCCCGTGCAGTGGACAACATATCCAAATATACAAGGAGGACATGTCAGCCAGCTCATCTAGGCCAGCAGGGGATGTCGAGTGCCTGGTCAGAAGATGGAAAGCAGAACAAGTTGGACGATTCTTGTGGCCAAACTTTGCACCAAGTATCTGGATGTGCGATGCACTGAGGTAAACTTTGTCAACCAAAGTTGGCATTAGTGTATCTGTCACCTGGAGCTGTGCTCTTCAATCCAGTCACCAGTAGCCAAGCGTGGCTGTTTAATCTCCATCAAAATGCAGCTTCTCAGTCACATTGGACATCCTGCAGATGCTGGATGTTTCTGTCATCTCCACAAGTTCTAGACAGTCCTGTGCAGTGAGCATGCAGGACATACGAGGCACTTGGTAGATACATCGTGGAATCAGCAGGCGTCTGCATTGTTTGCTGTTACTGCAGGGAGTGTGGATTGCCACTCTTGTCCCCTCCTTTACTTGCTGGCCACTGTGGCCAAGTTGCCCAGGAATGCAGCTGGGAGTCTCCAATCCACAATGGAGGACGTCATCTTGGGGAAGGCCAGCTCTCCGAGATCCACCCCGAGCTGGCTCACCTGCCCTCTCACTGCAGCCAGAGCCCAAAGCAACAGCAGCAGAGACGGGCCCATGGCCACTGGCCAAGCCCCCAGCCTCAGCACTCAGAGCCCAAGGGGGTCGCAGCCCATCTTCAGCTGATCCAGAGTCAGCTTCTCCCCACAAGAGAAGGGGAGCTGTTGAATGGAACTGTAAAAAACGGAAAAAGAGATGTGCTGAAGCTGCAGGTCTTCCCCGGGCTCTGGGAGAGGAGCTCCACTGGGAGGGTGGCCATCTGTGTTGGAGGGTAAGTAGCCCTCGTGCGTGGGTATGTAGTCCACTGGCAGGCCCGTCATGGGACCAGCAGGGCTCCCTGGCTTTGAGTCAGGAGCCCTGGTCCCCAGCATCTTGTACAGATCCACTGCTGGTCTTGCCTCAACTGCAAGAGCTCTTGGGGGCAGTGGGTCAGAGGCGCTGAGCACCGTGTCTCCCTCCAAGATACAGTGACCTTGGACTCTCTCTGTGAGTCCAAGGGGAGGTCTGTGGAGTGCAGTCACGACGTGGATGACTTCATTGATGACCAGGGGCTCGGGCTCATCAGGAGAGGCCCAGGGGCTCCGTAGCCTCTCGGAAAGCAGCTGTGTCTGCTCCTGAGGGAAAGGAGCCATACAAAAGTATCAACCTAAAACAATCAGCTGGTTATAAGTTCACTGCATTTCCAGTCCTACTGGGAGCCGCTGTGGCAGGGCCAGATCAAAGGATTCCAAGGGCCTTCGATGGCACCTCTGCTGAGCTGATACTAGGGCAGTCCTGAGAGATGTGCAGTAATGTCCAGATAGGGAAGTCATGGGTAAGGAAAGATGGAACATTCTGGAACCTGCTGGTGATTTCTTATGACTGGCAAGCTGAAGCTTTGGAACCAGAAGGTAATCAAGTCATGAAGATCCTTTCAAGGGATGCAACCACAGCTTCTCCTGGGTGCAGGGTTCCAAGGCATTGGGGCATGCTACACTGCATTCCCAGACCATAAATAAGGAGCTGGATGGGAAGTGGAGTAGCTGGGACACAAACCAGCACCTATATGGTATCCTGGCACTTTGCAACGGGAGGATTAGCTAGTGAGTCATTGTACTGGGCCCAGCTGCTCCCTTTCTGGTTCATTTTACTGCTAACGGTCTGGGAAAGCAGTAGAGAATGGTTCAAGTGCCTGGGATCTTGGCACCCTTGTGGGAGACCTGTCCCAGCTCCTGGTTTTGGATCAGCCCAGCTCCAGCTACTGTGGCCACTTGGGGAAGTAAACCATCAGATGGGAGATCTGTTTGTTTTCTATCTGTAACTCTTTCAAGTAAAAATAAATAAATCCTAAAGAAAAAGAAACAGCCCTGGAACATTTTTGTAAGAAATTTTCATCCTTTTTCTCCTCTCATTTCTTTTGTTTCTAACAGACAAAATTAGCTTATCATTCTGAAAGTTAATTAACTAACTTTCTCATTTTCTTCATATCCTGTCAGTTTCCAGCTCTTCAAAGTCACATTCATTTCCATTCCCAACTCACCAGCACTCCCCAGGTCCCAGCTGTGTGCCCTTGAGACACATCCCTTTTCTCAGGTGTACCTGCTGACAGCTGGTCGTTCTAAAGCATGACTGCAGTGCCTTGGCCTCCTGTGCTGACACCAGCCCTTAGCCTCGCCAGTCACTCCTGCACGTTCCTCCATCGTTAGGCTTTCCACCCAGAGCCTGCTGTTTCAGCCTCATCGTCCTGTTCCAGGAAACACACGCCTTGCACAATGCTACCTCTGCATGTCGGCTTCCACTGCCAGGCTCCAGCTGGTGTTGCCTCACGCCAGCTCCCCCTGCTTGCTCTCGTCCCCTTCCATTAAAGCCTCTGCTCTTCCCTAGACAATTGAGAGACTACTGATTGGTGCTTTGCATTGCTACTTTTTATTTATTATTACTATTTTTTAAAGATTCATTTTATTTTTTTATTGGAAAGCCAGACATACAGAGAGGAGGAGAGACAGAGAGGAAGATCCTCTGTCCGTTGATTCACTCCCCAAGTGACTACAAGGTTTGGAGCCGGGCTGATCTGAAGCCAGGAGCCAGGAGCCTCCTCTGGGTCTCTCACATGGGTACAGGGTCCCAAGGCCTTGGGCTGCCCTTGACTGCCCTCCCAGGCCACAAGCAGGGAACTGGATGGAAAGTGGGGCCTCTTAGATCAGAATTGGTACCAAAATAGGATCCCAGTCGCTAGGCTACCACGCTGGGCCCTGTGTTGCTACTTTTTAAAAAACATGGCCTGCAAGCTATCAGCACTTGGAGACCATGCCTTAAGAGAGAAGCAGGTTGACAAAAATTAGCCTTGGAACAGGGCAAACCCTAGGGCTGGTCCCAGTACTGGAACTGCAGCCTGGGAAAACTTTGCCAGCATCTCTGGGTCTGTCTGCCTTGGGCATGACCAGTGTCAAGAGAGTGAGTGACTGCACTGACTTGGGCTGGACTTCCGTGAAGGATTTTCAAAAGCTAGAGGGTGTGCATATGTGTTTCCCTTGTGGGGCATCTGCTCTTTTCCAGTCGCTGCCTGAATTGGTCCTGGCATGTTGATGTGGCTATGGCAAGCAGAATGGCCCAAGAGCTGCTATCACAGCTGGGATTACACGGTGTGGAGACAGCTCACTGTCTGCCGGGTGTTTGCCCTGTCTCCATGAAAGTCTCCCAACTACGGATGAAGGCTGTTCTTCGAGACTTTCCCAGCATGAGTTCTCTGGTTAGGTCCTTTTGGAAAGATCTCTCAAATCCCCCGTGGCTCGGGCACCTGGTAATGCCATTTTAAGCTATCTATAGTTGGATTACAGCCCAGTGACCTGGTCCGTTTGGTGGGCTTTTCCTGCCAAGCGTGAAGGCACGTGGTTTCTCAGCCATATCTGAGGAAAGGCTTGCAATGTCGGAGCACGTTTTGCTGGAGGTGAAGGACACATGACTGGGCCTCTGTTGCTACCCCAGCCAGGTGCCAAGAGAGCATTTTGATCTTTAGACTCAGTCTCCCCTCTTCCAGGATCAAGCCACATGGGGTTCTGAGGCTGCCTGATAGCCTTGCAGGCCAAGCTACTGACACTGAAATATTTTTTAAATACTTGGTTATTATTATTATTATTATTATTATAAAATATGTGCACATAGTTTTATAAAGTTTTGTTTGAAGCTCAAAGGGAATAATATACAATGAGAGTAAGAGGCCCTCGCACTCGCAACCCTTGCCCCAGAGACAACTACCACTGAGGGATTCCATGTGTAGGCATCGCTAAATGTCCTGCATACATGCTGAAAGTGTACCACAGTCTGCCTGCTGCTTATACACATGAAATCCCACTACAGACAATTGCTAGAAATTGCACTGTTTTCACCTCCAAGGATCTTGGGGATCTTTAGACACACAGTGATCTCCTTTTTGCAGCTGTTGCCCAATATCCTGTATAATCTACCTGGAATGTTTCACCTGCCGCCCCTAAGTGCACTTTACATAAAGCCCGATTTTCACTCCCTCTCTTACTTTGCCTAACCTTTGTGATCTTTCTCAGCATTTCTTCTAGATTTTTCCCGACTCCTCCAGTGGCTCTGTATCCTCCAGGCAGAGGCAGGCAGAGCCCGTGACACTGAGCCTACCAGCTTAGAAGCCAGGTGTCCGCAGCTGACCCAGAGCTGCTTCCCGTGTGCTATTTCAGGCTTTTAGGACTATGGAATCTCAGCATGGAAAGAGACTTTAAATCTCAGCCGCTTCAACTCCTGGTCCTTGGATCCCTTCTAGCATGAGCAGGTACATCCTTATAAGGCCCCATGGCTTATTGTGTATGTTCCTGTAAGTCATGACCTTGCACTAAGTGAGGCTCTAGCGTGTGAACAATGAGTAAATATTCCTATGTAATCACTTTATCATACTGAGTATATATCAGATTTATTATATTGTTATATACTGTATTACATGTAATTATATGTCGTATTATATCTATACCATTCTTATCACTCTTCGGGCTGTTGCAACTTAACAGGGGCAAAATTCCTTAATGGAGAGTGGGGACTGCAGGCATAGGCCTTTTGGAGAAGTAAACAAATGATCTTTGCTGGATGTGATCCACATGCTTTCCATGCCATCTTATGGAATCGCCACACCAGGATATGAGGGAGGACTGCTGACTGCTATTTCATGGAGGATGAAATAAGCGCTCAGATAGTTGGGCAAGTTGCCCAGGAGTCATACACGTAGTAAGTGGTAGAGGCAAGGTTGGCCTCCAGGCTCAATTCCAAAGACACTAAACTATAGTGACAGCAGGCAGCTCTTGCCCTGAGCAGAGGTTTCTCTGGGACCACTAACTTCTGGCCTGGGGCAGCATGCATGGCTAGCAAAACTCATTCAACAGCTGAAGAGAAGAGTCTTGTAGAAGGGCTCTGAGGAGGGAGACAGGAAGTCTGAGGTCACCAAGGGCCCAGGCAATGGAGCCAGTGTTGGTGTGCTGCACCCCAGCCCTGCCACTCCCCTACTTGCTCCATGTTCAGTTGCCCTCTGCTTGCAGAGCCTTTGCCAGCAGTGGTTCCTCTTGCCCACTGAGCTGCTCTTCTCTTACCAGGCAGTCTCAGCTGCTTTTTTCCTTCCCAACCCTTCCTCTCAGCTCTTATCTGCCGGCAAAGCAGCCTCTCCTTTAAAACCCTTTCCTTTGCCCAATAAAATGACTCACTGGCTCCCTGCCAAGACCAAAATACTATGGGTTTTATTTAACTGTTCTTTGCTCAGACAGGATTGGGAAAGTCAAAAGCCTCAATTATCCTGAATGTGGATGAGTCAACGCTCAGGCTAGTGCTGAGCAAATGGCGAAATGCTTGCTCTCATATTTCTGTGGAAGTACATGGAGGTGAGGAGGGCAATGGAAGGCATACAGAGGTTTGAAAAACTAGATCTTTTGGTGGTAAGCTTCAGAGAGCCCTCTGTGTGGATTGCTCTGAAGTCCAGGAAGAAAAGGAAGGCTGATGACTCAGTAGCAATGCAATAGGAGTGACTCCAGCTTGCCCCCAGAACCCAGCACCTAGTTTCCTGTAACCACAATGGAACACTTGGGTGGGGTTATCTCTAGAACCCTAACAACAGACCACTCAGGCTCCTGCATCTTACCTCCACGATGGGATAATTCTTGGCCCATGTGCTATTGGCGGGGTCTGGAATTTTTCTGCTACACCACTGAGGTCTGAGGGCCGAAAGGAGAACAAACACCCTACACAGAAAACAATGACAGGTGGTTACGTGTGTTCACAGCACCATGGAAAGTTAGTGCAGCAATTTTAATGTAGGGGTTGTATACAAATGAGTAAAATACAAACACTGAAAGACAAAGGTGATGTGTCCTTTAAGGTTGGGGTAGTTTTCAGCGAGTTTGGGTTGATGAACAAGAGACAGGATATATGGTCAGGTGTTAGGATACAACAGGGTATGCTGCAGCCTGTGATGTTGGCATCCCATAAGGGAGTGCTAGTTCAAGTCTTGGCTATTCTCATGTTTCAATCCAGCTACCTTATAATGTTTCTGGCAAGCAGCAAAAAATGGCCTAACTACTTGGGTTTCAAATACCCATGAGCTGGCCCCTATTCCTGACAGCAGCTAGGGTCCATTCTCCTGGGGGGATGTGAGGAGTCAGATGGGGAAATAGGCAATTAGGGTCTCTGGTCCCTGATGAAGTCATCTTTGTGTAATATAAAAAAATTGCTTCCCCCATTTCTTGCCCTTCCAAGAGCATGTTCTCCCTGGTTACATTCCTCAGGCCCCATTTACAAAATAGAGAAGGAGGATTTGTAGGAGGGCAATTGATTGAATATCATTTGTATGAGAACAACTGATTGGATATAATTTGAATGGGAATAATTGAATATACAAAACAGAGATATTTTCAGACAAGGGCGTAGAAACAACTGATGGGTTCTGAAGACAGGTTTATGGGAACTATGTAAGCTCCTAAATACCTCCTGTCTTATCCTATGTGACCCTCAGTCTATAAAATTGATGCCACTAATAAACTTCACCTATTGACCATCAGCCAGTAGTCCGTGCACCAAGTCCATTGATGCAGGACAGTGAATACATGTGGGATTAGATGGAGTTCTTGGCTCCTGGTTTTCGCCTGGCCTAGTCCCAGCTATTGTGGGCATCAGGGGAGTGAATCAGAGGATGGACAATTACTGGCTCAACCCACTGTGCCACAATACCAGCTTTAATAAGTCCATGTTGGGAGAGAGAGAAAGAGAGAAGGTAGAAATGGGATTTCTGAAAGGAATCTTGGCTTTGGCCTTTGTTCAACATGATGTTTAGCAATCTGTCATTACCCAGCCATACATGCACTCAATAAATACTGACTGAATCCTTAATATATGAGCTATGCAGTGCCACACAGAATAGAACAGCAAACACGAAAAAGTCTAGAAGTGTTACAGTGAAATACCTGAACTGTTAACATGACTGTGTGTGGCAATCAGAGGCAATGTGGGGTAAGAAAAAGACATTAAGATCTTTCTTATAAATATTTGTGATAAGTATTTTGAAGATACATGTGTATATATATGTATAATTTATTTATTTTCATTGGAAAGTCAGATATACAGAGAGGAGGAGGGACAGAGAAGAAGACATTCCATTTGTTGATTCACTCCCCAAGTGGTCAAAATGGCTGGAGCTGTGCCAGTCTGAAGCCAGGAACTAGGAGCCTCCTCTGGATCTCCCATGTGGCCACAGAGTCCCAAGGGCTTCGGTTGTCCTCAGCTGCTTTTGCAGGCCACAGGCAGGGAGCTGGATGGGATACAGGGCCACCGGGATTCTGGTACCCATTTGGGATTCCAGAGCACACAACATGAGAACCTCAAGCTACTAGGTTACCATGCTAGGCCCTTGGCTATATTTTAAAAGATGTATTCCTTTATTTGAAAGGCAAAGTTATAAACAGAGAAGGAGACAGAGAGAGAGAGATAAATCTTCCATTTGCTGCTTCACTCTCTAAATGGTCAAAATGGCTGGGGCTGAGCTAAGCTGAGGCCAAGAGCTCAGAACTCCACCCAGGCCTCCCACCTAGTTGGCAGGGATTAAAATCACTTACGATCCTATCTGCAAATACAGCCACCATTAATATTGGCATATATCCTTAAGGCAAGAGTGTTAATTGCCATCCAATACTCATTTCTCCCTCTTTCTTAGAAGAGGACTCCATTTTACTAGAATGGCAACTCTGCTAAAAGACCACAATGTTAAATCTCTCCTGGCCCACCAAGTCCTGACTCATGAGATGTAACCCAAAGTGTCATTTGTGACTTCTTGAAGGATGCTTATAATGAAAGTACAGACAACTTTTTTCTTCCTATTGCTGCAGAGAAGACTGAAAGCTGAACTTGGGCGCAGAAGCTAATAATGCAACTCTGGGTCAGAAAACATGGATGAGGCGCCAAGGTCACTGGTGAATACGAAGCTGCTACAATGCCTTTCGCCTGAGTGTATTTCTTTAGCTAAGACATATGTATAAATGTACATGGGTGTATATGTACTGTTTTTAAGAAACAAAATATTATTTTGAAATTTATTTTATAATATGGCAAATATTGGAACAATTTCGTTTCCTTTTCGGTCATCTATTACACACACATATGTTACCATTTAAGACTCATCATGACTTAGCCAATCCCATAGCACTGGACATTTAGGTTGCTATTTCACACTGTCCTTTTGGAACACAATTTCAGTGAACATGTTTTCCACAAAATACTTTATCTGTGATATGCTTGGAATATATTTCTACTTAGAAACTATTAAGTCAAAAGGCATGTTTTTATTAATTTAATAAATTGAATCTGCCACCACCAATGCATGAGAGTTCATTTCTCTGACTCATATCAGTAACAGCTATCATCCTGATTAAAAAATGTATCTTCCTAGTTATTATTTGTAACCAACTTACTTTTGCCGGAAGTAACGCACTGAGAAAAGGCCGATTATGATGACAGCAACGCAAATGCTTGGTGCCACAAACATGTTCCAATTGGATTTATCTGAAAAGTGAGCAAATTGTGTGACTGAGTCATCTTCAATGAACATTCCAAAATATTGTAGTGTGACCCTCCAGGTTCCACCCACAGCTCGTGATGGTTTACTCAGGAAGAAGAGCAATTAGCTTGGTCCATTCATTTAGGGGCAAAGGGGACAAGTTCTATGATGCTGCAAGGAAGTGCGGCCCTGTTTTGGTTCTCCTTCTCCCAAGGACAGAGAAGAGGGGGCTATGGTTACAAAAGACTGCCTGTGAGCCGGGAAACCCGAGTGGTAGTCCTGCTGCTGCTGTGTGTGCTCAGCGAACCTCAGGCTCTTCACCTATAACATGAGAATGTCAGTGTCGGCCTTTCATCAGGAAGGTTAAGATGGCATTTTTACCCTAGCTGTAGGCAACTACCTAGGTTGCTTTGTACCTAGGCAAGTGCTACACTGCGGGGAGAAAAGCAGTCGATAGCTGGCGGGCATTGTGGACCTGGTTAATGCCAAATCTGTGTTAACTATGCCAGTATGCCAACATAGTTGCCTTTTCTATCTTTTTAAGTTATCTTTCCCACGTACATGGCAAGAACACAACATCTGCTGGCACATGCGAGAGCCAGAACAAGGTATGAGCCACACCTGCTTGGCTTAGGCTGCAACACCAGCCAGTGAGAGCTGAGACTGCAGGTGGGCCATGCCAGGATGGCTGGGACATGCCATTCTGGCCTTCTAGGCAGGGGACTGCATTGCTCAGGGATGGGCGTCTGGGGACATACTGGAGTGGGAATAGCTGAGGGCATGTTTGACAAGGGAAGAATACTTCTGAGGGATTCCACAGACTGGGCCGCTGCACTTATAGGTAGGCAAGGGTTTTGAGGCAGAGTGGTTTAGATGAAGGAAATTGGAGGGCATGTCCAGGTTAGGCCAAGGCACTCACCTATGTGTGAGACCTGGGCCATGTTAAGTTCCATTGCCCGCTGCCTGCTGGCACATGCAAAAACTGGGGTTGCGGACATGCCTACCTGCGCTGGGTCAGAGTACCAATTCACAAGTGTTAGAGCAGGAGTTGGCCCACATTAGACTGTGCTATAACACCCACAAGAATACAAGAGAACTCAGTCTAGGGTCAGATTCTGTAGGGGACTTGTGAGTTTGCCTTTATGGAATTACAGCACCCACTAATTTGTGTGTAGAGCTGGGGGTGGTGATAGGTTGAGCCATGGTGGATCCAGAAATTGCTTGACACCTATGGGAACTGGGCCTGGAAGAGGCTAGGCTGGCCAGGAACTTACCTGACACTCATAGGAACCGGGGCTGGGAGGGATCAGGCTTGGCCATGCTGTAGCACCTGCCGGTATATCAAAGGCTAGGAATGAGGGCAGACCATGCCAAGCAGGGCTGCTGCACCTACCAGCATATGTATGATCTAGGGATGGCAGAGGGCCTGGTAGGGAAACTTGTAGAATTCACCTGCGAGGATATAGCTCCCGCTGGTGAGTATAATAGCCAGGGCTATGGAAAAACCAGGCCAGGCCAGGTGGCAGCACTCATCGGCATGTGTGTGAGCCAGGTCTGGTGGCAGGCTGAGCTTGGCAAGGACATAGCATCTGATGGCACATGTGAGAGCCAGAACAAGATGTGAGCCATACCTGCTTGGTCTATGCTGCAACACCTGTCAGCAAGAGCTGAGACAGCAGGTGGGCCATGCCAGACTGGGTTGAAGCACCATCAGCACATGTGAGATCCAGAGCTGGGGACTGGACTGGTAGGGAAACTTTGGGGACTCTCCTGCTAGGCTATAGCTCCCACTGGTGAGTGTGAGTCAGGGCTGTGGATAAATCTAGCTGGGCAAGGCTATAACACCTGTCAGCATGCATGTGGGTTGGGAGTGGATCTGGCTGGTCAAGACTGCAGCATCCAAAAGCATGCATGTGGGCTGGGTTTGGCGGTGGGGGTGGGATGGGGACCTGGGTAGGTAAGGCTGTAACACCTGCTGGTACTTGCAAGAGCCAGAATGGGTGTGGGTCAGGTCAAGAAAGGCCAAGACACCCACTAGTTCACATGGGCCAGACAGTGTCAAATTGTAACATACACCGGAGAGCCAGATGGATACAGGACTAGGTTGCAGTACCTGCCAATGAGTGCCAGGACTGGGGTCTGGCCTTGTCAGGCTGAGCCTCAGCACCTGCCGACACACACAAATTTCAGCGCAAGACCTAGGGCTGGAAGTGGGCCTGATAGGGAAACTGTGAATACTCTCCTGCTGGGCTACAACTCTCACTGGTAAGCATGAAAGCCAGGGCTGGGGGCCAGACTGGACAAAGTGGCAGTACCTATTAGCATATTTGTGGGGTGGGTCTATGGGTGGGGTACACTGAGCTAAACTACAGCACCCATTGGTATGTGTGAGTCAGATATATGGGATGGACTGGGTTAGGGGGCAGCTTGTGCCTGAACATGCAAAAACTAGGGTTGGGGGTGGACCTGGTAGGGACTGCCGGGGTTGCTCTGACCTAGGCTGCTGGACCCACTAGTATGTGTGAGGACTGGGCCAGTGGTGGTCTGGACTGGGTTTGGTCAGTTCTGCCTCAGTCATATTTCTCACATTTCTCATGCAAACTGATGGTGCTGAGGCTTAGCCCAGCCAAGACCACTATTGGCTTGACTATTGCAGCCATTTGGGAAGTGAACCGGCAGATAGAAGATCTTTCTCCCTGTCTCTCCTCTCTCTAAATATACCTTTCCAATAAAAATAAATAATTCTTAAAAAAAAAAAAAAAGAAAATACCTAGGAAAAGAAGTTCGACATTGGAAGGAGTCCGCTAAATGTATAAATTAAGGAAGAGCAGACCAGAGAAAGAGAATGATGCAAAAGCATAGAAGAGAGGAACAGCTTAGCTCTTCCAGAAAACTGCAGGTACTCTGGTGTTGCTCTAGCTTATTAATGATAAGCTTGGGGCAAAGGATAAAAGCAGTTAGATACATGGGACCATGCAGGTCCTCATTGCCTGAGCATTTTTTTTTTCTTTAAGAATTATTTATTTTACTTGAAAAGTGAGAGTTACAGAGAGAGAGGACGAGACAAAAAGAGAGGTTTTTCATCTACTGGTTTACTCCCCAAATGACTGCAAAAATCAGAACTGAGCTGGTCCAAAGCTGAGAGTCAAGAGCTTCTTCTGGGACACCCATATTGGTACAGGGGGAATTTGTCCATCCTCTGCTGTTTTTCAGGGCCACAAGCAGGAAGCTGGATGGAAAGTGGAGCAGTCGGGACACAAACTGGTACCCACATGGGATTCTGGCACTGGTAGGCAGAGGATTAGTCTGTTATACCACCATGCCAACCCTGTAACTAAGCAGTTTGACATCTAGTTTGAAGGTCCTTGGGAAGCTGCTGCTAAGTAGCAGCACAAGGTGCAGTGTCAGCGTCAAGGGTCTTATACAATGATTCTTCTGACTCAGCAGAGGATGGTCCAGGAGGGAGGGAAAGACCAGGAGGAATAGAGGCAGAGTTCTGCTAGGCACTCAAGAGGTCTTAGTCAAAACAGGCAGCCTTTCTTCCACCATGTGCTAGGCAGATTCTGACATTTCTGTAACATCTGTCTTTCCTCCTGGGAAGATGGGGCATGGCTGGAGCCCACCAGTTGAAAGACACTGACTCTTCGATCCACATCAATCGCTCATATGTTAACTTTCATGGGATTGCTGGGGAGAGAAGAGGACTTGTCAGTTTTCCCAGTGGATAGCTTCTAGTGACAAACAACAAGGTCCAGAATGATCAAGGCACGTGTCACCAGGCAAGGACAGAGTGATTCAGCTGAAAACAGATGCAAAAGAGCATTGCTGGGAGAAGAGAATAACTTGGCCGGGGAAGGAAAATTCCTGTTAGCTGGATCACTCACTTATTCATGTACTCAAACGTAAGATCATTCAAGTAGATCAAGTCTGCCTTTGATTTGCAGTTCTCCCACTCACCATCTCTACACTCGAGTAATATTTCTGTATTTGAATTCTTTTACTTGTAAAAGTGCATAACAATCCCTCATTCTTATTCATTGCTAATTGGGTGTCTGGTAGTATGGTCCAGCACAATCACATAATGAACACATTAGCACCACTATATGAGATGGGATGAATTGTGTGTCCCCAAAATTCCTATGCTGAAGTCCTAACCCCAGATCTGAGAATGTGATGTTATTTGAAGACAGAATCATGAGATGAGATGATGCTGGAGTAGGATGGACCCTCATCCCAATTGTTACTGGTGTCCTTATAAAGAGGAGAACAGGACACAGAGAATTCCTAGATGCAGGCAGAAATCTACCAGCCAAGGAGACAGCCATGGAACAGACTCTGTCTTGTGGTCTTAGAAGGAGTTAACCCTGGTGATCCCCTGACCTTGGACTTCTAGAGGGTAGACAGTACATTCTTGTTGGTTAAATCATTATTTGTGAAACTTTATTACAGCAGTTCCAGCAAATTCACAGAGTATGCAATCACTGCCTTTGTTATTTAGCGTGATTCTTATTATTTCTTGAACAGCTATTTAGTGTGCAAGCATGATCAGCCTGCCTTTTCCATTGGTTCTGTATCTGTGAATCAACCAACCATGAACGGAAAATACTTTTAAGAAATTTGCATCTGTATCAAACCAATACAGATTTTTGTCATTGTTTTCTAAACAATGTATTAACTATTATTACAACATTTATGCTGTATTAGGTATTAGAGATAATTCAGAGACAATTTAAAGTCTATGGGAGAATATGTACAGGTGATATGCAAATACTGTTCTATTTTACATATAGGATGCAAGCATTCTAGATTTCAAGTCTAGGTGGCAGATTCTACACCTGTTCCCTCAGATGCTGGCAGACAATTATGTTATCCTCTGGGTATCACTCTAGGCCTGGTGGCTACAGAGAAGTTGAATTAATTTCAACTCACTGGATGCAGAGTTTTAATTAGATGTCAATATCAGTGAATTATCAAAGGGATATGGAGATGTGTTTGGGAGACTTTCTGGAAGAGCAAACATTTCTGCAGAGATTTGGAGAAAAAAAAAAAGCAGACACTATCTATAAGCAGCTAGTGGAGAGGAAGAATGGTCCCGTTAGAGGAAACAGCAAGGGAAGAGATGTGGCAGCAAGAAAGTAATCAGTGAAGTAAGGGAAATCCGATCCTCTCTATGGCAGCCACTGTGGGAGTGTACGCCTCCAGAAGAACCCGGAGTGGACTCCCTAAAAGCTGTCTCTTACCCGGCAGACAGAATTCCCTCTCGTTTCCTGGGGCACTTTCACCAGCTGCAGTTAGAGCCGTCATCCACAGGACATACCTCACTTGGGGCTGTAGGCTGTGTATTGGATGTGAATTCTGGGAGACTTTATAGGGAATTTCTACAGAAAAAAAAAAGAAAGGCATTAAAGGAAATGGTGGACTATGAACTTGTGTTGATTTTTCATTTTCAATGCTTCATTTACATTTTTAAAGATTTATTTTATTTGTAATGGGCTTGGTAGTGTAGCAGTTAAAGTCCTCACCTTGAATGTGCCGGGATCCCATATGAGTGCCAGATCTAGTTCCAGCAGACCTGCCTCCCATCCAGCTCTCTGCTTGTGGCCTGGGAAAGCAGTCGAAGACAGCCCAAAGTTTTTGGTTCCTGTACCCGCGTGGGAGACCTGGAGGAGGTTCTAGGCTCCTGGCTTTGGATCAGCGCAGCTGTGGCCACTGCAGTCACCTGGGGAGTGAATCACTGGACAGAAGATCTTTCTCTCTGTATTATCTCATCTCTGTGTATCTGACTTTGTGATAAAAATAAAATAAATCTTTAAAAAAAATTTCATTTTTTGTTTGAAAGGCAGAGTTACAGAGAGAAGGAGAAACAGGGAGAGAGAGCCTCCATCTGTTGTTTCACTTCCCAAATGACCACAAAGGCTAGAGCTGAGCCGATCCAAAGCCAGGAGCCAGGATTTTATTCCAAGTTTAAGGACCTGAGCCGTCCTGTGCTGCTTTTCCAGGCCATAAACAGAGAGTGGATCATAAGTGGAGCAGCTGTGACATGAATCAACGCCCAAATGGGATGCTGGTACTACAAGTGGAGGACTGGACTGCTATGCCATCATGACAGCTCTACTTCATTTTCCTTTAAAGGGAAAAATATATTGCTATTTTCAAATAGTCCTAATTTGCCTGAGTGATTTAATGGGTCCTAGACACTGTAATTTATGGAGACACTCCACAGCGTATCAGAAAAATCAGTATTTTTTTGGTGACAAAGTCTCTTGGAATATATCATCATTTTTGCTTTTGTAATGACTTACCTGCAGAAAACCTTTTTATCTCCTATACCTACAGTGTTCCTGGTATTTATCAGGTATATTTCAGAATTCTTGAGGAGGAAATTAAATGTGAAAAATAATTTTTGAGGTCAATGCAATGGCTCAACTGGTTAATCCTCCACCGCCAAGCACCAGCATACTATATGGGTGGGTGCTTGTGTCTTAGCTGTTCCACTTTCCATCATTCTCCCTCCCTGTGGCCTGGGAAAGCAGCAGAGGACGGCCCAAAGTCTTGGGTCCCTGTACCAATGTAGGAGACTTAGGAACTCCTGGCTCCTGGCTTTGGATTGGCTCAGCTCTGGCTGTTACAGTCATTTGGAGGGTGAACAAGAGGACAGGAGATATTTCTTTCTTTTCTTTTTTTAGATTCATTTATTTTTATTGGAAAGTCAGATTTATGGAGATAAAGAGAGAGAGAATGGATCTTTCATCCGCTGTATCCAGGTTGTCTTAGTTTTGGCAGCCTAAGGCCTGGATTTTCAGTTCCTATGTTCTCGACACCCGTGTGGTTTTCCTCTCTGCATGGTAGATTTTGTTTTTTGAGCAATACACTGTTTTTCTTCTCTAAGAACCATGGGTGCCACTAGCCTTTAGTCAACAGGCAATCTTGTCTTCCAGGATGTCGGAGTAAGCTGAGGAAGATGATTAGGTAAAGGACAGAACTTCTGCAGAGCTGGCCTGCCTGTTCATCTGGATGATCGGCACCTGCATAGGTCATCAGAGAGTGAACACTAGGACTTGGCGTTTCACATGCTGGCCCATCAACCCAGAGAGGTTAGATAGTGTCTGCCTGCTCCATCTATTTCTGTAGCCACAAATATTTAACGACTGCCAATGCAGACAGAGGCACTAACAACCCAAAGCACAGAACCTAGCTCAAAAGGTTCACCATTTAATAGGAAAGCTGATCCCTGAAGCTATCCTGTCCTCCTGCTATTGGCAACTGGTGAGATAGAGCCCTATAATAACACCTCAGTTCCAGGCCTTTTGGAAAAGGCCTGAAGCCTAAGCAGATAGTTTTGCAACTGTAACTATCAGAAAAATTTCTCTATTTCACATCCTGTTGGGAAAAGTACCTTGTGGAAAATTTCCCAGTCACTCTAGCCTGGTGAAATCACTTCAGTGACTTAAGCTGTACGGCTGGGTGCACACACAAAAAAATCTTTCCCTATTTCTAAGGCTGGGGATTAAAGCATTAATTTTAGAGAGAGCTTCTGCTCTTCTTGCTGCAGCAAAACATCAGCAAGCAACAGAGTGAACCATGTAACTGTGTGAAGGTATTCTTAGCTCTGAGAGTGGAATGAGGCGATGGAACAGAAGGCAAAGGATCTGTATGGTCTGCCGGGCTGATAAGGTTTATTCATACACGTGTATTGGAAGAACAAAAATAGAAACTCTATGGGGGAGCAGAGAGGATCATGATGGTGTCAGCAGTTTGTTTGGCAAAACAGGCAGAGTTGCATAACAGGAGAAACAAGTCAAGAAGTCAAGCAGGAAATACCGGTCCCACCTCCCTCAGCTGTGATCTCGGCAGAGATAGAACAAGGCATTCAGGCCTTGGCGCTGAAATTTTAGACTCTGGATGGCTAAATGATAAAGGCACCTGCTTAGGAAGCTGTATTAGTCTAATCATCAAACAGGCTCTGGGCAGCAAGGTCAAGCAACCAGGCAAAATAACTGCATTGTTACTGGAAATACACTATTTACCCAATTATCTCCATTGGTTTCAACAAAAAGGAGAACAGTATTCATCCACTTCTTAATCAGCACATGCATTTTATTAAATACTGGCATTAAGGGCCTGGCTGAGTTCTTGGTAGATGGGAGACATTGGTGAGCAAATTGCTCTGGGTTCTACCCTTGTGATGACTCAGGGCTATTGGTAAATAGCATTAGGAAGTAACAACACACGATGTATGCGCGTTGGGTAGAGAAACACTCATGCTCTCGGTCCATCAGTGCATGTGGCAATATCAACAAACTTCCAGAGGAGTAGCTGTGTACCAGAGCATTCGGGCCCCCAGCTGTTGGACAGCTGCCAGTCATCTGAGCAGGTAGTCCATTTCTGCAGAAACGCTGTCCTTGACCTCACAGTCTTCCTTTGGAGAAGTCGCTGCAAAACCTTGGAGGCCAAGGTAGCCTATTTGCTAAAGGCTACTGACCCGCAAGTCTTCTGGAGAAGAAAAATACCATCAGGGCACTAATTGAACTTTCTGGAATGCAGATTCCTTGGCCTACTTCAGTTCTTCAACCTCTCCTTTCCCCACAGGCAGCATGAGATGTCTTTTGATTTTTGCTCCTGCTACACTCTCTGTGTGTTCTTAGTACTTTTGGCTGGTCAACTGTCCCAAAATACAAGTAAAACAGGGCTCTTTCTTCTCCAAGTCACCATCATCATTTTACTATGTGATGCCTATTTTCTCCCTCTTCCTCAACCTGTCACTTCCTAAATCTTTCAAGAAACTGCCCTTGCGAATTTACCAATGATTGTTGGTTGCCAGACACAACAGGTAATTGGCAGTCCTTCACTGTAGCAGGTACATCTCTTTTATGTAGCTTTTAAAATCTTTCTCAGTAGATTGTAAACTCTCTGAAGAAACGGGTGTTATTCATCAATAAGTGCTCACTGAGTTAAAAAGAAATTTAATCTAAACTGGTATGAAATACTGTGAATCTGTATTTCTTTCCCGTTTTATCTTATTTGAAAATATTCTTTCAAAGGTTTCAGAATCATCAGATTTGTGGCAGGCATTTTCCACATCTTCAAGTGCACCTTCAAGATCCAACTGATCATATCTGGTGCTAAGCAGGCATTTCAGTTTAAATCAGTCTGGTGGTAAGCAGGCATTTCAGTTTAAATCAGTCTGGTGGTAAGCAGGCATTTCAGTTTAACCCAATATTTTGAGGGGAAAAATTCATTTGAGTAATTCCTGACAGTCCATGAAGAGGCTGACTTGGCCCAACAGGTACAATGAGAAATTTGTTGGTGTGAAGCCTGTTTAATCAATAGGGTGGTGGTAGCATTGTGACACAGTGGGATGCCTACATCTCATACTGGAGTTCCAGTTGGAGTCCTGGCTACTGCAGCTACCAATCCAGTTTCCTGCTTATGTAGCTGAGAAGACAGCCAATGAAGGCTCAAGAATTTGCATCTCTGCCACCTATGTAAGAGACTCAGATAGAGTCTCTGGATCCTGCTTTCAGACTGTCCCAGCCCTCGCTGTTCTAAGCATTTGGGAGTAAATTAGTAGATGGAAGACCTCCACTCCCCCACTTTCTGTCACTTGCATTTTTCAAATAAAGAAACCTTTTAAAAAAAATCAGTGGTAGATTAGTGAAACTAATGTTTTTAAAGCGTTATGGTGAAGTACTATGGAATCAGAGGAAAAGCCACATGAACTGATGTGAGATTTCCTGTACATATTATTGAGAGAGAAAAGCAAAATATAGATGTTCGAATACAAAAAAAGACCCCAAGTATATTATGCCTTTTAATAACTGCTTCCAAAGGAAAGCCAGCTGTTTACAAAATAAAAAGCAGGCCAAACCACCTCCCAGGGGTGGGGGTTAGATTAGATCAAAGATTAGAACATCAAATCCAGCAAGTGATTTGGAATGGCTGCATGAATGAGTGATTCATAAAATTCATAATGCTAAAGCCAGAATTTATTTTAATTGCTTTAGCCTTATAGTTAAAGAATAATTATGGTTCATAAAGACATACTTATTTTATATACTATTTTATTCACTTTAAGAATAACTGAATATATACTTATGGTAATTGCCAATTTGGAGATTTAAAAATTCCCCAAATGCATTCCTTGTGTCTCTCAAGTGTCTACACAGGGGCACTCCAATGCCTTCATTGCTTAGTGAATTACTGCCTATGTGTGCGAGTCACCGCTGCAGAGCCTTTTGGTTTCCTTCATATCTGTAATCTCTCTCTCTCTTTTTAAAGATTTATTTTATTTTTATTGGAAAGGAAGATTTACAGAGAGAAGGAGAGGCAAAGAGAAAGATCTTATGTTGTTTGGCCATTCCCCATGGGGACACAATGGCCAGAGCTGAGCTGATCTGAAGCTAGGAACCAAGAACCTCCTCCAGGTCTACCATGTGAGTGCAGGGTCCCAAGGCTTTGGGCCATTCTCCACTGCTTTCCCAGTCCACAAGCAGGGAGCTGGAAGGGAAGTGAAGCAGCTGGGAGAAGAACTGGCACCCATATGGGATCCAATGCATGTAAGGCAAGGATTCAGCCGCTGAATCACTGCACTGGGTTCCATTTCTGTATTCTTAGCCATTTATGTGTCATGTAGTTTTGCATGTGTGTGGGGTTCTACTGTCTCTGTTTTTCCTTCAGAAATTCTCGTACTTGTGGAGTCTTAGCTTACACACGTTTGTGTTTTCCTGATGTCGAGAGACAAAAGTCCCCACTGCACCTGGTTGTCATACATACCACAGAACTGATGTTGGGAATTGGAGTCCCGCTCTTTCCAGTGTATCCTGTAATGGAGAACACAGCCCCTTTGCTCCTTGGCTGGAAGGTGGTCCCAGGAAATCAAAACCCTGCCCTTATCCTCTGTGATGCTGTTGATGTGAGGGCCCCTCAGCGGTGCTGCAAAATAGAACAAAGCAGGCTTCTGTCACTTGCCAAATCCAAATTGTTCTCCTAAAGCAACAGTTGGCAAAGGGTCCATGCCTCACCTTTATGCTTGGAATTTCCCAGGATGGAGCTGCATCCCACCTGCCCCGCTGACAGTGCATGCACACGGATTTTATAACACATGTAGGGTTGGATATTCTCTGCAAGGAAAGGGCAAGTTTTTACAAGCCTGCCATCGCCAGTGAGACACTAACAAGAGTCATCTTAATATCTACAGCCTAGGAGTTTCTGGCTTTTTTCTTAGGGCGAAGATGGCTTAAGCACGGGCTGGACTAAAAGGAAAGGAACAAATGCCGAGCTTTCTATTTGCCAAACACAGACTTTAGGAAACCACTGCTTCCAACTCCTACACATGAGATAAACCGACCAGACTGAGTTTCTTCCCATGTAAGTGAACAGGGTCACTCAAATGTTCACCTTCCAGAAAAGAATTTGACTTTTACAAGTCAGTCTTTGGACTGTTTACGAAAGAGTGAGGCTGCAGTTTTGCAGACACAGCACCCGGATGACTTTCCATGATGCTTATCGGGATCCGACCCAGCAGTATGGTGGCGGGTGTGACTAACCTGGGTGCTCTCTGATGCAATCTGATCCCTGCTTCCTTCCTAATCCCTCCCGGACCACATTTCAGTGAGATCTCAGTTGCTTCCCGGCCTGAGAGATTTGGAAGGTGCCCAGGTATGTTAATCTCCTTTCTAGTTTTCAAAATGCACTTTATAATTTTTGTTTGCTTACTGGCAAGTCTTTCAAGCCCAAGCTCCTCATTTCCTTGAGTTCAATTTCTGTCATCTGTGAAGCAAAGGACCCTCTCATACATATTGCCTTTGACACATCTTTACATCCTAATACTTCGAAGGAAAAAGAGAGGGAGTTACCTAATTGGTAACTATAATAAGAGTTGGCCAAAGTAAGGAGTCTGCCCCATGCTATTTGATGCCTTACTAATAGACAGCTCGGATTCCCCACGCTGACAGTTGATTAGGACTTTGTAGCTTCCTTTTGAGGGAAGGGCAATTTTCTAGCACAGGATGTTTTACTTAAGATGTATACTTCAGATGAAAATCCATCATCCCTTACATATTCTAGAAAATAGGTAGCACATGAAGCCCAGTCATTCCACCAGTGCCGTGAAATAAGAACAAGATCAAAACACATGCCATGGGTGTGTTCCAATTCAAGTTCATGAACCCGGTGAAATGGAGAAAGGACACAGTGAGCTTAGTTCCACAATCCAAAAATTCTTCTTGGGTATCATCCAGACACAGAAGCCCAAAGGGTAACACAGAGTATAGAGTCATGTTTCATTTGGGAGGGTCTGCTATGTGACTTTTTGCTCCCAGGGTCTGTTTGTTCTGCCTTTAGCTAAAGAAGGGGCCACTCATGGTACTCCTAGAGCCTGCTAATGGTTCCATTGCTTTTTGCCATGCAAAACGTGGTTCAGGGCAGGGGGCATTGAGGACTGCTGAATCCCAGGGGCTAGGTTTGATCTTGGGAATGGTTTGATCTGGAAAACTACCTGGCTCCAAAACTCAGCAGGCATTTCCATTTCAACCCAGAGGAGCCTTCCCAGTAAGCTTGTTCCCTGGTTCTGACCACTAGGATTCCTGTTTAACTGGTTGATTCTTTTTTTTTTTTTTAAGATTTATTTTTATTTTTATTGGAAAGGCGGATATACAGAGAGGAGAGACAGAGAGGAAGATCCTCCGTCCGATGATTCACTCCCCAAGTGAGCGCAATGGCCAATGCTATGCTGATCTGAAGCCAGGATCCAGGAACTTCTTCCAGGTCTCCCACGCGGGAGCAGGGTCCCAAAGCTTTGGGCTGTCCTCGACTGCTTTCCCGGGCCACAGGCAGGGAGCTGGATGGGAAGCGGGGCCGCCGGGATTAGAACCGGTGCCCATATGGGATCCCGGGCGTGCAAGGCGAGGACTTTAACCACTTGTGCCATCGCGCCGGGCCCCAACTGGTTGATTCTTGTATGAAAAAATTTCTAGATTTATCCCAAGCCAAAGAAACCTTCAATGGATGAAGCCCACGGTCCTAAAGCAATCATCTCTTCTCTGCAGTCTGCCGCCAGTTTCTGATTCATTGTCCACTACTCCCAACACGTACATACCCACCTGGCACTGTTGGACAAAGGCCCTGTCTCAGTGTTTCTAAACCTTCTCTCAGGTGTTTTTTCTGCATAAGGCTGATTTCACTTGTCAAGGGTAGAAGAAGGCAAACATTATGTGATCAATAATGAGGAGCAAATTTAGAAGTCATGAAAGTGGCAATGTGCACATGAAGGGCCATACTAGTGTAGGCATCAAGGGAGGCTTCCTAGACACCAGGATCTTATGTGTTTGTGAAAGGAGTGGCCTTTCCCAGTAAGAGCACTTTCACTGGGACATGGCGGGACTTGTAGGCCTCACAAAGCTACAATCTAGCAGTCAGGTTACAGTCTGGCCTCCTCCCAGACACCCAAATCAGCTCCAGCTCCAGTTGGGGAGAGCTCAAGCCTTTCCAATTGCATTGCATGATCTTAGTGACTGGAAAGAGCCATTTTTAGTCCATTTTAAGTATGAATTACTAAGTTATCTAAGTATTTATTTCCAGAATGTAAAATCAACATAAACTAATGGCTACCCAAGTGCTTTCAAGCAGGAGAACAATTTTAATTAATAAAGTTATTTTCTCATTAGTATATTGATTTTATTCAAATGAGCATTTCTCAAGTACTTACATTTTATTTTACCAAGTGTGGAAAATACTCCCTCTTGTCCACTCTCCTGTGGTTTTTGTATAGAATTACAGGAATCATAAGGAACCATATGTAGTATAAACTATCCTATAGGGGGTAAGCCTGATACAGTTTATAATAAGTGTTTACAATTGCATTAGTTACTAGGCGTCCCAGTTTCCTCCTCTGCATGATGGACACAATGACTCTTAGAGCATGGGATTCTTCTGAGAGCTGCATACGTTCCTCCCAGTGAAGGTGCCTATCACACTGATCAGCTAACTGATTTCTCAGTCATACGTATTTGGTCCAATTACCCTTCACCTTATTTGGCACTATGCTCTTAGTGGGTATTTCCCAGAAAAACCAGTCTTTGCAGACATCTTGTTGTTCTTCAGCGGCAATGGGACACTCAGGCACTGCCTTGAAAGGCCAAGGGCATCACATGTGTCCCTTTTCATGCAGTCACCTCTAACTGGAAGCAAAAATTATAGGTTGTGGCCTGCAATTTCTCCAAACAAATGTGAACCGAGGATCCCTCCAGAAGGTACCTGACAGCACAGCAGACACACGGTAGGGCGGGAGCCGCAGCCAGTTCAGAGGGGGCTGTGTGCTGCCTCCCGGAAGGAGCTCCTTCCAATCCACCACATACTCCAGAACCGCAGGGGCAGCTTTCTTGGGAGGCTGCCAAGTCACCAGGATGCTGTCCGTGCCCTCGGGGCTCACAGAGACTTGGTGAGGAGCCAGCAGCCCTTTATGGGGGAAAAGAAGTGGGAAACTACGAGTGCATGAAGTTACAGAAAAGTAATAACTTACACCAGCTGAATTAGAAGAAGAAGCAGTTTTTTGTTAAGGATTGCAGGGTCACAAATTTTATTCAATTCTTTTAAAAATACTATTTCTTTTTTATGGTTTTGTAAGTATAGGAGTTCTTCCCTTCCCTACTCTTCCTTCCTCCTCATACCCGACTCCCCACACCCTACTATTATTTCCCTAATTATCCAGTAGCGTAGTCCTTTAGTAATCATTACAAGGTCCACTTTCTGCTACTGAAGTTTATTGTGACATGATATAGGTAGAAAATTTAGTATCATGCTGTATATTTACACACTTCAAAATGGGAATCGTGCTTTTATTCAGGAGTAGAGATGTGGATCACAACATAACTCCTTGAGCTGATCTCTGTTACGTGGTTCATCTGTGACAGTGCATTTATCTACTTGAATACCTATATGTTTGTTTTGTAATTTGTGTAAAAAGCTGTCATATCATAGAGAACACATGGTGTTTGTCCTTTTGGGACGGGTTTATTCCGCTAAGCACGATGGGCTCCAGTTGGGAGCACTTTGTTGCCAACAGTAGGATTCCATTCTTTTTTATGGCTCAGTAGTATTTCACAGAGTAAATATACTATTGTTTCTTTATCCATTCATCTGTTGATGAACATCTGGGTTGTTTCCAAGTTTTTGCTTTTGTAAATTGTACTGCTATAAATACAAGCTTGCAGGTTGCTCTCCCAAACTCTCCATAATGACTTCCATATTGGCTGCACTTGTCTATACTCCCACCAACAGTGGAGTAGGATAGCTTTTCCCCCAAATCCTCACCAACAGTTGCTGTTTGTTGATTTATTTCATGTCAGTCATTCTCACTGGAGTTAGGTGGAATCTCAGTGTGAATTAATGGATGGAAGATCTTCCTCTCTGTCTTACCTCCTCTCTGTATATCTGTCTTTCCAATAAAAATAAATAAATCTTAAAAAGATAGATTTTGATCAGCCAGAGGGTGGGAATTTGAGGAGGGTGTAGGGAAATCCCAGACCCTATGGAATTGTACCATAAAATTCAAAATTAAAAAAATAATAAAGTAGTAAAACACCAGACTTCACTTTTTAGAAACAGTTTTAGGTTGACAGCAAAAGTGTGCATAAAGCAGAGATTTTCCATAGCCCCTTGTTCCTAGCCTTGTGCAGCTTGCCTCTGTTCATTATCCAGGTCCCATACTTGTTAGAATTGATGAGCATACACTTGAAGCCTCTAAATCAGGGTTCACTCTTGATGATGTATATTGTATACTGGTGTTTGAAAAAGATACAATGATTTATATCCATCATTGTGGAATCCTACAGTATTTTTATTGCCCTAAAAAACCCCTCTTTTCCCACCTCTTGTTCTTATCTTTTCTGGCGATCAGCAACTGAGGAGTGACTGTCTTCAGGGTCTTCCTTTTGCGGAGTGCAGTGCAGTTGGGATCCTACAGTACACAGCCTTTCAGCTTGGCTTCCTTCACTTAGTAATGTGCATGTGAGGTTTCTCTGTCTCTTCTTGACTTGAGAACTCATGTATCTTTACTACTGAAAAACATTTAATTGTCTAGAAGTACTTCACAGTCATGAATCACTTAATGACAGGGAAGCACTCTGAGAGCTACACCGTCAGCCAATGTCATCACCGTGCTAAGATCACAGAGTACATTCATGCAACCAAGGAAGCTAAAATGTCACTAGGAGATAAAAATCTTATGAGTGTTCCTTAAATGAGCTGTCATTATATGTGTGACTGCACCCACTGAGTGACAGCTGGCTTGGCTTCTTCCAGGTTTGAGCAATTGCAAATAAAACTGCTGGAAATGTTTATGTCTATTTATTTTGGATGGACATTAGTTTTTTTTTTTGAGAAAATATTTATTTTATTTATTTGAAAGGCAGGGTTACTGACAGAGAATTACTGAGAGGAATTACAGAAACAGAGAGAGACCCTTCCATCCATTGGTTCACTCTCCACAGGGCCAGACAGCCAGGTGTGGGCCAAGCTGACGCCAGAGGTCTGGACATTCCTCAAGCCTCTCATGTGGGTAGCAAGGACGCTGGTACTTTGGTCAACATACACTGCTTTTTCTGTCTAATTGGCAGGGAGCTGACTCAAAGCAGAGCAGCCGGGACCTAAACTGGTTCTCCTGTATGGGATGCTGGAATTGCAAGTGGCAGCTTAATCTGATGAACCTACTTGGGTAAATACCAAGTAGTATAATTGCTGGGTTATATGATGAAAGTAAGTTCAGTTTTGTAAGAAACTGTTCTCCAAATTAGTTGTGCTATTTATACTCCTATTAGTAATGAATGAATATTTTGCTGCTCTGTATCCGTATTAGCAATTCACGTTGTCCATGTGTTGGATTTTGTCGTTCTCATAGGTATGTAGTGATATTTCACTGTTGCTTTACTTTGCAATTGCCTAATGATCTGTGACAATGAAACTCAAGACATCTGAATTTCATCTTTTTTAGTGAAGTGTATCAATTGACATTTTTACCTGTTTTTAAATAGTTGTTGCTCATTTGGTTGATCAGTTCTTTCTTTCATTGATTGCTCCTTTGGTGTTGAATTTAAAAACTATCATTGGGTTGGCACTGTAGTTTAGTATGCTAAGCCTCAGTCTGTGGCACTGGCATCTCATATGGGCACTAGTTTGAGTCCCAGCTACACCCTTCCCATCCAGATCCCTACTAATGTGCCTGGGAAAGTAGTACTTGTGTCCCTGAATCCATACAGCAGACTTGGAAGAAGTTCCAGACTCCTGGCTTCAGCCTGCCCCAGCCTGGGCTGTTGCAGCCATTTGGGGGAGTGAATCAGCAGATGCAAGATTCTTTCTCTCTAATTCTTTCTCCCCCTCTCTCTCAATTCCTCCTTCCCTCCTGTCTCCTCTTTCTGTAACTCTGCCATTCAAATATGTAAGTAAATAAATAAATAGATAAAATAAAAATCTTAAAAAAGCCATCATCAAACCTGTGATGATTTACACTTTATCCTTATGTTAATTATATGACATTTCATTTTATAATTAGGTCTATAATACACATTGAGTTTATTTTTTGGTAAACTTTATTCTATTACTTATTTTTATTCTTGTCTCTAATTTATACAAAATGAGTAGATTTACATTTTCACAATACAGGTTTAGAAGCATAGGCATTCCTTTCTCCATTTTGCTGCTCCTTTTCTCACTCCACCTTATTATTTTTTCTGAAATTATTACTGTAGTACACATTTCATAATAACAAGCCTACCTTTCTGACACATACAGATATCAAGACATAGCAAGTAGAGGAAGGAGAAACAAAAAACGTGAGCCAAAATTAACATGGAAATCCTGTTTTTGTTAAGAATTGATGTCTAAGTCTGTGCATATGGATGTCCAGTTATCACATTTGTTGAAAAGACTTTTTTTCAATTGCATTCTCTTACTCCTTTGTCAAAGATCAGGTGAATATATTGCTGTGAATCTATTTCTGGGCTCTTTATTATAATCCATTGATGACACTGCCTTGATCACAGTAAGTTTTAAAATTGATTATTTCCACTCTTCCAACTCCGAAGTTTTCCCCTTCAATATTGTTTTAACAATCCCATTTGTTTGCCTCTTTGTGTACATTTTAGAATTAGCTTGTTAATATATGAAAAATACATGTAAATATCTGGGATTTTGGCTGCAGTTGAATTGATAAACTGTCATTATTGAGGTCTTTTATAAAAAATATGAAATATTTCTCATTTAGTGCTTTGATTTATTTCATCATAGTTCTGTAGTTTTCTTCAAATATACTTTGTACATATTTTGTTGAATTTATGCCAAAGTATTTTCATTTTGGGGGGTGAAAATGTAAAGGGTATTCTGTTTCAAATGTCAAATTCCACTTGTTCTATGAGAACAAGCATGTAAGGAATTGATTTTCATATACCCACCTTGTATCCTGAAGCTTTGCTATAATTTTTTTTTGTTAGTTTCAAGAGCGCTTTATTTTGCCATTGATTTTAAAAAATCTATACATAGATGGTCATGCCATTTGCAAACAAAAACAATTTTTATTTCTTCTGATTCTGTACCTCTTTTATTTCTTCCTCTTATCTCTTTATACTAATGAGTTCTTCCAGTACACAATGGTGAGGAGAGACATCTTGCTTTGCTCTTGATCTTAGTGGGAAAATTGCCAGTTCTCACTACTAAGTATAATTGTTAGCTGTAGAATTTCGTGGATGGTCTTTATTGATAGTGTTTCCCTCTATTCCTGGTTTACTGGGAGTTTCCATTGTGAATGGTCATTGGATTTTGTCACATGCCTTTTTCTGTATTAATATGATTATGTGATTTTATATGCTTGGTCATGCTTTTAATTTTTAAGATATTTTAATTAAAAGGCAGAATTACAGAGACAGAAGGAGACAGAGAAGGAGAGGGAAAGAGAGAAGGGTGTTCTTCCATCAACTGATTCACTTTCCAAATTGCCACAGTGGCTGGGGCCGGGCCAGGTCAATGTTAGGAGTTCTGGATTCCATTCAGGTCTTCCACAGAACAGGTGTCCAAGGATTTGAACCATTTTCTATTGTTTTCTCAGTGCATTAACAAGGAACTGAGTGGGAAGTAAAGGAACCGGGACTTGAATCAGCGCTCACATAGGATGTTTGCATCACAGGTGGTGGCTCAACCTTGCTGCTCCACAAAAGCAGTCCACACGTTTAATTTTTTTTTTTTTATGACAGAAATGCATACCTGGGACAAATCCCACTCGGGCACAAGATATCACTTTGTTGGATTTGACTACTGATTATCTGGTCAAGAATTTTTGTATCTATGTTCAGTTGTCCAATCTTCCTATTCCTATAACACTTGTTATCTGGTTTTGATATTTGTCACTGATAGAACGAGTTAGGAAACACTCCCTATTTTCTGAACAAGACTATGGAAAATTAGCATAATTTTTCCTTAAATGTTTGGTTGCATTCACCAGTGAACCTATTTCATTCTTCCTTCTTTGGAAGATTATTGATTATTGACTTAGCTTATGTAGAATTTATAAGCCTGTCCCAATGATTTATTTCTTCTTATTTGTTTTGGCAGATTGTGTTTTTCAAAGAACTGGTACATTTCATCTAGGTTATCAAAGCTTGTTCACAGTAATCATTTATTATCCCTTTTAGATCCGTAGGATAAGAAATGATAATCATTTTAAATGTATGGTATTGGTAATTTGCTTTCTTTCTCTTTCCCCCTCCCTTTATCAATTTTATCATCTTTGAAAATAATTAGCTTTTGGTTTCATTGCTTTTACCTTTTATTTCCAGTTTTAGTTTTCAGTCACTTCTGCTCTGATTTTCCTTTTTTTCTACCTACCTTGTATTTAATCTGACTCATTTTTTTTTTCAAGTTTCCTATGGTAGAAGCTTAGATGACTAATTTCAGATCTTTTGTTTCTCCTTATAATGTATGCAATTAATGCTATAAATTTCTCTTTAACACTCCTTTTATTTTTCCTATTGCATTTTCACTTACAATTAGTACAAAACAGTCTTTGAGTAGTTTTTTCTTTTTTAATATTTACTTATTTATTTTGAAAGTTAGTGTTAGAGGGACTATCTTCCATACAGATGGCTACGATGGCCAAGATTGGGCTTGGTTAAAGCCAGGAGCTGAAGTCTATCTGAGTCTTCCACATGGCAGAGGGCCATCTGGGGCCATCTTCTGCTGCTTTTTTGAGGCACATTAGTAGGGAGGAGGATGGAAGTGGATTAGCCAGCACATGAACTGGTACCCATATGAGATATTTGCATTGGCAAGCAGGGGCTTAACCCACTATGTCATAATGCCAGCCTTCTACATTTTTTTTAGTTTATTTACAAACCAGTGTAACAGAGAGAAGGGATAGGGAAGAGAAAGAGGAGAGGGAGCGAGACAAAGAAAAACAAAAAGATAGAGAAAGAGAGAAATAAATTTTTCCACCTGCTGACTCACTTCCAAAATATCCACAGCAGCCAGGACTGGGTTAGACTGAAGCCAGGAGCCAGGAACTTCCTTCTGGTCTCCCAGGCGCTTGGCAGGGACCTAAGCATATGTTTCATCATCCGAGTCCTCCTGCATTAGCAAGAACCTGGACTGGAACTGGAGGGGAAACTCAAAGCTAGGCTCTCTGATGTGAGGTGTGGGTGTCTCAAGCAGTAAATCAACCCTTTGTGCTAAAATGCCCATCCTAGTTTAGAATATTTTAAAATTTCTCTTAAGAGTTGTTCTTTAGGGCCCAGCATGGCGGCCTAGTGGTTAAAAGTCCTTGTCTTGAAAGCACCAGGATCCCATATGAGTGCCGGTTCTAGTTCCAGCAGCCCCGCTTCGCATCCAGCTCCCTGTTTGTGGCCTGGGAAGGCAGTCGAGGACAGTCCAAAGCCTTGGGACCCTGCACTCATGTGGGAGACCCAGAAGAACTCCTGGCTCCTGGCTTTGGATCAGTGCATCTCTGGCCATTGGAGCTACTTGGGGAGTGAATCAGTGGACGGAAGATGTTCCTTTCTGTCTCTCCTCCTCTTTCTACTTATCTGACTTTGCAATAAAAATAAATACATCTTAAAGTTGTTCTTTAATTCATGTGATATTTAGAAATATGTTGTTTACTTTCTAAGCTTTTGTGGATTTTTCCAGCTACCTTTTTTGTTACTGATTTCTTTCTTTCTTTTTTCATTTTATGACACAGTTCCATAGGCTCTGGGATTCCCCCACCCCCTCTCCATTGCTACTGATTTCTAATTTCATTCCACTGTGATCTGATTAACAATCTGTGGTTGTTACATTTTAAAGTCTATTTGGGTGTATTTTATGGCCCTGGAGGTGGCCTATCTTGGTGAATGGATGATGTTGGTATGAGAAGGATGTACATTCCACTGCTGTTGGATGCCTATAGATGCAAACTATGTTTCTGTAATGATTTCACATCTGTAGAATCTGTCCATTTCTGACTGACAGATGTAGAGCTATTATAGAAGATTCATTTATTTCTCCTCGCATTTCTATCAGTTTTGTCCCATATATTTTGAGACTTTGTTGTTAAGCCTCTCTATAGTAAGTATTGCTATTATCTTTTTTGAGAATTGGCTCTTTCATTTCTTGTTTACTTTTTAAAAATTATTTGCTTATCTATTTTTCCCATAATTTATTTATTTTTTTAAAAAATTATCTTACTTAGTTGATTAGGGTACAAAGGGTCAAGGGATACTGGAAAGTGGGTAGTACCATTGTTTCCACACTAATATCATTTTTTTCCCCCTGTATCTGGGTGCTTATCTATTTTAAAGGCAATGTTACTCCCTGGGAGTGTCTTTATTTTTGTTGGTCTATTTATTTTTGGGGCAGTGTCTGTCCATGCGGTCTCACTTTACTGACTGGATCCAAGAAAAAGTGTTCATTTTTCAGTAAGTTCAACTTTAACTTGCCACATGACAGAGTAATGACTTCAAAGTGACTGATTGCTAGAGTGGAAACCAGAGGCACTTGAAACAACTTTCAAAATGATCTAATTCTCTCCTCAGGCAAGACAGAGGGAGATAAGGGGGGGGGGGGAGAGAGAAAAATGAGAGAGAGAGAGAGAGAGTAAGGAGAGAGGTTTTTCTTTTTCATTTGCTAGTTTACTCCTCCAACGCGTTCAATAGCCATGGCTGGGCGAGGCTGGAGCCAGGAAGCCAAGTTTCCCATGTTGGAGGCTGGAAGCCACTTGGGCTATCTTAGGCTGTCTTCCCAAGTACTTCATTAGGAAGCTGGAACAGAAGTGGAGGTGCTGGGACTTGAACCCGCCTTCTGATGTGGCATGTGGGTATCACAGGAGGCAGCTTTCCTATTCTGCCTCATTACTTGCCTCATTCAAGTCACTGATTATTTAAGTTATGTGTCAAAGTTAAAAATTGATATAGTCAATATTTTTATTGTACTTGCTTTACCTGGTTTTGGTATCAAAGTTAAATTAGCCTCACAAAACACTTTTGGAATCCATCTTATTTTGTATTTTTTATAATAAACTGTGTAACATGAGTTTATCCATATTTTCAGAATTTAATTGTAGGCTGGGGGGCTTTTTGATTTTTTTTTTTTTGGAGGGCATGTTGGGTATAAATAGCTTTGACTCACACTAAATTATTTTCCCCTCAAGTACTTAGTAATTTATTCTTTTGAAAAGGAGAGTGACACAGAGAGAAGGAGTGACACAGGGAGAAGGAGCGACACAGAGAGATCTTTCATTTACTAGTTCATTCCTCCAAATGTCTGCAGCATTGGGGCTAGGCCAGGCCAAAGCCAGAATTCCAGAACTTTATCCAGTTTTCCTGGCAGGGTGGCAGGGACCCAGGTACCTGTGTCATCACCCAGCGCCTCCCAGGCATCATAACAGGAAGCTGGATGGGAAGATTGGGACTTGAACCCGGCTCCTCATTGTGGCACTCAGGAGGCCAAAGGGGCTGCTTAACCAAGTGTGCTGCAGCATTCATTTCATCCTCAAATTCCGTAAGGATTATCAATTTTAAAAAAAATTATCATTTTCCTAAGTTGTAAAAACTTTTTCTCACACTAATTTTAGTATTCTTTTTTCCCCCAAGTATACTCATTTCATGTAGGTTTTAAGGCACCAAATTTTCTTTTCTTTGTTGTTGAATGTATTATTTACATCTTTCATTCTCTCTCCTTTCACCATCAGTTCTGTGTGCTTGGTCTATCTAGAATCTAATCAGGGGTCTATGTAACCTATTAGGCTTTTCAACAAATGAGCTTCACATTTTTTTCATTCATTTTTATTAACCTTGTAATTTTATTGCTATGGTCAATTTTATGGATTTCTGTTATCATTTTATTTTATATTATTATAATTGTAAAGATTTATTTGTTTCACTTAGAGAGTTACAGAGAAGGAAAGACAGAGAGAGAGAGAGAAAGAGAGAGAGAGAGAAACACTTCCATTTACTTCGTAAATGGTCACATTGGCCAAGCTGAGCCAATCCAAAACTAGGAGCCAGCAGCTTCCTTTGAGTCTCCCATGTAAGTGCAGAGACCATCCTCTGAGCCTTCCTAGGCCATAAACAGGAAACTGGATTGAAAGTGGATCAGCTGGAATATATGGAATGCTGATGCTGCAGGCTAAAGATTAACCTGTTGCACTACTGCACTGACACCAATCTTTATTATTTAAAATGTTTTTTCTTTTTAGTTTTTGAAGACTTTGCTTATCTGAAAGTTGAAAGAGAGAAGGAAAGCAAGACCTTTTATCTGATATTTGCTCCCCAAATGGTTGCAAAAGCTGTGCCAGGAAAATCAAGAGGTAGATGCTTTTTCACGGTTTCTCATGTGGGTAGCAGGGGCCCAAGCACTTGGGCCATCCTTCACTGCATTTCCAGGTGCATTAGCAGAAAGCTGGATTGAAAATGGAGCAGCTGGGACTGGAACAGGTGTTCACATGGGGTGCTGGCACTAGCACCACTAACTTAATCCATTAGGCCATAGTGCCACCCTATTATTATTTTTAAAGATTTCTTTATGTATTATTAGGCAAAATTACAGAAAGAGGGAGAGAAGAGAGAGAAAGAAAAGAAGATCAGTTTTCTGTCTGCTGATTTATCTCCTAAATGACTAAGCCAGGCTGAGGCTAGGAGCCAGAGACTCTATCTGGTTTCCCCACGTGGGTGACCAGGGCCAGGTTTTTTTGGCCATCTTCTGCTGCTTTCCCAGGCACATCAGCAGGGAGTTTGATCATAAGTGGAGCAGCAGGAACTTGAACTCGCACTCCTGAAATGCCAGTGTTGAAGGCAGCAGTTGAAGCTACTGTGTCACAGCACCAGCCTTACTTTTATTATTTCCTTCTCTTTTGTTTCTCTGAGTTTACTCTATGCTACTTTGTTTACCTGTGCTTCATTGTCATTTCTATTTAATTTTTTAAAAATATTTATTTATTTATCTAAAAGGTAGAGTGACAGAAAGGAAGAGAGAGGAAAAGACAGGTCTTCTGTCCTCTGGTCCACTCCCTTAAGGTCCGCAACAACCAAAGCTGCACCAGGAGCCAGGAAGTCATATTCCAGTTCTCCCATTAGGGTGGCAGGACCCCACCCTAACATCCACTGCATCCCAGACACATTAGCAGGAAGCTTGAATGGAAGTTTGGAGTGGCAGCGACTCAAACAGGCACTTCAAAATGGGATGCAAGTATCCCAAGCGGGAACTTAATCTATTGCACCACAACGCCAGCTCCACTCACATTTCCAATTGGTGGTTTCATTGAATAAACATTTCCAGATTCAGAGATCTTTTTTGTCTTCAACTTAAAAATATTACTTTGCTGTATTTTATATTCTTTTCTTTATTGTTGTTAACATTATTGGTGTCCTCTGTTTCTTGGATCCTTAGTAAATAATTTGCTTTTCCTTCCCAAATGCCTATTATACTTTTTAAAAATTTGTTTTGGTTTTAAGGAAAATTAATTTCACTATATTTGCTTTTTTCACTTGCTTTTGAGTTTCCTGCTCATACCCTTTGATTTCTTACATATTTGAAAAAGTTATATAGATTTTGGATATGTAGATATCTATAGCTAACTTTTTTCCTTCCAAACTTTGTAGTAGATATTAAATGTCCTCTTACAATATTATATGTATATAATATATAAAATATATAATAATACAATATATAATATATAATATAAATCATATATAATATATTGTATGTTATATAATATTATATACCCACAATATATATAATGTATATTATATTATTTGGTATATTTAAATATGCAAGGATTACATGAGTTTTAAAGCTTTATTTTATTTTACTATGCATGAAGTTGACGTGTTTCTTCTACTGACACTCATTCTTCCCTTGAAATATTCCTCCTCAGCTGCCTCTCCCCTGTGAGGCACACACCTTCTCCTCATCTACTTTAACAACAAAGTGTTGCTGTCTGAACTATATTTCTGAGCCTCTTTGGCAGCTGGTGTGGGCCCAGTAAACGGGTCACCATGAGACCTTGGCAAAGCTCCTTAGAGTGACAAGCAAGTTTTTCCTTTCATCCTTTTTTATTGCTGTCCAGAAGAAAGTAACTAGAGCAGTGGCAGCCACCTTGGATGAATTCCACCATGAGGATGAAAGCCAAGCATGGCAGAGGAAGCAAAAACACAGTCTTGATGAAGCCACAAAGCTATCACACCAGCTCTGGGCTGTCTACCTCTGCACTAGCACACGAGAGAATCAATTAGTCACGCTTTTGAGGAAAGCAATTTTAACTCCTATGAGTAATTCCTAATTCATATGTCAACTCAAGGTTGTCATTTGTGTGTGTGTGTGTGTTTTTTTTTTCAGATCATTTTCATCTACTACATTCTCAGGTATATGACTGAAAAGACACATAACCAAGGCCCAACAGTATAAATAAAAGAATGTTTTCATGGAAGTATCTTCAACTTATTGCAAAATCCACATATGGATAAAATTGTCTCACTGAGTTTCAACAAGGAACCTAATTAAAGAGTTTTATTTATTTTCCTTTTTTTTTTTTCTTTTTTGACGGTAGGTCAATGATCTTAACCTGGAATCCTTTTGGAATGCAGATCTTGAAAATAGCATTCATTTCATTACCTTCTTGAGAAGGTAATCTTAAGAATATACGACTGTGAAATATAAGGCTAAGGAGTGTTCAATAAAGATTACTGAATATAAACTAAGACTGTATAATAAAGAGCTGTAGTATAGCAAAATTTTACTAGAGTTTCATTATAGACAGAATTTGATTTTAATATTATTGGTTTTAAAATACGTTCTGGCAGTAAGTATAAAATGTTTTTCTAGAATTTAATACAAATATGTATATATATTCTTGCTTCTGTAAAACATATATACTAGTGTTCAACTTAATGTAACTAGGATTTTTTAGCTATCATTTCTCAAGTACTTAGATATATTTAATCTTGCAAGGACCTACAAGACAGATAATATCATCTCTATTTTGGAGAGGAGAAAATTGAAGCTTAGAGGTGTTAATTCGCTCATCCAAGGCCACTCATTCTACACTGCTGACTCCCAACTCTAAATTCCTGAGAACTCAAGCCAAGCCCAGGGCTGGGTTGACAGGAAGAGATATGACATCAGCAAGACACAATTTCCATAGTTAGTATTAAGGAAAAGTTGGCACTCACCTGTCCCGCACAGGTCTGTCATGTTAATATGAGTAGGTAGGGAAATGCCTTTTGAGTTGGCTGCAGACACAGTTGCAGCCCAATTCCCAGTTCTTGGAATAACCCAGGTCCAGGAGGTATGTCTTGTGAAGTTCTGTGCTATAGTTTTCCTTTTTGCCATCTCCTGCAAGGTCACTTGATAGTAGAGGATTCTGCCTCTTGCTTCTGAGGCACTCAGATTCTGCAACAGAACACATTTACCTACTGTTTACTCCAGACAAGACAGCTGAATGCTCTGTGCTTTGTGCCTGGATCAGGCCACTGCTGGAGCCAGGTACATGTGAGTGACTTCTTTGTTTATATCTTCACATCTCATCTATACATTTGTATGTAAGCATCCCCACCCATCCCACACAGACAATTAAGAGGATGAAAGTACCTTTTTAAAGATAATTCTTTAAAACACAGTGATTTTCCTTATTAGTAGTAGACTTACTATTGGTAGACAACTTACTAATGGAAGACAGCTTGATTATAAATAATGAAACAAGCGTGGAATTGGAACTCAGATGATCTGGATTGGAATTGCAGCTCTACTAATCCGGCAGACCCAAAGGAAGGCATGCAGAATCTTTGAGTCTCCATTTCTAAATTTGTGAAACACACACACACACACCACGTGCATGTGACTTTTATATAGAAAGCACGATGCAGTTCAAGACATCAAGCGCAAGATTTTTAAGAGCTAAACTAGTGAGATCTATACTTAGTGCACTGAATTAGCCATCTGTGCTAGGAAACTAAGACACTGTTCATAAATGTGTGATTAACACGTTTTGGAACGGCAAAAATTCCAATTGAAATCAATTGGGAGCAATCCCAGAAAGCAAGCATCACACTAATTATTTGTATTGCAGCCCTGTTTGGACAAAGACTACAAGAAACAGAGGCAGGGAGAATGAAGAGTCATCATGTCCAGCATGAGCAGTGCCCGTCCTTGCCTACTGCAGGGAGATGAAGGCCTGCTTCCCCCAACTTAAGCATTATAGGTTTTTTTTTTGGCCAGGCTGTTCCTCCCCTGGTGAATAGAGTCTCCAGCTGTCTTTGCTGAAGAACATGCCTTAGGATCAGCCATTACTCTTGACTTTGACTTCATGTTCACCAATCTTTTAGCAATTTTGTTTCCTATGTAGTTTATATGTAAGGAAAAGCTGAGCTAACATGAACACTTGGTTCACTAAAAATTTATGTTTTCACTTTAAGTGATTAAATTGGTCTTCTGATTTTAATTTGGCTTCTGAAACAATTAGCACACTGGGAGAAAATGTTCCAATTTGCTGATTCAAGCCTTCTGTTTGGTCCAACAGCTGCATTTCTCCCTGTAAATGGAATCATGAACATCTGACTTTGTATAATTCCATTTTTGGAGGCTTGATTAATGCAGGTCTATTCTGAGAACCCTTCTTGGATTCATAAGGTCCAAGACTAGATCTTAAATTATGGTCAGTACCTCAGGTGAATGTCATGTTTGTGGGAGATGCTTTTGGGTGAATGCTCAATCTTTTCTAAAGCTGCCATTTTAAATATCTGTCACAGCTGATTGTGCATTAAAATAAGCAAGCACTTTTTAAAGCATAGTGCTTTAAACTGTTATTAGCAAGCATATCCTTTCCTTTGTCAGAGGAGAAAAACAGGCTACAGTAAAATCCGCTAAAGGCCACATCCTCAGCTCTTGCTCACTCCATCCTTCCCTCTAGTCCCAGAGGTAGGACTATCCTCACCCCTTTCACTAGCACCCTGCACTCTAAGACCTCCCACGAGAGTTTAACTGTATTCATGAAACCCTCTGTTCTTGTTAGGGACCTAAGAGGCATTAGTTTCACAATAACAACCGAGGAAACACCCATCACAGGAAAATAACACTTTACAAATCATCTTTACTTTCTCTCACTGTCTTTCATAGAAGCTCTGGAAATCTTGCCCAGTCTTATAATAAAAGGTCGAAACTAGGGGAGAACATGCCATCTTGGATCTAACGAACTTTCATGGTAATATGGTGTTGAAAATCAAATTAATCAGAGTGATCTAGTAAACAGAGGTGTGGATCTGAAATACTATGGAATTTCCCGGGGAGTAGTGAAGGTTCTCACCGCAGACCCTTGCATTTTATTCTCCAAATCCTATGTTTTAGTTAAAAAGATCGGTGAATAGGTAAGGACGGGGTAGAAGCACTTAGACAAGCAAATGTGGCATCCTGTGGTTATATTCATGACAAATGTCAAGTTCAAATATCAGGGTAAAAGTTAGCTTCTCTTGTATAATTAGCCTTAACCAAATTAAAAAACAGATTTAATTGGTCCAACTGGGTCCATGGAACAAAAAGTTCAGTGAGCCAACAGGAAAAAGGGCATTTACACAGATGGCACTTGGTCTCTTAAAGGAATTAAAAACAGCATCATTTGATTTAAAAGAGTGAAATAAAATGTGCAAATACTGTGCAGAGTCAACCACTTTTGGATTATGTCTGTCTCTGGTGGAACGGAATATCATCATGAAACCAGCAGATGGAATGGATGATAGTGTTCCCAATTGATTCAACATTTCATTTTACAAATGGAGAAACCTGAATCCAGGGACACAGGGATAGGTGGAAAAGGCAGGGGGCAGAATACTGAACTCTCAACATCTCAGTCACTGTACCCTTTAGTATGACGCACTGCTCGGTACACCAGCAACGTGATGATGAACTGGTGGACCCACACAGCCGTCTTTCAGAACCGGAATCTCCAGTCACGCTAGTGGTCACAACTTGCAAAACACCTTCTTTAGCTGCAGTACATTCTGATGCTGAACATCAGCAGAAGGCATGAAATCGGCAGTTTGGGAAGGTGAGGATCCAGAATTATCTTTTTCCTCAAAATCAGTAGGTTTTGAGTCATAGGAAGCAAGCTGTGAACCGCAACTCCCCATCCCCACCTCCAAAAAAACAAACAACAACAAACCAAATAAACAACAAACAAAAAATGCCCTGCAAATCCAGGGATCCAGCTGAGCCTCCTCAGATAACTCTGTTTATACTGAAAGGCTGAGCACAGAGACTGACATTTATAGGGCTCTGCCATGAGTCAGGGATTCTGCATGTTTAGACACATTTTGCTTCTCACCCCCATCTTTTTCAGGACATTCCATCTTTAATTGCCTTTGATCCTATATTTGCCACAAACTTGTTTGTAGATATCCAATATTTGGAAAAGACAGAGTAAATAATAGGTTAATACTTTCTCTTCTTTTGATCCAGAGTTTCATACCTACATTATTTCAAACAACAGAAAAAACTTGTCTGCAAAAGGTACTTCAGTAAGTTGATCTGTAACACTGTGCTTTCCATTGTCATAGAAACAGGATAACCCTTTAATGGCTATTTCTATTAAAGCAATACAACACATACGAACGACTCCTTCACCCTCCCCACTTTTGTTATTTTTCCCTCCCCGCTTTTGATGGAGTTGAAGCTTGGAGAAAAGTAATGAGATTTTAGAGTGCCCTCTGGTGGATATGAACGAGGATCTACCTAACCAAGGTTTGCACATCTTTGTCTCTGCAAGTTCTTGTACCTTCTCTAGTAGTGCTAGACTGGACCTCAGGCCGGTGTTCCTATTGTTATTGTCACCTTCTTCTGTCAGTAAGAGTAGGCTAAAACAATGTCTTATTGATTTCCTTCTTCAGTTTTCTTTCTGTTGTGTAGCAAATCTTTATTAAATTTTTTTTTTCTTTGAGAGGTACAGAGAGAAGCTATCTGTTGGTTCACAACTTAGATGCAGTGAGTGCAGCTACTGCTGCTGCTTCCCAGAGTCTGCACCGGCAGGAAGCACACGGCAGGGCTGGTGCAGGGAACTGAACTCGGGCTCCAATGTGGGAGGCAAGCCTCTTCCCCACTAGGTTAAATGCCTGCTCCAGTGGGAAGGTTCTTACAGTTAAGATGGAATACCTTTCTCATTTACATTTACCTAAGAAAGGAGGGGTGAACAGCTCCTTCAATAAACCTATTGTGAGAGTTTTGCTCCCTGAAAAGGCTGTTATTGCCAAAAATAACTCAGTGAATGTAATGGATAGTAGGAAAAAATTGGACACATTTTAGAACACAATTCACATTTTTTTTAAACAAGTAAAACTCTAACTTTGTGACTAGATGATTTCTTCCAAAGACTTAAAAACCATACTGTGTTCATTATAAAGTAATGCTTTCTTCTGAACTTGCCTTGGTGCAGCTATTGAAGAGGAGTACGGTGGGGCTCAATCTGCCTCCTAGGAGAACGTCAGTAATCTCCTTAGAACCTGGAAGAACTGGAGCCCTCTCCATCACTCTCTTGGGGTTTTGCTGTGGAATGCTCCTGATTTCAGTTCTCCCATCAGGATAGATCCTTTGTGTTCTTTCTCTACCATATACCAGCTATGTGAGCTGGGACAAGTTACTTTGCCTCAAATTCCTTATCTGAAAAAGAAAGATAATTGCATGGGCCTCACAAGCATTCTGGGAGGCAGAGTTTGGAAGCATGTTTTGCACATGACCTGTTTTAAGCCTCTTGGTGAGTTTCCGACTTTCAGTTACTCTGAAGTGATACAAAAGTCGCTGTGCTTGGCTTTCTCCCTATCACTCCTACAGCAACCTGGAGAACAGGGACTTCTTGGGTCTTGAGTTGTATTCGGGCTCTACCCAGAGAACAGAACTCCATTCACAGGATCAACTTTGAATAGCTGGACCATGGCTAGCACCTCCTAGTGGGTCTGCTATACTGAAATGATTCAACTGACAGTGAGACCTCAAGGTACTTTCCCTGGCGTAAATAATGTTTAGTGTGTTTGCAGCTTAGAAAAACAGAAAAACTTCAGAGAGCACAACTTTAGCTCCTTTCCCTTCTCTGACTTCTTTCTTCTATTCATGCTCTGCTACCCACTCCTTTATTTTTGTCACTGGCTGCATTTTGCTTTCCAACCACAATTCTTTGAAGATGCTGTGCCAGTCTGTGATGGGGCCAGGATCAGGAAGGAGAAGGATGTATATTGTAACAAAACTCTACCATCTGTTGCTTTTGTGTTTAGATATTAATGCTGGGCCTAAATAGCACCTATAAGTATAAAAGGCTCTGGGTACCTGGGAGCCAGTACTTCCTAGGGATTTACAATAAATCTTCAGCCTATGGCAACAAAAATCAGGTAACAAATAACTTTTTATGAAGCCTCTTTCATGTGAAGTGCCTAAAGAGTCCACCCCCTTCAGCACAGTGTGATAGAGGCTGGAATATTTGTTCTGTTACAGAGAAACAGAGGGGAGAGAGAGATAAAGCAGGGTGCTGGATAAGCTGTCCGAGCTGCAGGTCTTCTCTCTAAGACTGGGTTGCCCACTTTTTTTTTTAAGTGGCTCAGAAGAAAGCTTTATTGACTGGGGCCATAATAGAAGTAGATGGTAGCAGGAAGGTCAGGCTCCCACAATCGCAGTAGCAGCATAGGCTGTCCACTTGCTTTTCACTGTCTGTGGTTCCAAGACATCAGTTTGTGAAAATGAATGACTTTGCTCAAAAAATGAATAATAAAATTCCAAACCTTTCCCCCCTTTAGGAACCAAGAGCTTTCTTAACTCTTTGTACTGCTTGTCAAAGGTCCAGAGCTGTGCTGTCCAACACAGGAGGAAGCCACTTACCATGGGAAGCCAGTAGCCCTCAACCAAGGCCACTCTAAGCAAGATGTTGTGCCATCTGGACAGCAAACTCCCACCACTGAACTGTACTGGGACTTAGTAGACACAGTGGCACACCGGAGATCTGAGAGAAAAAAAACAAGCTCCTTCTGGGTCTCCCATGCCGGTGTAGGGTTCCTAGTCTTTTGGCCATCCTCGACTGCTTTCCCAGGCCACAAGCAGGGAGCTGGATGGGAAGCGGGGCCGCTGGAATTAGAATCTGCGCCCATATGGGATCCCTGCGTGTGCAAGGTGAGGACTTTAGCCACTAAGCTACTGTGCTGGGCCTGATGATTATATGTTGAAATGACAATTGTTTTAAAGTACAAAATTGAGCAAATGGAGCTTTCAGGATAAACCAAGGCATGGGAAAATACATAATTACTTGGAAAATACGATAATAAAGATCACCTTCCCCTTCATCTCAAACACATTCACAGAAATACATATATACTCACTTTACACTCACAAACCACCCCCACACTCACACCCACGGTCTTCCCGTGTATGCTCATACCCACGCACCTTCCACACACTCAATGCACATATACATGTATAATTCATACACTTCTACAGGCACACACACGTACATAATCCTTCTGACTCATCACTCCTGCATGCATGCTCAGTATCTACACACCCATATTAATACATTGCTTACACATAAACTCACGTGCATTAACACATATTCAGACACACAACATACACACATGTGAGGTCTTCAAATAGCTCATGAAAAAGATGTAAAATAAACATACGTAATTCCAAATTTTTTGTATTAAATAAACTTATCCTTTACCTCCATTTTCCATGAATTTTTGAATTACCCTTTTATGCCCTCTGCATCTACTCACTCCCTTCATTCCCCAAATGCCTTCTACAGAGGTTGCACCTATTCAGCCTTGTTGGCTTTCTTCAGATGTAAACATCCTATAAAACCTAAAGGCCACTGCACAGATACAAGAGTAGCAAGCTCTGCTGGGGTTTACCTGGGGCTTCCTTTGGTGCCACAAACTGAAATTCCCCTCTCTTCATTCATGCGGTGTCCTTTACACTTGGTTTCCCACTGTTGCTCACAGTAAAAAACCCACCACACGTGAGTCTTTGCTTCCTTCCCCCCCACCCATGAGCTATGCCTTGTGCTGCACCACAAAGCACTTTCATTCTGCTGTGACATTTAGATGAATCCTTGTACTCTCTCACTGTCCAATCAAGCCAGGCAGCCTGTGTGGGGGTGCCAGAAGGGGTCCCCAGCTGAGGAGGAAATGGAGCTTTCTGAGGGGTTCACTCAGAAAGGACAAGTACTTCCATCTAAGAAGGTCTCCAGCAGCAGCCATCTCCCCTGAGAGCCCTTCATTGCAAATGACCTCTTTTAACCTCAGTTTCACGTCTGTCAAATGAAGGGGGCTGGGAACTACAGGCTAGCTAATTCTCTAGACTCCAGACATCTGTGATTCCATGGTCCAGTGCAGGACTGCTTTTCTAAGGGACTCTGGTCAGTATTTGTGACCCTATGCCCAGGTGAGTGGCATGAGGAAGTTCAGGATTTGACAGAAAAGGACATGGTCCTGAAAAAACTGGGGCTGCATGCACTTGCCTTGGGGCCCCTTAGGCTGGCTTGGAAGTTGCCCTCTGATAGCCAGCAACTGGTTAGAAACTTCTACCTTTTTAAATTTCTTATACAAACCAGCTCTATTCCATAGCATCCTGCTTGGGTCCAAAGTTCTGGCTTCTCACCACAACAGGGATCCACCCATGGCACAAGCTATTGGAGTCTGGCTCCAGCAGAGACACCTGTGTATCCTGGCAGGAGCAGGAGTAATGTTCACAGGAAGAGAGCATAGACCAGAAGGATATTGAAGGTCCTTCAAATTCCAAAACTTCATTCCAGAGCTTAAACATAGGATAGAGATAAGACCAAAAGAGTAGCAGAGAAGAATCTGCATGTGTATACATTTGCTAAGCATTGCTTTGGCTTAAAACAAAACAAAACAAAACAAAAAAGCCAACCTTACCAGCATGTGCTGGGCATGTTGCTTTCACCATGAAGATCAAAACTAATGGCATGGTTCCGTTTAATTTCATCTGCTGATCCCCAGATTCTTACATGTGTGTCCTGTCATTGCTAGCCCACACAATGGTTTTTGTCAGTGCTACAGACCGCAGCATTGTTACACTCATTCTGTTGAGGGAAACCCGTGAGAAGATGGGGTGACGTAGAACTATCACATCTGTCAGATCACCACTAAGGATGTTTTATGGGGAGAAAACTTTACGGTAAGGATTTTGGTTTTAACCAAATTTATTTTTTTAAATGAAAACCAATAGCTGAGAACTAGGCTTTTTTTTTTTTTTTTTTAATATTCTTAGGTTAGTATTGTTCTGAATGGCCTGCTTTGAGAATGGAGAATGGTCTTGCTATTAAGAGAGACAGTGAGAGACAGAGAAGGAAATGGCTTGTTTCTCAAAATTAAAGACAACCGCAGTTAACAAAATTCATCATATTAGAATAACCAGAGGACGTTGTAGTCATTGCTTTGACTATTCTATTTTCTTACTCACTGGATTCATAATTCCAAGACTGTTTAGTTACACCTAACCAGAACAGTTTAGTGGAAGGTGCTTGAGTTTTGAGAAATAAAGAAGAAGACACAACCCTGGAAATCCCTTCAAAGAAGCATGTCAGTTAGTAGCTCAATTAAATTAGTATTTTCTTTCACAAATATGAGTCATGATGTAGCAAAAAAAGTTCTGGATGGTTGGGGTGGGGCAGCATTGTGGTGCAGAAGCTTAAGTCCCTACTTACAATGCTGGCATCCCAAATCTGACTACTGGTTTCACTCATGCTTGTTCCACTTCAAATCCAGCTTCCTGTTAATTTGCTTGGGAGTGTAATAGAATATGCCTCAAGCGTTAAGGCCCCTGCCACGCACATGGGTGATTCTGATGGAGTTCCAGGCTCCTTGTCTCAGCCTGGTCCAGCCAAAGCTGCTGGCAGCCACTTGGAAAGTAAAAAGTGGAAGGAGTGCCCTCTCTCTGACTTTCAAATAATAAAACCTTCTTTGTTTAATTCCATATTTTCACTTAGTAGCTGGGTGGCTTTGAATATGAACTTCCTCTCTGGCAACTGGTTTGCATATCTGCTAGCTGGGGAAACCAGTGCCTCCCTCAAGCGGCTTCTGTGCAGATTGCAAGAAATGGCGATGCCAACTTCCAGCACTTGGTGGAACTTGTACATTATATAGTAATGTTAAGTCTCATTGGCTTCTGGAAGGCTGTTCAATTTACTGCTGACCAGGGCTCCTTTTCATTCCTATTTATGTTTTTTTTTTTTTCCCACTGTTATTGCCATTCCTCCTGTGAGGTAGCTTTTTTCCTATTCTCTACTTTTTAGGAACTATAGAAAATGTATTCTCAAATACCCACACTTACAATTTCCTCACCTTTGTTTTCCCACTGAGAAGTAAGAAGATAAGGCATCAGGGTCACTGCTGGGCATACTGGCTTAGGGAAAGGAAGAAGTAAAGAGGGAGATTTAACAAACAAGAGGGACAGTGTTGTGGCTTGGTGGGTAGGGGTACCATCTGTGATGCTGGCATCTCTTATTGCCAACTGCCCCTGCTAATGGACCTGAGAAGGGCAACAGAAGATTTTTCAAGTACTTGGGCTCCTGAACCCATGTGGGAGACCTGAAAGAAGCTTTTGGCTTCAGACTGGTCCAGCCTGTCAAACAGCCATTTGGAGAATGAACAAGTAGAGGAAAGATCTCTGTTTTTCTCTGAAATTCTACCTTTCAGATAAATAAAATAAATCTTAAAAAGAATCACAGGAGAACTGAGAGTTGGGGGTCAGAGAGTAGAAAGTGCCAAGGTGGGAAGGGATCAGCATTGGATACAAAATGCATGGAGAAAGGAGGTGATGGTATAGAGGAAAGAACTCAGCCAGAACTGCCATCCGTCTCTGGTAAAGGTTAGTGAGACTGCATCATGCACCTTGTCTGAGAAAATGAGCTCCAAGAAAGTTGCTGAAGCATCATATCCAAGTCACTGAGGATGTTGAAATTCATCATCCAAATGCATAACTCCATTGGATGATTTTTTCCAAGATTTAAAAAATTAATTTTAAAGTGTTCATCCACTGGCTCACTCTCAAATGCTCACAGTGACAGAGGCTGGGTCAGGCTCAAACTGGGAGCTGAGAACACAGTCCAGGTCTTTCACGTGAGCAGCAGGGACCCAAGCACTTGAACTGTCACCTGATGATTTGCAGGTGCACATTAATAGAAGCTGAAATCAAGAATGGGCCCAAAGCAGTAAAAGAGGCACTCTGACATGGAGTAACCTGCTTAGCGCTTAGGTCAAACACCCTGAGTTTAAGGTTGACACTGAAAACCTACCTTCCAGAAAAGAAAAACATGTTCTTTGTTGTCGTCCACGTGCTCTTTCATGTACCAGACATCTAATGTTCCAGTAGGTTCTGTTTTGAAGAGGAAAAAAAATAAAACCATATTTTCACATAGATGTATATTGCAGTAGCCTTTAAAAGTGAACTGTCATTCAACAAACAACTCTTGGAGGGTAAGGTTTTAGGATAATCTCAACTTTCTTTGTGTCCAAGTACTTCCCTTTTTCTTCTGTTTAACAATGAACACATACATATTTTCAGCCTCAATTTAGGAAAAACAAAGCTTACTGTAGAAGCTTACTGTTAAATTTAAACATTATAAGGAGAATGTTCATTTTCTAATTTTAAAGCATGTATTAATAACAAAATAAATGTGCATGCTTTTTTGCTGTAATTCAGGAAAAATTCTAAACAGAAAAGTGAAGACAATAAAAATGGTTTCTCATCTTGTAAAAACAGAAAATTAATACAAAGGACAAGTCTTGCATTTAACTTTGTTTCTGAACTAATGTGAGAGTGTAAACATTTGCTTTCAAGTCATTAGATAACTTATTTGAAGAACATATATCTCATTTACCTGAATGTTCCCTGTACATAGCACTGTATTTAGATTTAACAGACTACCAATAATGTGTCAATGATGAATTAACAAATGACCAATCAGAAGATGGCCAATTAGGCAATAGGCAATGCTCTTTGATGCTAGAAAAAAAATAAACAAAACACTGAACCAAAAGAGGGAATAACCAGCAATCAGCAAGTCAGTGGTCAAATACGGTTTTATTTAGCTTGAGAAAGTCAACCTAGCATATTTTAGAAGAGACTCAACAGTCAGCTCCTGTGTGTGTGTGAAGTAGTTTTGTCTCCTCTGTTATGAAGTTACAGATTTGTTTCTATCTATAGCCCAGACTTATCTATACCAGCTTAACTTCCTTGATGGTGAAACTGGGAGTGGCCTCAGGCAACACTGAGTAGAGGTTTCTTATAGGATAGAAGCTTCCATTTAACCAGATGGGAAATGTCTAGACAATTAAGTCCCACTATGTGGCTACCAGAAGACAAACGCCCAGGGAGAGGGCAAGAGGGAAAGGAAGGGCACACTTGCCCCACCGTGGGGAGCAGAGCCTGTGTGTGCCATTCACAGTTCTGTCTCATGTCTTCCTTACACTCTAGACTTGGCTTCAGTGCAGTGCCAACACATGAACTCCAGGGGTCCATCTACAGGTAAAGCCTGGGCTCTGTGACCATTTTTTAAAGTTTATTTCTTTAATTATTTCATTTACTCTAAAGTATATGGCTGGGGTTTAGAGTCCAGGACAAGCAGATTTGATTTCTGATGGGTCAGAGAACAACTTGGACACATTTGTGGGCTTATATCTCCTTTACTTACAGTAATGGCAAGAAATGCACAAGGAACAGTAACTAATCCTTAACATTGGTTGGGTCACAGGAGATACCCACCTCTGTCTGTGGTGACAGTCAGACATGCAGACAGACAAATATACACAAATCCACACACAGTCATATACAGATGTCCACATCTATCCACAAGCAGTCAGATCCACCAATAGCCATGTCTAGCTGTGCCCTCGAGCTGGCTATATAATACATTTGGATAGCAGATCGGCCTATTGGTTATCATGACATGAGTTGCCATAGAGACACATAAATAAGGGGGCATGGACAAAATGTATGGGAATTTGATAACTTCACCTTTCCAAATCTTCAAAAACACAGACAAACGGTTGGCATTGCAGTGCAGGGGTAAAGGTGCTGTTTATGAGGCCAGCATATTATGTGAATGCAAGTTGAAGTCTCTGCTGCTTTCACTTCCAAGCTGTTTCATTGCTAATGTGTCTGGGAAAACATCCAAAGACGACCCAAGTGCATGAATCCCTGCCACCCACATGAGAGACCTGGGAACAGTTCCAGCCTCATGCCTTCAGCCTGCCCCAGCTGAATGCATTGCAGCCATTTGGGGAGTTAACCATCAGATAGAAAATCAGCCTCTTTCTCTGTAACTCTGCTTTTCAAATAAATTAAAAATAAATCTTTAATAAAAAGAGACACTAAATCCACAGTTATCCTCAAAAGTCAAGGTAAGAACAGGTAGAGGGCGGGAGCCAGAAACTCAATCCAGGTCTCCATGAGTGGCAGGGGCCCAATGACTTAAGCCAAATCTGCTGTCTCCTAGGATGTACATAATCAGGAAGTTGGAATTGCGGGTTGAACCAGACCTTGAACCCAAGCAGTTGGATACAGAATGTTCCAAATAATGTCTTAACTGCTAGGCTAAATGTTGGCCTTCTGGTTCTGTGATCTTGAACAAACATTAGTTGCATTCTTTAGCCAGTTTCCTCATTTATCAAATGAAAATATTAATTCTAAACATGACATGGAATCTTCAAGGGAATTTAAATAAACAGCACTGACAAGCGACACAGCACCCGTAAACATAAGCTGTTATTTTGTTTGATCTGAAAAGGTTCAGGATCTTATTGAATATCTCAGAACTAATATTCAGAGAAGCCAGGCTTGGGACCTAAGTCTGTTTTATCCCATAGCCTCTGGTCTAGTTTCTGCAGCAAAAGTTGCCTGGCTCTGAGGAAGTTTGCCATTTTTCTCCAATGCTCCCATTCCCCACATGTGCCTCTTTCTTGCGCTATTGTCTTCCTTTGTCACCTCCTCCTCCTGGAGCTCACTCTCTTCTCATATATTTTCCAAACTACTACTACTGCTGCTTCTTCATTTTCTTCTTCCTTCTCTTCCCATGCTTCCTCCTTCTTACACACCTCCTCCTTCTTTTAAGATTTATTATTTATTGCTTTTAAAACTCAGAGTCACAGAGAGGGAGAAATAGATCTTTCATCCTGTGGTTAATTACCCAAATGGCTGTAATGGCCAGGCTGAAATCAAGAACCAGGAGCTTCCTTTGTGTCTCCTATATAGCTTGCTGCTTTCCCTAAGGAAAAGGAGCTGGACTGGAATTAGAGCAGCCAGGACACAAACAGGTGCCTATAAAGAATGCCAGCATTGAAGCTGGCAGTTTTATTCACTATGCCCCAAAACTTCTTTTTTCTTTATTTTTTAAAAAGATTTATTATTTATTTTTATTGGAAAGGCAGAAATACAGAGATGAAGAGAGAGACAGAAGAAGATCTTCCGTCCACCAATTCACTCCCTAAGCAGCCACAATGGGCAGAGCTGAGCCAATTGGAAGCCAGGAGCTTCTTCCTGGTCTTCCACATGGGTACAGGGTCCCAAGGCTTTGGGCTGTCCTCGACTGCTTTCCCAGGCCACAAGCAAGGAGCTGGATGGGAAGCAAGGGTGCCAGTATTAGAACCAGCACCCATATGGGATCCCAGCGCATGCAAGGTGAGGACTTTAGCTGCTAAGCTACCACGCTGGGCCCAACATCTTCTCTTTTCTTTCTTAAGTCTTCTGCTTTCTTCTCTTCCCATTGGTGGTAATATTTACCCTTGCTATGAGAAATAAAGGATAAGTAATGTTAATGGAAACATTTGAACATGCTCTCAGTTCTCTAGAATGAATGAAGACTAACCTAAGAATCAAGCTCAGAGCTTCTGTGTGGTAACTCAGATGTAAAAAGGGAACTGAACAGAACAGAAAGCAATGGTATCTGATGTTAACTCACCCACTACCAAGGGTCAGGTAATGTTTGCATACTTTATAATATAATCTCATTTAACTTCCAAATAATTACATTGGGAGTATCTGAGAACAACTGCTTCATAACCGAGAACAGGGAGGCTGGGAGAGATTAGATGCCCGACAAAAGACCTAGGGCTAGTAAGTGGGCAAGCTGAAAACTGAGCTCAGGTTTTGCTTTCAAAGACACTGCTCTCCCCATTATAATTCACCATATTGGGCAAAGATTTAAATGCTCCATGGACTAGATAACGCACAGACACTGACTACACAATCAGAATTTGGAAATTTGAGCGTACTCTGGGTAGATTCCAAGCCAGATGATTTATTTCATAGATGTAAATGTCTGCAGTTAATTACATATTAGTAAGGGATTTAAAAAGAACATCATTTGCCTCATTAAAGATCTGCAACTTCAGAGATTATTACCAACCGCAGAATCAAATTTTAGAACCATCCTCTCTTCACAGGACAAGTTGCAAGGGAAAGTGAAATTTTAATGGCCCACCTGCAGTATATGCCTCTCTGGGGGAGAAATCATTAGTTGAATCTGTATGAGTTTCAAGTGAAAATTTCATGACCGGGTGTCAGATTACTGCTGCTTTAAGCAATATAATCTTTGATATGTGATTGTCGCAAAATCACTTAAAGTCCTAACCTCAGTGTCATTGAACAACAATTGGTTAAAACTATCATAGGCAAGTAAGAAATAGTAAGTTAAAGGCTTATATATTCAACTTATTTCAAAATAAATGGATGCAAATGACCAAAAATACAAACATGAAAATGAAAATCAGTTGTCCTAAGATGAAACTAAAGGGAAAAAATTGTAGAGTTGACAAAAGAGGCTACCAATATGGAAAAAAAGGGACCAGATTCTAAATTAAGCAGGTTGACCTAACTGACCTAAAGGGCCTTGACAGTTCCTTTTGATGCATACAAGTGATCTTTAAAAAGCTCATGGAAAAAAATCTATATCATGAATGTGTATGAATTTTAAAATTGAATTTTAAAATTGTTTCATTAAAATAAGTTTATCCCTCAATATTTTTCCACAAACTTTTGAAGTATCCTCCTTATGTTGTAAGCAAAGAACACCGAATTCATGTGTTGCTTCTGAGATTAAAGCTCAGGCAAGTTAGGGGAGTCTGACAATGGAGTCTCAGTGTAGAAGGCAGTAGCTCTCCAGAGATTTCAGCATGCAGTGCAGACAAGCAAGGCGATCACAACAGCGACACTGGAGAAACTGGGAAAGGCCTAACTTGGGAGGTTTCCGGTGATACATTAAATGAAACAGATCATGGCCCAAATCATGCTTAGAGCAGGACAAGATGTAGATAAAGAAACACTTTTGCTCCATGAGGATTTTTTGGAGAGCAGGTTTCAAATAACTGCATTCAAATAGATCTTTTGAAGAGCTACATGAAAGAACAGGGTGTTAGAGGGGCCTGTGCCTACAGAGGAGGCTGTGCCTCTTTGGGAGGTTCTACACAGACCTCCCCAGTCTCGCCTCCTCTCTGACTTCTACATCTGGTACACATTGTTTTTCCACCTCTTTCCTGTCATTATTCTTAGTGACTGATGAGCCACTTGTGTGTTGTTTCCAGTGGCTGGTACCAGAGTTCCTCTACCTGATTGCTTCCAGGATCTATTTATCTCAACTAATAGCTTTGCCTCAGACTTCACTGAGCCAAAGAAAGCAATCAGACAGGAATCCCTTTATCTTGCCCTCTCAAATTATAAGGAAATTGCAATGTTAGTTACTCTGATTTGACCAGTACCCGTGGGATAATGACATATCACACTGCGACCTACAAATGGCTAATGCATACAATTACTACGTATTAAACAAAAAATTTAGAAGATGTTTGCAGAGATGAGAATCTGCTCTGAAAATTTTCAGACTTTCTTATCAATTCGGTAGTAGTGTCCCTACTGGTATCACAATAGACATCAAATCGCTACTTCCATCACAGTGCATCATCTTCATTAGGGTTCTGCAATTCATCACTTCTTGTTTCAGAAAGATTTCTTTTCCACTATTATTCCCAATTTCTCATGTTATTAATTTCTCCTCCTTTGCTAGAAGCTTATCTTCTGCTTGAAAATACACTGTTACTTCTAATCAGCACTTGAATCTCAGGTCTGACTGCTTAGCATTATGTTCTGCTGGGACACAGCTTCTTACACACACAAACACACGTCTCACAGACCATCCCAAAATGTCCTTCTGCATCTCTTTTCACTAGAGGGAGTTACAAAAAAACACTTTTTCCTGTTGGAGTCATCACCATCTTGCCAAATAACAGTGCCCAGGCATTTACTTATTTCAGATTAATTGTTGAGTTTAGAGGAGAGGAAAAAAATAAAGGGGGATGGACTGACATTGGATCTCAAACCCAACATTTTCCTCTTAATGAAAATGTTTCCTGATAAAATCTCTTTAGAAAGCAAAGGATCATTCATTCTCGTTTCATGAAATCTGAGGCAAAAGTGCATTAAGTATCACGCTTTTGAGTTTTGTTATTTTAGGGGACACAAACTATGGTCCACGGGCCAAATCCAGCTTGCTCCCTATTTTTGTATAATCTGTTACCTATTATGGTTTTCAATTTATTTCATTAACATTTTTATCAGCATATATTATACATTTTAATGGGGGCATGGCACAAAGTTGAGCAGATGAACACAGCATGAGCTGAAATAATCAGCACCAGCATTATTTTTTTATAATTTTAAGTAGTTAAAAGAACAAAATAAATATTTTAAGGTGTGAAAAGTCTATAAAATTCATTTTCAGCTATCTATAATAAAGGGTCATTGGAACACAGTTAATGTTAGCTGGTTATGTGCTGTATGGTTAACTGGACACAACAGCAGTTACTATTAGTAGCTGTGTTAGAGATTGTACAGTCTGAAAAGTTGAAAATACTTACTCCTTGGGTTTTTAGAGTAACTGTTTTCCAAGTCTCAAGCTAGATATTATGAAATGCTTCCTATCTAAGATAGTAAAGTAGCCTTTAATATTTAATTATTCACATCTACCCAATTGTAGAGGCAATATTTGAAATTAGATGAATTTCTTTGTCGCTCATGGCTGAAGCTGGCTACGATGCACTTCCTTTCCCTCTGGGCATCTCTCATCCCTCATGTGTATCATCACCATGATGGGAGAGGGTGCCTCCTTCACCTTTCTAGGTCACGGGTGAACACACAACACTTCCTGTGCTGATTATTTGTAAAAATAAAGTTTAACAAGACAAAAGCATATTAACAAGACTGTAAAAATTGGCAGATGAATAGATGACACATACTGATCAGATAGTTCTAAGGAAACACTTTATCTGTCCTTTTCTTGGAGCATCTGCCTGCGTGTTCTACGAAGAGGTCATCGCTTTCCCTAGCACCTGGATGTTTCCTCTACCTTGCAGTCTAAATTCAAGAACAGTTTCATACTAGAAGAAATATAGGGTTGCCAGGTTCCTGTACTGGGGCTTTTCTCTGATGGCACTAATCTGGGGACTGTCTTGTTATTTGAAAGGCAGATTTATAGAAAGAAGAAGAGACAACGATCTTCCCAAATGGCCACAGTGGCTGGAGCTGAGGTGATACAAAGGCAGGAAGCAGGAGCTTCTTCTAGATTTCCCACATGGGCAGGGATTCAAGGACCTAAGCCATCTTCTGCTGCTTTCCCTGGTCGTATGTAGAAAGCTGGATGGGAAAGTGGAGTATCTGGGACTCGAACCAGCACCCATACGGGGTACCAGCAGTGAGGACGGAGGCATTAGCCTACTACACCAAGGTGCCAGCTCCTGGGATTGTCTTCAGTCAAGCAGTGTGATGTTTTCCCTCCTTCCCTTTACCAAGTGGTCTTTTAAAAAATGTTCCTCCTGAAGCTGCATGACAGGAGTGCCTCTAAAGCCATATGAAAGGCTGCAAGGAGTAAAGAATGCTCTAAAGAGGGCTGAAATGATGCACACAAGGTGCCCACCCTGCCAGCAGAAGCTACATTCCTCTCAGTTTTGAGAAACAAAGGCTGCCAAGAAAGAGCTCAGTCACAAATCATTCAGTTTTAGACAATATCTAAAAAAAAAAAAAAAAAAAGGCTTACTAAAAGGAAGAAGTGTTAAAAAAAATTCACACCTTTCAGACTGACATCAGTTGGTGCTTCATAAAGAAACTGATGACAGAAACAGCGGTAAGGGGTGAAAACCATGCAGCTTAGAGGAAAAGGGACCATGTAACAGCCCACAGAAAGATCAAACACAGCCAGGGAAGCTGCAGACACTGAGCAGAAGTTAGCAGAGCCTGATAAATGTGGCGTGTTAGAGGATACGGGTCTCTTTATGAATGTCCACAATTAATCCAAGCATGCCATCTTCCCCGGTTCAAATTATAGCCATTCACCAGTTCATAACTAGTTCATAACTAGTTGCTGTACTCTTTATAACAATGGTAGTTTGTTTTATAGGTATAAGAAAGCTACAGTCCTGTCTTGATTTAATTTGATTCAGCAGGTAAACACATGGTGAAATAAGTCATTACCAAAGTGAATTAAGATGATAAGAATTCACAGACCAGGTTCTCTATAGTTTAGTTTATTGTGATATAACTTAAGTATTTCTCAGCCTATTTATTAACCTGGACTTTGATATAACTTATGGCCCATTTTCAAATATTTTATTCGACTACATATGAACAAAATCTAATCCGTGAAGTATTATTTACAAAAATACAACACTTACACCACTTGGCAAAGCCATTGTCTGCAAAGACCTCATCCTATATAGGTGCTGGTTCAAATCTTGGCTGTTCCACTTCCGATCCAGCTCCCAGCTAATATGTCTAGAAAATAGCAGAGGATGGCCCAAGTACATGGGACCCAGCACCTATGTGGTAAATCTGGAGGAAACTCCTGTGTCTTAGCTTTAGACTGGCTCAGATCTGGCCATTGCAGCCATTTGGGGAATCAATCACCAGATGGAAAGATTTCTTTCTCTCCTTCATTTTTCCCACCCTCTGTATTTACCCTTCTCTTGCTCTCTTTGTAACTCTGCCTTTCAAATTAAATAGATAAATATTTTTAAAGAATACAATACTTGCAGGCTGGTGCGTTAGCCTAGCGGCAAAAGTCCTTGCCTTGCACGTGCTGGGATCCCATATGGGTGCTGGTTCTAATACCGGCAACCTTGCTTCCCATCCAGCTCCCTGCTTGTGGCCTGGGAAAGCAGTCGAAGATGACCCTGTACCCATGTGAGGGACTAGGAAGAAGCTCCTGGCTCCTGGCTTCAGATCGGCTCCACTCTGGCCATTGTGGCTGCTTGGGGAGTGAATTGGTGGACGGAAGATCTTCCTCTCTCTCTCTCTCTTCATCTCTGTATTTCTGACTTTCCAATATAAATAAATAAATCTTTAAAAAAATGCAATACTTGGGCCCGGCACAGTGGCCTAGCAGCTAAAGTCCTCGCCTTGAACGCACTGAGATCCCATATGGGCGCTGGTTCTAGTCCCAGCAGCTCCACTTCCCATCCAGCTCCCTGCTTGTGGCATGGGAAAGCAGTTGAGGACAGCCCAGAGCTTTGGGACCCTGTACCTGTGTGGGAGACCTGGAAGAGGTTTCTGGTTCCCGGCTTCAGAGTGGCACAGCACTGGCCGTTGCGCTCACTTGGGGAGTGAATCATCGGACTGAAGATCTTCCTCTCTGTCTCTCCTCCTCTCTGTATATCTGACTTTGTAATGAAAATAAAATAAATCTTTAAAAAATGCAATGCTTGCATTAGGTATAATAGGAGGATAATAAGAATAAATTCCTGTATTGTAAAAGTGACAGGCAGAAAGGTGACTCACATTTAATTTAAATTTTATCATAACATGAGAGGTAATAAATAATTATTTGTTGGATAAATTCATCTTGATATTTTAAAAATAAATATATGTAATCTATATATAAAGACAAACAGAATACAGAATCATTCTCCACATTGTATACCTTTAAGTCCTTGAGAGTCATTGTTAAACCATCACTAAATGCCATCAGTTACCAAAACAATAGCTCACAGCATGAATTTAATCATACACACACCTCCACAAGTATTTAAGCCTTTTCACATAAACCTTACCAAAGCTCCAATAATAAGCAACAGTTATGCCAGTAATTTTTCCTCCAAGCCAAATTTAGAAAAGTTTTACATTATATCACCAATTGTGCTTTTAAAAACTAATATTCAGATGGTTATTTCTTGTGTCTCTAAAGATTTATTAGTATTGGCATAAAGTTTATGTAAACATTTCGTTCAATATGTTATTTCCTTATGTATCAACAAATGTCTTCCCAATATTAAGCATAAAAAAGTTATTAGACTGAAAAATATACTTGATATTGTCTTCATAGCTAAGGTTGGTATGATGGTGCCCATCAGAAGGACCTGAAGAAATACAACAGCATAATACCTGCTTGGAGAGAAATACAATACGGTAATATTTGAAGAGAGGACTGTTGGATGCCAACTTTTATGTGGAAACACTGTTACTGGAGTATACTTTCTTTCAAGATTTTGACATGTTTTTATAGTCCTATTAATTTGTATGCAATATAACAAATAAAATGTATCAAAAATTCACTACAAAAGGAAGGCAAGACAGCTATGGACAGTTTAGTGGAAGGAGAGAATTATTATAATAGTAAAGAGACAGGCACAAGGATCATGTCTGAGCATTATTTAAACTTGTAAGCAGCTTATGCTTGGTTTGACAGGGGGCAAACAGAAGGCCCTGGCCAGCTTTAGTCCCTAAGTTAATGTCAAATTTAAGTTGCTAATTCATGCATTCATGCTGTTTGATTTGGTACTAATGTGCAAGGAAATGATAACATCTTCGTCTCTCCTCTTTGAATATTTTAATTTCTACCCCGTGCCTTTTGGACACATACCTTCTTCTGGTGTTTGTGTTCTCAGTGGTTCACTCCAATCACTCCAGCTTCCCTGATTAGGATGCAACTTAGAAGAAACCTGAAATTCATAGTCTGTAAATGGCTTCAGATCCAGCAAATCATGTCTTCCTCTAGCATTTGTAACGTTGACCTTGTATCAGACGAAAATTTAAGAAGTGCTTATTAATGTTAATTTTAAGATAAAAAGAAAAAAATAGAGCCATTGACTCTTTATTTTCAGATCCACTATCCAATGCCAAAAATATAAATGACTTGGTTACTGAATATACATAATCTTAATCTGAAATGACAACCTCTCATTAAAAACAAAAACAAAAATAAAAATAGCATTTCCATGGACTAAGAACCTATCTGTGCTGGAGAGGGAGAAGGGGTTTTAAAACCAGTTGATAAATTGGTTGTTTTTCCTTCTCTCTCATTCTGCCTTCCACATAAGTATGTATATCTTAAAAAAAATAATAACTTCTGGTATAAAAATTTTGCAATTAGAGGTCAGTATACCTCCTAATAATTAGAGGTGTACATGGTTTTCTAACAGATTTCAAGTATAATTTTGAGCTAATTATTCATTTTTTAAAAATATTACATATTCTTATTTGAAAGGGAGAATTATAGAGAGAAGGAGAATCAGAAATCGTCCATCAACTGATTTACTCCCTCCCCCAACTACTGCAACAGCCCAAGATAGGCCAATCCAAAGCCTGGTCTTCCACATGGGTGCAGATCCTCAAGAACTTGGGCCATCCTTCACTGCTTTCTCAGACCATAAGTAGGGAGTTGCAGAAGGGGAGTAGCTGGGACACAGACCAGTGTTCATATGGGATGCGGTGATGTAGTTAGATGATAGACTCTCTATGTGACAGCAATGCCGGCCCCTGAGCTAAATATTCTCAAACCCCATATTTTCTGGGATGATAAGCCTGAGGTCTGCATAGCAATACCAAGAACCCTTGAATGTGTTGCACTCTCAAGGCCATTACCATTTTCCAGGACCTGCTGCTGCTGAGCCGATATCTGAGCCGATTAAGTAGCACCCATTCTTCATCTCTCCACTGAAGAATACATCTGCTCACAGAAGCATTTAGAAATATGATTCCAACGTCCCACGGAGGAAGAGGCCTCACTAGTAATCAGGACAAACAAAACAGTGTGATCCAGCTTCTACAACTGCCTGATGTGCTAATGCAAGCTATAAATAATTGACCAAATTAATTTCCAATACCTACAACCATTAAATTTGGTAAAGTAAGAGAGAGATTTCTGGCTCTTAGAAAGAGAAAAATGTTGATTTTGCTTCTAAATCATTAAAATAACTCCCATTGACCTAATCTTATTTTTCTAAATTACTACTGCTAACATTAATGAGACATCAAATACACTCAATCTAATGATTTGAAACTTAAGGTGAAGACAAAGTTGTGATGACTGAGAAGCCAGAAGTGGCTCACGGTGATTGTTTATGGAGGAGAAGAAATACTGATAGGAAAATTAAAAACAAATGGACAGAGGAACAAATGCAGAGAAGAAAAGAATAAGAAGGTGGTTTAGAAATGAGCAGGTCTGTGGAGAGATGGAGCTAGGATGGGGAGAGTCGTTAAAGCAAAGTGTGTAGTCTAGTGCTCTCTTCAGCAGCACAAATACCTAAACTGGAACAATTCAGAAAAGATTAGCATGGCCCCTGAGCAAGGTTGATATGCAAATTTGTGAAGTTTCATATTTTTTCATCATAAAAAAGAAAATGTGTAGTATAGGCCTAAGATCAAACACACTGAAGTGGGTATGCAAAGAGAAGCAGTGAGTGACAGACGGGAGACTCATACTGTGAGTCTGAACTTCAGGCAGGTCACAATCCTAGTCACACTGGATGGTTGGATCTTGGGATGCCTGAGATTGATTCAACAGGACCAATTATATTTGCTTCAAAATGTGGTAGAATTAGCTCAGTCTAGCTCCCAGGCTAGTCAGAAGGGTGGAGCAAAGTATCCTCACAAGATGTTTTAGTACTTGGTGAAGTTGTGCTTAGAGTTTGCAGCTAGTAGCTCTAGCCCGGCAGGTCTTCTGTAGCCTACTTCAGAAGAGTGGCAGTAGCCAAGAGGATGAAAGAACACTTCCTTCAAGAAGGGCCTATGCCAATCCTCTTGATTGACCTCACGGGACCCTCTCAGACAGATGGTATGATTGGCAGTGATACATTCATGGGATTTGAATCCAGACATTGTTATTTCTCTAATTGAGATTGATACTGAAGTTTTCATTTTGAACACCGGTCTGCTGGTATGAACTCTTCAACTCAAAACCCAGCAACTTCTATCTCTTTCCTATGCCTGTTGGCTATTTGCATCCACCTCTGTCCTTGAAACAATTCGGATTTGAGTCATCTAGAAAATAGTTTTCATGTGCCAATAAGCAACATCCATAAAAAGTAAAATAACTTCTACCTATGTCCAAGAATGTGAACATAGATGCAAGTGAAGAATTTCCAAGCATGTTGATGGCAGTAACCTTAACTATGAAACTGGATCCATGTAATTCAGGGGTTAGGTTGAATCCAAAGTCCAAATGATCACAATATTGATCATTGCATTGCTTTTTCCAATTCAAAATTTTTGGTCCATTTAACCTATAAACAAAAGATAATTGCGTTAAACAAGGTACTTTATGCATTACTTTCTCCTTTTGGTATCAAAGAACAAAACGTTCAGATACTTAAGATTCTAGACAGTTTTTAAAGATCAGTTTTGTTTCAATGGACTATGCCATGGGAATACTTATAAGTTATTGTTACAAATAGAACCATATTTCCCAGCCCTCCTTTTTGGGGAGTAAAATTGAGATTTTTAAATTATTGTTTGTATATATAAGTAATGATGCTTCTACTACTGGAAATCCTAAAATCCTGGCTGTCATCTTGGTTCTTTGGGGAATGTTTTAATCACTATTGAAAGGATCTATGGCCACTTTGGCAGTCCCTGGACATAAGTGTCAGCTCCCAGAAAAGCTGTGATCACTCAGGCTTCCTGGGTTCCTCTTACTCAGACAGTGTGAATCAGTTGGATCTTGGATGGGATAATGGCATTATTTCCCAAGAAACAGAATTTCCCAGATCTTTTATTTATTTATTTTTGACTCTCATATCGATCGACAGTGCTTTAAAAAGACACTCTAAGCTAACTTCCAAGCTAATAAAAACTGTAAGGAAGAATCTATAAATGCTGTCCCATGTTTCTGCAACTAACTGCAAAGTAGGCTAACCCTACTAAAGAAGGGAAGAACACTCAGAACTTGGATGTCCTGAAAAGAACTCAGAACAGACTCAAAATGTTAAGTCTTATATTTTTCATGAACAAACCAGTTTTAATTGATGAACACCAGAATTATTTTTAAGCAGTAGAGTGCTTCTCTCTGGTAAAACTTCGTTGTTAGATGTTTATAAATGTCATCAAAGAGACCTACAACTGTAAGTACAAATAGATTCTCACTCACTCTAAAGTGTACTTAGTATATAGATGGGTTTCTCGTCCTCTGTCCCAGGTGCAGACCACAGTCCCATGTTCTCCTTTCTGCATGCAAGACAAGCCTTGAGGCTGTTCTGGAACAACTTGAAAAACAAAGAGCAAAAACCACACTTTACCATTTGCCAATTAGATGGCAATACTTCTGTTAAGCCCCCAGTGGATGAGTCTGAAGCCTGAATTTTTTTCTCCTAATAACAATAATAACAGTGAACATAGACCAAACCCTAAATACCACACCCTGTGCTAAATGTTTAATGTGTAGTTCTTCTCAACTAGAAATTATAGCACCCCATGAAGCTGATACCATTGCTGTCTTAATTTTAACAAAGAGGAAACTAGGACTTAGAAAGGTTAAACTGGAAATTAGGACTTAGAAAGGTTGTCCAAATTTAAAAGATGATGAAGTAACACAATGTGGGTTCCAGCTCAGGAATGACTGATTTGAGCACAAACTTTTCACTAATACATTCTCACATGCTCCCTGGTATAGGACCTTCAGTGCTAGAACTCTGAAAGAATTATCAACAGGAAGTGATGACAATGCTAGTTGTAAAAATACAAGATAGACATGGTTCCTTCTAATGTAAGATGTGTATTTTATCTGAAGATTTATTTATTTATTTGAAAGGCAGAGTGAAAGGGAGGGAGGAAGGTGAAGAGAGATGGAGAGAGAGGAAGGGATAGATAGATAGATAGATAGATAGATAGATAGATAGATAGATAGATAGAGATCTTCCACCAAATAATTCTCTTCCCAAATGCTTGAAACAACCAAGGCTGTTTCTGCTGAGGTCGGGAGCTAGGACCCCCATTCTAGTTTCCTGAAGAGTTGCAGGGATCCAACTCTTAGGCCAGTTTCTGCTTTTCCCCAGATGAATTAGGTGGAAACAATCAGAAATGGAATGCCAGAATCACAAGCACTAGTTTAACATGCTGTGCCACAACACTGGCCCCTGGTATGTATTTTTAAATAAAACCATTTTATGGTTAAAATAAAGTTCAATGGCTCAGTGGCTAAGTCCTTGCCTTGTGCACTGGGATCCCATATGAGCACAGGTTCGTGTTCTGCTGTTCCACTTCCCATTCAGGTCCTGCTTGTGGCCAGGGAAAGCTATGGAGGATGTTTCAAAGGCTTGGGACCCTGCACCCACGTGGGAGACCTGTAAGAAGTTGTTGGCTTCAGGCTTCAGATCAGCTCAGCTCTGGCTGTTGTGGTCACTTGAGTTGTGAACCAGCAGAAAGAAGATCTTTTTCTCTGAAAATCTGCCTTTCCAATAAAGACAAATCTTTAAAAATAAAATAAAATAAAGATTCAAAGCTAAGAAATTCTCATATTTGAAAGAGGAGGAAATACTGTTTCTTAGTCAAACTTTTCTACCCTGTTACTGAGACTCCCCACACATAGATAGTTCTCTTGGGAGAAAGAAAAACAAGTGCAAGATTGATACTCCACATATTGTCTACAATGAAGAAGCTGTCATCAATAGAATATCTGTTTTTCTTTGACACGCATTGTAGGCATGGGCATAGTAATATCACTGTGAACCAATTAACTTCTTAGAATTGTAGTGTCATCTGTAAAATGGGTATAATTATATATCTAACTTACATAGTGTTAATAATATAATAACATCTTTTTTCTTAAAATGATATTTTTATTTGCATACACACATATGTACATGAATGTCTATATATCCTGGAATACTGTATACACATACTACACATGATTGAGTCAGGTAGAAACTTGCTTTTTTTGACTCACAAAATATTTCATTTTTATCTTAAGATATATTTTTAGACTTGACATTTTACAGAATGACTATAAATCACTGACATAAATTTAACCCAAACTCAAAGTATGTACGTGTCTTCTACACTCAGCTAACTATAATTACTTGTTTTGCCTTTACCCATGGTTTTATTAGCAATTTCTTAAATCTTGAAAAGAAAAGCATAAAAATTACAAGTAACGCTTCACAAAAATATAATCTCTTTAAAGCATCACTTCAAAGAACAGAGAAAAGTCAAGTGACAGCAACCTGTACATAAATCTCAAGATCTTATTTGTGAAAAACTGATATAATTATTGTAGAAAATGTAGCCCTGACTGGATGGCAGACACACTGAGGAGCTTTGATGACTACATACTGACACACTGATATGCTTTAAATATACTGACTTATCTTGATCTGGCTCACTACAGCAAAATATAACTGTAGTCTTTCAGTTTTTGATTGCTTAGTAATCTTTTAAAATTTCAAGAACTTTTGGCTTATATCTAAAATTTAATAAGGTAATCCTGGCTCTGTAAGTTTATATATATATGTATATATATATATAAAATCTTTTAAACTTGAATTATTTTGTTTTTCTGAAGCTGCAGTTATTCTTTTCCAAAAGATGTTACTACTGATTTATGGAGTCATTTGTTCTTGCTTCTATTATGAACATATATATATATATTATATAAATATATAAATATATATTCTATATATATTCTATATGTATATGCACACACATACACAAAGGGAAAACTGAATTGAGTAAATATTAATTTTTGTAGCTGTGGCTTAGGTTTCAAAGGCCAAAGGGAAGAGAGATGGAGAGAGAGGAAGGGATAGATAGATAGATAGATAGATAGATAGATAGATAGATAGAGATCTTCCACCAAATAATTCTCTTCCCAAATGCTTGAAACAACCAAGGCTGTTTCTGCTGAGGTCATCTAAGATGGCTTTTTGTTTTGTTTCATTGCCCCCTTTTCCCTCACACATTTTGCTTTTTAAAAAAAAATCTATTAGTAATAGTTACTACAAGTAAGGAAAATATATGATATTTGTCTTTTGGGACAACCATAATGGTTTCCAGTTGCACCCATTTTGTTGCAAAACACAGGATATCATTCTTTTTTTATGGCTGAGTAGTATAACAACCTTTTTTAATCTTGATGTATGTAACTATCTTTTATCCCTATGTGTTTTGTTTTTATTATTAACACAATTCCAACACTTCAGCAAAATATTCATTGATCACTGTTGAATGTATTTAGAATCTGGGGGCTGGAGGCGTTGTTACCGCTGTTTGTGATACCTACATCACATATCAGAGTGCCTGGGATTCAGTCTTGCCTCTGCTTCTGATTCAGCTTCCTGTTAATGTACCCTGGGGGCAGCACAAAATGGCTCAAGTACTTGGGTTCCTGCCATCCACGTGGGAGAACTGAATGGAGCTCCTGGCTCCTGGCTTCAGCTGGACTCAGCCTGACTCAGCTCAGGCTGTTGCCATCAGTTGGAGAGTATCAGGAGACAGAGGATTTCTCTGTCTCTCCTTCTCCATAACTCTGCATTTCAAATACATAAACCATTTAGAAAAAAAAGCCATTCAGAACCATCAGTAGTACAGTTTCAACTGCTTGAGGATCTTTCTCTTGAAATTTTTTGGCTTTCCAACAAGACATTTGCCTCCACACTTGATATACAGCTGTCATTCTGGGATTGGCCATCCTCAGTGACCCAGAAATTCTGTCTCCCATTTCCTGCATAGGATCTCCTGTGTCTCAGCACCAGGGATTCTTCTACATGGATGTAATTACTTGTGTTGGTAAAGCATAGCACCAAGAATTCCCTGGGCTAAGGGACAAGGGAGGAGATTTTGCGAGCCTGGCTGAGAATACCTACATTTTACCCTCACACTTGACTAATTGTTTTACCCTCACACTTGACTAATTGTTTTACTGAGTATAGAATATTATAAGTTAAGAAGGATTTTTATTCAGAATTTTGAAGCTACCCCATGGTTTCTGTATTCCAGATCATTGTTGAGAAGCCTAAAGCTATTTCTATTTTAGAATTATCATATAACACCCATTTCCTCTCTTGATTAGAACTTTCTCTTTGCTTCCTTTTTTCAGAATTCTCACAACAAAATGCTTTTGGAGGGTCTACTTCTATTAATTCTACTGGATTCCCAGAGTTCACACATTCTGCAAACTTTTGAGAAGGCTTCTTGAGTTATATTCCCAGTGATTCAGACTCCTTACTCTTCAGTATTATTCTTAAAAGTCCTTATGTTCCATACATTTATATTTCTCTAAATTTACATTTTGTATTTTATTTTGTTATTTTAAAAAGATTTACTATTATTATTATTTGTTATGCTTTCATCTTACTGGTTCACTTCCCAAATGATTCAACCCAGCTACATGTGGGTGGCAGGAATATAATTATTTGCGGTATCATTGCCGCCACCCAGCATCTGTACTCATTGGAATGAGGAGTTGGAGCCAACAATTGAAGTCAAGTACTTCTGAGTGAGATGGGAATATTGTAAGTGTTGTTCCAATTGCTAGGCTAAATGCATTTTCCCATATTGTTATATTTTTGTTGACATATAGGAGCAAGGAAGTAACTTAAAGATTGTGCATGTGTGTGATTGGTCATATGTGCGTATTTGAGTTGCAGGGCATTTGCTAAGTTTGAGTTTCATCGAAGGATGATCCGACTAGGTTTTTGGAGAACTCCTGTTTCAACATTTTTAGATATTTTCCTTTGGCCTGATCAGATTTATCAGAAATGATTTTCTATTCCGCTTTGAGGTGGATGCGGGTTTGAAGGGAGCTATGTGTACACATCCCTTCATCACTCTTGTTTAGAATGGAAACTCACCAATCACAGCAGAGGTTGGAGCTCCTTGTCTAGTGACCTCTGACATCAAGCCTCTATTCATGCCAGAGAGATGCCATCTGCGTACTTGGAAGGAATTTGAGAATCTAAATACTTTAGAAACAGACTTTGGACAGCATCTCCCATTTTCATTCTTACTCCCAGAAGTACAAGATGCCATCACTTTCTGAGTTTAAGAAAGCAGCTTCTGCATTAAATCAGGTTATAACTTGTATTTTTAGCTTCTCAGAATATGAATCTTATATTTTTACTTATAAGGCACAACTAAAGAGAGAAGGACAGAGAGAAAGAGAGATCTTTCATCCTCTGTTTCACTCTCAAAATGGCCACCATGGCCGGAGCTGAGATAATCCAAAGCCAGGAGTCAGGAGCTTCTTCCAGGTCTCCCATGTGGGTGCAGGGGCCCAAGGACTTAAGCCATTCTCCACTGTTTTCCTAGCCTACAAGCAGGGATCTGGATGAGAAGTGGAGCATCCAGGACTACAATTGGTGCCCGTAAGAGATGCCAGTGCTACAGGCTGAGGATTACCCTGTTGAGTACTGTGTCACCTCCTCAAAGTATTTTTTTATTTGTTTCTCCTATTTTTTTCTGACCTTGAGGGCTTGTATCACTTGAAAATTTTATTGTATCTTGGCTCTATGTCAGCAGCAATGAAAGTGTTCATCTGTTCAACCTGCCATTGTCACCTTAACTCCTTCCCAGGGTATTTTCATGAACAAATGAGATGAAACTTTTACATAATTAAACAGTACAACTTCTCTCCTTATTCCTGACAGTATGCAGAAAGTCTTATTTTAAAGACCTAAGCTTTCACCCATAATTGAAGTCAACTTTCTCAATCAGGAAGCTAGTGTTCCTCAGCTTAGGTAGAGACCATACAAGGAGATGCCAAACATCTGAATACAATAGCACAATAGCTGAGTCCAAGCAAAGAACATATATAAGAAATTCTGACAACTAAAATAGCTTATAATACAAGACATTGCCATGGTTGCTATCTATTACTTTCTTTTTTTTTTTTAAGATTTATTTTTATTATTTTTTCATTGGAAAGGCGGATATACAGAGAGGAGAGACATAGAGGAAGATCTTCCGTCCGATGATTCACTCCCCAAGTGAGCACAACGGGCCGATACTATGCCGATCCGAAGCCAGGAGCCTCTTCCGGGTCTCCCACAGGGTGCAGGTTCCCAAAGCTTTGGGACGTCCTCGACTGCTTTCCCAGGCCACAGGCAGGGAGCTGGAAGGGAAGCGGGGCCGCCGGGATTAGAACCGGCGCCCATATGGGATCCCGGGCGTGCTAGGCGAGGACCTTTAACCACTTGCGCCACCGCGCCGGGCCCGCTATCTATTACTTTCAAACTCCATTTATTGTAGGAAATAAAAAGTCTTAGAAAAGTGGTTTTCTGAAGCATCAACAGTCAAAGCATATATTGAAAATGGCCAGGCAAGATTTCGTTATTTTTATTGTTTTGTTTTAATAAATTGTTGTGGATCAATCATAGAAGCTTATGGATAGGTACTGGCTGGTTTTTATACAGTTTAGTTGAGCTCTTGGAAGCAGAGAAGCCCAAACATGACAAGAGGCCAAGAAGAAAAGGCTTGAAGACTTGCCTATTCTCAGTTCTGAAAAACTAGCTAACTTGATGACAGAATGCACCACGATATGAAAGGACCCTGGATTGCCACTTAGCACAGAAACATAAATGAGCTGATGACTCCCGGACTGACAACCATGAGCTGAGCACACTGGATGAACTCAAGATGCAATGTGTCTTTTCTTGGAATGACTGGCCAAACTCAGAAAAAAGTGCTGTTTCCAATCAATGTAAAGCTGTTAAACTTGCTCAAAGAGCAGCAGCTTATGTATTTATGGCTTGAACCTGTTGCACAAGCAATACTCTGCCTGCAGGTGCCACCCAACTTCACTGAACCATGGTGGACACCCTTGAGCATCTCTCTAGTCACAGATGCATCCATGAACATAGGATGGAACATTGAAAATGAAAAGGGTGGTAGCTCTCTAATATATGATAGCACAGATGTAAAAGCAAATGGAATTGCTTAGTACATCTGTAAGAGTACAAACTGCCAAGGCTGTTACTGATCCACTGCAAAGCAGAAATACCAGCAAAGCTGTGGACACCTGGAACTGAAATCACAGAGGTGAGACTAGCATAAATAGGAATTTAGATGTGACAAGATGGGGAAATACCTTGGTGATATATGCAGGTGCTCTGAGAATGAGGGAAGCAAAGAACAACTCTATTTTGAGAAGAAATTAATTTTGTCTATAATAATGTTTATATTTTCTTTTAAAGGAGTTGTGTACAGCTACCCAGCGTGATGCATGCATGAAGAAAAGAGTCCAGCTGGCTGTAACCACAGTCCTACAGCTTACAAAGAATGCTATCATCTTCATAACACATATGGAGAAACTGAGGCACAGAGAATTGAACTTGTCTGAGGTCAGACTGCTCGAGGCAGGGTTGAGACTTAAAGTCTATGCTTTTTCTACTGCAGGAGAGCCTAGCAGATCTGACAATACCTGACTCCTAAGTGCTGTGAAGAGGAGGACCTGAGATAGAAGAGGAGTACTAGAACTGGAATTGGTTGAAGCAATCTCCCCTCTAGTGATTTGTTTGGCTGCTTGCTTGACCTGCTGCTAAGTGCTTCTGGTAGTGCTACAGGAAAACTACCTTGCACCAATCATATCTTCCTTGGCAACAGGAAAGAGCTATCCACTTCTCCTGAGAAGAATCTCATTGAATGGCTTATCATCACCCCCATACATAATAAAACTGTGTCCTTGTAGCTTTGTCAGCCAGCTCGCCACAGGGATTCCCTCTAGTTTCAAACCTCTCAAATGCCACATGGAGCTCACCTGAAATTGCGGAGGCCCAAGGTTCCACAAACTTCCTCAGGGTCCATGCATGCTTACTGACAAGTGTGGGTGGCTCAGAGAAGCTGTGAGCCACTGGCTGCAAAGCTCAGGCAGGTGTCTGTTAGCTCACACTGCACATTATAGCAGATGCAGCAGATATCATCATAGTACTTACTTGCCAGCAGCTGCTTGGAGGGGCCAGTGATACAAACCAGAAGTGCAATAGGACTGATGTTCTGCAAACTATTGTCATGAGAGATAGTTAAATTCTTTCTTAACCTACTCATTACATTTCCATTCTTTCTGAGGATTTCCTCAAAAAAAAAAAAACCAAATTATTTTCTATTAAGTCTGTTAGGTCAGTAATGTTACTATGTTGTTTAAGTATGCATCACACAGCATTTCAGCTGGAGTCGGCATGTGGCACAGAGACATAGAGCTTAAGGCACTGCTTAGAATGCCTGCATCCCATAACAGAATCCCTGGGATGAAGTTCAGTCTCCACTTGTAATCCAGCTTCCTGCTAATACATACCTTGACAGGCAAAAGTTGCTGGGTCAAGTACTTAGGATTCTACCACCCTTTTGGGAGACCTGGCTAGAATTTCTGGTTCCTGATTTTGACCTGGACTGTTCCTAGCTGTTGTAGGTATTTGGGTAAAAAGAATCAGAGGCTGGAAAATCTCTCTCTCTCCTTCCCTATTGCTTTGAGTTTAAAATAATTAGGGCCTGGCACAATAGCCTAGTGGCTAAAGTCCTTGCCTTGCATGCACTGGGATCCCATACGGGTGCCTGGTCATGTACTGGCGGCCCCACTTCCCAGACAGCTCCCTACCTGTGCCCTGGGAAAGTAGTCGAGGACGGTCCAAAGCCTTGGGACCCTGCACCCATGTAGGAGACCCAAAATAAGCTCCTGGCTCCTGGCTTCGGATCAGCTGAGCTCTAGCTGTTGTGGCCAATTTGAGAGTGAATCAGCAGATGGAAGATCTTCCTCTCTGTCTCTCCTCCTCTCTGTGTATATCTGCCTTTCCAACAAAAATAAATAAATCTTTAAAATAAATAAATAAATAAAATAATTAAACCTTAAAATGCTTCAGTCAAAATATATGCTGATGGCCCAAGAAGGGTATGTCATCTAATACCATAGTTATTTTAGTTTATGTAACTACATTCTGTCATTTTTGTATAAGAGCTGAAGCAGCTAACACTGTTTCTCAGACAATAGCCCTATTGCTAACCAGCTGGTAATTATATTTGCTTTTGCTCCCTGCCTGGCTTACTCCTTCCTCTTTGCCTCCCCAGTATTATGCAAACTCCCTATCATCCCAAGCCCACAAAGTGTCAGTCTGTCAGTTTTGCTTTGTGCAGTTTTCTAGAGGACCAAAAAGCTAATAATTGTAAGTATAGTTTCCTATTAACCCCTGCTAAGTATAAGAACCATTGGTTGGAGGCAGACATAGATGAGGCAACCATGTTTCATGCATTAAGCTGGGGTGGCCAGGAGGTGCTCAGCTGTACATAGTCGCCCTGACCTGTATAAACTGACAACTTGTGGATTTTTCCCAGAAGATGTAACTATTTTTTTAAGTTGTTTTTTTTTCTCTCTCTCTCTTTTTAAAGTAGAGTTACAAACACACAGGGAGAGGGAGGGACAGAGAAAGACTTTCCATCCACTGATTTACTCCCCAAATGGTTACAGTGGCTGGAGTTGGGAGAGTCTGAAGCCAGAAGCCAGGAGCTTCTTCCAGGTCTCCCATGTGGGTACAGGGGCCCTAGCATGTGGAACATCTTCTGCTACTTTCCAAAGCACATAACCAGGAGCTGAATCAGAAGTGGAGCAGCCAGTACTAGAATCAGTGTCCATATAGGATGCCAGCACTGCAAACAGCAACTTTATTCATTGCGCCATGGTTTTGGATCCAGAAGATGCAGCTTTGAGCAAATTACCCTAAGTCAGAAAGGCATGAAGACCTAGCTGCAGAGATCAATTTTCCTACCACTGGAGTCCAAGGACATAAGGGTAATGGTCTTAGTGGAGGCCAATGAGAAAGAAGGAGCCTTATCAAGTGAATCTTTAAGTCTAATGAGGTCTGGATTTATTTTGAGCAACTCGTGTTACTGCCAAGATCAAATATTTCCAAGAGGCAAGAGTAGAACTCTGTTCTGCATTTAGTTGTCTACCTGGCACATGAAAAGCATCAGAAAGTTCAAGAATTTTTAGAAATTCAGAAAGGAATGCTCACCACCAACGGAGATCTCTGCCCCACAAATTTGAAGCTCATTCTCATTGATGCAGGCCAGCTTGCAGACAAACAAAGTTGTCCCCAGGGGAAGATCTGAGACTTGAGTAGTGAAGGAGTCACCATGGTGAAAACAGATTGTTCTGTTGAACTCGTAGAGGATCAGCCTGTTAAAACTGGAGGAGTTCTGGCAGCCTTTTTTGGGCTTCACAGTGCATGAAATATTGACAGTTGATCCAAGAGAAATTACATGTGAAGGCTTCACAGTCACATCTCCTCTCTTACACACATCTGCAACAATATACAAATGCAATACTCAGTAAGTTGTGGGGCAAGTATTTAATGAAATGGTTAGGGTCACATGTGCTTGGGTTGCACCCAATGCTTGAGTGCCTGAATTCAAGTTCCAACTCCACTTCCAATTTCAGCTTCCTGCTCCATGTGGAGCAATAAATGATGGATCCAGGTACTTGGATTCCTCTGCTGATATAGGAGAGAGATCTAGGTTGATTTCTGTGTTTTGGGCTTCAGCCTGGTCAATTACTGGCTATTTCTGGTATTTGGAGGAGAGGACATGAATCAGTGGATAAAGGAGCTGTGTGTGTGTGTGTGTTTAAAATAAAATGAAAAATAAAAACTGAGCATTGTGCAATTCCCCAGAGCAAGGTAAGATTAAACCCATCCAATCATGGATATAAAACAATTTACATTGCTCTGGTACTTTGTTGGTAATGCACAATGAAACAGATGATGACCATATTAAAATCAAACTGGATTTGAATTTAAATATGCATCCTTTCAAAAGCAGTAATACTACAACCAAAACTATTAATAGGAAAGTGATAAGAAAGTCGAGTTGGAAGAACATTCAGGAGCAGTTCCAGGAAAAACCAGCCTCTCTTAAATGCAAATTATTCACCAAACTGCTAAACAGGGCTTCCCAGAATAAATCACGTTGGTTTCCATCACTAGGTATGACATAAAATATTTCAGTACTCATACAAAGAAAAAAAAAAGACAGTTTCAAAAGATTATTGCAAACTTTAGGGACATATTAAGTAATAATTCCTTCTCTTTTGCTCTATTAGTGGCATAAAGTATGTGTAATATGCAACATTATTTTATAGTAGAGCAAAATATCAAGGGCTCTGGAACTAAAGGTGGAAATTTGGTCTACCTATGTCGTATTTTGGTATTCTTACAAAACGTTCAGACTGTAGGATAGAAGACCTATTATTCTGTGTGGTTAAATATGAAAGTACATGAATGAATCCTTTTAAATAGCGTTCTCTATACCATTTACAATATTTCGGTTGCTACTGTTATTTCAAAATGAGGTCCAGAAGTCTTTATATTAAATAAGAAAACTATTCAGAAACAGTAGTCAGTTCTCAGCAACTGCCAATGAAAGAACCTTAAATCACAGATTTCACTTTAAATTTTTCAGATGGATATAAAGTCTCCCCTGAAAGTCTTTTTTTTTTTGAGCAATTATGAGATTGTCAAGCTAACTACTATAGAAAGAAATTGACAAAAAGTTCTTTAAGTTAAACAAAGGGAATATTTAAAAAATCATTTGAAAGAAAAGTCTTCTCATCCTTACTTTCAAAACTATAATAAATTGTACCTCTCTTATTGACTAATATTTAGTTTCTGCTTCTTTGACCTTTTTTTTTTTTACTCTAATGGAACAGAAAGAACTAAACAAGTTTTCAACAAAAGCCAAAGAAAAAGAACCCATCCATATCCATACTTTTGTTAAACTATACCACAGTGTAAGCATGCATTCATGATGCCTGGCTGGGCTACCCAGCCAATTTCTGAAGGGAAAATGATATGACTGGACTCTTACATTAATCATCAGCATAAATTAAATAAAATGCATATGATTACTTATATAGAACCCAACTTCTTTACTTACATAAATAGAAGGTTGACTATAAAAGCCCAACTACCTTTAATATTTGCCACAAATGCCTAGTTCAGTTGTAACAAAGAATTTAAACCACAAATCCTCCTGTCAATTGTCTTATAGAAATAACTTACCTATTTTTGCTTTAATTGACAGCCACATGATTATAAGAACAATTGCCAATGAACATCCTCTAACGGCCATGAACAGTCCTCTCTGGAATACAACTGAGTATTCTACCTTGTAAAACAAGAAAACAAATTCATGTATGTTAAATAGATTCAGAAAACATTAGAAACAAAATTATTCAGAGGGTAAGGTTCCACTTTGTTTTTTTCCATAATGTTAAGATTGTGTTTGTGAAAAAGTGAAAAAGTGAAAAGTGAAGCGTCAGGCCCGGCGTGGTAGCCTAAAGGCTAAAGTCCTCTCTTTGCATATGGGCACCGGTTTGTGTCCCAGCTGCCCTACTTCCCATCTAACTCCCTGCTTGTGGCCTGGGAAAGTAGGCAAGGACAGCCCAAGGAATTAGGACCCTGCACCCATGCAGAAGACCCTGAAGAAACTCCTGGCTCCTGACTGAGGATCAACAACTCCAGCCGTTGTGGCCACTTGGGGAATGAATCAACAGATGGAAGATCTTTCTCTCTATATTTCTTTCTCTCTGTAAATTGGAGTTTATAGAAAAAAAGTAAATCTTTACAAAAGTGAAGTGTATATTTAAAATTAAAAATTCTTGGCTCTGTGTCAACCCCGTCCATCTCAGTGAAGTCTCTTCACGTCAACAAAGGATTGGAGCAATACATTGGTATCTTACTCGGCTTTGGCTGCTATGACAAAATACAAGAGACTGAATGGCCTACAAACATAAAAACTCTTTCTCCCAGTTCTGGAGGACTAGAGAGTCTGAGTTCAAGTACTAACAGACTGATGTCTGGTGAAGGCCCACTCTCTAACTAGTATGTAGTGATTCTGTTTGTGTCCTTATGTGGTTGGTGTGGCATGGCACCTGTCTGGGGTCTTTTTTTTGTGAGGATATCAATTCCACTCACGAAGGCTGTACCCTATGATTTAATTATTCTCAAAAGACTTTTCCTCATAACATCATTCATGTTGGGGCTAGAATTTTGACACATTAATATGGGGAGGATATAAATATTCATATCATAACAATGGGATTTAAATGCTTTTATATTTAAATATAAGGTCTCTTAACCTGCCTGAGCCTCAATCCTAAACAAAAATTGTTTTGCCAAATAGGACTGCATCACCATAGTCAAACAGAGTAGTCAAAGAATTTCTAATCCGATCATGTGATTCTGGGAAACGATAGATTAAAAGTGGTTCATGGGCCTGGATTGTGGTACAGCAACTTAAGCCGCTGCTTGTGATGCCTGTATCTCATGTGAGCACCAGTTCATGTCCATCTGCTTCTCTTCCAATCCACTTCCCTCCTAAAGCTAGGAGGGCAGCCGAAGATGGCTAAGGGCCATTTTTTGTGAAGAATACTAGCTTTTAAATATAAATCAGATCATGTTAGCTACTCCACAGCACTGCTGTTAGCACTAGGTCTGCGTTGCTGTTGGAATGAAATCCAAAGTCCTTTCCACAGCTCAGCCACTTCATAGCCTTACTTGTCATCTTGCCACCACAGTTGTCTCTGCTTCCTTGCATGGCTGCCTCTGCTCCCTTCACACTGACCCTCAGACTATTCCTGAAACAACACACGCTCTCAGTTGCCTGGAGGACTTTGTACCAACTATGTCATCTGCCAGAATCCTCCTCCCCTGCCTCTCAGTGTGCTTGATTCACGGACTTCGGGTCTTGGATCACATGATTTTTCTCTGTAGAGTCCTTTCCTGACCGCCTGTCCCTATCCTTCCCAGACCTTCCCTGAAGCAGTAGTTTCCCCTGATTGCTTTCAATTCATCATCTTGCTTATTGTCTTCGTGGAGCAAAATGTAACAGCTTTGCTTTCCTACACCCATTTTATTATTGTTATTTTATGATACAGTTCCATTACCTCCACCCCACACCCCCTCCCCCAACACACTGATTTCCCCTATATTATTATAATAGCATAGTTCTTCATAAACTGTCATAAGTCCTTTATCATTGGTATGGACAATGGCAGAGAGTCCAGAATCCTATTGTTAAGATAAAGTTAAGTTTCACTGGGAGCCCATTTTTGATCTGGAATTACAGATGCATACTGCACTGTATACTCACATTTGGATAAGATAATCTCCATTACACAGTTACTATACATCCCCCTTAAATGAAAAGCCACAAATCAAAATCAACAATAGGAGGAAAAATAGAAATTTACAATGCCATGAAGTTAAATAACATGCTACTGAATGGCTAATGTGCCTCTGAAAAACTGAAGAAGAAAATCAAGAACCTTCTTGACGAAAATGATGCAACTGTATATTCTATGAGTCAATGAATAATTAAACATAAAAAAAATTATTTTGAAAAAAAAATCCATGATATAGTTTCTGCTGATCTTTGTTGGTGAGACATGTCTCCTGCACACAACAGATAAATGGGTTTTGTTTTATTAATCAGGTCTACTAATCTATGATGTTTGGTTGATGAGTTTAAGCCATTTACAATCAGGGTTAGTATGAATAGGTGGTCACTTGGTCCTGTCATTTTAGCAATGAGTTCTTCATTGTTTGATTTAGTCTTCTATTGTTATTTTACCAGAATGTTCTTCACATTTCCTTTTGGTTTTGGTGGGTGCTATTCCTTTTCTCTGTCAAGAGAACATCTTAAAGCATCATTTGTAGGGCAGGTTTGGAAGAGGCATACTCTTTTAACTTTTCTTTACTGTGGAAGAATTTTATTTCATTTTCAAAGACAAAGGAAAGCTTTACTGGGTACATAATCCTGGCAGACAATTTTTTGCTTTTAGAATCTGGAATATGTCGCTCCATTCTATTCTTGCCTGTAGAGTTTCCTGTGAAAGGTCAGCTGTGAATCTGATTGCCTTTTCTCTGTATGTCAATTGATTTTTTTTCCATGAACACAGTTAAGAATATTTTCCTCATGTTTGATCGAGGAGAGCTTGATTATCATGTGTTGTGGTGAAGATTGCTTTTGGTCAGCTTTGTTGGGAGCTCTGTGCTTCTTCTGGATGTTGTTTCTCAATTCTTTCTCTGTATTAGAGAAATTTTCATTTATTATTTCATTGAATACAGTTTTAATCACAGATTCTCTTTCTGCAATTTATGGAACTCTCTTATCTCTTATATTTTAATAGTGTCTTTCAATTTCTGAATACTTTTTTCACTTGACCCATCTCTGCTTCCAGTTTTTTGATTGTTTCCCTATTGTGACAAGAAATATCTTCCAATTTTGAGATTCTTTTGTCTGCCTCCTTCATTCTATTATTGAGACTTTCCATTGAAACTCTTTCATTTCCAATAATTCAACTTGATTTTGTTTCAGTGTTTCTGTTTCCTGTGTGAATCTCTGAATTCTGTATCCTGCATTTTCTCAATTTCTTCCTCAGTTAACTTTGAGGTTAGCAAAGGCTTTTGCTCCTTTGCAGGGGAGTCTTCAGTAATATTAAATGTGCCTTTGTCTCTTCTTTTGCTCTTGGTCATTGTACTTCTGGTTCTCAGGCTCTTTTCCATAGGGCTGGTTTCTAAGCTGTGTCACCCACAGGTCTACAGCTTGATTTTACTTATTGTGTTTGGTATTTGGCTCTTTGTTTGCAGTCACTTGTGCTGCTTCCTCCAGTGAGTTGCAGGTTTGGGCTCTTGTATTAGGCTTCCACCATGGTCTCCAAAGCCCCAGCTCCTGGCTCACCACTTGCCTGTGCTGTTGCACCATTTTCTGTACAATCTTTCACCCATTTCTGGCTCAAGCAGTTTCCAGGATTAGAAACCTGCTGGATGTTAAGTCTGAGTGCTACCTGGACCTATTTTCACCAGTAGGATGCCAAAATTGGTATTATTTTTCCTTTGGGACCAGTGCAATGCACTGAGCTGGAAGTCAGTTTGCTCCCAATTCAGCAGATAAGCAGAGTCTGCCACACTGTACAAAATGGCATCTGATGTGCCACTCGTGGAGTTCTGGATCTGCTGACTAGTTAGGTCTGGGGCTACCTGGACCTATTTGGGGTGGAAGCTGCAAATTGCCACATCAGTGCAATACACTGAGCCAGAAATGAGTTTATTCCAAGCTCAGTGTTTGTGTAGTCCTATCCCACTTTGCCTTTGCCTCCCTACACAGAATGGTGCCCAATCCAGGTCTTGTGAAGGTCTGGGCTGTGAGATCCATCCTGTTCCCATACTGCCTATTTGGGATCTACTGCTGTGTCTCTGCCCCTGGTTGAAGCCAACAAATCAGCAGTATAGGAAGTTCTTTGCCTAGGTTACCTCCTGAGCTCCTGATAAACTCCCCTTCCTACCAGGCTGCTGGTGGAGCTCTGGCTACTGGTGAAGTTCAGTTCACCATTCGCTGACTGTTGCTCGGCTATCTGCAATGCCACATCGTTGTCCCTGCTGCTTTCCTGTGTCCGTCTCCAAGTGTCCCTCTGCATCAGCCTGTTCTCCCCTATTTCCTGGAATGTGCCCTCTCTGCTTCACCCTGGCTAGTGATGCCCCATCTGGTTAAACATGTCCTGACCCTATTCTGCCATTTTGATTCTCCAGCCTCATTTCTTAATCACTTGTTTGTTCTATATCTTCTGTACCATGATATAAGGCATCACAAAAGCAGCAATGCTGATCATCTTGATCACAGCTATATCCCAGCACTTAATGTTGAGAAAGAGCTAATACAACAAATACCTAGTGCAAGAAGGGGGAAAAGCCTTTAAGAGCTATAGAAAACTCCCTGCAAATAAACCTGAGGTAGGCAGAGCATGATTCACTTGATGATTTTGCTTTTAGTCCTGGAACTTGTGAAAATGTTACCTTTTAAAATTTTTATTAATATAAAAGAATAGATTCCATGTGTTTTATAGGTACCATTTTAAGATCAATATACTTCCCTTCCTTTCTTCCCTCCTTCTCTCCCTCACTCCTTCCCCTTCCTTCCTTTTATTTTTTCTTTAATATTTGCAAAAACATAATTACAGAACACTCAACAATCAAAGGGTTAATATACCACTAATCATAATATTCAACAAGTAACAAGCAGAGATTACAGTTCTATAGGCATATCAGGGGCTAAAAACAACAATCAAATCACAAAACATCTGTTTTGGTCCTATACATTTTTTGTATCCCATATTAACTAACATATGTCAGAGAGAATATGGTATTCATATTTTTGGGACTGGTTTATTTTGCTAAGCATAATAATTTCCAGTCGCAAAAAATGAGATTTCATTGCTTTCTTCTATGACTGAGTAGTATTCCATAGAGTCTAAGTGCCAAACTTTAAAATTCATTTATTTGGATTGATTCCCTGTCTTACATATAGTGAGTTGAACTGCACTGAAACATGGGGGTGATAACTCTTTCATGTAATAATTTCATTTATTCTGGGTGAATTGCCAAGAGTAGAATGACTAGATCACATAGTAGATGTATTATTAGAATTGTAAAGAATTTTATTTTGTTTTCTATAATGGCTGTACTAATTTACATTCTCACCAACAGTGTACCGGGGTACTCTTTTCCTCACAGAGCATATTACCTTACATGGCAAATACACCTTATAGATGTGAAGAAAGTTAAGGATTTTCAGATGTGAAGTTTATCCTGAATTACTTGAGCGGGCCCATTCTAATTACACAAGTCCTTAAAAGTGTAAAAGAAAGACAGAAGTGTTCGTTAAAGAGATACAATGTGAGAAGGACTCAACCTGCCACTGCTGACTTTTGATCATGAACCAAGGAACACGGTTACTTCTAAAAGATGGGCTGGATCTCAGTTTACAGATAGAACAAAAAGTTTCTTCCTATATATGGTTGTAAAAATGTTTGAGAAACACAGATCTAAACCAAATTGGCTGATTTTACCCCTTGCTAAACCAAAAAGTCCAAAGGCCTTCAGAGGTGAGCTCTCTTTATCAGCAGCCACATCTGTCACCACTCTCTGCTAACACTTCACTCTTGGTTGACACTGAGCTGCATATGGCTCCTCTGCACCTCTCATGTGGATTTATGCCTCTGATCTTTTGTTCATGCCATTCTCTTTATTTTTCCATGGTCCTTAGGTTGAATCTTCAACATCCATTCAAACTCAAACACCTTTCACCCAAATGAGTGAATGCTACACACCAGAGGCTTAGAATACATTGAGGGACAGGCAGCATTTTGACTTCTCATTCAAACAATGTTCTGGAGTGCAGACAGAAAACAAAGAGACATAGCAAACAGGTTTAGACAATGACACAAGAAGATCATGGAGGAGGAGACAACCTGGAAAGGAGAGGAGCTAATCCATGCAGTCATTTCAAGGAGCTGCTGATTGAAGCCTGAGTTGAAATTGCTACTACAACTGGAGATTTGGGAAGGGTTTCACCCACAGAAGAATTTTGAAAGTTATGTGTCTGGTAAAGTGTTAACAACCAGAGTATATAACAAACTCAGAAGCAAAATAAACAAATAAATAGATAAGTAAACCCTCAAATCCCAAAGTCTCCAACTAAAAATGAGCAGTAAATATAATTAAGCATTTCTCAAAGGAAGACATATAAACAGTGAACAAATGTGAAAAAAACATTCAAAATTACATCGCTAATCATGGAGGAAATACAAATCAAAACTACAATAACATACCATCTGATTCAGGTTATATTGACTATTATTAAGAAGACAATAAGATAACAAGGATTATTTCTTAACGCATGACAAGTGGAGAAAAGGAAACCTTTGCATACTGTTCAGAGGAATATAAATTAAGATAGCCATTGTGGAAAACAGTATGGGTATCCCCCAGAAAAGTAAAGAGAACTTCCAAGTGATCCAGGAATTTCACTATTAGGTAAATGGGAGGTACATGAAATTCATCTGTAGAAGAGATATCTTATCTGTACTTCTATGCTTATTTAAAACACTGATCACAACAGTTAAGATATGGAAACAATCTAATTGTCCAGCCACTGGTGAATGGACAAAAAAAAGTGGCACAATTTAACACTACTCAGCCATAGAAAGGATGAAATTTTATCATGTGCAAGAGCAAAGGTACAGCTAGATGTCATTATTATGTTGGATGAAACAAGCCATGTGCAGAGATCAGTATCACATAATCAAACTCCAATGTGGAGTCTAAACAAAGACAATCTCATGGAAGTTAAAAGTATCATGGTTTCTAGAGGGTAGGGAAGAAAGGGGCAAGTCTGCTCAGGGGAAGGCTAATTACCAGGTACTAAGTTTTAGCTAGACAGAAGTAAAAATTTGGGGTTCATTTGCAAGATAGAGTAACTGTAGTTAATGCACTGTATATTTCTCTGTAAAAAAGAATAAAACAAGAAGATAGGATTTGGATATTTTACCATAAAGAGATGTTAAATGTTTAAGTATAAATATTTATATTACCCCAATTGGGCTTTATACAGTGCATTCAACACACTATTCAATACACTATTCATGTATTGAAATGAATAAATTTGTACAATTTTATTTTTGTTTAATTTTCATTAATTAAAATTATAGATTCAAGTTTACTTTAGTATAAAATAGGAAATCTGGCACCAATGCTATGGCACAGTGCATTAAGCTGCCACTTGCATCTCATATTGGAGTACTACATGGCTTCCAACCCAGCTTCCCACTAACGCGCCTGGGAAGGTAATGGTAGATGGCTGAAGTGCTTGGCCTCCATCACTCATGCGGAGGCTAAGATGGATTTTCTGACTTGTGGCTTCAGCCTGGCCAATAGCCGGCTATTGAGGTCACTTTAGGAGTGAAAAAACGGGTTGAAGATTGATCTTGCTCTCTCTGTCACTCTGCCTTTCAAATAAGTAAATAAACCTTCAAAAAAAATTCCTTCAAATCCACAGTCTTTTCATTGTATACATTATTCATTAACATTCTGAAGATAACTGATATAGACGAACTGAAAGAAGTTTTGTACAAAACATTTTAAAATTTCATTTTCCATTAAACTTTTTGAAAAAGATTTACTTTATTTTTATTGCAAAGTCAGATATACAGACATGAGGAGAGACAGAGAAGATCTTGCATCCACTGATTTGCTCCCCAAGTGACCGCAATGGCCCGAGCCAGTAACTTCCTCCAGGTCTCCCATGTGAGTGCAAGATCCCAAGGCTTTGGGCCATCCTCCATTGCTTTCCCAGGCCACAAGTAGGGAGCTGGATGGGAAACGGGGCTGCTGGGATTAGAACCAGCATCCATATGGGATCCTGGTGGGTCCAAGATGGGGACTTTAGCTTCTAGGCCTCCACGCTGGGCCCTTCTTGAGACTTATGAGGTATTCTTGTAGAAAAATGTTTAAGAGTTCATTGCAAGAATTTCAAAAATAGATTTATATGCAGCTATGATATATACTATATTGTAATATAGTCAATATATTAAATAGGCTAAATTATCTGTATATTATATATACATGCATACATGCATACATTCTATGGTAAAAGAGATGATACATTTATATAGCACATTGATCCAAAAACAAACTGTAATTTTCTATAAGTACCAAGTAAAACAACTACTCCATTTATGAGAAGCTCAGAATCCCCAAAGACCTTCAAGTAAATGAGGTATTTTCCAATAAAATGAAACCGCCAACCAACTGTAAACATCCCTCCTAAGGCCTGCCTAGAGGGTGGATATCAAAACTACGACCTTGTATTGAATCAGAAAATCAAAGAATATGTTATGTCATCGACTCATGATTCAAGCAGTGTCAGTTTCCAGACTGATAATGATGTCTCATAATGGGGAGGGGGAGTTGATTGTAGCAAGACAGAAATACACAAGTCACAGGAAGCAACAAACAGTTATTCCCTGACTGGTTCCTTTTCCCCATTACTGCACAAAATACACAGCTCCTTCAAACTTGCAGCTGCTAGACAATACTTTGGAGGTCATTTATTCTACCTTTTCCATTTTAAAGATGAATAACTGAGACACTTAGATAAAAGGATTAGCCCAATGTCAGAATACTGTAAGGATCCATATCAGAACCCAGTTCTCCTTATTTCTAATCCAACATTATAGAATGTGGCATTCCTTCTGATCTGCAGCAACACCAGCAGCATAAAACCAAATAATGCAAATCTTATGCTATCACCAATACTGCTGCTACAATTTGCTTGTATTTTAGTATGTTCCAGGGACAATACTAAGCCTATTGTATACCATCTTTATGATACGCATCTAGCAAGGCATCTAGCCAATACTTGGAGATAGAGGATTAGCCAACTGAACAATCATACCGGTTCCTCAATGCCCAATGCTTTTAATCCCAAGAAGGTTGAATTATTATGTTTGTTATCCTCCTCCCCAAAAGAGAATGAAATAACAAAAATCAGTGCATATAAAATATGTAACCATTATCATCTATTTCATCTATTTTCATGTGTATTGAAAAGAAAATCAAATCTACCAATTGGATAACTTGCAGCTTAGTCATTGTAGCCAGGCTTCTCTTACCCACAGCTTTTCAAAAACTGTCATGAAAACCTTACTCTCCTGATAACATCTGCCTTTTCCTTCCAAATCCACCACTTGAAAATACTACCAAGCAACAACATGGAGAAAGTTAGAGTTTTCATGTTGAGCCCCATCATCAGATCAGCCCCTTTGTAAAATCTTATGAAATGATTTGAAGGGAAAGGAAAGGGACACCAGTCCATTCCCTTCTACTTGTTCCTCTCCAAAAGTCCAAACCCATTGACCTAAGCTGAATTTGACCCGCACCTCTTTCCTTTTATATGCAGTAGCCAAGACCCACTGAGTTTCATCTCAACAATCTGTGCATGTGATCCTGAGATTCTTTCATAGTTTTCCCTGAGAACAGCGACTCTTCTGTTGCTGGAATTCAAGAGATTTTTGAACTATTTATTTTCTCCTAAAAATATTTTATTGTTTTTCTCCATCTCCTTTTTATGACCTCTTACCATTTTCCTAAAAGTTTCCCTTTTCCTATTCCTTCTTTTTCCATTTGTCTGAAATGTTCCTCTTGCCAATTTGTCTTTATTTCTGTCTCCATCTACGATCCCACTTGATGCACCTGACATTAAATTTTACTTGTAAACAAATCACATCTGAAACAAATTATAGAGTCTTACCCCAGCCGAATCTATGAATAGTTTGTTTGAACAAGAATTTCTCCAATACAACCATACAAAAAGAAAGACAAAGGAAATAAGATGTGGATGGCACCTTGAAGTAAAATATTTTCAAAAATATCAACTGACAATACTTGTTGAAGGTCTTTTTTTCCTTTAGATCCCATAAGCCTATAACCTTTATTCCACTTGTTTGGTAACACCTTAAAATCCAGTCACCTTCCTTTTCATTCTCTGCATCCTTGTACAACTATAGATAAAATAAGAATATTTACTGAGAAGCAAACTGTACTGGAAAGAACATAGCAGAGGGGACTGAGAGCCTTATAACTCTGTCACCATGATAAGCATCTTCCTATTTCAAAACCTCTTTTACTTGCTTTAAAAATAGTAACCAACAGGGCCCAGCATGGTAACCTTGGGGCTCAAGTCCTCACTTTGCATGCACTGGGATCCCATATGTGCACTGGTTCTAATCCTGTCAGCCCCATTTCCTGTCCAGATCCCTGCTTGTGGTCTGGAAGGGCAGCTGAGAATGGCCCAAAGTCTTGGGACCCTGTACTCGCGTGGGACATCTGGAAGAGGCTTCTGGCTCCTGGTTTTGGATCAGCTTAGTTCCAACCATTGTGGCCACTTAAGGAATGATTCGGTGACAAAACATTTTCCTCTCTGTCTCACCTCTTCTCTGTATATCTGACTTTCCAATAAAAAAAAAAACTTTAATAATAATAATAACCAACGTTTGCTGAGATAACTTTTCTCTTTTAGTTTCTTAGAAACTTTCTTGCCTTCACCATCTTCCATCTTGAAATGTCTTTTTAAGGGTAAGAACATCAGTGTGGAGTTGTTTTTTGGAATCTTGCATATTGTGATATCTTGGCTGGTTCACCTCACCTGGGACTGTTCACAAAGGGCTATCAGGCTTTAAAAATACTGAGATACAATGTAATTACATTATTTTGAGGATCTTCCAGGCATTTCCCAGTTATCTTAAGATAATGGTAAGCATGTTTAGGAGGAGGCTAGAAGGAACTCAAACTAATGATCTTATTTCTTCAGGTTTCTTACTCCTAGTGAGACTATAACTGAAGTCTTTACACTATCAATGCCGCACCTCAGTATCTCTACATGACATTTTATTTCTTGTGCTTATTTTTGCATACCTTTGACAAACAGAAGTTAATCAGGATTCTAATGTTCATCTTCTTTTATAGGCTTTAATGTAGCAGTTTATCACAATAGATGAGTGGTTCATGTTCGGGCCATTGTATCAATATTACACATCAAATAAAGTAAATATTCTCTAATCCACAGATGTAGACATCTGCCAAGTTGGCCGAGACAATACAGAAGACTGGAACTAAGCAATAATTAGATAAGAACTGCATCCTTTATTTTCCTGCTTGTTCCATGATCACCAGTGAAAGAAAACGTTGGTCTTGATGCTCTGTTCATCTAAGTGGCTGTCTCTCTCCCTCTAACTCTTAAAATTCTATGGGAACAAACTCAACACTATTCATTACTCTCAGAGAACCTCAGCGTGCTCAGGCTGCCACAAGGCCACCAATGTAAAGATGAGCTAAACTGTGCTCCCCCCATCATCCCAGCCAAAGCTTCCAGAAGAGCCTCCTGAGCAACTAAGGTAGCAATGAGATGAACAACAAACCTGGATTAGGACACCTGAGTCAGGGCTCTGATGTTCCGGCTGTGTGATCTGCAACAAATTACTTAACCACCCAGGTGAGGGTTACTGAAAAACTAACACAGTGCCTGGAATATAGTGCCCAATAAACAACACCCATTGTTATTATTGAGAGATAAGGGACAACATCACTTTTCAAGCACATTGTCAGAATTAAGCTTGACAGTCTTGTTTTTTAGCTTCTCTCTTTGCTCATTCATCTAACTCACCATTGAAAGATTAATTTGATTAAGACTAGATTCCACACTTCCCTGGCACTCATAATTTGTAGCACACAAATGTCTTCATAATTTGTATTTCTTCAAACAATGTTAGCTTCTGAAGGATAGAAAGTGGATCTTTTAAATGCAATGTAGTGTACAATGATTTATTGAGTCCACTTACACATATTTTATTATTGATATATATATATATACACATATATATAATATATACATCACTACCAAAGGGCACTAATAGCTTCCCCCAGCAATGAACATTGCAAAAAAACTTCTTTTTGCTTTTGTTCAGGGCGATTTACACATTATTATGTAGAAGTTGCTAGAGAACAAAAATAACTCCACCGTTGAGAAATACTGCATAATACCTACTAAAAAGAGTCTTCTTTATCACACATGTACTTTTATCACTAACATCCATTCTAATACAAGAAATATTCAATTTGTCAAAACTTGGAAATTCACCATCCTACACAACGTTTAAGAAACACAATACATGGGTCTGCCACGGTGGCCTAGCACTAATGTCCTCGCCTTGAATGCGCTGGGATCCCATATGGGCGAGGATTCTAATCCCAGCAGCCCCGCTTCCCATCCAGCTCCCTGCTTGTGGCCTAGGAAAACAGTCAAAGATGGCCCAAAGATTTGGACCCTGCACCCGCATAGGAGACTGGAAAAATCTCCTGGCTCCTGGCTTTGGATCAGCTCAGCTCTGACCATTGTGGTCACTTGGGGAGTGAATCAGTGGAGGGAAGATTCTCCTCATGTCTGTATATCTGACTTTCCAATAAAAATATACTCCCAAAGGCCAAGTAGACAATAAGCTGAATACAAATGTTTTTCAGCTATACAGAGCACATACATAAACGGACGAGACAACCAACCAGCGTTCTAAAAAGTGGAAAAAGACGATTTTTTCCTATTGTTTAATCAGACCAGGCACAGTCCTTCCAATTTCTGGTTACTATTTGCATCACTTAGCTCTAATTGTGCAAACACATAATTCCTCACAAAACTTACATTTAGCGGACCCCAACAGGTAGGAGAGGAAGGGCCTTGCCTGATGAAGAGGCAGTTAACAAATGAGAAAATTGAGATTGCAGACTGGTTTCTACCGAGCATACTGCCAGCAGGAGTCCGGCAGGAACTCGGGGTGGGTCAGCAGAGACGCCTCCCCACTCTGCAGCCAGCCCAGGGAATACCTTGTAGGCTCCGTCTGAACGCCCCCTCCATACTGAGCAGCCCCCCCAGAAAAGTAAGCATCGCTTCCCGGAGGGTTTCGGCTGGGAGAGGAGGCGCAGGGAAAACCCGGTCGTTTAGATCCCCAGCTTGACCCATGCTCCCGGACCCCCGGGCCGCCCGTCACTCACCGCGCTGCGGGCCCCAGGTGCCGCGCTCACCGCGAGCGCCCGCTGTCAGCGCCCGGCGATCCGCCTCCCGCGCCCGCCGCGCTCGCCGCCGGCCTGGGCAGTCCGAGCTCGGGGGGCCCGACCCGCGCCGGTGGTTTCCACACACAGCGGTGGCAGCGGCCCCGGGGGCACAGGGAGGGTTCTGCCCGCCGCGGGCGCGAGCACGCGAATTCACACCTCAGTTTCCCCTCTCGGGCGGCACGCCCGGCGCGGGCACCGGCTGGCTGAGGCGTGGCGCAGGGCGCCGAGCACCCGGCCTGCAGGGGCCGGGCACTGGGGTGGCCGACCGGGTCGGCGGGGCGACGCGCTTCCTCTGCGCTCGGCTGTCCGGCCCTGAGCACCCCCTAGTGTCGTCGGGTCTCGGGGGGCTCCCGGCACGACCACACGCGGCGGGTGTGAGAAACCTCAGGGCCTCCGTGGGAATCTGCAAAGTCAGACGGCAGGTCCCCATCTCGTGGCTGAAGTGACCGGGGGCCCTTAAGGTTCCCGCGTAAAAAGCGGGGACTGAGAGAAGGAAAAGTGCCCGGGTGACCGTGTTTCATGGAACCTGGCAACCCAGTATTCTTGGGCCAGGAAGGAACTGAAAGAACTGCCCCCTCAAGCAAGACACAAGGCTTCCTCACTCCTTAGAATCTTCTGAATTCAAGTTCTAGTTCTTGAAACAAGCCTTTTAGGTTTACTTGAGGCCTATGTTTATTAGCTATTATTAATGATGAACTCAAAAAAGAAAGCAGAAATGTAAATAAAATAATTACGTGCAAATCTTCCTCACTTGGAGGCCCACAGCCCTGAGCACCCTTTGGCACTCCGCGGGGATGTCGTTTCCCCAGCTCAGAGCGCAGCATTTCTGACAAGATGGCCCCTGTTGTCCCTGGCGCAAGGGCCGAGGTGGCTGAGCACAAGCGCATGCGCACTTAGCCTTCAGTCGCCTGCTGGCGCACGAGCCCAGCACCTCTCCAGGTGTGTAACCTGGGGAAAATGTACGTCTTAGAACTGACAGTGTCTGACAGAAGACTTTTACAGGATAGTGATATGCTATAGCTTACATGCTTTTGATATTTATCTACACAAACGGTTTTTTTTCTTGATGAATGCTGATCAGCAACTGTTTATTAACTAACTACCCAGTGGAGTGACAGAACAAAGTTATTAAGTTATAATTTATAGCTTCATTAAACTAGAATCAGTGTCTCAGTCATCACAATGGTGAATACATATTACAGCTTTGATAGAGTCAAGTCAGTTCTTAAAAAGCATTTAAATCGTAGAATGTTGAGGCTAACAAGATGGTACTCGCCAGTGAACATTGCAGCAGTCAAAAGTTGGATATGTTTAAAACTAATTTTTAAAAGATTTATCTATTTTTATTTGAAAGGCAGATTTACAGAGAGAGAAGAAACAGAGATATTCCATCTACTGGTTTGTTCACTAAATGGCCTCAAAGGTGGAGCTGGGCGGATTCAAAACTAAGAGCCAGGAGCTTCCTCCCAAGCTCCCATGTGGGTTTAGGGGTCCCAGGTCCTGAGCCACCATTCTCTGCTTCCCAGGAACATTAACTGGCCTGGATCTGAAGTGGAGTCATTGCCAGCAGAGGCTTCACTTGCCCATGGCACCTGCCCTACTAGAATTATTTGTATTAAAAGTTCTAAAATTTGCTGACCTTTTCCATAATGATGCATGGTTCTGAGTTGAATGTCACGTAAGAGATTTTTTTTTCTGAAACAAACAAACAAAAAAAACCCCACAGGTTTTTGTTTTAAACCCTTTCAAGGTAATGTCATTATTTGTGTGGTTTTACTGAAAATTATGTAAGTCTGTTGCTAACAAAAAACAAGACCAAGGGAACAATTTACTATCTTGTTTCACTTTTTTTGAAGTGCTCAGTACAGTAGATTTCGGATCCATTTTTAAAAAAAATGTGAGGCAGCAGAAGCTTCTAGTTAGTTCGAGAGGACAATTGATTGGTATTGGGGTAAAAAGACTATGGTAGCCACATGTTCATAACAGTTTTTCATCATTTGTCAATTAGGTTTGTTCAAAATAATTTTTAGTAAGAAGAAAGGATTTTGCTGTTTGTAAATCATTATGCCAACGGTGTATTTTGTAATTTATCATAGTTTAGATTTAAATTATGTTTTTATAGTTGTGCGCATATGCCTGTAATTTGTGAGTATATGTAAAACCAACAATAAAAAGTGGGGTTAGAGTCTTCAAATCCTTTTTTTCTCAGGTGTTTGGAAGGCTACCTCTCATTCCAAGTTCTAATTGCATGATCTTCCAAATTGCTAAATCACACGTAAAATGGTGTTCCAAATGCATCTGATACATTTTCTTTGAGGAAACAGTTGAAAAGTACTGAAATTTGTTAGGTGAGGATAACACATGGGAAGAATTCATAAGATACAGGTAACAATGAAAACCATATTTAATTTCTCTTTTTCTCGAGATGCAAAGAAATTAGAAGATGAACACTCCTCCATAGAGTCTATTAGAAAAATCATCATGTTTTAAATCCATCAGTGGATCACTCAGTGTAGGGCATACAGGAAGTGAAAATGTGTGCTACTGGTTATTGACAGCATCATAAAACTTACTGAATTGAGCTGAGTTTTCTGGAGAGATCTTATTTTTCTTTGCTTCGTCATAATTATAGGTGTCTCATCTTTTTTTCCCACCCCCCCTTTTTTTTACTCCCTTTTTAAATTCTCATAAAGTGAATAAATGTTATGTGTTTCACAAAAAATTGGGAGCATGCTGACATTACCCATCCGACCTTCCCTCCCCTTCCTTATTTCTTTATTTTCTTATTTTTTACAATGTGACCATTGCATTTCACTTTCAATCACTGGCTGAATACTCCATCTCCTTGTGGGGTAATGATATTGACCCAGAGCAAACAGAAAAAAAAAAAAAAAGCAAGCTACTATTCCTCAGTAGCACAGACAAAGCTATAAACAATAATCAATTCCCAGGATGCCTATCTCACTTATATAGACTGTATTTTCTGTGCTCTGTGCATTAGTTATCATAGATCAGGGCAAACATAAAATTTGTCTTTTGGGGACTGGTTTATTTCACTAAACCTAATGGTTTTCAGCTGCAACCACTTAGTTGCAAATGACAAGTGTTCATTCTTTTTGAATGAAAAGGTAGTAGTCTCGTGTATATATGCCACATTTTCTTTATCCAGTTATAAGTCTATGGGCATCTGGGTTGATTCCATATCTTACTTACTCTGAATTGAGTTGCTACAAACATGAGGTTACAGATAACACTCTCAAATGCTGATTTTCTTACATTTGGATAAATTCCCAGGAGTGGGATGGCTGGGTGATATGGTAGATCTATTTTCAGATATCTGAAAAATTTCCATTCTGTCCTTCATACTGGTTGCACTGGTTTGCATTTCCATAAACAGTGGATTAGGTTACCTTTTCCCTCACATTTCATCTTCAAAATACACAATTTTCTTTAGCAAATCAGTGATAAGTTCTTATTTCTTCTTTCATTTCCCTTCTTGCCTCCTTCTTTTAACATTGGGGAGTTCCAGTAACAGAAACAAGACTGTTATCAGTGTTCTGTCCAGTTAGAGAACAAAGTCCTTGCTTCTGTGCTTTCTGAAGACTAAGCCCTGCACAGCTGTTGTCTGATGAAACAAGAGCCTAATATACAGACTAAAACGCCTGCCTGATTGTTCGCATTATAGTTTTAAGTTGCTGGGTGTAGTGGGGCATTCTACATTGCTATTAGGAACTTGAATACACTAAAGTCAACAGCTCTTAAACTAAGTGAATAACCACAATGACAGTGACAAAGTCTTTTCTAGGAAATACTGGTTCTGTTTCCATTTCTGGTATATTTCCACCCTTTGAAATGTTGATCTGGGTTCATTGTTGATAATAAACATTCTGAAAATACTCACTCACACTTTTCTATGAATAACAAATGTGTTATGCTTAAAATGCCAATTTTGAGGATAAATTAGAGGTATTGCCAACACTGTGAGCTGACAGTAACAGACAAATGCTGCCACCATTAACTTAATAAAATTTTAACATAATTTTAACCTACTACTTACAACAAGGAGACTCAGAATTTAATGTTGATTGTCTAACCTGTTTTCTCCTCACATTCTTAATTTCTAACAGTTCTAATTTATTAGTTTTGCTCATCTCCTCAAATGTTAAATGTACAGGATATCAATATAACTTCTAAATTTACATGTAGCATCTTGTGTTGAAAAAGCTTATTGAAAATAGCATAATGCAATGTTCTTAGATTATGATAATTCTAGAAGTCTTTAAAATGAATATTTTAAAGTTGCAATTTCTCCACAATTGACATTCAAAAAGCACATTGTTTACAAGAGAACAGCAATGAATGTGTAGAGGTTTTAAGGTTGCCAGAAGGCTTGAGAAATGATAAAAGTTAAATGGTCCAGTGAGAGTCATGACATAAATTGAAACCTAATAGACACAGAGCCCTGTGCAATATTTTAAAGTTATTTTTTCTGAGAGATTTAAAAAGAGAAGGTGGAGAGAGAGAGAGAGAGAGAGAGAGAGAGATCTCCATCTGCTCCCAGTGGCCACAAGATTATGGCCAAGCAGATCTAAAGCCAAGAGGAAGGAGCTTCTCCCAGGTTTCCATGTGGGTGCAGACGCTCAAGGATCTGAGCCGTCCTCTTTTGCCTTCCCAAGCCATAAGCAGAGAGCTGGATCGGAACTGGAGCAGCTGGAACTTGAACCGGCACTCAAATGAGATGCTGGTGGCTCAAGTGAAGATTAGCTTGCTTAGCCACCAAGCTGGCTCCAGGCATGTCAAACATGAACTTGATTCACATACTGACTGTGCTATTTTCAGCAGCTAAATCATACCTTGTGGATTATAGGGTTCTTGGATTCCGTAATAAAACGTCTGGTGTGCTGATCATCAGGCTTAGAACTTTCAGTGGTAAGAGACTTGCAGATTCTTACAAAAGGCAATTTTCTCACAAACATTCGTATGCAGTCACACATGTAGTCCTTGATTTTTAGCTGTTTTCTATGTGTGTGCATTCTGAGAGTGCCTCAACCAAAATCTGCTGAGGATCATAGGAATGGGCTGTTGTGTAAACAGTCACATGAACATTTTTTTTTACATTCTACTCTGCCACGCCCTGGGTAGTTTTTTATTTCATGCTTCTCAAATATATTAAATATTCTTATTTTACAAGTGAGAAGACCCAAAGTCTTATCCAGTCATGAATTCAGCTCACACCCAATCTTTCTGAGCAGTGAGTTGTGATGACTGCCATTGAAAATGGCCCCTCTGAGTCCAGGGCCCATGAACTAACAGCATGACACCGGGACCCCATTCCTCACCGTGATGCAACACAATAGAAAAGGCATCATGGATGCTCTGTGTTAGCGAAGAATGTGAGACACCAGAAGTCACTGGGCCAAAGCACCACTTCCTTTGGGACAACTGAGTTTTTTGATTTTTGTTAATAGGATTTCTGCTAAATTTGAGGCAGGAAAAAAGTCTCAATTAAGGATTCTTTTCTATATGTCAAACTCTAGAGTAGAATCAAATCTTCATGATTTTTCCTTTGTTTGGCAATCCTTCCTGTCAAGATAATAGTTTTGTGAAAATTATCCCACATTTTCTTCATGCCTCTCTAGATATATAAAAAGCAAGACAAATTTTTCTGACTAAACAATATACAAAATATAAATATCCTATAAACAAGCTGAGATATTCTATTTCTCATCTCTCAAGCCATCTATCTTTTGTTTTCCTTCATTCCATAATGTCTGATAATTTAACACATTTCCTTGAATATAAGTATCTTATTCTATGAACATAGTAAGATCTAGCTAATCATTTGCTCATGTATAGGTCTTTAAATTTTTTTCAACCCCATATCCCAATAAGCAATGCAAGATTCTCACCAAAATGAAAAATACTTCTATACAAATATTTAGGGTTTATAGCATGTGGATTATTGAGTCAGCAGGCATGAGTTTTCACACTTTGATAGATTGTGCCAGATTATTATACAAGCTACAGTATTTTGCACTCCGGCTAGCATACTACATTAACAGGGAATGTTTTTCTGGCACTATTATCAATTTATCAGGTGAGATATGTTATCTCATTGTCCTAAATTCTGTTTTAAAATATGAACATATTTTGTTATGTGCAATGACTTAAAATAAATATTATCAATTTATCTTAGTCTATATTCAAATATTATTATACTGGTTCAGATATTATGCAAGAAATTTACACTAGTATACTTTTGACCTTATATCTTTGGTGTTATTTTATTGAACATTTTAGCTTTCACATGTTATAAATTCTATAATACACTGTTATAATTTTTGCTTTAATTGATCTTTTAAGACAATTTAAAAATAAGAAAGCAAATGTGTTGTGTTTTCCCACAATTTATGGTTGCTCTTGTTATCCATTTCTTTGCATTAATCAGTTTTGACCTGGTGTAGTTTTACTTCAAATGAAGAAACTCATTTTAACATTTCATATAGAACTACTCTGTTTATGATAAATTTTCTAAGCTTTTGTTTGGCTAAAAATAATTATTTTATTTTCACTTATGAAATGAATAATTTTTAAAGATTTTTTTTTAATTTAGAGGCAGAATTAGAGAGACAGATAGGGAAAGACAGAGAGAGATGTCTTTCATCCTTTGGTTCACTCTTCTAATAGCCACTAGAGCCAAAGTTGAGCTAATCTAAAGCCAAGAGACATAAGTTTTTCCAGGTCTCCCATGTAAATGCAGGGCCCAAGGACTTGAGCCATCCACTACTGCTTTCCCAGGTCATAGCAGGGAACTGGACCAGAAGTGGAGTAGCATCTGATCTGAACATGTCTGTGGTGTCCCTTGGCACAAGTATGGACTGGGTCTAAGGTGTGCCAGACAGGGCCAAACCCAGCACCCATTGTTGTTCATGAGAACCAGTGTAAATGTAGGACAGTCTAGGCCAGGTCTCTGCCCCTGCTGAGCCATGGGTGAGCTGTGTCTTGGTGTGGACCAAGCTTGGCTGGGCTGTAACATCCAACAGTAAGATTTGGAATGGATGAAGACTGCTCAGGAAAGGCTACTGAACCTTCCAGGACAGGAGCGGACTAAGTAAGGTTGGCCCAAGGACCCACCAATGGGCTCGAGATCTGGCACTGGGACAGGTTCTGATGGAGGAGTTGGGGAACTCCTCTGTCGGGACACAGTCCCTGCAGGTGAGTGCAAGAACCGTGAAAGGGAGTATCCCAGGCCAGGCCACGGGCATACATTCGGCCAAGGTTGGTGGCAAACCAGGCTGAGCCAGTTAATATCACCTGCTGGTGAATCCGAGCATCAGAATGGAGTGTAGGTCAGCTGGATCAGGCTGCAACACATGCCAGTTCACCTGAGGGCTGGTACTGGGGGTTGACTGGGCTGGGCTAGGCTGTAGCCCCTACCACCAGGTGATGGGCTAGGACAGGCTACAGCACCCAGTGGCAAATGCCAAGATAGAGTGGGCCATGCCAGGATGGGGTGCAGTATCCAACCAGCACACATGAGACCCAGGGGTGGGCAGGCAGAGAGTGGGCGAGTCTGGTACGGTGGCTTCAGGGTTACCCCTGCTGGGCCACTACTCCCACTGGTGAGCGTGAGAGTTAAGATTCAAGGCAGACCAGGCTGGACAGGGCTATGAAACCCGTTTTCCTCTTGTGAAAAGGGGAAAGCCAGGCTGCATTTGCTGTTCCTACTGGTGCATGCATAAGCCAGAGTGGGTGTGAGTTGGCTGGGCTTTGCCACAGCATCAGTTGGCAGATGCTAGCACAGGAAGCAAATTCTGTCAAGTTAAACTGCCAAACCACCTAGAGAGTGCAATATCCAGGAGTGCAAGTGAGCCCATTAGGGAAATAGTGGGCACCTCCCTCTTGGGTTGCCACTCCCAACGGTGAGCATGAGAACTGGACTGGGACAGGCATGGTTAGGCAGAGAATGGCACCAGCTGGCATGTATGTGAACTAGATAGTGGGGTTGGTTAGGTTGAACTAGGCTTCAATGCCCATTGACATGTATCAGAGCTGAAGGGAATGTGGGACAGACTGGACCAGTCTACTGTACATACTGGCAAGCATGAAACCAGGGCAGAGGGTGGGCCTGGTAGGGGTTATTGAGAGTCATTCTGACTAGGCTACAGTTCCCACTAATGTATGTGAAGGCCCAGTGTGTGCTAGGCAGGACTGGGATGGGCTCCAAAACCCATTGTTTTGCATAGAAGACAGGAGTGGAAACAGAACTGGCCCAGCATTTGCAACTACCAATGTGTGTGACAGACTGTGCCAGACACTATAATGGCAAGCACATACAAGAATCAGGTCTGGGAACACCTCAGAGGAAGTTTCTGTGTGGATCCCCTCAACTGAATTGCTGGACTCAGAATCCCAAATATGGAGAGAATTGCAGGTTCCATGGTTTGATTCTGGAGTGCATTTGTCAGAGCTGGGCCTCCTCAGTGGCTCAGACAGAGCACTGGACAACATATCCAGGTACACATGGAGGACATGACAGTATGTTGGAACCTGCAGAGGACACCTGCTACCATAACAGAGGACAGAGGTCAGAACAAGTTGATCAACTACTCCAGCCAAGAATTGCCAGTGAATATCTGGGCAAACAGGGACTCTAAAGTGAACTATGTCAACCAACAGATTCTGGAGAGATGTCATTGTGCTTGGAATGACAAGATCGGCAGTAATTCAGTACTGTTGAAATATTAAAGCCCTTTGAGTGGGACCCTTGGAGCTTGTCTCACATTGAGGACCCTGGGATGGCATTGGGTGGCTGTCCTCCATGCCAGGATATGGAGGTGGTTGGGAGGCTGGGTATGGCTTTTCCCCTTCTCTTTCCCATTTCCTCAGTCTTTTGAGTATATGGCTTGCTTGTTCAGCAGATGTCAGGAAGAATGATAACGTCACAGTAAATAGAATGTTCTCCAACTACATATATTGTTTATTTTAAATACTGGAGAATGGTGGTCATATTTCTTAAATATAAATATATGTTATTTCCTACAAGAGAGAAATATATAGGTGGCATTCAAAATAAGATTAAATCAGGAGATTATGGGCTGTCACAGAGATAAGTTTGAGAAGACCTCAGTGATTAAGAAATTAAATAAGAATCCTGTCTTTTGAAGATTTGCCTGCTGCATTTGATGTGAGTAGGTGATGGCTTGGGGCAATCACTTTGACAGTCTGGAACTTAAAAGAGAGCTCTGGCGTAGAAATATAAGTGTTGAAGTTATCAGCATAAAGCAAAATTTAGACTTGTGAAAGTATGTGAGATTATCCAGGGAAATTTTAAAGAGTTCTTGGGACTCCAGGCATCACCAGCTAATAATGGAGATTTAAAAAATGAGATAGACAAGAAACAGTAAGAGAGAGGGAAGCGGAAGCGGAAGGTGGAGCTGTTCTGAGAAGCCAGAGAGCAGTCAGCATGATATATCATGCCTCAGAGGAGTATCTTTGCTCACTCAATTCAGTTCCAAAAGACTTACAGGTACTCTATTCTGTTTTAAACATCACAGAAAGAAAAACGCTAAATATTAAGGATAGAAACACAGGTTCTGGCAACCCACATCCCAGCAGAGAAACTATATATGCAAGCAGTTGGACAATGAAGTATTTAAGGGACTTGATCACTATTTCCAGGAGGACACCAATGCAGGTGAGATGAATTCTCCCTTGTAGAAGGCAGGGAGAAAAGAAAGGATTGATACAGGAAATAGTATAAACAGAAATATCAATTGATGAAAATATCAGTTGGGCTTGGCATCAGGAAGGACGGTTATTATCTGGCTGAGAGGATTTTTTTCATTTTTCAAAGTAATTCAGTTGTGCCTGTGAGTAAATGAAAAGGAAATAAACATGAGATTAAGTTGTTCTTTTAAGAAATGTGGCTCTGAAGAGAGTTTCAATACCTTCTTCCCTCAGCTGCTGCTGCTAGCCGTGACCCTCTTCCGTGTGCCATCTTTTTGACTTTCTGTGTTTCATGTTGCTTTGATATATTGGTGACTTTTTGCTTTGACTGTCCCTCCTAGAGCTATCTAATCTCAGATACAGTAAACAGTATGGCTGTGAATACAATTTTCATATATAAACCTACCAGTCCAAAGAAAATATTTCAACTACCTTATGCATGTAACGTCGATATTTCCCTTGCCCTAAATCATCCCATGATCAGATATGGAACAACTAGATTATTCAAACTGTCCAAACCTAAGCTTTATCAAATTTGCCTCCCCTTCTTGCCAGTGGAAGCCACAAAGTAGACTCTGATCATGCCTTTCCCTCTCTCCTGCCTGTTGTCCACCCCAGTGCTCTCCACCTGGTCCTGTGTGGCATGGCACCTTTCTTCATTTGCGACTAGCAGAGTAAAGCTTCTTTCATTGTTAATGACATTCCAGTGTGGTTAACCCATGGCAGCTAAATCCCAAGTATAACTAAAACAGTATTCTGATTTTGTATTATAAAGGAGAGAGGTCATGACTGAATTTGTCAGTCACTGTATTAGCTCCTATGGATACCATAGCAAATTCCACAAGCTGTGTGGGCATAAAACAAAAATAATGTATTCTATCACAGCTCCAGAGGTTAAGCCTGAGGTCAAGGTGGGGTATGATTCATCTGCAAATTAGTGAAGACTTCTTTGCATCTTGCCAACCTCTGGTTGCTTAGTGCTAATCCTTGGCCTTCCTTGGCTTCTGGCAGTACAGAACCTCTGCCTTTCTTCTCATATGACCATCTAATAAAAATGCCATTATTATAACATATTATATGAAGTATGATCTCAACTTGTTACATCTGCAAAAATCTCTTTTCCAAATAGGATCACATTCTGAGATTCTGAATGAATATGAATTGTGGGGGGTCAAGACAGTGTTAGACCCAGAACTGTTGATCTCCAAGCTCCTGTTTTGCAGGGTTTTTACATCACACTGCTTATTCTGTTAGCTGAGCTGAGTCCAATAGCCCAACTTTAAGACAGAGTTAGCTCACCATCTCCTTTAAAACATACACAACTTTGGTCTACTAGTTGCAAAAATGAATGTCATCAAAACAATGACTCTCTAAAGAACATAGTTTTAAGGAACGCTTGCCACCAGATCTGTCTATACCCCGAGTATTGGAGAAAACTGATGATGGGGCTGGGTGTTGAAGAGGTAGTAGCAAGAGGCACTGAAGAGACACATTCCACAGACCAACATTCAAGAGACGCATTCAATAGACCAACCTGTGTGATCTGACCCTGGGATTTCCTGAGAAAGCCAGCTTCTGAGAAGTAAGCTCCAGTTATGTCTTTTCTCATGCAAATATAGCTGAAAATGATCAGAGAAAATGGTGGGAATTTGAAAGATTAAGATTTGGAAGTGGGCTCGACACAATAGTGTAAGTGGTTAAAGTCCTCGCCTTGCACACACTGGGATCCCATCTGGGCACTGGTTCTAATCCCAGCAACCCACTTTCATCCAGCTTCCTGCTTGTGGCCTGGGAAAACAGTCGAGGATGGCCCAAGGCCTTGGTACCCTGCATCCCCATGTGGGAGACCCAGAAGAACTCCTGGCTCCTGGCTTCGGATTGGCGCAGTACCAGTTGTTGCGCTCACTTGCAGAGTGAATCATCGGACAGAAGATCTTTCTGTCTGCCTCTCCTCTCTGTATATCCACCTTTCCAATAAAAATAAATAAATCTTTAAAAAAAAAAGATTTGGAAGAACACAAAAGCTAAGTATGTGAACATGACATTTATACCCTATCCTCTTAAAGGCATCAGACAAAAGTAGTGGATGAAAAGCTTCATAAAACATCTTATGATCTGTAGGCACAAAACATGAAGGAAAAAAAAGATTCCCTTATAAACTTTATATATTCAGTTGGGATTCTGAAAAGTTTTTCTTAGTAATCAACATGATGACAAATAGACTTCACAAATATCAAGGATTAGCTTTGAAATATCTAAATCACACACTGCTTTAGTGATCTACTTCTGGCTAACCATTCTGCCAGAAACTAAAGTTAGTCCTCTGGAGATTTAAGAATATCCAGAGTCTCCTATTTCCTTTATAATTTTTTTCAAATAAAATGTCTAGATCTAGAGCTCAGTAAATCTCTGATACCTACAAACACAGTAATTGACCCCAAACAAAAAAGAAAATATAAACATCCATTAGAAGATACATGTATTAGAGCTTTTCAATATGGATTTTAAAATAACAATGCTCAAAATAGGCCCCGGTGCGATAGCATAGCAGTTAAGTTCCTCACCTTGAACGCGCCTGGAATCCCATATGGGAGCTGGTTCTAATCTCGGCAGCCCTGCTTCCCATCCAGTTCCCTGCTTGTGGACTGGGAAAGCATTCGAGGACGGCCCAAAGCCTTGGGACCCTGCACCTGCTTGGGAGATCTGGAAGAGCTCCTGGCTCCTGGCTTTGGATTGGCTCAGCTTCGGCCATTGTGGCCGCTTGGGGAGTGAACCATGGGATGGAAGATCTTCCTCTCTGTCTCTCCTCTCTGTATATCCGCCTTTCCAGTAAAAATAAATAAATCTTTCTAAAAATGCACAAAATAAAAATACACATATTTGAACTAAATAAATTAAAGAACCTATTGTTTAATAAATTAAATAGCAAGATGTGGAACTAGGTGATAGAAAATAAAGACTATAAAATGAATCATATATCAGTTCTACAACTAACTGAACAGTGCAATTGCAAAGCAAGAACTAAATGGATTGATTTAATAGTTTAATCGAAGCTAGAGATAAAATAAACTTGAATATAGGTCAGAATAAAATATTTAGAATGAAGAGGAGAGAGACAGAAATGTAAGACATACAAGTGACAATAAAAGGTTATTATGTAGTTCCTAGAGACAAAAGAAGAAGGAGCAGAGCACACTGCAGTCTGAGAATTCTTCACGGTGATGAAACACTTCAAACCACGCGTTCAAGAAACACAAATGCAAAGAAGTCCTAGGTAGAACAAATAAGAAAGAACTCATAAGGACTCAATGTTATGTCTATTCTGTATCAATTTTAAATATTAATTTCAATAATCCAGAATTATTTATGAATCAAGTGCACAAGTAGAAATGAGGATGATTTATTCAGTCAGTGGTGCTGGATACAATCTCTTCTCAACTCAGCCCGCACTAACTCTGACATAGAGCAGACACAATCTCCTCTTATTCCACACACAAAACAAATATCAGGCCTGTACTTCTTCATAGCGTGGAGGAAGCAAAGATTCTCTAAACAAGATTTCAAATAATTAATCACAAAAGGAAAAAAATGAACAAATTGGATTACATTAAAATTAGGGACTTTTGTTAGAAGACATCATTCAGAAAGTGAGGAAATATTTGTAACCAAGAACAGAGAGGAGGGGCTTGAATCTAGGATACATAAACAGTTTATATTAAGAGCCAGCTCAGTGGAAAAATGGGCAAGAGACTTGATCAGATGCTTTTATATCAGAAAATGTTACTGGCTGAATTGTGCCCTCTCTCTACTTCAGACTTTGAAGTTCCAAATCCCAATAACTTGGGAAATGATTCCTTTTGGAGACTGTCTTTAAAGAAGTAGTTAGCTTAAAATGAAGTAATTTAGTGTCGACCCCAATCCAACGTAACTGATGAGGATGCAGATACCAACAGGGAAAGACCGTGTGAAGAAACAAGCAGAGCACAGTCATCTATCACCAAGGAGAGAAACCTCAGAAGAAATCAACCATTGGCACCTCGGTCTCATACTTCTAGCCCTGGAAACTGTGAGAAAATAAACTTATGCTTTTTGAGACACCCTGTGCGTAGCAGTACTTTTTATGACAAACCTAGCACATCAGTTAGGGTATTCAAAATGTCATTACACCGTCTCTTTAGTCACCAGGGAAATGCAAATTAAAACCACAACAAGACATCATTATTCATCCACCAGAATAGCTAAAATAAAAATGCCTGACAATGCAAAAAATGTTAACCTTTACTATGATTGTCTATACAGCTAATAAATTTCAATGAAACACCATGCCAGGTACTGTACTAGCGCCAGGGGCCACAGAGAGAAGCAAAGCAGATTTTGTGCTACCCTCTTTCAGTGGATCAAGGAGGGAAGGCAGAGTGCTGAATGAGCTCAAATATGTAACATACCCAGGAGTTGCTGTGCTTGTTGCAGCAGTTTTTGAGACACACATGAAGAATGTCTAGTCAGATGTGGTGGTAAAAGCAGTGACAATTAAGAAGGGGTTTGGATTTCAAACTCTTTCGATGACAGTTGAATTGAGATATTTTTGCTCCATAAACAATAACTGATACTCCTACACAGATGTAGATTTTCAATGAACTAAATGTTTAGCATTTACTCATATATGAAGTTGAATCTCTTTGGAAGATGAAGGGGAAGTGGTGCAATGTCATGGTGTTATAACACATTAATCCTCTACCTGCAGTGCTGGCATTCCATACGGGTGCTGGTTGGAGTCCTAGCTGCTCTACTTCCAATTCAGCTCCTTGTTTATGACCTGGGAAAGCAGCAGAGGATAACCCAAATCCGTGTGCCTCTATACTCATGTGGAAGACCCAGAAGAAGCATCCAGTTCCTGGTTTTGGATCAGATTAGCTACGGCCATTGTGGCCATTTGGGAAGTGAACAGGAGCATGGAAGACCTGTCTCCTTTCCTTTTTGTAAAAATCTGCTTTTCAAATAAAAATAAATAAACACTTTTTTGTTGTTGTTTTTGTCTTTACTTTTGTTTAAAAAAAAAAAAAGAACAGAGAGGGACCACAAGGCTTGCTTCCACCTGTCCCCTGCTCTTCACAGCAGTCTTCTTGGCCCCAGTGGAACCTTTTCATAGCCAGGTGGCTGTAAACAAGGCTGGTTGCACACACATGTGACATGTGAAACTGTGCAGACCCCAGGCTTAGGAGACTCTTCCTCTTGATTTACCACTCTGCATGAAGTCTTGCTAATTTTGTAATGAGCGGCTCCACCTTGTCACATGGCACTGGGCTCCTCATCTTAGGTAGTGATTTTGCCTGTAACTAACATGCCATCTTATCACTTTAGCATGCTCCTTGGGACTCGTGCCTTGCACGAATTGTTGTACATAAGCTTCTTAGGACACTGTTTAAAACTTTTGAACTAGAATCTGTTTTCAAATTTCCTCCTAGCAGTTTGAATGCACAATAAAACTCAAGAAATATCAATTCAGGTGGGTTCATCCCTATATATTTTAAGTGGAGCTAACTGTATCCCTGGCTCCTGTGCTAGGCATTGATCTAATGTGGCAAATGACAGCAATTCATTCCCTGGTGACAATGACTAATTAGTGTAAGTATGTGGTTCATGCTATGTCAGGCAATCTTTATCTTAGACTTTATGTAGGCATTGCTCAGCCAATGTCATTTATTCCCCACTTGGACTGAGTAAGGTGATGCGAGTCTGATGTTGTTAGGGTTGCCATCCGAAGCCTAAAAACTAGGCCAATAATGTAGAAGGATAAGACAACCCACGGGGAGAAAAAGCTCTTGACACCATTGCCTGAACTCTTGGGTCAATGTGTACTTGAAGTTAAAAATATTGTTGGGCTTTTCAGTTTCATCGAAGCTATTTTGAGTCAGATTTTCTATTCTTCGGAACAAAAATAATGCAGATGGGTAAATAGCTCTTCCGTTCACATTTATAGAAGGCAAACCTCAGAGACAAGAGAGCTATTTGGTTGCAACAGTGTGAACGCGCACTAGGTGAATTATTTGTATGAATTATCCAGTTTGTTTACCAAGTTACAGAAGTTCACAGGATAGTTGACAACTTTCCACTCCTTTCTGCTTTGCTTTAAATGGCCTTTGAAAGTAATTTGTAGGTGTTTTCCAGCTATTTCTTTTTTTAAAAATATATTTTTATTTTGAATTTTGAGGTACAATTTTGTGTAGGCTGGGATCCCACCCCCCAATTCCCACCCCGCATCAGATTTTTCCCATTTTGTTACAATAGTGTAGTCCTTCATAAGGAATCATCATTTTATCAGTCTCTTATTTAAGTGTACCCCGACATTATTGGTACAGACAATGTCAGACTGTCCAGCATATAACTTGCTTGTAGCTACCAGTGGGGTCAGGGGTCAGGGGTGGGGGAAGGAACAGTCAATTTCAGTGTGTAATAATACTTTCTTCTGGAGTGAACTTCTTCAACACCATGGAGAACGATGAGCTCCTATTTGCACATGATGCATATGTTGCTAGAAGACTCTCAACAAAGCCCACTTCTCCACACTACAGTTAACAGAACTGTAGCTCAAGTTTCATTAACTAAAGGAAATGATTAACCAAGTTTTTGTAATACTATCTTAGAGTCCTTTTTTTTTCCCCCTTTGCAGCATTCCAAAACTGTTTTATTCACCCCTGACTGGGTGGTTTAATCCTCTACATAAAGTTCACAATACTCATAAACAGGCCAAATGTTATATTTTAATGTTACTACTGTATCTGGAATATTATGCCTTGAAGGGACCTTAAAGATTCTTTAGCTAAATCCTTTAGCCATAAATCCACTTAAAAATTTTTAAATAACATAGATATCTTTCCCATTCACTTCCTTTGCTGACTAGAGGTGAGCATTATGGTGAAGTTGATACAGAATAACCCAACATACATTTTTGTACCTTTATGATATATTTTGTTGCCTGAAAATTTACATAAGTCAAATAATAATAAAGGTACAGTTATTTTTAGTCAATGTAATTTTACAGCTTGCTCTTTTTTTAAACTAAAAGTAATTTTCTGAAGTTTATCCATGTTAACACATATGATGTGTTTGCATATGGGCACACAAGAGAGGAACAATAGACAGATCGGGGCAGGCATGGTGGCTTGGTGGGTTAGACTGCCACTTGAGACACCAACATTAAATCTCAGAGTGCCGGCTAAATCTCACCTCTTCTTCTGACCCATCCCTGTTAATGCACTTGGGAAGGCTGTTAATGATCTGTTAATGATGGCACAGACCCGTGTGTTCCTGATGTCTGTGTGTGAAACTCTGACGGTATTCCTGTTTCTTGGCTTTGGTCTGGTAAAGCCCTCATTATTTGTGGCATTTAGGGAGTGAATCAGCAGATGGGAGATCTCTACCTCTGTTTCAAGTAAATAAGTTGTTTGTTTGTTTGTTTATTTATGTAAAGTTATTTTTAAGAAGGAATACAGGGCTCAGTGCAATGGCTCAATTGACTAATTCTCCCCTAAGAAGCACCAAAATGCCATCTGGGCACTGGTTCATGCCCTGGTTGCTTCACTTTGCATTTAGTTTCCTGGTTGTGTCTTGGTAAGGCAGTAGAGGGTGGCCCAAAATCTTGAGTCCAGTCACAGCTTCTGGCTGTGAATCTGCTTGGCTCCAGCCGGTATTGCAATTTAGGGAATGATCCAGCAGATGGAAGATCTTTCTCTCTGTAAATCTGTCTTTCCGATAAAAATAGACAGCTCATTAAAACAAAAAAGCATACAGATGTTTAATGTAGTGCTCTTTCTTGTAATAAGGGGAAAAAAGTGAAAACCCCAAATGTAGGGAACTGGATAAATTGAGGTCTGTTTAGATAATTAAGGCCAATCCACAGTTAAAACAAATAACTAGGGCCTGGTCCAGAGAAATGATGTAAAATAGCAAATGTCACTCAGATGGATAAATGGCAAATCAGAACTTGAAACAAGGATTCCCGGGACTAAACCTGGTGCTCTTTGAATTTTTTTGTGAAAAAATGTGTTTGAAAAGCAGAGAGAGAGAGAATCTTCCATCTGCTGGTTCAGTCCTCAAATGGCTGTAATTGCCACTCTGGGGCAGATGGAATTCAGGAGCCTGGAGCTTTTGTTAGATGCCCCATGCAGATGCAGGGGCTCAAGCACTCAGGTCATCCTCTGACATTTTCCTAGGCACATTAGCAGGGAGCTGAATTAGAAGCAGCCGGGGAAAAAAACTAGCAGCCATAAGGGATGCTGGTATTACAGATGGAGGCTTAAATGGATACACCACAATGATTACTCAAAATTCTTTTTATTATTAACTTTATATTTTAGAGTTATCTAAGCTTTCAAAAAAATTGAAAACTGAACACAAAGAATTCCCATATGCCTTTTATGAGCTTATCTATTTTAACACTTTGTCACATTTTATTCATTTTCTTTCTTTCTCTCAGTGTGTGTTTTTCCCTTAACCATCTAAGACAGACTGCTTCCATCCATTATGATTCTTTACCTGTAATTATTGTTTTTCATTTTAGATGTTGTATTTTATATTTCTAAAAGATGTATTTTATTTAATTGAAAGGCAGATTTATAGAGAGAAGGAGAGACAAAGATCTTCCATCTGCTGGTTCGCTCCCCAAATGACTGCCTTGTCTGGAGCTGAGCTATTCTGAAACCAGGAGTCAGGAGATTCTTCCTGGTCTCCCACATGCACACTGGACCTAATGCTTTGGGCCATGAACTATTGCTTTCCCAGGCCAGAAGTTTGGAGCTGGCTGGGAAGTGGAGCAGCTGGGACACAAACCTGTGGCCAAAAGGGATCTGAGTGCTTGAAGGGGAAGGATTAGCCAGTAGAGCCATTGCACTGGCCCCTTATAGCACATAGCTATGCACACTGATACTTAGTTTCTATCCAACTTGGCTGTCCCATGTACTACCACTTCAGCCTGTTCACACCAGGAGATGTGGAAGCTGACACTTAGGTCATTTCTTCCCCAACTTCTGAGAAAGTTACCTGGTTTCTGTACAAGCAGTGATAGAGGGCTTTCTTTTTTACATGCTACACCCATCACCCATGGTACCATGCGAAAGATGTTTGCTTATGTAGTCACAGAGAAGGAAATTTGCATCAGTTTGCCTGAGCATTTTGGTTAGCCATACATTACTCACATTCTGAAACTCAACTTTGTAATCTAGAGGGAATTTCCTGTACTTAGATGATATGTAATTTCTTAGTCCAGGAATTATTATTAAGATGGAAAATGACAATTATAAACAGTACAAAATTAAAATACATTAGAACTTAAAAGTAAAGGGTGTTGGAACTTAGTTTGGTTCCTTACATTTCTAAATAGGATGCACAATGACTGGATAATGCAGCCCAATGTTTCCTCATAGGCTTTGAAAACAACATGTTTTCTTCAAGTTGGATTCATGTATTGCCAATTCTTTCATCTGTTATTGCAAACAGATTTCTGCAAGATGAGCTAAGGACTAACTCCAACAACAATTTGTTGAAAACAACCTAAGAAATTTCGTGTGTGTGTGTGCAGTGGTTCCTCTTCAGTTTCAGAACAAGGTACAGCAAACACCGTCAGTCATTGCTAACCATCACTTTATTTTTAAGATTTATTTAGAGGAAAGGCAGAGTGGAAAGGGGGGCAGGGTGCGGCGAGACAAAGAGAGAATCTTCTATGACGTGGTTCACTCCCCAGATGGCCACAGTAAGGCTAGGCCTGGGCCAGACTGAGTCCAGGAGTCAGGAACTCCATCCTTGTCTTCCTTGAGGATGACAGAGACCTAAACACTGCTCGTTCTCAGGTGCATCAGCAGGAAGCTGAATTGCAAGTTGAATTCCAGAACTTGAATTGGCCTCTGATATGGGATGCTAGCTTTGCAAATTGTGGTCTAACCCAGGGTGCCTCTCTACACAGGCTATTGCTAATAATTATTAAAAGAAAATCAGGCAAGTTCTGGGAGGTTAAAATTTCAAAGCTATGCAAAACTTTTCAAAAAAAGAAGTTGTATTTGAACTTTCAAGTATAAATAACCAAAGCCTGATCCTAAGTAGCTCAAGAAAAGCACAGATTATATGAGAGGTTTCTTAGGAGTTGTGTGAGAGAATTTCCAAAAGTTCATGGAAAGTGGAGTTGAAAGATAGGTTTATTTGATGGAAAAGATTTGAAGCCTATGTATAGCTTTCTGTTGATACATATTTTCCACAAACTTTTTGAAGTGCTGTTACAAGTCATAAACATGATTGAATTTTGTTATCAATTAAAACCAGGAATATAAATGCTTTAAAGAGTCTCATTCTATTGCTTCTCTTTGCCCTTTTCTATTTATCTTTTTATTCCTCTTGCTCTCTGTACACAAACCATTCTTTTATCCTAGCCACATGGAGAAAAACAAGCCTGAAAACAGCTTCTGAACTTAGCATCTAACCTTCTGTCCCTGTATGGTCCCTCCCTCTCATCTCTGTATTGCTATGTCTGTATCTATCAACTGACTAGCTATCATCTGTTTATCTCTGCTCTATTTGTCATTTCTCTACCATTTACTTATCAGTCGTAGGTATAATTACAAAATACCTAGGGAAAACCTTCTGTTGGTTCAGTGTGGATCAAGTTTATACCCTAAGCCCAGTCATTTCCAGAGGCAGATCATAGGGAAAGCTTCTGACTGGCCTAATTTGGATCAGTTGTGAATATCCTGTCACTCAACTTCAGTTACCTGACAGGAGTGACTCTTAAGAAACCTGTGAATAGGAGGAAAGGAGCTCTTCCTAGAAAAAAGGGATTGACAGAGGTCACAGGATATGGACAGGATGAAGTCCCACAAATCCATATGTTCAAGCTGTAACTGGGGTTATAAGGATTTGATCCTAATCTAATAGAACTAATGGGCTTTAGAATAAGACAATGAGGGGCTAGTGCAGCGGTGTAGCAAGCTAATCCTCCGTCTGCAGTGCTGACAGTCCATGTGGGTGCTGACTTGTGTTTGGGCTGCTCCACTTTTGATTCAGCTCTTGCTAATGTGCCTGGGAAGGGAACAGAGAAATGCTTTAAGTCCTTGGGCTCCTAAACCCATGTGGGAGACCTGGAAGTAGCTCCTGGCTTCCAAACTTCGGATTGGTTCAGCTCTGGCTGTTGGGCCGCTTGGTAGAATGAATCAGCAGAGGAAGAACTTGATCTCTCTCTGTCTTTTCCCTCTCTCTGTAATTCTAACTTTAAAGTAAAACCAATAAATTTTGAAATAAGAAGAGGACGAGACACCAGGAACTGTTTCTCTCTCTTGATCTCTCTCTTTCATTTTCTGCATAGAGAAGGCAATGTGAAGAGAATACAACAGGAAGGTAGATGTTTACAAGACAGAAAGCAGCCTCATTAGAGACAAGTACTGCTTACATAATTAACCTTGGACTTCTAGCCTTCAGAAATGGGGAAAAAAATAAATATTGCTAAAACTGCCCAGTCTTGAATATTTTGTTATAGCAGTACTATATATATATAGTACTATATATAGAAAGGATGTATTTCATCAATGCCCTGAAAAAATAATTTCAAGTTATCTGTTATGCCCATTGGAGTTATTCAAATAACAGGACTACCAATAATAGTGACTTAGGAACATTAGTGTGAGGCCAAAGAAGAAGAAGGAAGTGATCCAGGGAAGCTCCTCAGATCATCAGGGAGCTGGGCTCCTTCTGTGTCTTGCTCCATTGTTTTCATGTGTGACATCTCTCTTCAGGCTACATTCTGCTCTCATATGACTACTGGCGCGCCAGCTCTTCTCTCTACTCTCCAGTAGCAAACAGATGGAGAAAGAAAGGAACAGGAAAAGATTTCTGCATTTTTCCTGTCCTGCCCTTGAAAAGACGTATAGAAATCAATCTAATAGCTTCTGTGTGTGTCCTGTTGTACAGAGCTCAGTCGCAGGGCCACACCTAGCTGCAAGAGTGCCCGGAAAGCGAACTGTTGATCTGGGTGCATTGCTGCTGTCAGCAGCAAGGGGTTCTATTAGTAAGAATGGGAGAGCAGACATTGCATGCATAGTCAACGGTCCCTGGCAGTTATTGTGAGGCAAATGCCTTGGTGTGTACTGGCAGCTAGCTGAGTGTGACAAACAGACCATAGCCAGTCCATATGGGGGTGTGCTCCGAGGGGAGAGTGCAGTGCCACATGAAGAGATCAGCCAGGATGGCACAGGTACTCGTTTTTTCTTTTTGCAAATCAAGAGAAAGAATGTGTGAAGGTTGCAGATGGTTGATGGTGAGGGTGCCGGAGTTCGTACCTGTTGGCATTTCCTGACCTTGGACAGAAGAGGTGATGGGGCAATCAGGGTAACAAATAATAATGGACAAAATTTAAAAAGCTGTTTTCACAAGGAGGAATAATTATGTTGGCAGCTGCCAATGCTTGACAGTGCATAAAACAAATTTAAAGTGTCCTTGAGGCCTATAGTAGTGCTTAGGCATCAATCATTTGGCTTTAGTAGTCTGGATTATTTTCTAAATAATTCTAAAGTTAGCCAGGCAATTCGAATGTTCAGGCAGGGTAACAACCTCTGCCCCAGTTCCAAGGTGCTGATTGCATGTGAATTGCGATAGAACCATGGACTAGGAGTCAGGAAGATGGGAGGTGTCTCCACAATGCCTTTGTGGAAATCAAGTCAACTACAACTTCATTAAAACTGAACAAATTCTAATCAGAACACAGCTAGTTGGCATTTAGAAACAATGATAAATAAAATGACCTTCTATGGATTACCTCTTCTGACTATTTCAAGTAAAATCATCTATAATTTATAATAGAAGTGACAGATTGTTTTACACCAAACATCCAATCCGGTACAAGAATGTCTAGTCAAAATTTAGCAATTGTTTCTTATTAGTAAGGCATTTACTTGACATTCTGGAAGGTGGTTTTACACCTGCTGGCTTGCCCATTTTCTTTAGCATGCATTTACTATTTGTATGCCTCTGATTATCAGCCAGAGAGCTGTCTAATGTGTGGGGCGCCTAGTAGGATTTCCTCTCCCAGAAATAAGGCTGGAATTTGCACTCTGAGGTGTTATTAACTCAACCATTTTAGTCTGTGTGAAGTAAGGGTTTCAGTCTAAAGTGTAAATGATTCAAAATGACTGTCACATTAGAAGGACTTTCAAAAATTGCTTAGATGAGGGGAAAAATGTGTAACTTTATACTACATTATTGCTTATTGGTCATTATACAGCGGTAGCTCAGGGAAAAACAACACTGATGATAAAATAACAAAGCATTGGGGCTGGCATTGTGGTGCCACAGGTTAAGCTCTGCTTGCAATATTGGCACCAATAGCAGAGTGCTGGTTTGAGTCCAGGCTGTTCAGCCTCTGATCCAGCTGCCTGCTAAGGCTCCTGGGAAAGCAGTGGAAGATGACCCAAGTACGTGAGCCCTGTCCCAGACATGGAAGATGGATGGAATTCCTGGCTCCTGGATTCAAACTGGCTCAGCCCTGATGATTCTAGCCCTTTGAAGGAGTAACTAGAGGATAAAAGTCTCATTTCTGCCTCCTTCCTTCTACCTCTCCTACCCTCACCAACTAACTGCCTTCTTCTCACCCTTTTTCTCTTTCTGTGTCACTCTGCCATTCAAGACAAAAAAAAAAAAAAAAAAGACAGATCTTTAAAAAAATAATGGAGTATTATAAAAGAATCTCAGAAAGTATCTCCAAGTCTGAGGTCTCTGATGTCTTCATGTAATATCGTTTTCTTCTCATGAAAAGCAGGTACAAGCAATAGATTGGTCTATTCATTGTTTTCTTTCAATAAATGTTTATTGAATACTTACTATATGCCAGTAATTGTTCTACGCATTACTTATTTACAGGGAACCATTAACCAAAAATTATAGGAGAGTATTGTTTTGTATTGTGTTCCTGCACTAGGCCCTCCTGACCAAACAAAACGGAGTCATTAGTGTTAAATGCTATATACTGAAGCTCAAATTGTAAGAAAATAATAGAGTGTGTTACCAGAATTGGCTGTAACCCTTACAAAAAGTAATCTAAAGCTAGTCAGTTATTTCTTTTTATTCTGCTTCCTTGTTGTCGCTGTACAAATGCATTGGCTTGCTATTGTCACTGAGCTCTCTCACTGCTGAGTAGAACAGATTCTCCCCTCGTCCATGAATCCTAAGTAAAAACCAATTAGATCGATGACTAGAAATGCCTGAACTTTCTGTTTAACAAAATAATGCAGACAAAATTTCTGTTTTCCTGGATCCATATGACTCTCATGTCAGTAGGAGATAGAGAATGAACAAGATTAGTGAGTACAATTCGTGAAATATTCAAGTTTAGATAGTGGTGAGTGCTGCGAAGGCAGGACAAGGAGAATAGGAAGCATGGGATGCGGGAAGTTTTTAAAGCTTTATTTATGTGAAAGGCAGAGTTAAAGAGAGAAAAAATCTTCCAAACATTGGTTCATTCCTCAAATGGCATCAATAGCCATGGTGTGGTAAAACCTGAGCCAGGAGCCTTACACAGGACTTCCAGGTGGGCGACAGGGACCCCGACACCTGGCCCGTCTTCTGTTGCTTTTCCCAGGTGCATCAGCAGGGAACTGAAACAGAAGTGGAATAGCAAGAACTCAAAGTAACTACATGGGATACCAACATCAAAGCTTTATATACTACACAATAGTGCCAACCCTGAGGTTTGCAGTTTTCCCCCGAGTGGCTAGGGAAGCCAGCAAGGCCTGAATGGGAAGGCTACAGTGCTTCCCAGGGATAGTGAGCCAGTGAGCAATGGAAACAACTTGGGAAGAGCTTGCGAGGGGGAAAGCAAAAGAAGTAAGACTGAGAAGATAAAAAAGAATTTAGAGTGCTATTTTAGAAAGAAATGTACTTATTTATCTTGGAAACGTTACATACACACACAGAGCTGTCTCCCATTTGCTGGTCAGTGTCCAGATGGTTGCAACGGTAGTGCTGAACCTGGCTGAAGCCAGGAGCCAAGAGCTTCATCTGGGTCTCCCATGAAAGGGGCCCAAGCACAGGATCTTTTTTTTTTTTTTTTAAAGATTCATTTATTTTTATTGGAAAGGCTGATATACAGACAGGAGGAAAGACAGAGAAGATCTTCCATCCAATGAATCACTGCCCAAGCAGCCGCAATGGCCGGAGCTGAGCCAATCCGAAGCCAGGAGCCAGGAGCTCTTCTGGGTCTCCCACATGGGTGCAGGGTCTCAAGGCTTTGGGCCATCCTCGATTGCTTTCCCAGGCCACAAGCAGGGAGCTGGATGGGAAGCGGGGCTGCTGGGATTAGAACCAGCGCCCATTTGGGATCCTAGGCGTGCAAGGCGAGGACTTTTAATTAGATCTGTAGTCCTCCACTGGCCATTGTTTTCCCATTACTTAATATCACCAGTAGATATTCTGTCTTTAAGATACATTTTTCCAAACATGATACCCAATCCAGAAATCACAAAGAAAAACAGTGTGAGATTGACTACACACAGCATGAAAATTTATGTTTGGCTAGAGATAATGTAAGGATTAATTAAACAGCAAATAATTTGGAAAAAATTACTCAGAATATATGTAACAAAAAATGTTATGTTTTAATCATTCCTAAAGTTAATTAAGAAAAGCACCAATTAATCAAGAGGAGAATGGCCAAAGAATGTAACAAGGGCAAATTAAAAATAAGAAATTAAAAAAAAAAACACAATAAAGGTAGGAAAAAACATTCAACTTTATTTTCTAAAGAAAAGGTGTCTTCTAACAGATTGTTAGATTTTTTAAACTCTGATAATACTTGCAAAGTCTTTCTGGAGAAATAATTGGCAAAATTGACTGATATACAAATGATCTGATTTCTTGATGTAGCTATTCAACACTTAGGCATCTACCCTCACTCTTCCCCTGTTACCAAAAATATAATGCTTTGCATATAATGATATGTCCAAGAGGATTTATAATAGTGGGTATAATAGTGAAAATTTTGAAACAACAAAGATGTCCCGTAATAGAACAGGCAATGGATGGAGTTATGGTGCAGTGTCTTGAGCCATTCCTGAGAGAGTTGTAGGTCTGAGTCCTGACTTCTCTGCTTCCAGTCCAGTTCCCTAGTAATGTTCCAAAGCACCAAAATCCCTCCAACCCATGGAGGAATCCCAGACGCTGTTCTGGTTCCTGGCTTCCCTCTGGCCTCGCTAGCCTTAGCTGTTGTGTACAGTGGAGGAGCCAGTGGTTAGAAGACCTCTTTCTCTCTTTCCGCCTACCTCCCCAACACCACTGCAGTTACTCTCCATTTCAAATAAATGTCTTTTAAAAAATATTTATTTCTTTCTATTAGAAAGGCAGATTGGAAAAGAGAAGAGATGGAGAGAGATCTTCCATCCACCGGTTCAGGTTCACTCCCTAAATGGCCACAATGGCCAGAGCTGAGCTGATCCAAAGCCAGGAGCCAGAAGGTTATTCTGGGTGTCCCACGTGGGTGCAGGGTGCCAAGGACGTCAGTTGTCCTCTGATGCTTTCCCAAGCCATGAACAGCGAGCTGAATGGGAAGCTGAGCAGCTGGGACAAGAACCAGTGACCATATGGGGTTTTGGTGCTTGCAGGTGGATGTTTAGCCAATTAAGCCATTGTGCTGGCCCCACAAAAAAGTCTTTTAAAAAATGGAGTACATAAATATAACATATTTATTCCATGTGATACTATGCAACTATAAAAACTAAGTAGAAGCATGTATAAAGGCTTATGAATATGTGTAAGATATCACTAGGTGAAAAGTAGCAAATCACAGAATAGCACCATATTTTAATTACTTAATTAAACTAGGAAGAAAAGTACTGCGTGGTGAGAGTCACTACCTTCGGCAATGGCAATAGGAAGCAGGGGTGTGAAGAGGAACTGTCACTTTTCACTCCTTTTTTGACTCTTACTTTGAGATTTTCAACTACATTTTCATGAATTACTGTGTAGTTTAAAAATAAAAACGCTTTCTCTTTACTTCACTATTCTTTCTCTCTCACCCTCTTCTAGTAAAACTCTTGGGCAGGATGTGAACAGAAAGAAAACAGCAAGGGTTATTGACTTCCGGATCTCACACTTGGGTTCCAGTGTTTGACTTTCATGATTTCCTTCCTGTACCCTGTCAGTCACTAATTTTAGCTACACTTTTATGGTTAGATGCAGCGTTTTGTTTTTTGCTTGACTTTTTAAAGTGTTTCTACATCATGAATGCTCAGCCTTGCTTGTTTCCCCTCATCAACAAGGTCAGAAGGGTCTTATCATCCCAAACAAACATTTTAGAATAAATTCTCAATCTGTTGCTGAATGCTAAGTATTAGACTTGGATGATAATGCATATTTCTGAACATCAACTTAAAGAGAATGAGTTTGTAGATGGGAATTTTGTATATAAAAGATACAGGATGATTATCCTAAATTAGGAACTGAAGTTAGCAAAGTGCTAAGAGTCCTAACACAGAGTATTAATTGGATTTAATTGTGTAATCATAGCAATGGGAAACAGACATAATCTTATGTCCAAATGTTTGTTAGAGTTTCTCGTAATCTTGCTTTAATTGCTGCAACCCAGAAAGTTGTGCACAACTCATTCCATGAATCAGAATCCAATTATTTTCTATTAGCCTCATGCTTCTACCCAAGAGAGCTCTATAAGTTATTTTTAATCACTTCTTTTATTTAAAATCAATAGTGTCTGCTAAGTGGGTAACATTTCCCATTAAAATATAACCTCCTATAATTGGCATAATTACTTCACAGAGATAAACCATAGCACAATTTGGCAATCTTGGGTTTATAAAATATAATTATGTCTAAAGCACAATATTTTATTTTTAGTGATCTCAAGAAGAACATAAACTTGAACAAACTCAGACACTTATAATAAACTAATTGGAAAGGAACAAGGTAATTACTGCATTTAGTTCTGTGTGTACTGCCTCAAGTGAGGACCTCTAAGACAAAGTGCTGGTTGGCAAAGTCCTTAAGGATACAGGGAACTTTGGGGGCATTCTGGTTTCCTTAGCCTGAGTTGGCAGCCACGTGGACTCAACCCCAAAGTGCCCCCAGCATCCAGGCAACCTGAGAAAAAGGAAAGAAGCCCTAGCTTTACATTTACACCTTGCTCCACAGGCAGGTGCAGAGGAGAAAGGGAGGAGGCCTTTGAAGGGACCATCGACTCCCACCGCCAACTCTGTGACGACAGGTTAGCGCTCATCTGCTTTACATCTTGTGATTACGGACTACATTGCATTTAGAAACAGTCTGTTGCCAGAATTTATTTTTAAAGACCTGTGTCCTATGCCCCAGTCATGTGTTGTTCGAGATCAAAGAGAGAGGACTAAAAATACAGACAAAAGAAGTTGGGAACACACCAGGAGGCCAACAGCAATTCATGTTTCCAGAGAACCACATTTAAAACTCACCAGCCTTCTTTTACCTTCAGTATTATGTTCAGTTCTGATTTTTTAAAAAATGCAAATTTATAAAAAGGTGGAGCAACCACACACACACACACACATACACACACAGAAGCACATCAATATGGAGCAACATGAGTTAGACTCAGTTTTGCTACTGCCATTGCTTCAATGCCTGAAAAGGATGCTAGAAGGCCCGATAGATACCTGAGCAGAATGAAACTGGATATTCCGTAAATTGCTTCATTCATTCAAAACTGTGGCATTTCTTTGTGCTTCTGCATCTCTAGGTACTATCGACCTGTCTCTCTTTACTTTCTCTCCCTTTCCTCTTTTTGAGTGGTTCCTTGAAAGGCTTACAAGGAATTTTAATAATAGACCCAAGAGTGAGATTAAAAGATTCTATGGAAAATTCTGGCTGGAACAAGAAGGTGGGGTTAGATACAAAATGAGTGAGTGGCAGAGAGCAATACATACAGGAGGGAAAGACAGAAAGGGATTTGCCATGCAGGATTTTTTTTTTTTCTAGAAGGGACTTTTAAGTGGCAAACTGAATCCCACATGCTGGCTCCTGAGGTTCAGATGGCAACCTCAGTGTCACTTCTTGGGAGTGATTTTTGCTGACCACTCATTGTGAAGTGGCCACCTCATTGCTCCTCATGACACAAACCCCTTTGCTTCTCTACACACACTTACTGAACTTTTCCTTCTTTACTTCTTTCTGCCTCTTTCAACCTTTACCATTAACCCTTCCCCAGTAAAATGTGAGCTCTTTGAGGGCAATAACTTGTCCTCGTTTCTTCTCTTTGTCTAACCCCTAGTATTCAAGATCAAAGGCCTCATGTTCTAAACAATACTATGCAGCTGAATAAAACCCACGGCTATGTCCGCTTGTGTATCCCTCAAAGTACCTCATATATAGTAGAGGTAAGGAAGTAGGTAAGGAAGTAGCTGGTAAGAGAGGCTTAAGCTCAGCAGCTCCTCCCTGTAGCCCCATCAGCTCTGCTCACGTTTCTCCAACTCCTCCCTATCTTTAACACATACACCAAGTCATTGCAGTTTTCATGAAACCACGACTTAGAGCTAGTCCTGCTAAAAATAACCAATACGCCACTCCATTCTATGACTATTCAGTTAAACCTGGCCTGTGCCACATCCATGTCCCAAAATCATATGAGGAGGTGGGCCCAAACCTTGCTGAGTGCAGCTCATCTTTCAGCATGCCCAGCTTCTCTTTCGTGTACTTTCATTTTGCATACAAATAAGTTTTGTTCCTCTGCTGAATTTTGCCTATATCTTTGTTCTCAGTTTTTTTTCTTGGGCCAGAGGCAATGACATCTTGACCAAGCCACCTTATGGCAGAATTACCAGTGCTTCCCCCATTCTGAACAGTAATGTGAGTGAAGGGAAGAAACCAGGCCCACTTTCCACCTCTGGAAACAACAAGGAACTTTTAAAGGAGGTTCTCACCTCCTGGGAAGCATCTGAACATAATCAAATCATGTTGTGGTCCTTCAAGCTTGGAAAAAAAAACCATTATAATGAGCAATGGGTCATGATTATAGTGAAAGGCATTGTTAAAATAATTTTAATATATTACTAGATATCCTGATCAAGTTGGTAAACACCAAGATTTGCCTTAGTTTCTGGTCACTTCTGTCTCAGATACTACTAGCTTCTTTGCTTCTTTATAATTCTTCTTTCAGAGGAGAATAAAGCAAAGGGATATGATAATTTACAACCCAAGATATTTTAACATTGGACCCAGTGCAGTAGCCTGTTAGCAGCTAAAGTCCTCGCCTCGCAATGCACTGGGATCCTATATGGACACCAGTTCTAATCTAAGCCTTGCTTCCCATTCAGCTCCCTGCTTGTGGCCTGGGAAAGCACTTGAGGATGGTCCAAAGCTTTGGGATCCTGCACCCACGTGAGAGACCTGGAAGAGGCTCTGAGCTCCTGCCTTTGGATTGGCCCAGCTCCAGCCACTGTAGCTGCTTGGGACCCTGAACCCACGTGGGAGACCAGGAAGAGGTTCGAGGCTCTAGGCTCTTGGCTTTGGATCAGCACAGCTCTGACCATTGCATCTGCTTGGGGAGTGAATCCATGGATGAAAGACCTTCCTCTCTGTTTCTCCTTCTCTCTGTATATCTGACTTTCCAATAAAATTAAGCTTAAAAGATATTTTACATTAATATTTTATTAGTAATTAAAGTATATTCTTTTCAGAATTTGTAAATTATAATATTTATCAATCTATATCTGTGAAGATGAACAGGATAGAGCTTTATAGCATGGGATTTCTTTTTTTTACACTGAATGATTACATTCCATGTTGGTGCAAAATGACATCAGTAAAAAATAAAAAGTAAATAAATAATTTTTTCCCATGGAAAGATGGATTCTGAGGACACATTACATGTGCCAGATATCAAGCCGACCTCACAGGCCGACTGAGCCTGTGCGTTAACCATCCACAGAGGATGCTCTCACAATGACAAGGGGAACTCTTCCTGATTATCACAGGAACCATGAACCAGACCCAGGGCAGAGCAGGTAAGCTCAGGTGCGGACAATTTCTGACAGTGAAATTGCTTTTAGATTTAAAAATTAAAACAAAGCAATATGGCTTCATCATAGGCAAAATACTCAGTAGGCAATGGAAAACTTTTTTTAATTACCTGATTTGTTTAGAAAAATAAAACTGGGCCTGGTGTGGTGGCCTAGTGGCTAAGGGTCCTTGCCATGAACTTGCCAGGATCCCATATGGGCGCTGGTTCTAATCCCGGCATCTCCAAGTCCCATCCAGCTCCCTGCCTGTGGCCTGGGAAAGCACTAGAGGATGGCCCAAAGCCTTGGGACTCTGCACCCATGTGGGAGACCTGGAGAAGGTTCCTGGCTCCTGGCTTCAGATCAGTACTGCACTGGCTGTTGCGCTCACTTGGGAAGCGAATCATTGAACAGATCTTCCTCTCTGTCTCTCCTCCTCTCTGTATATCTGACTTTGTAATGAAAATAAAATAAATCTTAAAAAAAAAAAGAAAAATGAAACTAGTAAGTCTAAGCTTAAGTTATTATTGACAAGTGGTCTAAGAGAAACAAATTCAGCAAGCTATTTGCAAATTGTACTGATCATTAGAAAAACTTTTACAGGATCACAAAAATTCATAAGGCAGAGAACTCTGCTGTGGATCATTTCACAGCTTACAACCTGCGTTGTCTGTCTAAGGCCATTCCTTTCCCACATTGTCCTGGTCGGCACTCTCATCTCCCATCCTAGTTCTTACTGACTATGGCCAACAGCAGCACGGATTGAGAGGTTCTCTGTAGATCTCAGCAGAAAGATATGTGGTAACCAGTTTGTGATGTTTGCAAGAAACGTGGAGTAAAGGCAGGTGGGACAAGCATTTGCCATGCCAGATTTGGACAAGGATCTCTTTTTAGCAGTTTCTGATACATACATAATACATGGTTAATAACAAAGAATAATCACATCTGGATGACCCTGCTACTTCTCACAGATTTTATTACAGTGTAAAAAACCACACCACCTTCACCACAGGAGAAAAGTGCCATCCACTCTTAGCCAGAATAGAAAGAGCAGTGTTAGGCATTCTATATTTCACTGTTTTACAACTCTGCCACACCAAAATCACATTAATGAGAGATCAAATCCCTGATCTGTTCCCTGAATGGAAAACAGTGGGAAAAAATAGCGCAGCAACATATCAATTAGCTGTTTCTCTACCCTTATTTTAGGTCTATATTGTTATCTACCCAAGAGAACTGAAAGTCATAAAATGAAAACTGAGCTTAGTTCTCCCACAGCGTTTTGATTTTAAAGCACTGTTTTCAGTGTTCGATTTCTCACCACATATTTTGTATCACGCGTCCTTACTTTATACAGAATAGAGGGCTTCTCTGCCCATTTTGTGGAGGGATATAAAGAGGAAAAAACCAGTACTTTAAACTCAGATACGGGAACGCTACTTTTCTCCAGATCTTGAAGCATGTTCTTTCTTTGGACCTTAATTCTCTGATGTTTTCAAAAATAAGAATGAATTGCATTTCTCTTGAAGAGGAGATTCAAGTTCCAGCTGCAAGGTAGCTGTTCCATATAGTTTTTGACCACACAATTCTACTTTTCCAAAAGTAAAATTTTCTTGAAATTGTTTTCCAAAATATTTTGTGGAAAATAAGAATGAGGAGAAGGCAACTCCTTGTTCATGATCCCCAAGCAGGAGACAAATTCATCAGGTAGCAAGGTCTGTTCTGGCTCAGTCTCATTGGGTGTACTGTTTCCCAAAAGCATGCTGGCTCCTGTATCTACTGAGTTTTCTATGTCAGGATGACTGCATTCCCCTTGGTTTAAAATCACGCTTAACTCTTCAAAAAGCAGTGTGTTGCTTAGAGAATTCATGCTGGAAATAGAAAAAGCGAAATGTGGTTGTGTTTTAAACCTGAAATCCCTTCCCAGGTCTAAGGTGTTGGCTGGTGTTTCCAGAGTTGAGGAGGCTCTCTCATCACTCTTGGTGAGAATATTTGAAATCTGGGGTTTATATCCAGTGTTGAGGTCAGGAATGTACACGAGTGAACTGGCGGACAGTGAGTCCTGCAGGCAGCCGTGCGTCTCCTGGAATCCTGTGCTCCTTTCCTTCCCGGCACCTGCAGGCTTGCGTTTTTCTGAAAGAATGATTTCTCCTATCTCTGTAATCACAGGATCAGCATATGACACTTGTTCACTCAGGTCAGCATTCATTAATTCACTTTTGTCCTAGAGGGAAAAAAAAAAAAAAAAACATCAGTTTTACAAGAAAAAAAAAAAAAACCCTTTAAAAGACCAAATGAGTAATTAAAAAAGTACTGAAATTCTGCTTTCCCTGAATTTCCTCTTCCCCCTCCTTTATCTGACATTATTTATCTTCTTCTGTGAGCTCCTTTTTTGTCTTCTAAATCCTTATTAAAATCTCCCATGAGGAGACTGCAGGAAACTAATAGTAAAAACAACCCATGCCTTAACAACATTTCTTGTTTTAAAAATTTTTAGAGAGAAAGAAGGATCTCATTTATCATTTGGGGACCTTGCTAAAGTTGGAATGTTTCTTTATTTTATGGAGCCTGTACCAAAAAGATACGTTGCTACTTAAGCCAAAGAAAGCAGGGAGAGGCGTTTTACCTATACACTGGAAATGAGATTGTGGTGTTTTGTGCTGAGTTTTTGTTTTGCTTTATTTTTATTTGAAAAAGGAAGGTACGGAGAGCAGAGAGAGAGGTCTTCCATCTGCTTGTTCACTCCCCAAATGGCCACAATGGCTGGAGTTGGGCTGATTGAAGCCAAGATCTAGGAGATTCTCCTAAGTTTCCAAGGACTTGAGCCATCTGCCGCTGCTTTCCGAGGCCATAAACAGGGAGCTGAACTGGAAATGGAGCAGGTGGGACCGGAATCCATGTCCACATGGCACGCAGGTGTTGCAGGCAGAGGCTTAATGTGCTGCACCACAGTGTCAATTCCTGTGCTGAGGTTTGAAAGGTTGAGCTCTGTTTGTAATGATCAGTACTGGGGTGACAGTTTCAGGCTGATGACTCCCCTCTGGACTGGAAATGGCCTGGAAGAGGCCTTTCAGCAGGTGTCTGCCTTTCCAGGGCAATGACTCCCACATGACATAATTATAAAATTATAGCCACCAGAATGTTTATACGTCCTTTCCAAATTGGTCTGTGGAAATCAGTGTTACAGTATTTGGAGGTGAGGCCTTTGGGAGGTAATTTAGTCATAAGAGTGATAGCCTCATGAACGCATGGGATAAGTGAAAAACGGACATGAGAGATGATCTCTTTCTCGCTCTGCCATGTGGGAAAGCACCCTCTTGCAAGAAAAACCTTGCCAGTAACCCAACTGACTTGCACCTTGATCCCAGATCTCTCCCTGAACTGGGAAGCCATTCAGTCTGTGGCATTCTGCTAAGGCCATCCAAGCAGGCTAAGACACCATTCTTTAGTCTCTTGGGCAGAAAACAACTTCATCAGAAGAAAACCTGAGGCTCACCTCTAATTTCAGGAGCCTGGAAGAGGGAGAGAGGTAGGCACAGGGGAGGAGTTGAATAAGGTGGCAAGGTTATCATGTCTCTAGGCACAGCCTCCACTGGGAACTCAGTGGGCTTTGACAAGAATAGCATGTTGGGTGAGGATTACTGGAACAATACTAGAAAGGTGGTGGGGATCAGACCTAGAAGGCCTTGGGTTGGAGGATACAGACTTTGTTCCATTTTGTTGACCAAACTTTCAAACTTATTTTTAGCCAAGGAATCCTTTGTTCAGATGATATGGGTTTGGGGAAAGATTTGGTTAAAGGCTCACCAAAGCTTTAAGCAGAACCATTTATATTTGTTTTGCCAAATATTCTGTCTTCATACCCAACATGTTGTCCTCATTGCTTTACCTTTGCTCATATTTTCTCCACTTTGAATGTTCCCTTTTTCTGCTGAACAAGTCCTTCTCATCTGTCAGTGTGCTTCTTTCCTCTCCACTCCCACTGTATGTTTTAGGCTCATTTCTGTCTCTGTGTACACAGAACTGCATGGCAATGCCTGGATGTGATGGCTGATGCACTGACTGGATTGTGAGCCCCTTGTTTGCAGAAAAGATAGCAAAAAATAGAAACACTCACAGAGCAGATGCTGCCCCTCCTTGGAAACCAGTGAAAATCCCGTATCCCCAGGTCTTCCTGATGCATGCCCTTCTTTCCTCTGTTCAAATGGAAGCTTGGCATGCAACCCTGGTGACACCATCTTTCACAGGCTTCTGACATTAGTGTTCTTACATGATAAGGAGTCTGAAGAATGAAGCGATACCCTCCTTGGGCTCACCAACTGCTCTATCTCATGTGAAACAGAAGTGCATCTGAGTCATGGAGGCTCCAGCAGGGTGCTTTTCTTCCCCACTCCTTTGTCTCTCTGAAGATATTTACCAATGCTTGCTCACCACGTGACTGCTGCTCCTGTCTCAGAATAGTCCCCTCCATTTTTCTCTTGGAATCTTCCTTCCTTTGATTTGAAATGTGTACAACTTAGTTTGCACATGTATTTATGACTATGTTAGTATGTCTATACACTTACTCGTTTGAATGAGGACATCTGTATTAATAATTAGACCATACTTTCGGTCAAATGTCACTGAGACTTAGTTTGATAGTTTTTGGTTACCTGTAGCAATTTCAGAACATTACTGTTTTCCATATTAGGAATATCTTCGTGGAGCCACTTTGGTATTAGCAGTAAGATTCTTCTTTTAATTCTAAAAAATTAAAATGACACATTAAACTGATATCATTTTAGTATTAGGAGATTACAAAGTCAACTTGACTGGAAAGTATAGAAAAAAAAATCAAATTCCTGAAGTGTAGGTGAGGAATTCATTCCACTGGGGAGATAGTGAGGTGGAGTGTAGATGGCAGGCCCAGCAAAATTCTTGTCCTGTAGTTAAGATATACATACCATTGGACTTCAGGAAGTTAGAAGAAAGTGGGATTAAAAGATGATTGTGTTTTAGTGCAAAAAAAGAGGAAGAAATTTATGCATAGGTGAGATCTTCAAAAAGTTCTTGAAAAAGGTGGGTACTGTGGCACAGCAGACTTAGATCACTGCTTGCGACACCTGCACCTGTATGCAGTGCTTGTGCATCTCCTGGCTGCAGCCCGGGTTGCTGTTGGTATATGGGGAGTGAACTAACAGAGGGACAAATCTCTCTCTCTCTTTCTTTCTTTCTCTCTCTCTCTCTCTCTTTCTTTCTCTCTTTGTGTACTTTTCAAACGCATAGATAAATAAATACCTTTTTAAAAAAGTTCATAAAAACTCACAAGAAAAAAATACGTGGATTTCAAAAAATTTTGCACCAAAAATGAAACTTTCAATTCCACTTTTCTGTAGACTTCATGGAGGACCCTTGTGGAGTCTCTTCTCTACAATTCTAAAGTGGGCAAATCCTGGAAAAGGGCCTATGTGTATGTGGATAGGCACATAAATAATACAAAGTATTAACTTGCTTCTTGCTTGTACTATTGGGTACTTGACAATAAAAACTGACATGAAGCTTCTCATCATTGCTGCTTATCCATTGTGATTTTAAAAATCATGCACTTCGAGGGCAAAGATAAGAAAAAAATTTCCAATTCAAGGACTAAAGTTTCTCTCTCAAAAATAAAAAGCTAAGTGGGAAGCTCGTGGACTACCTTTCAGGTTTTCTTCCTGTTTCTGTTCATCTCCTCCTTCTAATGAGCAATAACAGTTCAGTACACTCACACACGAGTTACGAAAGTGGGAGAACCACCTTGTAAGTGAAGTGGTGCACACGTTAATTTTGGCAGACCACTCTGAGCGGTATGGCATAACTTGAGAAATGTAGAGGGTATTTTTCCAAGGTGTTTACAACTGCATAGTATTAAAGAAGAGAATGTTACTTAGTGAAGTTCTATAATTCAGGTTCCTGTAATTCTCAGTTTCATAACTCTTCCAGATAGGGCTGCAATGGCAGTGTTGATTCCAAACTTGCTTTATGTGGAGGAAGTAGGAGCTTGGGGTGCTTGCCTTGCAATTGTGTAGAACACCAGGACCAGTTCTTCTGTAGCATGTGTGCTTCTTAAGGCTCACTGGAGACAGTACGATGTGCAAAAGGGAGAGAAGCTGTCAGTTCCCACAAACAGTTCCTCAGTGCTGATGTTTTATGCTTTGACTCTACAAACTGATTTGAGCCAGAAGGTTGTGCCAAGAACTTAGAAGGGACTAGACTAATCTCAGGCCCGTTTGCACATGTTGGGACTATACCCAGGAACAACAGATCAGCCTTGTGATCCATTTTACGGGTTCTCTAAGGACGTTGACTAACAACTGAATGGCTAAATGAACTTCACTAGTCCGGCTTGGCTTTGAACTTTAGGGTAAATGATTTCTTTTCACATATTCACATAGTATTTTAAGATTCAGTCCGCTAAACTGATTCACACTTTCTGTATCTCCAATTAGACCAAAATAGTAAGTCTATGCAATAGTAACACAAGTTTGTATAGCATGCTGATACTTTGAGAACATATTTACTTATACTTATCTATTCTTGCTTTCATTATATTTAAAATCTTTTTCCTCTGTTGTCTCATTTAGTTTTGTTTTTGATATAAGGCTTTTACAAGTAGTGTATGGTCTTATTAAGTATTAGCATCTGCTCATAAGTAAAATGATTATATTAGAATTATCTCTAGTTTCTTTCACCTTTTAGAAGCAGTACTTACTTAGATATTAAAATTAGCAAAGGATTATACTGATTTTCTTTGTTATTACCATACCAGGGGAAAGTTTTTAGGTTAAACTTTGTAACAAATTTAATGTTGCTCTGTAAAATTACACTAACCAGGACATCTTTGGATAACTGCAGAAATATTGATATTTTATGCGGCACTGATTGGGAATTAAGATAACCCAAAGGATTTTGTAATCAAGTGTTTTTTAAAATCTAAAATAAATAAATAAAATTCCATGTCAGTTTGTCCACCTTACAATGACATCAGGAACACATTTAATAAAATGTAATCCAAATTTTGCAATATTGCCAAAGTTCTGAGGACGAAGCCTATGTAGACAAGAAATCATGAGTTTGCTTTATTTAGAATAGCTCATTTAAAGTCGTTATTCTGCATATTGATTATAAATTTAAACAAAAGTAATGGAAAGAAAGACTCAGTGTGAGTTTGGCAAAGACTTGCACATATGTGTCAAAATCTGTGACTCATTGGTTATACTGGGAGACTGCCACATGAAACAACTCATCTGTTAACAGATGAGAAATTTCCATCATCCAGAAAATTTTAGAATACCAGAGGCCTTGCTTTTCTTAAAGTTTCATTTTCAACAATAAGGCATATATCTTTGCTGGTACCATATTGGAAACACAAACACACATGCACACACACTCGAATGAAGGAAGCTAAGAAGGGGCTTTGGGCCTATATGATAGAACACCAACACACTTAGTAGCACAGTGACAATTCAAGCCTTGTCTCTTTTCTCTTCTTACACATTTAGTGGATTTATTTGGTAGAACTAAAGGCAAACCGTAACAAGTATTCTACAGAATCTAGTAATAGTATCAGCTATTACTAGAATAGCAGATAGAACAGAATAGAATAGAATAGAAAAGATTAGAATAGAATCCAGTCATAGTGATAAGCTAGAAGCACAGTGAACAGACTGTATAGTGCAGGAGAGAACATGAGTGTTGGTGTCAGTTGGGTCTACACTCCTGGCTTAGTGCTAAGTGGCTGCAGGCAGAGGACCGAGCCTTGCTCTGAGCCTCATGTCAGGCTTCTGGAAAACGAGCCACAGAGCTTGCTGGCAGGGCCATTGAAAGGACCAAATGAAGCACTTTTGAACAGAGTTTGGTGGGGATAGATAGGCTGCTTTTATTTTCCTCCTCCTGAATCAAAATGTTCACTGATTTTTTTTCCAGTAAATACCTGGATTTATTACAATTTGGTGACATGTTTGTATAGCCTAAATGGAAAGTAAAAATTATACAAAAACCTACCGAGTTCGGAGAGATCTGTTAAATATCACAATCAAAGAGAGAATTGACAACAGAACAGCACAGAAGACCATTCCCAACAGAAGTCCAATGTCTTGTCTATTGTCTAATGGAAGGAAAGAAGAATAATTTTAACTATGCATTAGTGTTCATGCGATATTGGGATCACCATCTTCCCTACTCTGCACAAAGTAAAGATCTTGAAGGAAAGGGGGAAGCAGGAAGCAAAGTCACCTTTTACCTTGAGCTGGAAAGTGACTGCTCCTCCAAGCCGTACTCCCATACCTCAGGAAACAGCCACTGGCTTCAGAAAATTGGGCTGCACAATCTAATATCAGTGGGTTTCTAGCAATTCATCTCCAGCAAATGTGGTCAGCTTGTGCATACATATTTTATATAAATATGTTTTGTGGCAAACCTTATTTGTTCTGACACAGGTGAGAATTTCCAATTCCTTGCATTAGGACATCAGGCTGACCACAATCATAACTGAGGTGTTCTTTTTAATCTTTTGTGCACAATAAGCAACTTGTCATCATTCTTCAATATTTATTGTTCATGAATTTTTTTCCTTCTAAGAAAGACATTTACTCTACTTGAATAACATCCCATAAAAAATAACACTTGCTATCTGTCTTGCACATGGACTTTTAATGAAAGTAATGATTTATCGAATTTTCAAGTTCAAGTAATTAGTGTAATTTATTCACTATGGGTTATCCAGCAGGAGCATCACATTTTTTACACGGGATGTGAAAAGCCCTATCTTCAAATATCTGTAGAAGGTAGTTGACACATGGCTTATACATTGGAATTTAGAAGTCATGCTGAGGTTTGGTCCCCTATCCATTACTCCTGCCCACCCCTCCTTCCTGCAAATGTTTATCAGATACTTACCACATGGCAGACACTGCATTGACCCAATCCTATTTATTCCCCATCCGTGCCTACAATGCACTTGCTGGTCTCCAGCCCCTCTTCTAAAGCAGTTGGCTTTAATTCACCCCCAAATCCCAGTGTTTCTCTAAGGGCAAAAGAGCCATTGCTGAATATCTCAAACATAAATGGTGATGGTGGCAGGTGGGGGAGAGGGGAGAAACACCAGCTTGAGTGCCTAGAGGAGGATAGAGCGCTCACAAATTAACATGGCTAACACATAGTCTAGGGAGGAGAGAAAGTGACCACCAGCACCCCTTAAGATACCTGAGTTCAAACTGAGCTCTGTCACAGACCAACCCCGTGACCCCGGGCCATACTTTTAAACTCACCAGGGCTCAGGCTTCCTACTATATAAAAGGAGATCATAGTGCAGACCCAACAGAGCTGCTGCGATTTCTAGAATTCACAGGTCCCACAGAGATATCCAAGCACAGGTCTGTGTAGACATCTGCAGTTAGGGATCCACACAGAACCTAAGCACAGCACGTGGCTTGCAGCTGATGCATGTCTACACATTCAGATTGCCCATACCTGCTCTACACTCCCCTCAGGGACCTACCTCCACCTTACTCACTGTCTTGTCTGTAGCTTTTCTCCCGTTTTCTAGCATAGAAGCCTCATAAAGACGGGGATTTGGACATATCCTTCACTGCTGACCCTCCAGCACCCAGGATGATGCCTGGCACATAGGAGTTGCTGTGTGAATACTTTTTGAAAAAAAAATAACCAAAAATGCAAATAATATCAATTGAACCTGAGAAAGTTCTTGTACTTTCCTTGCTTTATTTCTATGCAAGGAGATGGCTTGATGGCAAAATAGTCATGCCTGAAGATCTTTTTCATGTGTCTTATTTTTCCTTATACAACCTGGTCTAATACATATTTTTAAAGTCTAGAATATTAATATTTGCTTCTCAATAGAAGATGACTTATACTAACAAATGAAATCGGAGCTGATTTTTATAAAAGAACAAGTATAAACTTCAGGATTTAAGAGAACCTGATTTGAATTTTTATGTGTTGCTTAGCAGCGGCATGACCTTGAATAAGTTCCTCGATTCTCTGAGCTTCAGTTTCTCATCTGCAAGTTGGGTATATAATAACTTCCTGGATTGTTTCAAAGATTGAAAAAGATGTTGTATAGGAAACTCCCGGCACATAGTAGATGCATAATGACATTTTAGAAAGAAGTGTTGTGTTTTGAGACACAGCACCTATCAAAATGAAGGGTATCGAACCCATTGTGAAAGCAGTCGTATTCCATCCAAACTAACCAAATTGACATAAGTAGTCGGCAGTTGGTCAATTATCTTCCTATAGAAAGCATTTAATATACCTCATTATCCAGAAACTTAAGAAGAATCAACGATATTGCAACATGGAGGGTTTAAAACAGGCATTTGCTAAAGTGAACCCAAGAAGCCCAAGTGGTGTTCTCTTACCAAAAGTAAGTTGTTCTTTAAAGATGGAAGCCACCAGAAGGCCAGGATTCTGAGTATTGTGGTGAACTGATTTTGGCATGACCTGGGAAACTTAAACAAAAGGAAAAGAATCTCAGCTTGTCACAGTTGGCATTGCAGCTGTCCAGTTTCTCCTCATTTAGAGGTGGCTAAAAGTGAACCTGAAACTTTAATAGTGTTGGAAAGCAAAAAGCAATGGCTCTGTGTGTGTGTGTTCTTATTTAATTGGGTGACTCTCAAAGAAGGAAAAACAGCAAGGACAATGAAAAAGCTACCTAGGGTTTGTGAAATTTCAAGGCGTGTCTCCGAATATCCTGAGGCATGTAGGCAGCAAATGCTAAGCAACGTGGATTCATCGAGCTGGAAAAAATGCACAGTGACTGCTTTGGCTTGATTCTTTTCAACAGATAACCCAATCAATTTTGCATTTCCTTAAGGGCCTCCAGGATGAGTTACTTTCGCCTTTATGCAATCTTTGGGGAGCTGCTCACCATCTTTTGGCTCCCTATGAGAAGCCCAATTTTGATTAGCAGATGCTCTGGGTTGTAACATAGAGGTGGAATGTCATTAAGGACTCCTCTCTGCTTTTCTCCTGCAAAGAGCATGGCCAGCCCTGTCTCATCATCAAGGCCAGCCGGGCCCTGCTAATGAAAGCTTCTGATCAGGGTTGGGAGAGCAGCCTTGGCAGCTAAATTTCTTTCAATCCGAATTCAAAAGAGTCATGCAGTGGTTTTGCAAGTCTCCTCCCTCTGGATCATTAAAAGCGCTCAGAGGTGAATTCAAGGACACAATTCTAGCTGACATTTCTGAAGATGGCTACAAGCTTTGGATGCCTGAAAATGCTTCAAAGCCTATTTATTCAGTCAATCTATTTTCAGGGTTCAATTTGCTCTTTTCAAAAAGTGACTTTTGCAGCCGGGGAGAAAGCTGTGACTTGAGGCATCTGTCACCGAGCTCTCACGGGCTACGTGGACTAGGCACTCTCTTTGAGAAAAGGATCACACGTGTCACAATGAAAAGGGTCCGACAGGTCTTTGGAAATTTTTGAAAAAGTCTAATTTGAGTGCAGGCCCAGGATCACTTGAAGGGTATTTGTATGGGAACAATGGACCGAGGATTGTAGGAGATGAAAACATCAGAAACTGAGAAAGCTCTTTCCTGTGCTTTTATTCTGGCTAATCCAAAGTGAGCAGAGAATGTTTCCTGTGAGTTGTGACAAACCAGAAAGTCTCTGGCTTCTTGATGTTTGGCTAAGTTTCTTTTGCTCCCTGGGTGTGCTCTGTTTCAGATGCTGCGGGAACAGTTATGTCCTAAAGCCAAGGGCCAAGTTGATTTATCTAAATTAGTATTTATGGGTCAATGTTCGCTCTCAGGGAATTCAAGCATATTCTACATTATCCTGAAATTTAAGAATGTAAGTATTACATTAAAATGTAACATAGCTTTCAATTTGTCAGAATTGCGGGATTGTAGCATATGTTGCTATATTATCTTTGTTTTAACTGATTATTTTTAAATTAGTATTTTTTATTTAAAGTTGGTCAATGGTATTACTGACTTTTAATGTAGGTTAATGTTATTCCATTGTATAAACTACAGGTGGTTATTTGGCAATGAAACCTGGCTCAGTTACTAACACTGCATAAAAATAATTTTAGATCTGGAATGGTGCTTTATTAGCCCCCCAAAAGAATAAACACAATCTTTGTGAGTCTGTTATCATAGTTTCAAATCAACCAGGAACATGAATTCAAATTATATCAAGTAAGTCATTTAGAACAAATTCTTAATTAACACAGGGTAATTTCACAAACCATCAGATAGCTGAGCAAGATTACTTACAAACACGATAACCAGAGAAGAATCAAGTCTATGACAACGATTATAGCACAGGACTGAGAAGTCACACAGAGAATATTCTTCAAGGCATACTGCCACCAAGTGGATAGGCCATTTCTTCTTAAATCATACTTACCATACCTCATTATAAAAACAGCACTGTCATAAGGGAAAACAGGAGGAAAAAAGAACTACACCTAAGCCCATCTCCCGGATGTATTTGCTGACAGCATTTTCTAAGATTTTTAAGCATTTTTACATTTTTACAAAAGCATCCATACAGTATGATGTGAACACACCCATCTAACTTTTACTACTGGAAAGCACTGGATATCAACCAGTTGTCATCATCAGTGTATTTCCTAAAGTGCTAGAAGAAAGTGCTGAAGAAGGATGTTTTCATTATTCGTTTAATGTCTGTGGTGTTATGCCCACACGTGACAATTTTATATAGCCTCACAGCAGAGTTTTATGGGACACTGGAGTGCACTCAGCAAATGCACGCCATCTCCATTTTAGGAAGAGTTTTTGTATAGTTTATACACTGACAAGAGATATCAGTCCTACAGGAGACAACGTGTAGGGAATTCATAGTGGTTTCAAACCAGAAAGTCTCTTCTCCTTGATTACATTGTTTGACCCAACCAACCAGGCTAATTTAATCAAATCCGGTTTTAGGAATACTGTAATGTTTTCCTTTTGGGGGAGGGGGCAGGGGTTGGTGCAAAGTTTATCTCCTCAGCTCTGCTCTCTATCTTGGGCAGCATCTTTGTCATCTTTTCTAAGTGAACACTAATGTACTTTAATCATGTTCCAAGTGACTTTAGTTACTTTCTCTCATTTAATAATCACAAGAATCTGGTCATGAAGATAATAATACTATTCTGATTTTATGGACAAGGAAACAAGGATGTAGAAAGAATGAGTAACGTGTCCCAGTGTCTAGGTGGAGACTAAAGAGTGACAATTTCCATTTAGTTCTGATGCAAACTTTGTCCTAGTCATTAATCCCATTAATTAACACCCTCACTTCTGCAATGAGACGGAGTGTGTGCCACGCAGCCAGGCAGCAGGCGATCGCTTTCAGGATGAGGCTAAACCTGGGCCCTCCAGGAGCTGACCATGATGACCTAGAGTTACCTGTCCTTGCTGGGCTAGTTAGCTTCTTCTTAAAGAAAAAACAATTTTCCTTGATTTTGCGAACAATATATGCTAATTCTAGGAAGCTTGAAAAGCAAAGGAAATACAATTTCATGTATGTCCGCAAGCTAGAAACAATCTTTTTTTTTTTTAATGTTGGCTGTTTTTATCTAGGTCTGTACTCTAGCGGGGATGACACTCTTTAATAAATGTTATATCCTATCTTTCTTTTCACTCAATATTACATAGCAAACATTTCTTCATTTTTAAAAAAAAACTGTTCAAAACACCCTAGTGTTTCATTATGCTTCTATTGTACATACTCAATGATACTTCTTCAGTGGTACCCCTCCTGAGAAAGGTCAGGACTAAGTGGTCCCAAACCTTATCACCAAACTCGGATGAAACAATTCTACCATGTGACGTAGCATGGCTCTGGGCAAGCTGCTTAACTCTGTGACTCAGTTTCTTTATTTGTGAAATTGGTTAATAGCAGTGCTGCACTCACAATGTTTGATGAGAGAGTTCACATCAAGCGCTAAATACCGTGTTTCACACAATTTAAAACCTTAAAAGTATCAGTTAATACTGCTGTCAGGCTTTTAGATTGAGTCTGAGTTCTTACATATTATCACTCTGGGTGGACATCTTCACATGTCTTTATTTCCTATGACTAGACTTCTACAGGTGGAATCAATGGGCCATAAGGTATAAATATTTCCAAAGTTTATTTACTCTCATTTTTGCTAAACTTACTGGGAAGGGCACACTAAGTGAGTCTGCATTATGAACACACTGATTGGAGCTAGCAGATGAAGCTGCTTGGACTGTTCCTGCAGGAATTCTAGATATTCACAAAAGAGGAATCATATTACAAAGGGTAAGGGGTGTATTTTTAAAATTATTGAAGCTTTTTCCTCTATTCCTTTTTTCTTAAAGCACAAGATTTCTTTTTTGTTTGTTTCTAATCTTACTTAAATAATTCAGGTTTTGGGGGCTTGGTACAATGGCTCAACTGGCTAACCCTCCATCTACAAGGAACCCATATGGGCAAAAGTTCATGTCACATTTTGGCAGCAACATTTCCCATCCAGCTCCCTGTGTGTGGCCTGGGAAAGCAGTTGAGGATGGCCCAAAGCCTTGGGACTCTGCACGCACACTGGAAGCTCAGAAGAGGCTCCTGGCTTCAGATCAGCTCAGCTCCGATCATTGTAGGGATTTTGGAGAATGAAATAGCAGATGGAAGATCTTCCTCTCTATTTCTCCTTCTTTCTGTATATCTGGCTTTTCAATAAAAATTAAACTAATTCAATAGTTTCACAGTATTTAAGTGTTATTTTTCCAAAGTAGGGTAGTTCAGTTCTATGGTTGGAATTCAACATTACTGGACCAAGGGCAGAGATTTGACCCTAGCCTGTATCAATTAGCAAGGCAAAAACAATGACCACATATAACAGATAGTCCAGAAGCCCAGGACAGAAGAAAGCATATGTAACAGCAGATTTACTACAACATCTTGCAAAACAAGTCAAACAGTGAGTCATTTAGTAGATGATGTTATCAACCATATCAATTAAGGATGTCAGAGTATACATAGCATACTTGACATTGTCTTTAATTTTTATTACTGGATGTTTAAGTATCCCATGCATATAGAGACAAAATAAGAAATATGTATTTGAGCAATAATATTATTAAAGAGAGAAAAAAAACCTGGAATGATGCAGTGGTTCAACAGGCTAATCCTCTACTTGCAAGTGCAAGATCCCCCATGGGAGCTGGTTCATGTCTGAGAGGCTCAGCTTCTGATGCAGCTTCCTGCCTGTGACCTGGGAAAGCAGCAGAGGATGGCCCAAAGCTTTGGGACCCTGCACCCACATGGGAGACCCGGAAGAGGCTCCTGATAAGCTCGGTTCTAGCTGTTGCAGCCATTTGGGGACTGAACCAGCAGATGGAAGATTTTTCTCTCTGTCTCTCCTTCTCTCTGTAAATCTGCCTTTCCAATAAAAATATATTTGAAAAAAGAGAAAGAATAAGGGAAGGAAAAGGGAAAGGCAGCAGCCACCCTGCCCTTGCGTACACGATGGAGAACGGCCCGATGTCACTGCATTGACTTCTACCTGCAAGAATGGTCAGCTGCCATATTTACCTGATGTCAAGAATTCCTCCAAAGTGCAACCTTGCTCTCAACCTCTGTTACTGAGTATGAATAGTCTAACAGACATTTTTTTTTTCTATTCACCTTGTGAGAATATTCTTGCTTATGAGAATTCTAAAACAGGTATGAGGCAAGCAGAACTTCCCCTTGCAGAAGGCGCCAGAAAGCAGAGACCACACAGCCAGCAGTTTGCAGTGATCCAGAAGGCTTAGACCCAGTCAGTCAGATGCTTCTCTCCTCCAACTGTCAGACTCTGAGTGTGAAAAGGGTGACACACAGCTTCAGGAAGCAAGCTAGAATTCAACATGGGTACCGAGAGTCGGATGGTAGCAGCACTGGTGAGTGTGCAGCCCACAGGGGAGGAGAGCCAGCTGCGGGCCTCGCCAGCCGCCTTCCGAGCTGCAGCTGGCCGTGTTACAGCTCCTGCTAGCAGGCGAGTCCCACTCGTGCCATTTGGCCAGTCTCCTTACAGACTTTCAGCTCTCTTTCCAACAATTTCCTTTCTGATGCACGTAACCAGATTTTATTTCTTTTGTTCAGTTATGCCTAGTGATCCTGACTAGTAAAAGTGTGATTGTAGGTGGTAGGAAGTTGATGGGGGAAATGTGGCAGGATAAATAGTGTACTAGGGGGAAATCCTTATACCTGTAAAATTGCATCTTGATAAAATAATAAAAGTTATCTAAAATAAACAAATAAATGTTATAGTCCCAAAGCTGTCCATGTTCTAATCCCTAGAACAGGTGAGTAGGTCACCTTAAATGGCAAAAGGGACTTGAAATAAGACAATTATCCTAGTTTATACGGGTGGATCCAATACAATCACAAGGATCTTTATAAGAAGGAGGCAGAAGGGTGAGAGTCAGAGAAAGCTCTGCTTTCGGCCTGACTCCCGGATGGGGCTGTTGGTCCAGGAATGCTGGCAGCCTCTATTCTGGAAAAGGCAATGACACTGATTGTCAACAGAAACAACACCCTGCTGACATCTTGGTTTTAGCCCAGTGATTCTGATTTTTTTTTCTCACACCCAGAACTATTAAAAAAAAAAAAACTGTATGTGTTGCTTTTAGCTACTAAGCAGCCAGGAAATTGTTTCTTACTTGCAGAAAAACTTAATCCTTATTATCTCATAGTGCAATTTAAAACTCAGAGAGACTACAAAAGCTTCAGAGGTTTTTTTTTTTTTGTAATTTAGGTTTTATTTACTTGAAAGACAGATTGAGAAAGAGACAGGCAGCTGGATCGACAGAGCTCTCCCACCTGTTGCTTCTTTCTGCCAATGGCCTCAGCAATCAAGTAGCCAGGGTTGGGGAAGGCCAAAGTCAGGAGCAGAAAACCAGGTTCAGATCTCCCATGTGGATGGCTGGACACCAGCTACTTGAGCCATCCCAGAAAGTGCATTAGAGGGCCCGGCGCGGTGGCGCAAGTGGTTAAGTCCTCGCCTTGCAACCCTGGGATCCCATATGGGCGCCGGTTCTAATCCCGGCAGCCCCGCTTCCCTTCCAGCTCCCTGCTTGTGGCCTGGGAGAGCAGTGGAGGACGGCCCAAAGCTTTGGGAACCTGCACCCGTGCGGGAGACCCGGAAGAGGCTCCTGGCTTCGGATCGGCATAGTATCGGCCCGTTGCGCTCACTTGGGGAGTGAATCATCGGACGGAAGATCTTCCTCTCTCTCTCTCTCCTCTCTCTGTATATCCGCCTTTCCAATGAAAAAATAATAAAAATAAATCTTTAAAAAAAAGAAAGTGCATTAGAAAGAAGCTGGTATCAGAAGCACAGCCAGAACTCAAGCCCGGGAACTCCAATATGGGATGTATGAACTCCTGTCTTGATAGGCCGGATGCTCACCACTTTGAGATGTTTTATTCTATATAGAAACCTAGTGTTTTTTTGGGGGGGGGGGAAACATGACCTGAAGAAGACTGAGTGGAAATTAAAGAGTTACAGCAGACACATGTAAAGGTTAAGACATTGGATGTCTATATCCCACACTGACTCTAGCTTCCAATTCCAGGTTCCTGTGATTGGAGAGCCTTGGAGGCAATGGTTATGGCTCAAGGAACGAGATCCCTTCCCCCTAGTAGGGAGACCTGGATTGAATTCCCTGCTGCCAGCTTCTGCCCACCTAGCCCTGGCCATTGCAGGCACTTGGACAATGAATTAGTAAGTTGGCAGTGTTATCTCTCTTTTTCCTTCTCTTTTCCTCTTTCCCTCCCTCCCTGTCAAATATATGAAAAATAAAATAAAGTGATTGTTAAGAATCACCATGTGCCTGTATGTCTAATTAGCACAGTCTTATAATGCAGATTCTATATTATAATCCATCTCAATATGGATGAGTCACAAATCACAAAATAATTACAGATGATAGAATTTTTGAGCCACCATCTAATTTGCATTATATTTAGTATCACATTTAGTTCTGATGGCCCAAGATTAACTTTTTCTCTTTTAGTCACTAAAAGTCCTGCAAAATTAATGAGAATCTCTAAGGACTCAGAGGTAATGCAGGAACCAGTAGTGTTTCCTTTGGGAAATGTTTTTCAGACATGTAGCAATGGCAGCAAGTTAATTAGCATGCACTGTGACCACCCTCCCCACAGGCCTCTAACTCCCATTATGGAGAGAAGGGAGCCTGTGCTGCAGTTTCATTCTAGAAGGATCTGCTGTATTGGGCAGAAGTGAGAAAACTGTCCTGTTTCCAAGGCTCCATTTCACCTTTCTCACACGAGCAGTGTCTAGTGTCTAGTGCTCAAGGTTCAGTGTGGGTTTTCCCACTGACTAATGATCTTCCTTGCAGGGTCCTTCTGCCCTGATTTTTTTTTTTTTTTTTTTTTTTTTTGGTATCCAAGACTTTATAGTAACTGTGCAGGCTGGTGGATCAGCTGGTCTCAGCTGCAGCCTGAATCCAGAGGGAGTGCAAGGTCTGGGCACAAGGGGGCACTGTGCAGCAGGGAGATGAGCTGGGGCAGCTGTGCTGCTTGGGACCCTGTGCTGACAAGCTGTGTGAGCAAAGAGGAAGCATGGGGGGATCTCAACATGAGAGACGACTTCCCAAGAGTCTCCCAGCCATCCTCCTCCGGCTCCTACAAACACTTAATGAAGGGTTGGACAACTGGTGTCTCCTTTTCCATCCATGCGCCCTGCCTATATCCTGTATTATCCTTCATGACACTTCTGGCCCCATATAGGGTGTCTGGCCTCTAGAGCAATGGTTCTTTTTAGATTTTTACTTGCTGATTTTTCCATAGTCTTGATTGTCAGTGATGTAGTGTTCAGCCTGCTTGGTCTGTCCACTCACACCCCCACTTCCACAATGGCCAAGAAGAGTAATCTTTGGCAAGTCTTTTACCTCCAGAAAGTTAGAAACCTCAAGACTGGGTGATGGACACAAAAGCCTTCCTGCTTGAGGTCAGGAATGCTGAAATATGCTTTTAGGAATTAACCATTTTCAATAGAATCTGAAGTGGGCAGTTGCTGGCTTTGATTTCCCTTCTGTTTTTTTTTTTATTTTAGGCAAACTTTTTGTCCATTCTGTGATTGTTCAGCCAAAATGGCAGACACTGGCTAAGGATATTTGAGAAATGTTGCATTAAAGGAATAACCTATCATTGTGGTTAAGAGCAGCACTCAGGTACGGCACCGCTGGGCACACCTGCCCCCAGTGCCTCCACTTCTCTTCTGTATTGTGTGAGCAATACCTGCCTTCACTCAGTTCCTCCTGTGTGAGTGGGAAGGTGTTGATAAGCTTGGAGCTGCTCTGATCATTTCAAAAAAATCTTTCTCCATCTGTCACTGGCAGGGGTTCTTGCTCAGCACTGCAGAAGGACCAGCGCCCTGGCACTTCAGGTGACCCAGAGACGTCACCCTGAGCTGTGCTGCTCTCCTGCATCTGGGCTGGTGCGAGAATGCAGCAGATATGCCATGCAGTGGTCCAGCACGTACACTTTTACTTGTATGTCATCCTCATCTCAGATTTGTGCCTCTCAGGGTTCCTAGAGTTGTGGAATTTCAAAGTAAACCAAAACCTTTATAGAAGCAAACCAAAACCTGCTTCTATAATTTGTATTCTGACCAAGGTTGGTATAAGCAAATGGTACTTTTCTGATGTATTCGCATAACAAACCCTCTATTGGAAATGAAGCTGTGCTGGTTCAGTTTTATTACCAGCAACTGCGTACGAGAGGACTAGGCCAGGTGACCGATGGGGTGGAGGCAGACAAGGTAAGACCTGCCTGTATTTCTCAGGAAGAAGATTGGCAGAATAATAAATACTGGGAAAGCGCTGAAATCCCACAGCCTGAGTTATCCCCAGCTCTACCATCTCCAAGTTTGGTAACACTTGACAAAACTGCTGCCTCCTCCAGGCCTCACTGGCTTCACCCACACAGTGGAATAAGGATCATGCTGCTTCTCCAGGGTTGCAGTGAAAAGGGACAATTGAGAAGTGAAATGCACCTTATCCAGCTCCCAGCGCACAGAAAGCATCCAACAAGTGTTGGATCTTACTGACTTCTCCTGAAGCTACCCAATGGTCCAGCCCTTACTGATCCCCTGCTACCATACTAAGATAGAATAAAGTGAGTGCTTGCTTAAAGCCGGATGTTGTATTCTGAAGAACTGATTTTCTTCCTCTCTTTCTCTCTCTATGTTTAGTATAGAGCTAAACTGCAAATATTCTAAGGGGGGAAAAAAGAAAGAATGAATCTGACATGTTATTTCTAGCCTTTCCTGCAAATGAGTTGGTTTGGTTTCTTACTGAGGCCAGGTTTCTAAAGTCTGAGAAAACTAGGAGGAGGATCCGAGGCGGCAGGGACAGCAGTACCGCCCGCCTCTACTTGGCAATTTGTCCCACAGTGCTAGTTGGGTAAGATTTTTGAAGGCACATGATATTGCGATGACTCACAGCAGTAATGCCCACACAGGAATTCTGGAGACTAAAACAGGAGACTTCCGCAGTGGGGGAGCATTCCTGCCTGGGCTCTGTTGGCTCCCACACAAACCTTTCATTGTGGGGACAGTTTGGCTGCCACAAAACCTTTCTATCAAATACGCTGGTCAACCAATATAACATCAGGGAAACTTCACCTTTTTGTTTTTTAGCCATTACCAGAAATTCCAACTTCAGCTGTGACATCTGAATCTTACTGCTTTTATTATACTTTGATTTGCAATGTTGTGTAGTTACGTAATGATTATGCTTGGTGTTTAAGGTTTATTCTCTCTGGAATGAAACTTCCTGAAGGCAGGGATTTTGTTTTGCTCTGCAAGCATCTAGCAAGCGCTTGACGCATGGAGAAGTCTAACTAGGCGTTTCAGGAGTGACTGAGGGAGTGTTGGTCCTTTCATGATGCCTTTTTAAAAAGCAATCAACATTACAGATTTATTATGAAGCATATTTGGCAACAGACATCTGCATTTTAAAACGTGTTTAGCTTTTGAGCAATGATTCTTCTTTAGACATAAAGAAATGAAGCGAGTTCGTAATAAGTCAGATAAGTTCGGTGATAGTGAAAAAAATGGAAGTGACCGAATTTTTATGACTTACTTATTCATGTAATATGATTTAAATAGAAAATGATCAAATTATAATACATTCATAAATTGAAAGGATATGCAGCCTTTAAAATGGTCTTAAAAATGGTCAATAAGGTAGATTAAGTAAGAAAATCAGGATATAAATCAGTATCAATCAGTAGAAAAATCAATACATAGCATCAATCAGTAGAAAAATAAGTGAATAGGAAAAAATTTTAAATGTAATAGCAAGTACTTTACCATAAGCTTGTACTGCTTTTGCAAACCCCAAAAATGAAGAAATATATCTCAAAAAGCTTTAACGTTAGCACTTTCCATAGCATATATTCACTGCTCCTCATTTAGTGTCTTACATAGAAATTTGCATTAAGAAATAGTCTTAGATAAGATGCTAAATCTAGATGAGTCAGAGTTTTCAGGAGGACTGAGCTGATATTTTGCCTTTTAATAACTTTACTCCTTTGGGAAAAATGCCTTTAAATTCAGACAACTGAAGAGCAAGTGTGTTGTTCTTGTTCCCTACCTCCTGACATTTAAGAGCTTTAAACAAAGACCATCCTGGCATACAGCATTGGTGGTCTGAATGGTTGGGTCTCTGCTGCTCACATGGGAGGGATGGATTGGGTTTCAAGTACCCGACTCTGGCCCCAGCCCTGTTGCAGCTGTTGTGTGCACTTGGAGAATGATGCAGCAGGTAGGAGTCCTGTCCACCTGATGTTTCTCTTTTCTGTCTCTGCACCTCTCAAACAAATAATAAATAATTTTAAATGGAAATACTTTGGGAGAAAAAATAAAATTCTTCCTTTAATGTAGTTTTAAGATGTGGACAGTAGGGGGCGCTAAAAGAACCTTTCAGCTCACTTGATTTTTGCTCCCTCTCATTAGCTACTACTAACGATGCCAGAGCATTCCTGTAACATAATCTTAAGATGTTATAATAATAATAATGATATTAACAATACTGTGATTATGCTTAAATCCTTCAGCATTAAGAAGAAAGTTTTAAATCCAGTGCATAAACTACCTATGGTAGGGAGGTGTCTTCATATGAACAAGGTTGTTATTGAAGCATTATGACTGTAATAAAAGATACATTTTATGATTCTTACACTTGGTTAGTGTAACTTGCTAATTACATATTCCATTGGGATCAGATGTTATAGAATTATTTGAGTAAGTGGATATAAAATAAGCCAACAATATTAGGAATACAAAAACGTCTAAAGATAAACAATAGCTAGATACTATGGTTGGGAAAATAATTAATCTCATGTTACACTGTTTCAACTCTTTCAGATTGGTTTACATGCAGTAGCTAATCAATATTTGTTGATACTATTTGTGTTTCCTCTAGCAGAATGTATTTTAAGAGATGGTCTGAAGAAGCTAATGTTTTAAATATTTTTCTTGACAAGATCTTTGATTACTGTATACTCCACATTCACACAGGACATTTGTGGCCGTGTGAATTTTGAGAAACCTTCCCTTCCCACCATGGAGTGGGAATGCTGAACATGAGTTTTAAGCAGACAGCCCCATGTGCTGAATGTATGAGAACTGTTGAATCCACCGCAGTCAGTCTCAGTGAAATCAGGATGAAGTGACAGTTGAAATATTTCCACCTGACCTGTAAAAGTTCTGCCAATTCTACTCTAAGTCAAGAAGGAAAAAAATATGCAGTTAGAAAGGTATAAACAAGCAGAGTAGGAGAATAAAGAGTACACTCACTTGTTTCCGGCATCTTATGAATGAAGGATGAACTCCAGGGCTGCCAGTACTTGTTGCCTGTTTGTTGACATCTCACTTGAAATACGTAAGTAGTGTTTGACTCCAAGTAGAACTCTGACTGCTGCACATATGTAAAGTTGGCGTCAAATTTTCTAACCTAAAATGGATGACAAAACAGTGAAAACACAATGATTGTTCCATCAGCAGATGTGTACAAGCAACTGCACTCTTCCAAGAACTCTTTCAGAACCTGAGGAAGCAAGACAGAACTGACCACTGCCTAAGCAAATGTTCTTCAAAACCTTCATGGTAAGACAGAATCAAAATTATGAGTTCATTTTAGTGCAAAAGCCTCTAGCAAGATCTGAGAAATATCTATCATGAGAAAGCTAAGCATCGATTTCAATTTTTTTGGCACCAAAATAAGACTCATTAATTCAATTTTTTCATGAACATTTTGAAGTATCCTTGTAAGACATGGTCACATAAAATCAAAAACATATTTAAAACACTAAAACTGTATTACACATTGCTTTGAGCTTGACAACTGTTTCAAACTTTTCAATACCAAGGAAGTCCAACCTGTCATATTTTCTTCATAATGAGGGGAAGGAGAGATTTGCTAACAATTGTTAGATTCTTCCCTTTCTGTAGTGGAAATATAGTTAAATAATTCTTCCAGAAAAATGAAACAACTTTACTTCCTAACGATAACTTTTGGAGAGCTCTACTCAGTTAAACTGAGTTTATTATAGGTTAAGGCAGATTACAAGGCCTAATACAGGAAGCCTCCATAAAGTTCAGGGAAAATGTGTGTCATGAATCAATTATGCATAGAATTAAAAGTATTCTTTCAGGAACCTCAACTGAATTTGAATTGTGGTAATGCAACAAGGTGGAGAAATCCACCATGGGGAGAGGGTTCGGGGAGGGGTGGGGGGAATCCCAGTGCCTACAACACTGTGTCACATAATGTAATACAATTAATAATAATAATAAGAAAGCATTCTTTCAGGAAAATAAGCTCATGTTCATTGGTTGTGTTTGAACAGGACTTTGAGACATGATGTTGAAAAGGGCCTCTACCAGAGCATGAATTCTTCACAAATCCAAAGAAGAGAAAAAAATATCAAATGTATGCTAATGTTTGGGTGGAAAAAATGATAATAATTTTGATGTCCTATAAAGTTTATGGAAGCACTCCCCAAGCAAATTTGCTTACAACTGGGTAATTGAAGAAGGGATGAAATCATACTGAAGGTGACTCCCATGGCTACAGTTTTTCCCCCAACCTGTGAAGAAAATAATTATCCCTGCTTAGGCTTCGATTGCAGAGAACAATTCACAGAACAACAGCCAGAACCAGGGACACCTCAACAGCTTCCTCACAATGCTGCCTGAAAACTTAGGGTTGAGCAAAGTTTCCATTTGATGGACACCGAACCTATTGAGCCCGAACTGGCTACAAACACGAATAGAGTTTTCAATGGGGGATTTTTAAACATGGGTCAAGATTCCGAACCTTGTCTTTAAAGAATTGCAACAAGAGGTGAAATTTGGTTTACTAAAACCATGTGAGGACAAAGCACAATGCAAGCAATGGCTACGAAGAGTGCAGGGTCCCAGTCAGAGCAGGTGGAGAAGTCAGGAGCCAGGACTGTGGCAATGGCGTTGGGGACTCAGGGTATGTTGATCACGGACTTGCTGGGGGATACAACGCCATAGAATTTGTTTATTAGCAGTGTTTTGAGAAATGTAGACAAATATTTAGCAGAAAAAATACACAGGGAAAACTTCACAACAGAGTCCTTGTGAGCTACAACAACATTCCTTCTCATTTCCTCTATCAAATAACAACAATTTGGGAAGAATTTTTCTAATTATGAAGATTGATATTCTTTAAATATGTACATATATTGTTATTTATTTGAAAGAGAGGGGAGACAGACAGACAGGAAATTTTCATCCATCGAATACAGCCCCCAAATGGTAGCAGCAGGCAGGTGTCCCTGAAGCCAGGGGTTTGGGTATCCTACCCACACCTCACGGGCGAAGGAGGAGCAGTGAATATTCAGTTTTGTGTGGCATAAGCTAAACTGCTCTTCATATTTTTAAATGGTTGGAAATGGAAGAAAGGCAAAAAAAGAACTTTCCATTATGCATGGAAATTATGTGATATTCAAATTTCATTGCTCTGAATAAAATGTTATTGAAACAACTCTATTTACATATCATGTATAACTGTTTTCACAATACAAATACAGAGTTGGATAGCTGGGACAGAACCTTATATGCTGCAAAGCTTAATATGTTTTTTAAAAAGAAGTTTACCTACACTCTTACCTAGGTTATGTAGAGAAAGAAGTCATTAATCTCATGACTTAATTTATAGTCAAGACTTCCCTGCCTTGCTATCACTGATGCGAGACACTGTGGAAAGCAAGTAATAATAATAGCAAATGCTTCATAAATTATCACACTCTAGATCTTATAAAATCAGTGGAGATACAAAAATTATAATGACACAGCCATGTCTTCTAGAATCTTCTTCTTCTGGCCTGGGGAAACAGAAGTAGGTAAATGCCCTTGAAACAGTGCACAGGAGTGGGCATCATTTGCTGCTGGCAGCTGAGAACTCTACTTTGGATGAGAGTCCATGAAGATGCTTACAAGCAGCTGGCAATGTGGACCGTGGTTTGGCGGGTCTAAAGAGGTATTCAAATTCTAACCTGCAGATGTTGAAGAGGCCTGGGGAGTGAATGAAAATAGCAACAGTGTGACGAGAGAGAAAGTATAAAGGGGATGCCCACATTTAGGAAACAGGCAGGTAAGAGTAACAGCAGGGCTATTCTTTACTGTTAGGAAAGACAGTGCAGTCCTAGCAGGGACTAGTTCTAACCTAGAACTTGTGGTGCAGTGTTTTCTTGATTACATGTTGTGGAACCTGCTACAATGGCTCATCTCTTTTCCTTGTCTTATATCCTTGGCCTTTGCCATGCAGCCTTAAGGATCCTGCCAGACTGACTGCATTTGGCCATGTGGCTTCTATGGGCCAGTGGACTATTGGTCCACACAGGCAAGCAGAAATCACAAATGTGTCGGAAGGACTGGGATCAGGCACTCTTACTCTCTGCCACTGGCATAAATATGACGTAGTTCCAGGAAAGGAGTATTGACACGTGGAGGAGAGCTCATGGTCAGGCCTAGCTGAACTGCAAGCATAGGTCCAATCTCAGCTGTACCAGTAGAACCCTCCTTCCATCCTCCGACCTGGATGGTGAGAAGTGAATGTTTCTTGCATGTCACTTCAGTTCTTTGGCAGACTGTAACCAATGATTTTAGCACTAGAAATCATCTATTTGTGTTGTGTGCAGAGAAAAGCCAGGAAAGGGCCCGGTAGAGTAGCCTAGTGGCTGAAGTCCTCGCCTTGCTTGTGCCAGGATCCCATATGGGTGCCAGTTCTTTTCCCAGATACTCCACTTGCCTTCCAGCTCCCTGCTTGTGGCCTGGGCAAGCAATAGAGGACGGCCCAAAGCTTTGGGACCCTGCACTCATGTGGGAGACCCAGAGGAGGCTCCTGGCTCCTGGTTTCAGGTCAGATTAGCTCCAACCACTTCAGCCACTTGGGGAGTGAACCACTTATCTCTCCTTCTCTCTGTAAATCTGACTTCCAATAAAAATAAATACATACATATTTTTTAAAGCCAGAAAGTCTGTGTAATTGAATGAGGGAAGAGACCTAGATGCCTTGAAAGTAACCCAATGCTTGCACATCAGAAGTCCACCCAACGATGGACTTCCAATGGTGGGGGAGGTTCTGTGCCTGGGAACATTCCTGTCCTGTGTGATAACATAGTAGAGGAGACACAGCACTTGGGAATCTTCCTGGAATTAGTTTCTGTCCTCTCCCCGAGAAATCCCAGGGCAATCTTCTGGCCCAAGACTCCGGGATCTTTCTGGCTGATCGCACTGCGTCACAATCCTCACCCCTCAACCCCAGTCATTGGGCGAGCATTGTTTGTGTGTACAGCCTTCCATATGCCACAAGAAGGGTAGGGGTAGTCACAGTGGGGAGGGTAGTCATAGTGGGGAAGAAATCACCCTACACGCATAAAATCTCCAATGCAGCCGTGGGGGCACTCAGTTTCCTGCTGAGAAACCAACTTGATCTGTTATCAAGCATTCCCGCTTGCTTATCTCCAATCTCTCTCACTGAAATTCTTGTCCTGCAGTAACACAAGGGTTTCCATATCAGCCACCCCGGGAAACAAGGGTAATCCGAGCGACTCCATTGGCAGACTTGAGGAACGTCTTAGGTACGGCTTATTTCTCTAACCTTTCCCACCTGTCTTGCTCAAGGGACAGCCCTGGTCTCTGTTGCACCCTCACGGGCAGGGGGCGAGCAGTTAAATGCTCCGGGGCGCTCTCTGCTTGAAGACGCCCATGCTAGGCTAAGCCAGGCACAGAGTGGGGACGCATGCCGCCGCCCCCAATGTCCATGCTCTGTAGACACACCATAAGTGCACACACGCCACTGCACGTGGTCAGCCCCATTAGCAGGATCTTAACAGACTCCAACGCTTACCTTTTCTTTTATTCTTTCCATCTTTTTTTGTATTTTAGGAGATTTTATTCCAGCGGGGCAGGAACCGGGCAGGGTGGTGGGGAGATGTGGAGGAAGGGGCAGGAGGGGGTGGAAGGAGGCCAGAAGGAGAAGAGAGAGCCCACCTGGGGGCCTTTATGCCATTCAGGTGAGCCTGCAAGGTGTGGGGCTGGGATTGGGAGGGGTTGAGGGCAGGCTTTCTCCGCCCTCTGACCTTCTTCATCTTGCTTATGGCCTGACTGGAAGCTGTTTACTGCCCTCTCCATGTGCTAATTCTAGCCAATGTTTTTCTCTGCTTTTGCTCTAGGAAACCCGGATTTGGATTTTGTGGGCTGCTGGAAAGGTTTCATGTGTTCTGTGCGGTCTTTATGAGTTCCGTTGCTTAAAGAGCACAAGAGTTGGAAGGCAGAGCTGTCCTGATTGCGCAGCCCAAGGCGTTACCCATGCCTTTGCGGTGGGGCTGGGGTTAACAAGCTCACTGTGCTGCCCGTGGAAGTACAGCACACATGATTACAGCCTGCACGTGATGCTCTGGCAGTAAGTGGTTGTGATGCTGGTGTGTGCATCTGCTCCACTGTTTGTGGTGATTTTGGCCTCTCTCCTTTCTGCTTATAAAAGCATGTTGGCTCCGGCGCAGTGTGCCGTGCCTCCCTAGGCTAGCCTCGGGCGGCTCATGTTTACCATGCCTCACGGTTGCGTCAAGTGACTGCGCTAAGTTTGTGTAATCGCAGCTATGATGTTTGCACAATCCAATTGCCTAACAGCACATTTCTCAAGATACATTCCTGTTTTAAGCACAAACAACTGAGATTCCTTTTTGTTTTTAAGCATTCTTATAGCCTATTTCTTCTTCACACCAAATAAAGGGATTTGGCGTTCTTAGTATCTCCCCTTTATTGTGTCATGACAGAAAGGCCTGCAATGGAACATGTCACTTAATGCAGAATCTGACTATTGCATTTGGATTGTTTTTGAAATTTACCCAGATTTTCTACAAGCAAAGGGAGTCCAGCAGGATCTTCACCTGGTTACTGACACAGTGGCACATGAACTGCTACTTCAGTGCAGTCAGACAACTGTAAAATTCACATGTGGGTTAAGTGAGAAAGGTAAAGGAAGCCCTTAGGATGCGTCAGTAAATCAGAGCAGCATCGCCCCCAGTGACCCCCAGCATCTCACTGACATTCAGAACAATGAGGCTGTAGCAACAGAAGCCTTTGGAATCACGTGACTCACCAAAAAAGCACCAAATTACATCTCATGGATGTCTTAGTGTGCCAAATACATATCATTTTATTTAAGCCCCTGTACACTGCTAACTCACAGCTGATAATAACTCTTACATAAATAAAGTCAGAAAATATTTTTCAATTGTGCTATACACCAGTTCGTTGTACTTGAAAACAGTTAAATGGCATTTGTTTTTCCATTATGGTACATCAAATTGGAATTTTTTCCTAAAACCTATTAGTGTTCCTGAACAGGCCAAGCTAATGAGTTTTGATTGCATTGTTATAGATGTTTGATTTTATTAATGAACTTTGCAACCATGCCTCCCCGAAGATACCTATTTCTGTTCATGTTTAGACATGGCCAATTTGTTGGGGTCGTGAATGTCCAGCCCAACCAATCATTTGGTCTGATCCTGCCAAGGCAATTGCAGGCATGGGTCAAACTTCACGTGATTTTCAAGTTGATAATTTGTAAGGACTGAGCTGTATGAATCATGAATACCCAGCGCCCTTGGCAGTAAAACCGATCCCATCCTGGTAGATGTTCACTTTTACTTTAAGTTCTTCTAAGACTAAGATCTGTACTAACAACAAATCTTATGCTTTGAATTGCACATTCTTATTGAAAAAGAGAAATCCATAAATCTAAATTCCCTTTTTTGAACAATTTTTACTTCCCTGGATGCCTGTGGAGTTTTGGCATGGACTACTTAGATTTCATATCCACGATCATTGTGTTTGAAATGCAGTGTAAATTTTGCTGCCATGGATTACAAGGAGCTAAGTGGACAGATTCCCCTGAGCTGAGATTTGTATATTTAGCAGTTTGTAAAAGGCAAGAGGATTTCACAGGAAGCAGTTCTGTGTTTGGAAGTATACGGTAACCACTATGGATCATTCTAAGTCTACTGTTGCCCCCGACAGCTGATTGCTTTTCTTTTTAAATAATGAACACACATATTAAAGAATTATGGAAGTTTAACTTACATTCCAAGTTTGATTTTTTGTAGCCCTGTATCTCATTTCACAGGAAACCTTTTCAATGGTGGTTTGACTATTCCAGTAAACGATAGTCTTAGGCACTGTGGCGTTTATGTTCTCAGCCCTGACAATGATGGATGCAGAAGGTATCACTAGAAAAACAAAACAAAACACAACCTAGCAGTTTAAAACCTGCCTACAAGAAACTGGTGCATTTTTCGTCAGTACATAGACATGCTAAACCTCAAAAACAAAAAAATATATATGATCTGATTAATGATTAACTTTTTATTTGCTAATTTATTATGAAGGAGCCAGTTTGTCATTAAGGAAAATCTATTTCTATCATTCTTCATTTCTATTAATCCTAATTCTAATAGCTCTTTCTTTCCCTTACCTGCCACCTCATCTAATCCTAACAAAATTCCAGGCCTGAACTTATTAACAAAAGGTATATGTAAAAAAAAAAATTTCTCCTCTTTCCTGATTTTGCATCCAGTTCACAAAATCTGGTTTGGCAATATGTTGGATTAACACTCTGCTTTCACAAAAATGTTCCTATTTTATGTAGCAGGGGAATGTATATAAATATAGCAATTGTTTAATGATGGTCACCTGTTGAAATCATTCTTAACAGTAACAGACATCAGTTGTACTTTATCTCCAAAAACAGCGATTATTTACCCTTCATGGCCTCTGAATTTTGATTTTAAGAACTATATGTAGTTGTAAAAGGCTCATGAGTAATTAGGCCTTGGAATTTTTTTTTGCTATCAGTGAGGAACTTATAAAGAAGTTTACCACAAATTTATTTATGTCAATATAATTGCCAGCAGCAAACAAAACAAAACTGAAAACAGTGAAGATTTCCAATGAGAAGGGACTGAATTATTATATACTCAGATCTTAAAACTATTATTCTAAAATAAATATTACAGATTAAATTAATAGAAGTGTTTGTGACTTATTTTAAGTTTTTAAAAAGCAGAAAACCTTAAAATATCTGAAGTAAAAAGGTGATCACCTATTAAATCTGGCTTGTAAACAAAGAGGTGTTCACACAATTCTTTAACATTTTACATGTATTTTTAAAATCTCTCAAAATAAGAAAATGTATATAATATAGTGCTCTGGTATACTGTACTTTCAACAACACAAGACTCATCGCTTTGTTGTAATCCTTATTTCCATCTTTCTGGTAGATTAAAACTTATGTCACAGCAGGTTTCTGCTTTCTTTGATTTTCTCTGGCTCTAAGAACAATGGGTGGAATATAAGAAATTTCCAAAAATTTCTGTCGAAGCACCTACATCTGTGTAAAAAGGGACATAAGTGAAAATGGTGGCAGAACTCATCTCTGAGTCGTCTCTTGCAGGAAGGGTTATGACTAATTTCTGTTTTCTTTATTATGATCTGCAAGAACTTTGAGACCCTGTTTTAGCTCTAGACTTTATTTGAACAGCTCAGCATGAACTAGGTTTACTAAAAATGTTACTGAATTTCTTATACTTTACCTATATCATCCAGGTCAATTTGCAGTGGTTCTGATGTCTCTGTGCCTAGCACATTTGCAGCTTGTACCCAAACTAAATACTTCTTGCCACCTTGTAATGAATCAGTAGAGATGTTAATAAAGCTTGAGGCGAGGTATTGTTGCTCCTCTTCTGTCTCCAAACTTTAAAATAATAATAATAATAATCATAGTTACCATCAGTTTTAATTAAGCATTCCAGGATTACTGTTTTGTTGTTGTTGAAAGCAGAATATCAGAGAGAGAGGAAGAGACACAGAGTGCAGAGATCTTCGTCCACTGCTTCACTGGCCCAAATGCCAGGGCTGGGTCAGACCAAAGCCAGGAACCAGAAACTCCATCTGACCTCCCGTGTGGGTGGAGGGGCCCAAGAGCGTGGGCCGTCTTCTACCACCTTCTCAGGCATAGTAGTAGCAAATTGGATTAGAAGTAGACCAATGGGGAATTGGATCAGCTTTGCAAGCTGTGCCTTAACTCCACTGCCCCATAACAAGAGTAGCTCCAGAATTAGTTTTTGATGCTAACATTTTTTAGCTAGCCTTCTGACATGATATTTTACTGAAAATGAACTCAAACCAACTTGATCTTCAAAACTTTTAAAAAGCCAATTCAGATTTGGCAAGGACTGTAAATATTTTTGCTTTCATAGACCCCTTCCTCAATTGAAAAATGAAATGCTCTCTGTATATGTTATGTAAACATATAAATTTAAATGTATACTGTAACTTATAAATAAATAAATATATGCAGCATGCATATATATAGACATGTACTAACCTACATGTGTTCACATACATTGTTATACAACTATATCGCTCTAAAGGGAAATAAACAAGTATTATATGCTAATTATTATATTTTCTTTAACACTTCATTATCATCTTCTAATTTTAAATAAACATTTTCATGGACTCCTTGGTGTGTTGTAGGGTTGACACTGTGCCTATTTGCATCCAATAGTTAAGTTGGCCTGGAAATAAATGGCTGAAAATAAAGGAGGTGCCTCCAAGAAGAAGCATTGCCCAGGGGTTCAGTAGAAGGAATTTAAAGTCAGACATTTCTCCCAGGAAATAGGGGGAAGGGTGAGGACAAGAGTAAGGGTTGGTACAGAGTGAGAGATCACGATGGGGAAAGATAAGATCAGCTCTTTCAGCAGGGGGGAAAAAACCCCAGCATGGAGCACACATCTTGTCGAAGTGCTGCTTGGGAGATCTGTATTCCACAGGGAAGTGTCTGTTTTGAGCTCCAGCTACACCTGTTAATATGACCCTGGTGATGGCAAAAGGTGATGGTTCAGATACTTGAGCTCTTGTCACCCACATGGGAGTTCCAGGCTCCTGGCTTCAGCCTGTGTAGGCCCTGTTGGAGAGTGACCCAGAGGATAGAAGCTTTGTCTATCTCCCCTCTATCTCTGCCTTTCAAACTATAAAAACAACTAAACTTAAAAAAAAAAAAGCACAAATTTAAGAGAAAGAGCAAAGCAGGATGTTCTACAAGAAGTAAGTGAAAGGCCTTGACATTTCTGAGAAAACTCAACAGTGCAATCCTCTAAGATGAGAGAGTAAAGTAAATACCTTGGAATACAGCAGGCCAGGTCAAAAAACCTCCATGAGCTGCTCATGGGTAGGGATATTGCCATGTGACTGATGGACAGTGCGTAAAACCAAATTCACACTACTCTGAGGGTCCCTGTGATATGGGATAGGTAGGCAGCTAATGGGCTGGCTGAGCTGGAAGTGTCCATAAGCCACCCACTCACTCCCAGCCATACAACTCTATCCTCCTAATTGTTCATCAAAATCTGTCCTTTCCCAGGGTGAATCTACTTTATTTGGAATCGAAAGAAGTAAGTGTTGTGAAGCTCCATGTGGAACTTGAGGAAGTGCCGTATTCCAGGCAGCATCACAGCTACATTCACCACCTCCAACCTTATAAAAGAGACGACAATTGGAAGGGGCTGTCTCTCTTTTGTGCTGCAGGCCATGGCTGCAGGTGTTATGCACACGCTCTGCTGTCTCCCCTTTCCCACGCCTTCTCCTTTCAGCCGGTCTTCTTGCCCATTGCACACTTAATGATGGGTATTTCCCTGTGTAGGGCAACCTGCTGTGTGTCTTTGTGTGTGTGTGTGAACTCACTTTATTACCTTTTAAATAATTTTTATCACATTGTGCATCTCATTGCCAGTACACTTGTCATGAACCTGGAGTAAAATTTGTATATCCCTTGCCACATCACCTGGGGCTGGCCCTGATTCCTAGGGCTGAAGGGCAGTCAGATGGAAAATGAAAGTGGGGTAGGAGAAAAAATAAAATCTGTTAAATAATTAAAAAATTCTTAGTCTGAAGTAAATGGAGATTGTTGGGGATGGACACAAAGGACTTTGAAAGTAAAACTGACTGGAACTGGCAACTGATACTGCTCCAAACACTAAAGATGATAGAAGAGAAAGACCTAGCTTAAACGGAGAATAGAGGGCACGGCCTGATAGCGTAGCAGTTAGAGTCCTTGTCTTGAACGCACCAGGAGCCCATATGGGCACGGGTTCTAATCCTGACAGCCCTGCTTCCCATCCAGCTCCCTGCTTGTGCCCTGGGAAAGCAGTTGAGAATGGCCCAAAGCCTTGGGACCCTGCACCCATGCGGGAGACCCGGAAGAAGCTCCTGGATCCTGGCTTTGGATTGGCTCCGTTCCAGCTGTTGGAGCTTCTTGGGGAGTGAATCATCAGATGGAAGATCTTCCTCTCTTTCTCTCCTCTCTGTATATCTGCCTTTCCAATGAAAATAAAATAAATCTTAAAAAAATTTTTTTGTTAAATGGAAAATAGAGAGAGCTATTAAATACTATTTAAAATTATATCCATGTTTTTGAAGAGATGCAACTAACAAAGACAAAAGCATTAAAATCCATGAGATATTACTTCTGCTGATTTTTGTTGGTGAAATGTGTCTCTTGTAGACAGCAAATAGATGTGTTTTGCTTTTTAATCCAGTCTACTAATCTATGATGTTTGATTGAGCTTAAGCCAATTACTTTCAGGGTTAATATGAATGGGTGGTAATTTGGTCCTGTCATTTTAGCAATGGGTTGTTCATTGCTTTAGTCTTCAAAACATTGATTTAGTCTTCAAAACACCTTTTCTGATTAAATCATAGGTAATAGATTAGCATCATTTTCTTCAAGAAGGTTCTTAATGTTCATTTCTTGAGCTACATGTTAGTCATTTAGTAGCATGTTACTTAACTTCTCGGTGTTGTTAATTTCTTTTTTCTTCCTGATGTTGATTTTGTTTTGTGGCTTTTCATTTAAGGGGATGTATAGTAGCTGTGTAATGGAGACTGTCGTATCTAATAACATGTTATTTAACTTCATGGCAATGTAAATTTCTATTTTTCTTTCTGTTATTGGTTTCGTATTATGACTTTTCATTTGAGGGGATGTACAGTAGCTGTGAAATGGAGACTAAATCCAGATGTGAAGATACAAAGCAGTATGCATTTCTACTTCCAGACAAAGATAGACTTACAATGAAACTATTTACTATATCTTGACAATAGGATTCTGGACTCTCTGCCATTGTCCATGCCCGCAATGATGGACTATGTATGAAGAACTATACTTTAGTAATAATACAGAGTAACTAGACAGGGGGGAGACTGGTGCTGGAATAAGGGAAATACCAGGAGCCTATGAAACTTGTATCATAAAATGATAATAATAAAAATAAAATGTAAAAAAAATTATATCCATGTTTTTATAATTAAATGAGGATTTCTTATTAGCCAATTAAGCTTGAAATTTTTCTCTTTTTTTAAGGATTTATTTATTTTTATTGGAAAGGCGGCTATACAGAGAAGAGGAAATACAGAGAGGAAGATCTTCCATCTGCACCCAAGTGGCTCCAACAGCTGGAGCTGAGCCAATCCAAAGCCAGGAGCCAGGAGCTTCTTCCGGGTCTCCCGCATGGGTGCAGGGTCCCAAGGCTTTGGGCCATTCTTGACTGCTTTTCCAGGCCACAGGCAGAGAACTGGATGGGAAGCAGGGCTGTCGGGATTAAAACCAGCACCCATATGGGCTCCTGGTGTGATAAAGGCGAGGACTTTAACCGTACGCTATCACGCTGGGCCCGAAAAAATTCCAAGTGTTATATATTAATGCTAAAGTTCGCAATTTTATTCATTGACATTGGCTTTGGACAGAAACCTTGTGCTTCTGTTTTAAAATTTCCACCCCCCAGAATAGAGACATGCACAGTTGTTTGGGGAGGATATAGGGTAGGGTAGAGATGAGGATGGAGTTACAAGCACTTACTTCTAGTTCCCTCTCCCCCGGTCCAACCTTATCCCCCTGCCCCCGACCCTGCCCCTAGGAAGATGAGGCACTTCCTCCCCATCCCTGATACATGGATGAAGATGTGTAGCCAGGATGCTTTTCTCTCCCTTTTCTTGGGAGCCAGAAGAATACAGAGACAAGTGATTTTGGTCTGCTTCTCCAATGTGTGGGCTAAGCCCCCATGTACAGCTGTTCAGTGCTGGCTGTGGAGAGGAGCAAGGTACATATGTTTATTCTGGGAGAAAGTTTACCCTCACATTTCAAAGTCATGCTCCACTGTTAATAACTATCATCATACTTAAAATATTTATTTATTTATTTGAACATTTGAAAATAATTGTTTAAATATAAAGTTAACTGCTTACAATTAATCATTAAATTATAACAGTTTGAATGGAAGTCTCTGACTCTGCGGTGTTGCCCATTTGGTTTAGATCACATGAAGGAAGTCTGGAGATACACATCAACGCCCCTGCTGCCCCAAATCACACCCCATTGTCTACAGTCAGGCCCGTCTGTAACACAGCAGTGGTTTCAATGGACTTCGCTAAGTTGACACGTGTCGAACTTTTTGAGCACCCAAATACATTTCCTTTTCTTTAAGTTCTCAGTAGGATTTTCTACATTCTTAAAAAATTCCATCAGATTACTATTCATGTTTAATCTTTTAGCCTCATAGTATGACTTTATTCTTCCCAGGAAACTGTTCTTCTAAAAAAGAGTCCTTCCTCTGGCGAAGGGCTCAGATCTTTGAGCACCTGTCTTTCTTGCCTTGTATGTTGCCTCTGGATTTTCCCCCTGGACTCCCTCCTACTCTTGGCCCCAAGCACTACTCCCTAGTAGGGCTACTATACATTTTGGTTCTCCCTGGGAAATTCCTTAGGTGTCAGACTGGGATTATAACTTTAACATATTAACAACTAAATTATCTTTCCATGCAAGCTAGCGTTTAAAATACCAGTAAGTCCTAAGAATTTATTTCTGTGAATATCTCAATGACATAACATTTATTTTGAAGTTATACCATAAGTGGTATATTTATAAATATAAATATGTTTATAATGGTATACATGGTATATTTATATGGCATATATGGTATATTTATGTAAATATACGGTATATTTATAAATATACCATAAGTGGTATATTTATTGTTTAATTTAAATTTTGGGGGGCATTCTATATGTAAGTTGATGGGATGTGTTTGCTCTTTTAAAAAAATGTCTATCATTTCTAAGAGCAAATCAATTACCAAATAATGACAGGCATTTTAAAAAATGGTATTTTCTTGGTGTGAGTGGTACAGAGGTTGAGACACTACTTGGCGTGCTCATACCCCACATCAGAGTGCCTGGATTTTAGGAACAGCTGCCCTTTGAATTCCGGCTTCCTTCTAATGCAGCCTCTGGAGGCAGTAAATATTGGCCCAAGTATCTGTGTCCCTATTGTGATTGTGTCGGACCTGATTGAATTCCAGGCTCCAGGTTTTGGCTTTGCAATGCCTTGGTTGTTGTGGGCATTTCAGGGAATGACACCGTGGATAGTAGATTCTCTCTCTGTCCTTCCTTGCCTTTCAAATGAATCAAACAATTTCAATAAGTGTAAATTTAAAATTATATCTTTGTCTTTTAGCTTTCCTTACTGTTCTCATATCTAGGGCAATGGTCTAAGCTTTATGTTATCTGTTGCTGTATCATCATAGAGTCCCAAGTTAATGGTACCGCATTGTGAAGTCTAATTTGACAGCCCATCTCCTCATTTACAAGGAAAATAACTCAGAAGTTTAAACAGCGGGGCAAAACTAAGAGGCCTGTATTCTTATCTTGAATGACTGGAAACACGTCACAAATGTACATGTCATCCCTGGTCAGGGTCTTTTCTGTTATCTGTACTATTCCAGTTATGGTATTCAAACTCCTGAGACCAATTCCGACCTGATTTCATTATCTGCCATCATCTCTTCCTGGAGGACTACCTGGGTGGGATTTGTGGCGAGCACAAAGGTAAAGTCATTGCCATTTCCTCCGAGAGTTTGGCTCCAGGTCCTGTTACTACTGTGTCTATTCAGAACCACAATACCCCAGTCAGGCTTTCAACTTGCTGGGACCTAATACTTTCATATGCTTCCTTGCTGAGATACCAAAAAAGGAATCCGTCTAATGATAAGAAGCCATAAATTCACTTAAGAATCAAATACTACAGCAATTACATAGGGATGATAGCATTGTTGCCAGCTTGAATAATTAGGGTAAATGAATCCCTGAGATAAGAAACCAAAATGGCTTCTCACATATTAAAGGATTCCTTGAACAAAAAGCTACCATGGGTTAAAAGGAATTTATGATATGACTTTCATACATTTAATGAATGCAAAGGAAACTTTTTTAATTGTTATATTTCAATCAATGAAATTTCATTCATATTGCATTATCCAAGTATAAATAATGCTGTTAAAATCAGATGCTTACATAGTTGCTTTATATTCTTTCTGAAAGAGAGAGCTTGTCAGAAGGAATGCAAATCTACTGAAAAAGAATTCAAATGTGAAAATAAGAAAAATGGTAATTGTGTGCAAGTGGTAAGTAGGACACCTTTAAGTATTTTCCAGTTAGAGAAAACCACACAGATGTTCTCAATTGGTTTGTGGCTATTTCTTTTACCACACATGCTGAGATCACAAGTCAAAATGGAAACTTCTGTTCAAACCGACATTAGCTATAGTTTCTAGGTAATTTAATTTTGCTTTTTAAGTCTACCCCATATTAGCATTGAGACCACAAAGTGCTAAATCTTTGTAATTGCCAAGGTGTTGAGAAACATTTTTTTAAAACTGATGTGATGATTAAAGGGGGTGGTACTCTTGTGTGGCCTCAGAATGGTGGCTAGTTGCCGGAGGAACCAATCATGTGAAGAAATGTTTGGAACTTTCAGTCCCACACTTTAACCTCCCACCTGTGGAGAAGGGAAAAGGGTTGAAGCTTGAGTAGATCTTCTATTGCCAATGATGAAATCAAACACACCCTCATAATGAAGCCCTTCAAATGAACCAAAAGAGTAGTGTTTGGAACACTGACCACAATGGATACCTGACCACATAAAGATGCCCAAGGATGCTTTTTCCAGAGCGGGCATGGGAGCTCCACACCCTTCCCACATGCCTTGCTCCATGCATTTCTCTCATCTGCTGCTTTTCACTTTGTATCTTCTGTAATATCCTTTATAATAAGTGTCAACATAGATAAAGTGCTTCTCTAAGCTCTGTGTGTCACTCCAGCAGGTCAGGAGGGAGTCCCAGCGACCTCAACTTTTAGCCGGTTGGTCAGAACAAGTCACAACCTTTGGCTTGTGATTGGAGTCTGATGTAGGAGCTGGTGTTGTGAGCCTGAATCTTCAACCTGTAGGAGTGTGAAACCATCTCCTAGTAAACAGCATGCGAAACTAATTGGAGGACCCCTACTTAGTGTGTGAAGTACAATTAGCTGGGGTGTGGGAAAACCTCTCAGCTCACCCACATTTGATGTCAGAAGTATCGTGTTGAAAATATTTCTTACAGAATTGCATATAACAAAGTTTTTTAGTTTATTACTTTTGTATGGGGTCAAAATATAACAAATAATTTGCTGGAAGCGATCTAGGCAAGCAGGTAGCTGATGGATAGAGAGGAGCAAAGGACTGCTGACACCCAAATCACACTACTCAAATCTCATCACTGTCTATGGTTGAAGATTTGGTACACCACCTCTCCACTGCACAAAGTCTTACTTCCCATTATGCACCATGCACCATTACACCTTTCTGGCGGTCACCACACACACCCACCAATCACTCTTTATCCTCTTCAAGGACAATTCTCTTCTGCTATTGTCCACATTTATGTTTGAGTGTGCAATAAAATTTGCCTTTCAATAAATATCCTGCTTTTCTGTTCAGCTCTATCTACATCTCCTGAATGTATTCCTACACAGGGGAGGATAAGAACCTGGAACGGGTTTAACCCACCTGCAGTTCCTGATTCTCTCAACAAAAGCTGGGGGTTCTGACCCTCCATAGAAAAAGGAGTAAGTATGATTTATATTTTCCTGACTTTTTCATGCCCTCAGCCTAAGTCAGTAATTAATAAATTTCTCAAAAAATATCACTGATTGATAGGCGTAATAGTGAATAATATCTTCCATCCATTTAACCACTCGTTTAGCAAATACTTAACACTGACTGTGCTACAGACATATTTGTAGACACTGAGAGTATGATGAATGAGATAGAGAAAGTCCCAATTTTCATTAGGCACAGATTGAGGTGAAAACAAATAAATATATAATATGTCCTATGGTGATAATTATTCAGCAGAAAAATAAAAGCATACAAAGGGAGTTATAGAGTTCTGAGAGTTAGGTGGATGATTTTTTTCCCCTTAGGGAGATTAAAAAAAGGTCTAAACAATAAGGTGACATGAGGGCCAAGAGTAAGCCCTGTAGCTCTCTGGAGGACAGCATTACAGGTGATGTGCAAAAACCCGAGGCAGGACCTTGCTTGGCCTAGTCAAAGAAAAGCAAGATCAATGTGGTTTTAATAGGAGGGAGATAAGCTATAATCACAGACGAGGTCAGAGAGTTTTGGAGGAAAGCATGCAGAGGCAGTAGTGCTCTTAAGGGATGCTGGCTTTGGTTTCTGACTGAAGTAGAAGATGATATGCTCTAACATGCAGGTAAACAAGATTAATGTGACTACTTGTGAATAAGAAACAATAGGAGGCCAAGACGGAGATTCCAGGAGATCCATTAGGAAGTTTTTGTACTAACCCAGAGAAGACATGATGGGGCTCAGGTAGTACAGGTGGAGAGAAGAGGCCAACATTTTAAAATAGATCCAGGTGGTTTGGTTGCCTGGCCAGTTGGACAAAGGACATGATGCAGAGGAGTCTAGGAGCACTGCATCGATTTTGACCTGATTGATGTGATGGAACTGTCACTTTCTTATATTGGGATGCAAACTTGCGGGAGGAAATTCAGCATTTGGTTTTGAAGAATAAACAGGTTAGATGTATGTTATAGACAGAGCTATATAAATGTATAGATGTATAAATGTATGTTAAGACAGAGCTGTAGGTCACCTTTATTTTACTGGAAATGTAGATGAATCAGCAAAAGAGATTGAGGGAAAAAAGCATTCAGAAAGGTAGAAAGAGAAACAAAAAGGAGCAGTGTCCCAGAAACAAGAAGAAGGAAATTAACAGCTGGGTGAAAAATGAATAGAATAAGGACTGACAAATAGGAATAGAACAGAGAGTACTACTGGATTGGACAATGGGCAAATGTTGTCAGTTACTCTGATAACATTTTAGTGGAATAGAGAGGGTAAAAACTGGAATTAAAACAGATTCAAAGGAAGCAAGAAGAAAGTGGAGAGTTTATGACAAAACTTTTGAGGAGTCTAGTCATAAAAAACATACAGAAACATGTGCTTTTCAGAAGGGCAGATGTGGCAGCATGTTTGTGAATGATTCAGTAAATATACATGAGTGACAAAGAGGACAGGAAAACTATTGTAGAGGTGTTCTCCAGTAGGCACGAGGAATAAGATCTAGTATAGACGTAGAGAATTGGCATTAAGAGCAAAGGTAATTTATCTGCAATAATAGATAAGAAGATTGAGTGTATAGAAACAGATGTCTACACATTAGTAAATAAAGTAAATTAGTTAAGCTAGTAAGTGTGGTATTTGTTCAGTAAAATAGGAAGTAGATCATCAATGGAGAATGAGGAGAAAAAGATGCTAGAGAGCAGAAATGGGAGAAGTACTGGCATGATTGCCTGGCTTACTGCGTGCAGGTGTTGGGGATGTTGGAGGTAGGATATGACTTGGCCAGCAAAATGTAAGACTATTGGAAGTTCTCTATATTCATCAATGGTCATGAATATTTGGTGATATTAATCTATAAGGCCAAGAAGAGAAGAAACATTGCAGTATGTCTTTCTTCTCCTGAATGAAAGATGGATTCCCAATGAAATTGTTAAATATGTCTTGACACTGGAATGCTGGACTTTCTACTATTGTCTATACTTACAATGTCATTATACATTTAAATAGAAGACTGGTAGACTTGTGACTGTTGCTGAAGGATTATGCTATTGTAATAAAACAGGGGAAAACAGTTGAGGGGAAGGTAAATGGGGAGAGTGGAAGGGGAAACCTCTGAGCCTGTGGAATTGTATCATGAAAAAAAAAAAGTGATACAAATCAACAAGATTGTGTTTATCTCCCGGAAAAAAATTAGTTGTGAGTGCACAGTTAAGAAATGGATTTTAAGATATGGACTTGTTTATTGAGTCCTAAAAAACTGTTGAAAACTAACATCACGGCCTTGAAAATATTTGCAATCTCTAAGAACTCCTTATGGTTACTGAAATATGCACAAGTAGAGAAGATGTGGTAAAAATGAACAAGCCTTGAATTGGAACTATTGGCAGCTTATTTTAAGAAATCAAAAATAATACCTTATGTAAAAATATTAACCTGATTAGTCTTCCACGTTACCTGATAGCATGCCCATTGTTATTATTCTATAATGTTGATGAGTTTACCGCATAAAGATAGTGTCTTTCTTTCTAATCTACAAAATTTAACACACTGCCAGGAATACGTAATACACTAAACAAGTAATTGTTAAACCAACTCAAATGTAACAGAATGTAAGGCTGTCATTCATTCCTTTTTTGAATCTTCAGCAAGTATTTGTTGAGAAGGCACTGTGCCAGACAGTGGAAGAGCTTCCAACACAGAGACACAGCAGCAGCACCAGTACTAAGCTGTTAAAGATGGTGGAACGACAGTTGTGAGACACTTATTAGCAGAGACGAATTGTTTTTTCTACTCCAGCCCATTGGTCCTAAGCAAAATGTAGGAGGCTGCATGAGTAATCAAGCAGCTCACCCGCTTGAAGAAACACAGGTGTGATGGCTCCACACAACTATAAGCTGACACCAGGAGGACGCTGAAAAGCTAAAGATCGCCATAGAGGGAATACTGACTTTCCACCACTGGTGAAACCAGTGGGTGGCTGAGGTGAAAGGCTTTTCTATCAATGTAGTTTTACTGGAAAACAGCCACATGAGTTGGAAGTGAAACCTTGCAAATGCTGATACCCACCTATCTGCCAAAGTGGAAAATCCCCTGATGGCCCAGGGGATGGAAATGCTTCTTTAAACCTGATTCTTGATACCTCAACCACAACACTCACTGTAAGTCAACTTCTTCCTGGCGGGAAAGAACTTTTTGGTGGAGAAATCAACTTTCCTCTAATTATTTTTACCTCACTAATTTGTTTTTAATTAATTATAAGAAGAATCACATTTGATTCCTTTTCCTACTTGTGTATGCTTAGAGGAGCTCATACACTCAATTTGTTAGAGTAGCACATTCATTTTTAAGCTAATAGCATTATGTCCTCAATGCTGACATCCCATATGGGCACCAGTTTGCGCCCTGGCTGTTGCACTTACGATCCAGCTTATTGCTAAAGGTCTAGGAAAAACAGTGAAAGACTGAAGCGTTTGGGCCCTTGTTACCCATTTGAGAGACCCTGATGAAGTTTCTGGCTCCTAGTTTTGCTCTGGCCCAGTCCTAGCCATTGTTTCCATTTTGAGAGTAAACCAGTAGATGGATGATCCCCTTCTGTCTCCTCCTCTCTTTTTGTAAAACTGACTTTCAAATAAACAATTCTTTAAAAAAGATTCTAAAATTCTATTAGCCTGGACTTCCTCAATTCTAATTTGGGTTAGGTTTGGCAGAGTTTGTTATTGCTTACAGATGCAATATCCCTTCTCCAAAATGTTTGGACCCCAAATTGTTTGGGATCCTATATTTTTTCAGGTTTTAGAATAGTTTCATATACATGGTAGACTATTTTGGAGATAGGATCCAAGTATAAACACAAAATATAGTTATATTTCATATATACATGACCTGAAGGTAATTTCCTATAATATTTTGAATGATTTGTCCATGAAATCGCTCCACAGTATGGAATTTTCCATTTGTGGTGTCAGGCACATAATGAAAAAGTTTTAGATTTTAGGTGTTCAGATAACTGAGATAAGTGAGCTTAACTTATACTCTTGGATTTTAAGAAACAGAATGGAAAAAAAAATTTATGACTGCATGTGACCTTGCATTGTTATTATTTCATTAGACTGTGAACAGAGAATACATTAAGTTAGGGCTGCACTCTTATGAATAAATTTAATATTCTTATAAAAAGAGAGTTGTTTGTTTGGAGAGAGAGAAGCAGAAAAGAGAACTACCATCTGTTGGTTGGTTCATTTCCCAGACACCCACAAGAGCTACAACTGGGTAAGGTTGAAACTAGGAGCAGAGAATTCCATCCAGGTCTCCCACATAGATGACAGGGACTCAAATATTTGAGTCATTATTTGCTGCTTTCCAGTACGTGCCTTAGCAGTAAGCTGGAATCTGAAGTGGAGCTAAGACTTGATCTCGGGAATTTCTTCATGGGATGTGGGCATCCCGAGCTGCAGGTCAACTTCTATGCCAAATGTTCCCTCCTGAAAAGAGTTTGCAGGAAGCCTCCTTTCCCCGTCACCATCCAAGGATGCACAGAAGGCACAGGCTTTACAGAGTGGGTCCTCAGCAGACACTCAGTCTGCTGGCAACTTGCTTCCAGACCTGTGAGCAATGAATGTTTGGTTTTGATAGATTCCCAATCTGTTTTGTTACAGCAGAACAAATGCACTAAGCCATTTATTTTTATTTATGTTGTTTCTCAGCATTTCCTTCATGCAAGCTATTTTCTGTCATTTGCTTCCATTTCCTTTTTTTTTTTTTTCAAGAGATAGAAGCCTAGCAAGCCTAAATAACTTTTCCAAGGTTACACAAGCAACCAGCAACTATGGTAGATGGATGACAGCACTGCATTCCATCATCAGTGTTCTCAGCTCAGGTTCCCATCAAATGGAGAAACAAGACATGTGAGACCTTTTGGCCAATGTCAAGTAGGTATCAAAGTCCCTGGGAGCCTGTTGTTATCCCTTTGCCATTTTTCCGTCCTGGAAGCAGCAACATGAACCTCTGTTAGAGACTGAGATAGCTCCTGGCTCCTGGCAAGGACTAGATAGGGATTGGCTGAAGTCAGGAGCCACGAGCTTCTCCTGGTTCTCCCACATGGGCACAAGTGCCCAGGTTCTAGGGCCATCTTCCACTGCTTGCTCGGCTGCAGTAGCAGTGATCTACATCAGCAGTGGAGCAGCAGGGACTTGAACCTTGCCCATTAAAGACAGTGGCTTAACTTGTTAAGCTGCAATGCTGGCTGCTAAGCAAGGGTTTTGAATTATTGTGCTGTATCATTAGGTTCCTGCTAACAGCCACACAGTAATGCATTCAAAGAACAGAAGGAACATAGAACACATTGCCTCACATCATTAGAAAGTCCAGGATAATTGGAATAAACGTTGAATATGCAAGACTTGGATGTCATTAAGAAGCACAACCTAGGGTGAACTGGAATGGAGAAGTTTAAGTGAAACCTCAAAGGAAGGCACCTACCTCTTCACATGTACCACATACTTTGTGGCTATGTAGGTGAGTTTCCCAGTATTCCAGGTACAAGTCATATTGCCAGAGTATTCATGAATGACACAGGTCACCTCCTTAGGAGCATCTGGTGGATCTGCAACAGAACATGTCACTTAGCAGCCACCATTGGCCTTTATTATTTTTATAACAGCTGAATGTTTTAAAAGAGTTAGGTATTCTTTATTTCCCATTTACCCATGAGCCCCAAACAACCAGGACTTGACTGCCACAAGTCCATGTTTAAAGGTTTTATGTCTATGCATTCTATGGAATATTATCCAGTTGTCAAAAGAAAGGAAATTTCTACACATTACAACATGGGTGAGACTGCATGGCAATATGCTGGGTAAAATAAGACAAACACAAAAGGAAAAATATTGTATGATTATACTTATTGAAGTGCCTGGAATAGTCAGGTTCATGGAAACAGAAACTAGAAAGGCAGGGGCTGGGGAGAAGTGGAAATGGAGAGTTCCTGATTTCAATGAGGGCGGAGTTTCAACTTATAAGTGGAGACAGATAGAAGTGATTGTTTTACAACCTTGATTGCGTGACTGCGTTTAATGCCATGGAACCTGTATACTGTAACTGGCAAAAGGCATACATCATGTTATGTGTATTTTATCACTATCAGTGCAACAAATAGATTTTTTTTTATGTTTGATACTTATAGAATTTTGTTTTATGGCTCTTCGTCTACTCCTTCCTTCTATCCACTCTCAAACACACCATCTATTTTTTTTCCAGGTGGCTAAATTGCAGAGATCTTATGACTTTTTGTCTGCTAACATCTCTCTCCCTTAAGAATCAAGATGCCCCAGTCACTCACCTCCAACCTCGCTCCTGCTCTTATCTACCCAAAGGGGCTGCCCCCCACCTAGGCTGACTAATCAGAGAATTCCCCTTGAGAATAAGCACATGACTCAAGAGAACCAATCAGAATTCTCCAAGGGGCTTATTTTCTCTGGAGACATTGTAAAAGAAGTGATTTATATCTGCGTTCTTGATAATGCCATGTTGTCACAGCCAGTCTTCTTAACTGTGAATATAGGGAGTAGAAAAACTAGGAGAATTCAGACAACATTTATGGAAGAGCATCTGTAGTTTTCAGTCATACTATCCAACAATTAATAAACAAGATCTATACTTACAAAAAGAAATAACTACGAAACACCGAGCGCTAATTATACATCCACATTCCAGCCACAGGTTTTTTGTTTGTTTGTTTGTTTTAACTTGTATGTGGAACTATGAAACACTGCCAAGGATATATAACTGTGACGAGAATGGCCAGTGGTGGCATCCCATATGGGCAACAGTTTGAGTCCTGCCTACCCCACTGTGGTTCTATCTCCCTGCTAATGTGGCTGGGAAATAAGCCGAGGATGGTCAAGAGACTGGGGCCCTTGCACCCACATGGGAAATCCGGAACAAATTCCTGGCTCTTGGCGTTGTATAGCACCAGCCACTGAGCCTTTGGAGAGTGACCCAGAAGATGGAAGATTTCTCTTTTTCTCTTTCTCCCTCTCTTTTTTTTTGTTACTTAGCCAAAATTTATCAAATATACTTTGATATCACCTACATATTATTCTACACTACTTGCAGAATAACAAGTATATTAAAATGTTTCCTCATTGCAAATAAGAAAAATATAATCGAATACAATTTAAACCTGCCAAACTGGCAAAGATTTTGAGAAAGAGAAACGTGTATTATTGGTAATGGACTTGGGGAAGTCCTTTAATGAACTTCTGGTGGGAGCACCAATTAGTACAAGCGCTTTGGAGAGGACTTTATGCATCAGTCTTTTATTATTATTATTATTATTATTATTATTATTTATTGGAAAGGCAGATATACAGAGAGGAGAGACAGAGAGGAGAGACAGAGAGGAGAGACAGAGAGGAAGATATTCCGTCCGATGATTCACTCCCTAAGTGAGCACAACGGCCGATGCTACTATGCCGATCCAAAGCCAGGAGCCTCTTCCGGGTCTCCCACGCGGGTGCAGAGTCCCAAAGCTTTGGGCCGTCCTCGACTGCTTTCCCAGGCCACAGGCAGGGAGCTGGAAGGGAAGCGGGGCTGCCGGGATAGAACCGGCGCCCATATGGGATCCCGTGTGTGCAAGGCGAGGACCTTTAACCACTTGCGCCACCGCACCAGGCCCTATGCATCAGTCTTTAAACATGGAAATAATATCTCACAACCAAGCATGTTACAAATAGGAATACATCTTGAATTAAATGTTCACAGCGAAAGAGACATTCCCTTAAAGCATTGTTCATGATCATGAAAAATTAGAAACTATCTCAAAATGAAAAATAGGATTCAATAAGTTAAAATGCAATCTAAACTCACATTCAAGAAAAAATGCTGTAGAAGACAACTTTGGTACTATTTTGGACAACATTAGAAATATATTTAGCTAACTAATAAAGGAGTGAAACAAAATACTTTGCAGCTCAGAGAAAAAAAGAGATCGAAACCAGAAATATATATTCCAAATCATTGAAGAGAAATTATGGTAACAGTAAAATTCTGAAGTTATGAGATAATGGGCATTTCTTTTTTTTGCTGTTACAACTTTTAAAGCCTTCGATTATGGGTGGATATAGCTGAAAAAACATTTTTATTTCTTTTTTTTAAGATGTATTTTTTTATTGTAAAGTCAGATTTACAGTGAGAAGGAGAGATAGAGAAAAAGATCCTCCATCTGCTGGTTCACTCTCCAAGTGGTTACAACCACTAGAGCTGAGCTGAGCTGAAGCCGTCTCTGGGTCTCCCATGTGGGCAGAGGGTCCCGAAGCTTTGGGCTGACATCTACTACTTTCCCAGCCAGCAGCAGGGAGCTGGATGGGAAGTGGGCCAGCTGGGAGATGCTTATGTTACTTGAAAGTCAGAGTTACTAGAGAGGGAAAAGGAGAGAGAGAGAGAGAGAGAGAGAAATTTCCACCTGCTGTTTCATTGTCCAAATGCCTGCAACAGCCAGAGTCAGGCTCATCTGAAGCTAAGGGCCAGGAACTTCTTTTGGGTCTCCCATGAGGATGCAGGGGAGCCAGCACTTGGGCACTCCTCTGTTGCTTTCCTTAGCTACAAGCAGGGTGCTTGATGGAATATGGAGCAGCCAGGACTTGAAATGGCACCCATATGGAATGCTGGCACCTCCAGCAGAGAATTAGCCTGTGCACCCACCATGCCTGCCCCATGAAGTTGTTTTTAAGTCTAATTTCAGATAAGAAGTAGCATTGATTAGGCCACCACAAAAAATAATCCTCAGTCTTCTGGGTTCTGTGGTTACTCTACAGCCTTCTAGTTGAAGTGAGTGCTGAATGTGGTTAATTTGCAAATGATCAAAAGTATGACTATGTAAAAACACATACAAAGTAGCAAAATGTGAATGTTAATGTGAAGTGGCATAGAGATGGACCTGCCAAGTGATCAAGTGTAATCTTGATTGTTTGTGGTTACTTTAATTTCACATTTTCATTTTATCCCACAAATAATGTGACCTTGTTAGAACAAATATCCATGTATGTGCATTTAATCACTGATAAAACATCAAAGCAGTGCTTAAACTAGAAATTATAATAATATAGTTTATGTGTTATAAACTCCATATTAAAATACATTTGGTTATCTTTTCAGGGAAATCAATGACTCATTTATCTTCTACAATTTATGGATTGGCTTTAGTTTGAAAACGCAGAAACAATGCTTGTGTTCAAAGCAATACGGCCGGTTGATGGAGACCAACAATCCTGTGACCAATGCGGTCCAGTGAAAGCATGTGATTTCTAGAATGCCACAAACCTTCAAGAAACGTGTCTTGACCTACTTATGTAGGAAGTTTTGTTTGTGACACATATAGCTCCGGGCAGCTCATTCACCCTGAATCCGAGAGTCTGAGTAAATCTGTACATGATATGCTTTTATATTCATAACCAGAGCTCTGCACCAGGAGTTACCAAACATATGCAAAATGAATGTGAAGAGTGGAACTCTTTCTAAGCAGCCATCAGCAGAGAATGCATGTCTATCGAATTGTCTTAGAAGGGATTTAAAGTCATCATTCTCTGATACGCAGTTTTACCTGGTATTAGCTTAAAAGGCAGAGGCTCCTGAGCCAACAATGGCAAGGATGTTTGGAGTTATCAATCACACAGCTGTCACACAGGGAAGGAGTTTTCAACAAAAGTCATAAGGGATCTCTGGTTTGGACAGCGCTCCAGTGCTAAATCGTAACAAATGAAATCAAAATGGGATCACTTATGCCAAGTGCTACACGATCACATTGAAACATTAAGGAAGCAGGTAAAGCAAACTAACAGGAAAGACTAGTTTTTCTAGAAAACAGGAGATTTACAACCAGCAGTGGAAAGGGCTGAGGCAGCCTGAATTAAAGAGGTCTCTTCTGCTTTAACCATCACAGGGAATGTAATCTAATGTGAATCAATCTGCTTTTAAAAAACTTATTCTGGGTTCTAGCTTTTGAAAACCAACTGGACTGTCATGCCCATTATAAAACAAAATTTTGCTGGATTCAAGAATAGCAAAGAAAAGCAAATTAGATCTAAAACCCACTTTTATTGAAATTTTGTTTTCTGACAGATGTAATACTTTTTTGTTTTCTTTCCCCCTCTGGCTTCAATGAACAATTAATTACCTTTTTCCATAACTGTGAAAATTACTTATCTGTCTCTTCTCCCCATCCTCGCCCATGCCCAAAAGGATAACAAATAAACTAGGAGGGGTTTCAAAAATTCATGGAAATTGAGCTAAAACATAAGTTTATATTGGTGCATAGAGTTCTTAAAATGCATACTTTTTAAAAATAGGCATTTTCCACGCACTCTTGAAGACCTCTTGAGGGTTGGTTTTGTTTCCTGATGATGTGGACAAGCTAAGGAGATTTCATACATCAGATAAGATATCTACCTGTGGTTTAATTTCCACAATTTAGGGCAAGATGAGCATATTTAAGGCATATGCTTACCCACATTATTCTTGAACTCCAACACTTACTGCTTTCCTAACTCAGTTTCTACCACTTTCCATAAGCATGATCAGATGCCCAGCATGCAGTAGGACAATGGCCTCATTAGAGAATAGGAAGCACCAGGCTCTTCAGGCTGTCACTGGAACAACCAGCTACTGGTGGAACAGTGGCCTGGCTCACATGAGCGAAGGTCTGGAGAAAAGGAATAAGCAAGAATTCGAATCGGATTCTTGGTGGTTAAGGGGGAATGGCACATCACAAAAACTTGAAGCCTTTTGTCTCATTGGAAATGGGCCCAGAGGGTGCATAGAGTGAATTTCTAAGTTTAAGTAGAGCTGAACTTAACGTAGCCTTCATAATGATAGAAACAAGAATTTAATGTACACAATTATAGATCTTACCATAGTAATATGAATACTTTCAGAATGTTATGAACAGAAATTGTATTTAGTATATATTTTTAGGATGAACTTGACTAAGTTTCTTTTTAGTAGTTAAAGTATAAGCACAGTGATTTATAACTGGGGCAGTGAGATTAGAAGCAGAAGGTTATATTAGAATCCATGTTTTTATCAAAAAGATAGATTTTTAAGGATTTAGGCATTGCTATTGCACTTTAAAGCCTATAATACACATTCAAATAAGATGATTAATTTCTGCACTTCACACAACCAAATAGAATTTGCTTCACTTTTACATATGGTTAGAAAACTTACTCAAGGTCACACAGTTGCAACTAACATGTGGGGACTTTTTGGTTAGTTTTTGCAAACCCCTGAATCATGACCTCAAAATTTCTCAGATTAATCTGTGTCAAGGTTGATGCTATCAATGTACAAAACAAGCAAGAACCACAAGTTAAACAAAAAGATAAAAGCAGCAACATTCTAAGTTTGAAGGTTTTGGTCCTTATATGCACATCACACTTGACCAGGTTAGTAATGAAAAACTTGGCATCTTTTAAAAATTTGGAGAGTTCACATTTTAAAAGTTCCTATTTCTGTCTCTATTTGAAGAATGAGACCCTGTAGAAATCTTCATGCCCAGTCTGGGCAATGGCTGCTCCTTCAAGACCATTTGTGGGTTTTCTTACTGCACAGATTCCCCCAAACTCCTCTACTTGTGACAGTTCACCAACCTGGCCCTGGCTCTTCTATTGAATCAATCTGGAGCAAAATGTATCGTTTTGCCTCCATTTTTAGACAAGACTGGTAACGAGTTAATAGATAGATGAGCTTGTGTTTGCATTTTAAACGCCCCCAACACTTACATCCGGAAGAGATGTCCTCTCCACATATCAGGATCATCTTCCTTTGTCCAAGACATTCAGCAATGCAGTACATAGAGGCATGTGGTTCCATAAAGTTTGTATACTGAAGCTGTGCTGTTGTTTCATTAATCCTAGTGATTTGCAATTCTTCTTTGTTGGCATTTTTGTAAAAATGAAATGTCCTTGGTTGGCAATTCCTAATTACTGCTTGGCAATATACAGAGACATTCATACCCATCTTAAAGACTGTGGATGGTTCTACCCAGACGTGACCAGAGCAATTTATATTTGTAATACCTGAAAACAAACATGAGATAATGCATTTTTTGTGTAATGATAAAATAAAATTCAGAAAAAGGGAATGCAGCATTTAAAATTTATTCTTTTCTAGTAATTAATGATTTCATTGGAATAAGGTTTTAAGGTTGAGGTTGTTTTCTGCTGATTAATTTGTGAAAATGTGCTTTAGTCACACTTCTGCTGATATTCAGCAGTATAACTTAAGACCAATATGTTTTAAAGTTAGAGTTACACGCAAAGAGTGATAGACAGACAGGCACAGAGAGGGAATGAGATCTTCCATCTGCTGGTTCACTTGCCAGATGGCCACAATGTTAAGCTCTGAGTCAGTGCAAAACCAGGACCCAGTGGCTTCATCTGGGTTTCCCATGTGTTAGCAATGGCTTTACCAGCTATGTCACAATGATGGACCCGAGAGTGAGGCTTTAATCGTCCCCAAATGTCAAAAGATCAAATATAACTTTACCTGTCGAGCTAAAGTGGAGCATTGAGGAATTACAAAATTATATCATTTTCCAAACATACAATTAGAAGTAACCCTGAGCCCTAAGGAATCCTAATCTATGTCCTTAGCTACTCAACCACGCCTTCTTCCTCTTTTAGATAAAGGTTACTTTTATGAATTATGATCATAACAAATAAAACCATACCCTTGTTGATGACAAAATCCAGGTACTTGATAACTACCTAAATCCATCATTAATGCAGAAAATTTCAGGCTATGTTGTTAAGTAAAAATGCCAGTTGCAACAATGTATCTAGTATGGGCTAAGTGTTAGAAAGAAGTATCTTTTTCCTTTTCTGTGTCCACCTGTCTTTCAAATAAATGAAATAAATCCCAAAGAAATAAAAAGATAGGAATAGGAGCCAGTGTTGCAATCCAGAAGGGGCTTAATCACTACATGCATTGCTGGCTTCTTACATCAGCACCAGCTTCAGTCACAGCTGCTCTGCTGTCCACCCAGGGGCCTGATAATGCACCTGCAGGGACAGTCGACAGTAGCCTAGGTACTTGTTCTCCTGCCACTCATGTGGGAGACCTGCATGAAGTACTGGCCTTCTGGTTTGAGACTGACCCAGCCCCAGACATTGTGTATATTATTTGGGCAGTGGATCAGAACATAGGAGAGATCTCTCTTTTTCTCTCTACTGCTCTGCCTTTCAAATGAATAAAATAGAATTTAAAAAGAAGAGAAGCATATTGATAGTACATAATAGTACTACACACAGTGGCTGTGAGGAATAGAAGACAAGCATAAGCCTGGCATGTCGTGGCCATCACTAAGTGGTTTGTAGGAGTGAATTAAATTTAAACTTTCGGTAAGTTATTATGTAACAGTTGTAATAGGTAAAACATGTCAATTCAAAAATAAGCTCCTTTGTGGAAATATTCATTTATGAAATAAAAGGGCTGTCCAGAAGGAATATCTGAGAAAAGAATCTTGCTTTAGATATTTTAGCCTAACATATTCAAAATAAGAACCACTCAATATTCTACATGGTAAATAAAAGGGGATAAATATATGCAAAGTACCATACCTCCATGACACCAGCTAAAGAGGATATAAAGAGTTATGATCACATCCCACTGAATTGCGATCTGATTCATGCCTTAAAGCAGGGAAAAAAATTATCTTGTTTCTCTCTGGAAAAAATATTAGAATGTTCAAATTTTCATAGTTTAACAAGACAATAAAAAGCATTACATTTTTTTTTTTCTTAACAGCTGTTGATAGAAACCTTCCTAAAGAAGGAAAAGAGAAAGGGAAGAAGGAAGGGAGAAAACAAAGAAACAGAAATGTCACTGGTGTGTGAGAAGGGAAAGGTGGAGGACAAAACAAAGGGTGGAACTTCATGGCCACCAAAAATCACTATAAGACAAGCACTTCACGTAGCAGTTAGGATAAAGGTTACGATGCTCCCTTACCTCGCAGGGAGTGCCTCACTCAGACCCCAGTTCCACCACAATTCCTGCTTCCTCTCAAGTGTACCCTGAGAGGCAGCAAGTGATGGCTCAAGTCCCTGGAACCTTCATGGAACACCCAGGTTCAACTCCAGCCTCCTGGTTTGGCCTGACCCGGTTCCAGATTTTGAAGGCTTTGCTGCCTCTCACATAAACAATTAAACATTTTTTGACAAATCACAATGAATGGTCTTAGCAGAATTTTTGATTAAAATTGATAAAATATAAATTTATCCCAATCATCTTCTTGTTAGATTCATTTACTTTCTGCTCTAATGGCAAATTATTCTCTTGAAAAGAGTTACAAATTTTTGAGCTCAAGAAATAGGAATCTTTCAAGAACAAAATTAGGGGAAAACCAGAAATTTTAGAATTCCCAGAAAAATAGGATGCAAAGAAAATTGAAGTGAGACAAAAGCCTATGTGCCATCTTCAGCTAAAATTGTGGAAAGCTTTTGATCTCTGGTACCTCAAAGGAAATAGAATAGAAGCTTCAAACAGCAGTCTCATTAGTTTACAACTTGAGCTGCCTCGCTCAGTGAATCAGTTACTTACTCCCGAATAACTTACCAAATAAATAATCAACACGATTCCGTTAGTATATATTTTATCAGTTTAATAAAACCCGAGCCTTGAGAGCAATAATGATAATATGAACAATCCACAGCTCATCAAATAGCATCAAATATTTGAAAATATTTATAAACACCTGGGCACCCATGATCAGAAATATAACAAAGCTTTTCCTAATCGGTAAGTAGTAGAAGATCTTTCCTTTAAAAAGAAGAGATAAAACAAGTCCTAAAACGCTCTCAGTTATAAGTTAATAATGATGATTGCATATATCCTATAAGATGGCAGTAATGGTTACTGAAAGGCGTGTGCTGCCTAGCCATATTTCTGATGCAGCTTTCTCAGGCAATTTTCCAGAGAACTATAAGACCTTAGAGACAATTTGGCCCATGTGTTTCCAAAAGGAAATAAAACAGTCTACTTGGATGGTTGTGATCCCTTTACCTTTCAGCTGCTGGAAGCTCATTATTCCACGCAGACGCAGGAGGGTTCTCTCGGCTGTGTCATGTCTCTGTCCCCTCTGTGCTTGTCACTGATCGATTCAGATTTTCAGCTATGAGGCAGATGGAAATGTCAGCACAGCCCTGACCTACATTTACGATTCTTGAAGAGGAACTCAAACTGTCCAACGTGAAATGACTCGTCTCATATCACTATTTGGGAAAACCCAGATAACTGAAAGTGAGTTGCTTTGTCAGCATTTTCTTCCTCAGTTTCATTTAAAATTATATGTCTTATCCAAGAATGCACACAGATATTTGTCAAAGTTTTTGACACCAAAATAGATTTAGTTTTAATTTGCAACTAATGCTGGTATTAATTTTGCCAATTTATTTATATTGAAATTTTTTCAGCTTTGTCTTATAAGAAAGAACATTATAAAATTATATAGTCTTATGGTCTACCCAAGATTATTTAGTATACACATATTTTGTAATGTGGTTACTATAGTCAGGTTAGTTAATGCATTCAAGCTTAATCTAGTTATCCATTGTTCTATTAGATTGTACAATGAAAACATTTAAAGAAATGTCAGGTATACAGCTCTGTGTTACCTAGTCACCATAATGTATATCATAGCCCCTGAATTTATTTAGCTTTTTTTGAAGTTTTACTTTTTATTATTATCATTTTATGATACAGTCCCATAGGTCTTGGGATTTGCCTTACCCACTCCCCAATTCCCTCCCTGCTCACTGAGTTCCCCTATATCATTACCATAGTACAATTCTTCATACGCAGTCATATGTCCATTATTGTGGGCATCGACAATGGCAGAGTGTAACACCCAATTGTCAAGATATAGTAAAAAGTTCCATTGGGAGTCCATCTTTGGTCTGGAAGTAGAGATGCATACTACATTTAATCTTCACATCTGGATATAATAGTCTCCATTACACAGTTACTATATATCCCCTTAAATGAAAACCACAAAAACAAAATCAACAACAAAGGAAAAATAGAAACTTACAATGCCATGAAGTTAAATAGCATGCTATTAGATATGATAGTCTCATTTACACTTAATATACATCCCCTTGAATGAAAGTCACAAAACAGAATCAACAACAGGAAGAAAAACAAAAGAAAAAAATCATCATGAAGTTAAATAACATGCTACTGAATGACTAATGTGAAGCTGAAGAAATGAAAAAGTAAATCAAGAACCTTCTTGAAAAAAGTAATGCTACTGTATGATCTATGAGTCATTGAAGAATTTAATCAGAAGAGTTTTGAAGAGATGAAACTAACAAAAAAAAATCAAAATTCATGAGATACAGTTTCCACTGATCTTTGTTGGTAAAATGTGTCTTCTGCAGGCAACAAATAGATGGATTTTGCTTTTAATACAGTCTACTGTATGGTGCTTGATTGATGAGTTTAAGTCATTTACATTCAGGGTTAATACGAATGGGTGGTAATTTGGTCCTGCCATTTTGGCAATGGGTTGTTTCTTCTGTTGTTACTTTACTGGGATATTCTTCACATTTGTATTTGGTTTTGGTGGGCGCTATTCCTTTTCTCTGTCAAGAGAACATCTTTAAGTATTCTTGGTAGGGCAGGTTTAGATGAGGCATATTATTTTAACTTTTCTTTACTGTGGATGAATTTTATTTCATTTTCAAAGACAAAGGAAAGTTTTGCTGAGTATGTTATCCTGGGCCAACAATTTTTTGCTTTTAGAATCTGAAATATGTCACTCCATTCTCTTCTTGCCTGGAGAGTCTCCTGTGAGAGGTCTCTTGTGAGTTTGACATTCCTTTATATGTCTATTGATTTTTTTCACATGTACATTTAAGAATCTTTTCCTTATGTTCAACTGACAAGAGCTTGATTACCATGTGTCGTGGTGAAGTTTGGTTTTGTTCAACCTTGTTGGTAGTTCTATGCCCCTCCGGGATGTTGTTTCCCAATTCTTTCTCTAGATTAGGGAAATTTTCCCTTATTATTTCATTAAATACATTTATAAGCCAAGTTTATCTTCTGCACCTTCTGAGACTCTCATAACTCTTATATTTGGCCTCTTAATAATGTCTTTCAATTCTTGAATACTCTTGGGCCTGATCTAGCTCTGCTTCCAGTTTTTTGTTTGTTTCCCCCTGGAGACAGGAAATATCTTCCAATCCTGAGATTCTTTCTTCTGCTTGCTTCATTCTATTTTGGAGACTCTCCACTGTACTTCTATTTTGCTCCACTATGTTCTTCATTTCTGATATATCATCTTTCATTTGATTCATTTCCAGTGTGACATTCCTTAAATTCCTTGAACACTTACTTTACATGCTTCTCATTATTGATAAGAAGCTTTATACAAAATATTTTGAATTCTGTATCCCCCATTTTCTTGATGTGTTCCTCAGTTAACTCTGAGGTTGGCAAAGGCTTTTGCTCCTTTGTAGGGGAGTCTTCAGCAGTCATCATTGTGCCTTTCCCTCTTCTTTTGCTCTTGATCATTGCACTTCCAGTTTTCAGATTCTTCTTCTTAGGGCAGGTTTCTAAGCTGTGTCACTCACAGGTCTACAGTTTGATTTTACTTATTGCAGTTGGTACATAGCTCTTTGTTTGCACTCACTTGTGTCAGTCCCTCCAGGGAGGTCTAGGCCTGAGTTCTTATGCTAGATTTCCATCATGTTCTCTGTAGCCTCAGCTGCTTGCTCATCACTCTCCACCTCCTGTGATACCATGCTGAGGCTGCACTATTGTCTGTGCAACCTTTCTCCCACTACTGTTAGAGCAGGTCCCAGGATTAGGGAGACATCAGGTGTCTTAAATAGCTAGGTTGTTGGTGGTGCTGATCTTGCCAGAGCCTGTTGGCTATTAGGTCTGAGGGTCACATGGACCTATTTTGACCCACACAATGCTGTAATCAGTATTATTTTCCTGTGGTACCAGTGCAATGCACTGAGCTTTGTGAGTTCACTCCCAGTTCAACACATGTGCAGCTCACTGTTGTCCCTGCAGTCTTAAAGCCTTTGCCACACCATGCAATATGGCATCTGATGTGCCACTACTAGAGTTCTTGATCTACTGGCCATCAGATCTAAGGGCTACCCATGCCTCTCTACCCATGCTACCACGTTCTTGTAGTTCAATGTGCCAGAAATGAGTTAACTCCCAGTTCAGTGCACATGCAGTACTGTCCATAACCCTTGCCTCCTTAAACAAAATCAGCCCCATTCAGCTCTAGAGGGTGGACTGGGTTGTAAAATCCACCCTGTTCCCACACTGCCCATCTGGGACCTGCTGCTTTGTCTCTGCCCCTGGTCAAATCAAACAGATCAGCAGGATGGGCAATTCTTTGTTTGGGTTCACCTCCTGAGTTCTGGGTGAACACCCCATCCCACCTTGTTGCTGGTGGAGTTCCAGCTGCTGCTGCAGTTCAGATCTCCACATGCTGACTGCTGTTGGGGTATTAGTCACTGCAACACCACACCATTGTGTCTGCTGCTTTCCTGTGTCTCAGTCTTCAGGTGCCCCTCTGCTGTTGTTCTGTTTTCTCCTATTTCCTGGAATGTGCCCTCTCTGCTTCACACTGGCTTGTTTCTCTGTCCATTTAAATGTATCTTTACCCTATCCCTTATCTTGATTCTCTGGAAAGTCAGGTTTACAGAGAGAAGGAGAGACAGAAAGATTTTCCATCCACTGGTTTCACTCCTAAGTGGCCGCAATGACCAGAACTAAGCTGATCTTAAGCCCAGAGCCAGGAGCTTCTTTTGGGTATCCCAAGTGGGTACGGGATCCCAAGGCTTTGTGTCATCCCATCCTGCTCTCCTTGGCCACAAGCAGGGACTGTGCATGGAAGTGGAGCCGCCCGGACACAAAGTGGTGTCCACGTGTGATCCCTCTGTATCCAAGACGAGGATTTTAGCCATTAGGGTATTACACTGGGCCCAAAGTTAGGGAAATTTTAGTTCATTATTCATTGAATACCTCTTTCAGCCCAGCTTCTTTTTCATGCCTTCATGGAGTCCTATGACCCATATATTTAGCCATTTTATAGTGTAATTATTTCTTGGATGATTTTCTTAGCTTTACAATTCTTCTTCTAATTTTTGAATGTATAACTATTTTGGACATATCATCTTTCAGTTCTGAAATTGTTATTTCTGCCTCGCTTATTCTATTATTGAAAGTTTCCAATGTGTTTCTAAAATGTGTTAATGTGTTCCTTAATTTTAATAATTCAGCTTGATTTTACTTCAATATTACGTTTTTTATGTTACGTAATCTTTGTACTCCTTAAAGTCATGCATGTGCCTCTTGTTATTTATATAAGTTTAATTAGAAATTTTATGAATTCTATGGGCCCGGTGCGGTGGCGCAAGTGGTTAAGGTCCTTGCGTTGCACACATGGGATCCCATATGGGCGCCGGTTCTATACCGGCAGCCCCGCTTCCCTTCCAGCTCCCTGCCTGTGGCCCAGGAGAGCAGTTGAGGACGGCCCAGGGCTTTGGGACCCTGCACCCGCGTGGGAGACCCGGAAGAGGCCCCTGGCTTCAGATCTGCATAGCATCGGCCCGTTGCGCTCACTTGGGGAGTGAATCATCGGACGGAAGATCTTCCTCTCTGTCTCTCCTCTCTGTATGTCTGCCTTTCCAATAAAAACATAATACAAATAAATCTTTTACAAAAAAGAAATGTTATGAATTCTTTTTCAGGTAATTCTGCCATGTGTGGTTCCTTTACTTCCAGGTTGACTCCTGTTCCTTGGCCATGACGGTGGTATCCTTGCCATTCATGGTGCTCAGCTGCCTCTCTTGGCTTTTGGTCATTCCAAGTTGGCTTGTTGGGTCTTCTGCTTTGATGAGTTTTGCCTTTGAGCAGTGTTGCTGCTTTGTTTCTTTTAAAGGGAGTTCTTTGGTGTTCTAGGGTTACTCTTTTTAACACCAGCCTGTTTCTTGTCTTCCACCTCCCTTTAGTTGTGGACATTGTTGAAGTGTCTTGGTGCCCAGATAGGGAACCACAATCCTGTCTGTGCTGCTCCCAATGGATCTAGATTGGGCCCATTTATTCTCCTCCACCCCTATTCACAGACTCTCGTATGTCCTTGTGCCCTGAGTCTGCACCCACCACTTTCTGGCTGAGGCCTGAAGATTATTTCTGCCAGAGTTTCTGCCTCGCCTTGGTTCCTGTTTCCTTGAGAGGCTGTTAGAAAGAGGCTGTTGTGAAACATGCTTGTGGTAACTGCCTGCAACGATGTTTCAGGAGGGGTTGATTTTCAGCTCCTTGCTGTGTTCCCTGGATTCGTTTTCTCCCCAATGGTCTTTGTGTCCTGTTGTGGCATGTCTGTGTTGGCTTGGCAGCACTCAGTAGCTAAGACAGTCTCACTCAGGCTTAGCCTCCACTTGCTGAATTGGGGTTCGTGGTGTACAGCAGTGGCATCTTGCCACATACTCAGTCCGTAGGTTGATTTGGGACTTCGGCTCTTCTCTGCATGATTTAAGCTGCCACTTGTTTTGCTTTGCTTTGTTTTTTTCTTTCTTTCTTTTTTCCCCCTCCTTCAAAATGGCCTCCATCAGACTCTGACTGCCAACTCCCAGTGCTGGTCAAAAGTAACTGAGTGTACACTGCACCCAAAGGAACCTGACTGGTCAGTCTCCGCTTGTGTCCAAACACTGATTCTACCAGTCCCACTGCAACACCTCTTTGCTCACCCGGTGATCTCTGGCTGTTTTCCCATCACAGTAGTCTTACTATGGCAGACATCTCTGAGTAATACCTGTGCTCCCTGGTGATCCACATCATATCTCCTTCCATCCACAGACCACCTGCAGCCTCTGTCAGTCTGTGTGGTGGTTCCCTGCTGCCCTGCTTCCACCATAAATTCTGCTGCCTCATGCTGGTCAGGACACCCTCTGTACTTGGTTTCAGAAAAAAATTTTTTAACCAAGTTGTGAGACCAACTTAAGCTGGAAAGCAAGTATAAAGATGGAGCATTTTGTTGGTTAGTAGGAAAGAAAAGCCAGCTCTGGATTTAAGGACACATACAAGACTAGGTGACTGGAGTTGCCTCAGACCAGTGTTAGACATACGGGAAGGATAAATAGCTCCAAGAGGCCCCAACTCAGAGCTACTTCTTTGTTCTGTGAGAAATACTTGATGTTTTACTTATATATCCCCTAACACAAGAGAAATGGATCCCTCTTTCAATTCTCAGCCATATTCACTAGAATTTCTTAGCTCTCCTTTCTAACAAACTGTGTTTTTTTTCCTTTTTTCTGAAAGTGCCCTCTGTTGTGCTCCTCTGCTTCAAACTTTGTTGCAAATCGAGCAAGTTCCTGGGGTTCACCTCCGTTGTTACACCAGGGATGTTGCATTTTTGCTTAGTGACATTGACCTGCCCTTCTGGGAGATTTGTCTTGTCTCAGGACCCAGATGTTCTAAGTGATGGGCAGCAGATAATAAACAGAAGAGGGAATAAACTTCTGAATCCCTGAACAGAAATTTAATGACTGGGTGAAGAGAAGCAAAACCTACCATCTTTGTATGGGAAAGTGTTACGACAGCTTCAGTGTTTTTAGGAGGCCTGTTTGACAGCTGGTAATCTCGTTAGAGAAACGGACTAGGACACTAGCCCTCAATGGCAGCTTACATGGTAGGTACACTATTCTTAGATCCCAGTGTTTCTTTGAAGTGATTGTAGTGAGGGAGAGAGTCTAAATACCAGAGGAATGTAGAACTCACAAGCCATGCATTAGCGGTACCACTGATTATGTAGATCCCATTAGGAAGACATGATCTAGAAGACTTAAAACTATGTGCCTCAAAGATCTAGTAGCTTGGTGTGGAATGGAGAGCCAGATATATGGAAAGACAGGAAGAATGGTTGATGGGTGGTTGGATGAGGGGGGATGGTTTGAAGCAGAGAATATAGTATCAGCTACCTAAAGAGGCCAAAAGAAATTCCTCTAATATATAGCATGCTCAGGAAAGATGCCTTCCACAAACTGCATGATTCTTGGTAGGCAGGATGCCATGGGGCAGCCCCATCTCTTTCTACACTTTAGTACAAAGCAGGTGCTTCAGTTAGAAAACTTACTGTACTAACGTGGGTGAAGTGTGGCTGCATCTCTGCCCCAGACAAGAAACAAATTCCCCCTCTTTCTTTCACAGTGGACCAGCATGACAGAACCACCATTAGAAAGACAGTTTTAAAAGAGAGGCAACAATGTGAGCGGACTCTCACAAGCAGATGAGAGAAGAAAAGACCAAGATGGCTACAGGTACAGTGAAGCAACTCCCATGTCCTACATACCAAAGGCTTCATCCCAGAGAAGTCCATTCCTCTGTCCAAGACACTACAGACTGTGTGCAATAGGAGCCAGGACTTGTTTTGATATCTGATTGGATTTCCTGTCGTAAGGGCCTGGTAAAGAGATTACATGTTCACTGAAGGCCCATCTTGGAACTGTGATCATGTTAACAGTGTCTTAGGACTCCGAAATAGCAAAGAAGATTAAAGACCAAAATATAAAAAACAATAAAGTGATCAAGGGAAGGTATAAACAGAGCAGAGAAGAATATGCAGCTGTCTTAGGCTCACACTTTTGTAAGCCTCATCCTTGAGTGGAAACTCCTAGAGCATGACATTGCAGTGATTTGAGTCCACTGATGCAGGATTGATTTCTTGTCTATTTGACTCTGGTATTTATGACTCTGAACTAGCTTTCATGGTACCAGCATCCTCGCTTTGGACTTTGTCTCCTGCTACTCCAATGGGTGTATATAGCACTCCGCCCAACCCACTGTACTTTACCAGTGGGTCTCAACTCACTGCCTAGGCTTCCCTACCTTTCAACACTCACAACTCTGAGTAATTTTAAGTACAGTTGTTAAAAAGGTAATGAAAACGGTCTTTGCAGAAAAAATTCTCAAAATATTAAACTTGCTATTCAAATTTATAAATGACCTTGAATTATACATTTTAATTAGCTTGAAAATATTTCTCATCATTCTTCAAAAATGACAGATAAATGAGGTGTCACTTCATTGTATCAATTTTCTCAACCACTGAACTGACAATCCCATTATTCATAAAGAGGCTTTCAGATTCTTTGAAGATAAATGAAACTCTACTGTGCTTTGGACTCGTCCAAAGGATGGTTCCTGCTCTACACATTTGCCCTATTCGTCTAGTGGTTCATTCAGCTGTGCTGGAGGAAAGGTTGCTATAGATGGAATCATCACCATTTCCCAGGAGGTGTACATTAAAGACCAACTTTTGTCATTGTCTATGAATTTCTTCAGTACTTGAAAATGCTGAGAAGTGGAGGTGAACTCAAAACTTTTTGGTAGAAAAGTCTAGCTCATAAACTGTATGCATACTTCTTAGGAAGTTGGTTTGCAGATTCTCAACTTCCATACATGCCTTTCCTGAATTTGATTTCTCTGAGTCCATGGTTGTCATTCTCTCAACTCATAAAGAACAGCATCCCTGCATCCAAAATCTCTGTCTTGTGCACCACCCAGGAATAAATCACTCCAGAGCACTAAACAGATGGGCAAATGGAAACATTGTGTTCAGGGGCACTTCCTTGGATAAATAATCAAGGCACTTTAATCCTGCCTTACATATTCTTTAGAAAAGCGAAGTTACTAAAATACTTGTATTTCAGTTCACATTGGGCTACTACAAATTGTAGCCATTGCAGAGTTCTAAAAAGGATCAATTTTGAATAATCTGACCTAGAAGCAATGTGTGAGGCTTTCTAAGCTGCCCTCTGAAAAGTTCGTACAGTCTTGATCCTTGATTCTGATGAAACATGATGTCCTGCAAATGAAACAAGAGAATGTCCTCAAACTCCATGCATCAGAAACCCCCATAAGTAGCATCAACCTTGACTTCCAAGTGGAACAAGATGTCTACAAAGGAAAGATTATGGTGCCTACATAACAAACTCAAAAAGGACCTGGGAGAACCTTCTACTGGTGGTTCATGCAATTGTCACCATTTAAAACCTTGCTGATGGCAGTGTCATATCTTCCAGAACACTGGACAGAGAAGTCTGTGCTGAGATTTGCAGCTCCATTTGAACTGCTTCTATTGCTGCTGGCTGCTTCATGCCTGGAACCATCACTAACTAGATCCAGGTAGCCTTCTGGGAACTTCATCTTCTGACTCATGCTGCAGGGCTGGTCACCAATCTCCCATGGAGTATCTTATCTGAGACTGCCTACCATGGCCCTGTGTGACACAGACTCTGCTATGAAGACAGTACACCTCATGTAACAAGGAAGATCACTTAATGGGTTCAATGTGATGGATGCTGGCTCCAGAAATTCTGCACATATGTGGTACCATCTCCCTTGAATCTCCATGGCTAGGTCATCCTTGAACTCTTCTCAGCAGAGGTCCTGAAGAGATGGAAAAAGAAGAGAAGTTTGGGCCTGGCATGATAGTCTAGCGGCTAAAGTCCTCGCCTTGCACATGCTGGGGCTGCACTGGGGTGCCGGTTCTAATCCTGAGAGCGTCATGTCCCATCCAGCTCTCTGCTTGTGTCCTGGGAAAGTGGTCAAGAATGACCCTGCACCCGCATTGGAGACCTGGAAGAGGCTTCTGGCTTCAAATTGGCTCAGTTCCGGCTGTTGCAACCACTTGGGGAGTGAATCAACAGATGGAAGATTTTCCTCTCTGTCTCTCCTCCTCTCTGTATATCTGACTTTGCATTAAAAATAAAATAAACCTTAAAAAAAAAAACAGAAAAGCAGGTTGTTGAAAAAAGTCATGACCAAAGAGGAATTTCAGGGTGACTGGGCTGCCCTAGCTCCTGAGTTGATTACTGTGCAGTCTAGAGCTGCAGCCTGGTCTGAAGACATGCAGATGCCCTCTGTACCTACTGCTGAGTACGGGAGCACCCAGCCTGCCATGAAAGCTGGCTGCTGCTCCCGCTTCTTGGGAGTAACCACTGAGTGGTTAAGGTGCTCTTAGGTGTCTTAAGCCAGATGGAAATGAGATAAGCAGAAATAAATACTAGTATCTGTTTCCTTTTAAAAAAAATTTATTTGTTTATTTACTATTGGAAAGGCAGATTCACAGAGAGAGAGAGAGAGAAAGAGAGAGAGATGGCTCTTCCATTGTCCAGTTCATTCCCCAAATCATGCAACAGCTGAATCAGAGCTGAGCTAGTCCAACCCAGGAACCTGGAGTTTCTCCTGGGTCTCCCATTCAGGTGCAGGGTCCCAAGGGTTTAGACCATCCTCTACTGCTTCCCCAGGCAATAAGCAGAGAACTGGATGGAAAGTGGCACAGCTGGGGCACAAACTGACACTCATGTAAGATGCCAGTGCTTGCAGGTGGAAGGTTAGCCAATTGAGCCATTGTACTGGCCAAAACACTAGTTTCTTTAAAGGAGAAGAAGACAAAGAAGAAGAAGAAGAAAGCAATATTTCAATCTTACAAATTATTAATTACAAATTTGAATCTATTAACATTTATCTCTTTTCTGTACCCACTGGATAAAATTCAGTTGAAAAATTTTGCTTAATATTTTAGATGTTAACTTAAGACTATGCAAGAAAAGTGTGCAGGTTTCAAAACTCCTTTTAAGTGTATTCAAGGAAAAATTTTTAAATACCACAGCATTAGAGGTCATTGTGCAAGCCAAACTAAAAAGTGTGTGTTAAAAACATACTTCAAAAATCCACAGTGGTTCTTTAAAATTATAGAATAATTACTATTTTTCCCTTCAATTTTTCTATAACTATATTTTTTAGGATGATGTACATACATGATAATTAAAATGTTTTAAAAATACAAAAAACTTTGAAGGACAAAAAACCTTTTGATTGTCAAAAATATAATAAAAAATGGAAAAGTTATCTGGACAATAAGATGCTGGACTCTATTCTTGGTATATGTATGCAAAGAAAGCATCTTAACTTAATTTGAACTATAATACTACAACAAGGTGGAGGAATCCACCATGGGGGGAGGGCACAGGGAGGGGTTGAGGGAATCCCAGAGCCTATAAAACTGTGTCACATAATGAGACATAATTAATAAAAATATAATAATAGTAAAAAAGTTTTTTCTTTTTTATTTACATCTTTTTTTATTGCATTTCATTTTATGACAACGTTTCATAGGCTCTCATGTTCCCCCTTTCCCTCCCTGTGCCCTTCCCCCATGGTGGATTGCTCCACCTTATTGCAGTATTACAGTTCAAATCTAGTCTTGTTTCTTTCAATGCAAGCATGTGCCTTGCGTATTGTCCAGTATCTTATTGCCCAGCTGAATTCAACAGTTTCTTGGGGAGACCAACTCTGGTTTAGAGTTATAGCTGGCAGATTATCATTCCAACCAATTTTAGATGCCATAGCATAACATCAACAACAGTTTCCAACATTATGGGGTTAATTAACATTGCATTGAGTGACTGATATGTTAGAGAATGTGATTTCTTAACCACATCCTGAGACTAATTCACTAACGTTTCAATTATAGTTTGTATACAACTGGCTTCTATCTACCTTAAATTGGCTATAGGATACCATTCAGCTATCTCATGTCTATTTTCATTTTAGTATTTACCAGGTTATTGTGTTGAAGCATAATTTTTACTGAACTTGGCAGATTTTAGGATAGTCTGGCTTATACCTTTAGCCCAGCATGTGACACCCATTGAGGCATAGAACACTGTTGGGAGGGGTGTGCAGAGAAATCCTCCGTACCCTAGTTAGGAGTTGTTTATTTTCACATCCTACCAAGTAAGGTATGTGTGAGTCCCTACTGATCGTTTTCTGTCTAATTCTAAGTTTTCCTTGTTGTTCTCTGTCTACTTTAATTTTTTAAAAAAAGTTTTTAGAAAAGGCTTTTGATTAGAGGCTCTTCCGTTGTTAGTTCTGGAATTTCAGACAGTAGAAGAGAATCATGGCTAGATCTACTGATACACATGTTTCATTTACGTAAACTCAATCATAACAGAGATGAAAAGTTTTTGTCCATTAAAACACTATTTTTTTGCCCTTTTCCCTTTAAAACAGACACTGAGCTTTCAGAGACTCAAACAGAAAACCTATGGTAGGTGTTTGGTGCAGTTATTAGAATTCCCCCTTGAAACATCCGTATCACACACTGGGATTCCTGGGTTCAAGGCCCAGCTTTGTTTCCATGCCAGTTTCCTGCTAGTGCTAACTTGGGAGGCAGCAGACTAAGGCTCAGGTGCTTGGGTCCTTCCCGTGCATGTGGGTGACCTGATTGAATTCTGGGCTGCTAGCATCAGCACTCCCTGCCCTGCCACTGTGGGTGTTTGGGGGAGTGAACAGGTGGATGGATGATTCTCTCTCTCTCTCTCTCTCTCTCTCTCTCTCTCTCTGTCAGTCTATCTCTCTGCCTTTAAAATAAATGAAAATAAGCTGAAAGATTTTTCAAGATTGGATCATAAGTATAATAACAGTGTTTTTTTTTAATCATTGACTTTGATGCAAAATTTGCTTCAAATGATACAAAATACTAGAAGAAGCAGTTTTCTCTATCTGCTCACTGCTATCAATTCTCAAGGAATAATCTTAGGAAGTCTTTTATAATGTCAAAAATATTTTTAGAGAATACCCAGTTAAAGGAAAACAGAACTCAGAACGATCCTGATGCACACCCACCCTCCTCTTTCTTTTCTTTCTTCCTTTTTTTCCTTTTTTTGCAGGCCCTTCTGTTAATGTAGGCTTCTTGCAAGGGTAGTTTTAGTCTGTTCAAATCACCAAAGATGCCCATAAGATGGTTTAATTTGTGGGGCCATTCATGCACGCCTTTCTGAAGATTCAGTTTCTGCCAGGCAGATTCAATGGAGGAGTCAAGGGCCTGCTTGCACACGACATCAAATAGCTCCATCACTACATCTCAGTTCCTTGAAAGGCTGAGTAAAATCTGAATGAGAATTTAGAGGGCTTCAGGAAATGTGACTGACAATTGGAAAAATCATCTGATTTTTTTCTTCTGTTTTTAAAACATACTCAAGGTTTGTCTCTGCTCACTTTTGCTGGTATTAGAGACTACACGCTCAGGACATTTTATTATTGCTCCATTATTTAGGAATTTTAAGCTTCTCTAAATGACACTTCAGCTCGGTGGGGAGATAAATGCAGGAAAGTTGGAAAATTCAATATGTAAGAATGCATGTATGCAAACAGCACCATCCAAGTGATATATGCTTATAAGCAGTTATAGGAGGGGACTGAGCCGCCACAGCCTCATATCTACTCCTGGTAGGCCTCAACCCACGCCCTGTGGGTCACATGGCATGTAGATTACTACAGCTTTACACACACTAGCCTCAATGTAAAATGTCATACCCAGAAAATCAGTTTTATTTTTCCTAATGCATGTTAAACTAATACATGACTATTAATGAACATGTTGATTTATACATCATGTAAAATTAGCCATTTACCACCAGAATGACATACTAAAACTAATTATAGAACGTTACTATGTAAAAGATATCAGTAGCTGTGGGCAGATCTCAAGTAAGTCTCAGCTGGAGGTGCGGGTGCTTGTCTCTTTCCAGCTGCACGGTTGTAGCAGGGGGAACTTGGGCAGTGTGACCTGGGCACCAATAATGCTGGGCAAAGCCCTCAGGCATCCTGGCAGTGTGCGCTGGGAACTCGGGGATGTGAAGTTACAGGTAGTCTGTGGGATGGCACAGGTAGGGACAAGCAGGGACCTGAGGGTTCATGTCTGGGTGAAGAAAGATTTCTCTGGGACTTCCATGGACAAGGCTACTTTATCTGAAGGGCTAGAGCATGGAACCCACCAGTGAGAGTAAGAAAAGGGAATGCTTACTGTGAGGCTGGGGCATGAGGTAGACAAATATGTCAGTGAATCAGGCCTGGGGCGAAGTATGTGAGCTCACCCATGTGAAACAGCAATCTCCATTAGCACGCACAAGATCTGTGGTTGAAATTAGTCCTGGTTGAAGAGCTAAGGGTACGCCCTGGCTGGGTTGAAATTCCTACTGGTGAGCACGAGAGCCAGAACTGGGGCACTGTGCTGGGCTGGACATGGCTGCAATCTCCCTTCTGGGGAGTGTCAGACTGGGCTAGACTCCAGCACCTACTGGTACTCATGAGGGTCAGGGTTGGTGTAGAACAGGCTGGGCTAGATCTTGGCTCCCCCTGAACCATGTGAAAGCTGTGTCTGGGCACGGAACAGCTGTGGCTGGGCTGCAACACCCAACAGTAAGAATTGGAAAGGGTATAGGCCAGTTGGGAAGGACCCCATTCCTACCAGGACAAGCCACATCTGGTCCCTGTATTTATACAAACATATGGAAAAAGGCATGATAAAAAAGTGAAAGAATTGTACATATATATGTTTTTAATACTTAAATATACTTTAAATACATTTTTCTTTAAAGATATATTTATTTTTATTGAAAAGGTAAATTTACAGAGAGAAGGAGAGACTCAAAGGTCTTCTATCCACTGGTTCACCGCCCCCACCCCCCAGATGGCTGCAAAGGCCAGACCTGAGCTAATCTGAAGTCAGGAGCTTATTCCAGGTCTCTTACGTGGGTGAGGGTCCAACCCTCATCAGCTTTCCCAGGTCACAGGAAAGGAGCTAGATGGGAAGTGGAGCACCTGGGACACAAATTGGTGCCCATATGGGATCCTGGTAGTTGCAAATAAGGACTATAGCCACTGAGCCATTGTTCTCGGCCCAGGGAAATATATTTTCAAAAAACTAGAGGACATCATGCTAAGTGAAACAATCCAATTACAAGAAGACAAAAACTAAGTAATTCCAAGGATGCAGGATATCTCAAGGTATCAACGCAGCCTTTAGAAACAGAAAGTAGAAGAGCAGTTACCAGAGGACAGGAGGAAGGAGAAAGCGAAGTCAACTCTTGAGTTGGCAGGGTGTTTCAGTTGCGCAGATGAAAATTTCAAGAGACCATTGCATATCAATGAGCTGTTTTCTTTTGCATTGTGTGTTACATGTGTTTTGTCACAACAACAAAAATTAAGTGTGTGTGTGTGTGTGAACATACATTGAATCTGGGATGCCAAACCAAATCAAAATAGTTGCAGCAAAAGAGGAAGCGTTTATGGGTTCATTGAACCCAAGAATCACTGTTGCAGCAAAGCTTTACAACAGCAACTGTAAAGTGCCCCTAGGTGTCGCCCTCTGCTTCTTGACTTGGACTTTTTTCTCATTGTAAATCTGCTTCCCCTGTGGCTCCTTAACTATTACCAGGGTGAAAACTTCAGACTTTCTACAGTTCATGAGTGCCTCATGTTCATGAGTAGACGTGGGGACTCAGCTGTCATGAACCTGGTCAGTGGTATATCTCTCCTAAGAGAAAAACAAAGGTGTGGGAAGGGACAGTAGTAGGGTTGAAGAATATGAACACTTCTAGACCTCTTAAGCCACGTGAGTGAAGTATTGGGGGACAAGGGAGAAATGCACCCTCTTTAAAGAGCACCAAAGATGAGGGATGGAAACTTTTCATCAATGCTGGATGACTTAAAAAGAATTGGATGTTTTCTAAACCAAATATGATAGATGTACAGGAGAGGTGAGAGAGAAGAATCTTTCAAAGAAAAGGTCTAGCCTCTTCTCTTGGCAGCTGGGAAGGATCTCCAATGGGAGTGTCATTGTTTGCCTGGGGATTCTGAGTTACACTACATGGGCTATCTCTGTGATATGGGATGAGGAGCTGAAAACATTCCATAGGCTTAAGGTGGTTCCTGGCCACTTCTCAGAGGCCCAGAATGGGACTTTAGATGAGGGATTTGGTTTTTGTTTTGTTTTTCCTTCTATTTTATTTTTAATTTTATGGTATAACTCCATAGGCTCTGGGATTTCCTTTACTCCCTCCCCAAGTTCCCTTCCCTCAGTTTATTTCCCCCATATTATTACAACAGTATAGTCCTTCACAAGCAGTCATAGGTCTGTAATTCTTCTATATAAGTGTATCCTGATATCGCCAGTATAGACGATGAGGGCTTTGAATCACACGGTATATGACAACCAGGAGACTAATGAACCCTATGGGTAGTCATTGATAGTTATGTAATGAAACTTTACAAAAGTCCTAAGCACGGAACTTGTTGCTAGTATTCTGAGTGTCTCGTCATACAATAGTTGGGGAGTGATCTGTCCTGGGATGAGGACAATACAAGCTCCACAAATTTATTTCTCCTAGACTCTGAACTCTATTCTATGTGCTCATTTAAACCTGTATCCCTTCCCTACAGTGAACCATAACCCCAAATGTAATTCTCTGAGTTCTGTGAGACTTCTAGTTAGGACTCTGGGAACTCCCTACACTTGGTGTCTAAAGTAAGGACAGAACAGTCACAGGAAAGCTGCCCTCTGAACTTCGTAGTTGTCCCACACTCTGTGAATAGGAAAAAAGCCAAAAATGTTCATCTGTTTGCTTTCATATAGAATGCAATTTATATCTTAAGAAATTTGTATGCTTTAAAGGAAGCATTCATTAGGTTTATAATATTTACTTACGTTTATGAATCCTTTCAGTAAATATCCATTGGATTTAATTGAGAGCAATTAAAGTAGTTAGGAAAAAATCCATTTAAATTTTTATATAAATAAAGCATTTACAAAATGCTTTATATTAAAGAGAAAATACTTTATATTAATATTTGTTAATTGATTAGAAAATCCATGTAATTTCTTTGCATTTGTATTTAATTATTTCTGAAGCTAAAAGATAATACGTTTTTTTTGTTTCTGAAGCTAAAGGATTAATAAAAATGAGTGAAGTGAGACATATTATTAAAATAACTTAGCCTAGTATAGAGCATGTAGTACATGTTCTATAATATTAACTGAGATGATAATATTTTAAGAATTTCATATAAAAATCATGGATTATAAATGTTATTTAAAAAAATATTTATTTTTATTTGAAAGGCAAATTTTACAAAGATTGGAGAGACAAGAAGAGAGGTCATCCATCAGCTGATTCACTCCCCAAATGGCCATAGCAGTCAGCGCTGAGCTGATCTGAAGCCAGAGCCAGGAGCCTCCTCCAGGTCTCCCTTGTGTTTACAGGGTCCCACAGAATTTGGTCATCCTCTGCTGTCTTCCCAAGTCGTAAACAGAAAGCTGGATCAGAAGTGGAGCAGACAGACAGATCTCAAACTGGAACCTCTACGAGACGCCACAGGGCAGAGGATTTGCCTGCTACTTCACTGCAGCCCCTAAATTATGTTTTTAAAAATGATTTATTTATTTTTATTTGAAAGGTTGGGGTTACAAAAAGAAAAAGAAGAAGAAAGAGAGAGAGAGAGACAGAATAGAGAGAAAGAATAGAGAATCTTCTATCTGTTGGTTCATTCTCTAAATGGCCACATTGGCTGCAATGGGCCGGTCCTAATCCAGGAGCCAGAAGCTTATTCTGGATCTTTCTTTCACATGGGTGCAGAGGTCCAAGCATTTGGACCATCTTCTACTGTCTTCTCAGATTGTTAGTAGGTAGCTTGGAAGCAGAATCACCAGGACTGTAGCTACTGTGCATATTCCCTTATGCTGGCACCTTAGGCAAAGACTTAGCCTGCTGTGCTTGGCTATAGATTGAGGAGTAACTAACAATTCTGAATTCAGTTTTTCTTCTGAGAAACCAATATTGCCCAATGGGCTACAATTCCCACCGGTGAGCATGAGAACCAGGACTGAGGGGCTGACCTAGCTGAACAGGTGATGATACCTGCTGGCACGAGTGTGTGTTGGAGGGTGGAGTTGGTTGGGTTGAGTTAGGTTTCAACGCCCAGTGATGTATACAAGATCCCAATGGGATGTGGGGAAGACCAGACCAATCCACTGCACATGCTGGCAGGCACAGGAATCAGATCTGGGGCGTAGTCCATTGGGGTTATTGGAGGTTGCTCTGACTGGGCTGCAGCTCTTCCTGTGGTATGTGAGGGGTGAGTGTGTGTTGGGCAGGGCTGGACTGGGCCGCGACACCCACCACTGGTTTGCTGAGAATGGAAAGCAGAACAAATTGACTACCTTTGGATGTGAAAGACCAAAGGATTCCCTCGTGTCTGGTGCTTAGAATGCAAAGTGGAGTAAGTCAGCCAGTTATCATGAGTAAAAATCATCACTTACACAAAATGACTGCTAACTGTGGCCCCAAAACAGTACTTGGTGGACTCAACCAGTCACAGGATTGGGCCTTGACTTTTATAAAGTTTGGAACTGATAAAGCTTCATAAGTAAATCTTATATTAAGCCTCTATTTTCTAGGTTCCTATTCAATCTAACATTTTAGTTTGTGAGTTGTGAGACTCTCATACTGTCCTGAATTCTCTGTTTAATAGGAGATGTTTAAAACATCTAAAGAGTTTGTTGTTGCTTGCTTGCTTTTGTTTTCAATCCCAAAGGTGCCCTTAAAATGAAATAGTGCTCTTAATAGCAACTTTTTCTAAAGCTCTACCTTGCTATTGCAGCAGAGGCTCAGCCTGAGACATGCTAACGCTGATGCAGACCTCTTGCATATGGAAAGCTTTGCACTGATGCCTGTGGATGATTTACTGAGACTGGGAATTTATTCTGGTCTAATTGATGGGAATTTATGGCTGGTCTAATTGGTGGGTTCTCTAAAACATTGTATACTTTTTCACTAAAAAGACTGTCATTACCAAGCTATTAACTAAGGATATTAATCCAAGTTTCCTTTTTTTAAAATTATTTTCTGCTACAGCTTAGTTGGCGCTGGGGTGTCCCTTCTCTACCCCTCAAGTTCCTTCCCCTCCCCTCTGTTCTCCTCTCCTGTCTCACAATGAGTATCTTTTGTGAATTTTCACAAGCCCATCATGTTGCTACAGATTTGACAAGTGCCACATTTTATAATTCACTCAACTTCATATTTCATCCTCCAGTAAATCATTGGAGTAATCTAGTTCTCAGGAAGATGTAACTTTGCCTGGTGCTGAGATTCCCAGGGTGGGAGGTGAGGAGGTAAGTGATAAAGTACAGTAAGAACACACAAAGAAAAGATGTTGTCACAAACAAACAAGAAAAATTTCACATAAGAAACAGTCTTTGGGGTGGAGCCATGGTGTAGGTTAAGTCACTGCATGTTGCAGCAGCATCCCATATGGGCACAGGTTCATGTCCCAGCTGCTCCACTTCCAATTCAGCTCCCTGTTGTATGTCTGGGAAAGCAGTAGTAGATGTCCCAAGTGCTTGAGCCCATGTACCCATGTGGGAAGTCCAGAGGAAACTCCAGGCTCCAGGCTTCAGACTGGCCCAGCTCTAACCATTGTGACAGTTTGGGGAGTGAACCAGCAGATCTCTTTGCTTTCCCTCACCCATCTTTGTTATTCAACCCTTTAAATAAAAATTCTTTTTTTTAACAATCATGTCTGCAGCAGGGCTTGATAAAGAAGAGGCTTTGGGAAGACACGAGGAGAGAATATTTCGAGTGGAAGGGAAAACATAAATGAAGGACATTATTGGAAGGAGGACTCATCTCAAGCATTTGATTGGCAGATATGGAAGAGGAAACCATGTGGTGGATAAATGAGAAAGGTGAACCATGCCAGACCCTGGACTGTTTTCTTTGGTGTCTCACACACCATCTGCAGAGATTGGGTGTTGTTCTGTAATAGGGAGCAAACCAAGGTTGCTGGGCTCTTGAGTTGAACCTGATTAGTGTTTTGTTTGAGACAGTTCTGGTGGCATAGCCCAGGGCTGAGGGAGGTTAGGGGCTGGCAGGTTAGTGCAGGGAGAATTGAACCATAACCCAGGGCAGGTGAGGGTTAAAAGCTGAAGTTCTGTAGGAGAGGAACATCATTAGAAATGAAAACAAGCAGTAGAATGACCTTGTCTTCTGTGTTACTGCTGCCCAACAGTTGATGGAGTCACATGAGAGATGGGTGAGCCATTCTAAAACCCAAGATTCCAAGGCAGGCTTCTGTGACACAAGAACCCCAACATTCCAGATGGCCGCATCTCTTCCAAACTGTAAGCATTGATGGGAGTGCTTCTGACGGGGCTGGGAGGATTGGAAGTGCTGGAAGGATCAGAAAAAAATTGAGGAAGCTGAGTGTGGTATGTTCGTGGTGATAAATACACTCACACGAGATGTTAATAGTAGAGGATGCTCAGTGGGGACTATAGCCTGTGACAAATGTATCATAGTGGCAAAAGATGTTATGTGTAGTGGGAGCTGTGTGTGGGTATATGGGAACTCTGTACTGCTTCACAGTTTTTGTATTATAAAGTTAAAACTATTCTGAAACAAAATGGGTATTTAAAAAATAAAAGATATTTACTTGAAAGGCAGAGTTAACGAAGTGGGGTGAGGGAGAGAGAAAGAGAGGAAGGGAGAGGATATGGGGATCTTTCACTTGTTAGTTCACTCCTTAATGTTCCCAACTGTTGAGGTTGGACCAGTTCCAAGGTAAAAGTCCCTAACACTCCCAGATGGTGGCAGGGTCCAGGAGCTTGGACTATCTGTGCCTGCTTTCCCATGCTCATTAGCAGGGAGCTGGATTGGAAGCAGGATTCCTGGGACTCAAACAGCCCATCAACATGAGATGCTGGTATCTCGGGAGGAGACTGAACTCACAGTGCCACAATACTGACTCCCGGGAATAAAAAGGAAAGATGTTTCAGAAATACATGTATCTACTAAGTAAGTAAAATAATCTCTCCTACTCCTGCCTCTAGTTAACATATCAGTGGATTGGCAGGGGGGAGATATTGGGTTTTTTGAAGACCAAAAAGATTTGTTTTTTTGTTGAGACTCCAGTGTGAAGACATTATGCTTCGTCTCACAACAATCTCCCTAAGGAGCTGCTGTCTATTCCAGAATATGTCTACCATCAGGCTCCTACAGACTACGGGTTTTAGTGCGGTTCATGGAGCTCAGCAAACGCATCTGATAGAAAATTCAGAAGTAAAGTTATGAACTCAGAGAAGGAGAAGAAGCCATAATCAAATGTACATAATACAGCTAATTCCCAAAATAAAATAGAAGATCCTGAATTGCTGAATACATTCTCATTGTTTCACAAGTTCCAAAGTGGGAAACTTCTGAAATATAATTGTAGAAATGTATTTTGAAGGAAGCAAGTAGGAAGTTAGACATATGGAGACCACTGATGATCATATGGCAGCAGGTATGGTAGGGAAAAAAAAACACATGCAAATGAAAGGAGTGAATTTTACAGCGTTTATAATAAGAAAATCCCACACATCTCTAACTGGTAAGTGCATTTTTACTGAAGACGAAGTAATTTTATTTGCTAACATTTGCAAATCACTTATATGGATACAGTTAAAACTCAAAGCACCTCCATGTTTCCACGTTACAGGTGAACAACAGAGAAAGGTTAAGCAACTTGTACATAACCACGTGGCTGGTAGCTAAGTGACAAAGCTAGGGATTCTGATCCAGAGAGATTAACTCCACGGTTTTTGCTGTTAAGCAATAAACTATTTTGCCCCTTGATCTAAAAGAATGTCCAAGTTCTGTACATATTAAATATAAACTAAAAGTAGCAGCCTAAGGGGTTGGCGCCTTGACAAAGTAGGATAAGCCTCTGCCCATAGTGTCAGCATCCCACACATGAACCAGTTAATGTCCCGGCTGCTCTACTTCTGATCCAGCTTCTTCGTTATGCCCTGAGAAAGCAGCAGAAGATGGAACAAATCCTTGGACCTCTGCATGCATGCAGGAAATCTGGAAGAAGCTGGCTCCTGGCTCAGTTTAGACCAATTTGGCCATCTGGGCTGTGAACCAGCAGATGGAAGATCTCTCTGTCTCTCGCTCTGTTACTTAGCCTTTCAAATAAAATAAAGTCTTAAAAAACACTGAAACTAGTTTTTAAAAGTAAAAGTACCAGCCTAAATGTAGGTTAAAAATCCATAGCACTTACACTTGTCCATTGCCTTTGTGGCTGATAATTGACTAATTTATTCAAGTTGTTAGATATCAGAATTGCAAAAAAAAAAAAAGAATCAGACAATTATGCACAGTTTCTACCTCCAAGGAAAATATCGTACGCAAAGGAAACAAGTTTTGAACACAAAATGTCTTAGTAGAATATGACAAGTGCTAGGATAATTTTCTATGTAAGATTTTGTGTGAGAACGGATGATTGGCATGTAAATCATAGTATATCTTGGAAAGCTTCCTAGTAGAGGTGTTGCTTGTATCTGGGATGACCAGGATTTGGGAGTACAACGAATATAAAAATGGCTTTACAGGTAGAGGGACTAGCAAAAGCGAGGTAAGAAATAAATACAATGCAAGTTGTTTACTATAACTGAGGTATCAAGTGTGCATGAGCAAATGACAGTGAAGTTAAGGATATAATTAGATGCCAAACCATGAACTTCATGTAATGAGTAATGAGTGAGGGACCTTGACATTTGTTCTAAAGGTGGTTGGAAGGAGTTGAAGCTTTAAGCAGGGAGCCATGGTATTTTATTTTTCTTCGAAACCAGAATTTGTTACGCTTGGAGGCTCTTGGGAACTTGGACACATTTAGAGAAGATCTAGTCCAGGCAAAAGATTTTATTGTCAACTGGAGACTGCCCAGGACCACTTCCACACAGAGGGTGACCACATGAGGGAAGCGGTCACTAGTGTATGCAGCACTGCCATTCCGTACATTTTATATGTGGTAGACGGGGGTAACAGGGTAAGGTAGTGTCAGTGCCTGCCCCAGGCCACAAGGCAGTGGCTTCCCTCTGGCAAGTGTCAGCATCTGCACACTGGGTCATCAATAAACTCTTCATCACAGAGTTGCTTCTGCTCTGCTTAGGTCAACATTCTAACAGGATTCAGGCAGACACAAGGAATAGATGGCACAAATGAAGGATAAAATGGGTTAAATGCATGAATAGGTGCTGAAACTATTGTAATCATCCAGGCAATCAAGTTATTGATCCTAAATTAAGGCAGTAGCCATGTGAATGGATCACAAAGGAGCTAAAAATATATTTCAGCTATAACACGTACAAGCTCAAATGATCATGTATGATCATTTAGGTGAGAGAGGAAAACAACTTGAGGACAGTGGTGAGCAAACTTTAGTATCAGTGATAGCTGCTAATCTTCACTTCCATAGTTTCTGACTAAGAGGGCAATGGGGATCTATGTTCCTTTGAAGTTTTCCAGTTCCTTCTGCAGGTATAATGAAGATCAAACATCACTGTGACTCCAAGGTGTGTAGGCTAGAATCATAGAGATGTTAATACAATAATAAAAATTAGTTGCTTTTGGTTGGATGACATTGAAAACAACTGCTCTGACAGTACATATGCCTGGATGTGTATATTATACCTAGGGAATCCAATATGTTGGTGAATTACAACTTCCGAAAGGGGCAGCACAGGTCTTCCAGTGCCAAAACTATTCAGGTTGGGTCATTAATTTCATATATCATCAGTTTTCTAGCAGAACTCCTGGAAAACCCAGATTGGTCACGTTTTGTCCAATTTTCACCTACCATTGAAGACAAATGCTCTGGCAGCACATACGTCTGAAAGTGTATGTGATACCTAGGGAACTCAGTTGTTGGTGTAAGGAAAGTATATCATTGGGTTGCAGTGCCCTTGGAAGGAATTAGAGTAGGTCTTGCAGGAGTAAGTTATTTTGTGGCCTTCAACTTTCATACCTAAAATGACAATAAGGCAAATAAGTTCCTCATGTCTAACATAGAGTTCCCCGAGCATAACATTCATTACTTGACCTCAAAAGGGACTTTTCAAATTGATATTAAACAAGTAGACTACAGGATTAATTAGATATTAATTAACTGAAAAATCTCTCAGGATCCAATCAGCCTTCTGCGTGATTAATTGCCTGCTAGCTGCTGTATTAATAGCCTTGGATCAATGACCAATCTATTTTGAATGCAATTAACTATATAAATGTGAAGTCTTTGCATTTGTTTCTTTAGAATTATAACAAAGAGAAGAGATACAGATTAAGCCATATGTCCCCTACTTCAAGAATTAGTCACATCAAATTCTTAAATGGTGATTTTTATTTTAAATTAAGCAATTCTTTTTTTAATATAAATTGTATTGTTGATGATGTTTACACAGTTGATTAGGGTGGGAAAGGTCTAGCATTAGGGCAAAGTGGGTGAGACAATTGTTTCCAAAAAAATAGTTTTTTTCTTCTTTCTATATCTGGGGAAAGGAAGGAGATGGGAGATAGCCTCACACAGCCTCCAACCACCGCAGTACCCACCTGATGTTGTCCCAGGGTCCCCGCTATGGAGCATGCTCTGAGGGTTCTGCTCAAGTGGTTTTGATAGTTCTGATATGCTGTCAGTCTTGCTAATGGGAGGATAAGGAAATCTTTCCAAGGTCCATTGGCTAACATAGTCTACCTTAGAGTCTCTACTCGTTTAGATAATTTTTGTCAATACTTGGCTGGAGTAGTTGACCAATTTGCTCTGCCCTCCTTCCTCTGCTATGATAACCTCTTGTTACCTAACTACCTGGCAGTTCCAACCCTATATGACTTTCTATTGGAAAAATATCGGTACATGCTCTGGCGCAGTAGTCTAGTGGCTCAAGTCTTCACCTTGCAAGTGCTGGATCCCATATGTCCTGGCTATCCCACTTCCCATCCGGCTTCCTGACTGTGGCCTGGGAAAGCAGTCAAGGATGGCCCAAAACCTTGGGAATCTGTACCCACATGGGAGACTTAGAGGAAGCTCCTGACTCCTGGCTTTGGATCAGCGCAGCCCTGGCCATTGCAACCACTTGGGGAGTGAACCAAAGGATAAAAGATTTTCCCTTCTGTTTTTCCTTCTATCTGTGTATCTACCTTTCCAATAAAAATAAATAAATCTTTTTAAAAAGCTGATACAATTTACAATTCTATGATTATTCCAGAATGAACGCAACTGTATTATTTGGCCAAAATAGTGACTTAAAGTTGAGTCTTATTTAACTTATGCCTAAATAATTCATATAACTTTGAATTGATCGGGAATTTCTTCTTTTTTTAAATTAGGAATTGTTGATTGATGATGGCAGAAAAAGTCTTAGAGCAACTAGATGTCCTGGATAAGCAAGAAAAGATACTCTTGGACCAAAGAGCAAAGGTTTGTAAAGCAAAAATTTAACTTTGATTTAAAAAATTACAAAGTTAACATTTCAAATAAGAATAATTTCACTTTTTAGTAATGATGTGTAAATTTGAATATGTAAACTAATTTGCACTAATTATGTTAGTTGAAAGAGTAATGGAACTGGTGTGGTGCTGTAGCAGGTTAATCCTCCACATTGTGGTGCTGGTATCCCATAAATGTGCCCTTTCTAGTCCTGACAGCTCCACTTTGATCCAGCTATTTGCTTACGGCCTGGGAAAGCAGCAAAGGCTGGCCTACATCCTTGGGACCCTACACCTACGTGGGAGACCCAGAAGAAGTTCCTGGCTCTTGGGTCAATTCAGCTGTGGCTAGTGTAGTCATTTGGGGCATGAACCAGCAGATGAAAGATCTATTTTTACTTCATTTTCTGCAGCTTTTCCTTTCAAATAAACAAACCATTCATTAAAAACCTGGTAGAAATGAATCAAAGGGTTTTTTTTAAATTCCATGATATGATCAAAGCAATTTCAAAACAGGTTGCATTAAATTCAACATAAAGTTTTAAGACCATAGTTTCCTAAAATGAAATTTGGGGCCTATTGAGCAACTTAACCCTGGTTCTCTATACATTTTTAAAGAGGTAAAAGCAAGTTTCTACTGGATCACAATTTTGGAAGCCTTTTTATTTTTACACTATAAAATTCTTTTTTTTCAATGTTATTTTTATTGTAAAGTCAGATACATGTAGAGAAGGAGAGACAGAGAGGAAACTCTTCAGTCTGAAGATTCACTCCACAAGTGACCACCATGGCAGGAGCTGAGCCAATCCAAAGCCAGGAGCCTCTTCCAGGTCTCCCACACAGGTGCAGGGGCTCAAGGCTTTGGGCCATCCTGGACTGCTTTCCCAGGCCAGAAGCAGGGAACTGGATGGGAAATGGAGCTGCTGGGATTAGAACCAGCACCCATATGGGATCCCAGTGCACGCAAATCGAGGACTTTAGCTTCAAGACTAGTGCCCGAGGTCCTTTACACTATAAAATTAAAACATAGTTTTAGAAATAATTTCAGTAACACATAGAAATAGATGAAGAATATTGTACATAAAGAAAAGTTGTATTATAGAAAACTATTAATGTTTGCTTTTTCCCTCTAACTCATTCTTCTGGGGCTGGCAAATTTAAACTGTTGGGGTTTATTTATTCACATCTTTCATTTTCTTATAAGAACTATAGGTATATGCATATATACATGCATTTATCTTTACATACAGTAATCAAAATGCAAATGCATGTGCACAAATGTGATCACAAATTGGAAATAGATTATCTCTTTTTTAACTAGGTGAGACAGTACATTTTTTTTGCTAAAGGTAAACCTTATTGTAAATTTAAACTTTTTTTTACAAATTGTAATTTATTGACAAAATACATAATTTTGATGATTTTGGACTTTCTAATTATAGCTCACAAGATGTTGTAAAAGTGGTGTAAGACATTCCAGCAGTTTGCGATCCATGTAAGACTCTCACCACCCAACCTCTTTGTGTTCATGCACACCCTATCCTCCCTCTGCCCACAGTACTCACTGGCTGGTTTTCTGCCTGTAGTATTTTGAGATCGTTATGTGAATGAGATCATTCACTGTAAAATTTGAGGATTGGCTTTTTCACCATGGAAATGGGTCTTGAAGTTCATCACAGTTTTGCACCATATCGATAGCACTATTATAAATGAGATATAAAGTTTATTGCTGAATAGCATCTTATGGATGTCCAGAGTTTCAATAACTCATTCACTGGAGGACATTTAGATTGTTTTGGGGATTTTGCTATTAACACTCATTTCTCTCTGCTGAATGCTCAGGAATGATTCCTAAGCCATCTTAACTTCAACAAAATCAAAACCACAGGGTTTGGTTTCAGTTAGGGCAGACCCATTAGGATTCCCCTCCTTAACCCTTAGCCCAGTCTACCTCTGGGAAATAAGCTAGCTGCTGAACTGTTTATCCCATTTGGTTCCCTCTATGCAGGATCCAGTCCTGATCTCTTTATCTAATGCCCGGAGACAGTAATTTTCATCTACTTTCTCCACTCCTGATTCTAACAGCAGGAGGTTAATTCTCCTAGCACTTACCCTTTCATTGCAGATTTTGCTTTCAAATGTTTTTTCGTCTCTTTATTACTCTGCACTTTGCTAGGAGACATTTTGGAGAAAAACCTTAAATCAATTCCTGAAACCATACTTTAACTCTTTCCTTTCTCCTCTTTAGACCATCTGTATAAATATTTTCTCAATTCTATTTCTAACTCACACGAAGTTTAGTGTGATAGTCACCATATGTGTGCCTACAGGAAGAGGAGCAGGTTGTAGGGAGATGACTGCCAGCGTTCTAGTAGGCTTACCACCGGTTGTCTCTGTTGTCTCAGGTCTTTTCTTAAAATGTGAGTTTTCAAACCAGGAGATAGTAGTTTTTCCTCATAATAATAGAAGCAGCTTGTGAAGGAAACAGGTTTCTATTGCATCACCGTTTTGGAAGCTCAGAGTCCAGGGCTAGGCATATGTATATATAAAACCTACCTATCTATCATCCATCTATTTATTTATTAATTTTTGAAACCTCAAAGAAACCTGTTATGCTCCCATAGCTCTTGTATTATTCATGCCTGTAAAACCAGTGTCATTTGGATTCTAACAAGGTCTGCCACCTGTAAAAGTAACACATGGGCTGACTGAAATTATGGCTGCAATCCCACAGTGCTTTGCCTGTTGAGTGCAAATAAATAAAACCTCGGGCAATGCTGGATTACTTGCTGCAAAGTGTAATGAAATGTCAGGAAAGAGTTCCGCTTTCCCAGGCTTCTGAACTCATGATGTGAGCAAAACAACTCAAAGATTTCTAAAATATCCTTAGAAAACGTTAACTCGCATTGTCTCATATATTAGCCTTTGTTTTCCTTTTACTAGCACAATTTTTTAAAATATTTATTTGAAAGGCTATGTGTGTGAAAGAAAGGTGAGGGGAGATCTTGTATGGTTTACTCCCCAAATTACCTGCACAGCCAGGGCTGAGATAGACTGAAGCCAAGATCCAGGAACCCCATCTGGATTCCCAAATGGTTGGTAAGGACCAAGGTACTTGAACCATCACCTGCTTCTTCCCAGGAACAATACCAGGGAGTTGGATCAGAACCAGCCCTCTAATTTGGAATATTATGATCACAAGTGGCAGGTTAAATGTTGTGACACAAAGCCACCCCACCCCCACCTCCCACCACACAAATTTCTTCATCAAGAAATTTTTCTACCTTATTCTTTTATTCTACACTCGGATTTCTTTACTCCATTCCTGGCCAGCTTGGGACGACCTTTTCAAATCTTCCCGCTCTGATTTTTGTTGTTGTTCTTCTTGTATAAAAAGCCTTTACCCAATGTTAGTGCGCAGAATCCAATTAAGTCTGCTCAGAGGTGCAGATATCTGAATCTTTCAGCCACATGCCTGTGGCTGGGAGAACTCGTGCCGGACCAGGCTTCCTGATGGGGTTCCTAACTCCCTGCCCACTATAGCTAAGTGGTGGGTGAATCCTGGACTTGAGGGTGCCAGATTGACAATGGAGCCAGGCTTTGCCCACTGGCCACCCGGTGGCCAGCTCTGGGGTCTTAGGGGATCTGGAATTACTGCCTAGAGACATTTATGCACAAGGCCACTGTACATGTAGATAAGGAATGAATCCTGAGGGACAGTTAATGACAGGGCCACTGCACTTACAGGTAAGAGAGGGAACTGAGACCTGGTGGTTTGGATAGGAGAGACGGGAAGACCTTTATGAGTCAGACTCATATACCAGCCCACATGGGAGTCCAGAGTTGGGCTTGTTAGCATGGAACATTGCTGACCACTACATACCAGTCCACACAAAAGCTAGGGCTTAAGGCCTGACTAGCAGGACTGGACCCTAGTACCTGACTGAATGTCGGAACAGGGGATGGATCATATTAGGCAGGGCCATGATACTAACCAGCACTTGAGAGAATCAGGTCCAGGAATAGATTCTTTGGGGTATTTGTAGGCCAAACCCTGTGGAAATACAAGTCCTGCTGGTTAGTTTAAGTGTTGTAGCAGTGATGAGCTGAGCTAGGGGTGACCATGGAACCTGCCATCACTCACTGGTGCAGGGACCGAGAACAGTCTGGGCAGATACAGGTTGCAGCACACACATGTGCATCCTAAAACAGGGTGTGGGGCAGGCCAGACCACAGTATTCATCAGCTCATATAAGGCCAAGGTGGAGGGGCAGGCTATGCTGGGCAAGGGCCTAGCACCCACTGGCATGCGTGAAATCTGGGTCTGGGAGTGGGCTGAGTGAGTAAACTTGGGAAACTCTCAGAGTGGGTCATAGCTCTGGCTGGTGAACATGTGGTTCAGGCCTGGCAGTTAGGCAGGCTAGGCAAGGTATCTCCAACTGTTGGCTAATGTGTGGATTGTTTTTGGCAGGGAGTGGATCAGGCAGGGCTGAGCAAACTTTAGCACACCAGCAAGAACAGAAACCAGACTGGAGCACAGGGCATGCTTGGCTAGGCTGTCACACCTACCATTTTTCATGAGCCAGGGATGGGAGAAGACTGAATGAAGCCAGATTGCAGCACCTGTCAATGAGAGTTGGGACTGGGGACAGGCCAGGTCAGGCCAGGCTACAGCATCCAAAGACAAAGACAGGTGAGGGACTTTGCCAAGCTGGTCAGAGCAACCACTGGCATGCACAGGCTGGGAACAGGCCTAGTTGGGGAGCTAAGGGGATACCCTAGGTGGATTGTGGGTTTCACTGGTGAGTATGGAAGCCAGAATTGGTGCTGCTCTCTAGTGTGGGCATGGCTGCAGTGCCCCTCAGCTGGGCACTAGAGTGTACCAGACTGGGCTAGACTCTAGCACCCACTCGTGCACATGAGAATGAGGGTAAGTGTAGGATGAGCTAGACTAGGTCTCTGCCTCTGTTGTGTCTGGGTGTGGACCAGGCTGCGTAGGACCAAGCTTATTTTTACCCAACAGTAAAAACCAGAATGGGTGAAGGCCAGCCAGAAAAGGCTACTGATCCTGCTAGGACAGGAAGTGAACTAAATAGGACTGGCCCATGAACCCACTGATGGGACCAAGATCTGGCAATGGGTAAAGTTCTGATAGAGCAGCTTGGGGAACTCCTCTGTCAGGACACAGTCCCTGCAGGTGAGCACAAGAACCATGTTAGGGAGCATCCCGGACCAGACCAGGGAACAGGACCCACCAGCCCACATTTAGTATAGGTTTGGAGCGAACCAGGCTGGGCCAGTTTATATCACCCACTAGCGAATCTGAGCACCAGTTTTTATGAGGATTCTCCCAAGCGAATTGCTGGACTCAGAAACCCAGCCATGGAGAAAACTGCAGGTTCCATAGTCTGACCATGGAGTTCATGTGTCAGAACTGGGCCTCCTTGGTGGTTTAGACAGAGCAGTGGACAACATATCCAGGTGCACATGGAGGATGTGGCAGTACACTGGAGTCTGCAGAGGACATCTGGTACCGCAAGAGAGGATGGAGGACAGAACAAATTGATCAATTACCCCTGGCAAGTGTTGGCAGTGACTGTCTGGGCAAATGGAGACTTTAAGGTAGACTATGTCAATCAGTGGATTCTGGAGAAATTGGAGTGATTGGAGTGGCAGTCATTCAGAACTGTGAAACTATCAAAATCTCTTGAGCAAGACTGTCATAGCATGTCCCACATCGGTGACCCTGCTGTGGTGTAGATTTGCTGTCCTCCATCCCAGGGTGCAGAGACATTTGGGAGGCTGGGTGTGGCTTCTCTCCTTCCCACCAGATATAGGAAGGAAAAAGAGAGAATGTGGAAAAGGAAAAAAAAAGCCTTTATTATTTTTTTTCCTTTCTGTAACTTTGCTGCAGAAAAACCGGCTTCAGACTGAAGGAAGAAAAAAGGTATTGGTTCTCCCCCTGACATTTGATTTTCGGATGGAATTTGAAGAGGCTCTTGCTACACCCACAGCTAAGTCACAGTCAAAGACTAGAAAAAAGAAGTCAAGCAACATCAAAAAAACAAAAATGTAACTAGCATGATTACTCCTAATTTTCAGCTTAAGGTTTTAAGGCATTATTTTATGTTTATCTTATATTATACAGCATACTATAAAGTAAGCTTTGTCATATGGTGTTACTTTTAATGGGTGTGAGCTACAATATACTAAATTACTGCTTCAAATATTCTTAGTTTATAAAATATTTATGATAAAATTCTACTAGTGCAGATGGTAATTGCAATTCTGAATTTTTAAAGAAAAGCTTTTCTTGAGTTCTATATATTGTTCTCAATAATTGCCAGGACTGATTTTAAGCTTCCAGTAATGATTTTGAAGAAAAAGGCTGCCCAGAAAACTAAGTGAGTAAATTAGTCTGTGTCATTAGAAGGACAGCTTGATCTTGTCAAATGTGATTGTTTCACATTGTGTGCATTGTAATGTCAGAGACTTTTTCCAGGCATTAGAAATACAGAGGCGAGTTCAAGCACCAAGATTCAGAAACAACAGAACCTTAAAACTGGATGTGAGTGGTGCTCACATCACATAGCTACTGTTCTTATTTCACTTATTCTATGCAGCACCCCAATACGCAAAGTGTATTTTGCAGATGAAAACTTCAAGTCCCATTGCTGTTAAGTGACTTGTCCAAGGTCACATAATCAAAAGTGACAGAGGCTGTAGTAAAAATCTAGAGGTCTTTGTCAGCAGGCTGACTGTGTTTCTTATGCTTGTCGCCAACGTGTGTTTTGCAATTTGTGCTTAGGCAAAGAACATGTGGGGAAAAGAAGACCAGGATGGATAAGAGGATTAACCTGAGAAGAGCTGAGATTCATTTAATTTTATTTTGTTTAAGTTATATGTTTGGGTCATCAAAGTGGAGGTATCTGCAAGAATGTTGAGCAAATTGAAGCTGAAACAAAACATTTTGTTTCATATTATAGCTAATACCTGGTATTTTACTTGTAAGCATTCTGATTGTGGCAGAGAGTACCACTCATTCTTATTTTATTATTTATGATTTCTGGGATACAGGAACACATTTCCAAAGTGGAAATTAAGAGAGAGGAGAAATTAAGAGAAAGGAGTTTAATTTCAGCTCACGTCAACATTAATGACTTATAAAAGCTAGCTTTACCACAGATGTTTTACATTAATGTGTTATTTTGTTTTAATTACTTCAAAATCACTTATAGAATTCTCCATATTAAAATGTAATCCTGAAAATGCACAGAAAAATTACAGAAATGGAATTTGGTAATGTGAGGAAGGACAAAAGAAAATAGATTTACACATACACATATGTATATGGTACTAGGAACAGTAAAAGGCCAGTGACCCATTAGATAAATTTAAAGGCAATACACAATGTTTAATGGTTGTGTTTTCTAGAGCAATACTGTTGTCACTGCTTTCCTGAGAGTTCCCTAAAGTTCATTTAAAAATCATAGATTCGAATTAGCGACAGTAAACCCCTGCAGTGGCCAAGGAATGTTCTTTTTGAGCCAAACGGAAGTCTGGCTGTCTGGAATATGCATAAATTCTAAAAATAAAGCAATACATACTTCCAAGATGCAAAGACCAAGGAGTTTGAAGTTTATCAGCATCAGGGGAATAGAACCAGTAAAGCAAAAACAGAAACAAAACAAGAAGTTCAAGAATTTCCGTAAGAGTTAGGGTTTACCTTTGGCTAAAGGCAAAGAAAAATTGTTTAAAGAAATCAAGAATAAAAATTATCTGGCTTATGTAACACACACTTTATGATTCTTGTCTATAAATTAGGACTATTGGTTTAAGATTTACTTGCTTAAAGGAAAGTTACAAAGGGAAGGAGTCAGTAGAGAATGAGTAGAGTCAGAGAGAGAAAGAGAGAGAAAGAGTCCTCCATCTCCTGGCTCACTTCACAGATGGCCACAATGGGCAGGGCTCTGCCAAGCCCAAATCAGGAACCAGGAACTTTTGCAAAGTCTCCCACATGGGTGCAGGAGCCCAAGCATTTGGACCATCTTTTGCTGTTTTTCCTGGGCAGATTAGCAAGGAAATGGGTAGGAGGTGGAACAACTGAGACTTGAATTAATGCATATGTAGGATACCAGCATCTCACGGAGCAGTTTTACCCACGATGCCACAGTACTAGCTCTGTACTAACCATGTGCTAATCCCATGCTATATTTGAAAAGACCACAATCAGACACATAGTCTGTTTCAAATTACTGTTTAAATACCTGAACATAGTAAGTATTGTTACTGTATGATTTCCCCTGAGGGCCTGTTTTCATTGTATTTTCCATTATTTTCCTGTAACTAGTTGATTAATATTATTTTCCATGATATGATTTTGTAGGTATAGTAATTCCCTCCCACCTCCCCTTCCTTCCTCCCCATTCTCCCTCATCAACTCTTTCCCCCAATATTATGACAATAATGTAGTCCTTCAGCAACAGTCACAAGTCCAACATTCTGCCATTCAAGTGTATCAATGCCATGTCATTGTAAGTACAGGAAATGGTTAAAAAAAAAAAAGGAGCAGTATCATATTGTCAAGGTATACCTAGCAGTTTCATCAGGAGTCCTCCTTTTATTCAGGAGTAGAGATGTCCACTGCGTCATAGCTGCACTTCCTGGTATGCTAGTTTCCATTTACAGTTCAGCTATGAAAATGTATGTGTATATGTGTCCATCTGTGGATCTCTTCAGTTTGTATTTTGTATGAAGTTTGCCTTATATCAGAAACAGCATATGATATTTTTCCTTTAGAGATTAGCTTATTTCACTGAGAATAATGGTCTCCAGCTGGGGCCCTTTTGCTGCATATGAAAGAATTTCATTTTTTTAAATGACTGAGTAGTATTCCCTGGTGTAGATGTACCACAATTTCTTTATCTACTACAGGTTTCTGGGTTGTTTCCATGTCTTCACTGTTGAGGGTTGTGCTGTTATAAATATAAGGTTGCAGCTCACTTTTTCATATGCAGATTTCACTTCATTTGAATGTATTCCCAGAGTGGGATAGCTGGGTCATACAGTAGATCAATTTTCAATTGTCTTAGCATTCTCCTTACTCACTTCCATAGGCTGCACTGGCCTACACGCTCACCAACAGTGAATTAGGATATTCATTCCCCCACATTCTTGCCAGTAGGTATTGTTAGTAAAGTTCTGAAAGTAGGGCACTCTCACTGGAGTTAGGTAGAACCTTAATGTAGTTTTATTTGTATTTTCTTGATAAGTAGGGAGCCTGAGCATTTTTCATATATATATATATATAAGCCAACTTGAATTTGTTCTTTTGGAAAATGTCAGCTCATTTCCTTTGCACATTTTTTTAATTGTTTCATTTTATGATACAGTTTCATAGACTCTGGGATTCCCCCAACCCCTCCCAACCCCTCTCCCCATGTTGAATTTCTCCATATTGTTAGAGTAGTACAATTCATAATCAGTCGTGATTCCTTCATTGTGGGCATGGACCATGCAGAGAGTCCAGCATCTTATTGTCCAGATAAATTCAACAATTTCATTGGAAGACCATCCTTGCTCTGAAAGTAACACTGGCAGAATATCATCCCCTATAATGAAAAGCCACTACACAACTTCAACAACAGGAAGAAACATGGAAATTTACAACATCATGAAGTTAATTGACATGGTATTGAGTGACCAATATGTTAGAAAATGCAAGTTCTTAACCACATCCTGCAACTAAGTCATTGGCATCTCAATTTCAGTTTATACACATCTGACTGCGATAAACCTTAAAATGGTTATAGGGTATTATTCAGCTGTCTTGTGTTTATTTTCATTTTTATATTTAGCAGCTTTTAGTATTCAAGCGTGATTTTTACTCAACTTCGCGAATTTTAGGATAGTCCAAACAGGCTTACAACTCTAACAAACCATTTGTTAACGATTGAGGAGCAGAACAGTTTTAGGAAGGCTGTGCACAGAAATCTTCAATTCATCAGTGCAAAGTAACTATCTTTGTGTCCTACCTAGTAAGGTATATGGGAATCCAAACTGACTTTTTCCTGTCTGTTCTAAGCTTTCCTTATTTGTCTCTGTCTATCTGATCTAATGTTTTGGGGGAGCTCCAGAGTGACCCTGATGGTCATTGCAAGAGAGGGTGGAGAGCCAAAGTTGGAATTAAGGATCAGAGAAAGCTCTTCTGCCAAGTCCTGAAGGAATTTTATTGTTCTTTTGTTCTGAGGACCACTTAGGGCTCCTGGCTGTTGTTGCAATGATATTGGATCCCTTGAGGAAGGATCTGGGCTTCTTCCATCCTGTGTGGAAGATCCAATAGGGAATGGTTGACCTCAGAGTTCTCAGCCTGCAGGGCACTCCAATTCCCTGTGATCTCCTTGGCAGTTTGTATATAAACCTTGGTGCCCGTTCTGATAGTTCTTGGTGAGATACCAGGAGTCTCCAGGGTTAGGATTTAAGCCGCCTCCTGCTCTGTTCCACTCTGGGGTCCCCTCCTGTTCTGTGCATATGACCTCCTGTTATGAGGCTGTCAGGATTGCTCTTGGATCGTGTGTCTTTATAGTTTTTGCTAATGTCTAATACAGATTCGAGTCTGCTGTCTGTAAGTTACCTGTTACAATCTTGATAGGTTATACTTAATATCTTCCTCACACCCTCTAAGAAGTTATAAGATTTCTCTGCTCTCCTGACCCATTGAGGAATAACATAGGGTATTAAAAGCATATCAGGCTTTTCAGTTCTTTGATGTAGATCATAAGCAGTCTGCCTCTCATTGATTATTGGTTCATTGGTTACATCACAATAGCTTATTGCATGTGGTACAGACTGAGGGTGTAATAATATTACAATTTACAGAGACTATTAGGATTGACATCATTTCATCTTAAATTAAGGCAAACATGTGGTATCTAACCTGTTGGGATTGGCTCATTTCCGTTAGCATAATGGTTTCCAATTGGCTCATTTGGCCACAAAGAAATGCATTTCTTTCTTTCTTTTTTTTTTTTTTAATAGCTGAGTAGTATTCCATGGAGTAGATGAACCATAGCTTTCTTATCCAGTCTTCTGTTGATGGGTATTTCAGTTGCTTCCAAGATTTTACAATTATTGATTGTGCTGCTATGAAAATCTGCACACCATATGATCCAGCAGTAGCACTTCTAGGAATATATCCAAAACACCTGTTACACAAGAAACCAACATGCACCCCTATGTTCATAGCAGCCCATTTCTTAAGAGGGTTTTGTTGTTTAGCTTCTGAAGCTCTTCTAAATCCTGAGTATTAGTCCTGAATCTGTTGTGTAGTGTGCATGCTACAAGTCTAGTACTGGTACAGAAACAGATAAGATCAATGTATCAGAAAGGAAATCCCAGAAAGGAAATACAGACATGTACAGTCAACTAACCTTCAACAAGAGAACTGAAAATAATCCAGGGGACTAATTTGGTCTCTTTAACAAATGCTGTTGAGATAATTGGCTATCAATCTATGGAAGTAAGAAGCAAGGCCCCACCATTCATTTCGTACAAAATGAGCTCTAAATAGATCAAGGACCTAAATCAGCACCCAAAAACCACAAACCAATAGAGGAAAATATTGGAAGCACTCTACAAGATATAGGTGTTGGTAAAAAAAAAAAAACTTCTTATAAAAGTCACCAAAATCATAGGCAGAGTCAAAATAAATAGGACCTAGTCAAAATAAATTAGAACCTTCTGTAATAGCAAAGGAAATGATTTTCATGCATTTAAAAGCATTTAATCTTATCTCCTCATATGTCTGGTTATTTTTTAAATTAAGAACTGGGCAATGTGATTATAAATGTATGAACATAATTTTAAATTCTATAGGTTCTCTTCCCAAGCTGTGCTGGCTTTGGCAAGTGATTAGGCTAGTAACACTAGCATTTCTAAGTCAGATTAGTTAATGAAATCCAAAACTTCTTGTTCACCCCAACTTTTCAGTTATAAATGTGCAAAACTTTGGGACCCAATCTGCATCAAAGGGTGATATTATAGCATCCTTTCTCTAGTCAACCCTGAATTTCAGTTTTATTTTCACAGACTCGCATATTGAACAAAAGCTGCCAGGAACTTCTTAGGTCTCTGCTGCTGATTTTGGAATTAAAAGAATCATATCTCCAAATACCAATCTTGTTTCTCTCCAAATTTCCCTCTTTGCCCAACTCTTCACCCTTCCAGTCATTATTGTTTTGGGAAGCTCTTCAAAAAAAGTTTTGTTCCCTTGAATTTTCTCAGTGCTGTTCTCAAGGGGATCAATTGGTCGAACCACCAGGTTATGTTTCCAGAAGTGCAGCCTAAATTGCTGTTTAATGTAATACCAGATTTCACTCAGACTTGAATAATTCTCATTCTGCAATGAATTACTTGTTGTTTCTGGATTCTCATCAAATATGAATAAAAACATCTTTGCAGATATCTTCCATTTACAACAGCTCTAATATAAATACAAACTTTTATTGATCAATTTTATTCCATAATATATTTCCTTTATTTTACGAGTATTTATTGAATTACTGCTATACTCTGTGGACATTACAGCAATGGTGAACTGTACCTATGTAGTTAACATATATTAAGAGAGTCATATAAGTAAACAGACAAATACCAGTTGCTATGGAGAAATTTCTCTCATGTGGGCCGGCAAAAGCTTCCTAGAGGAAGCAGCACCTGAGGTAAGAACCAGGGAATTAGTCAAGGAGAAACAAGACTTGAAAACGAGAGCATTACAAGCAGAAAGGTCAAAGCAGTAAAACTGACGAAAGAAAGACAAAAGAAAGCATGAAATTCAGTGAAAAAAATCAAAGGTAGCTCAGTGTTGGCTGACTTATACACAATAAAGGGCGAAGACTGGCGAGTGACTGGGAAGAGATGAGACTAGAGGGGCAGGGAACAGTCAGATCACTGAAGATCTCAGGCAGTTGAAGAACTTGGGGTGTCTCCTGAGACAAGGAGGAGCCTCTGAGGATTGAAGCAGGGCAGTGCATGGTAAGAATTGGACTTCAGAAATATCATCAAATAGCAAAGGAAATATGTATTTCAGAATTATGAGGACTCCTCAGAGAACTGGATGCTTTGCTTGGGGTCATAGCAACTTCAGAATCTTCCAGGAAGCAACTGATCTTGCAGTGAGTTCTTCACAGTCACACCAGAGCGACTGCTCAAATGACAGAGGCTAAGGAAGAAAGCTTTCATCCTCATGTCAATGATGATGTTCTGGATATTTTGGTTATTTCTGTAGATTCAGTTCTGTCTTTTGACAACAGGGCAAGATGATGTGTGGAAAAAATAATTAAATGCAAATAAGGAATCTGGTGATAGCCTATAGTGAATTAAACTGGCCAAATTCCATGTATGTTTAATTCTGTATGCATTGTTAACTCTGTATGATGAAGAGTATAAGGTTTACAGGTCAGTTGCCAGGCTTGTATCTTAGATTTACTCCTGGCTATCTCTGTGGTGCTAAATAAGTTACATAATCTTTCTTGCACCTCAGTTTGCCCATCTTTGAAGTAGTTATGTCATAGGATTTTTGTGAGAAGTAAAAGAATTTTATGAGCATGTATGAAGAGTTTTAAATGCCTTGACACATAATAGGCACTCAAAAGCATACAAAAGAGACTAGCCAAATAAAGTTTTATTTTTGCATATAAAATCATGCACACTAATAAATTTAAATAAAATAGGAATGAGATTAACTCAAGCCATGTTTTCGGAAAGTGAAGAATTCTAAAATTTTAGGTAATAGGTGACATCATAGTTGAGTGGGGTGGGGTTAAGAAGGATGGAGATGGTAGACATTTGTATGAGCAGAAACAGAGATTCTGTGGTTTGCTATAACCTACAGGACTCGGGCTTCTCAAAGACCCAACGAGGGTTTTGGGAAGTTAAAGGTCTTGTCTCTTCCTGCATTTTATAGATAAATCTTCCCTACTGAATTGAATTCAACCTCTTCCTGAAACAGGAGGAGAACTCCCACTAGCTCAGACCCAGAGAAATAGGAGTTTATCAATAGTGGTTGTTTATTAAAAATTACTTGACAGCTTTAAGGAATATGTTTTACTGTGAGGTGGGAAGGGTTTATGGGTCAGCAGCTAACATAATGGTTGGGATACCCATGACCTACCATGAAGTGCGTGGGGACAGCATGTAGCTCCAACTCCTGACTCCAGCTGTTGGCTAGTGTGCCAGAGCTCAGGGGAGGCTGCACAGATTTAATGGGAAAACAGAGGGAAGTCATGGAATAATCATGGAAATAATAACCAAGCAGAAGGCAGATTTAAAACATTTCTGAATCGAAACTAAATAAAAAAGTCAATAACAATATAGATAAAGACTGAATTAATGCTTTAAAAGATAAAATTGAGGCACAATCTTACAAAAATAGAAAAACATGGAAATCATCCTGAAGAGAGAGCTGTAGTATAGTCTGAAGATACTCACTATGTAAATATATACTTGTTCATAAGTCAGAAAGGAGAGAGGCAGATGACTAGGAAGTAATCAAACATTGGAAAAAGTAATTTAAAAGCAGAATTGAAAATTCAGATCAAAAGAATCACCAAATGCTTGTCTTATGCTAAAATGCCTTCATTACAAAGGCAAAAAAATTATCTACATGACAAAGGAAGGAAAATAAGAGCAGTTTTATTTGTACACTTTGTATTTTGAAGGCTAGAACACAGTGAGCATTTTCTGCATTTGAACAGAATGCAATTTAGGAATCCCCCAATTGGATGAGACATCATGTATATATGAGAACAAAGACAGGGATTTTTTTTCCTACAAATATGAAATGCTTTAGAAAGTAATGCATATATATATTCTTCCTGAGAAAATTCCTTGAAGAAGTATTTTATCTAAACTGAAAGCAACAGTATTTAGCCACACACACACACACACACAATGAAAAAAAAATGAAATCTTATGTTCAGCAAAAACATGGAAAGAACTGGAGGTTGTCAAGTAAAATAATTCAGAAACAGAGAAATACTGCAAATTCTCCCTTATATATGGAAACTAAAAAACTCATTCTGAATATAGAATAAAATTACTACAGGCTGGGAGATGCCCAGAGTAATACAGTTACCATGTCATATTTAGATAAAATGATGAAGTTCCTATTGTTATGCAGCACACTGAGGTGTCTGTAATTCCCAGTAACCTGCTTTATACTAAGGGACCAATCTTAAAGTAACAAAGAGGGGCAATTGTTAATTACCATGCTTTTATCAGTACATAATGTATATACATATTATTTATTAAAATTATTTTAATAAAAGAATTTTAATAAAATGGGTGGGCATTTGCCTTAGCAGGTAAGACACTCGTGTTCCATGTAGGATGACTTGGGTTCAACACCCAATGCTGACTATTAATTCTAGTTTCCTGCTAGTGCTCTCTAACAGAGCATGGAGGTGGGCTCAAAAAATTGTGCTCCTGCCCCTCATACATGAGACAGGATCGGGGTTAAGTTTCTTAGCTTCCATCTCCAGCCTAGCTTAGCCCAAGTTGCTGCAGATATTTGAGAAGGAAGCCAGTAGATGGGAGCTGTGTCTCTGTGACTCTCTCTCTCTCTGTATCTCTCTTCCTCTCATTCTCTCTTAACTTGAAAGGCAGAATTATAGAGAAAAGGAGAGAGAGAGATCTTGCATCTGCTGATTCACTTCCCAAATGGCTACAAAGGCCAGAGGTGGGCCGTTCAGCTGACACAAAATGTAATTTCACAGGGATTTTTGTAACTGTAAGAGGGAAGAAGAAAAAGGGAAAGAGAGACAGAATGGAAGGGAGACGGAATATAGGAAGGAAGGAAGGAAGGAAGGAAGGAAGGAAGTGAAGTGCAAGGCGGATTAGGCCGGACCGGACGTAACCCGTGCCCGGCTCCGTGACCGGCTTTCGGTTCCGGCCAGGGACCTGGCCCTGTGCTCGCGGCACTGTCCGTCTGCACCTTCCCTCGTCCCTTGCCCGTACCCGGCCCGTCCCCTGTCCCTTCCCTCGCCCTGCCCGTCCGCCTTCCCTTCCCTTCCCTTCCCTTCGTTCCCGTCCCTTCTTGTCTTTCTGCCGGCCTTCGCTTCCTTTCCTCTCCTTCCTCCGTCCGTGCCTTCCTTCCGTTGCCGCCTTGCCTTTCGTCCCCCTGCCTGCCGTGCGGGCTGCCGCCTGCCCTCGCATCCTTCCCCCCTTTCTCTCCTTCTTCTCTTCCGCCTGTCGATTCTTTCTTTTCATTCTGGCTTGCGTCCTCTTCTCTTTGTCTTCCTGTCTCGCTTCGGTTCTTTCTGTGTCGTGGCTTTCGTCGGGCGGCTCAATAGCGGCCCTTGCCAGTGCCCAAAAACCACCACCAACCCCCCCTCCTCCCTCCCTACCCCCCCCCCCCCACCCCCCCATCACACCGGCCTCCAACTCCCCCCCCCCACCACCATACAAGAAGCAGAAATCCAGTAAAAAAAAAATTAAACTACTACCAAGCATTAGCCAACCAAACTAATAATGTCAGGTCTTGTTCCTTATCTTCTATGAGAATCCAGTGCAAGGAATACAGTTTTTATCTTATCCCTGCCATTCTTTTTTCTTAATTTCATCTTCCATGTTTCTTGCATTTTTGTGTTTCTGTCTACAGAGGCATTGCAAGGTGGACTTTGTAAGGATGTTTACATAGTGAGCAGCCCCAAAAGGCAGAAATATTTTCAGTCTCTGGACTAATAGCAAATGTGCATACCGTACATTATAAAAGACTTGGGTTTACTAAACTCGGTAACATAGTATGTTACAACTGCCACCTGATTCTCTAGCTGTTACGCCATGGAAGACAGGTTCAGAGAACTAGTGCATAAAGTGATAATCTGGTGATTCCTGGGTGAAGCTCAGGTCCCCTAGCTTAGAAAGAATAGTTTACACAATGATCTTGAAAAATTCCTGGAAAACACAACTTTTGAAAATATTTTGAATGCATTTCAAAATTTTTTAGCATCTTAAGGCGTACTAACTTGATAATAACATATACAATCTGGCTTAAGACACTAAAGATGACAAAAAATCCATTTGGGGAGATTCTATCAGGGTCTGACACACTTAAAGAACAACATCACATTTATGGAAAAGCTTGAGTAGAAAAAAATGCTAAAAACCCTGATACCTAATAGGGACAATGTCCCAAAGAAATCAGCAGTTTAAAAATTGATTACTCATTTCAAAAGGGGATGAGATACATCTTAAAATTAAGACTTCACCAGTTGACCATCCCTATCAAAATCCATCATGTTCATGCCATGATTGAAGAGGACTGACAGCATCAGAAAAATATCCAGCCCTATAGTCATCTCATTTGGCTAGACTTATGATTCTGACTGAAAGGTTAAGGTTGAACAGCTTCCTGTTCAATCCATGTTCAGATTTTTGTACCTGCATCAAGTATAGACAGTGGCAGTTCATAGTGGAAATTTTAAGCATGCAGAACCAAGATCCTGAAGATTTCTTTGAAGAAGTACAATAGGAGTTGAAACATGGCTTTACCAGTAAGAACCTGAAGACAAAGTAAAAGAAAAGCTATGGTTACCAAGAGGTGGAAGCATTTGAGTTAAAGCAAAAACATACTCACCAAAAGCAGTCATGGCAACAGTTAGATGGGATGCTCAAGACAGATTGTTTACTGACTTCAGGACAGCCAGAGAACGAAAACACCTGCTTTCTGATAGTCTGAGAATCAGTCAAAGCTTTAGCAGGAATACTTCTCGAGGAACCCTTTTCCACCACAATAAATCCCATCAGTTCCTCATATCAAACAATGGCAATTTGGCAAGAGCTTCGATTATAAATTAGACATTAGCTTCATAGTCTTTATTTGGTTCCTTGACTTTTCGTTTCTAATCTCAAAATGCCTTTAAAGAACAGCCATTTGTCTTCATTTAGTAATGTGGAAAAGACTGCATTGACATGCTTGGGTTTCCAGAATCCTTTGTTCTTTTGAGATGGATTAAGTGGCTTGGATCATTGATTATAGATGTTTCTTGAACTTGATGGAAATTATGTTGAGAAATAAAATTTACGTCTTTTTATTCCATTTTTCCCACAAACCTTTTGAAGTCTCTTTGTATATTTTACAGTGGTTTGAAATGTGAGTGTAATAATGTTTCATCTCTTGGGGAAATGTGAGTGGAGAAAATAATCTTAGCAGCAAGAAAAAAATGGATCAGTAACTGTAGAAAATTTTGAGAAAATAGTCAAAGCCCTCTTTTACAAAAGCACCACTTTTAAGTTGTGTCAAGGGTGAGTTCCTTTAAAGTTTCAAAGAACTGTATGAACAGTTTCTGAAAATAGGCAAAGATAGAACAGTCTTCCGTTCTTTGTTGTAAACACAGCTTTGATTCCTAAGTCTGACACAACATAAATCAAATACCGAGTTTTAGAAATCTAAAATACTAGTTTAACTATTTCACTGTCTATAATTCAAGGACACACAAACATGAAGCAATCGCTTATTTCTCAAATTTCACTTTCCCTTATTGTTTAGGTTATTTAAGGATGTGAGATGTGATATTTATCCACCATAATGGAGGTTTTTTATTTCCCATATAAGCAAGTCTAGTGATACAGGAGAAGCTGAAGTGGAAAGAGGGCAGCAACAATAGTTTGAGTTTCCTGTCATTCCACGTGTGAGTGGGTGATAGCTCTGACTCTTTTAGCACAAATCCTCCTCCTCTTTGCTCTTCTAATCTTATTCCAAAGTATAGGACAGTGGTTTGCTGAAGACAGCTTCTGCCAACTCACTGGCTAATTGTTGACTTCTCAACATTTTTGTGAGATGATTATTAAATGGTAACTATTAAATTTTGTAAGCTGAGACTTCAGTGGCATACTAAAAAGAAACACACTATTTAAAAGTCATCACTTCCCCAACATTGTCTATGTTTAATTATGAGCTGATTTTTAAAGTGACTTGCATCTATTATATCCATATGGTGAAAGTGAAAAATTTCCACACTAAGTGATGTCACATTTGTAACTTAAAATTGACCATGCTAGTATTTACATGACAAAAGTTGCCAAACACCACAAATCAGAGTTGTAGATTTCCTAAAATTAAGAAAGTTGAAAAGGGACCTGATGTCCTATTATGGTGGGCAAAGTTGCTGCCTGCAACATACCACATATCATCCCATATGAATGACAGTTTGTGTCCTGACTACTCCACTTGCAATCCAGTGCCCTGCTGATGACCTGGAAAAGGCAGCAGAGAATGGTCAAGTGCTTGGACCCTGGCCATCCACTTGAGAGATCTAGGTGAAGCTCAGTCCCTGGCTCAAGCCTGGCCCAGCCCTGGTTGTTTCAGCCAACTGGGAAGTAAACTGAAGATGAAAGACTCTGCTCTGTGTCTCTGATTCTCCATGTAACTAAGACAGCAGCTGTCTGTCACCTGGGAAGAATGCCCCACCAACCACTATGTTTAGTTGCCCTAATCTAAGACTTTCTGGCATCCTGGAGTTGGAGGAATAAATTTCTGTTGTTTAAGCCACCCATTAAAACAACCAAAGCTAAGTGAGATAAAATGGATATTGAGTTAGTAATTAGGTTTGGGAAAATTTTCAATACACCATCCAGATTTCTGACACTTCCTACAATTCCATTGATGGGGTTGTATCTTCATTATTTAATTACCCAGTAAGGACCCTGACTCTAAATACCAAGTATAACTGTGAATTTTGTAGAATGAATAGAAGCATTCAGGCTCTTATCTTCTCCTTTTCTCTCCAGAAACTCTTTGTTATGGCAAACAGTGCGATATAGTGTGCCCCACTAGCACGCTCATCCCACTGCCTCCAAGATCCTTTTCAGAAAGCTAAATGAGTAGAAAACCAGCAGATGTGTCATCTAATCAATGTGTAATTGCAGACGGAGGTGTCAGATGCTACCTTTGGCTGATATAAGTCTTTTAAATTTGCTTTTGGTTATTTATTTTCTTTTTTATTTCAGAGGCAGAGACAGAAACAGACAAAAATAGAGTGAGAGAGTGTTTGGCTGTGGGGATGGGGCAAAAGCAGTTCCCTGCAGTGTGGCAGCGGTGGGGGGTGCCCCAGCCAGGGCTGACCCAATGCTGGGGACTCAGGCCAAAGTCACTTGACTGAGTCCTAGGCATTCTGCGGGCAGAGCAGAAAGTGGTGCCAGGATCTGCCTGCTGGCCGCCCAGCGTTGAGCTCTGTGGCTTTTAGGATATGTAATTGCTGCCTAGGGACATCCATGGATAAGGCCAGTGTTAAGTGTAGGTGAAGGATAAATTCTGGGTGATTCCCAGCAATGGGGTCATGGAACTTCTGGCAAGCATGGGGACTGAGGCCTGGTAGTTTGGAGGGGAGAGACCATAAGCTCTGTTTGGGCCAGACTGATTCACCAACCCAAATGGGAATCCTGAAATGGGCTTTTAGCATAGAGCATCACTGACTGCCACACACCAGTCCACATGGAAGCTATGGATGGGGGCCTGTCTGGCAGGGCTAGGTATCAGCACCTGATTGAGTGGTGGAACAGTGGACGGGTCATACTTAGCAGGGTCAAGAGCACACAAGAGAACAAGGTCTGAGGGTAGATTCTGTGGGTGAAGTGTGGATCCAACCCTGTGGAAATACAAGTCCTGTTGGTTAGCTCGTGAGCTGGAGTGGTAATGGGCTGAGCTAGGTGTGACCCTGGAACCTTCCATCACTTATGGGTAAAGGAACTGACAATAGTCTGGGCAGGTCAAGGCAGCAGCACACCTGAAGGTGCATCCTAAAATAGGATGTGGGGTGGGCTCAGCTGCAACTGGAAGAGGGTGGACCGGGCAGGGCCGAGCAAATCTCAACTCACTAGGAAGAACAGAAATCAGGCTGGAGAACAGGTCATGCCAAGCTAAGCTCTTACGCTGACTGGTCTGCATGAGGCAGTAATACTAGGCCACAGCACCAAAGGCAAAGGCTGAGACTGGTGAGGGGCTAAGCCAACTGGGTCAGAGCACCCACTGGCATGCGTGTAATCTAGGGCTAGGAATAGGCTTGGTTGGGGAGCTGTGAGCATGCACCCTTGCTGGGTTGGGGTTCCCATGGGAGAGTGCGGGGGCCAGAGTAGGGGGTGCATTCTGGTCTGGACATGGCTGCAATCTCCCTTGACACAAATGTGAACTGGTGCTGGCACCTAGCTAGTCTAGATGCCAGCACCACCTGGTGCTCTGGAGAATCTGGGTAGATGTAGGACAAACTAGGCTAGGTCTCTGCCCCCTACTGAGCCATGTGTAAGCAGTGTCTGAGTATGGACAAGCCTTGTCTGGGCTGAAACATCCAACAGTAAGAACCGGAATGGATTGAAGACCAGCAAGGAGTGCTGGAAGGTGCACAAGATCTGGCATAGGGAGAGGTTCTGATGGATGAACTTGGGAAACGCCTCTGTTGGAACACAGTCCCTGCAGGTGAACACAAGAACCATAATAGGAAGCAACCCAGACCAGATCAGAGAAAGACAGCCACCGGCATGCATTTGGCATAGGTCGGAGGCAGACCAGGCTGAACCAGTTCACATCACCCACTGGCAAATCCAAGCACCAGAATAAAGTGTGGATCAGGACAGGTTCGGTCGCGACACAAACCTGTGCACATTACGGAATGCCAAGGTCAGGTGAGCTGTACTAGATGTGGCCGCAGTGCCCAAACAGCATGCCTGAGAACCAGGGATGGATGGGGCAAAGCTGGCAGAGGGAATTTGGGCTCCTCTGCTGGACAACCACTCCCACTGGAAAGTTTGAATAGGGATGGGGGCAGACCAGACCAGATAGGGCTGCAACATCAGTGGGCCTCATGTGAGTTAGATCAGGGAAAAGCCAAGTTGGGCTGACTGTTCCAACTAGTGCAAGCAAAAATTAGAGTGGGTGAGGATTGGTTAGGCTTTGCTGCAGCATCAGCTGGCAGGCCTGGCACTGGAGGCTAAATCTGTTAAGTTAAACTCCAGAACTACCTGGAGAGTGCATAATCTGGGAATGGGAGTGGCCTATGAGGGAAATAGTGGGCACCTTCCTCTTGGATTACCACTCCCACTGGAGAGCATGAAAACCAGGACTGGGGCACGGGTGGCTAGACGGAAAGGCACCTGCCAGCATATGTGTGAGCTGGATAGTGGGGTTGAACTAGGCTTCAATGCCCATTGACATGTATGAGAGCTAAATGGGATGTGGGACAAACTGAACAAGTCTGCGGTACATAGTGGCATGCATGGGAACCAGGTTAGGGGGCAGGTCTATTGGGGATTATGGGGAGTCGCCCCAACCAGGCTGCAGCTCCCACTAGTTTCCATGAGGGCCAAGTATGAAGTGGGCATGATCAGCCTGGATTGCAACAACCATTGGTTCAAGTGGAAGACAGGGCTGGAAACAGAACTGACCCAGCAATTGTAACGGCCAGCATGTGCAAAAGCTGATTGGGGTGACAGACGGTGCCAGACCCTGTACCGGCAAACTCACACAAGAATCAGGTCTGGCATCACCTCAGATTAAATTTCTTTGGAGATCCCTCCAAATGAACTACTGATCTCAGAACCCCAACCATGAAGAGAGTATGTCAACCAGTGGATTCTGAATAGATTTCACTGTGCTTGGAATGGTGAGATTAGCAGCAATTCAGAACTGTTGAACTATCAAAACTGCTTGAGCAGGACCCTCAGAACACACTCTGTATCGGGCACCTGGGATGGGTGGGAGGCTGGGTGGGGCTTCTCCCCTGACACCAGATACAGCGGGAAAAATGATGGTATTAGTGTGGAAACAATGTTCTTACCCACTTTCCTGTAACCCTTGACCCTTTGTACCCTAATCAACTATGTAATATTATAAATAATAATAATAAATAAAAAATAAATGAAATAAATAAAGTGAGAACAAAAGAGAATTTTCCATCCACTGTTTCTTTTCCTTAAATGCCCGAACCACTTAGGGCTTCACCAGGCCAGGAACTCCATCTTAATCTTCCCTATGGGTGTCATAATTTCAAATACTTCACTATCTTCTTTCCCAGGATATGCATCGGCAGGAAGCTGGATCAGAAGTGGAGGGGGCATGAGACTCAAGCCAGGAACTCTAATATGGGATATATAAGTCCCAAGTGCTGTGCCAAATACCCATCCTTACTAACAGTAGTCATTTTTATAAATAAGTTTTTGGAAATTCCTTCTTTAATTTTGTGAAGGAAACATCCCAGTGCCCATTCGTATTGAAAACAGAGAAAATAGCCACAGGTTACTCAATTAGATCAACAACTTCTAACACTGATACTTGAAGGTATAAGAATAAATGCTTAGCCCCCAATAGAAGAGGATCTTTGTGTAACATGGGAAATTGTTATTTTACTTATCTGTGAAGTAGAACGTCACCAATTTTAACATATCAAGATAAATGGCATTTAGCAGTTTATATTAACAAAATGGAGAGGAAAGTTATTATGGACCATTGGTTAAGCTGCAGCTTGGAATTCCCACATGCTTTATGGTTATGCCCAGCATAGAGTTCCTCTTCTGCTTCTGATCTGGCTTCCTGCATGGAGGAGGCAGCAGGTAACCCAAGAGTTGGAATTCCTGCTATTCACATATTGAGATCCTGATGAAATTTCTGGCTCCTCAATTTTGCTTAACTTAGTTCCGGTTGTCTGAGGGCATTTGGGGTGTGAGCCAGCAAATGGAAGATGTCTCTCTCTGTGTCTCCTCTCCTCCCACCATTTCACATGTACTCTACTTTTCAAACAAAACTGGGGACTGCCACCATGGCTCAATAGGCTAATCCTCCACCTTCAGGCATCAGCATGCCATATTCATGCCAGTGTGTGTCATGGGTGCTCTACATCCAATCTAGCTTCTTGTTTCTGGCCTGGGAAAGCAGTAAAGAATGGCCCAAGACCATGTGCCCCTGCATACAAGTGGGAGACCCAGATGAACCTATTGGCTTCTGGATTAGTATCAACAAAATTCTGGTCGTTGTGGCCATTTGGAGAGTGAACAAGCAGATGGGACATCTTTCTCACTGTCTCTCCTTTCCGTGAATCTGCTTTTCCAGTAAAAGTAAATAAATAAATAAATAAATAATAACTAAGTCTAAGAATTTTAAAAATAAATCTAAAAAACTAAAAATTAAATTAAAAAAATGATCACCATGAGAATCAATATGGTGGCTAAGGACATGATTAAACAGAGAAACATTAGCCAATGTGAAACAGAGAGGGCACATTACAAGAAACTTGAGAGGACAGAACAAGAGCAGAAGGCTATCTGGAGATTGACAGACACAGGAAAGCAGCAGATACAATGGTGTGGTGTTGCAGTGACTGATATCCATCCCAGCAGCATTCAGCAAGTCATGAGCTAAACTCCACCAGCAGCCAGAACTCCACCAGCAACAAGTGGGAAGGGACATTTACCAGGAGCTCTGGTGGTGAACCCAGACAAAAAACTGCCTGTCCTGCTGGTGTGATTTGAACTGGAGCAGAGACAGAGCAGCAGATCCCAGGCAGGCAGTGCAGGAACAAGATGGATTTCACAGCCCAGTCTGCCCCCTAGAGCCGAATCAGGCACCATTTTGTACAGCATGGAAAAACATTAAGACTGCAGGGACAACAGTGAGCTGTGCATGGGCTAAGTGGGGAGTGAACTCACTGAGCTCCCAGTGCATGAACTGGTACCACAAGGAAAATAATACCAATTTTGGCATCATATGGGTCAAAATAGGTCTGTGTGGCTCCCAAACCTAACAGCCAACAGGTTCTGGCAAGATCAGCACACCAACAATCTAGATATATAGGACACCTGGTGTCTCCTTAGTCTGGGACCTGCTGCAACCAGAAGTGGGAGAAAGATTGCACAGACAATAGTGTAGCCTCAGCACAGTATCACAGGAGGTGGAGAAGAGTGAGCCAAGAGCTGAGGCTACGGAGAACATGATGGAAATCTAACATAAGAACCCAAACCTGAAACTTGGTAGAGGGAATGGCACAAGTGAGTGCTAACAAAGAGCAATGTACCAGCTACAATAAATAAAGTCGAACTGTAGACCTGTTGATGACAGAGTTTACAAATGTTCCCCAAGGAGAAAAATCTCCTAACCAGAAGTACAATGATCAAGAGCAAAAGAAGAGACAAGGGCACAATGAATATTGTTGCCTTTGCCAACCTTAGAATTAACTGAGGGATACATCAAGAAAACGGGGATACAGAATTCAAAACACTTGTTACACAACTTCTTATCAACAATGAGAATCATGAAGGAATATGTTACACAGCAAACAGCAGCAATTAATCAAATGAAAGTTGATATATCAGAAATGAAAAATACAGTGGAGCAAATTAAAAGTACAGTGGAGAGTCTCCAAAACAGAATGAAGGAGGCAGAAGGAAGAATCTCAATTAGAAGATATTTCCTTTCACTAGAGAAGAGCTGGATCAGGCTCAAAAGAGTATTCAAGAATTGAAAGACACTATTAAAAGGCCAAATATGGACCCGGCGGCGTGGTCTAGCGGCTAAAGTCCTCTCCTTGAATGCGCTGGGATACCATATGGGCGCCAGTTCTAATCCCGGCAGCTCCACTTCCCATTCAGCTCCCTGTTTGTGGCCAGGGAAAGTAGTCGAGGATGGCCCAAAGCCTTGGGACCCTGCACCCATGTGGGATACCCGGAAGAATTTCCTCGATCCTGACTTTGGATTGGCGCAGTACTGGCCGTTGTGCTCACTTGGGGAGCGAATCATCAGACAAAAGATCTTCCTCTCTGTCTCTCCTCCTCTCTGTATATCTGCCTTTTCAATAAAAATAAATAAGAGCTCTGGGAGTCTCAGAAGGTGCAGAAAGAGACCGGGTTTACAAATGTATTTAATGAAATAATAAGGGAAAATTTCCCTAATCTAGAGAAAGAATTGGGGAACAACATCCAGGAGGGACACAGAACTCCCAACAGGCTTGAACAAAAGCAAACTTCACCATGACACATGATAATCAAGCTCTCTTCAATCAAATATAAGAAAAAAATCCTGGTCCCTCACCTGCCATGCGGTGGCTGAGGGTCCCCGGGGCGGGCCGTTTCATACCTGGTAAGCACCATGGCGACTCCCTCGCCCACATGGGGAGCCACTCCGGGCTTGCCAGAGTCCCATGGAAGGCCCGCCTTTGGGGGGGCATCGGAGGGCTCTGTGTAGCGGGGCTGGGTGGTCCTACGGGTCGCCAGGGTGTGACTGGAGCCGAGGACACGGACAGGGAGGGGCGGAGCCTAGGCCGGGGGGGTTGGTCACTGAGTCAGTTCAGCTTGCCTCTAGATTTTGATCCTCAATTTGACAAGCTGAATAAGTTTAAATCTGATTCTCCAACTCAAATCCAATCATTCCTGTCAACAGACATGTCTGCAATTATATATTATCACACAGTATATCATCAGACACTTGTATAATAGTCAGGTTCTCCAAAAAGTCAGAACCAATAGGCTAGAGAGACAGAGAAAATGATGGACAATAGATAGGTGATAGATTAAAAGTGAAATAAATAACTACAGATAAATGATAAAGAGGTGATATATAGACATATGAATATGTAGGTATACAAGTGCCTATAGATGGGGAATTTACTAGGAAAATTGGCCTGATTGGTCTTGAGGCTGAGAAGTGCCGTGATAGTCTGTTGTAAGCTTAGGATGTTGTCAGGTGAATCAGTCCGAGTCTCAAGTTATAGCAGGGAGAGTAAACAGAAGAGAACAGGTAGAAACAGTTCAGGTAATGATGAATGGTTCAGGGACTAAGGTGGAAATCATGCAGTTTTGGAATATGTTTTCAAGGAAGAACCCATGAGATCTAGTGTAATTGGACATAGTGGGGAGTTTGCTGTTCTAAGTCCTGGAGTGCAGAGGTCAGAGATCCTTGTTCTCATATCCAAGGGTGGAGAAGAGTGTATCCCAATCCCCAGAGAAAAAGAACCCCCATTTTCTTCTATGTGAGCCCCAATTAGTTGGATAGTTCCCACTTGGCTGAAGGCATCGCTTCCCCAGCTATGATTCACAGGTTAAACTCTTCTGGAAATGTCCTCACAGACACACCCAGAAATAATCATACACCAGTTTTCCAGTTAATTTTATCTCAGTTTGTTACATAAACGAACTATTGCACCAGCTAAAGAAGTTAGAAGAGGAAAATTCATATTTCCAATAATGAATGGTAGGATCATAGTTAGTACACAGTTTTGGTATCTAAACCATCCATATCTTCATATTTGCATAGTAATGTCTCCTCTATCTCACTGAACCACTTTGCAGTGTTGTTCTGAAAGGGTAAACCAACTAGTGACTAGTAACTGTGGAGTGCTCTGTCTTATGACAGCATATTGAATATTTCTCATTCCACTCTACTTCAAATGACTACCATTCATAGTTTCAGCTCCTATGTAGTCAGTCGTAATGTTTTACATTTGTACTGCAATAGTATTATTAGATTTACCATTACAATAAATCTCTTTCTCCAAATGTATTTTAAAGTTTACTTTGTAAATTTTCTAATTACTATAGGTTTGTTTTAAAAATGTTTTTTTTAGGCATGTCTCTTTCGAGCATGAGACTCAACCTAGCAGGAGTGATTTTGAAAAGCCAACCTTTAGACCACACTTTGTTCCAACAAATACAAAAATTGAAGAAACTAAGCCAACAGGTAATACCTTCGATTTATTAATAGGTTGCTATTACTATTTTTTTTATTTGTTAACATGTGTTAAAAATTCTGTGGCTGAATAATGTTCTACAATATGTGCACACCATATTTTAATTATCCAGTCATCTCTGATGGACAACTGAGTTTATTCGATATGTTAGCTTCTATGAACCGAGTGGCAATACACATGGATATACAAATACCTCTCTTGAATGCTGATTGCGTTTTATTTGAGTAAAGTCTCAGGGGGTGACATAGCTGAATTGGTAGATCTCCGTACTGTCCTCCAGAACGTAGAGCTACTTTACATTCCTGTTGATTGGCATACCCTTCTCCCACATCCTGGCCAGCATTTATTATTTTTGTGATTTTCAGAGGATAGACATTCTAACTGGGATGAGGTGAAACCTCATTCTGTTTATTAGCATTTCCGTGTGATCTTTAGCGTTTCTTAAATATGTCTGTTGGCCATTTGCATTCCATTTTTTAAAAATTGCCAATTCAGATCTTTTGCCTATTTCTTAACTGAATTTTTTGTTTCATTGTTGTTGAATTTCTCAAGCTCTTCAGAGAAGCTGAATATTAATCCCTTATCAGTTGCATTATTTGCAAAATTTTTGGTTGTTGATTGTCTATCTATTTTTGGTAGTTTCCTTTGCAGTGTCAAAGCATCCTAGCTTGATATAATCCCATTTGCTTATTTTTTTATTTAACTGCCTGTTCTGGAGACTTTTCCAAGAAGTCTTTGCCTACGACCATGTCTTGCAGAGTTTTTCAATGCTTTTCTTGAGCAATTTGATGTTAAAGGGCCATAGACCTAGATCCTTCATGCATTTACAATTTTTTTTTGAAAGGTATGACAGGAGTCTTGTTTCACACTTTTATACATGCAGATCCAATTTTACAAGCACCATATGTTGAAGAGATTGTCCTTTCTCCATAAGTTGGTTTCAGTTTTCTTGCCAAAAAAGAGTTGACCATAGACGCTTAGGCTGATTTTTGATATTTCTGTTCTGTTCCATTATTCTGCATGACTATGTTTGTGCCTGTTTGTGCCTACCACTTCCCTGTAGTATGTCTTAAATTCTGGTATATTGATGCCTCCAGGTTTGTTTTCTTCATTTCAGATTGCTTTAGCTTTTTGCGATCTCGTATTTACATATATTTATTTTAACATCACTTTTTTCTAGACTAGATCTGAGAGGCAAATCATGGGTATTTTGCCTGGGATCACATTGAATCAGTAGATTGCTTTTGGTAATATGGGCATTTTGATGGTATGCTATCAGTCAGTGAATATGGAAAAGTATTTTCCTTTTTTGGAGTCTTCTTTCTTTGTTTTGTAGTTTTTATCTTAGAGATTCTGTATATCATTGGTTAGGTTTATTCAAAGATACTCAGACTTTTTGTTGTGAATTGGACTGGTCTTACAAGTTCTTTCTCAACCATGGACTTGTTTGTGTATACAAAGGCTATTAATTTTTATGTGTTGATTTTTTAACTTACCACTTTACCACATTTGCTCCTGCATTCCAATAGTCTGTTAGTAGATTCTTTTTGTTCTCCTATATAGAGACTCATATTCATCTACAAACAAGTGAACTTGATGTCCTCCTTTCTAATTTGTGTCACTTTGATTTCTTTTTCTTGGATAATGACTCTGGCCAAACCTTCCAGGACTACACTGAATATTAATGGTGAAAGTGGCGTGCTTGTCTTATTCTGGATCTTAGCAGAAATGACTCCAACTTTTCCCCATTCAATATCAAGCTGGCTATGAGTTTTATATATAGTCCCTTGATTGTGTTGAGGACTATTCCTTCCATATATGATTTGCTTAAGGATTTTTAAGATGAAAAAAATGTACTTAATCAAATGCTTTCTCTACATCTATTGAAATGAATCACATGGCTTTGTTTATTCAAGTTGTTAATGTGATACATCACATTTTTTATTTGTGTGTATTGGACTATCCTTGCATAGCAGGAATAAATCCCAGTTGGTCCAGATGAATGATCTTTCTGATATGTTGTTAAATTGGATTAACTAGTATTTTACTAAGGATTTTTACATCTGTGTTCATCACGGATATTGATCTGTAGTTTCCAAACATGTCTTAAGTATTGGAAGTTCTGTTTCAGCAATCCTGGGGGTCCAAATAATTCCTTCAGATTCATATTTAACTTCATTTGGATAAATTTCCAATGGATCGTACAGTGGATTTATTTTCATATATGAGAATCCCCATACTGTCTGTCATTAGGGTTACACTAGTTTAAAGTCCCATCAGCAAGATGTATTGGTACCTTTCCCCACCAACATCCTTCACAGGATTTATTGTTTGTGAATGATAACCATTCTAACTGCAGTGAGATGTTATTTTATTGTGATTTTAATTTGCATTTTTCTGATAACTAGTGATCCTGAGTATTTTTTCATTTATCTATTGGCCACCTGTATTTTATTCTTTCAAAATGCCTATTTATGACCTTTGTCCATTTTTAATTGGGTTGTTTGTGTTCTTGTTGAACTTCCTGACCTCTTTATAGGCTAATTTTATTAATCCTTTTTCAGTTGCCTAACTTGCAAATATTTCTCCCATTCTGTCACTCGCCTCTGAGGAGTCTTGTTTGACATTTCTGATACATAGATCCATTTTTCGTAACACTATTTGTTGAAGAGACTGTCTTTTCTCCAAGGATTGATATTAGTTCATTTTTCAAAGACTAGTAGTTTGTGGAGGATTTGTTTCTGCAATTTCTATTCTGTTCCATTGGTCTACAGATCTATTTTTGTGCCAATACCAGAATATTTTGGTTATACTTTTTTCTTTTACAACCTTGAATGTATTGTCTCACTCTCTTCTGGGCCTGTAGAGTTTCTGCTGAAGTTTGATGCTATTCCGGTTCATTTTCCTTTTATGTGCACCTTGACAGGATTCCCTCATTGTCCTTAACTTTTGAAAACTTGACTACAATATACCCTGAAGATCTTTTTTAGCTGAGTGTACTGGGGGGAGGGGAACCTTTTGCACTTCCTGTAGCTGGATGTTCATGTTTTTCTGTTTGTTTGTTTCATGTCTGATAATTTTCATCTGATATTTTATTCAGCAGGTTTTCAATGCCTTTTTTTCTTTTCTCCTTTGGGGATCCTATAATAGAAATATTTGGTCATTTAATGGTATCCCATGTTTCATGTAGATTTTCTTTCTTGTTTATTTTTGTCTGATCGAGTTATTTTAAAAGCAATATCCTCTAGAAAGTCTTCCCTCCACTTGATCTATTCTGTTGTTAAACCTCCAAATTACATTTTTTTATTTTGCTGATTGAAGATCTTCACAATTTCTATTTAGTTTTCCTTAGTGACTTCTACCCCTTTGTAATATTTATTTTGAGGTGATTCATTGATTTCCTCATTTCTTGAACTTATTTATATTCTCATGCATTGCATTGAATTCCCTTAAAATCATCAGGTTAAATTCTATGTCTGCTGTTTCACAGATGTACTTTAGTTCAGGAGATTCTCTAATTATGGAGAACTATTTGGTACCTTGGCTCTTGCAGGCACCTGCGGAACTACCGGGAGATGGAATCCCTCTCTTTCTTCTCCATATCACCTTTTGTCTTTTTCATTCTGCTTTTCAAATAAGTTTGTAAAAGGTTAAAAAAATGTATATAAACCTTTTTTTTTTTTTTTTTACCAGAAACACTTTCAGCATTAGAAATCTTGAGGATTTCTGAGCTAGGACCCAGCATTAGAGAACCTCAGAGAATTTAATTGTTAAGTCTGGTCTCCATTTTTTGTTTTCAGGCATTATCAAAGGATCAATCGTTCAATTGTATCTTTTTAAAAGATTTATTTATTTTTATTTGAAAGACAGAGTTACAAAGAGACAGAGACAGATCTTCCATCCACTTTCAATCCCCAAAAGGCTCCAACTGCCTGAGCTGAGCTGATTTGAAACCAGGAGCTAGCAGCCTCCTCCAGGTCTCCCATGTGGATACAGGGTCCCAAGGTTTTGGGCAGTACTCTACTGCTTTCCCAGGCCACAAGCAGGGAGGTGGATGGAAGTTGTAGCAGCAAAGACATGGACTGGCAACACAGGGAGGGAGATTAACCTGTTGAGCCATGTCAACAGTCCACAGTTGTATCATTTTCATAAACCTGAATGACTCTACGCCCAAATTGCCTCATTCTGGGTTATAATCTAACATCTCAAAAGAGTTATGCACATACGTTCTCCCTACACCCTCCATTCGTGTTTAAACCTCAGTCTACTGTATTCTGCTTTTCTGCCTCTAGCATTCTACTGAATCTCAACTGCTGAACAATTACCTACAACATTCATGTTGCTAAAGCAAACAACATTTTTCTGTTCCACTTTCTTCCGTCTCTCCATATTAGTATAGTTAGTCGATCATCATTTCACGCTTGAAATCTTGCTGGGGAGAATGTGGACCCCAATCTCGTGTTTCCCGTAGTGCTATCTTACTCTCTCCTTGTGGTTGGCTACCGAGTTCCTTATGTACTATGGGTATTATGGACTCATCAAATACGGTTTGCCAATATTTTCTCCCACTCTGTAGGTTCACTCCATAGGTTCATATTGTTTTCTTTGCTGTGCAGAATATTTTAGCTGGATGAAATCCCATATGTCTATTTTTGTTTTCTATGCTTTTACGATCTTATCTAAAAATTCCTTTCCTGACCTAACAGCCTTAAATGGTTTTTTATGACTTTTTCAAGCTTTCAGCCTTTACTACCCACTATGAGCTGATTTTTGTGTAAGGTAGGAGGTGGGGGAAGCAGCCCCAGTTTCTTTTTGTTGCATGTGGATCCTCGATTTCCCCTCTCCTTTTACCGAAGATTTCCTTTATCTATTGTGTGTTCTTATCACCTTTGCCAAAAAAATCGGTTGACTGTAGAGTGTAAGCTTACTTCTTATGTTCCGTGGGTCAGTGTATCTGCTTTCATGCTATTTTAGTTACATTAATCTTGTCCTATGCTTTGAAGTTAGGTACTATAATGCCTTCTGCTTTGTTCATTTTGCTCAAGGTCTCTGGCTACCCCAGGGGTTTTCATGGCTCCATAGCAACATTAGGAGTTTTTTTTTTTTTTCTAGTGAAGAATTCTGTGAAGAATACCACTGGAATTTTTAAATGAGTGAACTGTATTCCTAGATTAGTGTGGACACAGACATTTCAACAACACTCAGACTTTTAATACACGAACATGAGGCGTATTTTCTATTTCTTTGTGTCCTCTTCAGTTTATTTTACCAATGTTTTGTGATTTTCATTGTTAAGATATTGCACTTCTTTGGTCAAATTTATTTTCAGGTATTTTACTGTGTTTTGGTCAAAATAATTGTTCAAAAATACTTCTAGGTATTTTGTTGTTTTGTTTTTATAGTTATTGAAAATATAATTGCTTCCTTGAACTCCTTTTCAGATAATTCACCCATAGTGTATGGCAACACTACTGACTTTTGTGTGTTGATTTTGTATCCTGCAACTTTGCTGAATTTGTTGATTGGTTCTAATGGGTGTTTGGTGGAATCTTCAGAGTTTCCTATGTAAATGTGTTTTCTGCATGTATTGAGATGATCATTTGTGGGTTTTTGCCCTTTACTCCATGGTATCTTGTAGTGTTTATTGACTTGCATGTATTGAACCATCCTTGCATCCCTGTGATAAATCCCACTTGGTCATGGTGAATGTTTTTAAAATGTGCTCTTGAATCTGTTTTCTGGTGTTTTGTCAAGACTTTTTATATATGTCCATCAAGGATATTGACTCAATTGACTATATTCATTCTCATTCCCCACCTCCCTGCTCCTCACTTAAACTTCTATTTTTTTCTAGTCACTATCAATGCAATTACCAGGTTTTTCAGAGAAATATGCTTTCCCCTTTGCTAGACTAACACTTTTCATTCACATAGTTTACGCCTCATTTGATTACCAATAGAAAATGGTTGATTTTTTATGTAGAAATAGTTTGAGATTTGAAATGTTGTTTTGGATTATTTTTCTTCAGAGCAAGTAGAAGATAATCTAAAACCAAGATGTGCTGAAGCTTTTCACTACCTTAAGGATGCACCCGAGGTAGGTTTAATTGGTATACTTGCAACTAACATTCAGATTGACCTCAATAATGTTACACATACTCCCATAAATCTCAAAATCAAAGCCATAAAATTTTAAAGTAGAATTGATCCAGGAGACTACAGAGAAAAATTCATTCAGAGAACTAGTAAAGGAAAGTCACTTAAGAGAGTCTCTTAAGTATTAACATATTATTTATAAACTGTGATAATTGTAATTATGGACAGAGAAATATCAAGATGTTTATACTTACTAGCAGTTACAACTGAGTATGTATTTCTGTATTTTATAATTTTAAAGTTTTTACCAGATTCAATGCCCAGATTGTAAGTCTTAGGCTCATTTATATAGTGTATTAGGTTGGAAATAAATACTAATAAATACTAATGTCACAATCAATTTGCTCATAACAAAAAATTTAGATCTATACAAAACGTGTACTACTTTTATTTTAAAGCTAAACATGTGCTTATCATTTTTAAATTAGGTAATGTAAGAAGTCACTGCACAAAGTCCTCTCATTCATTTTTTTAAAAGATTTATTTATTTTTATTGAAATGCAGGTTAATTGAGAGAAGGAGAGACAAAGAGAAAGAGATCTTCCATCTGCTGGTTTATTCCCCAAATGACTACAATGATTGGAGTTGATTTATCTGAAGCCAGGAGGAGCCAGGAGCTTCTTCTGGGTCTCCCACATGAGTATAGGCGTCCAACAACTTGAGCCATCCTCTGCTGCTTCCCCAGGTTATAAGCAGGGAGCTGGATTGGAAGTGGAGCAGCTAGCTTAATTTTCCAGATACTTCTTCTTGAACTTAATCTTTATATTCCTAGGATACATATCCAAGAAATGTTCTAAGAAACAGCATATTTCTTCTTTCACTAATATACCTGTTTCATAATTTGGATGAGTTGAATTAGGATTCAAAAGCTTTTTTTTTTTTCTTTAGACTTTAAAGATACTATTCTACTATCCCATGAAATTTTCTGTTGCTTTGAAAAATTCTGTATTGTCATAAGAGACAAGATTATTTTTCTGGAAACTTTAAGACCTTCTGCCCATCAGTGTTTCTCTGAGATGTCTACAGAATTACCCAGGGGTGGCAATTTTACTTCAGTTAATTCTATTCAACATTCATGGACCCTGCTTTATAGCCAGTGTCTTTAAAAGTTTTTTTTTAATTGTATTTTTGATGATCTTCTAGCCAAGTGTCTTTAGGCCTAAAAAATCTATTATTTCTTTGATGATTTAATCTGCACTACTTTCTCCATTTTCTATTGTTATGTACTAGATTTCTTGGATTGGTCTCTACAACACCTTTCATTCCTTTCTGTTGCTGAAAATTTGCCCTTAATTATGAGAAATGTCTCCGTTTCCTCTTTCAGTCATTTTCCCACATTTTTGCTCAGCAATCATATCTTAGGTTTCCAATATTTTTTTCTTATTCCCTGCAGTGGTTTTTCTCCCCTATAAAATCCTGTCAACAATTTTCTCAAAAATTTCCCAAGGATAATTACAGTTTTTTTAAAAAATATTTTTTATGTTTCTTAAAGTATCCATTACAAGACATCACCTATTTAGAATAGAGTATGTCTTGAACTTGGACTTCCCAGTGTGTACCTAACTATGGAAAGTGACTTTCCATTGTATATAAATCACCTAGTTTTTTTTTTTTAATGCTTGTTTTCATTTACCTTTCATTTACATAAAAGGCAGAGAGAGAGAATCCATCAAGTACCTACATAGACATGGGTGAGCCAGATCAAAGCCAGAAGCTGGAAAGTCCATCTGGGCATTCCATGTGAGTGGCAGAGGCCCATGCACGTGAGCCATTAACAGCCTTCTTCCAGGCACATTAGTGAGAAGCTGGGTTGGAAGCTGGAGAAGGTGGACTTGAATCAGTACTTTCTATGTGGATGTCAGGGACCTGATTTACTTTGCACAAATCCTGCCCCAAATTATGTAGGTTAGTTGTTTATCTATATATTTATAACTTTATGAAACAGTTGCATAGGCACTGAGATTCTGCCCTTTCCAAAAATCCCCTCCACTCCGATTTCCTCTTTGTTATTATGATACTATAGTATTTCAGAAATAGTCATAAGTGCATCATTCTATTATTTAAGTGTATCCTGACATTGTAGGTATTGACAATGACAGAGAGTCCAATATCCTATTGTCAAGATATATTTAACAGTTTCTTTCGGAATCCATCTTTGAGTTGGAAATAGAGATGCATACTGAATGGTATCTTTGCATCTGGAGATGATAGTCTTGTTCACAGGTAACTATATATCCCCTTAAATGAAAAGTCATAAAACAAAATCCATAACAGGAAGAAAACCAAAAAATTTACAACAACATAAGTGAAATAAAATTCTACTGAATAATTAATGTGTGGCTAGAGAAATGAAAAAAAAAAAAACCTTTTTTAAGCAAACAGTGCTATTATATGACCCAAGAGTCACTGAATTAATGAGAGAAAAACCTTTTTGATGAAATAAAAATAAAAGCAAAAATAGCAAAACCCATGAGATGCAACAAAAACAATATTGAAAGGGACATTTATAATATTAGATGCTTATAAAAAATTAAAATATCTCAAATAAATTATGTAATAGTGCAACTCAAGGACTTATTAAAAAAAGAAAAAATGAACAAGAGGCAAGATTGATAAAAATCACAGCAAAAATAAATGAAATTGAAAACAAAAAAAAATTATCGATTTCAACAAGAGGCATTTTTATAGGAGATGGGCAAAACAGGCTTTTAGCCCGATTAGCAAAGAAAAGCAAGAGAGAAAAACCAAGTAAAATTAGAGGTGAAAAAATAAACATCCTAACAAATTAGTAAGGTGATCTCTTCTTGCTGCATGGATCCTTCTATCATTATGTGGTGTCTTTCTTCATCCCTTCTAATATTTTTCACATCAAAGTCTGTCTTGTCTGAAATAAGAAAGGCTACACCAGCTCAGTTTTCTTTTCCATTAGCCTGGGATATCTTTTGTAATAGCAGCCCAAACAAAATTTAAAAGATACTGAATTTTCATTTGCTCTTATTTAAGAGCAAAGCTGTGGATTAATTTGTTTATAGGATGCTGCCATTAACTTTTGCAGAGTTGCAGTATTGGCTATCTGAGCCTCTGAGTTCTCAATCAACTAGCTCTGCCTTAGGGTGGGAGGGCAGAGAGGAGGCAGGTTGTTGTGCAGTCTTCATTCCAGACCGCAAAATGAGAACAGTTTTTTTTTTTTCTGGGGAGCCAAAACCCACACTGAGGTGGCCAATTAGCTTAGCAGCTGCAGCTGGTTAAGATACCCTGCTTTCACCAGAGTTCCAAACCTGAGCCTAGCTCCTAACTTCCTGCTAATGCAAACACTGCAAGTCTGTGCTATTGGCTCAAGAAATTGGGCTCCTGCCATTCATGAGAGACCCAAATTGATTCCTGGCTCTGGGTATCTGCCTGGCATAGACAGGCACTATGGAAATGAGCAGAGGGTAGGAGCTCTCTGCCACTTTGCTTCTCAAACAGCTATTTAATACCTCCCACACTAGTAGGAGGTGTTTTTGTTTTGTTTTGTTTTGTTTTGTTTTGTTTTATTTTAAAACCTGAATTCGATGAAATGTTATGGCCTGTGCCTTTGCATGTGGGTAGGGTAGCTGCTAGAAAGTGGAGGAAATGGCAACTGGTTTAAAAAGCCCAAAGTCAGACTTTCAGTTGGCTTATTTCTTCACAACTTTCATCTTGATACTACAGGTTTTATTCTTTTAAAAAAGTTATTTTCAGCAGTTCTCATCCAGTATTTGTAATGTTTTTAATTGTTTTTGGACTTTCGGAAATTTGCTGATATCTCTTGTCATTGCTGAATCTCTCTTTTACTAATGCATACATATCCATGAGCATCTCTCTATTCTCTATTGCAGATTGATTCTTTTTGTATTTGTTTGCTCTAATTGTGAAGCAATTTCAGCATTGCGTGGCTATAAACACCATAATTTCTTTAACTAGATTTTCTGTTCCTGACACATTGTGAATTTATCTTACTTTTTTTTATCAATCATAGTTGTAACATCAGCTTTAAAGCATACTAATTTCAATATAGAGGATTTCAGGATTAATCTCATCTGACTACTTTTTCTATTTATAAAATATTTTTTTAATTTGAAAGGTAAAGTTAGAGAAACAGAGAGACCTTCTATCCACTGGTTCACTCTAGAGGGAGTCGCAAGAATCAGGGCTGAGCCAGGAACTCCTTCTGTTCTGTGGATAGCTGGCACTCAACACTTGTAATACCTTCCACTGCTTCTCCTAGGCCATTAGCAATGAGCTGGATCAGAAATGGAATAACCAGGACCTGAGCTGGCACCCACATTGGATGCTGGCATCACAGGAAGCTGCTTAACTCACTAAGCCACAGCACTGGTCCCCAATTGTTTTTCTATTAAAGCTAACCTGTTGTTGTTTTTATTTTCCTGGCTGTTATATGTTGAGTTTGATCTTGGACATCATGACTGTTATGTACTGGAGAATCCAGGGTCTGTTCTAGTTCTACAAACAGAGTTTATCTGTTTATAGCAATCAAGAACGATGAATTAAAACACAAGGTGACTCTCAAGCAATAGTTCAAATTTTAGTAACATGATGATATCCTCAGTGGCCATTTAGAGTTTTCCCTAAACATCCATGGTTCACAGGTCAGCCAAAACTCTGGACCGGAAGACACCTACATACAGAAGTTCCTCCTAAAAGAGCTCTTCCCATACGCAGAAGATGTAACATGTCCCTCTTTGTGACAGCACGTTTTCTTCTGCTGTTGAGTTTTGGTCACCCTGAACTCTGTCCTTTGTTCTTCCACTCAGAATAATCTGGGTTTCCTATCAGTGTTTTAGATGCCCCTTGCAAAGCCAACCTCAGCCTGTCATCTAACTACAAGTCCCCCAAACAGTGACTTCACCTGATACAGGTCAATTTGTCCACGTTTCAACACTTTAATTTGTTAACTGTTTCTGCTTACTCTCATGGGACAGCAAGTGTGTGTGTGTGTGTGTGTGCAAGCACACACATATGAGGGATAATAAGCATTATTTTAGTCATGCTGAATCTGAATTCATCATGTTACTCTTGGTGGATGATACTCTCCCTGTGCCATAGATGAGTATATCACCAATAACTATGATGACTCTAGCTTTTTACATAAATATAATTTTTTAAAAATGCATTAAGGAGAGGGTGGATGGTCCAACAGTTAAGCTGCTGGATTGGGGCTTCCATATCCCACCTCACAATGCCCGGGTTTGAGTCCTGGTTCTACCTGATTTCAGCTTTCTGTTTATGTGCACCCTTGGAAGCTGTGAAAATGTCCCAAATATGAAGCTCTCACCACTCATCTGAGAGATTTGTATGATGTTACTGACTCCAGGCTGCAGCCTGGCCTAGCTGCTGATGCTGCAGATATTTAGGGCCAGAGCCAATAGCTCGGAGCTCCTTCTCTTTCTCTCTTCCAAATAAAAAAGCAAGTTTTAAAAGTAAATGGAATTATATTGGTATTCTTTATAAGTGTGATTTCTTTGAAAGGCAGATATAAACATTCAAAAAGAGAGAAGGAGAGAGAGATTTAAAAATCTCATCTGCTAGTTCACTCCTACCAAGCCATGAGCTGAGGCACTAAGAAATCACTCTTGGTCTCCCACACGGGTGGAAGGGGAACAATCATGTAAGCTATCGTCATTCCTTCCAAGATGTGAATTAATAGGAACCTGGAGTTGAGATGGGGCCGCTCTGATATGGGAAGCAGGTTGGTCAAGTGGTAGTACAACTGTTGTATCAAATGCCCACCCTAAAATATTGTTTATCATATTAAAAATACTTTCTCTTTTTCTTCAATGATCATTTTTAATAACAGTTATTGAATTTGCTAAATGTACACTCAGGGTTGCAGCTATTGAAATTATTGTTTTTCTCCTTTTGGATAGTTTAAGTGATGAAACACAAAATATTCATTAGAAAATGTTCAATCATGGATTACCTGTTTTTAGCCACTGTAAAATGAGCATTAAATACAGTGTTCATTTTACTACTTTAGTTTGGCTTTGTGGAAAATCCTGAAGGCATAAGTGAGATTTGTTTTTAGATTTCTTTTGAAACATTGCTTTCAGATTTTTGTATTAAGGAGATCACAGCTAAATGGTACTATTAATTACTTCTTAACTTACTCAATAATACATCCATGGGATATATTTATTGCATGCAAATTTGAAAGAACTGATCTATTATTTTATTTAAGTCTGGCTACTCTTTAAAACTACCATTTTAAAAAAGGTTTACTTATTTTTATTGCAAAGTCAGATATACAGAGAGAAGGAGAGACAGAGAGGAATATCTTCCTTTTGTTGATTCACTCCCCAAGTGACCACAACGGCCTGTGCAGCGCCAATCTGAAGCTGGGAGCCAAGAATTTCCTCCAGGTCTCTCACATGCGTGCAGGGTCCCAAAGCTTTGGGCCGTCCTCGGCTATTTTCCCAGGCCACAAGCAGGGAGTTGGATGGGAAGTGGAGCTGCCAAGATTAGAACCGGCGCCCATATGGGATCCCAGCACATTCAAGGCAAGAACTTTAGCCACTAGACCGTTGCGCCGGGCCCAAAACTACCACTTTTAGAAAGGGGATCATTTACAACTCCTTTAGGAACCATCAGTATGTTCAAATTTTCTACTAGTTTTCAAGATAGTTTGGTGATTTTTCTTTGTGATCAAATTATTGTTTTACTCTTAATGCCACCATAATGTAACACTTCCTGAATGATTTTCATGCATTTACGGTATTGATTGCTGTGGCTCTTACTGATACTGCGTACTGCGTAATAGTGGTTACTATGATTGATTTATGTTCATCACATCAATAAAAATGTGAGGCTTTTTTGTTGGTTAGATTTTTGCCATATTCAATATTTTCATTTTATGTTATCCAAGACTAAACATACTCTTTGTCTTATGTGAAAAATGTTGCAGGTCCTAAACAATTATTTATTTGGTTTGTTGATCAAGAATCACAAACCACGGAGTTGACTTTCTTATTGCTATGCATATTTTGGATATCAAGATTTGTGTATTTTTATAAAAAGCACAAGGGCCTAATCTGAGTTTGTTACCTTGGAGAATCTGGGCCACTCTCTTCCTCAATTTCTCTCCCTTTAATCAGAACAAGTTTCCTGTGCATATTCTATGTTAGTCAGTAAAGGAAGGAAGACCCTTTCCTCGGAATTTGAATTTTAGATTTTACCTGCACTTGGTTATTTTTATTATTATTATTCTCATTGGAAGTGCAGATATACAGAGAGAAGGAAATAGAGAAAGATTTGTTCTCTGCCTTACTACCCAAATGGCCACAACAGCCAGAACTGAGCTGATCTAAAGCCAGGAGCCAGGAGCTTCTTCCATGTCTCCCACATGGGTGCAGGGTCCCAAGACTTTGGACCATACTCGACTGCTTTCCAGATCACAGACAGGGAGCTGGATGAGAGGTGTAGTAGCTGCTATACAAACTGACTCCTATGGGATCCTGGCAGATGCAAGACAAGAATTCAGTCACTGGGCTATTGCACTGGTCCCCCTGCACTTGGAGAAATAAATTTTATGTGAATTTAAAGGTTGTGTTTCAGATAAAAAGACAACGCAATTTAATAAAAAGTGAGTATTGGCAACTCTTTAAACATGTATGGGTTACAGATATCCTATTGAGGTGCCAGTGCAGTGGCTCAACAGCCTAATCCTCTGCCATCATCAAATATGGGCACCAATTCATGTCCCAGCAGCTCCACTTCAGGTCCAGTTCCCTAATTGTTATCACCTAGGGTGTGCAATAGCAGGAAGCTGGAACAGGAAGTGAAGCCAGGGTTTGAACCTAGGTCTACAACATGGAATGCAATTGTTCCAAACAGCATTTTAATTGCTGTGACAAATATTTGCCCCTTCTATTCTGCAGGTTTGCTTTTTTATCCTTAAAGTAGTAGTGATAATTTCCACATTATAGGGCTATCTGAGAGTAAAGTAAAGCATTCATTAAAACATTAAATGAACAAGAAAACCATTATCATCAATCGATATCCAAATATCAAGTACAGATGATTTATAAATATATACCCAGAAAGAAGGAGTTTCTATCATAGTTTCTCTTTTTTCCTCGTGTTTAACTATAAAATGCACAACCCTTACATAGTCTGCATTCACAGTCTCCACAATCCCGTGGAAGATCCTTGGGTTCGGCAACCCTGTCTCCTGAACTCAGCACTCCAACTAACGCTTCGGAAAGGCAAAAGGGCTCTACTTCATGTGCAGGTATTTCTGTGGTTTATATTGAAATAACTGAAACTTAATTGCGCCCAAATTTAGGATATAAACTTGAAGAATATCTTTAATCAAGTACTATTTTTGATTATACTACCTTATTTTATTACTTAAAATAGTTGAAGACTATTTAAAAACTGGTAAAGTCCAAATTATATAACATGGCACATAAAATCTTACCAAGTTTTCTTTTTTAAAGGTTATATTTATTTATTTGATAGGCAGTTACAGACAGAAGAAGAGAAAGTTGAGAGAGAGTGAGAAAGCGAGATAAAAAGAAAGAGTGAATGAGAGAGAGAGATTCTCCAGCCCCTGGTTCACTCTTCAAATGGCCAGAATGGCCAAGTCTGGACCAGAATCCAGGAGCTTCTTCCTGTCTCCCATGGGGGTGGCAGAGGCCCAAGCACTTGTTCCATCCTCTGCTACTTTCCCAGGCACATTAGCAGAGAGCTAAATTGGAAGTACACCAGCTGAGACACAAAACAATGTGCATCGAGACACTAGCACTGGGCCAAATGAAAGTCAGGGGCTGGCACTCCATCCATGTCTCCCATGTGAACAGCAGAGTCCCAAGTACTTGGGCCATTATCTGCTGCTTTCCCAGTTATAGCAAATGGGAGTGGAATCAGAGTATGACACCTGGGACCTGAACTGGCATTCCAATACATTCAATACAACTGGATGGCTGCCACACACAGTGGTTTAACACACTGTGTCAGAATGCCAGCCCCTCCAGTCTTCCACTAAAGCTGTCTGTGCACATTGCATTGATTCTAGTTCTATTTAACATGCTATTCCAATATGTGTGAGTTGATCTAGATTCGCTTCTGTTACCAAAACATATTTCTCTCCTATCAGTCTTTACTGGGAGAAAGTTTGTCGCAAGTTAAAGAAAATCCAACAGCATGTAGTTTAAATATTGGAAGTACTTATTATCCCAGATAAAAATAAATCTACTGGTAAGGCAGTTCTAAAGTTTATCAATTCATGGGCTAAATGATATCATCAAATATCTAGTTCCCCCATATTTCCTCAACTGTCTTACCATCTTAGCAGATGATTTCTCCTTCTATGCTTGCTTTATAACAAGGTGACATCCCAGATGACAGCATTTACCCATTGCTAGACCAATGAGTCATTGTGGGCTTATCTCAGTGTTTCCAATTTTCCACACCATCCACAGTAATAGCTTTTATATAATATAGTAATCTGTCTAATCCATCTTCCTATCAATCATCTCTTTTAAGATTCAACTTCTTAGAATTCTAGTTACCTTTCTTTCTCTCTGGTAGTTAAACATGATTTCAATATTTTGGCGGAGTTTTTAAACCACTATTACTAAGGATACAGGTGATACCCTCTAATAAATTATATTTTGTTATATAGAATGCTAGTCAAGCGACACTAAATTGTTTTCACAAAGTGTGAATGGGTTGTAGCTCATATTTTGAAAAACAAAGGTTTAGAAGTATAGGATTTATTTCCTCAACTTGAGAAGAGCCCCAGCTTCCTTTGAAGGATATAGTTGCTCATAGGACAAGATTAGAGTCTGTAAAAAAAAAAAAAAAAAAAAAAAAGATTAGAGTCTGTGAGGAAAGGGAGAAAGTGGACTTGCCAAGTTATACTATACTAATAGTTTTACCTAAATGTCACATATTCGCTGAAGTGTAACCTTGAGAGCTGTGGCAGGATATTGTGCCTTTTCAGCAAAGTAAAGCTCTCTATAAAAGGTTTATAAAATTTTGCTTTTATTTCATTTGAATAGCAGATGGACAAAGAGACAGCAAGGTTTAGATTCATCCTCTGACTCAGTACCTGAATGTCCTTAAAAGTCAGGGCTGGGTCAGATCAAAACCAAAAAACCAGAATTCATTCTGGGGCTCCCATGTGAGCGGTAGGGATTCAAATACTTGAGCATTCACTTGCTGCCTCCCAGGAATTAATTGGTAAGAAACTGGAATTAGGACTGGAGTAGAACTCAAACATAGACACTCTGAAATGGCATGCTGATCCCTAAGCAGTGTTAACCCTTGTGCTAAATGCCTGATTCCATATTTTCTCTCCAGAAACTTTCTATGCTTCTTTTATCAGGGCACCAAGTTAAAACTTTTGGGAGGGCTTGGTGCTATAGCATAGTGGTTTAAGTCCTCGCCTTGAATGTGCTGGGATCCCATATGGGCGCTGGTTCTAATCGCAGCAGGCCCACTTCCCATCCAGCTCCCTGCTTGTGGCCTGGGAAAGTAGTCAAGGATGGCCCAAAGCTTTGGGACCCTGCACGCATGTGAGAGACCTGGAAGAGCTCCTAGCTCCTGACTCCTGGCTTTGGATTGGCTTAGCTCCAGCCGTTGTGGCCTCTTGGGGAGTGAACCATAGGACAGAAGACCTTCCTCTCTGTCTCTCCTTCTCTCTGTATATCTGCCTTTCTAATAAAAATAAATAAATCTTGAAAAAAAATTTGGGGAAAGTTTGCAACATAAATGAACATTTATCTCCATCGAAGTAAAAAATTAAATATAAAAATTAAATATTTAAAAAGTCATTAAAACACCATAAGATGTTTGATCCCAAACTGAAAGACAGCCTTTCATGCATTACAATGTGAGGCAACTTAAATGAATATACCAAAAGTATGTGTAACCTAATTTCCTGGGAGAAATCAATAACATTGAAAGAGCTGGGAGAAGATATTCTGAAATATCTGTATGAATTACCTTCCTACACAGACATACTCAACTTAAAGTTAGCAAACTTCAAACTTCCCCTAGGAATTAATTTCTTTATTGCAAGTCAACAGCATTCCAAGTCTGTTAGCAGGATTTTGAAAGAAATAGGATGGTTACAACCAGTCAATTCTTCCTGTCTTCAAATATACTCAAAGTTAGGGTAAAATCTCTCAGCGTGGATTTATAAAATCTAAAAGGGAAGGTTGGTGATAGAAAAGAAAAAGGTATAATTTTGCAGGGTGGGCATTTGACAGAGCGGTTAAAATTAAAAGCAATACGGCCTGCTTTCCCAGTCCATACTGCATGGGACCCCCACATGCATCATAGTGTCCGTGGTTGGGTACTTGCTCTGCTCCCAATCCCAGCTTACCTTCAGTGCACACTCTGGCAAGTAGCAGGTGATGGCTGAGATAGCTGAGTCCCTGCCACTCGGGTGAGAGTGAGTTTCTAGCTCCTGGCTAGAACACACACACCACACACACAACCACTGTGTTGCTTCTGTCACGGCTTTTTCTGTTTTCTCAGAGAAGGCAGGCAAGATCTAATGGCCTTCACAGTTTGAGAGTATTTGGGAGAGAGTACTAGAGACAGAATTGTTTTTAAAGTCACAGGCATTGTTAACACGGAACATTAAATCGTGTGACTAACAGCAACAAATACATGGAAACCTGCTCAGAAGTGAAGCAGCCAGGACTTCCAGGACACCCTGATGTATGAGTGGCAAGCGTCTCCAGAGGCAGCTTCATGCCCTGCAGCACAATGCCAATCTCTTTGTTGCATGTGTGTGCTTATCAGTTACCCTCTGTAGCTGAGATATACTTTAATCCATTAGAATTTTTGGTCTTATCTCTTCAAGCATATGTTCTTTATCATTTTCCCAATGTTTTTCTTCCAGAACTCTTAGGTAACTGATAAAAACTTTTAAGTTTACCTTTCATGGCTTTAGCAATTTCTGTGCATATCTAGTGTATCTGTTGGTTTTTTCGTTCAATTTGTTGATTACGGGAGGCTGTTCTCCCAGCTGCTTGCCTTCCTGCCTTAATATACCTTCCTGTGGGAGATGCCCTCCATAGCTATTATAAGTGAAGCATCACATTCATATTCTTTCATAATATTTACAAGAATTTGGGGTTACTTTCTATATGCATTTATTTGTTGGTTCACTTGATTATTGACTAACTTCTCCCTCTGGAATACAGGTTTCCAACCAGTGTACTGAGGTTATGAGTGTGCTAAAATATTGATTGTATAGCCCTTGAGTCTGCTCTGTGACCGCTTTGGTAACCTGTCACAAGTAGACTCAACATTTATCTTATCCCAGAGTCTATGCAAATAGTATCAGCTGGAATGTTTGCTATGAAATAGAAGATGCTGGAAAGTATTTTAGATAAGATATTTTCAAAATGTCGTAATACATACATATCCTCTATGAAAATCTTTTTCAGTTTCAGCACAAATTGAAAATAAAACTAGCAACTCATTGGATTCTCTGGATCACTTAGAAGATGATATCAACAAAAGGTAACTTATTTTATAATTTTTAAGGCATACATTAGATTCTTAGGGTCACAGCAAATGCAAGATAACTAACATAATTCTCATGTGAACATGATCCAAAGAAAACTGATCCAATAAACTTCATAGGCAGAAAATTTTTGCTCGGATGAGTCATGCTTCTAACAGTGGGAGTTCTCTTTATTTTATAAGAGGCCAGAATTTATTCCTCTTGATCATTATTAACATTTAGTCTCAAGAAACAATCCAATTAATAGTTCAAGACTGTTTAGTCAGTAGGTGTCAGATCCAGATCTTGAAAACACTAAATGGAGAGAAGGACATGGAAAAATAAGTATAGAGAACACAATTATGTTTTTGGAGTAGAGACAAAAATTTATACTATGACAGAACTGTGAAAAAATTGGTTCTTATTTTTCATATGAAGGTCTGATCTTTCCCATGAGCCCATTAATCTGCAAAATGGGGAGAAACATTAATCCAGTGTGTTGTAGATTTTGCAGTAATAATGAACTACCTACTGAGGTTTAACTCAGTCCTTCTGTTTCTTTCTGAGAATGTACCAGAGCGTGTGAGTGAAGGGTTCACTGGACTTTGTGGCTGAGGGTCACAGCTGGCACTCTCGTGCTGCTTCCAGAGTTGGTGACTATAGGTCTTTTCCCTAAGCATCCTGTGACTGCTGACATCTGGGCTTCAGGAACTCATAGTCTTTTCCATGTGAGCTTGCTGGAGCACACCCTCAACTGCCAGTGCTCCAACTCTCCGTCCATGCTCTACATATAGCTAGGGAGATCTGGAGGGAAATCCATGTTTTCTGCCTTCCTAGATGCACCATTCCATCCTCTTCACAAAATTGGAGTCAATTTGAGTTCTTGTAAAGTTTCTCCCAGGTCCTCCACAAAGAATATGTCAAATAGTTCTTAACATTTTAGTGCTCTCCCCAAACTACCCCATGCACCTCTTGCTCACTCAAAAACAACAACAACAACAAGGCGCACACAGCACTGCCTTGCTTCTATCCCAGTTTTTGCTGTTTTCTCACAGAAGGTAGGCAAGAACTAATGGCCTTCACCATTTGAGAGGGTTTGGGAGAGGGTTTGTTTGGTGATGTTGGCAGTGATTTCTAGAGATAGAGGGAGGCAGTGGGATGGAGCCTGGCTGGCAGGATGAAGTCAGCACTAGAAATATTTTCCCAAATTTGTTTGCATTTTCAGAAGAAAAGCTTATCCACAGATGAATGGTTCTAACATAAAAGAAAATAAATCTACCAGACATCACCAATTAAGTGATTATTATTCACTAAAAAAGAAAACCTTGGTGCCTTTATGCTTTGAGGATGAACTGAAAAATCCAAATGCCAAGATAATCGTTAGTCCCACAAAGAGAGAACCTTTCCACACGGTAATAAAACATCTATTGTTTTCAGTAAATGTACTTACTAATATTCACTTGGAGGAATATCACGTATATGACCAGAATTTTTAATAAATTTATTTAAGCTCTTAGGTTCACATTCCAACACATAAATTGTTAATATTCTTTTCTAGAACGACCGTCAGGTCTGGGAATTTCTGGAAATCTTGTTTGTCTTAATGAAGAATGCTTTATCAAATTTGATTGACTGTAGCAGACATACAAAATAAAATGTCATTTAAAAACTGACGGAATCATGTGTTGATTTTCCTAGCTATTATTTTAGCTGTTCTGACCAGCATATACATTTATATAAGGCTATTTGGGAGCCCGCAGAGCATCTAGCAGGACTAGGGAGGCAAATTAGCTTCAGGAATCAATTGCAGCCTCAGCCTGATCCTCTCAGTTTCACACCATCTTATGGTAGGCAACAGAGGCTCTTTCCAAGACTTTTTGACAAGGCTGATGTTCAAAGCTGGACAGGCTTCCAGCACCCTCCACAGCCTTCACAGTGTTTTCATGTAACGCAGTGTTGCTTTTTCTGAATTGAAGACTCTGGTAGGTGTGGGTGATTGGCAGAGCCTGGATCACCCAAAGAAGCTGGCAGAGGCAGTTTCTGCCTAAAACATCGGACTTACAAACTTGTAAAATGGGAAATGGCCTACGATGTGGGTAAGTTAAAAAATCTGCCAACACTGCACGACTGTGGCTCAAGAGGCAATACTGGTACACAACTCATTTCAAAACTAAATCTTTTGTTAGACTTTTAATAATCACAGGCATTACTTTGTCTTTTACACTAAGTGCATTCAAATGTTAAGACTAAATTTTTATTTCATTAACTTCATTTGTAAATAAAAGAATTATTTACTGAGAATTTTATTTTTAGAAAATTAAATTTTAATTTATTTAAAATTTGTATTAATATGGAGAGCAGATTTTATTAATTCATATGTAAAAAGGCAGCCATATTTCTTTCCTCCAACCTTCTTCAATTCCTCTCCTTTCCTTTCTTTGATTTTTGAAAAGACAAATATTAATTCATTTTATAATCACAGGCTTAATTGATCATTAATAATAATATTCAATAAGTACAAACTTTAAATTAAATATTGATAACACATATTTTGAAACAATTTCTTTGGAATTGATTTTTCTGCTAAGTGCAGAAAATAGGGATTGTAAAAACAAATAATATGAGTATAGGAAAAAAATCAAAGACTGGCTCAGATTTTTGTGTCAAACTATTACTTTGGTTATTTCACAATTATCAACCACATTTTTATGAGTCAAGTATTATGCTGTTAGTGTGCAATAATAAGTAAACATTGTAGAGATAATTTTGAATTTTTTGAATTATGTACCAGAGTATCATGATATTATAACTTTGGCTTGTAATCAGTTATGTCTCTTTTAATTCTTTATTCGATATATTTTTAGATATTCTTTTTTAGATTTCTGTAGCATGGAAATCTAAGAAATTCAAAAATAATGTTCCATCTTACCCACTCTCTTACTTTGCAATTACAAAATTTGAAACATATAAGAATTATAGTTATTTCTTCTTATCCCATTTTATTTCAAAAATAATTAAAGAAGGCCAAAGATTTGGATTTTATCCCTTACATGTCATAAAATATTAAGAGGAAAAGAAAGTATATTACATATAAGTACATTTTTGTATTTATTTGAATATCATGATTATTCATATAAATACTCTGTGTAAACAGTGTTGGGGTTATTTATAATTTCAATGTTTAATATATATTTCTTGCCTCAAAAGATTTATACCAAGTATCCTTTTTTTCAATTCACAGGAACAAAGTGAAACAAATCCCATCATTTTTCATGACACAAGAAATATACAGATGTCACTTTTGACCAAAAATAGACTTTCTCCCTATCCTTTGGACTATGAAGAAGACTTTTATTTACGTAAAAGAACAAATTTTGTTTTAGAGAGAAATTGTGACGTTCTCAAATCTTTAGTTAGTGGGCAGTCTATCACTCTTTGCAAGCCCCCCAAAACTACAGCTACAGCGTGGAAGAAAGAGAAATGCTTCATGCCTTTTGAAACAGGCAATGGGGCCATAAAGGAGAGACTAAAGGAGAACACTAACTATCAGAAATTAGAAAAGGGATCTTGCAAGAAATCCCCGCAAGCTTCTTCCAGCCTAGCCAAAACAGTCGCAGATTACCTGGATAAAGCCATTGCTCAAGAAGTGAGTCCTGACACTGACACATGTGATCAAATGTCCCACACACACAAACTCAGTACCTCACCTGTCAGATCCTACTCAAAATCTGCCAAAAATACACTCAAAGTACATAAATCAAGTAATGTAACACCACTGGATGATTTGTTAACCTTGCCAAGTGAAAATTAATTGCCTCATAAAGCACCACTTACACAGCAAGTTAGGGGTAAACGAAGCCAATAATCATTTCAAGATTATAGAGGAACTTACTCAGATAAAAATGTTCTAATGGATGTTATAAGAAAGGCCCACAAATTAGAGTTAACACATCAACAGTAATCAGTTCAAGAACAAGCAAACCTTGTAACAAATAATAAGACAAAAGAAGTAGCTACCAACAAGATGAACTAGTTCATAGCTGTTATTTCAGTTGGTCTGATCAATCAGTAACATGCCTGCAATAAATTCTGACTTGGTGAGAAGCTTGACATAAGCTGACTGGAAATTTACTGTGAAAAGTCAAATAGTTGATTATCAAATAGACTTGCTATTCAGTTAATGAACATGAGTTAATCACACACCTGAGATTTCCATAATCATGGGGAAATAGTGTTACAGTAGCAATTTAAGCAATTAAACATTTTATAAAATAGCTTTTACAGTTAATGTTGGAACTTCATTATAAAATGTTTTTTTCAAATATAACTTTTTAATGAATCAATAATTTAAATTTATAATATTTAGCAACCAAAATAATTTTGTGGCAAATCCTGTAAGTGGTGAATATTTTAAGGTATATTTTTACATCACTATTTTATTGTTTCCAATTAACACAAATAGTATAAAAGTAAAATTCAATAAAGAAGTTATATATTAATAACTCATTTACCATCCATTTGCTTGGAATTCAGAATGCATTTCACATACAACTAGACTAGGAGTGATATATTGATATTAACCTATGGAAGCTTTCTAAACTTACAAATTTATTCCATAGAATAAGTGAAAACAATAAGAAGCAAAACTTTTATAATTCCAATAATTTAAAAACAGTAATGATAAAACTTAATAAGAAAATTAATTTTTGATTTTTAGTAATAGAGAAGTAGTTTGGATTAATGAAGGGAGGTCTTTTGAAATTTGATCGAAAAACCCGTTTGGGTGCTATTTCTATTTCAAACCTGAGACTTTCTCTATTGTGTGTCATTAATATATTCATAGTCATCGGTTCACCAGATTCAGACAAACTTTGACAAGTGCAGGTTTCTGAAAACTTTAAGATCACACCACTGGACAAGGCAAGCAGTCCCAGAAGGTCAATGAAGAAACTAATTGTTCACAAACCTGCTAACATAATGTCCAGCAGAATCAATTGACTACCAGGGGAGTGCTTTGTCAGATTTTCTGGCTAAGTCAACCAATGCAGTAATTATTAACATAAGCAATCTGAATTAACTCCATAAGATTGATCCAAGTTCAACTGCCTAAAATAATCTACCTAGCATACAGTAATATGCATAGGAACTTGAGAAGCAAAACTGATATTTAAAAGATAGTAAGTTTAGTATGAGACATGAACAGATAGATGATGCCTGGATGGCCAACTGGTGCTTCCTAGACCTGTTAGGCCTCCATAATCAGAAGCCAGAATACCTGAGTTTAAGTGCTGCATCCACTCCCAATTCCAGTTTCCTGCTAATGTGGATCCTGTGAGGCAATGTTGATGGCTCAGGAAGTTGGGTCTTTGTCACCCATTTGGGAGACATGAATTGAATTTTTTCTCTGGGATTCAGCCTGACCCATCCCAGCTATTGCAGGCTTTTGGAGAGTGAATGAGAAGATGAGCATTTCAAAGATCTAATGTTCCTACTTGGTCAGTTAATTCTCTCTCTTGCTCACTCAGTCTCTTGTACTCGTGTGTATGTGTGTGTGTGTGTTGCTATCTTTGCCTCTCAGATAAATAAGTAATTCAAAGTGCTCTTTTATGGATTTCTGGAGAAATATCTCATGACAGAGGTTTCTGCCTCAATGGACAAGTTATTAAAAAAAATTAAATAAACTATTACACAAAGGCCAACTCGTTGGTTCAACTGGTAGTCCTCTCTCTCCAAAGCACTGGCATTCTATACAGGTATTGGCTTGTGTCCTGGTTGTTCCACTTCCCATCCATCTCCCTGCTTGTTGCCTGAGAGAGCAGTAAAGCATGGCCCAAAGCTTGGGACCCTGCACCCACGTGGGAGACTTAGAAGAAGCTCCTGGCTTCTGCATCCATTTATGGAATGAACCAGTAGAGAAAGGGTCTTTTTGTCTCTTTTTCTCTCTGTAAATCTTCCTTCCCAACAAAATAAATAAATCTTTTTTTAAAAATAAGCTATTATAAATACAGAGGCAGATGATATCCTAGACAAGTACATTTCCAAGGTCACATACATATCAAAACTTCACTCTGTTACCACAAAACCGTTGTCTCTCTTTTCCTTATATTTATTCTTTGTGTCTGATAAGATAATGTGACATTTATTAATTCATAATAGATAACGTCTGTGAAGATCTTGATTAGTTTTGTATATTAAACCAAAATCCCTAAGTTATCTTGGAAATGACACTCTATAACACATTTTAATGATGTTTCTAGTGTGACTATTCATTCAAATTATATATATGGTCTTTTATTTTGAATTAAGCTTTATACTTACATATTCAGAATCCCATTTAAAGGCTAATAGCAGGCAAAACTTACACTGAAGTAGTAAATTATTCCATTAAATGAATAACAAAAAAGAAAAAAGGAATGATTCAAAAGTATGCACACAAACTTATAACCCCAATCCCTTAGATTTTGGTAGTTTTCAAATACATAATGATTCAGTGATGGAGTCTTTGGTTAATATTACTAGTGCTGTCATATAGGTAATCCCTAATGTATACAATATCCCACAAACACCTGTCTGGTGTGCCACTCCAGTATATGAAAATCAACCGTAAGAATTGGCAACTTTTAAGGGCCAGTGTAGAATAGCGACCTTAAGAGCACCACTGTCACCTTGTAACAACTGGAAGCTGAACACTTTAATTTGCACCAGAGAATGAAGAAGAAATTTCCAGAAGGCATAAATAACCCTAAGTGGGAATCTCTTGGTAGAATGTTTATCCCAGGGGTTGGTATATTATAAATGAAGAAGTCTGTCTCCAACATTTGCTACTGCAGCTTGCTCTATAAGAAAAACTATCAAGCCCAGTATGATGACTTTATGGTTAAATCCTTACCTTGCAGGAGCCAGGATCCTATATGAGTGCCGGTTCATGTCCCAGTGCTCTACTTGCCTTCCAGCTCCTTGCTTATGGCTTGGGAAATCAGTAAAGGATGACCCAAAGCCTTGGGACCCTGCACACACATGAGAGACTCAGAAGAGGCTCCTGGTTCCTGACTTCAGATCAGCTCAGCTTCAGATATTGTATATATTTGGGGACTGAACTAGTAAACACAAGATCTTTCTGTGTCTCCTCTCTGTAAATCCGATCTGCCTTTCAAATTAAAAAAAAAAACTTTTCATAAAAAAAGAGAAAATATCTATTGCTACGCGCCAAATTGGCTTAAATTCTCTTGATACAGATATTTCAGATGACAGCATTGTGCAGGACAACTTCTTGATCAAATGAGTATGTAAAAGTTTTCTACTGTTGAATAAATACATCTGGGTATGATAAAAACTCACTTGCAAGAAATCAACAAATCACACAACCAGAATAAGTAGATTCTTCTCCAGTTATTTACTCATTTTAACTTTTTGGTTTGTAGGCACTCCTGTAGTATACATCAGTTTCCTGGTGTGATCTGCTTACTGATTGCTTCTCACAATACTCCCCCTGGTGTGCTGTATCATCTCAGGAACCTCAAATGTTTATATGCATCCTTCCGTGGTGCAGGAAATAGTCTTATTTTAATTAGACCAATAAAAACAGAACTAAATCATTCAACTGACTTGATATCGTGATTGTGAATTCCATCCTGAGATCAAATAAATCATTATGATGATGGTAGAGAATGACACCCATGCCCAAGGTTGTAATCAATAAATTGATGGAGACAATGAACAGAATGGGAGACTATGAAAGGCAGCAGGCAGGAAGCCATTAGTCTGAGGTTCTACACTTTGAGTTTCTGCTTAACCTAACAGTATATATATAAAAAGCATGACATTTAGGAGTTTCATGGCATGAACAGAATTTGGCTTCCTAAACTTATGCAAATGTTTAAATCCCAAAGTCTTAGTAATGTCTAATGGATTAATGTTAGTTTGTTGTGAATGGAGATCTGATTCAATTGTGTCAAGGAGCAGGACCCAGTGGGAGATCTTCAAATCCCTGGGGGTTTGCTCTTGGTTATGTAAGCCAGGTGCTCCTCTTGTCCGTTTCTGATTCCTGGGTTGTCATGTGATCATCCCTTCACCATTCTCTGGCTTCATCAGATACCTGAAACAAAAGGGTCACCTGCACAGAACCTCCAAAGTGTAAGCCAAAATAAACTCCCTGCCTTCCTAAGAAGCCTTTTCGTGTGCTTTTATTTAAAATAATGAAAACCTAATGCAGTCCAATGTCTACCCTTTGCCAGAAGCTGGGTTTTAGTCAATTACAGGCATGCAAGTCAATATATGATGCCCAAATAAGCCAGAAGCCTAGCTGCAGCTCACCAAGAACTTAATACTTCGTTTCTGTGTTCAGCCCATAAAAGATCTCATCCTGCTAAAAGGAGTTTTCTGAATTTCTTCTGGTTCTGAGTGCTGCCAATTCATGAATTGTCTGTGCTTATATTCTGCTAAAATTCATTTGTTTAAGGTTTTTCTTTTAACCTCCAGAGCCAGGAACAGCAGCAAGCTTGTGGGGATTATGAGAAGGAACGATTCAAGAAATCTGAGGATGGACAGAGGCACATGGTTCCTGCCCATGCACATTCAGCGGAAAGGAAACTGGGCTAATAAATGCCTGAACATGGTTCTCCACATAATCTGTTTTGCTTATAATGCATCCAATTGGCAAAAATCAACTAAAATCAAGAGTTAATACAAGTCTTAGATGATTACGAGGCAACACAGGAGCCAAAGTCACAATTAAGGAGAGCTACTCTGAGGTCTGCAGAGCCTCAGCATCAATCCCCGAGTCACTTCCTACTTACAGCTAGATGCCTCTATTGCCTCAACTGAATCACAACACTGGCATCAGAGAATCTGTTCATGTAACCACACAAACTCATATCCCAGGGCACAGAGTGGGGCGCAGGGTAGAGAGATGGGGGAGGCAGTTGAGAAATATTCAGCAGAAGCTAAAGTCCCTTGATCTACTGCACTGGACACAGGAACAATAATGACCAGTTAAATTTTTTCTTAGAATAATTTCAGAAAGTTAAAAAATATGGCTATCATACATATGAAAAGGAACATGTCAGGGATTGTATTCAACTCATTAAAAACTACAGAGAAGGATATTCAGAGTAGTTTAGGGCCCTACACAGTAGCCTAGTGGCTAAAGTTCTTGCCTTGCACGCACCGGTATCCCATATGGTTGCTGGGTCTAATCTCGGCAGCCCCACTTCTCATCCAGCTCCCTGCTTGCATCCTGGGAAAGCAGTCAAGGAAGGCCCAAAACTTTGGGATCCTAAAATCATGTGGGAGACTTGGGGGAGACTCTGGGCTCCTGACTTCAGATTGGTGCAGCTCCAGCAATTGCAGCCACTTGGAGACTGAATCAGCAGATGGAAGATCTTCCTCTCTGTCTCTTCTCCTCTTTGTATATCTGACTTTCTAATCAACAAAAATGTGGATTAAAATAAAAAATACAGACTTATATATTCAGAGAAGTAAAAACATGTTACAGTACTAATTGCGGAAGTGACTAACATCATATTGGGAGAAACTGAAAACGTTGGAGTTTTTTAAAAGATTTACTTATTTCATTGGAAAGTCAGATATACATAGAGGAGGAGGAGAGAGAGAAGAGCTTCCATCCAATGATTCACTCCCCAAGTGGCTGCAACAGCTGGTGCTGTGTCGATCCGAAGTCAGGAGCTCTTTTGGGTCTCCCACGCAGCTGCAGGGTCCCAGGGCTTTGGGCCGTCCTCTAGTGCTTTCCCAGGCCACAAGCAGGGAGCTGGATGGGAAATGGAGCTGCTAGGATTAGAAACGACCCCATATGGGATCCCAGCATGTTCAAGGCGAGGACTTTAACCGCTAGGCCACCGCTCCGTGCCCTGGAATTTTCTTTTGGAAGGAAATCAATTGTATCATTGCAGATAAATTTTAGGCACATTGCAATGTATGACAATGCTGCATTGCTATCGGTTTTCTACAAGTTAACCTCTTCGAAATAGTTAGACAAAGTGTATATACCTATAGACCTAATTAATCCAATATGGACAATTGACATGTCAGACAATTCCCAGTACTTTTCTGAAAGGATATACAGCCATTACTTGTTTCTAAGAACCAGACTACATTTTAAACAATGCTTCAGTCCAGGCTAGGCTGCATTACCTACTGCCAAGTGTCATGGCTGGGCATAGGCAGGCCCAGGAGAGGCTGCAGCACCTGCTGGTATGATCAAGAACAGGGACCAGGGGCGAGCCTGGTAGGGAATCCTTGGGGACATCCTGCTAGGCTGCAGTGCCTGACAATGCATAGAAAAGCAAGGTCTGGGAGTGAGCCATGCTGGGCTGACCTGCAATACCCACGGTACATGAAAGAGTTGGTACTGGAGTCTGGCCTGGTATGTGAACTTTGAGGAGGCCTCTGTTGGGCTGCAGCACCCACTAACGTTCATGAGATCAGGGTTGGGGTGTTGGGGTGGGCCTGGCTGGTCTGGGCTACAGCACCCACTGGCACACTCAGAAGTCCAGGGCTAAGGATAGGGCCAGATCAGACTAGATCACAACACCCACCAATGAGTTTGGGGCCAAGGATATAACAGGCTGGAGTAGACTTGACTTCAGAACCTACTGACACACATGAGAACTAGGACTCAAGGTGGGTCTGGTAGGAGATCTTTTGGGATATTCCAGCTACGTTGAAGTACCCCGTGGTGCATGCAAGAGCTGGGGCTGGGGGTGGGCCAAACTAGGTTAGGCTGCAGCACCCACCAGTAAGAACCAGAAAGGGATTCAGGCCACACTATGCTAGACCACAGCACCTACTAGAATGCATGAGAGTTAGAGCTAGGGGCGAGTCTGGTAGGGGATCTTTAGGGACACCCATGTTAGGCCAGGTAACTCATGTGCTGGGGTGTGTTGTGCTGGGCCAGGCCACAACACCTGCCAGCAAGAGCTAGAGCTAGGGGTGGACCAATCCATGTTAGGCTATGTGACTGTTGCTAAGGACCAGGGCTGGGGAGTCACAATAGAAATTCATAGGGGTTCCTCAAACCAGGCTGTAGAACCCACTGGTGTGCATGAAAACAGGCTGGGGGCAGGCCACAATGGGCTAGGCCACACAGCACCTGCTGGTACAGGCAAGAACTAGAGTGGGAGCTGGGGTGGGCTGCATTGCAGCACCTGATTGTAGGCACAAAAACTGGGAGTGGGGCTTACCAGGTAGGGTTCTTCAGGGTTGCCCCTACTAGGCTCTATCACCACCAGTGCATGTGAGAGCCGTGCCTTGGGGCAGGCTGGGCAGGGCTAGGCTGCAGAACTTGCCAGTTTGTATTAAAGGCTAAAACAGGTTGGAATTGACCAAGCAGCTGCACCAACTGGCACAGGTGTTGGTGCATTGGGCTGATTGAGCCAAACTCTGTACCAGCTGGCACACATGACACCAAGGTCTAAACCACGTGAGGTTTCTTAGTGGCTTCCAAACTGGATACCTGTGCTCTTGATCTCTGACCTCAGAGAAAATCAAACGGACATGTAGTCTAATCCTGGAGTAAACATTGCAGGACTGGGCCACTTCAGTTGTTGATCCTCATGCAAGAATGGAGAGCATTCCTAGATGAACATGAACAAGATAGCCAACTCATCTAAGCCATCAGAAGACTTGGAGTATTTCATCGTAAGATGGAAAGAAGGGCAGGTTGAGCAACACTCCAGGCCAGACTCTATGACAAGCACCTTAGTCTGTAGATGCACTGAGATAGACATGGACAGCCCGCAGGCTTTAGAAAGAATTTCACATCTCTGGAGCAGCACAGCTGACAAACTCTCATAACAATTAAGACCACTCAAGTAATACCCTCAGAACATTCTTCCCCATCAAACTGTCTTCATCCTTGGGTGCTAATACAGTGTGACAGCAAATAGCAGCACACTTTCTCTGCCCCTTCTGTTCTGTGGACACAGGAGGGAAAACTGAAACACTGAAATCACACACCTCTCCACCCACCCAACCCTCTCCATCCTAATTGGAATCAGAAGCCCACCTGTGTATGTAACCCTTTCAGCTTTTTAATAAATACTAAATTTTTTAAAATTACAGGGGATATAAAGTGCCATATCACCAAACCATTAACAAAATTCAGATTGCTTGCCAAATAGGCAAAACTGAATGAAACATCACATGAAAGACGAGTCTCAGTACAGGTTAAGTGTAGTAATTACCAGAGGATTCCTTGAAATCAGACTTTGTCAGCAATTGCCCTTTTGATTAGCCACTGAATTTTTACATACTTTTTGAGAAATGCTTCCTTAAAAATTTAGCAAAATCTTGCAATATTTTATATATATCTAGTTGCTCTCGTTCAAGTTGTGATATATTTTACCCCAAATCTATATTTGATAATGAAATATTCTAATTTTAATTAAAGTATGTATTTTAGTCTTTTTAAAGAAACATTTCTGTAGGGAACCATTCATACATTTAAACACACCTAGGGAGCTAATTTTTTTCCTGGATTCAGGGTTCTAGAATTGAATATGAGTATAATTTGAACAGAACAGTAATTCAATACCTCAAGGGAGAATTAAAACCAGAGATTACTCAAACTGAGGGTATAATTATAGAAACACATCCCATTTAAAGCCTATTTTGTTCTAATGAAAATCTTTATGGTGTATATAGTCTTCCCAGAAAAGAGATAGGACTACGCATGCACGGCTAACGCAGTGAGGCAAGAAAGAAACAAAGGATAGTCAGAGAAGTAGGTAAGTCCAAAGTGGCATTTAGTTTTTCAACGTGCCTACAGAGTTCATTTGATCCAAAAGCTGCACTGTGAGCAATACATCTGGATTCAAACTACAGGCTCTCCATTTCAAGTACATGCTACATGTTTAGTGACCGTAGTTGCTCACTGGTACTGAAATTACACTGAAAACAATTCTATGTTACTCTTTTGCCTTGTTCCCACCCTCCCCCCCCGAATTCTTACTATCTTGTGCTTTTCTTCCTTTTCATTCATCGTTTAGCTTAGGACCTCCTGGGTGAGTTGAGTCTTGAAAACCATCCAGGTTGGAATCATTTAATAGAATGTTCTACAATGAAGGAAGTATTCTAGACAGAGCACCTTATAATATAGTGGCTAAAAGCCACATGTTACTATTAAAGACTTAAAAATTTTCTAAGGAAGGCTTTCTCAAATTTAGCAGAGTTAACATTTTGAATTGGATAATCATTTGTTCTTTTTCATTTTTATTTTAACTTTTTAAATTTCTGTTTATATAAGGGGAACAAATTTCATGCATTTCATACACACAATTTTAACAGCATAATGATACTTGTCTCCCCAACCCTTCTTCCTCCCTCTATCTCTCCCTTCCTCCTTCTCCCTTCTTATTTTTCTTTGAATTTTTACAATAACATATTCTCAATTTACTTTATAATCACAAGCTTAGCCCTCTACTAAATAATTTAATCAGCAAGCAGGAAAGAAACTGTATCACATAATACAATGTTAACAACAATAAAAAAAAAAGAAAGGTATTATGAATTTTAGGGGAAAATTTCACAGAATTACAGTGTCTTTCTTATACTTTCATGTGTCAATCACATGATTTTACTGGTACTGACAACCGACCAACTGATTAAGGTGATAATACCAAATTTGTCTATTGCAAAGGCACTGGTTCCTTCACACATATGGAAGACCCAGAAAAAGATTCTGGCTCCCAGCTTTAGCTTGGCAGTGCCCTGGCCATTGGGACTATTGGGGGAATGAATCAGCAAATGAAACTGGTTTCTTTCTCTCTCTCTCTCTCTTTCCCTCTTTTCTGTAACTCTGACTTTCAAAAAAAAGAAGAAGAAGAAGAAGAAGAAGAAGAAGAAGAAGAAGGAAACATAAAAGAACAAGAACAACAACAACAAAAAACAATAAAATTGAGATCCAGTCCCTGAAAGGGATTAGTGTTGGACAAACACCAACTAATGTAGAGAGTATTAAAAAAAAAGTAGAAAATGTGTGTATGTGTAATTAAAGTTCAGTTGAGAGCACCTCAAAATAGAATGTTAAAATCTTAAGGCAAACCATGTAACCCTCATGGTTACCACAAACAGAATACCTATAGAAAACATGCAGATGAAAATGGGAATGGAGAGCCTGGTGTCATGGTGTAGCAGATTAAGAAAATGCCTGTAATGCTGACATCCCACATCTGAGCACTGGTCTGACTCCCAGCTGCTCCATTTCAGCTCCTTGCCAAAGCACCGTGGAAGGCAGCAGAATGTAGCCCAAGTGCGGTGTCCCCTGTTACTCACTGGAAACATGGACAGAGCTCCAATGTGTGGCTCCTGGCTTCAGCCTTTCCCAGTTCTGGCCATTTTGGTAATTTGGAGGATGACTCAGTGATAAACAATTCTTTCTCTCTCTTTCTTTTTTTCTCCATCATTTTGGTTTGCAAATAAACAAGCTAAATATTTTTAAATAATAACAAAAAGAAAATGGAACCACAGCATGCCACTACAAAGAAAATGAAACACAGAAGAAAATATGAGAAAGAACACATTTAGCAAATTGGCAATACTAAGGCCTTTCATGTCACTAATTCTTTTTTATCTTTTATTTATTTATTATTATTATTATCATTTTATGATACAGTTCCATAGGCCCCTGGGATTTCCCTTATCCCCTCCCCATCTCGCTCTGCCCCTCCCCGCTGTCATCTAGTTTCTGTATATCATTACTAAAGTATAGTTCTTCATATACAGTCATATCCATTATTGTGGGCATGGACAATGGCAGAGACTCCATCATCCTATTGTCATATAGTAAACAGTTTCATTGGGAGTCCATCTTTAGCCTGGAAGTAGAGATGTGTACTGAATTGTAGCCTCACATGTGGATATGTTAGTCTCCATTTCACAGTTACTGTACATCCCCTTAAATGAAAAGCCACAATACAAAATCAACAATAGGAAGAAAAATAGAAATTTACAATGCCATAAAGTTAAATAACATGCTGCTAGATATGATAGTCTCCATTACTGGAGACTAATTCTTTTAAATGTGAATTAAACTCTCCATCAAAAAAAGACTAATTTTTTTAATGTCTCAGCTATACTGACTTCACATGCACAGTAGATTGAGCCACTTCTTGTAACATCTGCACCCTGTGTCTGGGAGCTTGTTCAAGTCCTAAGTGCTCTGGCTCTGACCCAGCTCCGCACTAATGCCTCTTAGGAAGATAGCAGAAATTGGCCAAAGCACTGGGTCTCTGTGTCTTAGCTTTGGCCTGGCCCGGACCTGTTTATTGCAGCTAGTTAGGGAGTGAGCCATCAGATAGAAGATCTATCTCTCTGCCTTGCCTTTGGCCTTTCAAATAAGTACATAAATAAACTTTTTAGGGAACTTACTTTGAAAGAAAAGTAATGAAGAAAGATATTACATGAAAATTTTAACTAAAATGGAGTTAGGGCCAGGAAAAAAAAATGAGACATTACATCAAAAACTGTAACAAAGGATCAAGGACATTACATAATGATAAAAAGGACAATTCATTAGAAAAATATAAAATCATATATATATTAAATATATACACAATTCAAATATTCAGAGAACTGAAAAATAGACAGCAACCATATAATCGTGGATTCCAATACTTTACTTTGAATAACAGACAGGGGAAAGAGAGGCCAATAGGAAATGGAGGACTTGAACGAGATTAGAACCCGAGCGAGGCTAAGAGAACATACACGGTATAACATCGCAGACTACATAATCTCCTCAATCACAGCAGCTGTCCCCTACAACAGATCACATGGCAGGTGGTAAACTGGTCTTAACACATGTAAGAGAATTAAAATCATGCCATGTGTCTTAACACATGTGAGAGAATTAAAATAATGCCATGTGTCTTTTCTGGTAATAATGAAACAAAACTAGAAATTAGTAGAAGATGGTAGCAGGCAACTTCTTAACTAGGTAAAATTAATACACTCCAGGGCAACAAATTGATTAAAAAAGACATCAGAAAGATGTTTAGGAAGAAATAGAAGAAAGGATTTTGAACTCTTTAAACATAAAGAAATGACAAGGAAGTAGAAGTGCTTATTGCTGTGATTTGATGAGTACCCCTGTATAAAAGTCTTACAAAATACTATGCTCCACAAATATGTACAATTATTACATATTAATAAAAATGTATAAAACCCTTACAGCACATAATAAGAATAAGAATAAAAGCTATATGAAATGAACAAACTATATCTAGAAACAATCTGACTTTATATCCCACAGAACTAGAAAAATAAGGATATATTATGATTACGGTAATCAGAAGGAAGAAAATATATCAAAGATTCAATCAGGGCCCAGCGTGGTGGCCTAGCAGCTAAAGTCCTCACCTTGAACGTACCAAGATCCCATATGGGCACTGGTTCTAATCCCGGCAGCCCCACTTCCCATCCAGCTCCCTGCTTGTACCCTGGGAAAGCAATGGGGGATGGCCCAAAGCCTTGGGACCCTGCACCCACGTGGGAGACTCAGAACAGGTTCCTGGCACCTGGCTTCGGATTGGCTCACCTCCGGCCGTTGCAGCTGCTTGGGGAGTGAACCATCAGATGAAAGATCTTCCTCTCTCTCTCCTCCTCTCTGTATATCAGCCTTTCCAATAAAAATAAATAAATCTTTGTAAAAAAGTTTAAATTACAAAATGAAATAAAGAATTTAAATAATAGGAGAAAATAGAGAGAAAAAAAAGAAAAATAAATGAAACTGAGTTGGTGTTTTTCACTTGCTCACAGCCAAAAAGCTATGAAGAGATTGAGCTCAGGTTTTTAAATGATCAATAAAATTTTAAAAATCTTTAGCCAATGAATAAAAACAGAAAAACTCAAATTTTATTTTTACAAATGATAAAATGAAATAGGAGATACTATAATTGATAGTCTATAAAATATCAGAAGTACTAAGGAATGCAAAAGATTACAGTGAACAATATCACAATAAATTGACATTCTCATATAAGGTAGATAAATTCTTAGAAACATAAATCATATGAATATTAAATCATGAAGAAGTAGGAAACCTTAGCATACTGATCACTAATAAAGAGATTAAATCAGTAATTGAAAAAACTCCAATTAAGAGAAAATCTGGCATAACATGGCTTTTCTATTCTTCAACTCACCTTTAATTAAAAAGAAGGGAAATTTGAAAGCTTAGTTTATAAAGCCAGCATTTCTCTGATACCAAAGTTTCAGACCAACATCTTGATGAATATAGACAGAAAGTGTCTCAACAAAGCACTAGTAAATAATTCAACACTACATTAAAAGGATCACTCACATAACCAAGCAGGATTTATCCCTAAGTTTCAATGATCATTCAATATATGGAATCAATGAATCTGTTCCAGCACATTAAAATTCCAATTATCTCAATAGATGCAGAAAAAGAATTCGACAGAATTAAGCAATCTCCCATTACCATAAAAAAAAAAAAGAAAGAAGAAGAAGAATAGACTCACAAAAGAAATAGAAGTTAATTCCCAGCAGTCACTTGGAGTTGTGCTGATAGAGGGAGGAGCGAGGTTTGGGCTGAAATCTGAAGTCACCTGTTCTTTATTGGGATCTGACATTTTCAACAGAAACTGGTGTTATAATCTGACTATCCCATCTTCTGGAATCCCGCCTTCTCTTGTCAACGATCCTACAAGGATCTTGTGACCATGAAATATAATGATCTTTGGGGCCAGTACAGTGGCATAGCATGCTAATCCTTTGCTTGCAGTGCTAGCGTCCCATATGGCACTGGTTCGAATCCCAAATGTTCCACTTCCAGTCCAGCTCCCTGCTAATGGCCTGGGAAAGCAGCAAAGAATGGCCAGAGGCCTTGGGCCTCTACACCCATGTAGGAGATCTAGAAGCTCCTGGTTCCTGGTTTTGGAACAACTCAGCTCCAGTCATAGCAGCCATTTCAGGGGTGAGCCAGCAAATGGAAGATTTCTATCTCTGTTTCTCCCTCTATAACTTTGACTTTCGTGTAAAAATAAATAAATCTTTTTTTTTTTTTTTAATTCTTCCTCATGATCAAGTTGTTCCTGTAAATTCTTAGCAACAGCCATGGTGTCTGTTCATACCTTTCTATCTCCTTGGGAGAGGCAAACTTCAGGATTTTGAGTTTAGTCAAAATAGCCATACAGAGAAGTTCAGCACTGGTTTCCCACCACTAAGAAAGGCAAGCGGCTGCATGTAGAGCTGAGTGCTTAAGGAAGAGCACCTAATGCAGTAGGTGAGCAGTGAAAACACGGTGGGAAATCAGTACACATAGCAAGAAAAGAAAGAGGAACAAAGCTAAAGCAGTGGTGTCTGGAGTCCTAACCACACAGCCATGGCATTTCCTGTTGTGGCGGAAAGGTTGAGCAGGAGAGTGTAGGTGGAGCCCATCTGCTCAAATGACACCTGGGAACACCAGAGTCCTCCAGGGCTCAATGAGGAGCACTCCTGGAAAAGCTGGGAGTCCCGGACTTCATAGAGGGAACCTGTGTGGTCCTCTCAGTCCTCAGGGCAGTAACTTGGGCAGGAAGACACCATCTTTTTTTTTTTTTTTAAGATTTATGTATTTTTTAAAAGATGTATTTATTTATTTTTATTGAAAGGTGGATATACAGAGAGGAGGAGAGATAGAGAGGAAGATCTTCTGTCTGGATGGTTTACTCCCCAAGCAGCCGCAATGGCTGGAGCTGAGCCAATCTGAAGCCAGGAGCCAGGAGCTCTTCCGGGTCTCCCATGCAGGTGTAGGGTCCCAAAGCTATGGGCCTCCTCGACTGCTTTCCCAGCCCACAAGCAGGGAGCTGGAAGAGACACAGGGCTGCTGGGATTAGAACCGGCAACCACATGGGATCCCAGGTGTGCAAGGCAAAAACTTGAACACTATCGCTCCAGGCCCAAAGACACCATCTTGAGATGGGAATTGCTCTTCCATAAGACCCTTGCCTAAATTCATCTCAGTGTTAACAGACGATGAGGTACATTTCTGTTCTTGTCTCACATCAAAGAATTTCCACGCACTGACAGTGAGTAAAATTAAACGTATTTAAGTGAGAAACCTTCTGCCACAAGTTTTGAGGGGACTTAAAGGAGGAGTTGCAGGTACTATTTTATGCACAAACTGGTTATCCTTGATTGGCCCTAGATTTAACCAATCCGGGAAAGAGCAGAATAACAGCAACCAGACAATCAAAAACAAACAAACAAACAAATACCCAGCAGAGGCTTGGAATTGTTAATCCTGCATAGTCTGCTATATGATAAAATTACGGACTGCTAGAAGCAAGCACTTTGTCTACTCTGCACCTTGCCTCATTATGACAAGGAGCTGACCTAACTGCCTATTAGCCTAACTCCTCACAGGAAGGACCCCCAAAACATTCCTGAATCCTAACAGGGCAGACTGAGCTCCAAGTGTCCAACTTGGTTTAAGAGGGTAGTGGAAACCCCAGAGAGAAGTCCCACAAGGCACTCAGCATGTGGTGGGGAATGAGGGCAGGGCAGCTGGGACAGACAGCACCCAGGTCTCTAGAAATAAGGGACCTGCCTCATCAAAATTGAGCATCATTTCATGCCCCACTGCCTTCCCTGCCCAGTCCACTTGAAATTGTACTTCACGGTTAGTTTCCTATACAGCCTTCTGGTTGGCCAATGAAGGAAGCTCAAACTTGTGGCACACCAGGTCGAATCTCTTGGTGGAGTTGAAGAGTTCAGTACAGAGTATGTTAGTGCTCTGGGTGGAGAACACATCTGGGTAGATAAAATGTGCTGGCTGGTCTGGTGCACTCACTCTGGGCAGTGAATCAGCTAGTTCACTTTGGCATAGCGAAAGGCTAAGAGTTTGAACACATCAGTAGGCTCCAACATTCCTTCCTCCCATTGACAGTAGTCAGAGCTGCTGTACCACACCCATGTCAAGTATCATTCTAATCTCTTATCTTACCCATAACTGGTAGCCAGAGCTTTCTGGCCCCACCCAGCACATAATGGTTAGCTCTACCACAAGGCTTAATTCCTCTATCTAACCCAAATATACGTAGTCCTTTGGGAATTAAGACAACATTCTTTTATGCTAAGTCTAATACAATACAACACTACAGCTTGCTGGGAGTGCTAACTCAGAGTATCCATGCTCTTCCAAGGCCCAGTGTGGGTCTTGTGGCTCCAGGACCCGGTCTGCTACAGAGAAGCTGCCAGAATTTTGGTGTTGCTGCTCACTTCATGTTAGTGCCTAAGGTAGTAGAATTCAGTTCAATCCAGAAAGCAGCACACACAGTGGCTCAAGTCAGCTTATTCTGTTTCAGAGCCAAAGTCATCACACCAATCCAGGAACCCTCACAGAGCGTCTGTGGGTCCTTTCTCCTCCACCCTGTACTAGTGCAGCTCCTGGTCCCTGAAACTGGGAACAGTTGGAGTTTCAAATCTACCAGCTCCTGTAGCTAGCATTGATGTCACAGTTCCAGTGACTGACGTGGGTATTTGCTGGGAAGCTGTGCATACCCAGAACATGAGCAATGCCTGTTCCCAATGCTTAAGAAGCACATTATGCCAGTGCTTTCCTCAAAAGATGGTTGGATACCTGAATAACAGGAATATCAATGACTACACTGAGTCCTAAGAATAGTATAGATCCTTACTATGGCTACCATGAACCATAGCAAATAAAGGCATAGGGAGACTATGCCATGAAAACAAATCAAAATTAAAGACAAAGCACTTTATCAAACCAATACAATCATAGATTTCAATAAGCAAAAATCATCTTCTAGAGGTGATAGAAACAATAGATCTCTTGGATGAGCAAATATCAGTGTAGAAACATGAGAAACATAAACAAGGAAGGCAATATAATTCCCTAAAATGAATACAATACATTAATGTTGAAATGCAATAAAGGAGATTAAAAGAATTCCTGAAAAATAATTCATAGCGATGATTTCAAAGTTGTTCAAAATACAAAGAAACAAACGAAATTTGGAAAACAGTACATGACTTGGAAGAGAAACTTAGTAAAGAGATAGAAATCTGGAGGAATAGGGTGAGGACATGTTTAAACAGATGGAGAACCATTAGCCAGGGGAAGCAGAGAGGGCACATTCCAGGAAATAGGAGAGGACAGAATAAGGCAGAGAGGCACCTGGATACTGGTGGACACAGGAAAGCAGTGGAGACAACGGTGTGGTGTTACAGTGACAAGACACACTAGCGGCATTCAAAGAGCAGAGATCTGCACTGCACCAGCAGCTGGAACTCCACCAGCAACCAGGTGGGAATGGAGAGTTCACCAGGAGCTCAAGAGGTGAACCCAGACCAAGAACTGCCTGTCCCGCTGGTCGGTTTGATTTGAGCAGGAGCAGAGACAGAGAAGAAGATCTCAAACAGGTGGTGCAGGAACAGGGTGGATTTCACAGCCCAAATCCCCAGTGAAGCCGAATTGGGTGCCATCTTGCACAGGGAGGCAAAGGTTATGGGACAGGACTACGCATGCACTAAGCTGGGGAAAAAAACTCAATTTGGGCTCAATGCATTGCAATGACATGGCATCTTACAGGTTCTACCCAAATTAGGTCTGGGTAGCCCTCAGACCTAACAGCCAGCAGATCAAGAACTTCATGAGTGGCACATCAGACGCCATTTTGTATGGTGTAGCAAAGGGACAAGACAACAGTGAGCTGCTCATGTGCTAAGCTGGGAGAGAACTCACTGATCTCAGTGCATTGCAATGGTCCCACACTGAAAATGATACTGACTTTGGCATGTTTCAACTCAAATTAAGACCTTGTGGCCCTCAGACCTAATGGTCAGCAGATTCCAGCAAGATCAGCAACCTTGCGATTCAGGTCACCTGGTATCGCCATAATCCTGCTTAAACTCAAAGTGGGAAAAACATTGTATAGACAACGATGCAACAATCACATGGGATCACAGGAGGTGGAGTGCTGAGCCAGGAGGCGGGACTACAGAGATCATGACAGAAGTCTATCACAACAGCGCAGATATGAAACTCGCTGGAGGGAGTGGCACAAGTAACTGCAAACAAAGAGCTGTGTACCAACCACAATAAGTACAATGATCAAGAGCAAAAGAAGAAACAGAGGCACAATGAATATTACTGAAGACTCCCTTGCAAATGAGCAAAAGCCTTTGCCAACCTCAGAATGAACTGAGGAATACATTGAGAAAGTGGGGGATACATAATTCAGAAACTCATTATAAAGCTATCAACATCGAGAAGCATGTAATACAGGAGTTCAAGGAATTTAAGTAGTATGTCAAACGCGAAAGAACAACACTGAAACAAATTCAAGCTGAATTACTGGGAATGAAGAATAAAATAGAGCAAATTAAAAATTCTGTGGAAAGTCTCAATATAGAATAAATGAGACAGAAGAAAGAATCTCGAAATTAGAAGATATTTCTTGTCACAATTAGGAAACAATCAAAAAGCCGGAAGCAGAGATGGGTCAAGCTAAAAAAAAGTATTTAAGAATTAAGAGACACTATTAAAAGGACAAATATAACAGTTGGGAGTGTTCCAGAAGACACAGAAAGGGAAGCTGGGTTTAAAGATGTATTCAATGAAATAATAAGGGAACATTTCCCTAATCTAGAGAAAGAATTGGCAAACAACATCCAAGAGGGGCACAGAACTCCCAAGAGGGTTGACCAAAAGTAATCTTCACAAAATGACACATGATAATCAAGCTCTGTTCAATCAAACATAAGGAAATGGACCTAGTGCAGGGGCCTAGCAGCTAGAGTCTTCACATTGAAAACGCCGAGATCCCATAATGGCCGTGGTTCTAATCTTGGCAGGCTCATTTCCCATCCAGCTCCCTGCATGTGGCTTGGGAAAACAGTCAAGGACAGCCTAAAGCCTTAGGATCCTGCAGCTGCGTGGAAGAGCTGGAGGAAGTTCCTGGTTCTTGGCTTTGGATTGGCACAGCTCTGGCCTTTGCAGTCACTTGGGGAGTGAATCATCGGATGGAAGATCTTCCTCCCTGTCTTTCCTCTCTGTATGTCTGTCTTTGCAATAAAAATAAATAAATCTTTAAAAAAAGAAATATAAGGAAAAGATCCTTAAATGTGCTCATGAAAAAAATCAATTGACATATAAAACAATGGCAATTAAATTCACAGGCAACATCTCACAGGAAACTCTATAGGTGAGAAGAGAATGGAGCAACATATTCCAGACTCTAAAAGTAAAAAATTGTCATTCCAGGATAATATACTCAGCAAAACTTTCCTTAGTCTTTGAAATGAAATAAAATTCTTCCACAGTAAAGAAAGAATAGTTTAAAGAATATGCCTCTTCCAAACCTGCCCTACAAATGATACTTAAAGATGTTCTTTTGACAGAGAAGAGGAATAGTGCACACCAAAACTAAAGGCAAATGCAAAGAACATCCCAGTAAAATAACAACAGATGACTAAATCAAGGAACAGCCACTGATGAACGACAGGACCAAATTACCACCTATTTGTATTAATCCTGAATGTGGATGGCTTGGATTCATCCATCAAAAATCCTAGATCAGTAGACTGGATTAAAAACACAAAACCCATCTATTTGTTGCCTATAGGAGTTACATTTTACCAACAAAGATCAGCAGAAACTATATCTCATGGATTTTGATGATTTTTTTTTAAATTTAGTTTCATCTCTTCAAACACTTTCTTTCTTGTTAAATACTTCAATGACTTGTAGATCATACCGTAGCATCATTATATATATAGTTATATATATGTATATAAATATAATTTTTTTATAGGAAAGGCAGATATACAGAGAGGAGAGACAGAAAGGAAGATCTTCCATTTAATGGCTCACTCCCCAACCGGCTGCAGCTGCAAGAGCTGAGCCGATCCAAAGACAGGAACCAAGAGCCTCTTCTGGGTCTCCTATGCGGGTACAGGGTCCCAAAGCTCTGGGCCATCCTCCACTGCTTTCCCAGGCCACAAGCAGGAAGCTGGATGGGAAGTGGGCCTGCTGGGATTAGAACCGGTGCCCATATGGGATCCTGGCTCATTCATGGTGAGGACTTCAGCTTCTATGCTATCACACTGTGCCCAGTAGCATCATTTTCTTCAAGTAGGTTCTTGATTTCCTTTTTCATTTCTTCAGTGACACATTAGTCATTCAGCAGCATGTTATTAAACTTCATGGCATTGCAAATTTCTGTTTTTCTTCTTGTTGTTGATTTTGTTTTGTGGCTTCTCATTTGAGGGAATGTATAATAAATGTAATGGAGACTATCATATCCAGTGGCATGTTGTTTAGCTTCATGGCAGTATATATTTCTGTTTTTCTTCCTGTGGTTGATTTTGTTTTGTGGCTTTTCACTTGGGGGAGTGATTCACAGTGAAGTGCAGTGGAGACTGACATTTCTAGAGTTGAGGAAATGGTGCATCTTTACTTCCGGTTTACGGATGGATTCCCAGAGAAATTGTTGCATGTGTCTTGACAATGGGATGCTGGTCTCTTTGCCATTATCCATGTCCACAATGATGGACTTATGACTGTTTATGAGGAACTATGCTGTTGTAATGATTGGAAGAACTTGGAGGAAGAGAATCAGGGAAACCCCAATACTTATGAAACTACATCATAAAATGATCATAATAATAAAAAATGAAAAATGTATAGGAATATTGAAAAAGAATCAAGCAAACACTACAATTGGAGTACATAAAAATCAAATTTAAAAATGCAGCAAAAAGCATTTACAATCAACTGTATGAATACAGGAAAGAATATCAGATTTAGAAGACAGACTCTTTGAAATATACTTTCCATATTAAAAAAAGAAGAAAATAGAAAAGAATGAAAATAGTGCTTGATATGTTTGGGATAAATCAAAACATATATAAGTTTTAGGAATTACTGAAGGAATGGACAATAAGAATGGTTTAGAAAACCTATTCAAAATTATAGCAGGAAATTTCTCAATTTGGAGGAAGATATGGAAATGCAACTACAGGAAATATACAGAAACACAAAAAGGCATATGAGAAAAGACCCTCACCACAATAGACTATAGTCAAACTTTCAAAAGTGGAATATAAAGGCTATCCTAAAATTTGCAAGAGAGAAATCCCAGGCTACACTTAAAGGAACTCTGATCAGATTGATACAGGTTCTTCAACAGAAATCTTATAGGGCAGGAGAGGATGGAGACATGTAGTACAAATCCTGAACTAAACCAAAACAAAAAACCTCTACCAACCCAGAGTTTTACCTAGGTAAACTTTGATTCATTCATAAATGAAGAAGAAAAAAACACTTTCTGGGACCAGCATAAATTCAAAGAATGTGTGTCCATCCATCCTACCTTACAAATGATATGTAAGGATGTACTACATACAGGAATAGAGAAAGGCAATTAGCATGATGAAAGAATATGAAGACAGAAAACCTCCAATGATGGAGATTCATAACTTGCAATGCAAATCATTACAAGAAAAAAATGGCAGAACCATGTCATTATGTATCAATAATAACTTTGAATGTAAATGGACTAAATTTCTCCAATTAAAAGATAGGACTGGATATATGGATAAAAAACCAAAGCTCAACTGTATGCTGCCTACACATTATATACTTCAGCAGTCAATGTACAGACTGAAAGTGAAAGGCTTGAAAAAGATATTCCATGCAAACGCAAATCAAAAGGAAATTGGAGCAAGGATGTTCACGTCAGAAAAATAAGATTTTAAGATGAAAGTTTACAACAGACAAAGAAGATTATGTGAGATGATTAAGGAACCTTTTCAACAAGAAAATGTGAGTATGGTAAACATAGATGCTCCTAATGCTGGGGCACCCAGTTTCATAAAACAAATATTAATGGACTCAAGGAATATATAATCTCCAATAGAACACTACTGAGTAACTTCAATACCTCTCTTTCATCAGTAGGCAGTTTAATAAGAAAAAAAAATCAGCAGGGAATTTACACAATAGGCCAAATGGACCCAACAGATAGCTTCAGAACATTTCAAATCACAGATGCAAAACTCACATTCTTTTCATTAGCACATGGAACACCCTCTAGGAAACTAAGTATGCTCTCATACATGAAAGTTATCTAAAACAGATCTGGACAAATTCAAAAAGTTAAAGATGTATCATGCATGTACATATCACAGTGGGAAAAAAAGCTGGAAGTTAACAAGAGAAACTAGAAATCTTCTAGAGAGAAACATACATACAGATTGAACAACATAATCTCGAATGAAAATAAGAAATCAAAAGGGAAATTAAAAATTCCTTGAAACTGATGAAAGCAAAGACACAACAAACCCAAACTTAGAGCAGACATAGCTTTAAGAGGAAGGTATATAACAATTGCTTAAATAAAAAACAAAGGAAAACTATCAAGTAAATCATCTGACAATGCATGTCAAGGACCTGGAAAAATAAGAACAAAGCAAACCCCAAATCAGTAGAAACAAAGAGTAAAAATTAGAGATAAAATATTAGATAATAAAAATCATAAGCATCCAAAATATAAATAAAATGAAGAAGTTTTTAAAAATTTGTACAAAACAAACAAAATTGATGAGCCATTAGCCAAACTAACCAAAAAAAGGGGTGAGGAGATGACTCAAATTAATAAAATCAGAGCTGGAAAAGGTGATATTACAACTGATAACACAGAAATACAGAGAATAACTAAGAATTACTGTAAGTAATTATATCCTAGCAAATTGGAAAAGATAGATAGATTTTAGGACACAAACTTGAAGCATGAAGACGCAGAAAACACAAACATACTAATAACCAAAGCTGAGACTGGATCATTCACAGAGAGCTGCCAAAGGAAAGTTCAAGATTGGATGACACTACAGCTGAATTCTACTGAGATTCTAATAAATAAACACCAATTGTTATGAAATGATTAAAAACATTTGGAAAGGGACAAATCATCCCCAATTCATTATTATGATGAACACCTCAATTCCAAAACCAAAGGTAGAACAAAAAGACCAGTATCTATGAATATACACAAACTAGATTATGTATCTAAACTTCAGAATTGGAACTATGAAACTTCTAAAAGAAATCAGGGAAAGTTTTCCAAAACATTGGCCTGTGGCCTAGAAAGTGGGAACTTTCTTTCTGTCAAAGGTCATTTGGATTTTACATGATCATTTGTGGGCCCTACATAATTATCAACTTAAGAATTAGCCTGCTAAGGGTTTTTTGAATTTTGAATCCTACTTGTAGTTGCTTTGGGAGGACCACATTAAATGATTTTATGAGCATCATATAGCTTGGCAGGCTATATGTCCTAGGCCAAGACTTCTTGAGTAAGTCTCCAAAAGCAAAGGTGTCATGCAGCAAGAGTTGGGGGCACGTAGGTCTATCTCTTTCAGCCATTCTTTTTAAGCCAACACTGTTCAGAACTGCAAACTCTATCCCAATGATGTTATTTAATCCTCCCCAAAGTCCTACCTCTGAATATCTTATATCAGGTTTCTGCATTCTTAATACCTCACAGTGGGGATAAAATTCCAACACATGAATGTTCAATGGAAGTACTCAAACCACATTCAAGCCATAACAAGCTGACAGAACAAAGTATCATTAACTGGATAGCTTACAGAAAACATAAATTGATTTCTCATAATTCTGGAAGATGAGATGTCCCAAATCAAGGGTAAATTCAGGATCTGATTAGGGCTCAATGTGGTTCATAGAGGATGCCTTCTGGGTGTGTCCTCACATGGCAGAAGAAGTCTGTTTGGGGAGTCTTTCTCATGTACCTCTAATGAGTGCACTAATCCCATCCTGAGGGCTCTTCTCCAAGAGCCATTGACTTCACAAAGGCTCTGTCACCTGAAACTATGGTAGGACATAAACACTTAGAGTGCAGTAACAAGATAGATGATATTGGAATTTTAGCCCAAATTGGAAACAGTCGGTCCATTAGATCTGGAAATCCAGGTTTAGCTTTGAAGATATAATTGAAAGAGATACATATTTACAATAGACTTGAAAGATACATGAGTGGTGGTGCCTATCCCACTCTACGAAATTTCCCATTTGTCCACTATAGAGCAAACCTTAGGAAAACAACTGAGTGTAATTATAAATTTAATCAGGTTACTTCAATTGTAGCTGATGTTCTAGATATAAGTTTTTAGGTCTAATGAATAGGCTATCTCCTAACATTGTGTAGCTATTAATATGCTGTATGCATATTTGTCAATTTCAGTTCATAAAGATCACCTTGCTTGATTACATCATATTTCTTACTCTGGTCCTAATACAGTTCATAAAATCTTGATCATCTTAAAATTCCCACACAAAACAACTAATTCAATGCACTGATTGAATTTTACTATTTTGTTCTGATAAATGGGAAGAAGCAAATGTTCCGAAAAGCTAATTATGACTGCCAGGATAGCTAATTATGATAGCTTGATACCATAGAGGAAGAAGAAGAGTTGGAGGGATGAAAGCATAATAATACATTTAATTTTAGACATGTTTAGCAGCTTTAGAGAGAGTTATCTGAGTGAAAGTGTTCAGATTACAGTTAAAAGTCTTAATTTTTACTTTAAGGGAAGTGAAGTGATGCAGATTTGGAAAGTACTGGCAAAATTATAAATAACAAGTGAATCCAGAGAACGAAAAGAGATTCTTTAGTAAGAATTCACAGAATGGGAAGAGAAGACCCAAGCAAAGCCTTAGGAATGTGAAATGCTAGCGATCTAATAGAACAGGGGAAGCCAGCAAAGCAGAATGAGGACCAGGAGGAATCCCAGTGTACAATAGTGTTCCACAAGTCAAGGAGAGCTTAGCTAAGGAAGAGACAGTATCAGCCATACAAATGCTGTGGAGTGCAATCAAGCAAGAGAACCAAGAGTGGCAGTTTAATGTCATTGAAACCATGGGTGACTCAGAAATGAAATAGCTTAGTATCGTGGAGGGGGTAGAAATTTGATGGGTGCTGAATAATAGCTGTAGAAAGGACAAAGCCATGGTGAAGAGGATGGTGAGGTTGGTTCATTATGAATTTAAATACAGTTTAATTGGCTAATTTATCTGATCATCCATAATCACACAGCCAGATTCTTAGTTGCCTGTCAGAGAGGAGACGTCAGAGGATAAACAGATGGAGGGAAAGGAAGGAATACCATGATGAGGGCAGTGAAATTCTGTGTTGTTCAGAGCTTTACAATTTTCCTGCCAGGTTCATACTGAGACCTTCAGATTCCATTATAGGTGCCAAAACCAAACAGTGCTCTTTAGAGAAGTGGTTAATATAGGGGCCAACTCACCAGATATCAGGATATCACAAGATTGCATTATGATCAGAGTGCTGTGCTATGTAGAGCCACTAAAAATAACAACCAATTTGGATGAGTCTTCTTAATTACATAATCTGTAAGAGTTGTTTTATCACTTCTAGGCAATTTTATTTAGACTCATGGGAGCTTCTTAAGGTTAAATAATGATAAGCAGTGTATTGTAACTTTTTCTTAGAAATACTATTTATCTCCTTATCTCCTTATCTTCCCCCTCCCCCCACTATCCCTCCTTTGAAAATACTTATTTATTTTCATTGGAAAGGCAGATTTACAGAGAGGAGAGACAGACACAGAGAGAATGCTTTTCCATCTGCTGGTTCACTCCCCAGATGGCCACAACAGCCAGAGCTGAGCCAATCCAAAACTAGGAGTCAGAAGCCTCCCTCAGTCTTCCATTTGGGTGTAGGGTCCCAAGACTTGGGCCATCCTCTGCTGCTTTCCCAATCCCTAAGCAGGTAGCTTGATTGGAAGTGGAGCAGTTGGGACAAGAACCAGCCCCCATATAGGATGTTTGCACTTGTAGGTGTAGGATTAGGAAGTTACTAATTAATCTGGAAATTAATTTTTATTAAGTGGTTAATTAAAATTTGTTATAACATTCTGCAATTTTCTCAGACTAGTTTCTCACGGTCATTAAAGTCATTGTCAAAGTTAAGAAAGGATTACAAATATCTTTTCAGGAATGCAAGAATTCTCAAGACTATGGTTATAAGAAGACATTGGATCAGATCTTAAAGCTACACTGGCTAACCTGCATGCATATTTAAACTCGGCAGGTGCTTATTTGGTGACTTGCAACAGTGAATGAGCTTGTATTGTACCCAGTTATTCAATGCTGGCAGCTAGAGTTTCGCCCACGGCTTCACAAAATTTGTGCCTACTTGGTAAGACCACTGAGAGAAACAAAATAGTTTGAGGGAGTTTTTCAGCAGAGCTTCTACGTGTGTAGAAGAGTGTAGCTGTGAGCCTGTGGTATTTTGGGATTTTGTTTTCCTGCATCTCTTCCAGAAGGGGACAGAAACACCTTGTCAATAAGGATGGCTTCCTGAAAAACTGCTGAAGGGCAATGTTGAAATGGTGGAAGCTTATGAAATGCAACATGCATGTGCACAGTAATGTGGGCAGATGCAGCTACCTCATTATTGGACGGTTATACAAAAAGACAAACGCTCTCTTGGCGTCATCACATTTTGCTCACAAGAGACACATAGCATTTTTTTTTTTGCAGGTCCCTTATCAGATCTGTAATTATATATGGTTTCTGCCACTAATAACACAAGGGAAAAATGATTGAAGAGCCAAAGGAACACTTGATCTGGGAAAGATTTGTATTAAAAACATTTGTGAAAACAATGAATTCGAAATATTTTGTTTTCAGTGCCCTTTTTGGGGTATTTTTGAATAGTTGCTGACTATGGATTCAATAGATTGCTATATCTTTTCCTGCTTATTTTTTATAGACTTGAGGAATGCTATATTTGATATTTGTAGGAAGTGCCAGCAGTACCAGAACTTCTTATGAAGGTATGTATGAGTACTGTCACAAATAAGGAAGAAATGGAGAGAAGTGGAGAAGCAAATACTAAATGTTCAATAGATCTAGGGACAAATCTGTGTACATAGTGACTTAAAGTTGCAGGACCCTGTACATGCCTCAGTCTTCCTTTTTGGTCTTGTTCTCGGGTTTATAAGTTGTTGCACCACAACTACTTTCTAGTGGGAAGGATGAAGTGAGAGAGAGAGACAGATCTATAGATCTGCATGTACCGATGGTCATGGGCAGGCATATAGGGAGAACTCTTCTCCCCAGAGGCAAAGGCTAGGTCATGCTTAAGTCAGGAGCTGGGAACTCGCCCTAGTTCTCCTATCAGAGTGAGTGGCAGGTACCCAAGAACCTGAGCCATAACCTGCTGTTTCCCAGGGGTCTCCACTAGCAAGGTGGAGCTGCAATAGAAACCCAGGTACTCCACTCTGGGCCTTGTGATCCCACCAAAGTCTTAACCACCAGTCTAAACATTTACTTCTGGTTCCCATAATTTAAAAAGTATCGTTCAAATAGGAGAGCTTTGTTTGAACTTTGTTCCCTGACTCACAATCAGTGGTGCAACACAGGAGGAGGTCATCGGTATGATCTGGGCTGGAAGTGAAACAGTAAAATAGAGGCGGGTAATCAAAGTCCTTACCTAAATCCCAAGATGAGTAAGTGAGCCGAGGGAAAAGGAAATGGATAAAAAACATAGTGTAAATTTTGAGACAGTGACCACAATTGATTTTCTCTTACGGGAATCATGATGGTTAAAAGTGATATTATGATAAAAAGCATGATCTAATTGCAGAGATTTTCCTGCTAGCCATTTTATCTTACAAGATATGAAATCCATAAACTGACAAAGTTGAACTTTCCAGAGTAGACTTTACGTCAATGAGAACATGTAATGCAGCTTTTTCAATCCTGTTAAAATGTTCAAGATGTGCTTCAGTATTTATCAAACGTATAAGTCACTTGTGATGATTCTATGATTCACATTATTGAGGTTAAAAAAATAGGCCGAAGTACTTAAAACACAAGGGGAGTTCCAAAAGTTCACGTAAAAATGAGACAATGTTTAGTGTAAGGAAAATTTAAAATCCCGAATATTTTCATAATATACATTTCTGTGAACTTTTTGAAGTCATTCAATGTCAAAAGTTACATAAAAGTTTGAGTATCTATAAGATGGGCGGGGTGAAATGCTACTATGTCATCTAAATGTTCTCTTGGTCATCTATCCATCTATGTTTTCTATACTTAATGATAACTCTACACTTGGTGGTAGCACTTTGCAACGCAGTATTACTACTGTCAGGAAAATCCAACAGCTCTTAGTAGTTCTTAACAAATACTTGTTAATAAGTTAGCTAATTATGCTGAGAAAAACAATAATAGTTGCTTGGATCATTATGCTAAGATCTGCTTTCACTGTGTGTAATTACAATTGATTTATTGCAGAAATCTATACCTGGCATTTCATGCCTCCTAGGGTAGAATTTGAACTACATTCTAATCTCTTCCTCCATTGTTTTCCACTGTTGCCATCTGACTTTATGAAGGAGGGTTTCGTCTTCATGCAATAATAGTGGAAATGCAGAATTGGTACAATTTCCTTGGAGAGCAATTTGTTAATTCTATTCATAATACATTACAAATAACCCTTGAAAACACAGAAATACGCCAATCACAAAAGGCAAACAACGTATAACTCCAATTATGCGAGGAACTTCGAAAAGCTCTTGAAGATGGAATTAAGAGATTATTTTGATATAAAACATTTTTGAAATCTATGTGTAGTTTTTTATAACATGCATTGAAGTCCCCTTGTACTCAGAGTAGTCCAGTTCCTAGAGACTGGAAGTTGAACTCTAAGAACACAGAGGTGATTGCTTTGTGGTGGGAGAGTTTCAGTTCTGGGGATAGTGTTCACAGGCCTGCATGGGGCTGACTCTTAGCTCTGCTTCCAACTTCAGCTTGCTGCCACCGGCTGCTGATGACTTGAGCTCCTGAACCCATGGGGGAGGCCTGGATTGAATTCCAGGCTGCCAGCTTCCCTGGCCCTGCACTGACTATGGTGAGCCTCTGAAGAGTGAATCAGCAGATCGCTCTCTTTCTACCTTTCAAATAAATAGAAATAAATTAAGAATCATAAATTTTAAAAAAGGTTTGGTTTGGGATGGTGAAGAAGTTCTGGGGATAGTCTAGTGGTGAACGCCACTGGAATGTATACTCACAAAGATTTTAAATGGTAAGTCTTACAATTTTTATCATAACTCGAAAATGACAAATATTTTATATGTCTAGTCTAGGCCTTCTGATAAATAATTCAGTTTTTAAAAATTAAATGCTTATGCTAAGCCTTTCAAGAAATGTCAAAATTCTTTTCTATTAAATAATTAAAGATTTATTTCACTTAAAGCAAGGATTTGCTTATTTTGTGAGATAATGGCTGCAAGTTACTGAAAACTAGCTCTGTGCTGGCCTTTTAACACAGAAATGGGAAGTCCAGGCTCAGAGAGGGATTTAATTGGCCCAAGAACACACAGCTAAATGTGGAGGACATCTCCAAGCATCTCAGAACTGCAACTCAAATTTCTTAAGCACCAAACACCTTGTATTTTCACCAATCCCCAAGCTGCTTGGTTACACACACTGCTACTTCTCTGGAACATGTGAACATTTTTCTATACAAAAAAAAAAAAAAAAAAAACAAACAACAAATCTTGCTCTACCTGTACAAATAAGGTACTTTCTGGGTTCAGAAGGTGTGAGAACGCCAATGCATTGCAGACTGGAATTTTCGCGTGTTTATGGGGATCCACATCTGATAGGACTGCAGCCCTAGTGGAGAGAAGGGCAGCGGGGGTCCACCCAGGGGCTGTGACAGATACCTGGGGCACGCGCGCCCCCAGCCCCAGGATGCCGCAGGTATGCGCCCCGCCGATCCCCCGCGCAGGCGCAAGGCGGCCGCACCGCGTCCGTGCCCCGCAGCCCGGCGCTCCGGTGCCCCCGAGTGGTCCCCGCAGCTTCTCCCTTGGCGTCTCCCGGTCCCGGGGATCGCCCCGCTCCCCAGGCCCTCTTCAACCCTTGCTCACACCGGGGCGGGCGCCGTTCCACCCTCTGACCCCGCGTTGCACAATGCCGGAGCAAAGTCCCCGAGGGTGTGAACCGCAGTGTCCCTGCCCCTGGGCGGGGACGGGCGGCGGCAGTGCGGGGAGCCGAGGCAGCCAGCCTGCAGCCGGGTCGCATGCCCCGAGCCCCGAGCCCCGAGCCCGCCGGCAGCCGCCGCCGCAGGCCTCCCCGCCGCCAGGCCCGCGCGCCGCTCCCCTCCCAAGCCCGCGCCGCCGCCGCCGCAGCCATGGCGGAAGTTCATAGACGTCAGCATGCTCGGGTTAAAGGAGAAGCCCCCGCGAAATCCTCCACACACAGAGATGAGGAGGAGCTGGGGATGGCGTCGGCCGAAACGCTGACCGTGTTCCTGAAGCTGCTGGCCGCCGGCTTTTACGGCGTGAGCTCCTTCCTGATCGTGGTGGTCAACAAGAGCGTGCTCACCAATTACAGGTAGGGCCGAGGCGGCGGCGCCGGGGCCGCGGAGCTGGAGCGGGTGGCGGCGGCTCGCCGCTGTCTGGACTTTGGCTGCCAAAGTTGAAGCCGAACAAAGTTGGGCGGGATCTGGGCAGGGCGGGCGGCGGGCGCGCGGTCCCGGGGCGGAGGGGTCGGCCGGGTGCGCGGGCCTGGGGCTTGGGTCCCACCTCGGCCGACGGCCGGCCGGGCGCGCGGTGGGGGCCGCGTTGGGGCGCAGCGCCTGCCAGTCCTAGGTGCAGCTCACCCCACACACAGCCCACCCGCCCTTCCCTTAGAGACGTCTAGAGCGACCGAGCAAGTTCTAGATGACTTTGGGGTCCTGTGCATGCCTGCAGGCAGTGAGGCGGGGATGCCCTCCTTGTTGCGCTGGGGACCCTGGGTCCCAGGTTGGGTTGCTTACCGGCGGCTGACAGCCCCTGGGGACGTGAGCATCCTCACGCCCAAGTAAGTTATCCTCTTGCTGTGTACCTGGGACTCTGCAGCAGAAGTTGCTGTTGGTTCTGTTTTTCTAAGCTGTGAACCCGTTGCTGTCTTGACTTCCTTGACAAACCCGTTGCAGGCAACTACTGAAATTGTAGAGTGGGACAAGTTGAGACAAGTGGCTTACCCGAGGCTCCAGAATCAGTGGTGTAGCCTGACAACCCGCAGGGATTTTTTTATTTGTAGATGTGAATTGTATCTATATGCATTTGAAGGTTCCTCCTGTGCAAATTACAATCACGGAGCTAAGACTGGATTTTTCTAACATTTTTTTTTTCCTCTCCTCTACGCTTTTTGTAGATTTCCCTCCTCACTATGTGTTGGACTCGGCCAGGTTAGTGGGGCGCTTCAGCATGCCGGGGTGGGTGTTGTCAGAGTTTGTGTGAATGTCTTTATGCGTGGAACAGTGAATCTGTGTTCTCTTTACAGATGGTAGCCACAGTGGCAGTTCTCTGGGTGGGAAAGGCCCTCCGAGTGGTCAAATTTCCTGACTTTGACAGAAATGTACCTCGAAAGGTAAAAAAAAAAAAAGCAATCCTTTCTAAAAAGAAATCATTGTACGTTTTGTGTCAGGGTCTTGGATATGTAAAACTTGCTCTTTCAAAAACGCCAGTGCTAAAGAGGGTATGGTGAAGGTGAACAATCGATGCAGTGACGTGTGTGGAAGGGGTCCCACGTTCTGTTGGAAGCCCAAGACTTTCTGTGGTAGTCAATGCAGGCTGGTCGAGAGCAAACAGTTTTGCAGCTTCTGTTTCCAATGAATGTGGGATCCAGCAGGTAGATCCTGCATGGCTTATGTTTTGAGTGAATTTTAGTATTTTGTTTTCTACCGCCTGACTCCCCTTTGCTGTTCGCCTTAAAGCCCTGGGCTAACTCATTTCATTGAAAAGCAAATGATGTTTCTGTCCCACACGGGTCTTTGTGTCTTCCTCTTTCTGTCACCTTCTGCCTTGTTGATGTCTGTGTCCGCCGAAAGTTCTTATTGTTTGGGTATTTCATGGGGATCAAAACTGTGTGTGAGAAGTAATCTTTTGTCTTAGCCGGGAAGAATTTGATTGTGTAAACAAAACTGTTTCTGTTTGAAAGGACCTTGTTTTAGCTGTCTTTATTATTGAGTTTTGTTATCCCTTTTTAAATTTTCTAGACGTTTCCACTACCTCTACTATATTTTGGGAACCAAATCACGGGACTGTTCAGCACAAAGAAACTGAAGTATGGAGAACTTTATTTTCCTAGTGAGGTTAATATAATGTATTCTTAGAACTGTACTTGAATGTCAAATATTTAGCACATTGTAATTGATTCTGAAAAAAACCCAAAAGAAACAGAAAGCTTCCATTACTGAATAATCAGCTTTGCACCAAAGATTTTAGTCTAAGCTTTTTCCTTGGAAGATCATGAGCAGTTTTTGGTTTGCTTTGTCCTTTCCCCCCGTTTAATCACCAGTTTGAAAAGCCTTAATGTGTTCTAAAGTGCTGTGACAGGTGATTGTCATTGTTTTTCCAGATCTACAGTAATGAATATGCTAGAGTTCTGAAATTTCAGCTCTTTATGTAATGTAGTTCATAAATACTCATATTAGATGATTTTCATACAAAACATCAGAGGGTGGATATTCGAAGTTTTGATTTCATTTGCTATGACATGGTTAGCAGCAGGTGGAAGCTTAATAGAAACCTGATGGTGTCCCAGTCAGTACAGCTGCAGACTCAGTGTGTGTAGCTTTTATAGAGAAGTGATAGCTCTGCATTGCATTGTGAGACTCTCCTGTTATCCTCTCGCCTCCCAGTCCTGGCCTCTCCACTTAGGGAGTGTAGTATGCCGTGGGTGTGTGTGATTTTAAAATGTCACACACAGGGAAACCATTAAGCATGGCTTCACCATTTCCACATCAGCAAAAGCCCTGGCCTGGTGGATGATTGTAAAACAGATTGGGGAGATGTCTGAGGATCAGTAACAAGATACTTTTCATTTCTCCCTTTTCTAAACCCAAGAAACCTGACAGTGAGCAAGATGCTATCTCTAGAGAATATTCTAGGGAAGTCAGATTTATCATGGTTGGGACATCCTTTCCTGCATCATGACCCATTTGAAAAGAAATGCAGGCCTGTGCTTTTTGCATCCCTTGTCATCCCTCCATCATTCATTCACACCCATCCTTGATTGCCAGCTAAGTAGAAGACACGTTGGAGTAAGTGAGGCTTATTCCGGAATAGCAATGCTGTAGGAGGTTGCAAGGCTGATTAGTTTATGAACACAAAATGCTCTGGGAATTTACAAAAGGACAATCAGAGGATTTTTCATGGGGAAAGATTTTCATAGATGGCTTTGGGTGTAGTCATGGAGATGGGAATGGAAGGAGTACGGAAGAAAGAGGTCTTTTTTCTAGGAAGAGGTGGGGAACCCCTTTCTGCCAATGGCTATTTGATATTTATAACATTATTCACAGGCCACGCAGAATTATCCACTTAAATGTTAGTCTGCTGTGGACATAACTGAATGTTGATTCCTGTCTGTGTTTGCCCTGGCAGGGCCAGACCAAATGATTTTGAGAGCCTTATAGGCCTGCAGGCTGGGTTCCCCATTCATTAAGGACTAGCAGAGTCATAGTTTAGTGTGTTTGCTTAATTAGCAGAATAAAACTAAAACTTAGGTGTTACTAGTTCCTGATAATGGTTGTATGAACTCTCCCATTTTGTAGTTAACAGCTTAGTTAATATGGAATTTCCTAATGGAAGTAAGATATTACATTATTTTAAAGTGCCAGTTTGGAAAATCTTGGCTTCAGAGTTGTTAAAGCTTTCTTTTGCCTAATTGTTTTTGTCTTTGCAGCTTGCCAATGTTTACAGTTCTGAGAAGGTTCTCCATCTTGTTTACAATGATTGCTGAAGGAGTTTTACTCAAGTGAGCTCAATTTCTGACATATCTATTATTAAAACAAGTTTAGTCACCTTGAGAAGGTATCCAGCATGCGTGAAATATTAAAATGATTTGTCTTTGTCTTTTCCTGCAGTTTTTGAGATGTTTGAGCAAGTTTTTCCCTTGAGTATTGATCATTTGTGGAGCAGTACTTGGGAGGGTCATGATTTTGGAACTGGAAATCCATCTGAACATATGATTTATTTTCTAGAATCCCTGTCACTGGGTGAAGCTGGGTCAGTTATCAAAGCAGTTTTTAAAAACAGAGTTTCTGTCTCAGCTTCTATTGCTATACTTGTGTGTGACCCTTTTCCTGCTTAAAGAAGTTCTGATTTATAAACAAACTCTATAATATTACATGGTTTCACTAAAAAGGTATAATTATTTATTACATAACAAAAATGAGTTTTTGCTTCGTCAAAGGGGCTCTTTTAAATATCCAGTTTCTTGAAAATGTTTGAAGTATGACTTTATGTGTTTTTAAAAGATCCTGTATCAAAATGTTTTGGCCTATGTTGTGAAATGGATATGTAAACAACTATAGTTACATGCGTGTATGTTTAAATTATTTTGCAGGAAAAGTTTTTCTTGGGGTGTTAAAATGACTGTATTTGCAATGATTATTGGAGCCTTTGTGGCTGCCAGGTAAGTTTGGGCCCATATGTGACACTTCAGAAATTATCAGTAACTATTGTTAATAAATGATCTATTATTTAATAAAAATAGTTGTTTATAGTCCAAATACCAGTCATTTCTTTGAAAAATCATCTACAGTTTTTCAATGTTAAGTCTTTTGGGTTATATATACTAAGTTAGGACTGATGGCATTTGTATTTTTAGGAAGTTCCCTGGATGTAATCTAGGATTGGCGATTGTCTTTTTCATACTGAGGGCTTTCCATCATACCACTCAGTCTGTTCAGTGTTGTGCCCACTTACGTGTTCTTACGAGCACTCCAAAGTATGGGTATACTTTTCCTGTTTGACAAAAGTAAAACTCAAATTCAATAACTTGCTTAAGGTCACACAGCTTTGAAGGTGCACAGCTGGAATGCGAATCTGCACCTGACTTTATAGCCTGTGTGATTTACATACCATGCAGCATCCTATTGTTTTGTGCCCTGCCAGATGAGTTTATTTTCTGCCCTGTGTGTGAGGTAAAGAAAATGGCAAAGACTGATTGGCCTTGTTACGTAATGAATAATAGGATGGCTTTCTTTGCACTCCCTAACAATGTGTCACAGATGTCTCAATAATATTCTATTAGAATACTGAGAGTTTTCCCATATTTCATAGGCTTCAGTTTTAAATATAGTGAAACATTTTTATCCCCAAACTCAAAATGAAGGCCAGAAGGCATCTGTATTTTACCCAGCCCAGGCCCTACTTGTATGGATTTGCTAATGCCACAAAGTCAGTCTGACATGCTTTCTCTTCTCTTAAAGTTCCAGTGTTTCTGGACTGGCTTATTGGTCTTCAGCAAGTCCTTCTATTATAGATAAGGAGAAAATATTATAAGTCAAATTCTATTTACTATTAATTTTCATTCTTAGAGAGAGAAATGTGCCTTCTCCTTTCTGCTTAGGGATGCCCTAGCATGCTTGAAGCTGCGGGATCCAGGATCCATGCAAGTACAGAACAGCAGGGATTCTTCAGGGCTTGCTTTAGCCTAGGAAGCACTGTTGAGGGGTATTACTCTCTAATTAGACTGGGGAAAGCAAATCTGTAGTTAATCAGGCCCATGAGACTGCTCAGGGTAGCTGGTGCGTGCTTTAGGTCAACTCCACTTCAAATTGCAATGGCTTTGAGCTTCTCAAAAGCCCAGGTTACATTTGGTAGTTTTACTCCAAGTATATAATATCATTGCCGTCATCAAACGTGGGGCCACCATTATAGGTAGGATGCTCACAATTTTACTTATTCTATTGAATTTATTAGATTCTTATCCTGGGTACCTAGTATTCTACGAAAGTACCAGGCATTTTCTGTGTGTTGAATCTCACTAGTTATACCTTCCTAGGTGCTTAAACACTCCTGAGCTTGACCTGAAAACTAGCATTCACACGCAGAAATTCCATCTAGTGACCCACCTGCCTGTGCAAGAGAGTTCTAACTTTTATGTGACTCTTCGCAAAGTGACATTGAACAACTTTGTTCTTGTGGTTTCCTTATCACTGAAACTTAAGCTTCTGTTTGCTTCACTGGTTTACTGACGGTGGATTTGGCAGCTTGTTTTGACTTTGACTTCAGAGAAATGTTATTAACTGATGTGATTGATTTTAACTAATGATCTATTTCAGTGTTTGTGATTCTTGTTTGTAAAGAATCCCATGGTAAGCATGAAATTACGAATTATGACCAGGCAGCAATGAATATTAGCAGCTTACAGAATGCCTGATGTTCACGTAGATAAGAAGATATCCTTGCCAATTGTTTAGACCTATTTAAAATGAAATGTGTGTTCTTGAAGTGTAAATTGTTCTTAAAGTGTTACTTCTGTTTTGCAGCTCTGACTTGGCATTTGATCTGGAAGGATATGTTTTTATTCTGATAAACGATGTCCTAACAGCAGCAAATGGTGCATATGTAAAACAGAAATTAGATTCAAAAGTAGGTAGCAATTTAAAGCTTCTTTAATATATATTTACAGTTTTGGGGAATGATAATGTTGATTCAGGGGAAACACAAAACAAGGATAATGAAAAACACTTAGGATGTGTGGGAGAGAATATCTTTCTCAGGGCACACTGAGTCTATTCCAGATCTCATATGTATAACAACTTTGTATTAACTCAGTTCTTTGCTTTCTACTTGTAACATGTACACAAAAGCTTTTTAAGGTTTTTTTTTGTCTTCATATTTTGAATATAGTCACTTTTGATTTTCTTTTTAGATCAGTGTTTGAGCCACATTGCTTTTGGAACACGATCTTATGAGGCGACTTCTGTTAGAAAGGGCCATCTAGACCTCAGCCCTGTGTGTCATAGGCTGGGTACTAACAGAGTGATCTGCGACATCAGGATGTCGCCTGCGTGAGGACTCAGCTCAGATTTTTATCTTAGCTGTCACCGTAGGTTTTCTGAGTGGCCTACAGTAGTTTATCCCATGCTTACATCTTCTAACTGACCATGGTTCGATCTTATTTTGCTACTCATATCTTCTCATCAGTCAGGTGACCCTATCTGCTTAGTTGGTTTATGTTGAATATATAGTATTTATGAAACTATTTCAGATGCTTTTTGGGAACTCAGATCCTAAATGTAGAAATCCTACTCGCTCATGTCTTGGTATTGAATTGATGCGATCTTAGCCCCGGCCTTTGCCTTCTCCTTTGGAAAAGAACTGTAGATTGTGTGACTGACCAGCAGCTTTCATTATTTTCGCAGAAGTTTTTGTTTTAGAGTATTGTTGAAGAATCAAAGATGGTGTTACTTACATGAAATACATTTTGTTCCAGCATTACCTCTTGTGTATTATCTTATACTCATTTACCTTGATAATTATGGGAATTGCATTAAAATTTTATTTAAAATAATTGTACGTATTTGTGGGCTATGACACAACATTTCAAACATATATACATCATGTAGCAGTTCTGTGACATTTCCTTGTATTTGCTCATAAAATATATGATAGCTTATTTAATGGAAGCTGCTAGAAAATTTTTGTTTTACTATTTAAATAGAGAAAAGAGAGTGGTTAAACATTTAGTCCTACTTCATTGTTTTCTGTTAAGAACTACTGATTTGGAAAATTAATAACCAATATTAACATTTCATTCGTCTGGCAACTTCAGCTGTATAAAATAGTATTGTCCAGTAGAACGTTCGGTGACGATGGAAATCTTTGTCTTTACTTTCTGTTACAGAAGCCACCAGACACACATGGGGTTGAGCATTTCCAAAGAGATCAGCATAGCCCTGAGGAAGCGGATTGCTAGTTTCATGTAACGAGGATGAAATTTAAGCAACCACCTGTAGTTGGTGGCTGCTGTGTTAACACATTCTAGAGTACTTCCCAGAACCTAGGAAAAAGGAACAGTGGATTCTATGTGCTTTGCTCTAGGAGAGTCTAGTTCCTCATTCAGAAATGATTTGTAACTTCTTTGCATTACAACTTTTGAGCTCATTGTTGTGCTTTAGCAGTCTCACATTTGGAAGCCACAAACCAGAAGATAGATTTTTTTTTTTTTGTAGAGACAGGCTTTCTAACACTATGAAAAGTCAGATGACAACAAGAGAAATAAATAGGAAAACTATAAAAGACAGCAGTACTGGAAAAATTATGCGGAGACTGCTAAACAGCACTATAGGGCAACAAAGAACATAATACTCCAACATGTCTATAATGACATAGCATGCTGTAGTTTTTGTCTTTAAGTAAGAAGGCAGAGAGAAAGATACTCCAAGAGTTAAAACTAAAAGGAGGAACAGTTTTGGCAGTTGGGGCCGTATTGTTTGTCAGTTATCAAGCTGGTGCTTGTCTGTGCCCACATGCACTTCCCCTTCATCCTGGATGACGCAGGTCAGGTTGATGAGCAGAGGACCTGTTCTTTTTCTGCAAATGTATTTATTAGACACATGCACATGCAGAGGAGAGTTCCCATCTGTGGGTTCACTCCCCATATTTTTGCGGTGCCTGGGCATGTGAAACTGGAGCCTATCCTTAAAAGTAGTTTGATTTCAGTATGACTTCCCGCTGTCGTACATTCAGACCCATCTTTTGATGCTTATGATCATAGCAGTCAATTAATTGTTTTATTCTAGAAATGTATGGGCACACTAAGAGGCTTTTAATAATTTGGGGGTTTTATTACCTAGAATTTTAGGGCTACATGAGTCCTGTGGCATAAACGCTTACTACTGTATTTTCAAACTAAACTATTGAAGTTAAAAAACACTTGTAACTAAAAAAAGTGATACAAAATGGTGTATACATGTGTCTGGGGTGATAGTCATAGGACCAAATGAAACATGTAATTATTTACTATCCTAGGAGCTGGGAAAATATGGTCTGCTGTATTACAATGCACTGTTCATGATTCTGCCCACTCTGGCCATTGCATATTTCACAGGAGATGCGCAAAAGGTAAGACTTTCTGATTATGGTTTAATGGCTTGTATTAATGAATTACATTATTGTTTATGATTGAAGGGTAGATGTTTGGGTTATTAAAGAAAGAAATGTACTTATTAAGTAGTCAAAAACTAAAAATGTACCCTTTAGCTTGCTAATGGCATGCTAACCTTTTTTCTTGGCATAAGCATTGGACAGTACAAAAATAGTTCCAAACAGCTCTGACTGTCAACATAAAAATAGTGCATGCTAACTTGTGTTCTTTTCTTACATGCTAGAGAGAGGGAGGAAGCTTTAATATTTCTGCTATTCTGTAAAATACAGAAGTGAGAGCAAACTACCCTTGAATAATAAAATAATTATTAAGTTGTTGAAGTGCTAAACAAAATGCTAGGCATCACTAACATTCGCAGTGTTTGTGTATAGTTGTCGTTCTGGCTTAAATCCCAGGTTGGTTCTTCTCACCTCAGGAGTTAGTTAGCCTTGTGGTGACTTTTAGCCATATAAATAATGACTAATATAGAAACTTACCAGTTTTCTGTAAATGTTCAGCTAAGTAAATCCAGAATAGAGTAGCAAAATAAGTCCGGAGAATTTTTCTCTAATTTTTGTCATGGGACAAGAAATGATGACCTATGATTAGAATTCATAAAATTTTTCCAATTAAATAGAAATCCAAAAATCTACCAAAGATTCTGCACCAGACTGCCATGTTATGATGCCTTTCACTAATCACTTTGATTAGTTACTCTTAAGACAGTGACAATTCCAACAAATCGGTGGAAATTGAAGTAAGAGATTTGTAGAGGCGGTTAGATGTTGCAAAGTTGTTCCTGAACCCAAGCACAGGAAATTAATAGCTCATGAAGTTTTATTCATTCATTTATTTATCAAGACATCATTTAAAAAATGGACACAGATCTTCTTGAATATGTGTATTAAATATTATAATACAGTGAGAGCTGATTACTAACAGGCCTGAAGATGGGTGCAAGGTAGGAAACAGCTAATGCTCTCAGAAGGAATGTTGATTGTATATATTGTGAGTATGAAGAAATTGCGATAAGGAACTGACATGTTTTAAGTCTTTGTTATATGCTAATCACTCTGTGTTTAATATAATGCAGTCTCCCTAACAGCTCTAGCAAGTTTCAGTCACCCCTGCTTTTCCTAAGTGGCAGTAAGTAGATCCTCTGAGAGGGTAACAGAGTTGCCCGGCATGATGTTACTGATGGTTAGTAAAGTCAGAATTTGAACCCAAGCCCAGCGCCGAAGACCATGGTTTTTCCCTGGTGCTCTGCCTTCTGGGAGCCTCTGGCACAAAGCACCCCTCATGCTTCAGGTTGGGGGCAAAAGTGTAATGTGAGATAGACAGCCTCTTCATGGCAGGACAGATGAGCCCAGTTGAGATCTGTCTGTCCATGAAGAAGTTGGAAAAGTAATATGTGTTCTGAGGAGTTAGTCAAATTGGAGTGTTCATTAAGTTGAAGCTATTATTAGCTTGTAGAAGGAACTGTTAGTGTGAAGAAACACCCAGGAAACATTTCTTCATTCCAGAATGATGATAATCTACGTAGTTACTGTGGAATTCATGCCTATTTAAAAGTTCAGCACCTCACCTTCAATTTGAAACGCTTTTTAATAGAATTTTTATTGATAGTCAAAAAATAACTTTGTATAACCTGTATTAAGGTTATGTTTAGATTTTCCCCTGGATTCTTCTTCAGTTTTTAAAGAGGAGTGGAATTTAAGTAGTTTTTTGTTTTTCCCAACAAAATTGTCAGGCTTATTTTAGAATTGTGATTTTGAAGAATGGTATTCATTTAAATATTTTCAAGTTGGGATGATAGACTAATTATGGGAGCTGAACTTAATGTTTTGTAGTCATACCCCTTTAGCATTCTGGGTTTCACTTAAATGTTTGTTCAACCTCGCTGTCGCTACTTATTACTAGCATTTTTCAAAACATTTATTGGAGTATGGGGTCGACCCATGGCACTCTTACCATCCCATGCTTTAACATTCCTCTCTTAACACGCTCCCCCTTAGCATTCTCCTCCAGTATTTAGGTGCTGCTGTGTGTCTCACCATGCTAGGTTCAGGGTAAGAAATAGGGAGATGAATGAGGTGGTGTTATTACCTTTGTGGAGTGTAGAATCTTCCAGGGGAGCAGAACTGTTGATCTAACAGCAGCACAATGGTATAGACTCTGTGGAAGAAGGGTTTTGGGGTGTTATGGAAAAGTGGAACTTATCAGTTCTACCTCCTTACTGGGTTTGAGGGTACAGTGTGTCTTCTCATGGCTGGCATGAACCTAGTGCTCCTTGACGATCAATTCTACTTAACAGCTCTCACCCACTGGACTTGGTTCCCCTGTCCCACGACAGCTGTGCATAGAAGCTCTGTGTGTTGATTGAAAAGATCTCCAAGAAAAATGATGAATGGGAAAGCTCAGGGCAAAACCATGTGTATGGTATGCTGAGCTTTGGTTGAAGTAAAATTATCCATCTATATTTATTTTATTTAAATAAAAAGTATTTCTAGAAGAATTTGTGGTAAACTAATTTTACCAGCAAATTTTTATGAAGTTCTGAGGGTATAGGGTAAATAGAAGAGAAGTGTGAGGCTTTCAAATTGTTCATCTTTCTATTTATTTTTTATTATAAACCCACATAAATATTAAAAATTGCTTTATGAAATAATAAGAAAAAGAGCTTTTCTCTAATCGATGACTGGCCTATGATGAGTCCTAAATTTGGAAATAGCTAGAGAAGGTGGAGCAAATCCATTTGTTCTTTCATTATTCAGCATTGTGGACTCTTGAGTAGTGTACAAATTGAAGCAAGATCAGAGCCAAAGTATTTGGCTTAAAGTGTCACTGTCATCCATAATAGGCAGAGGGGAAAGCTTCCCTCTGTTAGTTCCAAGAGTCCAGTAAAGGGCCCAGAGGGTCAGCACCACCAAGAGGCAGGAATTGGACATGAAAATGGATGGTTCTGTAGGCAAGAACTAGAGGCCGAAGGTCTCTTTCCATTATAAGAATGGAAAGGCATGTTTCAATTGGGCAACTCACTTCAGTGAGCATATAGCACTTGTGTAAGATTTCAGCAAAGCATTCTGGTGAGAATCTAAACTGGCCTGTAAGTATGTACCCTTTTTAAAAATTTTATGTTTTTTTTTTTTGGTGCTGGGGTGTGGGTAAATGAGTAGTTGGGTATGTTTCAAGGTTCTCAAAATCCTGTGTTTACTAGGAATGAAAAACCCAATATATATAGCACTGCAAAAACATTTGTATCTTCAAATTCTTCTTTTAAAAATGTGTGTGTCATGCAGAGGCCAGCTCAATGTCCATGATAGGTATGTGTTTAACATAGATAAAGATGGAGCAGACTGCATACATTTAAGGCTCCCTAAAATATCAGCACATATTGCATTTCAGTGTGGTCCTTTCTACCTCCTAAAGTACGCATTTATAGCACAAAGCCAGCGATTCAGAGTGACAGGAGGTGGAGGTTGGCTTACTGGCAGTACACCCTGCTAGGTGTTCTCAGCAGGAAGAGCACAGCAGTCTCCCGCTGTGGGTCTCACAAGGCCAGCACTGTGAGCACCAGCGCCTAGGATAATGTCTCCATTATATCGCTGCTGAAGTGACATGACTCCGAGGAGTCATGGGGGAGGTAGCCACACAAAATTGTCTACGTGGAGGGCCTCTTGCTCAGCGCTGGTGTCCACATGAAGGAGAGACTTTAGGCTGTTGAGTTAGCCTGTCCAGGGTTTGACACCATGTAGGGCGTCACTGCTTGGATCACACAGATTGGTTTTCAGACTACATTATTCTCCCCACGTACAGAGACAGATGACTTTCTGTCTTCAGGTCCTTAGTGTTCTCAGAGGTAAAAACCAGTGAATTGAATCAATCATTCCTTACATCTGAATGAATAGATATTTTCTCTTTGCCTGTTGGTGTTTGACTGGCAAAGTAAAGCGTTTTAGACACATTTACCTTTCAAAAAATACCTTTTCAAATAGCGCAGATGACCTAATTGGTAAACTGGACTGTGTAAGTTGTTTTTAAGATTTACTTCTGTATTTGAAAGAGTTACAGAGAGACACACACGGAGGAGACAGGGATGTTGGGGGGAGAGAGAGAGGAAAGAGATTGGTTTTGTTCACTCTTCAAATGCATACAGCAGCTTGGCTTGGATTGGGCCGGTTTGAAGCCAGGAACTAGTGTCCCATGTGGGTGTGGGGACCCACACACTTGGACAATCTGCTGTTGCTCTCCTGTGTACATTAACAGGAGCTGGATCAGAAGTGGAAGTGAAGTAGTTGGAACTCAAACTGTCATTCATATGGGATGCTGGTGTAGCAGGCAGCAGCTTAACTGGCTTTACCGTAACATCAGGCCTTGGAGGGTATAATGTTATCATCATACATAGATTTTATCTGTGTGGTCGAGCCTATTGCAAGGTAGTGGGAATACTTGGACTCTAATTTCTAGTCTAAGCCAGGAGCAGGGGGCAGAGTAGGAGGGTCTGTGGCAAATGGGTACAGTAGTGAAGTCTCTGATAGATAACAGAATCCCTGGCTTCATTAATTCAGCTTCTTCTCTCAAGATAGAGGGAGAGTTGTGCTGAATATTTAAATCACTGACAAGATCTCTGTTTTCCTTACGAAGTTTTCAAGCAGTTTGCTTTCAGATAATGACTTTGATTTTTTTAGGGGAAAGAATTTTTAAAATATAGAATGATATCATTTATTGGTCATTTGCCTTTAACATGACATCCAAAGACAAAATGGTTTGCCTTTACACTTTATGGATAGTAGAGGGGTATTGAAATACTAAGAACATGTTTTAGTTACACTTTGAATTTTAGTTCAGATTTCAAGTTGATAATTCTACTTACTAAATTTTGCTGGAAGTGGAACTTGTTGCTACTAAGATTGAAGTAAGCATTCAAAATAATTCATATTTCTCACTGGAATAAGGGCATGCAATTAATGCTGCTGTTGCCTTGGGCCTGTCACAGATATTGCTAAGAAGTCATGGCACATGGCACATTGTAGTGTGTTTTGGTTTGTGTTATGGTGCTGTACCACCAGCACTTTTAGAATTAGAAACCATATCTATATGCTCAGTCTGTAAGTGCAACATTCTTTCCCAATGTGACTGAAGATGGCCAGCCTGGGGCAGCGGATCCATTTAGTTCTGTGTCACACACTAGGCTGGTTACACTGGCTTTTTACCAGAACTTTCCAAAGAGGAAGATGTTTTGTTTTCAGGTTTTGTTTTCTCCCCTCTGATGAGCAAAGCCCAAGTGCATTGTGTTTCCTGTTTCCTATGGTTTGAATAGCTTATACTCCTGAACTCATGGACCCAGAAATCCCAATACACAGGCTGAGAGTTTTAAAAGGATGGAGGCATGGTGCAATTTCAGTGTCTGGGAGGTAGCCCACCCCATGAGGTCCTTGAGTCGTACTCTCAGGAGGGTTGGTCATAAAATCTGAGGCAGGCCCAGTTGCTCACTCAGTGTCCCTTCACATAGAATGCCACCATTGCCAGTTTTGGCTTCCCCAGGTGGCCAGGCCAATGGGTGTCCCCAATCTTGGACTGTGAACCTTTGCACTGGTGAACCAATATGTACCTCATTTCATGGCTGGTTTCTCCCAGATGCTATTGTGACACAAAACTGACAAATACACCTACTAAGGGAGAATTAAAAAATTTCCAGCGGATCCACCATTGGGAGATGACAGTGATGGGAGTTTCACTGAATATTCTATCTGTATATTCTGTGTATGTCCAGAGTGTTTCATTCTCAGCCGATCCTCATGAGGGACAAATGGAGCACACTCCACACATTTGTAGTATAGAAAGAGGTCTGTCCAGGCCTCACAGAAGGTCCATGGCAGAGGCAGAACTACTTTTTGGCTCACTGATCTGCCCACAGCAACCATAATGAGGCATCATGGAAAATTTGGGAATGCGTGGCCTTGCCTTTGTTTATCACCAGTAGCATGTATGGAAACCCTACAGGTACTGGAGATGAGCAGGTCCTTAGAAGCAAGCATAGTTTTGGATAAGCAGTAGATTTTCACATAGTTTGCTGCATCATTGTGGCAGGGAGAGAGACTCCTTTGTGCTGTAGGGAACGGTTGGGTTATATTTATCCTGCAGCCATACCTTCATGTGGCAACTGCTGTTCTCTTGCAACCAGAGACTTCTCGAGGTAGTAGAGAGGATGAGCAGGCTGCTATCACTTGCTGACTTTCTTCAGACATAGGGAAGGGACCAAAAGAAAAAAACTTTCCTATTTTTAAATCTTACATAAATTGAGTCATATCCAAGAGATTTATTCCTGCAGATGTAGTGGTTATATCCTTAAAGAGAATTTTGTGTTATATATTTGAGGAATTTTTTTCTCTTTATTTTTATTTTGTTGATAATCTTTACATAGTTGATTAGGGCGCAAAGGGTCAAGGGCTAGAGGAAAGTAGGTAAGACCATTGTTATCACATTCTCCTTTTTTCCTTCTTGTATCTGGGGGAAGTGGAGAGATAAAGGGAAAAGCCATATCCAGCCTCCCACCCATCCCAGGATCCCCTATGTGGGGCCTGCTCCAAAGGCTCCGCTAAAGTGGTTTTGATAGTTCAGCAGTTCTGAATTGCTACCAATCTCTCCGCTCCAAGTACAATGAAATCTCTCCAAAATCCACTGGCTGACATAGTCCACCTTAGAGTCTCCATTTACCTAGATTTTCACCGCCAACACTTAGCTAGGGTAGTTGATTGATTTGTTCTGTCCTCCATCCTCTATTCTGGTACCAGATGTCCTCTGCAGGTTCGGATGTACCATTGTATCCTCCATGTGCAACTGGCCATGCTGTGCACTGCTCTATCTAAGCCTCTGAGGAGGCCCAGCTCTGACACAAGCATTCCATGGTCAGACCATGGAACCTGCAATTCTATGTTTTGGGTTCAGTGTCCAGAAGTTCAATTGGGAGGATACTCAAAGAAACATCACCTGAGGTGATCCCAGATTTGATTCTTGTGTGTGCTTGCTGATAGAGTGTCTGGCACAGTCTGTCACCCCAATCAGTTTACGTACCCACTGGTGGTTGTTACTGCTAGATCAGTTCTGTCTCCAGCCCTGTCCTCTACACAAACCAATGGGTGTTGGGTGTTCCAGTCTAGCCCAGTCCTACACACCACATACTTGGCCATGTAAACTAGTGGGAGCTGCAGCCTAGTTGGGGTGACTCCCAAAACCCCCACCAAGTCCGCCCCTTGCCCTGGTTCCCATGCTTGCTAATGTGTACAGTAGACCGGTCCAGTCTGTCCCACATCCCATTTAGCTATTGTACATGCCAATGGGTGTTGAAGCCTAGTTCAGCTCAACAGACCCCACTATCCAGTCCACACACCTGCCTGAGGATGCCACTCTTAGCCATGTCTGCCCTAGTTCTGGTTCTCATGCTCACCAATTGGAGTGGCAACCCAAAAGGGAGGTGCCCATTTCATTCTCCAGGCGCTTCTGCAGTTAAACTTGACAGAATTGTCCCCCCTCCACCCTCCCGTGCTAGCCTCTATCAACTGATGTTGCATCAAAGCCTAACCAGTTTACACCCATTCTGCTTATGCATGCACTGGTAGGAACAGTCAACCCAGTCTGGCTTTCTCCTGATCAAGCTCACAGGAGGCCAACAGGTGTTGTAGCCCTGTCTAGCCTGGTCTGCCCCTAATCCCAGCTCTCATGTTCACCAGTAGGAATAGTGGTCCAGCAGGGGAGCCCCACAGTGCTGCCCCCCCTCCACTGTGTTCATTTCATATCCCCCTGTCTCACATGTGCTGGTTGAGTACTGTAGCCCAATCAGGCATGACCCGCCTCACTTCAGCATTTGCCAATGGGTGCTGTAGCCTGGCCAGGCCAGGCACTGCCCCCAGTTCCAGCTCACAGTGGTGGGGGCTACAGACTAGCCCAGCCCAGGCAGCCACCAGTCCCGGCCCTAATGTAAGCTGGCTGGTATTGCAGCCCGACTTACCTGACCACATGCCAGTCTGGTTCTCAGATTTGCTGGTGGGTGATATGAACTGGCCTAGCCTGGCTTGCCCCAGATCTGAGCCAAATGTATGCTGGTGGATACTGTTCTCTGTCCTGGTCTGGGCTGTTCCCTGTCTTGGTTCTTGCACTCAACTGCAGGGAATGTGTTCCAGCAGAGCAGTTGCCAAGCTCCTCCATCAGAACCTCTCCAAATGCCAGATCTCGCGCCCATCAGTGGATCCGTGGGCAAGCCCAACTTAGTCCACCTTCCGTCCTAGCAGAAATGATGACCTTTCCTTTCCAGTTTTTACTATTGGGTGCTACAGCCCAGACACAGCTCACATATGGCTCAGTAGGGACAGGACCTAACCTGGCCCATCCTACTCCTATCGTGGTTCTGACGATCACCAATGGGTGCTGGAGTCCAGCCCAGTCTAGCACAGCCCAGACCCAGTCCACACCCATGCCGAGGGAGACTGCAGCCATGTGCAATCCAGAGCACAGCTCCCACCTTGGCCCTTGCACTCACCAGTGGGAACCACTCCCCAGCCAGGGCATCCCTTTAGCTCCCCAACCAGGCCTATTTTCAAGCACATATCTTGCGCATGCCAGTGGTTGCTCTGACCCAGCTTGGAATAGCCCAGAATTTTAAAAAATAAAACATAATGTTTGGTATAGAGAGTCTTGAGCTTAGAGTATGTAAACTCAGGCTTACCATTTATTAGCTGTGTGATCTAAAGCAAGTCACATATTCTGGATACAATGAAAATCTTCAGTTTAGATATTATAGTTTTCAATTGCAAAGCTTTTTTTATGACTTTCTTTTCTCTTCATTTCTTTCTCAACAACTCTTTTTATGTTGTTCAGAGTTGGAAAGATGTTTCACATATGGTTTCATGCATGTTATTTTGTCTTCCTGGGTTATTAAGATGGCCTTTGCATCTCACATAATTGTCATAAGACGCATATGACCTGGTGAGCACAGAGCACTTGCTAAACAACAAAGTGTTTCACAAGCACAAGGCAAGATTTTTGCATTGCCATAGCTCACACCTCCATTACCAGCAAGTTTGACTATACTTCCTTCAGCATAGTTCTCCAAGGCTTGACACGGAGCTTGGCATACGGTTGGGAGTTAATAGATGCCACAATCATGCACTGGAAGCAAAGAAGGGATGGGCATTGTGTTGCATCAGGTAAAACTGCTGCCTACTTTGCCTTTATCTTATCTGGTCTCTGATTTGTGTTTTGACTGCTTCACTTTTGATTCAGCTTCCTGTAGTGGTCTGGAAAAAGCAGTGGGATAGAACTTAAAGAGCCTGGGCCCTGCACTCACCTGGGATACCACAATGAATTCCTGGCTTCTGACATTAGCCTGCCCAGCCCTGGTTGTTGCAGCCCTTCCGGGGGGATGAACCAGTCAGTGGGTGAAAGATCTCTCTCTGCCTCTCTGTCTCTCACTGTAATTCTGGCTTAAAAAAAGATCTTAAACCACTTAGCAGATATTTTAAGCTATAGGGAGAAAGGCACTGAAGTTATGGAGAGGCTTAAAATTGAGGTCTTTGCCCAATAATTCTGATTATTTTCCACTCTTAGGTCACAATTAAAAAGTAATGGTTATACATACTAGTTGCTGTCCATTGGTTAAGCAGATTCCCTTAGCCATGGTATCAGTATCTTTCTAATTCTGTTAACAACCTGCAGGCTCTGCCTTGTTGTTGCCCTCACACATTGCCATGATTGTTTTCTTACAGAGCTAGAAAGGAAGGTCCTGAGTCTCACAGTGCAATGCAGCAGCTTGCTTCTTGTCTCAGTAACTCTGAGGGAAAAAATAGCTTAGCCAGAAAAGGAGAATGAGTTAGAGTTGGAGCAAAATGATTAGATTTGAGACTCCTGTGATATGTTTTATGTTGGTAAAATAAAGTCTCTGCTTTTCAAGCTAATTTAATGAGCAAAGCATACAGTTAGGCACAGCTGTACATACACTAAGTCACTTACCTGATAAAAAGAGCATTTAGTATCCTGGATGTGCAAAATTTCATAGAGGAAGCATCATTTGAGATAAATATATAATTCAAATCAGGTATTGAATGGTCTTTTCAATTCCTAGCCATTGTAGAACAGGACAGGATTTACCGTCCCACCTTAAGCTCTGCTGGAGGATCAATTATATATACAGAATAACAAAGGCTGAGACTAGAAAGCCATTAAAAAAAAACCCAGTTCAAACTTTAGGGGATGAAAAATGTAATATCTGAGTTGCAAAATAAAGCTGAAAGGATTTGAAGATTAAACACTGGAGATTGTTAATGTATTGATGATAGTAACAGAAAATATCTAAGATCAATGTAGAGAAAAACAAAACAGGGGATCAGAATTCAGTGACTTGTGAGACAAAATCAAGAGATCAGACATGTGTAGCCATAGTCTCTGGTAGGGGAAGAGAACCTAAAAGTTTTTATGCAAGTTTTATGAAATTTCTAAAGCACATAAGAGTGCAGCAAACTTTAAGTAGCATAAACATAAAGGAAACTATACTGTAAAGAAGGACATTTCACGACAATAAACAGGTACTTTCATCAAGAGAACATAGTAATTTTGTTTTTATTATTATTATTATTATTATTGGAAAAGCAGATATACAGAGAGGAGGAGAGACAGAGGAAGATCTTCCGTCTAATGGCTCACTCCTGAAGCATCTGATGGCTCACTCCTGAAGCGGCTGCAATGGCTGGAGCTGAGCCAATCAAAAGCCAGGAGCCAGGAGCTTCTTCTTGGTCTCCCACATGGGTGCAGGTCTCCCATGAAGATGGCTTTGGGCCATCCTCAGCTGCTTTCCCAGGCCACTAGCAGGGAGTTTGGAGGGAAGTGGGGCTTCCGGGATTAGAACCAGCGCCCATATGGGATTCCTTGAGCGCTTAAGGTGAGGACTGTAGCTGCTGTGCTATCATACTGGGCCTAAGAGAACTTAGCAATCTTCAGTGTTACCTTTTTTTCCCCCTAAGATTTATTTATTTTTATTTAAAAGACACCGCCCTCCTTTCCTCCCTTCCTCCCTCCCTCCCTTCCTTCCTTGCTTCCTTCTTTCCTTCTCGTCATTTCTTTCTTTCTCTGTTTCACACAGAGAGAGATCTTCCATCTGCTGCTTCACTCCCCAAATGGCCAGAGCTTGTGTGAGGCTGAGACACACAGCTTCTCACATGGATACAGGGTTCCAAAAACTTGACTCATCCTCTGCAAGTTTTTCAGACTTAAGCAGATAGCTGGATCAGACTGGAGTAGCCTGGACTAGAACTAGAACTCATAAGGGACAACACGGAGTAGAGGATTGGCACGATGTGCCAAAATGTGGCCACAACAACTGAAGCTGAGCCAATGTTAAGCCAGAAGCTCCTTTGGTCTCCCATGTGGGTGCTGGGTCCCACGGCTTTGGGCTGTTCTCTAGTATTTTCCCCGACTGTTAGCAAGGAGCTGAATGGGAACATGGAGCAGTTGGGACACAAACTGGCACCCATATGGGATCCTGGCACATGCAAGAAGAGGATTTAGCCACTGAGCCATTGTGCCACGTCCACATATGTTAAGTCTTAACACCTCGTACCTCACTCTGTGACCGCAGTTAGAAATATAAATCACATGCAGTTACTTAAGTGAAGTCGTACTAGCTAGAGTGAGTCCCTGATCCCAGTTTGCCTGCAGTTCTTATTGAGAGGGCTTTCTATGCTGTTCCATGAGTCTGCATTTCTATTTTTGTGTTAGTTGCAGGCTGTTTTAACACCCCTCCCTTATATCTGGAAAGGTAGTATTATGGTGCCTATGATTTTGTTTATGTTGTTTAGTATTGCTTTGACTATTCTTAGGGTCTATTGCGTTTGCATATGAATTTTAGAATCATTTTTGGCTAGATCTGAGAAGAATGCCCTTGATAGTTTGAAGGGGACCCATTGAATCTGTAATTTATTTTGAATAGTATGGACATTTTGATATTAATTTTCCCAAGATAAAAAGACTTTAACATATGTATTTGGGAAAAGCATGATTGAACCTGTGACTTGTACTTCATGAGTTTTAGAAAAGGTTCAACTGTGTGCATATAATTTTCCTGGTTTGGGAATTAAGGTAATACTAGGGCTTAAAAAAAAAAAGAGTCTGGGAGGATTCCCTCTCAACTGGTTTTGAATAACTTAAGAAAAATTGAATTAGTTCTTTTTTAAAAAATTATTTATTTATATATAAATAGTAATAGAAAGTAGATAGAGGTTGCTGAGTAGCAGTGGGGAAGGGACTGGAGAGTACTCTGCGTGTTTGCCTTTGTGTGAGAGAATTTGCTTGTGATGATTGTAATGGTGATGATGTGATGATGTGGTTTTCCAGTTCTCAGTATTAATGGAACTTTCCACTAAAAATTGCTGGGTTTTATGTATTCTCACAACAAATAGGATGTCTTCTGTGTATAAAGTGCTGTTAGAGACACAACACATTAGAAGTAATGTGTAGAAGGGCCTCCCCACTGGGACATCCCATCTATGGACTTGGTTGTAGGAAGATAACACGGTTCAGAGAGGCCAGAGTCCTGGAGGCACTGGGAGAGGAGCACTTCACTGGGGAAGGCATGGCATAGAGACCTCAAGTTTCATTGGATGGGTGGGCAGAGATGACAAGGACGCACAGGGGCAAAGGCATGCAGGCACAAGACTTAAAGCTGGACAGGTTAGCAGGAGAGAAATGGTGGGATGTTTTTCACATTTGCTTATAAAGTTTATATTATATAAGAAACTATGTATTTGAGAGAGAAATGTTCCCTCTTGGATGAGACATATTAGTGCACCTTTTCATTCCTTTTTTTTTTTTTTTTTTTTGCTTTTGGATTTAAAAAGCAAGGAATACAATGAACTTCCTCTCTGACTCCAACACATGCACTGCTTGCTTTTCAAGGAGTTCAATTGCTGTTTTAAAGCAGTGATTCTGCCCAATCCTTCAGCTGGATTTAGTCATAGAGAATGCACGTGTGAATAATTGAGAACTCCTTTCATGCCAGCACATTATCAGCCTTCTGAGAGAGCTGCTGCGTTTGGGCAGATTTTGCTTTTGTTTTCTCCACACTCATTCTGGAAAGGAAAAAACACCCTCCTGGAGCTGCTCATTGGTTCAGTGGCATATATTTGACATTGCAGAGTGTCATTGGAGTGATGCAGGGAAATGCATGCCTCGGGATTGGGAGTTGGGGATGTCGTGTGTGTGTGTGTGTGTGTGTGTGTGTGTGTGTGTGTGTGTGTGTGTGTCTGTCTGCGTGTGTGTGTGCAGATACAAAGAAATAATTCCTGAGAGTGTGTGGTGCAGCTGATATCGAGGGCCTGCTCTAAAATCGGATGCTTTTTTGTGTCTTGCAGGCAATGGAGTTTGAAGGCTGGGCCGATGCTCTGTTTCTTCTGCAGTTTGCCCTCTCCTGTGTGATGGGGTGAGCCTTTGCTGCCTTGTTAATAGATAAGCTGTGTAGAGAAACAGAGCTGAGAAATTTCCTCTAGATCCTTGTGCCTCGTTTCTCAATGCTCTCTTGAGTCTGTTAGATTAGGATAATCAAGAGAATTAAACCTGCTGATTCAGGTGGCAGCAGCCTTGTCGAGGTTATCTATCCGATGTCAACGGCATGCTTAGACTGGGACAAGCCATTGCTTACCTGAGTACCTACTGTGCAACACTCAAGGTTATATTTCACTGTGCATTATTCTGCGCTTTTTTCCCTCCACCTTGATAACTTGACAGTTACTATTGCCCTCTTTCCTATGAGAAAGCAAACTCAGAACTTAATTGTCTAAGTTTGCACAATCAGTAGGTGACAGCAACTGGCCACATTTCTACTTGAGGATGTTTGACTTCGTCTTGGAAGAGGATTTTTTTTTTTGTCTTAGCCGAGACTATGTCAGAGGCAAGAGGAAATCTACAGACATGCCTTTACTCACCTCCATGATGTTTTTCTATTTTTCCTCAGCAAGTGAGTTAGTGCTACTTGCGACTGAGTCTGGCACGGAGTGGCTGCTTCCACATAAGCTGACCTGGTGCTTCAGATGCAGGGCGTTAGCCAGTCTGAAGGGATCACACCTGCTGCTACTCAGTTGTCAACTTGCATCTTTGCTTAAAACAGCTGTAATTTTTTTTTCCCTTTGTCCTGAAGGATCTTTCTTGCCTTCTTCCTGGCCCGATGTCATACTGCCCTCATTGATTATGAACAACTGAACGAGCATCTCTGAGGTCTCTGATGTGCATCTGGCTTAGGTAGATTTGTAGGAAGCAGATATTTAAAGAGCATGCATTGATTGTAGATGACACTTTTAGAATTTTGGTGAAGACAGCAGGGCAGAACACCTGCTGTGGACATGTGTTTCTTGTTAGTAAAATTAAAAAAAAAAAAAAAATGGAAGATTCCGCCTAAGTGAGCGGGGTGGAGGAAAGGCTCCCACCTGGTCAGTGGCCAGGGCGCACTCGCCTGGGCCGTGCCGTTTGTTTCTTTTGGCTGGAGCTGGAGAAAGTAACTAGATCTTTTTAAAATGTCCTGTTTTCTTCTTCATTCCAGGTTTATCTTGATGTACTCCATAGTGCTCTGTACGCAGTATAATTCTGCTCTTACAACTACAATAGTTGGCTGTATTAAGGTGAGCTGAACAAGTTCTGACTTTGAAAAATGCTTTATTTGAAAATTGTTCTATAATTTGGCTGGGGCCTGAAGTCCCATAATCATGATGGTTTGGCCAATTTCCAATGATGGCTTGGTGACAGTTTTCAAAACTCTGTTTAAAACCTCAGACTAGACCTAATGTTTGCTTTCACGCAACTTAACTCTAAAGGAAAAGAACACTGTGTTATCTTAGAGTAGAGGAAGAAAGAGAATGAGACCAGTTTCTGCGGGGACCGAGGGTCACTTGGTACTGAGGGACCCATCTGTTTAAGGTCTGGGAAGGTCCCTTCTGTTCTCTGCCTTGCTGAGTTCTGACTGGTGTGTGAGCAGAGGATGTCTGCCAGAACCTATTCAAGGCAGTTTTTCTAGGTCTAAGCCAAATCTACAATGGCTCATTTTAGTTTATTTTTCCTTTTCAAAGTATTAATATAAAAATAACAGACTTAATGCATTTTGTTTATGCAATTCTAAGATGATAACCATACTTGAATGGCCCACTTTTAAAGCCTGGGTCTGTCATTTCCTCCTCATCATGTCATTTCCTTGCTAGGAAGTAGCAATGGAGCCAGGATCATTGGAATACTGAGCTAAAGTTGCTGGGTGAAGTCTGAGGCCTCCTGTGTGAGGCCACAGTACATCTGAGTTTCTAATGACTTAGCAAAGTGGACTTGCTTTGTAGAAACATCCAGAGAGAGAGATGGGTCCTTGATCTTGGGGATAGCAGCGGGTCAGGGAAGATGCCCTATGACTTCCTTTCTGGTGCCAGAGACAATGTGCTTGTTGGTTTTCCAGATTTCTCCCTCTACCCCCACTGGAGTGGTACCTATCTCACTAATTTTAGAAACTAGATTGGGTTAAATCAAGTCTATGACTTCAGGTCAGGGAAGTGGAGTATTTAGTGTGAATGGAATCCTAAATTAAACTATAGCCACTGAATTGTGTGAATTTCCCCAGAAAGCCTGAGATACTCACTCTGCCTTCAAAGACTTGAGCTGGCTGAGACCGCTGGAGCCACCCCGTCCCCCAGATTAGCTCTCATCTCAGTTTTGATGTTGCAGAGTGAATGCTTCAAGAACAAAATAGATGGCTCACATTTTCACACTAATGGCAGTGAGAACTTGAGAGATAGGGAAAGTGGTGCCATGTTTTTAGCCACGGAGAAAAATGGTACACGGAAGTCCATGTTTAATTTTAACAACTAAACCTTTTTGCTTGGAATTTCTCAGTGTACTGTGTCATTTTCAGCATGGGATACTAACACTGTTGTGTTTTCATCAACATAAAATCTCTGCTTTTCTTTTGATGTATGTTCCTCTTCCTGATTGTCCAAGAGCTCCATGACTTAGACTCTGGAGGGAGAGGAGTGACTGGATTGTTTGATCAGTTCATTGCTGCTTTTGCTCCTCACTGCCGCGTGGGGTCTCTGTTGGATGAAGGATGGGCTGGCACTTTCAGACACATGGGTGCCACTGGGGCCTCCTGGGCTACAGTGGAGCTTCTGCCTTAGCCTCCCAGTCACAACCCACTCAGGAACGTGCAACCTCCTTCCAGGCCTAAGGGCCCCTCTGGAGTGGTGAGAAAATCACTTAGGAAAATTACGTAAACGTGGAAATTCTAGGCTGGTGCCAGATACATTGAATCAGAATTTCTAGAATATAGCCTGGAAATCTGCATTTTACACAGGTGTCTAAGTGTAGGCAAATGTAAGATTTGCAGTTAGTTTTGGGATACCAGGACAGTCTTCTAGGCTTCCTGGTACCCTGTATTTGTGTATTTGGGAGATGATACTGGCTTTTCCTGATTAGTAAATCTTGCTAAAGATGATCTAGTTTATATGTACAGTTTGTCTTTTAAGATTTGTTTATTTGAAAGGTGGAATTTCAAAGAGGAGAGAGGAGTCTTCTGTCTACTGATTCATTCTCTAAATGGCCACAGTGACCAAGGCTGGGCCAGGCCAGAGCTAGGGGCTTCACCCTGGTCTTCCTTGTGGCTGCAGGGGTCCCAGTGCTTGTGTCATCTTGCTCTGCTTGCCCTGGCTCATCATCAGGGAGCTGGATTGGAAGTGGAGCAGCTGGGATACATGGGATGTTAATGCTGCAGATAGCAGCTTAACCCACTGTACTATTATAATGCCAGCCCCGTTCTTCTGGTTTGCAGCAAGCTCTGGACTCTGTGTCCCTTTTCTTTCCAATCACTGGGCAAATCATATAAACTAATCACCTTCTCCCGGGATCCCTGAATGCACAGAAAGATCTTGCCACTTAATTTTCCAGTATTACCCACTGGCCTGATTTGTGGTTACATGAATTTTCCCTTCAAATACTAAGAAAATCTGCTCTAAGGCAACCTGACTCCCCTAGCTTAGGACCCAAGTAGACTGTCACCATCTTGAATGCTCTTCAAGGACACTCTGGTATAAAAATACTTTCGAAATTTGTTGTTGGCCTTTAAAAACACTATAGCACTTCACTTTTTCTGTCTCATAAGCCTGATCTAGGAGAGATCAGGTTACTAAAAACGTTCCTGACATTTGCAATTCATGGCAGTTATAACAGCAGACGGGAAGCCACTATAATAAACTTGAAGAGATTGGGGAGGAACCGAATGATAACTGGAAAATTGTTTTTCACTTTTGTTTTGTTTGAGGATGGTTGGATGGAGCCAGCAGGTGTTTTGCCTGGTGGTGTTGGGAGAGGTGATTTGGTGTGTACTGTTTTGAGAGGTCTTCCCATGTGTTTCTTAAGAAAGTGGAAGATGCCTCTAAAAGCAGTCTTCATGGTGGCAAAGCCTTGTTTCCTTTTTGAAAAGAGGAAGGGAAGATGCTGTCATACACACGGCTTTCCCTTCCTCTCTCACAAGCCAACGGTTATCTCAGCGGAGGAAGAAGCTGACCTCCTACGACTGCTGAGTGTGACTTTGTTTTCTGCCCTGGAAACAGCAGTGCTTCTTTGGGAAAGTTTGATAATCTGGCTAGCCTTTTTTTCCCCAATAATTGCAAAAGCATTGGTCTTTTAGAGAAATAGATTGGAAACAGGTGAACAGCATTGATTTCTCCTACCAAATTGCTCTTACTGCCCTCATTTTAGGGATGTTGCTGGCAGTAATAAGTTTTTTTTTTTTTTTTTTTTTTTTTTAAAGATTTATTTTATTATTTTTTCATTGGAAAGGCGGATATACAGAGAGGAGAGACAGAGAGGAAGATCTTCCGTCCGATGATTCACTCCCCAAGTGAGCGCAACGGGCCGATACTATGCCGATCCGAAGCCAGGAGCCTCTTCCGGGTCTCCCACGCGGGTGCAGGTTCCCAAAGCTTTGGGCCGTCCTCGACTGCTTTCCCAGGCCACAGGCAGGGAGCTGGAAGGGAAGCGGGGCTGCCAGGATTAGAACCGGCGCCCATATGGGATCCCGGGCGTGCAAGGCGAGGACCTTTAACCACTTGCGCCACCGCGCCGGGCCCAGTAATAAGTTTTTATTTTTGTATTTTAAGGATAGATATTTAAGTCACTACAGGGATGAGCATGTGTTTGTATTTGGAGGACGATAACTTATCCATTAGGCAACTGGACTTCTACATTTACATTTTGAAAGCTCGGTTAAACGTGTTACAGTGTATTCCTTTTTTTTTATCTTAGAATATATTAATAACTTATATTGGAATGGTCTTTGGTGGCGATTATATTTTCACATGGACAAACTTCATTGGCTTAAATATAAGGTAAGTAAGATTTTTTTATTCATATACAACTATGTTGACCAGTAGAATTTAGACTGTAATGTTATAGTACAGTTAAATTATTTACTTCTCTAATTACTTACTCATTTAAGAGAGTACAGGAAGATGGTTAGATCACATGTTTCCATCTGTTAGTTTACGTCCCAAATGTTTACAACAGTTGGGGCTGAAGCTAAGTGCTGAGAATTCAAGCAGGTTCTCCCACTGGCTGATTGGAAGTCACTTGATCCATGACCTCTGGTTCCCAGAGCCTGCGGGAGTCGGAAGCTGGGCTCAGAAACCACAAGCAGGCGTTCAACATGGGTGTTTTGGTAAAGGATGGAGGCACCCTGACTCTGGGGCCAGACACCCGTCCTGATCTGTCAGGTTGCCGACTTGTGAACTCCATCATCTTTGAAATGCCTCGTAGGCACAGATACTCAGTGACTCTACATAAGGTATTTTTTTAAGAAAGAGAGATAAAATGGACCCATAAGATACATAGTGTGTTTGGGGAACTTTTTGTGCAAGTTGAACTCTCTTTGAGTCGGCCTTCAAAGAACAGTCATTTAATTATTATACCAAATGGCAGTGCCATGTTCTCAGGAAGTTCAGGGCTAAAGAATAACTATGTCACAACTATTGCTGTCTGGCCTTAGACCTATCACTACCTTTGTTTAGAATTGCTACTTTATTAATGAAGGGGGTAACCTGTATTGCATGAGAGATTCTTTTCAGTCATAACATTTTGAGTTATGGCCAGGGCATTGCAAGCCGGGGAGGACAGGAGTTGTTCAATAGTAATAACGTTATATAGGGTGAAGAAGTTGAACAAATCAACTGTGTATCAGTACTTGCAGTTAACAGTGCAGTTAAGACAGAACCTGAAAATGGTTAAGAACTTTTAGAAGTGATGCAAGATGTGGTGACAATATCACAGGTGTTGTTTATATACCCAAACTTGGTAAATGATATACCTTCAATATTTGCAAGTTTATTTGTACCTAGCATATTTCAGGTGAAGCTGTGAAAGAAATTTTAAAAAGCCAGATGTATTTTTTTGCATTGTAAGCTTTTAGAATTTTCTAACATTCATAAAGACTATTTATAAATATTACATAATGTTTTTCTGCATGTATGATGTTCAAATCAGGGTAAAAATATTTTCTTGGGGCTAGCATTGTGGCATAGTGGGTTGAACTGTCATCTGCAATGCCAGGCCCCATTTGGATACTAAGCTGAGTCCCTCTGCACTACTCCCAATCCAGCTCACTACTAGTGGTTCTGGAAAATCAGTAGAGGATGAGCCCAATGCCTGGCCCTTGTCACCATGTGGAAGGCCTGGGGGAAGCCCCTGGCTTCACCCCTGACTGCTCCTGCCATTTGGGGAATGAACCAGAGGACAAAAAGGTCTCTCTTACCCTCTCTCTGTCTGTAACTTTGCCTTCCATGCCAGTGAACTAAGTCTTACACCAGATCTGTATCTCACCAATAATTTATCATCTTTTTGTGGCAAAAAAAAATCCTTAATATCCTTTAATCATTTTTTCCTCTTACCCCTTTCTGCTCTCCCCAACCTTTGGTAACCACTATTCTGTTCTAAGCTTCTGTAAGATCTTTTTGTTTAGATTACAGTTATGAGCAAAATCATACAATAATTGTCATTCTATGCTTGTTTCGTTTAGTGTAATGACCTCCAATTTCATCTATATTATTGTAGATGACAGGGATATTGTTTTTTGGAGCTAACCAATATACAATGGTATGTGTGTGCTACATTTTCTTTTTTTAAGATTTACTTATTTTACTGGAAAATCAGATACACAGAGAGGAGGACAGAGAGAAAAATGATCTTCCATCCACTGGTTCATTCCCCAAGTGGCTGCAACGGTTGGAGCTGAGCCAAACTGAAGCCAGGAGCCTGGAGCCTCTTCTGGGTGTCCCATGCAGGTGCAGGGTATCAAGGCTTTGGGCCATCCTCAGCTGCTTTCCCAGACCACAAGCAGGGAGCTGGATGGGAAGTGGAGCAGGCAGGACACGAATTGGTGCCCATATGAGATCCTAGCATGTGCAAGGTGAGGACCTTATACACTAGGCTACTGCACTGGGCCACATCTTTTTTTTTTTTTTTTTTAATTGTTTTTATTTGAAAGATTTACTGGGAGAGATGTCTTTCATCCACTGGTTCACTCCCCAAATGGCCACAATGGCCAGAGCTGGACTGATCCAAAGTCAGGAGTTTCTTCCAGGTTTCCCACATAGGTGCAGGGACTCAAGGATTTGAGCCATCCTCTGCTGCTTTCCCAGGCCATAAACAAGGAGCTGGGTTGGAAATGGAGCAGCTGGGACATGAACCTGTACCCATATGGGATACTGTTACTACAGGCAGAGGATGAGCTTGCCATGGCCCTGCACTGACTCCTGTGCTACGTTTTCTTTATACATTCAGCAGTTGATAAGCATTTAAGTTGTTTCCCTTTCTTAGCTATTGTGAAGCTTATAGCTTCCATAATCATGTGGGTGCAGATAATTCTCATTTAACACAGTGATTTCATTTCGCTTGGATATGCATCCAGTAGTATGATTGCTGGAGCATGTGATAGCTCTGTGTGTGTGTGTGTGTGTGTGTGTGTGTGTGTTTCTGACACCTCCACACTGCTTTCTGCAACAGTTATACTAACTGACATTCGTATCAACATTGTGGCACACCCCAGCTCTAGGCAACTGCCTAGGTTGCCTTGTTCCTAGCAAAGTGTTATAGCTGGGAGAAAGGTAGCCAATAGCTGATGAGCATTCTGGGCCTGATTAATGCCAAATTTGTGTTTATTATACCAGTGTGCCAGCATAACTGTCTGTTTTTTTAGAGATGTATGGGGGAAGGCAGTGAACATGGGGTTGGTGAGAGCCAGGATGCGGTAGGGACTGTGCCCAGCTGAGCTAGGCTAGGCTGCAATATGTGCCACCAAGAGCTGAAACTGCAGGTGGGCTATGCCAAAATGGGTCAAAGCACCCACCAACATGTACAAGATCTGGGTGGGGAACTGGCCTGGTAGCGCCCACTGGTGAGTGTGAGAGCTGAGGCTGTGGGCAGACAGGCTGGGTAAGACTTGAGCACCTGTTGCTGGCATGCATGTGGGCTGGGTCTGACAGTGGACCAGACTGGGCTAGGCTTCAGCACCTTGTGGCATTTGTGAGAGCCAGAATGGATATAGGACAGGCCAGGCTAGGCTGCAGCACCTGGTTCACATAGAAGCCAGAATTGGGAGTGGGCCTCATTGGACTAGGCTATGGTATCTGCCAGTAAGGACCAGAATGTGTGGGCCAGCCAGGCTGGATGACAGTACTTGCTGGTGAATGCTAGGAGTGGGGAGAAGCTGCGTCAGGTCAACACTTGTAAGATCTGGGACCAGAAGTGAACTTGGAGGGGAACTTGGGGAACTCCCTTGCGAGGCCATAGCTCTCACTGATGAGTACAGAAGCTGAGACTAGGGGCAGCACATGTCAGCATGTGTGGACTAGGTCTGGGGGTAAGGCTGGGCTGGGCCAGTCCATAGTATACACTGAGACAAGCAAGAGCCAGGATGGGATATAGGCCAGGCCAGATTGGACCATAACATCTGCCAGTTCATATGAGGGCTGGGGCTGGAAGTAGGTCAAGCTGGGCTGCAGCACCTGTTGACTAATGCTGAGACTGGGGGATGGGTCATCTCAGTCTGGGTCACAACACCTGCTGGTACATACAAGTCCCAAGACTGGGTACAAGCCTGGGAGGGGATTCCACTGCTGAGATGCTGCTTCCACAGTGAGCACAAGAGCTGGGACTGAGGGTTGTCCAGTCTGTGCAGGAATGCAGCACCCGTCAGCCGGCATTTGGGCTGGGTCTGGAGGTGAACCAGACTCAGCTAGGCCACCATATCCACTGACAAGTGAGAGAGCCAAAATGGATACTCACCAGCAGGCTAGGCAGCAGGACCAGGTAGCAAGACTTGTTACAAATCATGTAGGGCTGGACTGTAGTACCCTTGGCAAGATTGGGGGCTGGCTGTGGGCATGGCACTGCTGTCATGTTCACTGCAGCTCTTGCTGGTGAGCGTGATAGCCAGAGCCATGGCACCCACTGGTGTGTGTGTGTGAGGACTGAGCCTGTGGCAGGCTGTCAGTTTGCATGAGATGGAGCTGAGGGCAGAACTGACTATGCAGCTGTATCCAACAGTATGTATGTTGGCTGGTGCAGGAGATGGACTGAGCATAACCCTGCACCAGCTGGCACACACAAGAGTTAAGTCAGGTTACTCCAGGTGAGGCTTCTTGGGGGACTCCCCAACTGGGTCACTGATCTTAAATCCAAGTCAAGGGGAAAATCAGAGTGTTACACGGTGTAACCTTGAAAAGAGTATATTGGGGCTGGGCCTCCTCAGTTGCTGAAGCCTGTGCAGTGCATAGCGTGCCTAGATGCACATGGTTGATGTGATAGTCAGCTCATGTAGGCCAACAGAGGATGTCATGTGCCTCATTTGAGGATGGAAAGCAAAATAGGTTGGTCAACTCTCCTGATCGAGCTTTGCAGCAGAGTCTAAGTCTATGGATGCACACTGAAGTGATCTTGGTCAGCCAATAGACCTTTGAAAGATTTTCTTAACCCCAGTGCAACAAAGCCGACAGCGTCTGAGAACTATCAAAACCACTCATGTAACACCCTTGGAACATTCCTCCCCACATCGGGACTCTAAGATGGTATCAAATGACCATTCCCTATCTCCAGGAGCTGAAGTAGTTTGATAGCAAGGAGTAGTCCACTTCTCTTCCCCACTAGCAGATCAACAGAATAAGAAGAAAAGAACTGAAAGGGAAAGAAAAAAAAAACAGCTATGCAACAGCTTCCCTTTCATCCACACCTTTGCAAGCTCTTGGTATCATTTGCCTTTTTGGTAATAACTAATCTAACTGGAGTGATGTGACATCTCATTGTGGTTTGATTTTCATTTCCTGGTAGTTGGAGGTGTCGAGCATTTTTTCAGGTACCTGTTGGCCATTTGTATATCTTCCTTTGAGAGGTGTTTACTTAGACTTGTTACCCGGGGAGCAGATGTCCACCATGGCATGTCTGGATTTGATTCTCAGCTCTGGTAACTGATTCCAGTTTTCTGCCAGTTCAGACCCCACTCAGGTATTTGGGCTCTTGCCACCCACATTGGAAACCTAGACTGTATTCCCTGCTCCAGCGTTGTTCTCACCTTGAGGCTGATGTTGGGAGATTTTGAAGTAAATCAGCAATGAGAGCTTGCGTGTGTGTGTGTGTGTGTGTGTGTGTGTACTTAAGTAAAATAGTAGATCTGTTGCCCATCTTCCAATTGGATTTTCTTCCATCTCGTTGTTTGAGTTCCTTGAATGGTTGTAGACTATTTAGAAAATAAGACAACCTTCTGGTAGCCTGAGTATTTGGAATATTACAGCATGTGAAACAGTAGCATGTCAAGATCAGCGTCTGTAAAATTCTTCCAGAGCTTTGTTTTATATCATTCCTTTTTGCATATTTTAATGATTTCTGATTTTCTCATATTTTAATTTATATATCATCTATTTTAATCCCTAACTTATCACACATGTAGAATACAGTTAGCATTCAGGTTATTTGCAGAGTTTGGGATTAGAATCCAGGCATCATTACTCAAGTGTGGTTTCATTACAGTGTACATTTCAATTTTTGATTGGAAAGTGTAATTTCTCATTTTCTTCCTACTTCTTTTTTTGGTAAGATGAAGATTATCATTTTGTTTATACTTCTTTGATCTTCCTCCACTGGACAGTAAGCAGGATTCGCATCCCCATGCCCTTTTTAGTGCAAAAAGATTCATGAGTGTCTGACTATAGATTTCACTTTGCTTGGAAATGATGTCTGTCAACTTTTGGCAGACTGAGCTTCGACGGAAGTCTCCCTCTGAACTATATCCTTCAAAGAGCCTGTGATTCAGTGTGGACACATCTAACTCCCTGCCTAATTTCTTTGTTGCTTTAACAAAGTTCCAACAGTCTTTTTGGATAGAGTTCAAGTGCAGGAAGCAGGAGCCTGCTACTCAGGTTGTACCCAACTCTGATTTAAGGAGGCTTTTTGCCATGAAGGATCTGTTCGCTGCTTGTCTTTCTCCAGTTCCCCTGAAGGCCTTTTTCCAGTAGCTGATTCCTGAGCAGCTCAGCCAGGCCAAAAAGGTAGCAGAGAAGGTGGGGAGCAAGCAGCACTGAGACAGCGCATGCTCCCGAGCCTCCATCCAGCTCCTGGCCAGGCCTGTAGCAGAGGCCTGAGTCATGTTGCCTTTCCTGATGCTGATGTCACCACTCTTGGAGCTGTGCCAGCTGCACTGCTTAAGTTTTTATATAAGTTGTAAAATAAGAATGAAGGGTCTTTTATGAAATGTGTTTTATGACAGTTACTTATGCTATTACCTTTTGTTGAAAATATTCTTTTTCTGTTGATTTTCATAATTCCTAATGTCAGCTGTGTAGCTTTTGTTATAATCACAGTTTTATGACTGTTCAGGCTGAGGTTGAGAGAGGTTGAGTAATTTGAATGTGTTCTAAAGTTATTTATTGAGCCTGTTTTCCTATGCCAGTTATTCTGCCCTCGAAAAACATGGTGATTCTCTCACATAGAGCTGCCAGTGTCACACAGCTAACACGTCATGGCTCTGGTATTGTAAACAGGTCAGGCTGGAATTTAAGCCCAAGTTCTCACCATTAATGCACTATCCTTAAGTAATTGGCCAGATAAGTATAACCTAGCGTGGTAAATCATATATGTGTTCATTCTCATTTAGATTCTTGGCTATTTGAGCACTTAAGGTTCTTATTTATATTTGTGGCCATCTAAACCAGTGCCTTGTCAATAATAAGTATTCATAAGTAAAAATAAGAACATGCCACCCAGTATCTTTTGTTTACTTGTGCAGAGCACTGTAATAAATGCTGTATGCTTCATGTTTCTGTTGTCCCAGGAGAGAGGTACTGTGAATAATCCCTTTCACAGAAAAGTTAAGAAGCATGTCTGTATTACCCAGCTGCTAATTCTTCATTCCATGTCACAGAGCTGATTAGTAAATGATGAACAGATGAATGATTTTAATTTTCATATTCCTTTATAATGATGTCACCACATTGATTGCAAACTCTTAAGTGGTGTAGCAAAAACTGTTTTTGACTATGGTCTGTGTGGTCAGGCCAGGTGTGTACGGTCTCTGGGTGGAGATATGGTGCAGCTCAGAGTATGGGGTTGTGGAGTTGGTTCCTGAGGCCTATGGTTTAGCGACCTCCACCCAGTTCCTGAACCCACGATCCCTCGTTGCGACAGACTTTGCCTGTTTCCTTAGAAGTGTGTGATTCTCAGCTCCAGACTGTTTCTCTCCAGAATAATTCTATTCTAGCTGTGACTCTTCTGTCTCCAGCCTTCTCCAGAAAGGAGGGTTTAGCTTTGTCTTGACTCAGCGGTTGTCTCATTTGAAGAGAGAGAGGACAGGTTTTGGATTATCAGTTAGTTGCTCTTGGTATAACATCGTCCAGGTTATTTATGGGATTCTGTGTTTGAGATCTTATAGGAATAACTTGTACTTTTGAATAGGCCCACAAGCTCCTTAGTTACATCATGATTCATGACGAATGAGAACTGAAGTGGAATGTAGCAAAATTTGCATTCTGTTTCTGATGGCGCCACACGCTAGCTATGACTTATTTTCCCTGAGCTGTTTTGTCACGTGTATAGAACCTGGGTCCTGAACTAGAGTTGCATATTTCTAGTTCCACCTTCTGCCACTAAGCCGCTCTGACCTGGTTCTGAGGGTCCTGGAGGGAATGTGTCAGGTGGGCAGTAGGTGTGAGGTTATTTTTAGGGAGACTTAGCAGTTTGAGCAAACCTTTTTCATGTGTGGGAAATGAATAAAATGTGTTCTATTTTTAGTTCTGATGGGAGTCCTCTTCCAATGTTTATGGGCTTTTAAGAAGAAAAAAAGAGAAAAAGAACACAGATGAAAGGGAACAAGTAATGGACATATATAAGTAGTTTCAGGTGTTAACGGTAGCAGGCATGAAAAAAAATATACTCTTTTTAATCATTTAAAGTCCTTCTTCCAAAGAAATTAACACTAAACACTAAGTGATGAAAAAGTATTTATTTTAACATTTTTCCCCTTTAGTTTTCCAGTAATTGTCCTGACTATGCTAGAGGAAGATTGCATAGTGCAAAGTAAAACTCTGTACTAGTTTCTGTCTTCAGAGAATTTCTGAGCTAGCCAGGAGGATGAATTTATTCCTAAGCAGATACTTGGCAGGTGCCTTTCACTCATCATGCATTGTTTTAGGTGGTGGGGTTTAAAGCTACCATGAAAACTTCGTAAAATCCTTGCCCCAGTGGGGAACTCTCATGACCCCAAAGGTTCTATCTTTGGACATTCATTTGGGCACTGGAACCTTGGGGTTGTGTCCGGTACTGGTTTTCACCTTTTAGGCCTGGTAGAAAAGCCTGGACTTGATTCCCTGTCTCTCCCTGGAGTAGAAAATGCCTCCCTCCATATCAGGCTGCTTGGAGTTGGAGAAGGGACCAGCTATTTGCTTTCTGCCTTTGTCAGTCCCTGGGAAGAGACAGAGGCCCCTATGCATTGATGGACTGCGTATGTCCTTGGGAAAGGAAGTGGTTACCTGATATTGCCCTGTTCCTGGTGGGGGAGGTACTTTCTGGGAGGGAGGTCATTTGATTGGTAGATAGGTGGGTGGGAATTACATAGAGCCATGGAGATCTGGCTTCCGGTTCCTGACCCCACAATAGCTACCTAACTGTCCCATTTAATTCCCTCCTCAGATTTTCAGTCCTTAACTTTGAGAGTTGGTGAGGATTATAGATTCAAGACATCCTCTATGTTTACTTCCTGCTGATTTGGGGGCATGGGTCTTGCCTATCCCAGGTTCAGAAATCTCTCTGTCCCATCTAATAGGCACGTTTCCTGAACCATAGAATTTCTGTTCAGTGCCAATGGCTTTTTTTTCCCCCTACATTATCTTTAATACTCTGAGAAATTGTTGGCTTCTGAGGTTTTTGGCTGGGTAGGCTGTCTTTCCTTTTGTGTGCACCTGAGTACATTCTTCACCTTTGCACATGAGTCATCAACCATGGTGGCCCAATCATGCAACATGTGTGCTGAGGCCAGACCACACACCCATAGGTTCAGGATTCTGATGTATCTGAGGATGTCATGAGATGAAAATACAGGCTGCTTGCTGACATCAAAAGTCATCAATGGGTACCTCCCCATAGTGGGTGCCGCTGCCTGGGCTAGGAGTCCCAGCACAATGGCTCTTGGCCTTCCTGCTTGGCCCATTACCATCACCAGCTCTTGCCCACACTGGCAGGTGTGCTGGACTATCCTGGGTGGGCTCATGGCAATACGTTTTAGATGTCAGCCCTTCCCTATACCCAGCTCCACCTGCCCCACCCCTAGCTCTGGCTCTTGTGCATGCTAGTGGGTACAGTGGCCTGATCTGGCAAGGCCCAAGGTGCTGGCCCTCTAGCCCAGGCAGGGGACCTAGCTTGCCCTGTTGGATACTGATATGGGCCACGTAGGCCCAGCTCTCTCACCCTAGCTCATCCCTGCCACAAGAAGTAGTGCTTTGGGGAGATGATTGGGTGATGAGACTGGAGCTATCGAGAATGGGTTAGTATGCTTATAAAAGGGATCCCAGAGAGATCCCCTAGCCCTTCCTTGATTTGAGGGCACAATGAAATGTCTACCCATGAACAAGTAAGAACACCTCAGCAGGCCCCAGATCTGCATTGACCTTAGGTCTTCCCAACTATAGACTACACATTTCTGTTATTAAAAACCCACCTGGTTTAGTTAATTTTGTTTTAGCAACATGAACAGACTAAGGCATTCATTGTTGTAACATTCTGTCTTTTGTTAACAGTCTTGCTCACTCTTCTTTGGTTTGTGAGTGTCTGGGTTGACAAGATGGGTGGGGATAGATTTAAAGGTTTGTTATTTGAAAGATTCTCAAATAGAGCATGGAAGACAGAAGGAGAGCGAGAGAGAGTCCATTGGCTGATTAACTCCCCAGATAGCTTTGCAGTGTCTGGCGCTTCTTCTTGACCTCCCGCATGAGTATGGAGCCCCAAACACTTGGGCTGTCTTGTGCTGCTTTTCCAGGCCCATAGAGCAGGGAGCTGGGTCACAAGCAGAGCAGTTGAGACATGAACCAGCCCCCATAAGGGATGCTGTTGTTGGACGCTGTGTTGGAGGCAGCAGCTTTACCCTACTGTGCCACAATAATGGCCCCAGTGATAATGTTATTGTAGGATTTAGTACAGAAATGAAATCTCAGAGAGAGTACTTAATTTTCTTAGGATTTCATAGTTGGTGGTATATTCAGGACTTGAACTCTAGCTAACTAGATTCCATTTTTGTTGTTGTTTTTATGCTGACTACATTAAGATTGTGTCTAGGATCATCTGAAAAACTAAGCTTGGAATAAACTCCAGGGTATTCTTTGTCATTATTCTTAAAGATTTTATTTATTTAAAAGGCAGAGCAGTATAGGGTGAGAGAGAAATTCCATTTGCCGGTTTATTCCCCAAATATGTGTGATGGTTGGGGGCTGGGTTTGGCTGAAGCCAGGAACCAGGAATTCCATCTAGGTCTCCCATCTGGGTGGAAGGATGCCATGCACTTCAGCCATCCTCTGCTGCCTGCCCAGGCACACTGGCAGGGAGCACATTGGAAACAGAGCAGCTGGGACTCCAGCAAGTGCTCCAGGGTGGAATGCCAACATTATCGGTGGCAGTTTAGACCACTGCGCCACAATGCTGGCCCCTTCTTTGTCATCTTCTAGTCCATATTTCTCCATTATTTATCTGTAGGTGAGATAGGCTTAAGATGAACATGAAATGTTGTGTTGACAAGAAGGAGACACTGTGGTATGTTATATTATTGTGGGAGGGAGAAGCTAAAGGAGAGGGTGTAAGCAGGCAGCAGCAGCCCTTCTGCTTTGTCATTGGGGCAAAGGGAAATTGGGTTTACATGGGAGCTTCAAGGAGTGTTTAACTTTAGTCAGGAAGGTTTCAAGAACACATCCTCTGGAGTAACCAGCCTAACTACCAGAGAAGTCATCAGATTGAGGCAATGAATTTCTGGAAGCATCTGGAACTCCAAAAAGACTAAATGGAAAAGAGCTATCAGGCAAAGGAAAAGATGAAGTTCATTGAACATTGGCGTAAGAATTAGTTCATGAGGACCCTTTTTTTGGGGTGAGCTTGTCAGGGATTATGCATTCCCCAGTGAGTGTGTTGCTGCAGTGTACCTGGCCCTGCACAAGAAATCCTGTGGAGGTAAAAGAACAAAGTTGTGGAAAATTTGCAGGGTAATAGAGGCAGAGTAAGGACACATGACCACAATAGCAGGTGAAGTAGGGCCCACTGGGGATGCAGCCATTGCGATGAAGAAAGATTGACCTGTGTCTTACTAGGAAGCTTTGTGATCTTGGACAAGTGATGGCTTTACGACTCGATTTCCTCATCTGTAAAATAGGCAATTTGAAGGGATCTTGTTTATTGCAGTGACAGGAGATGCGTATGTAACATGCTTGACACATAGTAAACTTGAATAAATAATGACTGATTACTAAGCGCTGTGAGATTGAGATGAAGATGAGGAAGAATCTGGTGAGGAAGGTTAGATTGGAGAAGGCCTTGTAAAGGTTTGACTAGAGTCTCAGGGAATGCATAACATATTGTAGTGCAGTTATGAGGCAGTTCTCACCTCCTTCATGGTGGGAGAGGAGTGAGGATGTCCAAGCCCAGAAGAAAGCAGAACAAACTTGAGGTAAGTAGCAAGTTGATGACGCAAACAGGCAGAAGATGAGGGCTAAACTCAGGGCAAGAAAAATCCAAAACAGAGCCCAGACCAGGCACCCAGGCGACTGGCGGCACGCGAGAGGCCTCGGAAGCCATCTCCGTGGAGCAGGGCGCGGCAGATCAGGGTTCTGGGAACTCTTACACCTTAATGCAGTCTAGTGATTAGGCAAGAGCCCGTGAGTTCTAGGTGGGTTAAAGATCACCACAGTATGTTAACAGGATAACCACTGCCCCCAAAATGAGCATTTGTGGTGATGTATATGATAGGATGTGAGAGGTACTGGCCACTGACTGTCCAAGGCTAAAGGCACAGGTGCTGAGCTCTGCCCCATGATGAACTCGTGTGTGGCCAGAGACAAGCCAGCTCTGAACCTCAGGGTCTGTGGGTCACTCACTAGTTGGAATGTTTCCTTTAGAAACTCTTCTCTTGACTGCTTACTTTTGGAAATGCAAAAATACAATTACAATTCACCAAATAAAAGAAGTTGTCTCCCCATTCACATGTAATCACTGTTGATAGTCTTGCTGTGCTCCTTCTAGATTTTTGCCAATTTTGATTCTGATTGATGCACATATACGTGTCCATTTAAATAAGATGGGGTTAGACAATGCTTAATATTTGTCATGTTTTTCTCATTTAAGATGTCAGCTGTTTTTTTGGTTTTTTTTTTTTAATATTTATTTATGTATTGGAAAGTCAGATATACAGAGAGGAGGAAGATAGAGAGGAAGATCTTCCATCCGATGATTCACTCCCCAAGTGAGCACAAAGGCTGATGCTATGCTGATCCGAAACCAGGATCCAGGAACTTCTTCCGGGTATCTCACACGGGTGCAGGGTCCTAAAGCTTTGGGCCGTCCCTGACTGCTTTCCCAGGCCACAAGCAGGAAGCTGGATGGGAAGTGGAGCTGCCGGGATAGAACCGGCACCCATATCACACTTTCAAGGCGAGGACTTTAGCCGCTAGGCCATGCCGCTGGGCCCATGATGTCAGCTGTTTTCACTTCATATTAAATAATCCCATTGGAAGAACTTGTATGAGTCCCTTCTGGGGGCATTAGACCCTTTATCTCATGATTTTGTTTGTGTAAGTTTTGGGATTAACTTTTGTCGAATGTTCATCCTAAAGCCTTCCCTTCCTCTCTCTAATGGAGGTTTTCTGCCTTGCAGCATTGCTGGGAGCCTGGTGTATTCCTACATCACTTTCACTGAAGAGCAGCTAAGCAAGCAATCAGAAGCCAGCAGCAAGCTGGATGTCAAGGGGAAAGGCGCAGTGTGACATGAGGATCGCTCAGCCACACAGGCGCAAGACTGGATGAGCGCCGACACTGCAATTCCCACACAAGAACTGAGATGTCTTGATAAAGGAGAAAGTATTGTCCCTTTGCACTTGTACAATCTGAGATTGATTGCTGCCTTTTAAATTTTTATGAGAGAAACTTAAAATTGACTCTATTTTAAATATGTTGTTTGACTTAATTTATATCATACTAGAAAATATACTGGGCTTTTTAATTTATTTTTCTTCTGACAGTGAAACATCAGTGTTTTGAAAGTATTTTATTTCATACTTTGATATCCAGGTGTCCCTGAGGGCTGCATATTTTTATGTGCTCCAGTTGGAGCCTCCTCATTGAGATCGTTGCTGCATCTGGAGACATAGCCTTTCTTCTGCTGAAAATGAAGCCACATTTATGAAATTTCTCTTCTCTGAACTTCATTTCTTATGGCTTCTTTGTCATCATGACATCATCACTGTGGCTGCCAAAGGCAACAGCTTCAGCACTGAGAAAAAAAAAAGTGGGCTTTAGAGTGTATTGCTATGCATGTTGGCTTCCCTGGGAACCCAAGGGACAGAGTGCATTCCTGGAAAACGTGTTATTCCCTTTTTGCTGTGCATTAGTGGAGGAAGTAGGCCTTTCGCTCAGTTTTTATTTATCTGACTTATTAGTGCATTATGTATGTGCTAGGCATTGTGCTAAGTATAAGTAGTAGGGTTACAGGATGTCTTGCAAGGTGGCTACAGGATGTCACTGCTGCCATTGTGGCCATAGGTAAGACAAGGTTCGCTCTGTCAGTCCCTGCAGGAGACCTTGTGACCAGAAATAGGTTGTGTCTTATTGCCTGTCTTTTACCAATGAGAAAATAAGCCTCAGAGAAAATTATGTGTCAGTTATGTGTCAAAAAGTTAGAACCCACGTACTTGCCACTGAACCATGCTGTTGTTTGTTTAACTGCCCTTCCCTTCACAAGGGGTCAGGAAGCTTTACAGGCCAGGGTGACAGAAAGGTCCTCCTCTCTCCTGAAGCGTTCAGCCCCCTTGCAGACTGACCTCGTTTGATTTGCATTTCTGTCTGTGTTGCTTGCCGCTGCCCGATCTTTGCCTAGGTGCGGTGAAAGTGCGCAGTGAGAGCTAGTTTTAACCATTCTGATCCTCTGTCACATGCACAAGGGAGGGAGCTTTGACATTAGAAATAACTTTTGCTGTAGAATCCTCCCTGTCTTAACCCGCAAGGCCTGTGGATCTGTGTAAGAGGCGTTGGTGAAGAGCCCATCCAGGCTTTTAGCAGTTGAGTTCCCTTGGAGATCTGCCACGGCCCCAGGTTTATTTGAGAAAATCCCGACAAATACAGCTTCATGAAATGTAGGTGACAGGTGTATACACCTCAAGGACGTTGGCCTGGTCTGACCTTTCCGAGCCAGATAGCAACTTGTAGCCTCTGCCCTGTACATATTCTGATTCTTGGGTTCTTCCTTCAGCTACCACCAACATCCTAAGATAAGGGAGTACAGCCTAGCCAAGTTGCAGATTGTTAAGTAGATTGGCCAACTATTTCTAGAATTTATATTTCCAATTATTTGCAGGCCTGCAAATAATTACTATACTACTAGGTATTCTGAAGCCTACTAGAATATCTAAATTTTGCCCCAATGTTGGTATCTTGGCAAAAATTCTTTGATCTTTCAACTATATCTCCTTGGAGAAAAAAAGAGGTAGACTAGAGTTAAATGCTTAATTTTCCCATGAGACAGATGAGCTATGTGGGAACTCTAAAAGCCAAATTTTGTGAGTACTGGCTCTTCCTCTTTGAATTAATGAAACTTAAGTCTCCATTGGCCAGTCTTCTTTTGGTGATGCCAGACAGATTAAAATAACCCTTGCTGGATAGACTGTATGTTGCCAGCTTGTCACATGAGTTTTAGTTGCCCTTGCGGCTGTTGGCTTTGGGAATCCATCATTTCTAGGCTTCTGCTTGCAGTGTGCGTGAGCACATTTTCTGTGAGCCTGTTGTTTCAGGAACCAGGGGAAGGTTTGGAAAGAATGATGGTTTCTTCCCATTGGATCAGTCTGGCATGGTACCTAGGGCTTGGGCCTGCCTCTGCTTTCATTCCTACAGCCTCATTCAGTGTGCAGAGCTTTAATGAGCAGCTGTTGTATGCATGCCAGGCATTTTGCTAAGCTTGGGGAAACAGATGAATTGGCATCATCCTTATGCTCAAGTGCCATGTAGTTCTCTGGCCAGGGGTGGTGGCCTGGGTCCTAAAGGACAGAAAGGAGGCACAGGAAAGGTGATGTGTAAGAGCTGCCAGTGTCCTGGTATCACTGATTCTCATGGTGCCTCAAGCACAGAGGGAATGTAGATATAAAAACAAAATAACTTTGTTTTTAACGGAAATGCAAATATACAGAGAGAAGGAGGTAAAGATCTTCTATCTGCTAGTTCACTCTCCAAGTAACTGCAACGACCAGAGCTGAGCCAATCTAAAACCAGGAGCCAAGAGCCTTTTCCGGGTCTCCCACGTGGGTGCAGGGTGCCAAGGCTTTGGGCTGTCCTCAACTGCTTTCCCAGGTCACAGACAGGGAGCTGGATGGGAAGCAGGGTCATTGGGATTAGAACCGGCGACCATATGGGATCCCGGCACATGCAAGGCTAGGACCTTAGCCACTAGGCCATTGTGCTGGTCCTGAGAATGCAGATTTTTAATCTCGGAAGACTTGTAACTCAAATTGTTTAGTCAGATAGCTCTGAGCTGAGTGCTGCAGCTCTTAAAATTCTGGGAATTGCACATATCCTTGCTGGTAACTGTGATCTTGGTTCCTCCAAAGGACAAATTTGTAACTTATTTGTCCCTCTCAGAGGAGAAGATACTCCAGATAAATAAGATAATGGATATAGAACTGCTTAGCACGATACTTAGTACATAGTAAGCACTCAGCAGTGTGGCTGCCATCACTCTTTCATGGTGAAATATAAGCAAAACAAGTTTTCCATTTATTCTTCTGCAATGCAAAGGCCTGGGAGATATATCTCCTGAAAGCAATGGCCTGAATATTACTGTCTCCAGAATGCTTCCATAACGGTTTTATCTTCTGTGTCTTTTATTGTTATTATTAATTTGTGGCTCTTTTGTGATACGGATAATTGTACTTTAAATTTTGCTTTAAAGAATGAAATGACTTTCAAAATGTGATGGCGAATGTCAGTCAGGGAAGCTGCTTTCCCAGAGGAAGATGCTTACATTTCAGATTGAGACTGTCCTGGTGTGTCGTTTCCAGGCAGCTCCTGTGCAGCCACACGGCCCCTCTTGCCCTCGGCATTCAGTGCACTTGACCGCGTGCCGCCTGCTTCCCGGCTGAGCTCAGCTGGTGTGTGTGTGTGTGTGTGTGTGTGTGTGTGAGCCTCCGATGTTCAACCTGTCTTCTAGGTCTTACTCATAGGGTGCCACTTTGTGGTATAAGGAGATACTCTACAGTATTTTTGTTTTTAACTTTATTTTGAAAGTACTTTTTTTAAGAAAAATCTACTGGTTAGATTTATTGTCTCACAAAAATATTTTTTAGAGATTATTTGTTCACAGATATTTTCTTTCTCATGCTGATGATCAATCAACTGATTTTGGTCTACAAATGGTAATATCTCTCGGTATTTCTTGGCTATAGATTCCATTTACCAAATGGTGATTTTAGTGTTTTTAAAAGATACTGAGGATTGAGGTGTGTAAATCAGGTGACATAAACATGAAATTATGTGCCTAACTATTTTTGTAATGGCGTTAAATAAATACTTTTTCCTGAAAACATGTATTCATATTCTTTTTCTGTGAGCACAGTCTATACAACAGCCAAGGGTTGGCCTGTGTATGAGGATGGCATTCAAGTTCTGCAGACCAAGTAAGAGAAAACATACTCCTTTCCATCTGAAAGCTTTGTATAAGTAGTATGAATTTTTTTTTTAATTGGAAAGTCAGATTTACAGAGAGAAGGAGAGACAGAGAGGTTTTCCGTCTGCTGATTCACTCCACAAGTGGCCGCAACGGTCAGAGCTGAGCTGCTCTGAAGCCAGTAGCTAGGCGCCTCTTTCGGATCTCCCATGCAGATGCAGGGTCCCAAACTTTGGGCCGTCCTTGACTGCTTTCCCAGGCCACAGGCAGGGAGCTGGAAGGGAAGTGAAGCCACTGGGACACGAATCAATACCCATATGGGATCCCAGCATGTGCAAGACTTAGCCATTTGGCTCCTGAGCTCGGTCTACTTGCAGTGCATTTGAAGGAAAGAATACCAGCCTTTGTGCTTTCAGCATCTGTCAGTCTGCATAATCAGCTTTGTTATTCTCAGCTGTTTTACTAGGAAATAACCCCAAACGAAATATATCCATCAAAGAGGTCATTTGGAATAAGCAAACTCGAAAAGCCCCTCAGAGCACATTGATATGTTAAATCTTGAAGTCCATGCATAGTTCTTACCTAACAGGTATTTTTTGTGACATTTTGAAGTTCCTGTATACAATGTAAAAGATCTTTTGCATATTGGTATCTTTTTGCAACACCATTTTTATTTTGAAAAAAGAGAAAGAGATGGAGAGAGAATGATCTACATCACGTATTCCAACACCATTTGTTGAACTGACTGTCCTTTTGTGGGTTTTAATCAACTTTTTAAAAATCATTTGACTGGCTTTTTTTCTTTGTAATCTGTTAAAGACACATGCTCTTTTTATTTGTTAAATGTCTTTTAAAAGACTCGTTTATTTTTCTTGCAAAGGCAGATTCAGAGAGAAGGAGGAGCGAGAGATCTTCCATCTGCTGGATTGTTACCAGATAAGCACGGTGGGTTCTTTCCTCCATTTACTATAGAAATAAAAAGCTGGGGATCGTGGCAGACAGAGCGGTTTTATTTGCAAAGTGACAAGGTGAATATAAAAAAAAGAGGGAAGGGGAAAGTGCCTACCGGAGAGCCGGGAGGTGGGGGTGCCTCTTGAAAGAAAGGGAGAGACACCAAAGGTTTTCAGAAGAATCTTGCGATTTTAAGCCTTCCCTGATCCCTCCTAGTTGGGCAAGCATCTGTGGGGAAGATGTCCCCCATGGGTGGTCTCTCAATCAGTTAGGAAACAGCTGCACAATTTTTGTGCCACGCGCTTGAAGGTGTGGCCAAGGTCTTAGCAGGCTTGGACTGTCTCGGGTTCACTCTCCAGGTGGCTGTAATGGCCAGCGCTGAGCCAATCCGAAGCCAGGAGCTTCTTCTGTATCTCCCACGTGGGTTTAGAGTCCCAAGGCTTTGGGCCATCCTCTACTGCTTTCCCAGGCCACAAGCAGGGAGCTGGATGGGAAGTGGGGCAGCCACGACACAAATCAGTGCCTGTATGAGATCCCAGCTAGCAGGGAGATCAGCCGGTTAAATAGTTGTGCTGGGTCCGTCTATTCATTCATTTGAAAGTAGGTATCTTTCATCTGTGGGGTCACTTCCTAAATGGCTGCAACTGCCAGGGTGGTTTGTGCCAAAGGCAGGAGCTCAGAACTCCATCCAGCTTGCCCATGTTGTCACTCAAGCATTTGGGCCATTTGTTGCCTTTCAGTGAATTAGCATGAAGCCTTATGAAACCAAGCAGCTGGGACCTAAGCTGGTGCTATGATATGGATGCTAGTGTTGCAAGTATTAGCTTGACCCACTCTGCCACAAGGCAGACAATACATGCTCTTTCATTCAGACTTCTGCAGGTTTACGTCACATGGCTGCCTCGCAGCACAGCAAGAGAGGGTTATCTGGGAACACTACATGGCAGTGCTTGAATGAGTGGAACATGGAGCCGGTACCTTTGCATACCCATAGTAGGTAGGCAACTACCAGTACCCTCCCTCTCCCATTCTTGTTCCCTGCAGTTCTCATCACTTGGGGTCTCTGTTTCCATTTTGTCTATTTGTAAAGCCACAGGTTTTGCAGAGGAACCTCAAGGAGGTGTAACTGCCCAGCATAGTATTGGAACCCCACTGAATCCCTGTCTGCTCACTCCAAGCACCATGGCACTTCACAGATGATGTGACGTTCCTGTTTCTCTGAGTCTCTAACAGACGTGGTGGCGCACCCACCACCTACCAGTGTATGCTTGTCAGATGCCATGCTTCGAAGTTCCCATACCATAGTCTGAGCCTTTGAGCAGGAGTTGGTGACTGGTGGAATTTGAGAAGGCAGTCATGCCAGGAAAGCTGTGCTACAGCTCCCTCTTGTGGCAACAGCTAGTGCTGGGGGATAAATGCTGCACAGGCCGATGGGTGTGCCGTCACCAGATGGGCCCTAAATTGTGGCTTCAAGTAGTTTTGGTCCTGACAGCACTTGACGGATACACAAATGGTGGCTTAAACAAGGTTAACAGTTTTGTCTCACTCAGCTGACAGATTCAGAATTTGTACTTTCACTCTAAAGCCCTTTTCTAGTAACATTGCTGTGTGTTAAGACAAGTCATTAGAAGAATTTTATTAGGAGTGCCTTATGTCTGCTTACTCTTAGGTGATTTATCCCTCAGGGAGTGAATATTTTTGAGAGAATGACAGCATCACCAAAGTGTACTTAATTGTGTCTAAGAATGGATGGGAGGTGCCCAGCACAGTAGCCTAGTGGCTAAGGTCCTCGCCTTGCACTCAGAGATCCCATATGGGCTCTGGTTCTAATTCCAGCTGCTCCACTTCCCATCAGCTCCCTGCCTGCAGCCCGGGAAAGTAGTCAAGGACAGCTCAAAGCCTTGGGACCCTGCACCCACTTGGGGAGTGAATCAGCAGACAGAAGATCTTTCTGTCTCTCCGCTCTGTAAATCTGACTTTCCAATAAAAATACACAAATCTTAACAACAACAACAAAAAGAATGGGACGAGAGATGTTAAGAGATTGAAAAAGAGCACACTCATGCTAGAAACACTGCCTAGGGGGAATTCCAGGCTGCTTTTCTAGGCCACAGCAGGGCGCTGGGTAGGAAATGGAGGCCAAAGAGGTAAATCTTGAAACACAGCAGACTTTGGATTGGGACTAGGAAAAGTGCACTTTTATGTTGTCAGGTAGAACTAAAGAATGGGGGCAGGTCGGGGTTTATCCCCAAAGGCAGACACAGAGTGAGGCAGACAGCAAAGCCAGAGCAACGCTATCCCTCCTAGTGACAGTAGGCAAGGTGTTCAGTGGGATGTCTGTGGGCTAAGAGGCACTGTGCTTGGGTCTCGGAGCAGCCTGGCGAAGCCCCTTCCCCTCATGCACCTTACTGTCAGGATGTACTGCTCATGCAAAAACCCCAACAGCACCTGTGCTTACTAGATTTCGTTAACAGAACTGTCAGACCACAGTAATTCTACCACTCAGAAATCACAATCACTTTGGGGCTATGTCCTTCATTATTCTCAAAAATATTCTCCGTTACTCAAAACAGGCATCATCTTGCTCTTTCCTTAACAGTATTACCACAACTTTGATCTACCACAACCTTAAGTGGGCTTATTTTTTTTTAAACTCAGTATTAGCATTAGCCCTTTAAGTTTTATAGACAGCACAAGTGTAACCTCAGTGTTTTTTATTTATCTTTTTTTTTTTTAATTATTGGAAAGGCGGATATACAGAGAGGAGAGACAGAGAGGAAGATTTTTCGTCTGATGATTCACTCCCCAGGCGGCCGCAACGACCAGAGCTGAGCCAATCCGAAGCCAGGAGCTTCTTCCAGGTCTCCCATACAGGCACAGGGTCCCAAAGCTTTGGGCCGTCCTGGACTGCTTTCCCAGGCCACAGGCAGGGAGCTGGAAGGGAAGCGGGGCTGCCGGGATAGAACCATAGAACCGGCGCCCATATGGGATCCTGGGCGTGCAAGGCGAGCACCTTAACCACTTGCACCACCGCGCCGGGCCCCACAGTGTTTTTTAAATGAGAACTTCTATTAAACACTGGAAGAGCGAGGAGTAGACCAAAAGGTCACATGGTAAGTCAAGTTATGAAACTAATTCAAACTGCTTGAAAGCTCAGAACCACCAGCCAACCAAAATTCCCTCAGCTACATTCTCACATGGAATTAATCGAGCATTTATTTCTGCCTGTGTAAGAGCACTCAGAATTCTGAACAAAACTATACCTGCAAGTTCCCACTCCTACCAAGAAACAGCCTTTATGAAACTCCCACAACCAAGGCACAGCTGGCAAGAGGGGCAGACCAAGAACCGCAAAAGTCGCTATTTTTAAAACAATTCACTTCCTTAGATTTTCTGGTGAGCAATTTTAAATGGCTCATGTTAAGGTTACCCGGATGCCATTCACTTCTTGATCTCCCTCAGTTTCTGAAGAAACCATTTCTAACTCTGGAATCGAATCTTTTTTTCTCATGGAAAGGCCTGCTGCTCACTACATGGCCAATGAGAAGATACAGGGGCAGTTCTGACAGCTGCTCTGATATCATAAGTTTCACAGTAAATGTTAGAAATGTGACGTTTAAGGAAAATTACGTTGTTTAATTTTTCAACAAATGAGAAAAATTTTTAGAATTTAGAATTACATGCCTGAATTAAAAAAAATCCTCTTACTTGATGCCTCTCAAAGAGAACATGTAACATTTCTAAACCCACAGTCAAGCACAGTAATTGTGAAAATAGAGGTCCAAGTATTTAATGGCCAACAGGCATATAAAAACATAAGGAAAATATCTAAACTTCAAGCAAATCTCAGTGTCAATAGGATGAGTTAAGTATTTAGAATTTGATCAAGTTTCTATAGCAAGTTTTCCACAGGACAGGTCTTAAGTGTTAAATCAATATCCGAGATCCCCGTATCCCATCAGAGTACTTGGCTTCGTCTTGCCTTCACTTCTGATCCAGCTCCCTGCTGGTGTGCACCCAGGAGAAAACAGGTGATGGGTCTAATTTTGCACTTCTAGAACTAACCCAGAAAACCTGGATTCAATTCTGGGATTTGGCATGACCCAGCTCTGCCTGGTGTGGTCATCTGAAAAGGCACAAGACATCTCTATCTACCTTTCATGGAAAATCAATATAAACAAACTAAAAAAGGTCAAGACAATAATGAAGAAACGAGTATTGAATAAATGAGCTTATGGAAAATAGGATTAACTCAAATACATGAGATCAGCCTCCTCTTACAGGAACTTATTATTATTTTAAAGATTTATTTTTATTATTTTTTCATTGGAAAGGCGCATATACAGAGAGAAGAGACAGAGAGGAAGGTCTTCCGTCCGATGATTCACTCCCCAAGTGAGCGCAACGGGCCGATACTATGCTGATCCGAAGCCAGGAGCCTCTTCCGGGTCTCCCACGCGGGTGCAGGCTCCCAAAGCTTTGGGCCGTCCTTGACTGCTTTCCCAGGCCACAGGCAGGGAGCTGGAAGGGAAACGGGGCTGCCGGGATTAGAACCGGCGCCCATATGGGATCCCGGGTGTGCAAGGCGAGGACCTTTAACCACTTGCGCCACCGCGCCAGGCCCGAACTTATTATTATCTTAAAGATTTATTTTATTTTTATTGGAAAGGCAGATATACAGAGAGGAGAGACAGAGAGGAAGATCTTCCGTCCAATGATTCACTCCCCAAGTGAGCACAACGGGCCGAAACTATGCCAATCCGAAGCCAGGAGCCTCTTCCGGGTCTCCCACGCGGGTGCAGGGTCCCAAAGCTTTGGGCCGTCCTCCACTGCTTTCCCGGGCCACAAGCAGGGAGCTGGATGGGAAGCGGGGCTGCCGGGATAGAACTGGCGCCCATTTGGGATCCCGGGCGTGCAAGGTGAGGACCTTAACCACTGTGCCACCACGCCGGGCCCAGAAATTTGATTTTTAAAGAGTCGATTTCTGTGATTTAAATCTCTGTCTCTCTCTCTCTATATATATATACATACATACACATTAGAAGTCTGTCATGCAAAAAAGTCGTTTTAGAGAGCAATATGCTAAAATTTGGAAATCCCTGTCCCTACACTATGAATTATAACTGGGAAAACATTACCTGATTGATACTCAGTGATGACACACAGCCATTAGCACACATCTAACTACTGCCTACAATTTCATCAACCTTCAGTTACTTAAAGTTCAAAAGGAAGAGGAACAGTGTGAATGGAAGGCTAGAAACTGAAGGATCTTTTGAGTGGAAAAAAGATGAAAAAATACATCATCCAACATGAGGTGAAGGGGACCAAGAACTACCAGAAACTACTCAGAGACATGTGCAAGAGGAGGGAACAGAAATGGTACATATCTGTGTTATAATTAATGTGCATCACACAAATTTAAAAGCCTAGAATTAAAATCTAGCGTGTGGGGAGCAGTGCGCTGGGAGCCGACCCCATGTGTATGAGGGGCTGCCGCAAGATGGCGGCTGGTCCAGGGCCAGGTGGTGGGATTTGTCCCACCAGCAGGTAAACAGGAAGTCACAGGGATAGGCTAGCGATTATGTCATTGCTACTGGCCTATCAGGTAACACCAAGTGGACCCACGGGGAGAAGTGATTGGTGGAGAACTGTATATAAGCAACCCGTTTTTCAGCAATAAACTCTTTTCGTTCGCCTGCCCCTTTTCGTTTGTCTCTCCTTTCTTGTTCGCCTGTTCGTTTGTGTGTGTGTATGTGTGTCCATTCAGTGTGTTTGTGCCGGTTGTGGTGGCTGTTCCAGGCCCTCGAGATTCATTTTAGTGCGGCGACACTAGTGGTTTAATCTAATGAAAAACATTCACACAGTATAATGTAGGCAAATTTATTTAGAAAAATATTTTAATAAGCATATTCAGAATGGCAGACAAGGAATGGGAGAAGGGAATTATTTTACAGTGCAAAATTAGTATGCATAAATTTAAAAACATCTAATTCATAATTTTAAATGCCTATTTAAATATTATTTCAAATACATTTTAAAGGTCAAGAGATTTGTATTAAACTGAAGTGCAGATTCTGAACTGTTGGAAAATGATAGTGCCTAGCCTAGGGTTGCAAATGGGGTGGCAGTCTCTGGAACTATTAACAAAAGCTCATTTCCCCAATACAATTTGACAAGTTACGAAGTGTATTAAATGTTAAGCAAGTTAAATTCATGATATTACTAAACATTTCAAAATAGTGCAATGACTTATCAAGTTCTAGTGGCTGCATTATGAACAAAGTACTATGTAAAATATCGGTATAAACAAAATACAATTAAATATTTCTTTCTGAAAAGCTCAAAAGCATAATAATGTATAATAGTGGAATGTCTTTAGGCATACTTTAAAAAGATAACAAAGTAAAATTTCCTAACATTTATACATGTGCCATATTTGCAAACATGCCTGAGAATTTACTTAAAACATTCCTATAATAGTTTGCAACAATTTCAAAACCTGCAAACAAAATGCATCTTTTAATGAAAGTTGAAAATGGCATTTGTAATATTGCAACAGTCTGAAAAGTACAGCATCACCATTCTTTTGAAACATTTCTGTAGCTATCTTTGACAAGAGCTAGGATGCTTTGGATTCATTTAATAAAATTCAATTTAAAAAATGGACTGTGACCATCTGCTAAAACTACTGCCATTCTGGATAAATTAATGTTTTAAGTAAAACAAAACAACAAAAACTCAAACTTCTCAACACTTCAAACACTTCCACCCCAAACCTGGATTCACTTGGATATGCATGTAATAACAGTGAATGTACACCTTACAAAGTCAAGTGTTACACAAGTGGATTTTAACACTGCTTTGGAAAAATAGTTGTTCACATCGTGAAGGGAAGCAGTCTGAATGTATGTTAACAGTAATACTTCATGGGGGGGGGGGTAGGTCTTAACAATAACTTCTCAGTGCAAAAAAATCCTCTACTAAGTTGAATTACATAGTTGAGCCATTAAAAATAAGACCAGCAAAGATTTATTTCAAAAAGGTAGTGGCTCTTGAGTTTGTAGCCAAAAGCAAATCAAATAAGCATTAGGGTAGGTCTGTGTGAGAAAAACAGGGGCTAATAATCTTTTACACGTTTGGATGTAGATCGGTCTTTCAGCTGTGTACAACTAGATTTTTTTTCAACAAGAATTCTATGCTAGAAATAAAATGGCATTATTATAGGGCTATAAAGATGGACAATCCTATTCATAATCACACAGAGCAATGGTTGCTGTAAATCTTATTTTTGGAAAAACAAATCTGAAAAACTGGATTGTAACAAACAGCAAAGTCTGCACACTCTTCAAACGTCATCCCATTTTCTTCATAAAAATCAGTGTTATCTGCCAACAGTTACTCTTTGTGCCAATATCTAAATATCACTTGACCTGGTACCTTTGTCTAATGCAAAAAGTCGGGAGATTTTATAATGAATATAAAAATAACTGAACAGGATCATGGTGTGACACATTTAACTTCTTAAAGCTGACAAGAAACTCTTGTTTCAAACATGACTGAAAATTATGGCAAATGCAAAAGAAAAGCTGCAATCTAAGCATCATGCTCAATTTCCAAATTCTCAAATTATTTGTCTTTACATACAAATTAAAAAAAATTCACAATCCTTTATGAATGCTTTTACCACCTGGATAAGAAACATGACTTATTTACTACACAAACACTTAAAAATTCATTAGAAAAACCTTAGCAAAATAAAATGAAAGCTGACAGACTCAGAGTATCAATTCCTCTCATAAAAGTTTACCAACTGTACAAGTTAAGAAAATTATACAAGCTTTGTATTAAGAAAGGACAGCTCAGTCAAGACATATGTACTGTAAAAATCTTTCAAAGGCTACAAAGAATCTGGAAAAATACAGAATGTATTTCTTAAGCCCAGATAAGAATATGGAAAGACATCATTGATGTCAACAATTTTACATATACAAACCTGACTTGGTTTATTTTTAAACTTCTATATATAAAAAAATCATGCTAGCATAACTTTCAGGATTCATAAGGGTTTCCTTAAATAATAATGATCATTTTGTATGGTGAGAAAAATGTCTATGAAGACATTTTAAGAAACTCAAGAGAAGTTGGTGTTATGAAGAAATTTGAACTTGGCTTTTGCCCACTTCGTATCAAAATAAGAAATTATCATACAGCAAAATTTTAAAATATATCAAATTAGAATATACAGATAAATTTTTGGTTCAAATACCCTAAACTATTTTTGATATGCTTAAAAGCTTCTTGACTGTTTTTAGATGAAAAATTCAAAAAAGGCAAAATGATGAAATCTTATTTTCTAAAGTTAGTACTTAATTCAAATTTTTCTATTTTAAAATAACTGCTTCAAGGAAATCAACTTTTTAAGGTAACCCATAAACCCTGAAAATTTTAGTCACACCAGAATTTACTCCAAAGAAAGTAGAACAGATTTAAAATTTAGTCATCTGTGTTTTCAAGTTCTTCAAATTTTCCATGTGAGATCGCTTCTTGGAAAAATTCAGAAGAACCTGGACTTTCTTTTCCATTGCTGTTTATCCTTCGCCTTTTGGCGGGTCTCTCACTTTTCTCATCAAAATCATTTTCATTTTTTGCAGTTACATGAGCAAGTTTGGGGTCAGTGGTAAGATTATCTGTTTCATAACCATTAGTATCCACATCTGTGTGAAGTGGCTTTTTATTTCCACCTGTTGGTCCATTAATGTGTAACCCTTCCACTTTTACTTCTTCTTTGTTTAGTATTTCACCTGGTCCATTAGATGACAACCCTAAATTGGAAAGAAGGTAAATAAAATTGCTTAACATAAAACTGTTTAATTGCAAACTGTTACAAAATAACTACTGCAAAAGAGCTTTCAAAAGAAACTTCAAAAGAGCTAACAAAGCAGTCACAAATTTGCGCATACATAATACATTCAATGTGAATTTTGCCCTGTTAGCTCTGACGCTCAATTTCATTACACACATAATGAGGACAATAAGATATTTATCCTGCAGGGATAAATATAAGTTGCTAAATGGAAAGAACAGAATTTGGCAAATATAAAAGCAGTATTAGGTATTATGTGACAACAAGAATTCAAAAACAGACAGGCATAAATTATTCAGATTTAGCCAAAGATCTGTGCCTTTTAAAACCATACAGAAACAAAATATCTCAAGTTTTTTACTGCCAAATAAAATCAATGCCATGACTTTACTCTTAATGTAAATATATAGGTACAATGCTTTTAAAAGATCACTCTATATTTACCTACCTAAGTGGACTTCAGTCATCTGTTATGGCATTAAAAAGTTAATGCTGCAGTGTCCAAAAATAAATTTCAAAGTGATGAAAGTGAATACAAATTCATCCAGGTGAGCAAAATAAAAGTGATTTACAATAACTAACAAGGAGGGAGGCAGTGTGACGACTCAGATGGCTAATCTTCCACCTGCAATCACCAGCATCCCATATGCATGCCAGTTCTAGTCCCGGCTGCCCCACTTCTCATCCAGCTCCCTGCTTGTGCCTTGGGAAAGCACTGGAGGACAGCCCAAAGCCTTGGGACCATGGAACCCATGTGGGAGACCTGGAAGAAACTCCTAGCTCTTAGGCTGTTTCAGCTTAGCTCTGATTATTGTGGATATCTGGGAAGTGAATCAACAGATGGAAGACCTTTCTCTCTCTTTCTCTGTAAAATCAACCTTTCCAATAAAAACAGAAAAGAAATCTTAAAAAAAATTACCATAAACAAATGAAACAGGAATAGATTATAAAAAAATTAAAATGTAAGTACCTAGAAAATATTCAGTAGTTGGATGAACCTCAAATGCTACATTTTGGTCAAAGAAAACACTGTAATTCCATCAAATCAAAAATACTCAAATCATGTATGCAGGGCTTATACAGCATCTGACACCGGACACAATTCTGCAGCAGCAAGCCCCACACAAGCTAGCTGAGACTGTGATTAGGGCAAAATAATCTGCTTCAAGGCATGAATCTTTAAAAAGCACTGAGTTAGAAGCCCAATCTTTCTTGGAAAGTTTGAAATTCTTGACTGTAATACATGATATAAGGTAGGTTCTCATCAAATAGTAAAAAAAAGAAAAGAAAAAATAACATCATGTCAATGAATCTTCTTGGACCAGGACGCTAAGCTCTGTTTGACTTGGAGGAGAAATAGCAAGAAAATAGAGGGCTCAAGGAATGAACGAAGTATAGACGTTACACTAGCAATGTTAATGCTGAGACTGAAGTTCAGAACAAGAACCGGCACTGTCGGTTAAGCCAATACCTGCAATACCAGTATCCCAAACGAATGCCAAGTTGAGTAAAAGCTATTCCAGTTATGATCCAGCACTCAGCTAATGTTCCTGTGAAAGCAGAATAGGGCTCAACTACTTAGGCCCTACCAACCCACCTGGGAACTCAGAGGAAGCTTCCATTTCTGACCTGGCCTAACCCTTGTGGTTATCGTCATTTAGACGTGGAGGACCAGTGGATTAAGTACCTCTTCTTCAAATAAATAAAAAATAAATCTTTTTTTTAAAAAAAAAAGAAGCTTTCATTAAATCTTCCAGTTTTTCTAGGGTTAGGTTAGCTCGACACCGACTTTCCCCTCTCTCTGGCAGTTTTCTCCTATAAATCAGAGCTGAGGACATGCGGCTTATTTTTCTGTTTTGCTCCTCTCTTAAGTAGGATGACATTTTAAAGTAGAAATCAAAATGATTTTTTGGCTAATTCTTGCTTATCAGCAGAATGATTTCTGGTCCATTGTATATTTTAAACAAGAAAACTATCTGAACCTCAAATACATGGGTATGCTTGTTGCTGCTTTTTCATGGAGATAAAAAAAATCAAGTGATCCTGAAGAATATTAATGCATAGTGCTTTATCTTCGCTCACTCTTCAATGCTACAATACTAACAAAGAAAAACATTCAACACAGCGTCTTTGTTATCTACTTCTTTTCAGCTATGTATACAAAGTAATTTTCTGATGAAGTGTTAACAACTCAAGGTATTTCATAAATACCTGTGTTTCGCACATGAAATAGTTGGGATTTTCATACAAGAACATAGGTACTTGTATCCATATACATCCAACCACTTGAAAAAGAGATGCTACTGAAAAAAACAAAGAAACACCTTCCTGAAAAAGGATGACTGCTAAAAGTAAACATAATCAAAGTGACTTCGTGGTGATGAGCGTCAGACAGCAATCTTTCTAATCCCTTTGTATTTGGTCGGCGTATAAATGCACGCTGATAACGCGCTTCATCCGTTACCTGAGAATTTCTATTTTCCATCTGAAAGCATTGAGATGCTGGGAGAAAAGCATCTTTAATCAGGAAGACGCAGAGCACTGCCCTGACTACTCACCATTCTGACTGTTGCTGTTGACAGTGCCATCCTCCTTCTCAGACTGGCTGTTGCTGCTGTTCGAGGCAGTTGGGGGAGGGGATGGTGCTCGGCTAGAAGCAGCACTTTCACTTTCATCCAGGAGCCGATCCATGTAATCCCTTAAAATTATATTAAAGCCAATTATTTTCTCACATTAAAAAAATTGAAAACTGCAACTAGCTGAGATAAAATACAGACATAATTAATAAATATGAGTGTTATGGATCTAAATATTCTTGCAACCAAATCTCATGAACTTTCTGACATATACTCTGATGCTTCGTCTATCGCACCAGCATCTAAACTATAAATGGAATATACTTTTGGTTACACACTTACAGAAGAAAACACATAAAGGCTTTTTCAAACCAGCAAATTTTAAAGACCTACGTAACGTTTAAAAACATTTTTAAATTATAGGCACTGGGCCTGGCATGGTAGCCTAGTGGCTAAAGTCCTTGCTTTATACACACCAGGATGCCATATGGTGCAGGTTCTAATCTCAACAGCCCTGCTTCCCATCCAGCTCCCTGCTTATGGCCTGGGAAAGCAGTCCAGGATGGCCCAAAGCCTTGGGAACATGCACCCATGTAGGAGAGACCAAGAAGAAGCTCCTGGCTCTGGATCAGTTCAGCTCTGGCCATTGCGGCTACTTGGGGAGTGCATCAGAGGACAGAAGATCTTTTGCTCTGTCTCTTCTCTCCTCTGTATATCTGCCTTTCCAGTAAAAATAAATAAATCTAAAAATAGATAGATACATTGTGGCTGTGTGATCAGTGATCCAACTAAAACCAGAAGGCCTGTGTAAGTGAAAAGATAGGGATGATGTCAACAGTATTACAAAGCAATTTCTAAGATGCAGATGGGCATTACCTTGAAAACAAAGGAGGGCCTAAAATCCTTAATACATTGTACACTACCTTTGTCAAATTTGAGCTACAATAAGCTAAATTCCTGCGCATGTTTACTGGCCTCATCCTATCAGTATCTCATCAGAGATGAGCTCATTCCATCCTCAGTTACTCCAATGGAACTACTTAGTTGTACTGGCTTTTGGCTTAACAGCAGATCTGTGCCAAATACTGCTTTTATTTAGCGTTTTTACCCATACAATGTAGACAAATTACCTGTCTTGTGTACTACATGGTTGTAGTATTAGATATGTGTACGGAAAAAATAGTGCTCCTAAGTCACTAAAACAAAGATCAGCAAACTATGACCTGTGGGGTGGCCACCTGTTTTGTTTTTTATTTTTAAGATTTATTTTTATTATTTTTTTATTGGAAAGGCAGATATACAGAGAGGAGAGACAGAGAGGGAGATCTTCCGTCCAATGATTCACTCCCCAAGTGAGCACAACGGCTGATGCTATGCCGGTCCGAAGCCAGGAGCCTCTTCCGGGTCTCCCACGCGGGTGCAGGGTCCCAAAGCTTTAGGCCGTCCTCGACTGCTTTCCCAGGCCACAGGCAGGGAGCTGGATGGGAAGCGGGGCTGCCGGGATAGAACCGGCGCCCATATGGGATCCCGGGCGTGCAAGGTAAGGACCTTAACCACTGCGCCACCTGTTTTTATAAACAAAGTTTTATTCTAATCTGGTTTCAAGATGTATCACTGCTCTCATAGGAGAAATGTTCATCTGAGTAGTTTGTAACAAATCTTAAGACCTGCAGAGCCTACTATTTACTTACTACCTTTTTACAGAAAAAGTTTGCCCATACCAAGCAAAGTGAACTTGCTGATTCTGTGTACACTGTGCTATTTGTACTTAAAATGTACGTGATATGATGAACAATAAAAACTGCACTACAGTTTAAAATTCCTTCAGAATACGCATGATAGGATTTTAAGACAAATTTTTTAGAATTTTCTAAGCATGAAGGGGTAAGAAACAAACAGTGGCAGCTCTTGAGACTTTCCTGCAAGTAGGTTAATAGCCAACAACACAATGTTAATTTGTAAGCAGTATCTCAAACTGTACGATCACTGGTCCCTGGATTATGGCGATTAAAAAAAAAAAAGGCAGCACAGTCCCTGACCTCAAGAAACTTCCAATCATCTGAAGTCTCAAAAACATGAAATGTATGACAGTGACCTATCAATTTGACATTTTAGGCTTACTTTCCTCATTAGCAAGTGGAGAGAATTAAATCTGATGGTTATTAAGACCCCCTTGAGCTCTATCTATTACAAATGTAGGATGATTACAGACAAATTTGAAGAGTACTTGAAACAAACGACTTTGTTGAATGTCAAAGGAACTTCAGAAGCTAAAGTTAATCAGAACATGCATGATGAAGAACTGTTGGATAAAAAGCATGGCATGATGGGAATGGATAATGGTCAATGCTAAAAGGCCAAAAAAAAGTTGGAGTCGATAACGTAGTAAAATTATTTGAAATTTTTTTAGCAGTAATACTGTGAAAGTACCACAAGAACTATTTCTTAAAAACTCATACACCCAGTTAAACTTAGGACAGAAACAGTCATCAAGACTATCCAGAAAGTTGGGGCAACATTCAGTTAACTGGAATCTTGTAGAGTTAATTTTACCTCCATTCCCATTAAAAAACAAACAAATAAAAAACAAACAAAAAAAACATTTGAAGCCTGAATATTTTACAGTGAAATCTCCAATTTGCATGTGGTTCTCAATTCTTTAGGCAATGGTAGAATCTGTAGAAGGATCTTTGAAAGGTTGTTTGTATTCAAAGTGGTAAAGGTCCTTCATATGGTAATAATTGGAATAGAAAAATGAACAAGTAGCTTTCAGGATAATTTGATCTCAACCATGGATCTTGATTTTAGAAAGATATAAAAAAAGACTCAAATTGGTCATTAAAGGCATCAGCTTAATTTTTGGTGCAATTACTGACAGTGCAAATATTAATAGAAAATAGCAGAAATAAGCCAAAAAAATTACTCCATTTATAGAAGTTTATGATTTCTTGCTATGTTGGGGAAAAAAATGCCACAATTACACAGGTAAAACACAACTTCAGTTAAAAAAATCCCATTAGTTAAGAAAAAATAAAAACTATTTACGAAAGACATAACTGGTATTTTTGACTAAGGGGAACAACCCATTTGTTCACCTCATACCATTATACCATGGGACCACTAATTTTTTATGACAGACAAGATATGTATTATGTTAATTCAGGCTACTCCATCTATAGAATACGTAAGAGAAATCAGAATTACAGAGTGAAGTATTTCCAAAACACTGCCAGCAACTATGGAGAAATTTATTAGAGAAACTAGAAGTTTTGGTGGTACATCCCTACCTAACCTGTTGAGCTTCACACATCTCAGAGGACCAACTAAGCCAGCCCACAATACTTCCCTTGGTGACGCTTTCTGAAAAAGAAAACTGGATGAACCATGGGTCTGACCCAACATGGCAATTCTTATGCTATTACTGCTGATGAAGACAGAATGACTACAGTTTATGTATAAACAGTTCTGAAACAAGTGAAAAAAATGAAGGATGTTACTACTGCTTTTCCCTATTGAACAGACTGAAAACCGTGACTATTTTAAGATATACTCTGGAACTGGATTGCTGTTATCAAGTTCCACATCATTAACTTTTAACACCAATGAGTAATCCAGAAATATCTTCTGTAACATTAAGTAACATTAAGCAATTACATAAAATGTGGAATACTGCTATCCATGAAGCTCCACTCTAGCAATCAGTAACTCTGAATGATGGGGGACACTGAGCACAGGGAACTGTCACATGATTCTCAGGGGCCAATCGTATTGCTTTATTCTCTCTCATATTATTTTGCTTTAGGTTTTGGAGCATGTGATCCTGCTAGGCCAGATCCTTGAAATCCAAAGATCCAAGAAATAGTCCCACCTAGGAGTTTGAAAAGTACAATCAAGAAAATAAATAAGGATCTGGCATGGTACCCTAGTGGCTAATTAATTATATTTATGTGCCAGGATCCCATATGGGCACTGTTTCATGGCTGCTCCATTTTCCAAACAGCTCCCTGCTACACTATAGCCTGGGAAAGCAGTCAGGGTCAGCTCAAAACCGTGGGACCTTGCACCTGCTTGGAGACCCAGAAGAAGCTCCTAGCTCCTGGCTTCAGATTGGCTCAGTTCGGGCTGTTACATCTACTTGGAGAGTGAATCATCAAACAGAAAATGTTTCTGTCTCTCCTCTCTATAAATCTTCATTTATAATAAGAATAAATAAATCTTTTAAAAATTATTTAAAAGAAAATATATAAAAGCATATCTTTTAAAAAAATAATTTGGACAGCACCAAGAATATATTTATTGGTATATATTGACCAAACTGAATCACAGCTTTGTATTAGTCTGTAATTAGAGGTTAAAGATAAGGACTGCATAGTTAATTCCATTCTCACATATAACCATTTGAAAGTATTTCAGTGACATAAAGGATTCAACATGCTTTATACTGAAATAATCAGTGGCTGAATGAGGTAAAGGCAATTTTGATGCAAGGGAACAAGATGCAAGATTTTCATGCAAAATATTTCACATAGATTGAATCTTATTTTGCATGTGTTACTAGTTATTAAATGTTGCTTATGTTAAAGAAAATGATTTTGGAAAGTAGGAAAAGGGAAATCATAAGAAATAAGGGAAATAACAAGAAAGAAGACACAATCTGAAAGATGTATTCCTTTTTATCCTTTTGTTATCTTCCACACTCAGTGCTCAAATGTGACTTTGGTTTCTGAGAGAAAAATGGTAATTAAATAAACAGTATTAGCTACCCTTCCATTGAGTATATATGGCTCTGTAGTTTCACCAAAGATACTCTTTCAATGCTCATGGCTCCCAAAGTGATTTTGCTTCAACAGAATGGAACAAAACATGATTTCACAGCTGTGCTATTCCATTTCTTCTCAGGAGCACCTAATACATAGACAAAGCATACTTTGACAGTATGTTTATTGTCTCTAATAATATGAAATATGATTTAAAATGTTGAGACAACAAAAAGTCTGCCCTATGAAGACATGTAAAAGGTTTGGTGCAATAACCTAGAGGCTAAATCCTCACTTGCATGTGCCAAGATCCCATACAGGTGGCAGTTTCTGTCCTGGCTGCTCTACCTCTCATCCAGCTACCTGCTTGTGGTCTGGGAAAACAGTATAGGATGGCCCAAAGCTTTGGGACTCTACACCCAAATGGGAGACCTGGGAGAAGCTCCTGGCTCCTAGGTTTGGATTAGCTCAGCTCTAGCCATTGCAGCCACTTGGGGAGTGAACCAGAGGATGGAAGATCTTTCACTATATCTCTCCATCTCTTTGTAAATTTGCCTTTCTAATAAAAATAATTTTTTTTAAAAGACATGGGAACATATATTCAATTTAAATTAACGTAAAGTCTACCATAAAGGTAATATGTATTATTTTTTAAAGATTTATTTAGTTTTTATTGGAAAGTCAGATTTATAGAGAGAAGAAGAAACAGAGAAAGATGGTCCATCTGCTGGTTCACTCCCCAAATGGCTGCAACACCAGAGCTGAGCCAGGAGCCAGGAGCTTATTCTGGGTCTCTCACGTGAGTGCAGGGTCCCAAAGCTTTGGACCATCCTCTACTGCTTTCCCAGGCTACAAGCAAGCAGCTGGAAGGGAATGGAGCAACCAGGATACAAACCAGCACCCATATGGGATCCTCGACATACAAGGCAGGACTCATAAAGGTAATATTTTGAAAATCTAATTCTCCCAAGAAAATCCAGAAAAGCCTAACAAAAATTTTTGAAATTTAAAGAAATGAACTCACGTCACACCAGGATGAAGATTGTATTTCTTTTTTCCAAATCGTGTTTGCTGAGCAAAGAAATCATAGCGTTCAGATTTTTTCCACATGTAATAGAATGCCACACACTCACCAACTGATCTTGTTCGAACCTATAGGAAACAAAACACTTATTTTTAAGAATTACCTATTCTTTTACAGAGCCATTTCATGAAAATCTCCTCAAATTTGAAAGCAACTCCTGAACTCACACACTGTATTGTGTGCAAACTATAATACTCCAGCAGCAATATTTATGTTATTCTTCCTAAACTTCCACTGAGAAACAATAGACTACCCACTATCATCTTGATTTACCATACAGATAAATACTCCCTATTTAAAATGCTTGGAAGTGTCATTCAGGTAAACAAGAATGTCAATTCGAGTCTGCAAATACTTTCTGACTCATTGAGAATGTAGGGAATCTAATTTCCTACCATTAAGATCCAATAACAATACAGACTGAATCAATTTACTTTCTAGGAAGTCAGAATATGTCACAGTGAGCAAGCAGCTCTTATAAGGTGATGCTCTGCTTTCTAAGTTATCCCTGTGGCACACCATGCCATATCTACTTGTACAACCGAATGGCTCAATGTGGTATTTAAAAAAAATTTGTTAGATCGCTTACAGAACTGGTAGGGTTGATGAATAGCACCACTAAGAGTTTAGAATGGAAAAAGGTTTTGAATGAAAACTGGAAATGCTTAAACCCCCAAAACTTCTGCACTTGAAATAGGCTGTATCCTGTGGCACTGATCTGACCTGAAAATAACTGTTGATGACATCCTTCTTTACCTGACAATTACTTTTCTTTCTTCCTCTCTGCTGCAATTGATAATTCTGGCCCGCGTTGCTCACAGACTGATAGAAATCAAAGTTTAAAAAAATTCTCTCAAGCACTTTGTCTATTAGAATTTTATTTCTAGATAGATTCAAGTCAAGTCTACTGTGTCTTACTGAAAGTAAAATACATACTAGAACTTAGGATGAAGATGTAAAGTTTATGCATTAAACAACATCTTGATGTTTTTACTGGGCAATTCTTGTTAAATACTGCCCTTTCCATTTTTCAACATGACAATGTAATATACATGTCAACGGATTTCTACTCTGTAATACTAGGTATCACCATACAGAAAATTTGGAAAGAAATTCAGGTCATGTTTTATTAGCATGTTAAGTATGCTGTTTCTGTTTGTTTGTTTTCTGGTTTATAATTTCAAGTCACCCAGTTAAGTTCTTACTCCTTTAAAAATAAATAAATAAAAATAACATTGTTGAGGCAAATTACTGCTACTACAATCCAGCCCCAGCTCTCTGTATTTAACCTCAAATAGATATATACCATGGCTTGATTCAATGCTATTTGAATCCAAACACACATTTTGGAAAAATCTTATTTTCCCCTTAGTCATGAAATGGTAGTGATAAGGTTGTAAGTGGGAAGACTCATGAATGTATGGCTAGACATCATAACATACAATACATTTTTGCTTTCCTGGAATTTTAACTACATTTAAGAGTATCAGACTGATATCACATTAGGGGCATACCTTACTGACATCAATGAAACTGTTCTAAGTTGTCCCAAAATATTAAAAACTGAAAACTTCTCTTTTGGTTATGTTTTATCTCAGCTACCAAAATCCACCAAGAGAATAAAGAACTAACATATAATATTGTCTGAAAAAACTAAGAAAAACAAACTTAGAACTACTTTATGCAAATACAAACTAAGACTAAATATTAAGTTAGGAAAAAACGTCAAGGGGATTCTAACAGATCACATGTACAAGTACAATTTAGAGTTTTACCTAACAACCCTGAACACAGTTCTAGATAAGCTGCACAAAAAGCTGAGCAGATATACTTTAGGAGCTACATGAAGCCAAGATGCTTTAGTAGTCATTAAAAATAATGTGATATTCATAGCCTAGGAATGAACTGTATTTGAGCTTTGATTATATCTGTTTTAATCTCACAAAGGTATAAAGAACTTCTCTATTCTAAATAATTGTGTATGTTCAAAATTTTACTTAATTTTGTGTAAGGATTAAACCGCAAATCAAATATACAAATAATTAATAGAAGTTTCAGTGCAGAACTGACATTACCAATATAGAATGGTTAAGTGAACATGTCAAATAAAATTTAAATTTATGACAATCCTTACTGACATAGATGCTTCCAGGACATTAAATTCAATCTTGATTAAAACCAGGTTAGACCTTAAGTATGTGATTATGGGTCAATTAAGACTCAAGTGCTTTTAAATTTCAAAATGAATTAAAGTCTACCCTTACAACACTGCCTACGACTGTGGAAATGCCTACTGGTAACTTCACGGCACACATACACAACCTACTAAACATCTCATCGACATAGCTGCAAGGGAAGCTCATTCCTGAATACCTCTAGTCACCTGGAAACTCTGTCAGGAAATCCAGGCATGGTTGTTATAATTTGCTATGAACTATTTCAATATCAGATGCGGAGTCTGTAGCACCAGAAAATACAACAAATATATAAAATATTAAGAGCCATTAAACTAAATTTCCCTTTTTAAGAAACAATAAATATTTTTACTTACTTTATTAGCCTGAATCAAATGAAAATCCTTTCCATAGGCTTTCAACCCTTGTTCAAAATTTCTGCACTCTTCCTCCGTCCACACAGACAATTCCTCTGACAAAATATGTGTGAGAAACTTTTAGAAATATTTTCCTCATGGCCATATGTGAAAAAAAAAACACCACTGCATATATTTAACTTTGTAGTAAAAATGAAGAAAGTATTTTATTCTTTAATTCTATTACTAATTATTACAAAACATAAGATGAAAAATTCTTGATTTCATAAAAATTTCTAATGGCTTGATCCCTATTTCCCCTTGGATGTCTTTCTGCCCAATTCTCCATGATTCAACTATAGTATACATCTTCTAATTTGTCTTTACTTCAAACTCTGCATGGTCTCCTCTTTGCCTGGAATTATTTCCTGCTTCCTATAATATTATACCTGCTTTCAGAGGTAAGTGCTTTATACCTGAGCAAAAATCCTCCTAAAGCCTTCTTTCTCTTCCCCAAATGAAGTGAAAGCCCAATGCAATAGATTTCAACAGTACTCAAATTCTCGGAAGAATTCATCATAACTTTTTTTCAGTGTCCTTAGCCACCTTCATCAGCACCACAAAGGCAGGGATTTTCTTTATATTTACACCCTGAAACTCAGGAGACTCATTTTTTTGGTTGAACAAATATATAAATATCATCTGTTAATATTTAAGAAGAATATTCTTTATGATGCAGGATGGTAGTCAGAATTATAGTATAAAAGGAAAATCAAGATTATAGTTTTGGCTTCACAGTATATGAATTATGTCTGCTTCAACCAAGTCACTTTAGTTCAAAGTCTTTGCCTCAAACATTTCTATAATATTACTCAGCTTACAAGACTGTTACTAAGATCAATTAAGAGAATATTTATACACGTGTCTTGAAATTTGAAGACATTAATGTATTTCTAAATATTTGCTTAAATGGCTTTATTTCCTCCCTAAGATTTATTTATTTGAGGCACAGAGTTAAGGAGAGCAGTAAAGACAGGTCCTGCATCTGCTTCTTCACCCCTGGCATGGCTGCCAGCAGTGAGGGCTGGGCTAGGCCAAATCCAGCAGCCAGGAGCTTCGTCCAGGTCTCCCACATGGGCGGCAGCCATCAGCCAACTGCTTGTCCTAGGCACATCAGCAGGCAACTGGATCAGAAGTGCAGCAGAAGACAAGAAGCATCACCCATATGGGAAGTCAGTGACACAGACGCTACAACACAATGCCAGCCCTGGCTTTTTATTTTATCACAGAAAGGTGGCCTTTAATTCCATTCTTCATAATGCTTGATACAATTCTTTCATTTTACAAATATTTATGTGTTTTAAAAGATCAATATTACTAAACTTATGATGTGTGCAGAAAAATTACAAACATTAATTTCACAAAATCTTGACAAGGCCCAGCGCAGTGGCCTAGCGGCTAAAGTCCTCGCCTTGAACATGCCAGGATCCCGTGTAGGCACTGGTTCTAATTCCAGCAGTCCCGCTTCCCATCCAGCTCCCTGCTTGTGGCCCGAGAAAGCAGTTGAGGACGGCCCAAAGCCTTGAGAGACTGCACCCACGCAGGAGACCTGGAAGAAGGCTCCTGGCTTCTGGTTTGAGATCGGCTCAGCTCCAGCCGTTGCGGCCATGGGGAGTGAATCATCGGAGAGAAGATTTTCTGTCTCTCCTCCTCTCTTTAAATCTGAGTTTGCAATAAAAGTAAATAAATCAATATTGCAGACAAAATTTAATATATATGTGCTTACCCCTTGCTGCTTTTACATTGAATCTTAATCTTCTCAATGCTTCTTCGGTATCAAAATTGCATTTGACCAATTCATATAAAGCCTAGAAAATTAAAAGGCTTCATATATATGACTCATACTATGAACAGTTCAATACTACAATCTCATAAGGGAGTAAAGGTTTAAGAGAACAGAGGTTTTTTTGGTACCCAGTATTTGGTTTAATCCCTTCTAGACAATTTTCCTGAATGTAACATATGGAATACAATGGAAAAAGAACCAGACATTCACTCTCGATAATTAATTACCTTTAGATATATATCAAGAAGGGAAAGTAAATATCCATAACTTTGGAGCCATAGTATTTCAGGATTTTAGAAATAAAAAGAAATTATTGTACATAAATCAGAATTTCCTATTTCTGGCTATTTGAGCTATTACAGTTTTAAACAAATTACAAAAGAAAAAAAGTATGAATTTGTGACAGACACTAGTTTTTCCAAGAATATAATAAACATTACCGCAGATGAATAAGTTGATAATAGCCAGAGTCACAGTGAAAGCCAAAATAAAACTACATATAGGAAAATGAAACATCAGTGGGGGTGCTAACAATGAGCATCTTTCACTGATTTTAACCTCAGATTCTTTGTCAATTTCATTACAGGAATTCTGATAGACAAAACATAACAATGAAATGACAGCACTAAAATTTATAAATGTGTATTGTATTGCTTGGAGAAATTCTAACAGTCATTTGTCATTTACATACCTGTTCATTGTCTTTTATGTGAGATCCTTCAGGAATGGCTTCTACTCCTTTTTCATCACCTGTTCTTCTAGATGCATCCATAAGAAATACAATTACTTTATCTTCTGATAAATACTCAGGGTCCCACAGGAGCTGATCATCATTTTCATAAACTAAAATAGTAACACATAATGTTAATAAAAATTGCCAGTTTTTGCAGGAATTTGTTTAATGTATCACTGAACAAGTAACAACTTAATAACTTAATGCTAAAAAACAAGTGGTGAAATGGGGTTCCACCACCTGCATGGCTTATTCCCAGTGCAACATTTATTGCCTTTGTTGGTTAAGCATTCTGAACTGTGACTGATACTACTCCTATTTAGAATTGGTCTCTAGTTGGAAGTTGATCACATTCTAAGCTTTTTGGTTTGAGTAGCACCACTTACTACTGGTATGACCTTGAGCCAAGTGACTTCCTTTTTCTCTGCCTCACCTGTGAAATGGGGGATAACAACTCCACTTAGTTTTAGGAATCTGATGCTCATTAAAATAATTACAACACAGAAACTGAGGTCAAATGGATATTAGTAAAAATAACTATTTTGAAAAATGTCTCAAGAAATGTACATCATAATTAATGCTGCTCATTTCCTGGTAGTGTGGTTTGAGGGCAATTTTCGATTTCTTTATATTTTTCTGGGTTGCTTGAAAATGTACTTTCATCTGTAAGATTTTCATTAAAAGAAAAAGCCATATTTCACAAGACAAGTTTTATCATAATTTCTATAATGTTAAAGCTTAAAACTCACCAAAATTAAAAAAGGCAAAAAAAAAAGAAAATGACCTAGGACAGAGTTTGTAGAATTCTAGACTACAGGAAGATAAAAACACATACAGTTAAGAAGGAACTGACAAAGTAGAAGGACCACCAAGAGTGGAATCACAGAAGCAAAAGCAACACAATTCTTAGAACAGTGATTTAAAAGACAGTTTAAAAGCTGTTAATTAAGAAGCTGGCATTGCGGTACAGTGGGTAAAGCTCTTCTGATGCCAGCATCCCATCTTGGCACTAGTTTGAGACTTGGCTACTCCACTTCTGATCCAGCTCCCAACTAATGTTTCTGGGGAAGCGGTGGAAGATGGCACAGAACGTGGGCCTCTGTGGGGGACCCAAAGGAAGCCCCACAGTCCTCGCTCCAACCCCAGTCACTGTGGCCATTTGGAGCGCACACTAGAACATACAAGATCTTCTCTGTCTCCCCTCCTCTGTAACTCTTCCTTTTAAATAAATGAATAATGATAATTTAAAAACATTTAGGCAATTAAGAGGAAAGCTGTGCTGAATTTGCTGATTTAGAATTGAACCCAGAAAAATTATTTTTTGTTTCCTAAAACAGATATTCCTAAACTATAGTTTCAAAGATGGTATCTAGAAAACTTTCCGTAACGGTTGCTACTCTCTTCCAAACTTCCTCGTGCAATTCTAAATCATAACTACAATAAAACCTTGCTGACAGGTGAATCTGGGTATACAGCTTTTGACTTCTGCCCTGTGCTTGCCTGGCCCAGCTAACTGTAGTTTTCATCTTACAATGAGTATGGGATGAATAAGACCATATAAAAAGCCCTACCTACATCTGGCCCTATGTAACAAGCATAAACTACTTGGCAGATATAAGAATTTCTGAAGACCCCAGTAATTATAGGTTACAAATATCGTTACTTAAGCCTAGCCGACACCCTAGTCAGATGTCTCAATTAACAAATCAAATCCCTGGAATCACGGTTAGCTAGACATATAAGACTAGCCCTGATTATTCTATTAACCTCAGAATATTTCACTGAATTTTACACAATTAATAATAATCACAACGTGGGAACAACTAGAACAACACAGAGTAACCCTAACCCTGCCTTTCCTGGTTCCAGCAGATCAAACTATTTTCTAGTTAAACCTTCACTCTACATAAAATATGGGTATTATGCCTTTAATCTAAATAGGCAGTAGCTGTTTTTAAATCTGTTATGGAATCACTAGAATATTAAGATCATAAAAGCAGCTATACTGTTATGATTAGACCAAAAAAAGATTTATATATATATATATATATATACACAAATAAGTATATATACGTATATACAAATATATGCATATATAAAACAAAATTAAAACTAAATAGTGGGGTCTGGCACCATGGCATAACACATTAAGCTACCACATGCAGCACCAGATAGAGTCCTGCTTACTCCACTTTCAACACAGCTCCCCATAATGTGCCTCGGAAATTAGTGGAGGATGGCCCAAGTCCTTGGAACCCTGCACCCATGTGATGACCCAGAAAAATCCATCAGCTCTTTGCTTTGGAATGACCCATTTCTGGACACAGGGAATGAACCAGCAGATGGAAGATCTGTTGGTCTCTCCTTTCTGTAAACCTGCCTTTCCAACAGAAATAAGCAAACCTTTAAAAACTAGATAGTAATAGAAAGATAATGCAATGATATAAAATGGCATGAAGATGCTGAATTTTCAAAATCTCAATTACTAAAATGTAATGAAATGTTCTGAAACTATGTCTTTTTAAATCCATTTCCAAACCAAAATTTTAGAACTTCTGGGAAGCAATCACAAATATACCCTCCTCATATTACTGGATGACAATTTATATGTGGCTCCAAGAAGAGTTAGAATGTAGGAATTCAAGAACAAGGAAGTGTTTCGGTATCTTGTTAAAGACTGCTTCAGCACATATAAGCTAGGGTCCCGATGATGCTCATCTGGGGAGTACACATAAGCATCAAAGCATCGATACATCTTTCAGCTTTCTACTTTAGGATCCAGAACAGAATTAGAAACATTAAATGGAGCTTGTCACCTTAATAAAATTATTTGTCAAAACAATTTCACTGGATCCATTCTATGTATCTAGCTGCAGGAAACCTTTAAGGAGCTGCAGGTACGAAGGAGGAGAGGTGTGTTACACATGGACCAGAGGAAAGAAAAAAATGACATAGGAAGAAGCTGAGACCATACCATAAAACCATAAAAAACAAAACAAAACCAAAAAACTTTTCACATACAGGAAATTAATTCCCAATGAATAAATGTTCACTTATTAGCTACCAGCTTTACAAATGCTTAAGGAAAATTCTCTGACCACTGTATCAGGTTGTTGGGTCTCAGGACACCGGGTGGGAAACCAGGACTGTGTTCCTGGCTCTGGGACTGGACTTGGCCTACATAGGTCCAGTCATGGTGGGCCAGCCGATGACAGATCTCTGTTCATACTTTAACTTTTCAAATAAATAAATGAAGATTTAACGTAAGGATCAAAATACTAATGTTTAATTAACAACAAGGTACAATGATTGGGATGACAAAAGTTATCTGCATATTCTTAAACAGTCATTCTAATCAATGACACAGCCTTTTTAACCTGCCAACCACAGTTTTTCCCATATAAGTTAAATGACTTTTGCTTGTTTAATTAGTACTTTCACAGACTGAAATCTGAAACCTTAAATGCTCCAAAACTGAAAACACCTCTGGTCTCAGCTTTTGCATAAGGGATGCTGAATCTGCACTAACTAACAGCACTTGTTTCTTTTTTTTCAATTAAGATCTGTAAGAATTAAAATAACTTGCCAAAGGTTCATTAAAAGTACTCAAATAGCCTTTTCTATCCACCACTTAATTTCCAGCAATTACAAATTTATGTCACACAAGCATAAAAGTTTGGAAATATGGGCCAATCAGGTGTTTTCCCTTGGCTTTTTCTTTTTTACTCAAAATAACTCATCCAGTTCTCACTTTATGCAGTACAGGATTTTCAATCTTGACTTTACTGAGCTTTCTGGTCAGATAATTCTTAGCGGTGATGACTGACAAGGAGCTACTCTGTGCATTGTAGTCTCTTGACCAGCATTCCTTCTGTAGTCTAGTTACAAACTGTATTAAGTACGTAAGAATAAATAAAGCACAAATAGAACTGAAAAAATCAGTTGCCTTAAGAATCAGGCTGCTTGGGCCCGGCGCGGTGGCGCAAGTGGTTAAAGGTCCTCGCCTTGCACGCCCGGGATCCCATATGGGCGCCGGTTCTAATCCCGGCAGCCCCGCTTCCCTTCCAGCTCCCTGCCTGTGGCCTGGGAAAGCAGTCGAGGACAGCCCAAAGCTTTGGGAACCTGCACCCGCGTGGGAGACCCAGAAGAGGCTCCTGGCTTCGGATCGGCATAGTATCGGCCCGTTGCGCTCACTTGGGGAGTGAATCATCGGACGGAAGATCTTCCTCTCTGTCTCTCCTCTCTGTATATCCGCCTTTCCAATAAAAAAATAATAAAAATAAATCTTAAAAAAAAAAAAAAAGAATCAGGCTGCTTTTCACTTGTCTAGTATCACTATGGAAATTAAACCCCTTCACAAATGGTCTGGTTGGGGTGAACACAGCTCAAAAAGTTCCAGTAATAATTATCAAAACAACTCGAGCAGGACCCTGGGAGCATGCCCCACGTAGGAGACCTGGGATGGGTGAGGCTGGGTGGGGCTTCTCCCTTTATCTCTCCCTTTACCCCAGATACAGGAAAAAACCAAAACCAAAAACAAAAAATGTGAAACAATAGTCTTATCTACTTCCCTGAAGCCCTTGACCCTTTATGGCCTAATCAACTACCAAAAGATTGTCAAAATAAAGCAATTTAAAAAAAAGTTTCAGTAATAAATAAATGAGCCACAGCAAGTCAGAGAACTCACATTTCTGGTCAGTGACTAGATGGATAAATTGTAGCCATTTGGAGAGTGAACAAATTGGTGGAAAATATCTATCTCCCTCTCTCTTTGGTTACTTCAAAAAAATGTTTTTTCAAGAAAACATATGGGGGAAATTCTGATTATCAAGTAATTCTTTTTAAGATTTATTTGTTTTTATTGGGACAGGCAGATTTTTAGAGAGAAAGGCCTTCTTTCCACTGATTCACTCCCCAAGTGGCAGCAAATGGAAAGAGCTGAGCCAATCCAAAACCAGGAGTTTCTTTCAGGTATCCCATGTGGTTGCAGGTCCCAAAGCTTTGGGCTGACCTTGACTGCTTTCCTAGACCACAAGCAGGGAGCTGGAAGGCAAGTGGAGTAGCCAGGATACAAACCAGCACCCATATGGGATCCTGGGGCATGTAAAGAGAGGACTTTAACCACTAGGATACCACACTGGGGCCCTTATGTCATTCTTCTAACAAAAACATGAACACTTACTCCTGTAGATTTTTTTTATTAAAAAAGTCTGTGTTTATAAAACTGATACAAAATATCCTCTGAAAATTTTCCCTAAGAATGTTTACTAATGAGCAATCTTCCTTTGACAACTTTTATTGCAAACAGTAGAGTTTACATACGAACCTCAAAAGTTTGTTTTATATGGGTAGAGTATCTCAACTGCAGATTAATTCTGGGTATCACGAAAGCAACTATTGAAAAACAGTATCTTTGCTAAGACAAATCTGCTGCTCTTTACATAATCAAACTTAAATTCTCAAATTCAATCACACCACTTTCTTTAAAAAAGAAAACACAAACATTGCTTTCCCAAATGATGTTAGCACTGAAAACTTAAACCAGAATTAATGGGTGCTGTGGTGTAGTGGGTTAAGTTGGAAATGTAGTACCACCATCCCAACTAGCTTGATCTGAGTCCCAGTTGCTCCACCACCAATCCAGCTTCCTGGTAATGGCCTTTAAGAGCAGTCCAGGGTGGCCCAAGTGCTGTGATCCCTGTACCTAATGAAAGACTTACAAGATCAGCTCCCGGGAGAAACAAGATGGCAGAATAGGGTAAGGACACGTTTAAACTCTCTTGCCATTGTCCATGCCCACAATAATGAACATATGACTGTATATGAATAACTATACTTTAGTAATGATATAAGGGAACACAGTGGCAGGGGCGGGGAGGGATTTGGGGAGGGGATAAGGGAAATTCCAGGGACCTATGGAACTGTATCATAAAATAACGGTGATAGTAAAATAAATAAAAGATTAAAAAAAAAAAAAAAGATTAGCTCCTGATTCCTGACTTCAGCTTGGCCCAGACCCCATACTGTGGGCAATTTGGGGAGGGAACCAGAGGACATTAGATCCTACCCTCTTCCAGCTCCTTCGTGACTGTCTTTAAATTAAATCTTTTAAAAATTAAAGAAATCAAGACTGTGGTAATTTACATTCAGTATTATATTTGAACACACAAAAAGACAAAAATTTCAGTGGTATAGCTATTAAATTTAAACATACAATTTTTCAGATAAACTGTTTATAGCCATAATATTTGCTAAGTAACTACTATATTTCCCACCCAACTACTAAATAATAAACTGTCAGGATAGGCACTACTGTCTTTCTTGTTCAAAAATTTTAAAAGGAATAAAAGTCTCTTAGTTCTTCATTTACTTTTCATAAAAGAAATAACTCAATAGTTAAATTCTGCAAAGCATAAGGGAACGTTTTCTTAGAACTGCATGAACTTACACTGAATTTGCATTCCTTGCATTAATATCACATTAGCATTAAAAAGTTGAAAATGTGGTTTATTTCTCACATTTTATCTAGGTTGGAGACATAAAAAAAGTAAAACACAATAAATCTTAACTACAAAAGAGACAAAAGCCAGCAGATTATTTTTGCATTCAATTATAAAATGTCCAAAGAGGGCCCAAGCGTGGTAGCCTACTGGTTACAGTCCTTGTCTTGCATGTGTCAGGATCCCATACAGGCACTGGTTCTAATCCCAGCAGTCCTGCTTCCCTTCTAGCTCCCTGTTTGTTGCCTGGGAAAGCAGAAGAAGGAGACTCAAAGCCTTGACCCTGCACCCGCATGGGAGACCTGGAAGAAGCTCCTGGCTCCTGGCTTCAGATCAGCTCAACTCCACCTGTTGCAGCCACTTTGGGAGTGATTCAGCAGATGGAAGATCTTTCTCTCTTTGTAAGCTCAAGCTGTTAAGTATCTTCTGTTGCCACAAAAATTTATTGCCTGTGTTTTCTTGCTGCTTCTGACCTGTTGTTTGTCCTAAGAACAGGTGTATCCTTACAAAGTAAGATATAGGAAGGGAATGCTAAAAGCAACAGAAGATTTATACAACTCCAGAAGTTTTTGAACATATAAAGCTGAAATGTGGAGCAAAAAATAAACATCTCCATCACTGCATGTACGACACTGCACACACTCTTTAAAGAAGGTGAGTAGTTTGTTTTTGTGCACAAAAGGTAAAAAGATGCTTTTGTAGTTGACACCATTCCTTATCTGCTAGTTGGTTTATCTGCAACCTACCCCAGCATCCTGTATCAACTTCTCAAACCCTACAGCCAAGGGTCATTTTGCTCACAGAAGGGTGCCACATTAGATTCTCCTGCAGAATTTTATCAAGGATAAAGGCAGTGGAAGATGAATCTGAATTCATTTGTCTCCTGAGTTCCAAATTGCCTTATTTTATTCTTTATCTAGCTTCTTATAATATTTTTAAATTTTGTTAAATATTATTATTGTTTTGGGGGGGAGGCAAATCAGATTTACAGAGAAGAGAGACAGAAAGATCTTCCATTCAATGGTTCACTCCCCAAATGGTGGCAATGGCCAGACTTGAGCTGATTTGAGCTTCTTTCACGTCTCCCAAGTGGCTACAGGGTCCGAAGGCTTTGGGCCAGAGAAGCAGGGAGCTGAACAGGAAGTGGAACAGCCGGGATACAAACCAGCACCTATGTGGTATCCTGGTGCTTGCAAAGTGTGAACTTAGCCACTGAACAATCATGTCAAGCCCTAGCTTCTCCTTTTAACTACCTAACTTTCAGGATCAAACATCAGGTACTGATGACAAATCTACAGGAAAAGGCACAGTGGCTGGCCAAGATGATCCAATGATCATCTCCCCATTAAGAAATCAACTTCAATTATGCATTAAAGGCCCTAAACTCCAAATCTAGTACCAGACCTGTCAAGACAGAAATCTAATCAGTGTCAGGCAACACCCATAGGTCCCTATCCCTAAGTCAGTACAGACTGAGCCTTCTGATAGCCAAGCAGCTCAGAAGAGTAGCTTCATCATTCCCTCCTTCACCTCTGGCATATAGTGGACCAAGATTCTAGTAGTTGGGAAATCAGTCAGGGAAGGAATTTGGGGCATTTTCCTTGCAGATCAGAGGCAGGCCCACCATGGCGAGATGCAGCACAAGGTAAAGCCTAGATGGGACCTCCAGACATCCCCTGCATGAAGTGCAGACCTGGATTGCACTGGGATAGACTTTTTTGGTGTGTATCATTTCTATTCTTACATGGACCCTAGGGCCCCACTACAGATGTGGGGCCTAATGACTATGAGATGCAACTTCCTGACAGCCTTTAAGAACCGGCTACTTTTAAAACCCTTTCCAAAAACATGGGCAGAAAGCAAGTACTATGTCGGGACTTAGTGCCAAGCTGGCAAAACTCAACACTGGGTAGAACTGAATGACTTCCTTCTCGTGCCAGTGCCTGAAAACAAAGCCTCAGGAACTGCTCCATTAACCAAGTGGAGTCCCATGGCCTCACATAATTGGAACTGTGCATAGCCAGCATCACTTGTGCCTGTCGGGCAGATTTGGACTGTGAGTTCACCTCAGAGGCCAACAAAATATTGGACTACGGAGTTACCCCTTGTGATGCACTGATCTTCGTGGGTTGGGTGAATTGTAGCACTGAAGGCCGCATGACTAGGTATGTTGAACTATTCTGCCCCTGGAAGTGAGGACAGATTACTCCTTTTCAGACATTTCCAGTTTATTCTAAACAACACAAAAATGGCATATCTGAAACGAATCTGAACTTTAGATACCCCTTTAAGGCCTGACACAGCAACAATCCAACTTCAAACAATGGCACAGTGCAGTGCTCAATAGCAGAGTGTTCACAGACTGGAACAAATAAATCACTTAGAATTTCAATAATAGGCACAAAATCAATTATGATGAGTAGGAAAAGTTAATCCTTCTTTGCAGAAAAGACACTGTACTCCAAGAAGCACCAAAAATTTGCAAGGAAAAATGATCGGGGCCAGCTCAACAGGCTAATCCTCTTCCTGTTAGCATCAGTATCCCAAAGGGGTAGCAGTTCATGTTCCAGCTACTCTACTTTCAATCCAGCTTCCTGTTTACAGCTTCGGAAAAGAGTGGACAACATCTCAGGTCCTAGGGCCTCTATACCCACATGGGAGCTCCCAGCTTTGGACCTGCTCAGCCCTGGTCATTGTGGTTATCCAGAGAGCGAACCAGTGTAAAATCTGCCTTTCAAATAAAAATATTAAAATCTAAAAAAAAAAAAAAAAGGAAAGAAAAAGAAAAAGGTACCATAACCTCACCTTACTAACAAAATGAGTGCTAAAACCAGATAATAACTGACATTTGCAAATTGTTGGATTAAAAAATTCAAAACAGGGCTCACTGTGGTATCCTAGTGGCTAAAGTCCTATGCCAGGATCCCATATAGGTGTCAGTTCATACCCTGGCGCTTCCATTTCCCTTCCAACTCCCTCCTTATGGGAAAATGGGAGAGGATGGTCCAAAGCTTTGGGACTCTGCACCTATGTGGGAGACCCCAAAGAAACTCCTGGTTCCTAATTAGCTCAGCTCTGGCCATGTGGACACTTGCGGAATGAACCAGTAGATGAAAATCTTTCTTTCTGTCTCTCTTTCTCTGTAAAATCCGACTTTTCAATAAAAACAAATAATTTTTAAAAATCCCAAACAGCCACTTTCATGAATAAAATGAATTTCAAAACAAAGAGAAATAATTTAGCACTCTGTACAAAGATTTAAGAGGGAAGTAGTTATAACAAACTCAAACAGAAAGAATGGAATAAAACATTCTATGAACATGGAACCAAGAATAAAACTGAAATAACTATATTTGTATTAGATATTTTAAGTTACAAGCAGTAAAGACAGGCAACAGATGTCATTATATAAAAACAAAGGGTTCGACGAAGTAAGATAAAAATAACAATTCTTAGTATATATATATTGGGTATATCAATATGAAAGTACACAGAAACATAAAAGAATACTAATAGCCCTACAAAATCAGACGTCCACAAAGCAGTAATAGGGGACTATTAACACTGCATTTTCACAAATGGACAGATCATTCAGCCAAAAACAAAGAAACAGCAAATTGCTCCTTAGATGAACTAGACTTATCAGACACCTAGAGTGTCTCATCCAAGAGCTACAGAATGCACATTCTTCAACAGCACTGACAACAGTCTCCAAGGCAGAGCATACGTAAAACAAGAAAAAAAGCCCCAACAAACTTAGTACAACAAAAATCATAATGAACTTCTTTTCAAAAGACAATGCAAACAATGGAAAGCAGCCACAAGAGAAACTATGGGAACTATTTCCTATGACAACTGAACAACCTACTCCAGAACAACCAATTAATGAAGCAAGAAACTAAGGATATTAAGCGTATTCTTGAAATAAGCAGTAATCCAAATTTAATATCTGTGGAACACAGTGAAAACAGTGCTCAGAGGGGATTTTGTAGCAATCATGCTTACATCAAAAAGGCTGAAAGATTCCAAACATGAATTAGTGCTGTGACACAGCAAGTAAGAATGTTACCACCTGCACAGGACTCTCATAAGCCAGTCCTGGCTTCTCCACTTCCAGTCCAGCTACCTGCTAAAATGCTTGGGAAAGCAGTAGAGAGGGCTGAAGTACTTGGAGACCTGGAGGAGGCTTCTGGTTCCAGACCAGCCCAGCCCAGCTCTGGCAACTGCAGCATTTGGGGAGTGAATCAACAGAACTCTCTCTTAATCAACTGTGTCTCCCCCATCCTCCTCCTCCAACACTTGAAAATAAAAACAAAACCTAAACTTACAACTGCACCTTAAGAAATGAAGAAAAATAATCAAACATAAACAAGGAAGGCAGAAGAAATAAACTGGAGAAAAAAAATTAATGAAATAATCACGCTCTTTGAAAACATGAGCAAGACTGACAAAATGTTATTCAGGTCCAAACAAAAAATGAAATGGAAAAAGAAAATATTACAATTGACACTACAGAAATATAAAGGATTTTTAGAGATTCTTTTGAATAAGGCTATGCCAAAAATTTTGATAACCTAGAAAAAATGAACAAATTCCTGGAAAAACAGACCTTATCAAGGCTGAACTGACCAACAGGCAAATAGTAAGTAACAATATTACAACAATAAGACACAGTCTCCCAGCAAAAAAAAACAACAACAACAAAAAAACCTTAGGATCAAGTGACTTCATTTTTTTTCCACTGTACCAGACATTTAAGAATTTATAAAATAAAATTTTAAAAGGAAACAATATTAATTCTTAGATTGGCCCACAAAATAAAACCCAGGAAGTTGATACCAAATACAAATAAAACAACAAAAAAGAAAAGTACAGGCCAAAATCCTTAATCAACATTGAAACTAAAATGCTTAACCAAATTTCAATGAGGTGAATCCAACAGCATACTGAAAAGGTCATTTATCATGATCTAGTGAGACTCATCTCAAAGATCTAAGAATGGGACAATGTGCATAAATCAATCAATGTGATATACCAGATAGTGCAATCTTTCCAAAAAACATGTAATGGGTATCTGATATAATACATCATCCTTTGTGACAAAAAAACTGAATGAATCAGGTTTACAAAGAATATACCTCAACATAATAGCTAATATTTATCGGATATAACAGGCCCAAAGTCAACATTACACTCAATGATTAAAAAAACATTACACTCAATGGGGAAAAATTGAAGGTTCTTTCTCCCTAAAAACTTAGTAACTACAGTAACAATGTCTATTTTCAGTTCTACTATTATCCAAGATAATTTAGAACAATTAGGGAAGAGAAAGAAATGAAGACCAGCTGAATTAGAAAGGAAGAAATCAAATTATCTTAGTTTTCAGGTGACATGATTTTAATGTAAAAAGTACAAAGAGAGGGTCAACATTAGCCAGCTAAACTAATGCCTGCAGTAAAGGCAACCTATTTGGGCAACCTATCTTAGTTGCTTCACTTTCTATGAATTTCTTTGCTCATGTGCTTGGGAAAACAGAGGAATTTGGACTCCCTGCATCCACGTGGGAGACACGGATGTAGCTAATGGCTCCCAGCTTTGTTCTGATCCAGCCTTGGCTGCCTGTTGCAGGCATTTGTAGAGTGAACCAGGTGATGGAACCTAAGAAGCTAACATAATATTGAACAAAAAGAGTAAAGCAAGAGACACTTACACTACCTAACTTGAAAATGTATTACAAAGCTATGTCATTAAAACAGCATGGTATCAACATACACATAAATCAGTGGAACAGAATAGAGATCCTATAAGTAAACCCACGCATGCACTGACAGCCACATTTTTTGATTGTTTTGAGGATTTATTTATTTTACTTAAAGTCAGAGTTACAGAAAGAGAGAGAGGTTAAAAACAGAAAGAGGTCTTCCACCCACAGGTACACTCCCCAAATGGCAGCAATAGCCAAAGCTGGGCTGATGCTAAGCTGGGAGCCTGAAGCCTCTTCTGAGTTTTCCACATAGGTGCAGAACCCGAGGCCTTGGGCCTTTTTTCTCACTGAGGATATAAACAAGGAGCTGGATTGAAAGTGGAGGAGCCAGAACTGGAACTAGCACCTCTACGGATGCTCATGATGTAGGCAGACAATTAGCTGCTCCACCATAAAGCCAGGTTAAGCACATAAATTGAAGAAAGGACACTTTTTTCAATAAATCGTGCTAGGACAACTGGATACTACACGTAGAAAAATGCAATCAGACCCCTGTCTATCACCACGCACAAAAATCAACTCAAGACCAATACATAAGACCTAAAACTTGGATATTATAAAAAGAAAAATCTTCAGAACACTGGAATGGCCAAGAATTTTTTAGATTAAATGTGAAAACAAGGCAAACAAAAGCAAAAATAGACAAAGGGGGTTTCAGCAAACTAAATAGCTTTTTCACAGAATAACGGAATAGAATGAAAAGACAATCTGCAGAAAAGGAGAAATTAACCTATGTATCTGACAAGAGATTAGGAAACACCATTTACAGCAAACACACACATTCAACCATACTCAACACCGTTTAGAAACTGTCAGCTTTAAAAACATACTTTCCCATTGGATCCATACAAATGACCAACAAAAATAGGAAAAAAAAACCACCTCTCACTAATAATTTGAAAAATGCAAATGAGGGGGTGGGCATTTATTCAGGCTACCAGTCGGGATGCAAGCATCACAGAAATGTGCACTCTGAAATGGCTGGGTCTCTGCCACCCACATGGGAGACCTGGATAAAGTCCAGTCCAGCTATTGCTACTGCAAACATCTGAGGAGTGAAGCAGCTGATGGGCAATGTTTCCACCTTTAAACCAATAATATCCAAACAAAATAAAATACCTCACACAAGTTACACAGGCTACTATAAAAAGACAAAAAGATATAAGTGGTACTGGCAAGGATGAGGAGAAAATGGAACCTTTACACATGATGAATAGAAGTATATGTGAGAACAGGCATTGTGGAAAACAAAATCAAAGTTCCTCCAAAACGTAAAGAGAATTAACAGATGACTCAGCAGTTCCACTGCTGGATATACACACAAGGCAAATAAAGTCATTCTGTCAACAAAACATCTGAGCATCCATGGTTACTGTAGCACTGTTTACAACAATCAAGAGAAGTAAACAATCAGAATATCCATCTGACTGATGATGGATAAAGAAAATGTGGTATACAACAGCTGCTTACGAGGTCCAGGGATCATGTCTGAATGCCAGCTGGGAGTCCCAATCCCTCAGCTTCTGAGTCAGCCTCCTGTAACTGCATTCTGGGGGACAGCACATGCTGACCCAAGTGTGGGGATTGCCACCAGCCACATGGGAGAGTGGAATGACGCTCTGCAATTCTGACTTTGGCCTGAAGTAGTTTCGACTGCTGCAAGCATTTGCAGAGTAAACCAGGAAGCAGCTGAAAGATTCTCCCTCTCTATGCTTTTCAAGTAGATAAGCATAAACATAAAAAAGCAATAATAATAAAAAAAAATCTTTCAGGTTACTCTCGTAGAAGTTGAGAAAAGAAGAGAGGGTTATCAAAAGGGAGGGGTGCCAAGAGTAAAGTGAAGAGGGAGAAATGGGGAAAGGTTAATTAAAGGGTACTTAGGTTAGAGCTGGACAGAGTAAGCAGCTCTGATAGTCTACTACAGGGTAGGATAACTATAAATGACACAAATACAGTGTGCCTATTTCACAAAAGGAAAACACAAGCTGGCAGAAAGGATTCTGAATATTTTATCAAGAAAAAATAGTAAATGCTTGAAAAAACAGATATGCTTAACAGGACTGGACATTATACAGTGTATGGAAACATGTGATAATCAATAGCACATACAATCTCTGTCAGTTAAAAATTTTAAAACACCCAAATTATTAAACCCCAAGCATTCTTTCTAAGCCTCCAAGCGGGGAATATGAAACACTTTTTAAAAAAATCTTCAAGAAGTTTCTTACTTAAAGAATGATTTACCTTGGGACTTGCAGATTAAAGTAATTTAAAAAATTATGTCAAACTTAAGTTGTGTTTACAATTTATTTTAAAAATATGAAAATAAAGGATTTTTAAAAAAGTAAACTAAGTTCAAAAGCAAATAACTTTTTATTATCAGTTATTTACTCTGAAGTTTGTTTTTAAACCTATTAATGGCAATTTGCTTTTAAAAACCAAATTATAAAGATTAGAAAGCAGTAAAAATCAGAGCATTTTAAAAAATGACGGAAAAACAACGAAAAAAAGCAAGATTTCTTTTTTGACAGATACAATGTATGGTTCACTTTCATAAACCAAGAGTTACCAAATAGGCTGTTACATTCTTATTTTGTTGTACAAATAAAATACAGTTCTCATTACTTCAGAAGTATAGGTTCAGCTATGTTAACTACTAAAAACCCACCTTTTTCATTTTCTTTGTATCTACAAATGCCAACTGGAATCTCTGCTTGAAACATGGAGCCCACCATAATCTCCTATTTTAAAAATAACATAAAACATTATTAAGATCTAATAACACATTTTACATCAATTTTCTAGATTTACCATCCTCATGGGCTGTCTCTGGTTCCTGTCACAAATGCAAATACAGCCAAGTAACTACCTCACAGAAGTATTGTGAGGATGAATGAGTCAATAATAGATAAGAGCATGGATATGATTGGATGAGAATATTACTGATGCAAATGGGATGAAATGTAATGTGGACAATGAATACAAACCTTATTTCAAATTATGGAGAAAAATAAAGAGTAAAATCCAAAACTTTTACTAAGATAATTGCACAACACTCTGAAAAACAGAAAGTCAAATTTAAATACTTTCAGGGTATCTAATCTTAAGACACGGTGGTCTTAAAATATACTCCCTGCACTGGCAGTATCAGTGTCATTCAAGAAACTTTAGAAATGTAAATGCTCACTCAGGAGGTTATCCCAAACCCACTGAAAACATGATTCTACAATTAGTATTAACACTCCAGGCAAATATGACACTGAAGTCAGAGCAGAGCTATAAGGTAAGGGAAGTAAAAAAGTTCAACAGAGACAAATGGGTATAACTTGAAACCAAACAGCTAAACAGATTAGTTCTTCACATCAGTCAAAGCAACATAAAATAAAAAAGGAACCCTTCTGTCCCCTCACAAGAACTGCAATCTGGTAATCTAATCCATTTAAGCAAATCACAGCTGAGGTCAAAGTGGCTATTGAGAAGGCAACTGGAAATCAGTACTGATAATATTTCAGGGGACCACAGTTGAAGCACAGGGTTATGCTACCGCCGGAAATGGAAACGTCTGCACTGAGTTTTGGCATCAGCTGCTGCATTTCCAATCCAACTACATGCTAATGTGCCTGTCAAAAACTGGTCCCAAAATTCCCACCTGTCACCCATGTGGGAAAGCCCAGTTAAGGCTCCTGGCTTCAGCCTGACCCAAAAGGGGCTACTGTGAAGCCATCTGAGGAGTGAACCAGTGAACCTCAAGATACAAACTCGGTCTCTCTCTTTCAGTCCCTTGTACCCTCTTTAAAAAAAAAAAAAAAAAAAAAAAAGATTTCATTCCACATGAGAATCAGGACTACATGGATACTCTTGTATGGTGGCTGTTAAGAACAAATTTACTAGGGGCTGGCACAGTGACACAGCAAGAGAATCCTCTCCTTGCAAGCATTGGTTGGTGTCCTGGTTCCTGTCCTAGCTGCTCCATTCCCACCCAGCTCCCTGATGGTGGCTTGGGAAAGCACTGGAGGATGGCCCAAAGCCATGAGCCACTACATCATCCAAGAGGCTGAGAGGAAGCTCCTGGCTGCCAGCTGCAGATCAAGTTCCCTCAGCTCTGGCCATTGTGGTTATCTAGAGAGTGAATCAGTGGACAGAGGATCTTTCTTAGCAAAAATCTGCTTTTCAAATAAAAACAAATCTTTTTGAAAATTTCTTTTACTAGCACATTTAAAATAAAAACCTTGACATAAGCAGCACAAATCATGGCCTAGGAAGGTTAGATAGCTCTTAGGATTTGAAAAGTTCCTTTCTCCTGTTGTTACCTTACTATACCTAGACAACTTCAAAAACAAGCTGGAATAATAGTTATCACTGTCTGTATAGGAAAGGCAGTGTTGACTGGCAGGTTTGATTTTCTACGATTAGCACTACAACCAACCAATCTTGTCCTTTCTTCAATATTCATTTCTTTTATGACTTCCACCATAAAAAATCCTCTATTTTGTTATTCCCTGTACAAAACCTCTTTTAATTTTACTCAACCAGTGACTACCAAAATGTGACTTTAAAAGTATCAATGCCTAAGGTCTGACATGGTGGGCTAGCAGCTAAAGTGTTCGCTTTGAATGCGCCGCAATCTCATATGGGTGCCAGTTCTAATCTCGGCGGCACTGCTTCCATCCAGCTCCCTGCTTGTGGCCTGGGAAAGCAGTTGAGTATGGCCCAAAGCCTTGGAATTCTGCACCTGTGTGGGAGACAAGCAAGAGCCTCCGGGCTCCTGGCTTCAGATCAGCACAGCTCTAGCCGTTGCAGTCACTTCGGGAGTGAATCAATGGATGGAAGATCTTCCTTTCTACCTCTCCTCCTCCTCTCTGTTTATCTGACTTTCCAATAAAAATAATGAATAAATCTTTTTAAATAGGTATCAATGTCTAGATCTATTCCAGACCATTTAAATAGCAGAGATGAGTATTCTTCAACTAATGATAATAAGTAGGCATTTCTTATTCCCACTGAATTCAGAACCTTCTTATCTGCCAATGTGTTCTGTAGTGTAGAGCAGGAAATGGAAAAATCATTTTTGATTTTAGATGTTAGTTATCTCACAAGGAATTTTCATTTAATCTTCATCAAGTCCCTTCAAAAAGGCTGACACTCTAATTCCCTTTATGTGAGCTAAATGTCAGAGAATTGATTTTCTGGGACTGGCAATGTGGCACGGCCACTCAAGCCACCTCCTACATTACAGGGCTCTTTTGTAGGAGTTTTGGCTGCCCCGTTCCAATCCAGCACCCTCTTAACACATTCCAAAAAGCAGTGGAGCTGGCTGAGCCCTGGCTTTCGAGGCCATCCACGGAGTGAACCAGTGAATGCAAGGTGTCTCCACCAGCCTCCCTCTCTATAACTCTGCCTTTCGAATAAACTGCTAAATAAATCCTTTAAAACAAGAAAATCTTCACAGAAGAGTTTACAGAAAAATTTTCTCAGAAAGACAGACTAAGAACATTCTAGGACCATGACTTACACACTACAAGAAAAATCACACTAGAATTTTTTAAGAGGTTGTTTCAGTGGATCTGTCAATAATACTGTATCTTCCATATGGGTTTCTTTTAATTTTACACGTTTTGATAGTTTTCTTAAAAATCAAGTCAACTCTGCAATAAACTTAAAATTATCCTTTTAACTTGGGGTCGGCATGATTGCTTAATTGGTCAATCCTCTGCCTGTAAGTACTGGCATCACATATGGGTGCAGGTTTGTGTCCCAGAGGCTCCATTACCTATCCAGCTCCCTGCTTATAGTCTGGGAAAGCAGCAGAGGATGGTCCAAGCCTTGGAACCTTTAACCCACACGAGGGATCCCGGAGGAAGATCCTAGCTTCTGATCAGCTCAGGCGCAGGGTCCCAAGGCTTTGGACCGTCCTCTTCTGCTTCCCCAGGCCACAAACAGGGAGCTGGAACAAAAGTGGAGCAGCTGGAACATACTAGTGCCTGTATGGGATCCTGGCACTTGCAAGAGGAGGATTAGCCAAATAAGCCATCACACTGACCCAGATATAATTTAAGAATACTGCCAATGTTATGTAGACAACCATTTAAAATTTTACTTAACAATATCCTATTCTAGAGAGCTCAAATTTCTTAACATATATTCTTATCATCTGCCAACATTAAATTAAACCACTTTGAGTTTTCCCATCTTATACTGTAAGATGGAATGAAAATCCTGTAATCTGAAGTATTAAGCAAAACTCACTTTCATATTAAAATCAACCATAACTGCACCACTCCAAAACTAAACAAAATCACATGTGATGCTTTTTTACAAAGCAATGAAAGTCTAACTCAGCACCAGTATAGGGTTAGACCAAAACTATAAATTTCTAATCTTGGTTTGAGTACTGCCAATTTACCAAAATCAGCTCTTTTAATACCATTTTACAGAAAGATAAATATTTATCATCTGAATGCACTCGAGGGGAATCTGAACATTCACAAGGGAGCTTACAGCAACTTGGCAATACACAGTAACAACAAATATACCTGTTATTTTATACATCAATAATATGTTTCTAACTACCTTTTTCCAGTCTTCAGACGGAATATAGTCTTCATCTTCTTCAGATTCTTCTTCTATTTCACTATCTAAAATAAATAGGACAGGAATATCATAAAATCAGTGCTTGTTCTGCCTACACACACACCTACACACACACACACACACACACACTATTATATGTATATTTTGTTATGTCTACCACTAAATGTTGTTATATGACAAAAGGTATCTGGAGTTAGATCAAGATACACTTAATTAAGCGTCAATACTTTATGTTATACAAATAAAAAGAAAAAAAACCTTTAAACTAGAAAAATACATGTGGTTGGTACAGTGGTTAATGCACTGCTTGGGACATCACATCTCAGTTTGGATTCAAGTCGCAGTTCCTCAGTTTCCCATTCAGTTCTCTGCTAATACACCCTTAAGATTCAGCACATGACGGCCCAAGTACAGGGGACCCTGTCATTCATGCAGGACTTCCACCCTTCCTGTCACAAGCATTTGGGGGGAGTGAACCACAGGATAGAGCATATCTGCCTGTCAGCCTTTAACATAAAAGAAAATCTAACAAACACAAAAAAAATTAGGAAAGAAAATGTATAAACTTTTTAGGATGATAGAATTACTACCAAATAACTTTCTTTAAAAAAAGGGGAGGGCCTGGCGCAGTGGTGCAGTGCTTAAGGTCCTCGCCTTGCACGCCCGGGATCCCATATGGGCGCCGGTTCTAATCCTGGCGGCCCTGCTTCCCTTCCAGCTCCCTGCCTGTGGCCCAGGAAAGCAGTCGAGGACAGCCCAAAGCTTTGGGACCCTGCACCCAAGTGGGAGACCCGGAAGAGACTCCTGGCTTCGGATCGGCATAGCATTGGCTGTTGCGCTCACTTGGGGAGTGAATCATCGGACGGAAGATCTTCCTCTCTGTCTCTCCTCTCTGTATATCCGCCTTTCCAATAAAAAATAATAAAAATAAATCTTTAAAAAAAAAAAAAACTTAAGGGGAGAAGTTGATCTAAAGCCAATATCATGTTTTTAACCTTCACCTCTCAAAGCTTATTAACAGGATAAATTATATTTCAATTTCTTTATAGCAAATTAGGGCTTGGAGAAAACCTCATTTCCAAACAGTACTCTGAAAATACTGGAAATTTTGCAGTACTGCTTTAAGAGGGAAAAAAAAGAGAGAGAGGACATAAATCCAAGGACCTTCATTCTTCCTAACCTTCATTTTATCAGGGCAAGCAGAGTTGTTGTTTACTTATATTCTGGAATAAGAACAAATTTACTTGTAAAAAGATGGAAACCTGAAAGCTATTAAGATTGTCAGTATTTTCTCAAAGCTAAAATTGGTGGCTCAAGTTAAAAATGACATTATGCATAGACAATTTTATGGAAAAGCTAATATAAATGGCATATGTGTAAATATGTACATGACACATTGTATAATATAGATATTGTATGTATGTCTAGCTTCCACACATATACATAAATACATCACAAGTGCAATACTAAATTAGGAGTATAAAACAGTGTTTCAAGAGGCACAGTAGTCACCTGGCATCTACTTCAAAAAAATTATTTATTCAAGAGGAAAAAGTAGAGGTTTTTATCTGCTGGATCACTTGTCAAATGCTCTAACAGCTACAGGGCTGAGGCCAAAAATCAGGAATTTAAACCAGGTCTCCCGAACAGGAACACAAGTACTGGAGACATTACTACTGCCCACCAGGTCCCACATTTAGCAAAGAGCTGCCTAAGCTGGGGACTGAACCCAAGCACTCCAATGCGGGATTGAGCATCCTACGGAGTAGCTTAACCAGCAGCCCAAACCTCCACCTCCAAATTACAATTTAGAGCAAACTTGGCAAGGGACTTGCTTCTTCTCTAACTAAAGAGAAAAATACTAGCACAACTGCTCCAAACTTAAAATTAACACATTTCAATAACTAATCTCTCTTTGTACTAACACTAATACTGTTCAATTGGATAAAATATTTGATCAAAACTCCCATTTATTATACAAAAATTTTTATTAGTGGTACTACATTACCGTCAATATTTCGTTACAAATCATTCATACAAATAATAGCCATATTTACAATCAGCTATTACTTTACATTTCATAAAAGGTTATTGTTTTCAAGATTTTGTTTCAAGTATAGGAAATTAGATAATAAGTGTAATTATTAATACGGCTGGCTACCTAGTTCTTATTAAAGAGTTTCTAGGTTAACAATTCATGCTTATGATAGTTACAGGGTTAGCAGGTGAAATGTGCAAACATTTAATATATGTGACTACTGGGTATTTCTGAACAGATGCTAAACTATAAGAAATCAGGGCAATTCTTACTATGTATATGAGTTTCTTCCTCAAGAATCAACCTCTTCTTTATACAAAAGACACCGATTAGAGAAATGCTTATGAATGTATTACTGTACAGTGCTCACAATGTTTGGGGCAATAATGAATCGCAGTTATGATGGTGGTCCAACAACTATTTCATCTCATGAGGTCGTAGAAACACTAATTCATACATTACAATGTTCCCATAAGGTGTTTTAAGTAATTGTAATTTAAGTAATACATAAAATAGTAAAATCATATCAAAACTAAGCAAACAACAATACTTACTTGTATCAAAATATTTACACCGACGTGGGCGGATGGTTTCCTGAGCATCCTGCGACGCAGCAGGCTGTGATGGGTCATCATTGGAAGACTGAGTCTCATCCTCCTGACCAGACGAATCCTTCACAGTCTCTTCCTACGGAATAGCACATTTATTCAGGATACAGAGAAAACTGTTACAAAGTGCTACAGTATTCAGATTTCCTTTAAATATCTAAAACACCAGAAATGGATTCATTCAGTGTAGCATCATGCTATGGGCTGGTTCCTAAAACATGAAAAAGGTTATTGGAGGTGAATCTAAATAGTGTGTAGATTAGATAACAGTACAGTATAGTGTGGACTTCTAAACCTTGATAAATAAACCAAGGTTACACAAGATGCTAGCACTAGGAAAAGATAAGTGGGGCGAAGTATTAACAAAAACTTTGTACACCTGAAATTATTTCAAAATGAAGAAAAATGAACATGGAAGTGTCAATTACAAAAGCATTTAATCTTTTAAAAAGTTGGTATAAACCATCTGGAAGAGACCCCCAAATCTGAGAAGACAGAGACCACACCATCACCTGTACTGGGAGATTTCCAATCGTTAGGATATATTTCTAAGATACCTTATTTTTTTTTGACAATTAAATGTAACACTTTCAAAGAACAAGTAATGATTGTGGAAGTAATCAAAATGAATATATTAAGAAATCGTAACTTGAACAAGAATAGCAGCATGTTCTAAAGCATACATTAGCCCCACTTTCTGTAGTTTAGTACCTCAAGTCAACCACAACCTAAAAATGCTAATATTTGTCATGACTCTTTCAACAGACTATTCCACATAAGTTTCTATTAAATTATACTGCAATAACTTTTTATTTCATTATAGTTGTTGATCTCTTCCCATGTTCAATTTATACAATAGGCTTTACCATAGTATGCATGAAGATATTTCAAAAAGTTCATCAAAAATATAACTAAAACTAAATTTATCTTAAATCATTTTCTTAAATCCTTGTATACTTTATTTCAATAAGCACTTTCCACTAACTTTTTTTTAAGATTTATTTGGTATACAGAGGAGGAGAGACAGAGAGGAAGATCTTCCCTCTGATGATTCACTCCCCAAGTGACCACAACGGCTGGAGCTGAGCCAAGCCAAAGCCAGGAGCCAGAATCTCTTCCAGGTCTCCTGTGTGGGTGCAGGGTCCCAAGGCTTTGGGCCGTCCTTGACTGCTTTCCCAGGCCACAAGCAGGGAGCTGGATGGGAAGCGGGGCTGCAGGGATTAGAACCGGAGACAATATGGGATCCTGGAGCTTTAAAGGTGAGGACTTAAACCACTATGCTATTGCACCAGGCCCTTTACTAACTTTTTAAAATGGCCTTATAGCTGCAAGAATAAACACAGCACATTTAGTGTTAAATACTAGTATCTGTGGTTCCAGATATGTAGTGAGGGTCTTGGAGCCAAAATCTAGACCTAAAAGTATCTGCCATATATATATGCATATAACTTTACTTTATTTTCCCCGCTACAGCCACTGTTGTCATCATTATCAGCATCTTCATCATCTTCCCCTTCTTCTTCCTCTTCTTCTTCCTCTTCATCTTCTTCAGGTAAACGAACAGTACTGTCATAACCATAAAGGCTGAGAAGTTCATGAATTGGCATGTCGCCTTCCTAAAGATGAAAATAAAAGTGCATTTTTAAGTCAATTATTTCATATTACCAAGTTGTAATTCACAAAAATATATTCATTCTACACATTTAGAACTATGGCAAGAATGCTCAAATCAGAAAATAAAAATTTTTGAAACTTGGGAACTTCCCAATACTGTATTGCAGTGCCTAGGTTAAAGCCCCAGTTCTGCCTCTGACATGAGTTTCCTGGAAATACAAGTCCCGGGAGGCAGCAAACAATGGCAAATAATGGGATTCTTGCTACCCATGTGGGGTACTCAGGATAATTCCCCAGCACTCAGAATTGGTCTAGGCCAGTTCCAACAGTTGGGGCCTTCTTTGAGGGAACCAGTGGATATATAACAGGTTTTTTGCCCTCTCCATCTCTCTGCCTTTCAAGTAAATATAATCTAAAATTTATTTTGTTTTACAACCAATATATGTACATGGACAGTTACACGTTGATAATTAAGAATGCCACTCTTACTTAAGCAGAAAGTATAATTATAAAACAGACTATAAACTAAGTTAACAAGCCCATGGAGATGATGCTTGCAACCCAGCTCATACAAATTAAAAGAAAAATTCAGGTGATATCCAGAAATGATACTGAGTTATAACAACAAAACTTTTCCCACCATGGCTATTTCCCATTTAAAATCACTTCATGTGATCTTTATCATCTGTCTTACAGAACAGTTATATCCTCCATGTCACACATGACGAAACAGGCTGAGAGATAAAGCAATTTTTTTAAGTTACACAAGTTATTAGTAGTTGAGTCAGTTTAAACAATCGAACTCCTACACTGTCATCAATTTACCACAGTGCTTCTCAGCCAGGAATCTCTTCCAACCTCTCCAAAATACATACTGCCTACATATGAAATAAATACCTATATGTAGTACAAAGAAATCAGGTTTCTGAAGAACGTACTCATCCTATCATAATCAATTCATGCGAAGTTCCAGGGAAGTGCCTTAGAATTTTTTATACAAACAAAATTCAACCAACATCATCTGTACATATTATATATATGCACACATTACACACCACAAATAAACCCATGCTCTGAGGAAAAATGTTGGTAAATTTAGGACTTGAAAGTACCATAATCATGAACTAAGACATAATTTCTCCAGCATTCTGTGCCTTATCAAGGACAGAAATCAGTCTAGTCCATGTGTTAAATAAATCATTAAAATGGAGACGAGCACAATAGTTGCAAAATATAATTTGATGGCCCTATCATTTAGATCGTACTAGAAATACTCCCATGATTATAACTTGGAAAATGTCCTTATAAGAAGAAAATGCCACTCAAAACATTACAAACAGATATTCTAGTATTATATCAGTAAATCTGGGCCTGGCACAAAAATTCAGTGCATACATTATCACCTGCAAGTGCCGGGTTTCTATACGAGCACCAGTTCATGTCCTAGCTGCTTCACATCCAATTCAGCTCCCTGTCTATGGCCTGCAAAAAGCAGTAGAAGGCGTCCCAAAGTCTTGCGACCCTGCACCCACTTGAGAGACCTGGAAGAAGCTCCAAGCTTCAGACTGGTTCAGCTCCAGCCACTGTGCCCTTTGGGGAGTGAAGCATCAATCGAAGATAGTTCTCTCTGTTTTTCTTTCTTTCAATAAATCTGATCTGCTTTTCCAATTAAAAAAAAAATCTTAAAAAAAAAAAAAAACTTACAAATCTGTTTCTGAAAAATAAATACATCTGAAAGCCCTAATGATCTGTATAGCAACAATCCAAAGAGCAGCATCAGGGCATATTTAATTGACAGCTCTTATATTTGGATCTCAAAATAAGCCAACACTAAATCAGGTCGTCAAGAATCTATGCATCGCACTAAATTAGAAACTGTCCATATTTAAGTACACAAATTCAGACAGGAAGAGTATTAAAATGATACAGAAAATAGCAAGTTTATACTCACAGCAGCAAATGGCTGTCTAGTATCTATCTTCTATGTGCTGAACTTTCATATGTGCTTTGGTTTCACTGACTTATTCTTTCATAACAGCAAAAGCAGTCAGAACATTATAGTCTTATTAGATCTCTGGAAGTACCAAACCACTGCAACTTTTGTGTTCAATTAAGGAAACCAAACAGAAAATACATATTTTAAAAGACGTTCTACAATGTACCTAATTCCAGCCCAGATTAAATTTCCTTAAGCTCATCCTGTACCTCAAATTAGAAGCAAGTTTAACAAGTCAAGACACATTCATGAATATGGGCCATTCCAGAAAAAACACTCGAGCATTAACAGCTTGCTGCTCATGTTTACAGGCCTTAAAAATGTAGGAAGAGTTAGTTCTGCATTTATTCCATCCTCAAAACTATCTTATTATGTGTTGTTATAACCTTTAGTTTTTTTTTTCCAATTGAGCTGACATCTTGAGATCATACTACTCAATAAATGGGACTGCCCTACATTGACAGGTCATCTTCTGGCTAGACCAAAGCAAGTACACACCAATTACATAAATGTCCTCAGTTTCTCCACTGTTAATGTCTAGCTAATTCAAGGGCATTAGAACACGCAGAACAGCCAATCTCATCTTGTTTGTAAGATCTACATTAAACATAGTTATTTTAAAAACTCAAAAAAAAAAAAAGAATTATCTTGGGTTTTTTTAAATACATATACAAATATATATATATTTTTTTTATATATTATTTATATTATTATTTGAAGGGAGATCTTCTATCTACCCATTCATCTCCACACCAAAAGGGTACAATGGCCTGCCTTGTGTCAAGTCAAAGATAGGAGTCTGAAATGCCACCCAGGTTTTGCACATGGATGCAGAGGCTTACATACTACGGTCATCTTTCCACTGCTTCCCAAGTGCATCAGCAGGGAGCTGGACTGTAAGCACAGCAGCTGGGACTTGAACTGAAACTCCAGTACAGGCTGCCAGGATCTGGTGTCAGCCGGGGGGCTTACTGAAACAAGGTACTAAAACTTACCTCTCAGTTTCTGATCTAACAAGACTCAGATGTAGCCTAAACATTGCATTTTTTTTAACAGTACAAAGTGATGCTAATGCTTTTACACAGCCACTCAGAGAACCACCAGTCTCAAAGACATAGGTTAAGATTTTTATTAATCAGTGTTTCCCAGTGGAAAGTAATAAAGCTTCAAAATTATTTTAATAAGGCTTATCACTAATGACACCACCAGCTTAGGCATTTGTCAAAAACAGTAGAAGCCAGACTGACTACAGGCAAAGGCTTTTTTTTTAACCACTATCACAACATCTGATATTCACGGTTAAATCAAAAATTTTTCCCTGTTGAAGCACAGATCAGAAAAGTGTGACTCACTTTATAAAAATTCCCTTCTCAAAGAAAAATTCAGCAACACCTCCAATACTACCAACAGTGTCAAAAGCAACCGAGTAACAAAGTGCATTTGGAGAACATTAATTAAAAGAAACAGTAACAGAATTGGCAAAGAAAATCCATTCAAGTGAGAGAAAATGACTTATTATAGTAACAATACTACTACTTATTACAGTAGCAATAACCAAATCACACTGATTATAGCTGTTGATGCTGCCTGTTTTAGCCCAAATGAAATATAATTACAGAAGTCCATTACTGAAAGATTACAAATTACTAAAACTTTGGTTTTTTTTAAATCTAATTTCTCTATTACCTAGTTTCCATGGAGATATGTTATGTTCTACTTTATACTCAATTTGAAAGCAGCTACTGAGCAGCTTCTGGGACTATGCAAGAGCTCAGGGAAAATTATATACACAAGAAAAATAAATGCTTAATGTAAACTCATACAGAAATTTACTTTTTTGCCATAAGCAGGGCGCTAGATCAGAAGTGGAGCATGGGTCACAAACCATCATCCCTATGTGATGCTAATGCTATAGGTGGAGGCTTAGCCCACTATGCCACACTGCCAGACTCAGAATGATGTGTCTTAATTAGGTGAAAGCCTGGTTCCACACATTCGTTAGAAAGAGGAGTACTGCACTTTTAGTCAGCTTACAATAAATTCTTATCAGTCGAAGTCATCTTCGAGGTGAATTACATTATGTGGAAACAATATACTCTCCTATCCCATCAAAGAACCACTTGATTAATACTAAAAACAAGTAGTACGTAGCAGTATTCTGCTTTTGTTTAGGTATGATCTTCTTTAACTGCCATCAATTATTATGAAGATATTAAGCAGAGGCACAGCAAGCTAATCCTCTACCTGCAGTGCTGGCATCCAATACTATTGCCAGAGCATGTCCCAGCTGCTTTGCTCCTCTCCAGCTCTCTGCTGGTGTTGCTGTACCCAGTGGGAGATCCAAAGGAAGCTCCTGGCTCCCAATTTTGGACCAGTCCAGCTATGATTGTGATGGCCATCAAGGGAGTGAACTAGCTGATGAAGATGTTTCTCCCTCACCCTTGCCATAATTTTGACTTGTCAAAAAATCACCCCAAGTATACAGGTCAGAGCTTCGTAGTAGTAAGAAAAATTATCTTAGTAGATGCACAAAGTTGACATTTTGGAGGAAAAGCTGGGCTACAACAAAAAATCAATTTTCTTGAGAAGTTTTGTTTCAAATTCAGGCAACATCTTCTGCATGCCTACTTTACAATAACTGAAGTTTTCAAATTTTGCAAGCATAAACAACTACTAAGTAAAGATCATTCGTTACAATCTGTCCCAACCTATTCCTAATGTTTTCTACTTCTGTACTCATCTTTCTTTAGATATCCTTTCAAAGACTTTTTTTTTAAGCAGTAAATATTAGGATCTGAGAGCACCGAATGTACAACATTATCTGAAAAAGGAAGCCAATCCAGATGGAGATATGGAAAAATGTATTTTAGTGGCACCTGAGTCCCTGATGCTTGGGATATACCCTTACGTTTAAACATATTCCAGGAGAATTTATTTTGACTAGGTAATTCAAGATGGATTTCTGTTGTTACACATGCAAATTCCGATGATTTAACAATAAAGATGTCCTGTAAAACAAATGTTATTTCCTTCAAAACCAAGGTATGAAAAAAACTCAGCCAACAGTATGTATCATACAAGGGCCTGTTAGTCACCGCTCAGAGAATCTCTCATTAGCTCATATTAATCGAAGTCTGCACTCTACCAGATATCAAGAACCCTTCAAGTTACACTGCAACATCACAACAAAGTAACAGCATTTTATTGAATTCATACAAGCATTAAAGAAGAGCAAAGTGAAATTAAGAGTCAAGTATAAATTTCCAGTTTTGAGTTTCACATTATCATTGAGGTTTTATGAATGATATGAGTTTTGATTTAGGGCTTATCATGTGCCAGGCATTGTAAAAGTGCTTTATATATATTATTTTTGTAATTAGTTACCTAACCTTTTATTAAACTTTAGTTATCCAAGGTTAAACCTGGTTAAGGAGTAAAGCCAGACCACAGACTTTGGGCTGTTTGAAATCACTTTATGCTGCCTCTTCACTGAAAAAGGAACTTCAAAGGTTATTAGAAAAATGGAATTAAAAGCTTATTTGGAAATGGGTATTTAGCCAGAGGTTAGAAGCCCACACCCTTTATGATACTATCAGAGTTGAGCCCAGCTTTTTTCCCGATTCTAGCTTCCTGCTGAGGCACACAGGCAGGCTTCAGTGAAGGTTCAGGTAACTGAGTTTCTAACTCGGTTCCTTGGGAGATCCAGCCTGCAACCTGGGCTCTGATCTTCGGCTCCCGCTGCTGCGGGCATTCGGGCAGAGACAGTGGACAGAAACTCCCACTGTCTCTCTCTCTCCCCCTTTCTGAGTAACAAATGTAAATATATTTTTTAATAAAGTCTATTTTGGTGTAAAAACCCAGTTTCTTTATATTGTGCTTTTTGATAACCCCTAATATACCTGGATTTCAAAAACTTTTTTTTTCAAAGGTTACTTTTTAATTCCATTTATTTAAAGGCAGAGTTTTTATTTAAAGAGGAGTAGAACAATAAAGAGAGATAAAAGAGATGAGAGAGCTCTCACTCTTCCATCTGCTGGTTCATTCCCCAAAAGGCAAACATGACCTTGACTGGCTCTGGGTGAAGAAAGGATCCTGAACTCTATCCTGTTCTCCCACATGGGTGGCAACAGTGACGCACTTAGGCCATTTTAACACTATTTTTCCAGAGCACTAAAATGGAGCTGGATTAGAAGCCAAGCACACAGGAATTGAATGGGTGTTCATATCGGATAGCAGCAGCAACTTCACCTTTAACCTGGGCCACGCCATGGTGGCCACTTCTATAAACTTTTTGAAGTTCCCTCTTATATGTATATAAACTGCCATCTTTGGACATTGACTTAAGGTTAAGTGTGTAACATCTGATGTAACATGACATAAAACATGCTAAACATAGGCTATAAGGAATAAGGACAATGGACAAATTTCCTTATTGTACTAAAAGAAATTAAGTTGTGTAAGCACTATCACTAAAAGGTTAATCATGTTGCCATAAGCTAAAGAGAAACTAGCAACAGGTAGAAAAAATGAAAAACTCAAATATTATACCTGAAATTCAATCTGTACTAAAAGGCAAGTGACAAACCTATCGGTGATAGGTAACTATTTGAAGGTGAAATTTTGGGATATCTTCATAAATTCTACTTTCGATCAAGATCCGTGATGTTTCACCTAATGTAGAGTTTTTTAATACACTTTGTTACAAATTTCAAATATTCCACCCGTAACGAGATCAACTATTTCAATTCAGATAATATATTACGCAAGTCTCCCATAAAAACATCAAGTTAGAATTTCAAATATTTCCTCTTTTCACCAAATTGTAACCACTTCATCTTCTACCTCTATTTAACATTATTTACCCTTGCAAGATCCTCTATTTCAGAACTGAAGTTTGTTTCTCCTTCCATCATTTCTTCCTCTTCTAATGTTCGTTCATCATCAAAATCATGTACCAGCATGTCAGCTGATGGATCAAATTCATGGTCATCTGATGTTGCTGAACCTCCTGGTAAAGAATATTTTAAAAAAAATTTTGGTAAACTAAATTAAATGTCTTATTAAATATTACCGTATATGCTTTACTTATTTGAAGCTGGATATTAATCACAAGCAGGAAACAAATAATATTTATTGATTTTTTTTAAAATCCTTGCCCTTATTCATCACTGCCAATAGATGAAGCAAAACACTACTTAGGATTTATTTTTGCCTCTCTCATTCTTATACACTCAGAAATGCAAAAATGAGACAGCAAAACCACGGGACAGTTTATAGCTTTAAGGTGTGCTGCAGTCCTCTATACATGACGGGTAAGGTATAAATAATGATCATATTAAGTAAGAATGGACTTTTGAGGAAAAAAAAAATCCTGAATTTCCAAACATTTGTTGACTCCTAAATTATGAACTCCTGTGATCCCTAAGGAAAATAAGAGTCATGTGAAATTTATAGTCACTTGTACACTGTCGTGAGTCACAGCACAACATTCTTCTCCAGTGATGGACTACACATACGACAGTGGCTGTGTCATCCAGGAGCTCAGGTTTTATTTAAGTATTTTCTCTGATGCTTATACAACAAAATAACTTAGCAATTCATTCATTTCTCAAACCATGTTCCTGTCAACAAGTGCTGCATTACTACACTGAGGACCTTCAAAAAGTTCATGGAAAATAGTTTTAAAAAATGAATCATGTATTTCCAGCTTTTAAGCATTAAAAATAAATCGATCTTTTGATTCCATCTTTCCATGAACCTTCTGAAGAACCTTTGTACAAAATAGTGAAAATGGAGACGCACTCAAATTGCATCCCTCTACCATGGGTATCTGTTTTTAGTTGTCACGTTAATTCATTCAAAACAGGATAAAAGCAAACTTTAAAACTACATACTGAATTCTTATTGAAAGCATTAAAAATAAACTAGTAGGTAACTGATGTGCAAGCTACTCTAATCTACTTTCAGCCTGGTGGTCGCGGATTACCGTTTTGATAATTGAGCAGATTGCCAAGGCTGGGCATACTAATGCATAAAATGTTCTCTGTTTTGACAAACACTAAATCTAGCTGCAATTTTGTAAAGGCATTATTTACTAATAAGCAATGAGTTACTTAACATTAAAACATTAGCTAGAAATTTTAAATTTTAACTTTTGTTTAAGTTACATTAAGAGATGAACTTCTATCTTTGATTTTACTGAAGAGAATCAGTCAATAAAACAAAGAGGTTAAAATAGGCTGACTTTCTAAAAACTAGATTAATAGAGATGACAGTGTTCAAGACACACTTTTCTTTAGTCACTTTCAATAATTTTCTGGGTAAAACCACATTATGAGTACTTATTCTGTTCCAGACAGTATGCTTAAGCCCGTTACAAACATCTCAATCTTCAAATAAACCTATGAATACAGCTTCACTTTATTTAAAGAAAAAAGGTTAAAGGCTGAATGAGCTGAAGTAACATGTCTTAAACTCACACACAAAAAAGTATGTAGCAAAGATAGAATTTGAATGTTAAGTCTGTTAGTTCCAAATTCCAGTTCCTATGCTTTCACTGCACTGCAAGCTTCCTGTAGGTCTCTGTGAGCATCCTACCTCAGAGTATCTCAGCAGTTTATGTGAACTGCGACTGGCAAAGCACTTAATAGTCATTGTGCTCTTTGAGGAATATACATACACAAATGAATTTTACATTAAATTTTAAATACAAAATATAACATAACTACCTACCAAATCACATGTAATCTTCCATTATAGTGAATATAAGTTCTTAATAATTATCAAAATTAAAGAATGGTTTACAAAATACTTACAAATATATAAGCATATCACTTTTATTTTTCCTGTAACTAAAAAAGCAACCTAATACAACTTTAGCGGAGCACTGCAGTACTACTTGGGGATCTGAACACAAGGCATTGTGTAGGCTCACAATTTGAGAACCAGTAAGTTGGCTATCACTTTTTGCAATTGCTAACTGCTTCTTTTTGAATTTTCAATGGAAATTTCTGAAAATTTCCAGTTTGTTCAGGAATCTTCTGGGACTTTCAGTAGTCTGTAACTGTGTATTCCTACAGAAGACACTCTATATGTTTTCTTCCCCCTTTCAGCAGAAAACCATTAAAAAAAAAAAAAACACCTTTTATCTACTACTAATTATCCTTTATCAGCTACCTTAACAATTCCAAGGGTTTATTGGTACGCAGCATCAAATCATGAGTGTTATAGATGCCGTTTTTAAGATCTCCACAATATTATGTACAAAGCCAATTATATTTAATGCTAGCCACTCTATAACCCCACTATTTGAAACAATAAACATAAAGAACGTGTTTTTTTGTTCTCATTATAATTCCTTCCCCTGACAAAAAAATGGTACGTCTCTCTGTAATCATTCAAAAATTTTGCCATGCCTTAATTTGGTCTCTGCTTATTCTGACCGTAATTTTTTCTTTAGGCCCAACTAACCATTCTATTCCTTTACAATAACTGTTAGGTCCATTGTTACACTTCTAAGGAACAAAAATAAAATCCTAACAACAAATTATTACAAATATAGTATTTTATATATCTTGCTTCAAATACTTGCCTCACATTACTAAAAGGTCTATCTTTTCAAACATTCAAAGAAATTCATTTTATAATACCAGCTACACTCATTTAATCTTCCTCTGCTTAATCTACACTCTAAAGGTTACTACTTACAGATATAAAGGTCTTGTATTATGTGTCCACTACTACACTTTACGTTGGCAGGACCAAAGACAAATTATTTGGCATGGTCATGTGACTACTATTTCTACCACTGGTTCCAAAGTACAGATGCTACAAAGGGCACAGCCTTTTACCAGTTATATAAGCCATTTCACGGAAAGCCTCAACTGTTTCATTTTCTTCACCAACTTTTACAGCTGCCTACACTCAGCATTACTTGTAAGAACAAGTCCTTGAGCAAAAGCCTGATATTATAAATTCTAACTCAGGAGATTTTGCTCAGTCTGAAAACGAAGCATAAACATACAACCTATATTGTATAAATATTCAACATGCAGAAGCAATGGTAAACATATCTGTTACTTCAAACTGCACTATTTTTGTAGTTCCTAGGCTGATTCAAATGCAATCAAAACTGAAAATGTTCTTTAATAAAAGTATTACTTTTGAGGTACTTATTTGTATATATTTATGCATCAGCTGATGAATGCCTCAGAAACTCATTGGAAAAAACTGCAATTCAGCCCATCTGCACTATCACAACACAACAAAAACAACAATTTTTTTTCCCCAAAGAAAATGATTTCACTGTTTGAAAGGAAAATACTATGAAACAATTCCATCCTAATTGGCATGGTCCTGAAAAAGCTGTAATGATCAGATTACTTCCAACCTCAGATTACTTCCAGCCTCAACCACTGGGGCATACTTATAAACCAGGAAGGTGAAAAAAATACTGAGTTTCAAAAATGTCACAAAGCATAACATACTTTAATCTTAACCATATTAAAAAGACTTTAGTTAGCTCTGAAATACACAAAAAATTAACTATCAGGTCTGGCGCAAGAGCCTATTGGTTAAATCCTCGCCTTGTAAACACCGGGATCCCATATGGACGCCTGTTCTAATCCTGGCAACCCCACTTCCCATCCAGCTCCCTGCTTGTGACATGGGAAAGCCGTCAAGGACAGTTCAAAGCCTTGAGACCCTGTACCTGCGTGGGAGAGCAGGAAGAGGTTCGAGGCTCTAGGCTCTTGCTTTGAATCAGCACAGCTCTGACCATTGTACCCGCTTGGAGAGTGAATCAACGGATGGAAGAATTTCCTCTCTGTATAGGTGACTTCCCAATAAAAATAAGTAAAATCTTTCTTTAAAAATTTTTTGAAAAAAGTAATTATAAATCCAGCACTAGTCATCTAAAAAAGATAGGGTGGCGATTTTGTTCAACCCCCAGAGTACAAAATGATTTGTGTTATGAATAGGATTCTGAACCTTATAAAAAGATTCATACGGGCCCGGCCCGGTGGCGTAAGTGGTTAAGGTCCTCGCCTTGCATGCCCGGGATCCCATATGGGCGCCGGTTCTATCCCGGTGGCCCTGCTTCCCTTCCAGCTCCCTGCCTGTGGCCCGGGAAAGCAGTCGAGGACAGCCCACGGCTTTGGGACCCAGAGGCTCCTGGCTTCAGACCGGCATAGCATCGGCCGTTGTGCTCACTTGGGGAGTGAATCATCGGACGGAAGACCTTCCTCTCTGTCTCTCCTCTCTGTATATCCGCCTTTCCAATAAAAAAATAATAAAAATAAATCTTAAAAAAAATTCATACTATATCGAACACTTTTTTCCCTAAAACTTAACACAGAGAGGCAATGATTCAATGATTTGGTTAAGTTCAGTGATGCAAAAAACACAATACCTAAATATCCAACATACAAAGCATATTTTTGAACAGAACTTTAGTATGCCTCAATGGACTCACTTTTCAACTTGCCATAATGGGCTGTTTCTAAACCTGTATACTTCATGCAGACAGCTCTACTTCTGCTGGTAAAATCTGGAAACGTAGGCAAAAAGACCTAGTACCTGACTCTTTTCACTGCCACACAACCCCAACTAATTACTGCAATGTAAAACATGCCATTTTCAGCGCTGTCAATGATGGACTTTATCACAAAATCCTAAACCTCGATGTATACATAAGATTGTTTAACTTTTTAAATATCATTGGAGTGGTCAAACAAAAATGCTGTGGCCCAGATTAATCCAGAAATCACTAGTCTGCAGTATAAATCACAGAAATATAACCGTTGACTGAACCTGCCCATATCTGAGAATAACTTCAATCATTTATCAAGATCATTATTCATTAGTTGAGTTTTTATTCTTCTCTCACTTACTAAATGAAACTTTTTCTCTCAAAAATGAAAACTTCATTTCCTAGACAAGCAGACATTACTAAGCTGACTGCTTTAAAAAAATCATATATATTTCAAACCAAGCAACAATTTTAGGACTGTAAAAAAAAAAATACATGACAATTCACAGAAAAAAAAATAAAAAGAACTCAGAAACAGTCACGACGGTGAACAGCCTCACCTGTACTTTCATGGGCAGTCAAACATTTCATCCATTTCTTTATCCCCAGAGAAAAGAAGCATTCAGAAGAAAAGCAAGTCAGATGAAAGTCTAATGCCTCTAGCCTTTATGCAACTAATGACAAATGTTAGCCAAATATATATACATATGTATATACATACATACACACACACACACACACAAACACACACACACATACATACATCTGTATTTAAATAAATAGAGAGAAATGCTTACCTGGACTTGAAGACTCAACAGATGGCTAATAAGGGGAGAAAAGAAGAAAAGTTAGCATTTTCGTATTGTGTATCTTCTTCACAAACAGTACAGGAATTAGCTAATGCTAACATAAGACCAAGCATTACATTGGAAGTTTTAGTGTCTGAACTGGGAAAGACAAACTCAAACTTCTACATAGCTTTCCCTTTCATCGCTTATAAACAGAAAAACTCAGGCACTTCTAAATTTAGAAGATAATATAAAATTAAGAAGCAAATTAAAATATTAAAGGCAAACAAGATGTCCTTAAAGAGGTGTGATTTTAGATCTTAAGAAAGAACTTTTCAAAATATTTTCTCCTAACAACTTACACAAAACTGCACATAATTGCAATTAAACCCTTCTGTGTATCAGAATGGAGGTGGAAACAATTTGAAGAAATCATGTCAACTAAAAACTAGGTTGTAAGAAAGCAGATGAAAAAAATCAGAATGTTACTTAAGCACAACACTAAATTAAGGTTAATCTTCAGGATAAGCAGCATATTTTTAACTACCATGAACAACCATCCAAGCCAAAGCCTATAGAGATGTTAGACAATACAATAGAAGCTTGTACAGATACCTGATTTCAATGTTTCCCCCACTACTGTGCCATTCTATTTGTCATAAATGCAGCCAAAAGCAACTGGAAAATTTAAAAACTAAATTGATACCAACCTATTTTATTGACTACCACTCTGACAATGTCTCATTCTGTTTTAACCTAATTCAGGGTTATAAACAAATCAGTCACAAGCACAAACACCTTAAGGACAAATTCAGTAACTGGAAAGATGTTTCAAATGACATTAGCCTTAGAAATAATATGTTGCCAGTTCATTCAAAGCTATCTATTTCATGCTTATTAGAAGACAGATATGATGGGAGGCCAAAGCACGAGCAAAGGGATTAAAGGATATTACAGTATTTTCTTTCTGAAGCAAGAACAAAACAGAAATGAGAAAAATGCCCAATTCTTTGAAAGCTAAGCATCCAGGTCAAATTCCAATGTAGTAAATTTCCATTTTCAAAATTGTCTGCTATGATATTACACAATGAAATATGTAATGTAATACAGTAAGAATGGCATTCTAGGTTTCACATGGTAATTAACATCAGGTTCTATCGAGACACTTTTTCAAAGGTCCTATCTTTTAATTCTTAACTAAGAATGATTCTGTCTTATAACATTGTGATTCTAATGAAACAGACAGCATCTAATGCTGTGTATTTCCAATGTGATATCTCTATCATTACTTAAGTTACTCTGTCAGAGCACAATCAATATATTACTTCTTTTTAATTAAAAGAAAGTAATGTAACCATTAGGTATTCCAGGTTGCTTAACATCTTTTGGGCACAGCTACTTACTGCAGGCTCAAAATGGATTTAAGCAGCATAGAAATTATTACATAGCAAATCAAGATTTCAAAATAATTAACTTACATTCCATGAAGTTACATTTTATTTCCCAAGTGTAAGCAAAACCTGTGCCCATGGTTACAGCAATGCTAATGACCAAATCTTTTTGTTTTGGTTTATGTTTTTTAAGACTTATTTTTTTTTTTTTGGAAAGGTAGATTTACTGAGAGACGGGGAGTCAGAAAGAATGATCCTTTGGCCTTGGGTCCATTCCCCAAGCAGCCCCAATGGTGAGAGCTGAACCAATCAGGAGCTAGGAACTTCTTCTGGGTCTCCCATGTAGGTACAGGGTCACAAGGCTTTGGGCCATCCTCTGCTGCTTTCCCAGGATACAAGCAGGGAGCTGGATGGGAAGTGGAGCACCCAGACACAAAAAGGTGCTCATATGGCATCCCAGTATGTGCAAGGCGAGAATTTAGCCACTAAGCTATGGCACTGGCCCCACTAAGCCATGGCACTGGCCCCTGCTAATGACTCGCTTCATCTGCCTCCAAATTCACCATCCACAGAAAGTAGCTTTACAATATTGTTTTTTTATTTCATTAGAAAATAAAAAGAAAAAAAAAATTTTTTTGAAAGATGAACAGAAAGGAGAGAAATCCTCCATCCACTAGTTCATTTCCCAAATGGCCAGGGGTAGGCCAGGCTGGAGCCCAAGAACAGGTGTTTTATCAGTCTCCCAACTTGGGTGCAGCAGCCCAAGCAGCTAGCTCAATTTTGCTGCTTTCCTAGCCCATCAACAGTAAGCTGGACTTGAAACGGAGCAGCCAGGACATGAACTAGCACTGATAGAAAATGCCAGCATTCCCAGCATTGGCCAAACTCATTAAACACAGGCACATTTTTCCTTTTTAATAAACTTTTAGAACAGATGCATGCCACCAAAAAAAAAAAAAAAAACAAAAAAAAACCCACCAGCATTTTTTTTTACAAATTAAGAGCTTAAAAGGCAGTTTTTTGAGTATTTAATTTTTTTCAAAACTCCAAAATTATCCCATTTAACTAACATTCTTCTAATTATATTTTAAAAAAACTTTTTGATTAAAAATAAGTGAGTACTGGGTAAAAGGTATGCTTGTAAAAATGTCAGGAATTAGAAATAGTTGATATTGAATTGCATATGGCACCTATATGCATCAGTCTGCATGCCTCACGGGACTAAATGCCAATAAATATCATAATGATTTTCATTTTATTGGGAAACAATTACCACTGAAATGTTCTGGAAAAAAGCCTCAACTGCTTTCCATTCATTATGGTGTCAAATGTTTATAAAACTGGTAGCACTTCTGGGCCAGTGAAATGGCTTAACTGGCTAAAGCTGCAAACCCTGGCATGTAGCAAAGATGGTTCAAGTAACCGGGTCCTTATCATGCACGTTACTTCTGTGCTCAGGTCCAGGCCTGGTCACCATTTCAGATGTCTGGAGGCTAAAAGAGTAGACAGAAATTCTCACTCTCTGTCTCTTAAAAAAAAAAAAAAGAAAGAAAGAAATAAAATGAAGGAATCTACTGTCCTATTGTCTGACATACAGGGATGTTTCAAAGACTGAAAACTGAAAGTAGGGGGAAAGAAATGAAAATGTATATCTATAGATACACTCATAGATAAACACTATTTATGTTTTTGTGTTCCAAAATAAAATTAATTCTATCAGTAGGGATATAGCAACAAATCAAATTTTCTTGAAACCTAACTATACCCAATTAGTGAACTTCTGCAAAACTGACATTTGAAAGTGGTCCAAATTTTAAATATTACTTTGTCAAACTAGAATACAGAATTTAAGTTTAGCTATTACAACAGGAAAGGTTTCAAGGTACAATAAAGGCAATATTTAGGTATAAAATATAAACAGCAGCAGCAGCATTGGCTTATATGAAGGCAGTGCTTCTCATTTTCAAATGCATATAGTTACTGGATCACAGAACTGGCAACAGCATCTGCCCAACTCCCCCACCTTGTAGATCAGTAAACCCAGGGAGATAAAGTAATAAAGTGAAAGTACATCTCAGCTCAGAGCCTCTCACTCCTCAGGGTCCCTCTATTACTTTCTAGAAAAACAATGTAATTTTTTTCCCCTCTGTACTTCTCACCTCTTTTCCATTTTCTTTCTTTTCAAAATGGTTTTCATCTGTCCAAAGCAGGTTTAAAAAGTGAGTCCAAGTTACTTGTCATATTACAGGTTATCTATCTCTTTTGAAACTGATATCCTTCCAAGAAGATCAGCATATCTACTACTAATTACTACAGTAAACCAGAAAGGGAGAAAAAGAACTAAGAACAAAATAAAAAGTACTCATTTATAACAGTGGTTTCTCCTCTAAAAAGACACTACCTCAAACTTAAAGAGTTTAAGCAGGAAAGAAGGTTAAAATTTGGGATTAAAATGAAAAAGAAAAAAGAAAATGTATCCAAGAGGCCAGCATTGTGACACAGTGCATTAAACCACAACCTGCCCCATGGGCATCCTTTATCAGGGTGCTGGAGGACTGGCCACTCAGCTGCAGGTCCAGGCTCCTGTTAACGTGCCTGGGAAGACAAGATGGCCGAAGTATTCAGGTCTCCCCCACCCTTGTGGAAGACTCAGACAGATAAAGCTCCTGGCTCCTGACTGCAGCCTGCTCCAGATCAGGTTGCAGCAGCCATCTGGGCGTCAATCAGTGGACAGAAGGAAAGATCTCTGATTCTCCCTCTCTGCCTTCCCCATAACAAGAATAAATAAATAAATTCGCACTCATATAGCATTAGAAGAAATCTGAGTTGTTACAACAACTATGGAAATAAAAAATTTTGACATGAATACACCTAACAAAGTATAGCAACATACATGTACAGTTCACCACAATCCTGTCATGGCAAAAAGGTGAAAGAAAAAAGAAAAATCGCTCAAATGATTTAGAAATGGTATTTATTTCAAATAATGGAAGACTATGAATCAATTAAGAATGAGAAAGATATTAACATTTTAAGAAAAAACATAAAAAATTAGCAATAAAAATATATGATCAGGGAAAAAAATTAAGATAGAGTACATATAAAACATTTCCTTCAAACAGATACACAATATGTTAAGAGTTACCTCTAGGGAACAAGTCAGGGTGAGGTGACTTTTTTCTCCAATTGTTACTCCTTTCTGTACTGTCCGGATTTTTCTAAACATGCTCATACACATTTTCTTAAAAAGGGCCCAATGTGGTAACCTAGTGGCTAAAGTTCTTGCCTTGCTTGCAACTGGATCTCATATGGCTACTGCCCCACTTCCCATCCAGCTCCCTGCTGTGGCCTGGAAAAGCAGCAAAGGATGGCCCACAGCCTTGGAACCCTGCACCTGCGTGGAAGAAGCTCCTGGCTCCTGGCTTTGGATTGGCTCAGCTCCAGCCGTTGTGGCCACTTGGGGAGTGAAAACAGCAGACAGAAATTCTTTCTCTGTAAATCTGACTTCCCAGTAAAAATAAATATTTCTTAAATTAACTTATTGGGCACACTTTTATCTCAGATGGCAAACAACACTGCACAGAATTTATCAACAGATAAATTCTAGTCACTTTACAGCAAGTTAAATTCACCCATATATCTGTATCATCTAGTTGATAAAAGCTGTCAACAGTTCTAACATTCAATATCTCTTACGTGCTCAAATATTTTACATTTTTATAGAATACGATGTGAACTTTCTTATAGAAAAGAAATCTGTAATTTAGGACAGAGTGAAAGATTAACTAGAGAGTATCAACATTATTTTTACTTCCCCTTACTCCACATTAAGGTAGTAAAACCACAAAGTAATCAGGAGAGCCTTTTATTCTGTGCAATCCAAAAGCTAACTGTCAGAGCAATTTCTTCCCCTAAACGGCTGTAAACAGTGCTTGCGCCTACTGTAAGGCATATTCCCACAGCTAGGGCACTGGGGAGAGAAGCCAGGAAGGAGGGACCCGAAGCTATGGCGAAAGGTGAGGGGTACCGTCCAAGGGGCTTCCCATCACTCCCCCACTGCCCCCATTCAAGAGTGTCAGTTGGCCGTTACGCTTAGGAAAGCTAAGTATAAAAAAGTTAAGAATGCAATGGAGCTAAGATTAGCAAATTTATCAGAGTCACTGCTGCAATTTAGAGGCTACAAGGCATTACGGAAAATAGGCACTGAGAATTCAGAAGTCTTAATCATGTCACACACTAACTGTGCAACTTAAGAGGAATTACATAAACAGCTCACTTTCATTGTCCCTGCGATTTAAAAAAATTAATTTTTTCAGGATTAGTTCAATTTTCTTTGAGACCTATGTATTAAACTTTTATTGTGAACTGTTCAAAAATCAAAACACTACTAACTAAATGGGAAGGATATTTTTTCTAGCGCTGTAAGGGAAAAAAAAAAAACAATCTGAACTTGCAGCAAGCCTTGTGGGGGTCTACTTTAGATTCCACATCCTCAACTGCAACAGTCCGAGGCACTTCAAATCAGAAAATAAGTCAAAAAAAAGGACTTTCAAGGAGGACTGCTACTTGAGCCAATTAGTTCTCATAAAGATGTGTTTAAACATTAATGGTAATGTTTACTTTTCAATTATTTTGGGGAACCTGATTAGACTCACCAGAATTATTGTATCGTATTTTATTACTATACTTCTCCAACTACCTTTTCCACCTTTTTTTATACTTTTTAGTGTGACTCAATTTAAGCTTTTCATGGCTCTCACAGAAGGGTATTTTTGAGTTTTTGTATTAAAACCTTATTAATTCTGAAATATATAAAAATACTAAAAGAAGAAAACCTATTACCAGTGTAGAGAATTATTAAGAGCTTAAATTCACTGCAGTGAAACAAGATTTGCTTTGAGTCAAAGCATTCAATAATAACATTCAACACTTCCTATTTCCTTCAGGAACAAACTCCAGATACATTCAACAAATGCTAGGGAAGGAGTTTGTTTTAAGGGAATAAGTAGACTATTACTTTTAGAAATATTAAAAAAAAAATCTTTAAATGATTATTTTAAACTAATCATCTTAATTAGAAACCATTCTGTTGTTTTTCCTTGGACCAGAGACTGTGACCTGGAAAGGCAGGGCCTGCACGCTACTGTGACTGTTAAGATTAATTTTTCCTAGAGAATAATGTCCTTCACATGTTTACAAACTCTGAAATCAACACAAATTGTTCATTCCCCAATGTCCCTATACCACATTCCTTATAAGACCCAAAGGACCAACTATTTCTTCCTTATTTTTCCTCTGAAAATTCTGACTACTCTGTAATTTTTTTCTCTTAAGTGGGATTAGATAACCTTCTTTTAGAAAATCGATAGGTTAAAAAAAACACTAAACAATGAGAAATATTACCTGAAAGTATTAACAATGTGCATTTCTGCTAAGCATAACCAATAGTTAACATTACCACAATTTAAGAATCATTAAATAATCATGAACTAAAATGACCAAATAATCTACTTAAACCTAAAGCAGTTTGTATTCAAAACCTAAAACAATTTTTTTTCCAGAAAAACACAAGGTCAGGGTCCCTCTCTCACAGAACAAAAAGCAGAAAAAAAAAAAACAAAACAAAACAAACAAAAAAACCAGAAGCCTAATAACTTTTCTCTGGAGACATGTTTCTTCAATAAGTGTTTTTTTCTCCTCAGATTTAGCGTGAGAAGCGTATGACCGCTTTGGTTTTGCTGTCACTTCACCACTGGCTCAGATCAGGTCCGGTTGATGCAAAGTGCAACCGCTGAGCAAAAGAATGCTTTTGCTCCATGCTTTCCAGTGGCCTGGCACGCACACGCACACACGCACACACAGACATACACACACACATCTACGGAGCGTGCTCAAGGATTAAATTAAAGCACTGTTACAAACCAAGCATTATTTCTGCAGCTGGTTTTCTTAAATAAACTGGCTTTGAAAATCATTCTAATGACAAGAGCATTAAGAACAGGGAAATTATAAATTAATTTTACTTTTTACCTCTTCACCAATTTTAGTTTTTGGTAGAATGCAGAGCAAGAATTTATGCTTCTCTTCCTCCAAATTCAATACAAATAAAAACACGTACAAGTAACTTAAGGACTCAGAAAATGAATTAAGCTTTGACACCAAACAAATAAAAGTCCTAAAAGCAAAGCTCAGGTTTTTCCTCTTTCAAATTGAGCTAACAACGAACACGTTTCTATAAAACCCAAAACCTCATTCTCTACGTGCTGAAATATTAAAGTAAAAAAAAAAAAAACTAAGATACAAAAAAAAAAAAAAAGAGGAATTATTAGTGACCTCCAGTACTTTCTTCCTTCTGTCTTACCCTAATGTCAATGCCCTTGGTTTCTAAAACAAGAAAAATATATTAATAATCTAGTACTCTGGGCAGTTATATTTGTGGTGAAGTTTTCTGAAACGGATATCTGACTGCATTTTCATACACTAAGTTGATTTCCCTTCAAGCATATCTTGCCTTTATACCTAGTGCAATGACTCACAGCTAAATCCTTGTCTTGCAACCACCAGGATCCCTGTGGACACCAGTCTGTGCTCCAGCTGCTCCACTTCCCATCTAGCACCCTGCCTGTACCCCAGGAAAGCAGCAGAGGACTGTGCAAGGCCTTGGTACCTGCATTTGGATTCTGCCACTGCAGACACCTCGGGAGTGAACCAGTGGACAGAAGATTTTTCTGTCTCTCCTCTTCTTGCTTGTAAATCTGCCTTCCCAATAAAAATAAACAAATCTTACAAAAACTAAAAAGTGTCTTGCCTTAGAATGACGACATAACTGAAAGCTCACATGCCTGTGAGTAAGCACCCTGAGGGGACACACGCCACCTCTGTGGCCTTGGCAGCTGTCCAGTGCACGTCCACTGGACACATGGCCTATCCCACCCAGACTAACAACATGGATGCAAACCCAGCTCCGTCCTATTCCTGCCCCTCAGGTCAGAGAGACACCAAGAACAGGAGCCTCATGAGGACTCCCATCAAGCTGCTGACTCTCAAAACTCCTGAAAGAAGTCCAATCACACTGAAACGCCACAGCAGTACAATCCCCCAACTCACACGCCTCCTCCTTTCGCAACCACAAAAAGCCACCTCTAAAACCCAATTTTAAAGAATATTAGCAACAATCTGCAAAGGTAGAACTTATTTCTCCTGAAACAGCAGATACTCCAGGACACAAACATAAAGCAAGTAAAAAATAGTAACTCCAGCAAACAGCAAACCATTAGGTCTCTCCACGGAAGAACAGTAAAAAGGCTTCCATAACTAATCATGCCTCTGTTTCCCAAAGTTTAAAAAGGCTATCACTGTGTTGACAAAAGCAGTCATCACTGACTTCACTAAACTGGAGGCCCACTGTAAATAAAATTACCAACTTCCTGTAACTGTTTTGGGTGCCTATGAAACCATGAAAACAGCAATTCAAACAAGAAATATATTTACAGTGCCTTATCTCATAGGAGACAGAAAAGTCCAAAGAGGTAATTTTCACTTTCACTGCATAGAGAAAAATGAAATCCTCCCACGAGACAAGGGAGACAAAACCAACTAACCCCCACAAAACTTCCTATATTTACTTAAAAGCTTAAATCAGAGGTCAGAATTTTGAAGCTTTAGTAGCACGTACAAATTCCAATGGACACATATACCAACACTGTTTTACCCCCCAATTTGAGGGCAAAATGTCAACCTGCTTACCCCCGAAAGAAAGGGGCTTTGGGCACTTGTCTAAGACTAAAAACAGACAGAAAAAAAAAAATCTTACGGAAAGAAAACTTTCGAAGAGTAAAAAAAAGGAGAGTTTTGACCTGGAAGAGCGAAGAACGTGAAGAGGGAAAGATGGGAGGGCGACTGCGCTCACACCTTCGCGGGGGAGCAGGGGAAGATGAACCCGGAGCAAAGGAGCCCCCCCCCCAGGAGCTGGCTCGGGCTGACCCTCCATCCTCACCTCCCCTCCAGGAGCTAAGTCGGCAAAGGCCGCTCTGGGGCAGCCAACGGGTGGGGGATGCGGAAGGGCGCAACAGCATCTCAGCCAGGCAGGGAAGAAAACTTTGCAAGAGGAAGCGGCTACTTGGCCGGCCAAGTTGCCGGAGCCGCAGCCCTGCCCCGACGGCCCACGGAGCTGCGCAGCGCTGTCCCCTAGCGCCCCGTCCCGCAGCCTGCCCCCGGGGGCCCGTCCCCCACCCTGCCCCCAGCACCCCGTCCCCCAGCCTGCCCCCGGGGGTCCGTCCCGCAGCGCCCCGTCCCGCAGCCTGCCCCCCGGGTCCCGTCCCCCAGCACCCCGTCCCCCAGCCTGCCCCCCGGGGGCCCGTCCCCCACCCTGCCCCTGCGCCGTTCCCCAACAAGCCCCCCAGTCCAGTCCCCGAACAAGCCCCCAGCATCCCCCCAGCGCCCAGTCCCCCAGCCTGTCCCCAGCGCCCCGTCCCCCAACAAGCCCCCCAAGTCCAGCTACGCTTCCTTTCCTCATCTCCCCGACGCATCCCAACTAAGTTCCGAGCAAAGCTCGCGCCCTCGGCGTGGCCCGTCCCAGACAACAGGTGGGCAGCGGCGCCAGCAGGGCTGGGCCTCTCCCGGCCAGGCCCACTCCAGCGCTCCCGGCCCGAGCCCGGGGGTGCCCGGCTCTGGGACAGGGAGGGGAGCTCGCTCCCTTACCTCCGCCATATTTGCCGTACTGCCGGGTCACATCTCCGCGGCGGCCGCAGCTGGGTCACGGCCAGAACCCGGATGTGAGAGTCGGCGACGGGACTCCAGCCGCTGCTGCCGTCTCGGCTGCTCCCGCCGCGGCGGCCTCGGCGAGAACGCGCAGGAGCCGCCCGAGCGCGCCCACCGCGCTACACTCCGCCCCCTCGCGGCGCCCGGCTCGGCGAGGCTGGAGGGAAAGGCCGGCGAGCGCGCGTGCGCGGCCCCGCGGCCAGCCCCCGCGCGGGGTGTGGGGAGGCGGGCCCGGGCGCAGTACCCAGCGGGCCCGCGGGAGGGCGCCGCACCTCGGGGCGCCGGCAGCAGAGTCCGCTGCACTTTGAGAACCACTGTCCCCAACAGGCAGATTCCGGACAAGAAACGTCAAATCGCCAGTTCCGAAATCTGAAGAGGGTTCACAGCCAAGATTAAGAAAGGGGATTTTTTTTTCTTTTTAGGTCATCTGTCTCGTTTGCTTTTCCTCACGTACTTTCCTTGACGCCAGTAGCAAAATCGTTGCGCAACACACAAGATTTAAAACTGAGCTTAAAATTTAAGACTGAAAAGCTTGCTTTTTAGTGAGTATAAGAGAATGTCCTGCTTGACTGTAACTATTGGCAAGGCCTGCAGTTTTGGAGTTTAGTGCGCTGGCACACAGTTCAATTGTCTTGATGCTAACACAGCCAACTGGCCCCGACCAATGATTTCAAAGTTACAAGATGTTTCACTTTCAGTACTGGGGCAGATCCCGGCGAACACAAAACTGATACCAAAACCAACACTACAGCATATTGTACTAACCCAGGAATCTAATCAAAAGATACTTTTCCTTTACAAAAAAGATCTTCCTGGCCTCTTCTTAATTTCGAAAATGACTACAACAATCAATCACTCAAATATGAGAACAACTAATTCCCTCCAAATCATGTGATGACAGGGCTACAATATTGTAGGAATGTCTACATATACAATTTTTCTTAGAATTCATACTTATACTGCAATAAAGGGTAGGTTATCTTCAATTACTTGTGTTTTCAAAACTCCAGATGCCATCACACATTATCCTATTTCCAAAGATTTAACATAAACTTCAAACTCTGGCCAGTAATAATTTGCGCATTAAAAAACTGCATTTACAGGAATATGAAGTAGCTGCTAAGTGAAAGGACATTACCTGGTAATTTGACAGGAAAAGAGTCCACAGACAGTCTGTAAACCAATTAAACATAAACATCTGATGCACATTTTCTACTGAAAGAAAAGCAAAGGAAAGAAGAGAAAGGAAAACTTTAAGGTTCCCAAGTCTACAAACAATTTTTACTATTAACTGTACTGTTTTATTAACTGCATTTTCATTTTATTAATTAGAAAAGTTTTTTTCAGGATTCCTTTAGGGGATAAATATCCTAGTATAATAAAACAGTTTCTAACAGTTACTCAAATTATCTTAGTCCTTTCGATTTGAAATAAAAATGCCTTTTTAAAACTTTCAGTTCGTATCTGGTTTTCACTTGATACACTTGTTCGAAGACCTGAAGGCAGAGAACAACAGACACCCATGGACCTGAGATGGCTACAAACAAAAATGGTCAAGGGGCCCAGAGGTTACAGAAAATCAGCTTTATGCTAAGAGGATGGAGGAGTAGTTTCCATTAAAATACAAAAAGCTAATACCTAAAGTACACCTTGCCACCAAAAAGAAAAAGAAAATGTTACTACATGATACATGATCAACTTGCTTAAGTCCAATGAGTCTCTATTCTTCACTTAATATCAACAAAAATTCCAACTGCAATAGAGAGCGGAGAGAGTGCTGGGTCCTCCGGCTGCTCAATGAATCCCAAAGCTGTCAGGACAACTGAGACCTTAGACTTTTTGTATGACTATCTATCTTACTATTAAATGACTTACACATGTACTGCCTGTCAACATTACTAACTTCAAATGGCATCTTTAAAAGCTTCCCTCTACATTTTTCTCTTCCTCTTTTTAGGGAATGTGGGTTCAGTGATTTTCTTAGATTCAGATACTGTGACCAGTAACAGCTCTGACATGTAAGTCCAAGGCAGACATTATTACTCAATTTGTATCCATCCACTCTCATTCTACTGCAGTGACATATTTATCTTTCTCAAAACTTGCTTACCTTCTTTAGTAGCACCTACGTAAAAAACCGGGCTGGGTATTTGATCTAGAGAGGTTAAGCCTGCGCCCCACATCCGGGTACCTGGACTCAGTTCTCAGGCTCCAGCTCACACACACTTAGGAGGCAGTGGGTGATGGCTCCTAGCAGCTGGGGTCCTGTCACCCCACCAGGGGCAACCTAGACTGAGGTGGCCATCATATCCTGGAGACGTGAATTAGCATATGGGAAACCTCTCTGCCTCTCAAATAAATACATTTTTTAAATAAAGAACTATTAATTAGTCATAGAAGCTTTGTGTTACATGGGCCCCTAGGGGTCTTCCCTTAGGAATCCTCACAATGATTTACCATCAGGCCTGTCTACGCTTAACACTTCCTGCTGAGTTACTACAATATATGAATGAAGAGGCTGTTCTTTAAAAGAAAAAAATGTTTGGAGCAGTTTTCCTTTCTTTAGTAAGAATCTACTTCCTTGTTATTTCCATCCATTACCCTTCATTCTTCAGCACTTTGGATTGATATTTTATTTGTATTCAAATGCAAACAGTCAATATTTATGCTTAGGCTAACAAAAACGCATCTTAAAGTGATACAGCTAAAGCTATAAGAAAATTCACCATTAAATATAATGTTTCAAATGATTATGCTTTGTATTACTCAATGATATTCAAGATGGTAGTTGCTAGACTGTGTAGTAAAATGTTTAAAGTTGAACTACAAAATGTGGTTAATTCCAATTTTATATGAGGTTTGTGGTTAATGTCCCGGAACAAAAAAAAAAAAAAAACCTCACTATACAAAGCCTAAATAAATGCTTCTCTAGCTTACACTTGCCACCTAACAGGCTCCTGGTTTTTTCTTTCAAGCAAACTAATACAAATTTTTATCATGTTAAACTACTCAAACTGCTACTATATTAGAAAATTATTCTTAGGTAGTTACTGAATTCTCCAAAAATCATTAAACAGTTTTTAACGGTTTTAAGGTATACACACACATTTGCACACAGGCTTGCTTTTACCTTAAGCACTTGCACTGATCAATAAACTTCTTTAGCACTGCACATACAACCAAGAAAAACAGCCTTCTATTCTGTCCCAGTAGCTGACTCAAATACTAGTAACATACACATCTACACTAAATAAACCCATTATGCAACTCAGAAAGCTACCTCTCAAAGCATACTTGTACTTTTCACAATTTAAACTCTGAGGCTGGTTGAAACACCGAAAGCCAATACGCTAAAATCCTAAAATCTGCTTCTATATCTCATGATTTTCAGGGTCCATGAATCCCCTTTTAAGGTTGTTTTGCAAATTATTTCCTAAAAAAATTTTTCTTTCAAAAGCAGTCTATACTATATCTTTATAATGTGGAGGTTAAAATGTACAGGTAATTATTAATTTGGTTTGAAAAAAGCTTAGGCATCAAAAACGCTGTTTTTAGAAACGACATTTTAGGTAAACTGGATTGACCTTTATTTTAGTAGGCGGAATGCAGGTTGCAAAGCAGCAATGCGCCAGGTGTGGAAGACGCCCACCTATGCGGCAATCAGCATCACCCTGTGGTTAGTAGTGTTTTTATTATTAACAGCACCCCAGAACACCTTTTCACTCTTTCAAGAACAGCTTTAGCTTTTGTTTCCACGGTTTTTACCAAGTTTTATTCACTGGGATTTTTTTTGTGTCTTTTAGCAAGTTTTGTCCATAGGATTACAAACTGACGTATTCACAGTTCTTACAGTAACTTACAGGTAACTGTCATCTCGCCCCAAATCTGAACGTTACTGGCCCATCCACAGATCGTAAACCCTGGAACACCTACGGCTTGAGGGAGTCCGGGATTTCCCTCCCTTCATCTCCAGGTGCACCCCTGCCTACCAGCATCACATCCGTCTTGTCTGCATTGAACCTCAACCAGTTGGTTCTTAACCACGTCCGAAACTCAGCCAGGCACTGGGAGAATCGCGCCACCACACCATCTGGAGCAAAGGAAAGAGAGCCTCAGTAGCATTGGGACCAGAACCGCTGAGACCACAAGCTCAGCATTCACTCCACCGCACAGCTTGGGGAAAACACGGCCGAGGACCAGGACAAGGATCCCGCCAGTTTCCTAAAGAGACATGAACGAGCTCTGAGTCATGCACATCTTAACCGACGGCCACCGTAAACGGGGTACCTCATTCCGCCCGTGAATAAAAGGTTCACGCAACTTTCAGTCATTTCGGTAACGTGGCCACTATAGCCAACCTAGTCTGGTGACTTGCATACACATTTCCACATTACAGTTTTAGCGTCGGAAGCTTTAAATCGTGGGAACTGACACCCAGAGACGTGTAGTGACTCGCCCAAGGTCACACTGCACGCCGAGGACCGGGGCTGGGTTCCAAGCCAGAAACCTGTCCACCACAAACTGACAACAAAGGGGGTCGGGGCATCTCTTCCGAGGTCCCGCTGCCTCACGGGGAAGTGATCCCCGAGTCTCTTCCCTCCCTCACTCCCTCCTCATTAAAGGGCACGGTGGCCCAGGCAGCGTGCTCACCACAGGGGGCTGCGGCGCGAGCCACGACTAAGGGATAAAACAGAGGTACAGAGGTGTAGCCACGCGGCGGTGGTCGGCTTGGTCCCTCCCCGCCCGGGACCGAACCGGGCCGAGCCACCTCCCTCCGCAGCCGGCACGCCACGCGCCACCGAAGCCGCCGCCGTGCTGCCAAAAAGACCGGGCGGCGAGGGCGGGAAGGAGGCGGGCAGCGGGGGCGGCGGCCGGCAGCTGCGCATGCGCCACCCGCGGGCCGGGCGCCTTCTGCGGGAGCCCCTCCCCGGAAGTGCAGGGTCTTCCGGGCGGTGCTGCGCCGTGGGGGAGGGGAAGGCGAGAAAGGGGACTGAGTGTCCTCTCGAGTCCCTCACCCCAAGCAGGACTAGGAGGGGGAGAGATGGTGTGTGGAGGCTGCACTTACAGCCGCTCCCGCTGCTGCCGCCGCCACCTCCGCTGCTGCCGCCAGCGCCTGAAGCAGCCCCATCCATCCGCCTGCAGCCGGGGAGACTCAGAGCCTGGGAGGGGCCTGGGGCCCGGGCCGCCCGCCTCCTCCTTCTAGTCGTCGTCCGGAGCTTCCTCCGGCTCCACCAACCCTCTGCCCTCCCCTCCGCCTCCGCCCTCCTCCTCGGCCCCTTGCCGCCAGCCAACCGCGCGGCCGCTTGTTGAGCCCGAGCTCCGCCGTCTCCATGACGCCCGGCAAACATCCCGGTGCGCGGCCCGAGCCGCCGACGCCGGGAGTGTGGGCGCAGCCAGGGCCGGGGTGAAGGCCCGCTCCGCTGCCGGCCGCCACCATGTACGTCTCTCCCAACACCAGCGGCCGCAAGCAGCCGAACGTGGGGCTGTAAGTCTCGGCGCTGACACCGTCCCCGAGGGGCCCGCAGCGACCCACCCCGCGATCTGGGGGGAGGGTCTCCTTTCCGCACCCCTCCCACGGCTTACCAGGGAATTGGGGGGGGGGGAGGACACCGTTTCGGCCGTGCTTCCTCCGAGGAAAGCTTGGTTCTTGGGGCGGGGTGCTGGCCTGGCATGTTTGATGCCTTCGGACTGTGCTGAGACGCACTGGTCCGGCGTGTGCGGCACCAGACGGGACGGTTTGTGCCGTCTTTACTTTAAAACTCATCTCTGCGCCCAGCGTTCTGCTGCTCCGCAGCAGTTGGAACGAGGCCAGAGAGCGCGCGGCGCCGGGGTTTGCCTCCCTCACCAGTAACTGTAGCGGGTTCCTTCACTGCCCAGGAAATCGCGCCCAAGCTCCCTGTTGAGCTGCTCCCCCACCCTTCGAGCTCACTTAGGATCTCAAACCCTCAGCGCCTCTCTAGGCTCTCCCGGCTCCGTCTTTTCTTTGCGCATTTTATTGAAAACCCTTGAGAGAACTTTGTATTCTCTAAGATACTCACTCAAGCTTTTGTCCATCCTCTCCTCCACGGAAACGGCTTTTGTGGAGGTCCACAATGGCCATCAGCCAAGTGCAGTGGCCAGTTTACGGTTTCATTGTGCACGACTTTTTTTATCTCATTATCACTAAGTTTTGAAGCACTTCATTCGATTTCAGCAACACTAGTCTTTCCCTGGTTTCCCTTGCTGATAGTCCTTCATCTCCCATAATTGAATACTGCAAGTATTCACAGGGGTTAGTCCTTTAACCTATTCCTTTCACTACGAGGCCTTTGAAAATCATCTTCACCGAAGATTTTACAAGTCTTGAGCTCAAGACAAAATCTCTCCCAAGAAAACACTTAAACATTCAGACATCTGTTTACACAAGTTAGTAAGCATCTTAAAATTCATACCCAAAATTGATTTGTCTCCTTCCCCTTCAGTTTTTTCCCCCCATTTCAGTAAATGGCAGAGTCCACTGTAACTTATGCAGGTGAAAAGCCTTAGAATTACCCATGACTGCTTAGATCCCACTCCATCAGGAAATACTTTTGGGCCTGGCGGCATAGCCTAGTGCCTAAGGGCCTTGCCACGGGGATCCCATATGGTCGCCGGTTCTAATCCCGGCAGCTCCACTTCCTCTCTCTCCTCCTCTTTCTGTAATAAAAATCTAACTATATAAAATATAAATAATAAAATATCTGACTTTGTAATTTAAAAATAAATCTTTAAAAAAAATACTTTCTACCTGCAGCATCAGTTAGGCTACGATTCCTCAGGCAAGTCATTAGCAAGGTGTAGTTGCTGCCTAAGTATAGTCTCTTGCCAAGGCCCTTCATACAGTAATCGTGGTGGCTTCTCTGCTCAAAACCCTGGAACCGTTTCTATTTGAGTAAAAGTTCACATTCTTAAAAGGCCCAGCAGAAGCTGACTTTGAACTCGTCACCCTTGGCTAATTATACTAATTGACAGCATATTGAGCCTGCTGTGTTCCTATTTTGGGGTTTGTGCATTTGCTGTTTATAGATCCTGGAGACTTGTTTTCCGAAATCCGGGACTGGATTGCTTCTCACTCGCATGAATACCCCTGGCTTGTCTTCCTGTTGGCCTGTGGTTTCTCTCCTTGGCTCTATTACCTTCTCTTTATTTCTTTAGGTTTTTATTTTGATGCCGGTTCCTTTATTCTCATCTTCACACAAACATTATCAAATCCAGATCTTCAATTTAAGTGTTCCCTAAAATTCACTTTACTCATGCATTTTCAGTAGATGCAAGACCACTTTGCCAGGGTAATCCTGTGATGTTTAAAATCAAAGATGTCTACAATTTAACCCATTATCACAGTGCAGAAATTTTATCAAGCCTGCTTAATCATTGAACTAACTCAGTTTACAGATTGGGATAGAAACAGAGCAAGACACTTGTCCACGTATGTATTTAACCAATACATTTAGGAAATCAAATTGAACTGTTTGAGTTCAAGTTCTCACACAAGATATGACCATTACACTGGGGGCTTCAGGCAGTTGGTGGAGGGGCCAGGACTGTGGTGCAGAAGGCTAGAAGGGTTCATCCTGCTGCATCAACACCCCGTAGAGGCACCAATTCAAATCCTGGCAGTTCCGCTTCTGATCAGCTCCTGGCGGGGATAGCAGCAGAGGAGGGCCCAAATTCTTGGGTCCCTGCACCCATGTGGGAGCCCCAGAAGAAACTCCTGCTTTAGAATTGGCCCAGGTCAGCTATTGCAGCCATCTGGGGAGTGAACCAGTAAGTAGATTCATTCTCTCTCTTTCCCCTCTGTAACTCCCAGCTTTCAAATAAGAACAAAAAGAGTTCATTGAAAATGAACAATGGCATAAATGAGGGGCTCCGCTTTTATTCCCAGCAATAGGTACTTGGTGATTTCTCAAGATGGCACACTGCAGTCTTACCATCAAGTTAGTAAGCCTATATGCGCAAAATAAATTTATCTTTTAATTCCATTTCCCACAAAGACATCTATGTTCTCTTACATATCTCACATATCAGAAGAAAACTTGAACTGGAAACTGGTACTAGTTCTTTGTAATCTAAATTGTTAAAGGTGTTATCTGAAGTTACCAAGTCCTATTAGTTTTATCGGTTTAAGTGTGTCTAGTGTTTGTTTTCATCAAGTATGGTAAGGAAATTGAAGGAAAAATGATTTTTTAGTTTTGACACGTACAAACTGCTAAAAATAGGAGGCAAGACATGGGGTGAGAGGCAAGAGGAAGCACCAGAATTAGGAGGCCCAAGGAGAGGGCGAGAGCCTTATGGTTGTTTTCTGAGCGATAGCATGGGCAAAACAGTAAGCACTTTCAAAATTGGCTGGCTTGAATACATTTTGTTTAAGATTTATTTTTTATTATTTTTTCATTGGAAAGGCGGATATACAGAGAGAAGAGACAGAGAGGAAGATCTTCCGTCCGATGATTCACTCCCCAAGTGAGCGCAACGGGCCGATGCTATGCCAATCCGAAGCCAGGAGCCTCTTCCGGGTCTCCCATGCGGGTGCAGGTTCCCAAAGCTTTGGGCTGTCCTTGACTGCTTTCCCAGGCCACAGGCAGGGAGCTGGAAGGGAAGCGGGGCTGCCGGGATTAGAACCGGCGCCCACATGGGATCCCGGGCGTGCAAGGCGAGGACCTTTAACCACTTGCGCCACTGCGCCAGGCCCTTGAATACATTTTGAATGGGTTCTGAGAGTAGGCTTCTGAATTTAAGTGTCTGCCTCCTGGAGTGATTAAGGCAGGTGGAGAATGCTCTGGAATGTGAGAACTGTGTGGGTTGCTTGGGTTGTTTAGGAAAGGTATGGATGAAAGCTGGGCTATACTTACCTGTAGAAACACATCTGCCTTGGCAAGGAGATGGAAGGGGCAGTACCTCAGGGCCTCTAAGAACCAAGCTATCAAAGCATCAAAATCAAAACACAGCCAGACAGGTTTAACATGTGCTGTATCTTATATTTGTGTTATTTGTGCATTTACCACAGCATGTTAGTCCTTGATTACTAATCCGTACTAGTATCATGGCATCTTAGTGGCACGATGCTTCTGGTGTGTCCTGTACGCAAGTATATTTTTCTGCATCACAGTTTTGATTATTCTGCTTTAAAAAAAAAAAAAAAACTCAACCTTGCATGTTAATTAAATCCCAAAGGTTTACCTTATTTTTTCCAATCTTGACTTTTTCTTCATGTACTCATTTTTAAGTCTTTTAGAATTTCATGGGTATATTACATTTTTCTACTTTGATTTTTTACAATGATCTTTGGATGCTTTGTCCTGCTCATTACTCCTATTTATCCTCACTTCTACTTCCACTTGCACCAGATACTTACATACCATAACTATACTAATTTTAAAATTGTCATTCTAGGGCCCTAGCGGCTAAAATCCTCACCCTGAACGTTCCAGGATCCCATATGGGCACTGGTTCTAATCCTGGCAGCTCCACTTCCCATCCAGCTCCCTGCTTGTGGCCTGGGAAAGTAGGAGAGGATGGCCCAAAGCCTTGGGATCCTGCAATCATGTGGGAGACACGGAAGAAGCTCCCGGCTTCGGATCAGCTCAGCTCTGGCCATTAAGCCGCTTGGGGAGTGAATCATTGGACAGAGGATCTTCCTCTCTGTCTCTCCTCTCTGTATATCTGACATTGCAATAAAAGTAAAATAAAATCTTTAAAAAAAAAATTGTCATTCTAGGCCCAACCAAGATATTACCATTGTTTCTCTGCTCACTCCACTTGCCATAAGTAACCTAATTGATATATCTAGCATCCTTTTTCATAATTTGTTCATTTCTATTTGGATGCTCCTAAGAAAATAAAAATGAACTGACTTATGAATAACTGTGTTAAGGTTCCATTGTGCACCTTTTTGGTTTGATTATGCCTGTGAGGCATTCCGCTGGATCCACCCAGTAGATTACAACATACTCTTTGACACAGTATATGTTTCACTTATGATGTAAAATTAGCTGTTTCTCCTAAAATCTAATAATAGATTAAAGGAACTTAGAACTGTTTTGTTTTTCTGTTATATCTCAATTGCCAGCAATTGTACCTAACACATAATAACTAATGCATTTTAAAGAAATAATCTTAAGTCATTATACCTCACGCAAAAATTCTGTCTTATTCATCAGATTAAACATATGTCATAATTTAGGAGCACAAGGGAAAAAAAGGAAGCCAAAGAATATGATGTATTTGACATTTTAGATAGGGAGCTAGGGATGGCTTTGATGAGAAATGAAGAAAGTATCCTAAGCATATGATTATATGAGAAATGATTGCAGGCAAAGAGACCAGCAAATGCAAGGGATGTGATAGAAAAGTGTGCTTGGCATAAGTGTTGAGGATGCTAAAATGATTGGCATGGAGCAAATGAAGGCTATTTGAAGATGAAATTGAAGACCTAACTGGAAGCAAATAGGGCTTCTTTGGACACGGTAAGACGTTAGGGTTTTACTCTGAATGGGATGAGAGGAAAATGAAGGGTTTCCTGTAGAGCAAAGGTATGCATTTTAGAAGGTGGTTGTGTACATGACAGACTTCAGGGGATCCAAATGTGAAGATGAGTGAACGTGAATGGCAATCCATTGGTGTTATGATAGTTACTAGACTAGCGCGATGGCTGCTGGGATCGGTGGTTCTGGCTGTGTTTTGAAAATTTCTTCTCTTAGGCAGAAAAGTTTAATTACCATTAACATGTAAGACTGCAAAGGGAGTGTATTTGCTGGACAGAGTGAAAGTGATGAGGAGATAGTGATGGAAGTTAGTGTCAGCAGCCCAATTGTCAGCATGCTGTTTCTGCTAAGAAGGTCCTATGTGTGGGTTTTGAGTTCAGAGAGATCAAATTAGAAATACAAATGTAGGAGGAATACGAATGTACAAATGTTAGAAATACAAATATATGTATTTTCGCATAGATGATACTTAAATCACAGCGCTGACGGGCCCGGCGGTGTGGCCTAGATATACAGAGAGGAGGAGAGACAGAGAGGAAGGACTTCTGTCCGATGATTCACTCTCCAAGTGACTGCAACGGCCAGTGCCGTGCCAATCTGATGCCAGAAGCCAGGAACTTTCTCGTTCTCCCATGCGGGTGCAGAGTCCCAAGGCTGTGACCTGTCCTCAGCTGCTTTCCCAGGCCACAAACAGGGAGCTGGATGGGAAGTGGAGCTGCCAGGGTTAGAACTGGCGTCCATATGGGATCCTGGCATATTCAAGGCAAGGACTTTAGCCATTAGGCCACCGTGCTGGGCCCATCATAGTCCATTCTTGAAGAGCTATGTCCAGGGAATTATGTCACTGCAACCTGTTTGTTACTGACTGGGAAAAACAATGATTACCTTTAGGATTAGGAAAGAAACAAAGAGAGTCTACTCAGAACTGTAAGATATATATGCAGTGATTTCTTCTTGAAATTCTCACAGAATTGCCTTTTCTGATGACAGCAGTGATCAGTAGCAATGAGGCAGAAGGAGTATCAGGAAATTAGTCATTTTCTGATTAAAACGTTGGCTAGTATCACCATAATACTCTTACAATAAGCATATATCGTCATTGTTTGTCCCCGCAGAAACTACTAACCAAAATACTTGGAACTTGGCAAGCAATTGTTGCCATGAACTCTGCTCTGACTAGTCTGATTTTGTTTTGACTGGATCACTTCTATCTCTTCGTAGCCAAATAGATTGTGCTTTGTCTTCAAGATGCTAATAGCACCGCCATGGTTAATTTTTTTTTTTAGTTTAATTTTTTCTGTATCTAAAAGGCAGATTCATGCATTGACAGTGATCTTCCATTCTGTCATCCTCTATCGCTTTTCCTACCATAAGCAGGAAGCTGGATCAGTAAGTGAAGCAGCCAGGACATGAACCTATATAGGATGCCAGCATCTGCAAGTGGAGGTCTAAGCTGTTGAGAAATTGTGCTGACACTGATTTTTTTATAATTTTTGAAAACTCCTTCGGATCTTGATCCCCCCTTGTTTGAAATTTCCATAGAAATCTCTGACCTTGTCTGCAGCTGATCTGGGTATAATAAATTGGCATCCATTCAACAGAAAGTTTGTTCCATTTAAAGTTTTCAGTCTTAATTGTGTACCATCTGAAATATCCATAGCACTAGCAGCTGCTTTTGATGTTAAACATTGGTCTTTAAGAACGGCAAGAGTAAGTTTAACATCTTCCAGTATCATCACATGCCTTGAAAAAAATGAGCTGATTTCTTTGGGAGATTGTCCCATCAACTTTCTGTAAAACATAAAAATTTCACCATTCTACCTGTTTTTGTGTAGAACTCATGTTATTTTAATGTAGCTCTTAATCCAATGTCTGATGCTGCTGAGTTCCTAAAACTGGATCCTGCGTAGACGTAGCCAAAAAATGCTTGAAAGGCATACAGTTACTTCATGAAACAACATTCTCCTTCAGCATGTTCACCGCCTCTTGATTTGTGGGTCAAAGAGTCACTGTAATTACAGGAAACCTAAGTGATTGGTAGCTGAACAAATGAAATGGCATTATGTTTGCTGAAAGGAACAAAATCTTCTGTGAGAGAATTTCCTTGAGTAAACAAAAAATATGGAATTGGATTTAGAGAGAAATAGAGAATTTATCCAGAGTAACCAGACAGAAATTATAGACAGACACATGCATACCTATATATAACAATGAGTACATATGGAAGTTACCTGGTAATTTCATTGTTCTCTCTTAATCAGCTGAAAGTAAAACTGGGAGAAGAGTTCTCAATTCTCAAGGAAAAAGGAGGTATAAAATAGTGATCTTAGAGTATGTAGTAAGAAATGAATTTGGAAAATACAAATTGATGGCCTATTAAGAATGTAGTATGTAAATAAAGTGGACCTACTTGTAATGGCTGGGTGATATTTTTTCTACTCTCACTAAATTAAAATTTAAGATATGATTGGAGGTTAGGTCTAGAGATGATTGCCATAGCAAACAATAGTTTATTACAGTTCCCAGAAGGCATAGTGCAACACAAAACCTCTCAGGGCAGCCCTGGCTTCTTTCAAGAGGCAGAGGGACAGAGTAAAAAAGGTGGCGTAGGGGCTTTGATTTCTGCCAGAGGGAATGTGTGTAGCAGTTTGAAAATATTTGAACTTGTCTGCTTTGAATAATTTTAATAGGTCTGGGGCATATGGGTGAACCTGTTGGACTGGGTAGGCAGATGTCAGCACCTAGAGAATCCCGTGAAGCAGGTGGATGAAGGTGCAGACGCTGGAGTTTGTTTGGTTTGTATTTGAGATGTGCGCCACTGAAAGGAAGACTCCCATATTTCAGAAGGAAGCAAAGAGGGAGGCAGGAAGCCAGAGGAACTTAGGCATACTGTCAGAAAGAGGCATCAGTGACTTACCATGCAGATTACGTGTTAAATCATCAAATGTATAGAAACTGGAAACATGGTTAATACACAAAGGGTCAAACTAAGGAAATAATTGGTACTAATCACACTTTTGGTTTTACCAAGCATAGTGAAAGAAAGAACAGAAAGGAACGGTAGTATGACTTAGGGCTGATTCTTAATTACTCTCTGGGCTGGATTTTGTGGTGCAGCATGTTAAACAACTGCTTGGTAGGCCCACCTTCCATATTGGAAGTCCTAGTTACTATGCTTCTGATCCAGTGCCCTGCTAGTGCTGCTGTGAAGTGGCAGATGATGGTTCAAGTACATGAGTTCCTGCCACCTATGTGGGAGATTCAGAAGGAGTTGAAGGCACCTGGCTCATCCCCAACAGTGAGGCCATTGGAGGGTGAACCAACATGTAAAAGTCTGTTTCTCGGTATCATTTTGCCTTTCGAATAAATATATGTCTTGGTAAAGGCCAACATCAAGAGCCTAAAACTTCATCTAGTTTGCCCATGAGGAGGCAGAGACCCAGGCATTTGAACTGTGCTTTGTTTGCTACCTTCCAAGACACATTCACAAGAAGCTAAGCTGAAGCGGAACAGCCAGGGCTTCAAGCACCACTGCCAGCTTCACGTATAGCAGCTTTGTTCACTGTACCATAATGCAAGCTTCAGTAGTTGATGATTTTAATAACAGTATCGCTATTTAATAGGAGAAGAGAGAATGGATTGTAGTCAATTATGGAGCGAACAAGGAGTGAGAAAGTAAACAATATTATTGGCTAATTTTTTAAGACCATGAAAGGAAGGGAAGATACAGTATTAGGCAGATGTATATTGGATTTTTGTCATAATGAATACCTGAGAGAAGCTACTCATGAAGGATGGAGATTTCTGTTGGCTTCTAGTTTTGGAGGCTCATTCTCCAAGATCAGGTGGTTTCCATTGGTTCAGCCATCTGGTAGGCTAGGGGATGCAAGAGCAGAGTTCATGTGAAAGCATAGTGGTGAACTCAGAAACAGAGAATGGCTCAGCCCAACCCTCAGTGTTATAAGGACCTCTTACTAGAATCCCTTCCAAAACACTTAACTGGATCAAGTCTGCACTAAACTGACACCACTAACCCATGATGGTTCAGATACCTGCATGAGTTGGGTAATCAAATCCTGTTCAAATCATACCAGGAGGACCTAGATACAGAAAGAATTTGAGGACCCAGTGTGGCAGCCCATCAGTGTGGTAGTGTAGTAATGCTCTGTCTACAGCACTGACATCCCATGTGGGCACCATATGGTTCCTGGCTGCTCTATTTCTAATCTGGCTCCCTGCTGATGGCCTGAGAAAGCAGTGGAAGACGCCCAAAGCCTTGGGCCCCTGCATCCAAGTGGGAGACGTGGAAGAAGCTCCTAGCTGCTGCCTTCACACTAAGCCAGCTCTGACCATTGTAGCCATGTGCAGAGTGAAGCAGCAGATGGAAGATCTCTTTCTCTGTCTTCCTTCTCTGTCTCTTTAAAAACTTGGCATTCTCACAAAAATGGAATGAATTTGAAGTTTAAGGTTTGACTACAGTACAATTATGTATTTATGGTGAAAAGACAAGGACGAAAGTTATAGGAGCCCTGTAATGATAGAAACCAGGTTCTAAAATGCAGGTAACATATTGGAATTGGCTAAGAATGGTAATTCTTTACTGAAATAAGAAAAAGTAGGAGATGGATTAAGATGAATTTGAAGGAAGTGAAGGAAAAATTTTAAAAGGTAGAAAAATAGTTTGAAGGATGTTTTACATAATCAAAAATTTTCTTTGTTAAATGCTGGGAATAAAGTCCTTCAGAGGCAAATGAAGGAGGATCGGGTAGTATATTAAAAATAGAAAAAATTTTAAAAGTACACAGATGAAATTTTACAGATTTATTTTTTAAAATAATAAGTTAATGTCCACAATAGTAGCTATGCTGGATGCCAGGGATAGAGCAGTGAATAAAACAAACTTCTTGCTGAAAACATGTTTATATCTTATGGTGCAGTTAGCAACAACAAAAAAAAATACCAAGTAACTACAAGAGACAAAAAATAGAACACAAATATTTTAATTTTAAAATATTTTTTTAAATTTTTATCTCAGCTTTAGTGATTTCAAACTGAAAATATTGTTAAAAAGGTCTTATTTTGGAACATATTTCCTTTTTGTGATCTAAGAGTGTATCTTCGTCATCTTATAGAAATCCACAGTATAAAACATTACAATGAATAGGTGCTAGATTGTTCTTGTCTGAAGAGACTTACAGAGTAAACCTGATAGTAATTTTCCCTCACTCTTGGATGGCGTTATGGTAAAGCTGCTGACTGTGATGGCTGGCATCCTACTCAGGTGCAAATTCATGTCCTGGCTGATCCATTTCCTATGCAGCTGCTAGTGCCCTGGGAAAACCGTCAAATGCCAGATACTAGGACACATGCCATTTGTGTACGAGACCTGGAAGAAGCTCCTGGCTCCTGGCTTTAGCCTTTCCCTTGTAGCCATCTGGGAACTGAACCAGTGATGGAAAAACTGACTCTTCTTCTCTGTATAATTTTTTTAAAAGATCTATTTATTTTCATTGGAAAGGCAGATTTACAGAGCTGAGGAGATACAGAAAGATAAAGAAAGATTTTTACTGGTTCACTCCCCAAGCAGCCGCAACAGCTGGAACTGAGCTGATCCAAAACCAGGAGCAAGGAGGTTCTTCCAGGCCTCCCATGTGAGTGCAGGATCGCATCTCTACAGGTTTCACAGGCCACAGCAGGGAACTGGGTGGGAAGTGGAGCAGCCGGACATGGCCCCACATCCATTTGGGAATCCAGCACATGCAAGGTAAGGATTTAGCCACTGAACTATCATTGCTGGACCATGTGTAATTCTTTCAAATAAGTATTTTTAAAGTAGTTTTCTCTTACATACAAATATTTTGATTTCGTATTCCTAACCTTATGAATAAATTAACTTATATAACCTATGAGTTGGATACTGTATTTCTTCATTTTACAGAAGAAAGCTAAGATCTAGTTAAGTTGGGGTGTTCTTTGAATCTGACTACCTGAATCAAATATTAACTGTTAAAATGTTTCCCTTTAGGTCTCTTATTTAACAACCTATTAGAGTTTACAAAGGCAGAAATGACATAATGCATGTAAACTCTTTAGAACTTTACTTAAACACACTTGCTGATGGGTGGAACTGCTTTTCTCAACCTGACCAACACCCAGGCCTGAATCACATGATTACCAGTGGAAGCTGCGGCCCACAGAGTTACACACAGAGAGGAGGAACACACAGAGAGATGCATCGACTGGTTCACTACCCAGATGCCTAGAATCTCTAGGGCTGGGCCAGGCTGAAGCCAGGAGTCCGAAGTTTCTCCAAGTCTGCCATGGGGTTGAAAAGGCCCAAACATTTGGACAATCCTCTGCTGCCTTTTCCGGGCTGTTGACTGGGAGCCGGAAACAGGTGCACATATATGAATGTTTGGCATTACAGGCTGTGGCCTTACACATTACACCACCTCATCCCTCAAATAGCTATATTTCAGGTTCTGTGTTTAGATATTGTTCTGGTTTTTAAATGAAAGTATTCTTTTTTATTTGTACTGGACTTTTCAATCTTGCTTTCTCTGTATTTCATTTTCCTTTTCTAGGAGCAATGATTCACAAGCAAAAAAGTCTATTAGCTTTATTGGTGCAGGAAAAGGAGTTCCAGCAAAAGGATATGCTGGTGCAAATCAAAGCAAAATGGGCATGTCAAAAACCACGCTTACTCAATCTGATGCAAAGGCTGTAGAAAAAATGAATATTCCCACCACAAAGACAATACAGGTAATATTCCTTGGAGTTCTGAGTGTATTTGAAAATGATTCCATGAACAACCTAATTGGAACCTTAAAATAAAAAAGTGCTGCTTTGAATTAAGCACTGACTTCTAATAATGAAAAGCTGATTTTTTTTTTTTACCACATACAACTTGTTACCGACAAAAATATTGAAATATAATGAGGAAAAATCTTATGAACTTAACTCTAGTAATTTATGGTATTAATTAAGGCTAACACAATATTACTATCCACTCTTCTCAGCACTATATGGATATACCATAAGATCAATACTCTAAGAGTTTGTTCTTTATCTTATTCAAAAACTTATCTTTGGGGCCAGAATGATGCTAATCCTCTGCCTGTGGCATCCCATATGGGTGCCAATTTGTGTCCTGGACGTCCCACTTCTTTTTTTTTTTTAAGATTTATTTATTTATTATTGAAAAGTCAGATATACAGAGAGGAAGAGAGACAGAGAGGAAGATCTTCCATCTGATGGCCGCAATGGCTGGAGCTGCGCTAATCTAAAGACGGGAACCCAGAGCCTCATCCAGGTCTCTCACATGGATGCAAGGTCTCAAGGCTTTTTTGGGACATCCTCTACTGCTTTCCTAGGCCTGAAGCAGGGAGCTGGATGGGAAGCAGGGCTGCCGGGATTAGAACCGGAGGCCATATGGGACCCCTGTGTGTGTGCAAGGCAAGAACTTTAACAGCTAGGCTACCATGCTAGGCCCAGCAGCTTACTTTTTAAAGTTTTCTATTATCAGAGCAAAAGATATACACAGAAAAGTACATATGTACACTAACATCATAGTGAATTTCACACTGAACCCATAAATGTGCCCAGCAACTAAATTCAGAAACAGAAGAGCATCAGAACTTCAGCAGCTCCTTTTAGTGCTGCAGCTGTCATTAAGCATCACAATTATGCTGTTAAGTTTACTAATCTACAGGATTAAGAATGAACAGAGCCAAATGAAAATGACAACTTGGAAAGTATTTCTTAATAAAACATTAAATGTAAAGTGGTGAGTATTTAAGAAAGCTTATACATGAAACAGTGAGAACATCAAAACATAACTCATCTGTAGGAGTTGTCCCTTGATCCTTCTTCCCTGAACTTAATACAGTTATATGCTACATAACGATTTTAAACCAAAGGTAGGCAGTGTTTATGGCACATTCCTAAGATTATAATGGCTCTGGGTTATTCCTGTTACCTAATGATATCGTGGCCATTGTAATATCTTAGTGAAAAGCTTTACCTGTTTGTGGCGACTCCAGTGCAAACAAATCTGTGCCACTATACAATAATTATACACATTACATAAAACTTAATAATGACAATTTTTGCAGACTTATGTATTTGCTAATCTGTATTTTCTCATCATTATTTTAGAATGTGCTAATTTTATATTATGCCAACAGCAGCCTAACACATCTCATGCTTTATGTGTCTCTTCATTGCGTTAAAAGGCTATATCAAGTTATTGACATATATAGGTTTAAGTATACACTATGATATTTAAAAAATGGTAAAGTCACCTAATAATGCATTTCTCAGAATGTATATATAGTGTTATACAAGGCTTCATTGTATTTCTGGTATGAAAGTACTTTGAGGGCCCAGCGTGATGGCGCAGTGGTTAACATCCTCACCTTGCACGCCCGGGATCCCATATGGGCGCCGGCTCTAATCCCATCAGCTCCACTTCCCTTCCAGCTCCCTGCTTGTGGCCTGGGAAAGCAGTCGAGGATGGCCCAAAGCTTTGGGACCCTGCACCCAAGTGGGAGACCGGAAGAGGCTCCTGGCTTAGGATCTGCATAGCATCGGCCGTTGTGCTCACTTGGGGAGTGAATCATTGGACGGAAGATCTTCCTCTCTGTATATCCGACTTTCCAATAAAAATAAAATAAATCTTAAAAAAAAGAAAGTACTTTGAAAATTAATAAAAAATAATGGAGTTAAAAAACATTTAATATTTCCCACAGACTCTTTAAATACCCTCTTTTTTTTCTGGGGGAAAAATCAGGAATGATAAATATATGTCTAGTGAAGAAATGAGGGACTGCCATTTTGGGACAGTGAGCTAAGTTTGCTGCGTATAAACTGACATCGCGTATCGGAGCACAGTTTTCAGAACTGGCTGTCCAACACCCTGTTAATGCATGTAGGAAAGCAAGAAGGGAAGGCCAGTGGTACTTGGGCCTCTGCTGCCCATGTGAGAAAACCTGAATGGAACTTCAAGCTTCTAATTTTGTCCTGGACTAGCCCAGGCCATTGCAGCCTTTTAGACAATCAATCAGTAAATAGGAGATTTCTGTCTCTCCTCCAGCTAGTTACCGTCTCCACTTGTCTCTTTCTGCTACAAAATGCTTATGTTATTGTTTTACATATTTGTCCTAGTATTGGAGGATTATACTTATTTTTCCCTAGTAATTTCTAGTTTTCAGGATGTGTTGTTTAGAAATCTCATCATTTGTGGCTATTTCATTTTCAATAATTTTCTCTTACAGGTTTTTGATGTAAATGGAGTTGATGTTACTCCCCGGCCTCTTTATCATCCAGATCCACATTCTGGTGCAGCAAAGCCAAGTAAACTATTAACATCACAAGAAGGATCAGTTGGATCAGACTTTATAGCTTCATACAGCCTTTATCAGAATACCTTAAATCCTAGTATGCTAGGACAGTTTACAAGGTAAAGAATATAGTTCTGTAGTTTTAATATGCGAATTTAATATGCACATCATCTTTTGTTTAAGTTGTATATGTGTGACTTAGATATCATTTGTCTCCAGCCTTGACAATTTTTGTTTTCCAAAGGTGCCATTTTTAGGTTCATCTCATGCTTCAATTAGATGCAGAGCTCTACACGTTTAAGAGCTCCTCTACTCTCAGAGTAATCTTAGTTTATACACTAACGTTTAAGATAGCTTAAGTTAGTATATACACTAGCATTTCCCAAGGAACCAAAAGATGAGACTAACATTTCATATGCAGAATTCATTGCAAATTCCCATTAGGTGTTTTCTTCAGCTTCATCTGTGCTCCGTATTTTTCATTGTTGTTGTTGTTGTTGTAAGGAAATACCCTTTACTATTTAAGTCCACGCAAATCTTTGTACTTTTAGAGTTTCAAGTTTTTTTTTTTTTTAATACTGGATGGTTATAGTTTGCTCTAATGCCTGCATTCAAGTTGTATGCAATACACTGAAGTGTTCTGTCACACAAAGAATATTTCAGTATACTTGACCTCTACTTGGCCACCCTTTTAATGGGCAGTACAGAGTATGAATAGAGAAAATGTATACAGTTTTGTAGGGTAATATTAAGTTTGTAAATTTAAAGACATTCTTTTTGAATTCTTCTACTGATTTTTTAAAATTAAATATTCAGAGAACCTTTACAAAATTGAACAAAGTACATTTTTAATATGGATTTGAAAAATGAGCAAAATCAGTCGGAAAAAAAATGAAAGAAAGAGGATTCTGAGTGGAGGTCCAAAAGTAATAGCTCTAAAACACTGAGGAACTAAACATAAATAGATAAATAAAATGTTAAGGGAAGAATTATATTGCAGATGAAGTATCTGCATAGGTAGGCTAACTTGTGTTTTGTATTTTCAGTTTGTTATGGTTTTTTGTATTTTTTGTTATTATTTTCTATAATATAATTTTGTGGAGTTTCCCCTTCAGCTCCACTTCCTCCCCATTTTCTCCTACCCTCCCCCACCACCATCATTTTCCTCTTTTTTACAAGCAACAGCCACAGGTCCAACATTCTGCTATTTAAGTGTATCATGGCATTGTAAGTATAGACAATGGTGGAAAATCTAGTATCATATTGTCAAGATATATTTAACATTTCATTCAGAGTCCTCCTTTTTATTTGGGAGTAGAGATGCATACTGCAATGTATTTTCACTTTCCAGTATGCTAGTTTCTATTATGCAGTTCATCTATGAGAATAAATGTTGTATATATGTTTGTTCACCTTTGAATCCATTTGTTTTATATTTTGCATGAAGTTTTCCTTATATCAGAGAGAACATGTTATTTGGGTTTTTTTGGAGGAGGGTGGGGTTTTGGTGTTGGCTTATTTCACTGAGCATAATGATCTCCAGTTCAGACCATTTTGTTGAAAATGATAGAACTTCATTTTAAAATTTCATTTCTAATGGCTGACTAATATTAGATAGAGTGAATGTACCACTATTTCTTTATCCATTCCTCTTTCAATAAAGTGTGGATTGTTTCCATGTATTTGTATTGTGGATTGTGCTGCTGTAAAGATAGGGTTGCAGGTCACTTTCCTAAATGCAAATTTCATTTCCTTTGGATATATTCCCAGGAGTTGGATAGCTGGATCACATGGTAAATCAATTTCGGTTGATTTAGCACTCTCCATACTGATTTCCGTTGTTGCTACATTAGCCTACACTGTCACAAACAGTGGAGTAGGGTACTTTTCCTCCACATCTGTGAGAGCAGGTGTTGGTAGTAGACCTCCAGATGTAGGCCAGTCTCGCTTGAGTTGGGTGGAACATCAATGTGGGTTCTATTTGTATTTCCCTGATAGCTAAGGAACCTGAGCATTTTTCATATGTGTACTACCCATTTGAATTTATTCTTTTTTTTAAAAAAAAATGCCTGCTCATTTCCTCTGCCCATTTTTTTTCAAGAAAAAAAAAAAACCAGGTTTGTTTGTTTTTCTGTTGTTGAGTTTCTGAAGCTGTTTGTAAATCCTAGATATTATCCCTTATCTGCTGTCTAGAATGTAAAGATTTTGTACCTTTTTTTTTTTTTTTTTGCTGCTGCTTTATTTCATTGATCATTTTGTTTGCAGTGCAGGAACTTCTTAGATTGGTGTACTCCCATTTGTTTATTTTGGCTCTGACTACCTGTGCTTTTGGTGACTTTTCTAAGAAGTCTTTAATAATGCCTATATTTTGCAGAGTGTTTCCTATGTTTTCCTCTAATAGTTTGATGGTTTTGAGATTTAGGTCCTTGATCCATTTCGAGTGATTTTTGTATAAGATGACAGTGGGGGTATATTGTTTCTTACTTCTGCAGGCTGCTGTCTGGTTGTCCCAAAAGCATTTTTTGAAGGGACCGGGCTTTTTCCTTGCATTATTTTTAGTTCTCTAGTGGAACATTAGTTGGCTGTGCACATGTAGGCTCACTTCTGGGATTTTTGTTCTGTTCCATTGATCTTCTTCTCTGTGTCTGTACCAGTACCAGACTGTTTCGATGGCCATTGCTCTGTAGTATGTCTTGAGGCTTGAAATTGTGATTCCTCCAGCTTGATTTTTATTCTTCAGGATAGCTTTGGCTATTTATGATCACTTGTATATCCAGATGAACTTTTATGTCACCTTTTTTTCTGAGAAGGATGTTGTTGGGATTTTTATTGTGATCACATTGAATCTGTATGTGACTCTTGGTAATATAGACATTTTGATTATGTTGATTCTGATGAACTAGGAACATGGTAAATTTTCCCATCTTTTAATGTCTTCTATTCCTTTATAAAAAGGTTTTTAAATTTTCATCATATAGGTCTTCCACATCTTTGATAAGTTGTATTCAAGGTATTTTAAATTCTTGCCTGCTATTTTAAAGGGAACTAACTGTACATGCAAGTTTTTTCTCAGCCATGGAGTTAGTGTATCCTAACACCATTGATTTATGTTCGTTAATTTTGTATCTGCTCCCCTGCCAAATTTTTTATGAGTTCCAATAGTCTCCTAATTGAGTCTTTTGGTTCTCCTTTGTATTGAATCATCTCATTTACGAACAGGGACAATTTTCCTTCCTCTTTTCCAGGTTGATTTCCTTTAATTTCTTTTTCTTGACTAATAGTTTGATCAAGGAATTCCAGTACTATGTTGAATAGCAGTGGTGAAAGTAGACATCCTTGTCTAGTTCCAGATCTTAGTGGAAAATCTTCCAGTCTTTCACCAATCAACATGTAACACTGGCATTGAGTTTTTTGTATATTACTTTGATTTTGTTGTAGAATGTTCCTGCTATACCCATCTTGCTAAGGGGTTTTAGTATGAAGTGATGTTGGATTTTATCAAATACCTTCTATGTATATATTGAGATAAACCTATGGTTTACATTCTTCAGCTTGTTGATGTAAAACAGCCCTGCATGTTAGATAAATACCATCTGTTTTGGGTGAGTGATGTGTCTGATGTATTGTTGGGTTCTGCTGGCTAGTATTTTTTTGGCAGGAGGTGGGGGGAGATTTTTGCATTTGTGTTCATCAGAAATATCGGTTTGTAGTTCTCTTTCTATGTCTCTCTCTTGCTTTAATATTAAGGTGATGTTGGCTTCATAGAAAGACTTTGGAAGAATTGCTTCCCTTTCTATTTTTCAATTTTTTCGAAGATTTCATTTCATTTCATTGGAAGTCAGATATACAGAGAGGAAGAGAGTCAGAGAGGAAGATCTTCTGTCTGATGATTCACTCCCCAGGTGGCCCCAATGGCTGGAGCTGAGCCAATCCATAGCCAGGAGCCTGGAATCTCTTCTGGGTCTCCCATGCAAGGGCAGGGTCCCAAGGCCCTGGGCCATGATCAGCTGCTTTCCCAGGCCATAAGCAGGGAGCTGGATGGCAAGTGGGGCTGCCAGGATTAGAACTGGCACCCATATGGTATCCCTGCACGTGCAAGGCAAGGACTTTAGCCACTAGGCTATCATGCCAGGCCCTCCTTTTTATTTTGAATAGCTTGTGGAGGATTGATGTGAGTTATTCTGAAACATTTGACAGAATTCAGCAGTGAAGCCATCCAATCCTGGGATTTTCTTTGTTGGGAAGAATTTAAGTATTGATTAATTCTCCTTCCTGTTTATACTTCTATTTATATTTTAATTACCTCCTGATTCAATTTTTTTTTTTTGATTAGTTGGGTTAGTGGGGAATCTATTTTGTTGATTTTTTCCAACTAGCTCTTTTACTTATATATTGTTCTTTTGATCTTTTATTCATTTTAAAAGATTTATTTATTGTTGTTGGAAAAGCAGATCAGATTTTTGAAGAGGAGAGGCAAAGAAGTTGTTCCATCTGATGATTCACTTCCTGAATGGCTGCAACAGCTGGAGCTGAGCTGATCTGAAGCTAGGATCTAGGAACTTCTTTCAGGTCTCCTTACATGGGTGCAGGGTCCCAAGGTTTTGGACCATCCTCCACTGCCTTCCCAGACCATAGACAGGGAGCTGGATGGGAAGTGGAGCAGCCTGGACATGAACTGGCACCCATATATGGGATCCTGATGCTTGCAATGTGAGGATTTAGCCATTAAGCCGTTGTGCTGGGAGCTCTTTTGATCTTTATTCAGTTTATTTCCTCTCTTTGATCATTTTTTTTTCTATTGCTCTTGGGATCTTTTGCTGTTGTTTTTCTTGCTCCTTCAGATGTTTGGTGAAGTGCCTTTCTAGTTTCTTGATGTAGGCACTGACAGCAATGGACTTTCCTCTTTGCCCTCTCTACCCTGTCCCACAGCTTTGATATGTTGTGTTGATGCCTTCATTTGTTTCAAGCAATTTTTGAAATTTACTCTGATTTCTTTTATAGCCATTGTTCATTAAGCAGCATGTTGCTCAGTTGCTAAGTATTTGCATATCTTCTGGGTTATTTTGACTTACTGGTCTTAGTTTAACTCCATGATAGTCTGAGAAGATTCATGGTATGATTTTGATTTTTAAAAAATTGTTGAGGCTTGTTTTGTGGCCTTTAATATGAGAAGTATCCTAGTGATGAAAAAATTAGTATGTTCTGAATCTGTAGGATGAAAGATTCTGTGGATATCAATTAAGTGCATTTCTTCTGTTGTCTGGGTGATTGCTGTTATTTCTTTGCTGAGTTTCTATCTCATTGATGTGACTGTTGAAGTTAGTGGAGCATTAAGGTCTTCTACTATTTTTGTATTAGAGTCCATTTCTCCCTTAAAATCCATTAATATTTTCGTTATGTTGCTAAGTTCCTGGCATTTGGTGTGCCTACATTTATTGTTGAGGCTTCTTCTTGCTGATTTGATCCCTCAGGCTTTATGGGTGTCCTTCTTCATCTTTTTAAATTTTTCATGTGAAAGTCTATGTTATCTGACATTTGAATGGCTACACTGGCTCATTTTCCCATCCATTAGCCTGGAATATCCCTTTTCCATAGTTTCATTTTCAGTTTCTGTGCATCTTTGTTGGTGAGATGTGTTTCCTGTAAACAGATAAGTCCTGTTTTTGATTCACTAATCTATATCTTTTGATTGATGCTTTTAAGCTTTTTAAAATCAGTGTTACTTTGATGAGTAGTGATTTGTTCCTGTCATTTTAGCATTGGGTTGCCCACTGTTTGAGTTAGGCTGCTTTTGTAGTTTTATTAAGATGTTCTCCATGTTTGTCTTTGGATTTGGTAGGTGCTAATCCTTTTTCTCTGATTGTAGCACATATTTAAGCATCATTGGTAGAGCAGGTTTGGTAGAGGTGAAGTCTTTTAGTTTTATTTACTTTGGAAATATTTGATTTCATTTTCAAATACAGAGACAAGTGTGCAGTTTGTGTTGTTCTGGATTGACCCAAGTCTTTTAGGACTTGTAATATGTCACTCCAGTCTCATCTAGCCTGTAGAGTTTCCTCTGAGAGGTCAGCTGAAAATCTGATTAGGTTACCTTTATAAGTTAATTGACTTTTTTCCCATGCATATTTAAGTATAGTTTCTTGAAAGCTTGATTATGATGTATCATGGTGAGGATTGCTTCCTGTTGAATTTATTCAGGTTTCTCTGCCCTTCCTGTGTTTGGTTTTCTTTTTCTTTCTCCATGTTGGGGAAGTTTTCATTTATTATTTCATTAAATACATCTTTCAATCCAGCTTTTCCTGTGACTTCAGGAATACTCATACTCCATATGTTTGACTTTTTGATGGTATCACTTAATTATTGTATCATTTTCTTAGCTTTACACAGTTCCTCTTCCAGATTCCTGTTTCAGCATTTTCACATGTGGAATCTTCTAGATCTGAAATTCTTCCCCCTCACTCATTCTGTTATTGAGGGTTTCCATTAAATTTTTTTTAGAGATTTGTTTATTTTTATTTCAAAGTCAGATACGCAGAGCAGAGGTGAAACAGAGAGGAAGATCTTCTATCTGATTATTCACTCCCCAAGTGGCAGCAATGGCCAGAGCTGAGCTGATCTGAAGCCAGGAAACTCGAAACTGGAACCTCTTCCAGGTCTCTCATGCAGGTGCAGGGTTCCAAAGCTTTGGGCTGTCCTTGATTGCTTTCCTAGGCCACAAGCAGAGAGCTGGATGGGAAGCAGGGCTGCCGGGAACCTGTATGGGATCTGGGCGCATGCAAGGCGAGGACTTTTTGCCACTAGGCTATCACCCCATCACCCCATGCCCGCCATTGAATTTTTAATTTAATGTATTGTATTCTTTGTTTTTAATAATTCAGTTTGACTTTATTTCAATGCTGCTATTTTCTGCATAAAGTATTCCTGAAATTCCTTGAACTCCTGTGTGTGCTTCTCATCTTTAAGAAGCTTGTTAAGCATTATTTTTTTCATTTTTAAATTAAAGAAAAAGATTTGTAGCCATTTTTTAAAAATTGTATCCGGCACTTCCTCCATGTCGTCTTCAATTAATTCTGAGTTTGAAATAGTTTTTTGTTTCTTTGCGAGGGAACACATTGGTAACCCCATTTATTTTGGTTGCACCTCTTCTTTTGCCATTGGCCATTGCAACTCAGATTGGCAGATTTTTCTCCTTTGGCTGGTTTCTAAGCTGTGTCATCCATAGCTCTACAGGGTGACTTTAACTAATCCCATTCAGTGCCTGGTTTTCTTTTTGCCTCACTTGCATCATTGATGCCAGCAAATTTCAGTCCTGGGCTTACATGCTACACTTCTGCCCCAACCTCTGGAGCCTGGACTCCCTGGTTACTATTTTCACCTACTGTGATCTCATGTTGTGGCTGCACCATTGTCTGCTCAGCCTTTCTCCCAGTCTCGGTCCAACAGTAGCTGGGATAGGAAGACACAACCTGTGACTTTAAACTAGAGCTCAGGGCTTTTAGCAGGGCCCATCATAATTTTTTTTTTTCTGACTTCTTGCTGCCAGAATCTGCTGGCAATTAGATGGTATGGCAACCTGGACCTGTTTTGGATGGGACTCATGGGACAACATGTTGGTATTATTTTTTGTTTGGTAGGATCAGTGCAATGTGTTTAGCTGGGAGTGAGTTCTCCCCTGGCTTAGGGCATGAACAGCTTGCTGTTCCCTCAAAGGCTTTGCCCAAGAATTCAAAATAGCAGCCAGTGTAGCATTTGTCCTGCTCTGGGCCTTGAAATTTATCCTGTTCTCACACCCATCCAACAGGGATCCACCACTCTGCTTCTGCTCCCAGTGGGATTAAAAAATTAGCAGACTCACAGCTCTATGGCTTGATCTCCTGCGTTTCTGGTGATGTCCCCTTCCCGCCTGCCCACCAGCAGAGCTGTGCTCACTGCAGCATCACTCCGCTGTCTCTACTGCTTCCCTATGTCCATGGACTTCCCCAGTGTCTCTCCATTGCAGACCCCTTACCTGGGATTGTGCCTTCTCTGCTTCTGCTTGGCTAACCCTTCTCTGTCCGTTCATATGTCCTCACCCTCTTTTGCTATCTTGCTTTCTATCCTAAAATTTGGGTTACTATCTTAAATATATATGAAATGTCTTTATGGACTTCAGACAAAATTATTTTAGGCTCGACATATCTTACTCTAAAGTCTATTTTAACTTTTTATTTAAAGAATACTAAAAAAATCAACCCATTGTTTAAAACATGTATTTTTATCTGTGTTACCTTATTTATGATTATAGTAATTTGATTAGTCCATATGATAGCATGTTCTAATTTATTTTAGTTGCTCATAAAGACATTTAAATGAGGAAATAATGATATTATTCATTGTTAAAGATCAATTTTAGGAAGCAGTACAATTTCTAAGTCAAGTGTGTCAACAACAGAGTCAATAGCTGAAGACATAGAAGAACCGTCCTTCAAACGAGAAAGACTGGCTAGTTTTACAGGTAAGGAAAATGCACTTGCTGGTTTCACTAACAGTAAATTAGTTACTTAATTATTGTAATTATTTTGGTAAAAAAAAATATGACAGTGATTTCCAAATACTGAATTATGGTATGGCTACATGAGCATTTCTAGTTTTTAACAAGAGATTTTCCATGATGGTTCTTTTGAACTATCATCCTGATAAATTACTGGTACTGTGTTAGGACTCAATTTCAAACTAAGCAAATAATTCTGAAAATTTTACTATTAATGCCATAATAATATTTATACAGAATATGATAGGCATGCTTAGTAAAAAGTGATCAAATTCTTTGATACAAAAAGACTTAATAATTAACATTACTGACTTTTGAGAGAGAAAAACAGGTTAAGTCTAATCCAGACAGAGGGTAAAACATGGGGTAATACAAAAGTCTGTGAAAGTTAACACACCAAAGATGAAGAAAGAATAATAATCAAAAGCACTAGTAGAAATAGGTATGTATTTGCAGTAAGTGTGTTTTTTCCTGTGTAATGCGGGATTGGTGAAGACAGACATAATATGAGAAGAGTGCTGGCTAGTTTGAACTCTTCTTTTGGTGTTAAGACAACATCTTATGTAGAAATACTAGATAACAAAGCACAACACGAATGAATCTTTAATAGGTTAATCTGCAGATCTAGTGAGAAAAGAAGCAGTCGAAAATCAATCAAAAAAAAAAACTTTCCAAACTTAAAAATAAAAGAATGAAAAAAATAACACTAAAAAAACCCAGTCATTTATTTTTTAAAATATTTATTTTATTTTTTTTATTGAGAAGTCAGATATACATAGAGGAAGATAGACTGAGAGAAAGATCTTCTGTCTGAATTTTCACTCCTCCAGCAGCCCCAATGGCCAGAACTGAGCTGATCCATATCCAAGAGCCTCTTCTAGGTCTCCCTCGCCAGTGCAAGGTCCCACGGCTTTGGGTAGTCCTCGGCTGCTTTCCCAGGTCACAAGCAGGGAGCTGGTTGGGAAGTGGGGCTGCCAAGATTAGAATCACCATCCAAATGGGATCCCGATGCATTCAAGGCAAGGACTTTAACGGCTAGACTACCATGCCAGGCAAGCACAGTCATTTAATATCTATGAGATAACATCAAAAAATATAACATGCATAACTGGAATATTGAGAGTGCATAAAAATATTTGTGGTAACATTTTAAAAAAAAATTCTAAAATTAACTAGACATCAAACCATAGATTGATGAAGCTGAGACAATACCAAACAAGATAACATTAAAATAAAACAAAAATATAAAAATTGACATGTTGTGTTTAAACTATAGATGAAGACAGAATATCAAAGGAATCCAGATGAAAAATACACCTTAGCTATAGAAGAACAATGATATAATCAACTTCTCACTAGAAATCATGTAAGCAACAAAAAAGTGCAACTAAATTATTAAATGTTGGGCTAGTGTTGTAGCACAGTGAACTCATTTGTCAGGTTCAATTAAAATGAAAATGTACTAAAAAATTCATAAAATTACATCAGGCTATGTGTTTAGGCGTGTATATATATATGAAACCAAATAATAGTATATATGAACATATAATGTATAATATGTATGAAGATGAATCATTATATAATTATAATTGAATCATAGAGAAGAAATCAATGAAATTAGTGATATAGTTTGTAAAACTAAAAGCTGATTCATTTAAAAGCTCAAATGATGGTAAATTTCACATAGGCTAACCAAGAAAAAAATGAGAGGAAAAAAGAAAGGAAAGAAGGAAGAAAGAAAAAACAACCTGGAATGGAAAAAATGAAAGAGATGTCATAACTACTATGGATAAAAAGGGTTTATTAGGAAAAATGTGAACCATTCTATATCAACTAATTTTTTAACACACATGAGATAGACCAATTCCTTGAGAGGCACAAACTATCAATATTCATCTCAGAAGAAATAGATAATCTGATTGCTCTATTTTAAGAAGTTGAATAGTAGCTTAAAACTTTGCAAAACAGAACCCCCCAAAAAAGATAAAACAGGGCCAGATATTTTCACAGATTAACTCTACCAGATAAAAAGAATTTTTTTTTGTAGTTAAATAGGTGAATGGGAATAGTTTTCAGCTAATTTTTTGTTCAATAGCAAAATGATGAATGCTTTCTGTAAGATTCAAAGCAAAGGAGAAAGTATTCTTTCTCATCATTTGTATTCAGCATTCTATGGAAGTTCTTATTAAATGAGAAGTCAAAAGGTAAAAGAATAGAATGTCTCATGTTGCACTCTTCCTCACAAAAATGTTCACTAGCAACTATGCACAAATGAGAAGATCTCTTTGAAAACTGTGACTCTTGGGAATAAGTCCGACTTCCAGAGAGTCTGCAGCGTGAATGAAATCTGAATGAGAAGGTTAAGAGGAAGCTCTCTGTGCTAACTTTTATTATCATAATAAATTATCTGAAGCATGCTACTTTAAAAAGAAAGGGGTTTTTTTAGTTGGTTTTTCTGAAGGCACAGAGTTTAGGAGCCTCATCTGATAGCAGCGTTTATACTGTAATGGTCCTGAGGTGGCATAGCGCATCACATGTCTAGAGAAGAACTTGATACACTCCTTTACCTTGTAAATTTCCTAGGCTCAGGTGTTTTGTTATAACAGTGCAAAACAGACTATGAGTATCATAGTATCATCCTAAACTGTAGAATAGCTTAAGTGTCCATAAGCATATGGGTGGATAAAGAACTTGTGATATTTGCATAATAAAATACTATTCATTCCCTGAAAAGGACATTAAGTTGTTTGTGATGAAATGGATAAAACTGGAGAATTCTATAAAATGAAGACAGGCACAGAAATACAAGTCCTGCGTATTCTTACTTCAGGTGTCAAAGAAAAGAATGGTAGTGCAGAAGGTTGAGGTTGGGAAGAAAGGGCTGCAGATAATATTCAAGAGTTACAAAAATCTTAGGGAGAATATTTTTGATACCTGTTGCATAGTGTGAATGTGGTTAATCATAGAATGATAGCTAAGAGAGTAGCTTTCAAATATTTTCGTCATAGAAATATTAAGCATTGAAGGTTATGAAAGTGCTAAGTAGCCTGATTGTTCTACATTATACTCATAAATTATAACATCACATTTTATCCCATAAATACACATAATATAGTCAGTTTATAGTAAGACTGTGCATTCATATGAAATACATGCTCTTTTAAAACATTTTTTCAAAATACTTAAATATAAATATGTTAAAAGGATATAAAATATCACACAGGCATAATGAAAGTGATTTTATATGAAAATTTATATATGGGCCCAGAACAATGGCTCAGTGGCTAAATTCTCACTTTGCTAAGTGCTAGGATCCCATATGGATACCAGTTCATGTTCTGGCTCCCACATGGATCTCCCACATGGGTGCAGGATCCCAAGGCTTTGGGCCATCTTCGATTGCTTTCCCAGGCCACAAGCAGGGAGCTGGGTGGGAAGTGGGGCTGCTAGGATTAGAACCAGTGCCCATATAGGATCCTGGCATGTTCAAGGCGAGAACTTTATCCACCAGGCCCGAACAAACTAATTTTATAAATTTACTGAAAAGCAAAGGATCTGGAAAAACCAATGCAATTCTGAAAAAAGAAAAAGATGATTTGCATTAGCTCATTTCAGAAATAAGTATAACATTACTGTGATTTAGTATTGGTAAAAGAGTAGACATTGAGCAATAAAACAGAAAAGAGAGACTAAAAGTAGATGCAGTAATATAACCAATTCATGAAATACACAAAGGCACTTCAGTGGGGAAAAAAATTTCAGTTCAACAAACTGTGATGGGAAATGGTGAAAAAAATTTTGCCTAGACAGGGACTTTACATCCTACCTAAAATGGATAACAGAACTGAATGTAATATGTGAAATGACAGCACTTCTGAAAACAAAAGTATATGCATTTTTGACTTTGTTGATGAGGTTTTTAAGTAATATCCTGAAAGAAAAAAAAATGATAGACTAGGCCTGATTAAAATTAAGAATTTTTTTCTAAAAACAGCAGGGTTATGTGAATGAGAATACAAGATACAGTGGAAGAAAATATTTGCAAATCACTTATGATAAGAGAATGCTAGAATTTGTAAAAAATGTCTGTTTTATTTGTTTATGGGTCAGAGTGCGAGTTCTCAATGACTCACTCTCCAAATTGTGAATAATGGACTTAACCCTTAAATTCAACAGACTAATAGCAAGGAAAAGGGAATGAAAGATTGAAATTGGCATGTCACCAGAAATGATATGCAGATAGCAAATAATGATATGAAAAGTTTCTCACTATTGGTTGTCCTTTGGAAGCACAAAATACACCAGCAAAGAGGTACTGCTACATAATGACTAGAATCCAGAAAACTGATAACAAAAATTACTAGTAAGAATATGAAGCAATTGGGGTTATCGTTCATTTCTTATGACAATATACAATGGTACAATAACTTGGAAAATAACTTGGCAATTTTTTATAAAATTGAATGTAGTCTTACATATGATCTCAACAGTTACACTCATTGGTATTTGTGCAAATGAGTTGAAAACATGGTCACACAAAAATGTGCCCTTAAAGTTTTCTAGCAGCTTAGTCATAAATGCAGGAACTAGAAGCAATGAAGATAACTTTATAAGTGAAGATATGAATGATAAATTATTTGCACAGCTATATAATAGAATCTTATTAATGATAAATAAGTGAGCTATGTATCTTTGTAACAACGTGGATGAAACTTGAACACTCATTGCTAAATCAAATAAGCCAACTTGAAAAGAATGTATACTTTATGATTCCATTTACATGACATCCTAGAAAAGGTGAAATGTCAACATCATTAGAAGGGGAACCTTAACACCTCTTTCTGTGAGAGCTTTTCATTTTGACTTTCTTCTAGAGAGTGTAGCGGTTAAAGTGGAGAGAGGAGGAATTTAAAAGCAGAGGAACCCTGCAGATGCTACCTCAGCCGAGTGGTGAAGGTCATACACTTGATGTGATGATAAATGCTTGTTAGCTCGGCAGTCTTTCTCCTAGAAAGCTAAAACCATTGTCAAACATCAGACAAACTCAAACTAAAAGGCTCTCAAAATACCTAGGCAAGTAGTCCAGAAAATTAGCAGAGTTTGAGAAATTGTCACGGTCTAACATGATGACTAGATGTAACGTGGCAGCTTAGAAGGGGTTCTGGGACAGAAAGATGCTAAAAACTAAGGAAAAAGTTAAAATAAAATACAGAGTTTAAATGCTATCAATGAATGCAGGCATATAAAAACTCTGATTTTCTTGAAGCCCTCGGTACACCAAAAACTATCCCATAATTATAACTTTATTAAATGTTAATTAAAAGTCTAGATATAAGTCAAAAAAGTTTACATTAATAAACTACATGAACAATGTTGATGTATACTAAAGTTTGAAAGACTTTGCTTGACTGCGTAACCCCAAGGAGGATTATGCTTAGAGAAGCTTTTGGTTTTAACCGCAAAGTAAGAACCAAGCAGCTGTTCAGTTGGAACATAGTTTTTGAATGGTCTCAGCAAATAAATGAATATGTAATATGTAGATGCCTTTTAAAAAACTCATCAAGAATGAGGTCAGTTCAAAAAGCTCATCAACAATATGATGAAGCAGTAAATTTATCTTGGTGCAAAAAATACCAAATCCATGTATGAATACATTTTCATGAACACTTTGAAGATACTGTATATGTAATCACTCTCATATTTGTGTATATGCTTATATATATAAAGATATGCAGTTTGTATAAAATCCATTGGAGTATGGATGAAAATAAACTGCTTTTTAACTCAATTGTACTGCAGCATAACACACTGTAACGTGTAAGAGGAAGTCTTCCTAGGTGGCTGCCTATTTAGGTCTCTGATAGTAACCATACAACAGCATCCCATTCCTAAATCCAGTTCTGAATTAATTGAAAACTATGATGACTAGATATGATAGCCTGAGGTCAAAACATCATATTAGCAATGAAAATCTTCTGTTTAAACTCTCTAAATGACAGAATCACCCACCCAGTCATTAAAGATTCTAGACCATCTCTAATGTTTCCCTTTCTCTACCCTTTCAAGGGACTTGATGAGTTGGATGTGTAGAGCAGCTAGGAATGTCAGGCTGGGTTGGAGCTCCCTCTTCCTAGAAGCACCACTGGGACTGAAGAAAATTGTATTTCCTCTTTCACTGTCAGTAAAGCGTGGCTGGCAGGGCAGATTGATGTATTTCTGATTCTGTTTTAGGTGGAGTCTGAGGTATAGATAAGATCTGCAGTAAAACTTGCATACTGCTAGGAAATCTAATCAGGGAAATAGATTGTACTGCTACAAAGTAGTTTGAAATGGTTTTGCAATATGTCTCAAATTTAAATTGCATTCAGGAAACAGAGATACAGACAAAGACCTGTTTGCTAATGTAGTGCTTTGTCTACCATTGAGAAGGATGACTAGGGTCTGGTGTTAGGGCACATTGGGTCAGGGCACATTGCTTGGAACTCCAACATCTGTCATGGTGCCAGTTCAGGTCCCAGCTCATCTGCATCTGGTCTGACTTCTGGAAAGGCAGCAGATGATGGCTCAAGTACTCGGGCCCGTTTCAACCCAAATGTGAGACCAGGGTGGAGTTTCTGGCGCCTGGCTTCGGCCTGACCCAGAAAGCAGGTATTGCAGCCATTTGGAGAGTGAATCAGAAGATAGAGTATCTCTCCCTCTGTCTCCGTCATTCTGCCTTTCAAGTAGATAAAACAAATTTTAAGAAAGAGCAGAAGATTGACTTTGCTGTGGCTTTCCCCAACCTTGATAGATAACTTTTACATATATGCTGTGCCCAAAGTAAAATTATTTTTATAATTAGCATATCTGTGTCACTGTGTTACTTTGAGGTACATAAAGCTAAATCATAAATGAAGAAAGTTCAGATATCAGAATCATGAATTTTTTGTCTCAGAACTGCCAATATTCTTGTTTGATGCTAGACTTCTCACATAATCTGATTCTCATTTTCATTATAATAAAAATATCCAGACTAAATGTGCCTCCCATTGTGTTCATGTGGATAATTTTAAGTGTCCTGTTTATCATAGCCACATTTCCTTGTACAAATTAAAACTTTCTCTTGGGCCCAGCGTGATGGCCTAGTGGCTCAAGTCCTTGCCTTGTACATGCCGGCATCCCATATAGGTCCCAGTTCTAATCCCAGCAGCCCCGCTTCCCATCTAGCTCCCTGCTTGTAGCCTGGGAAAGCAGTCGAGAATGGCCCAAAGCTTTGCGACCCTGCACCCAAGTGGGAGACCTGGAAGAGCTCATGGCTCCTGGCTTTGGATCGGCGCAGCACCAGCCATTGCTGTCACTTGGGAAGTGACTCATCAGATAGAAGATCCTCCTTTCTGTATATCTGACTTTCCAATAAAAATAAAATAAATCTTTAAAAAAAGAAGGAAGAAGCAAGCCTGCATTGCTTTAAAAAAAATTGTCTCTTATTTGACCAAATAATGAAAATTGATGATTACTCTTAAAGAATCGCCTATGACTATAAGTTAACAATTGAAAATTTTCCATTTCCCAGTCTTGTCTATCTGTATGTTATTTTATAGTGTTACAAACATAGTATGGAATTTTTCTTCTGTACCATTCTGTCATTTAACATTTTATCTAAACAGTTCATGTTTTATCTTGTTTAATTATTACATTCACATTCATAGCTAAGTATTTTATTTAGCCTTCACAAATAGTGATTGGTTAGGAACTTAGTAGGTTTTGTTTTCGGTTTTAAGGAAATGTTCTCAGGCTATGGACCTTCTTAAGACAGGACAGACCCCTCATGTCTAGAAATGTTATATTCTTTAAGATTTTCTTTCTTCTTTTAAGAAAATTATTCATTTTTGTTTGAAAGGCAGATTCTACTGAGGGAGAGGGAGAGACAGAGATCTTCTACTCACTGGTACATTCTCCAAATGACTGCAATGTCCAGAACTGATCCAATATGAAGCCAGGAGCCAGGAGCTTCCTCCAGAAGCAGGGACCCAAACATTTCAGGCATGCTTTGCTGATTTCCTGGGCCATAAGTAAAGGCCTGGGTTGGAAGTGGAGTAGCTAGGACACAAACCAACACTCATGTAGGATGCTGGTGCTACGCACAGAGGATTAGTTTGTGATACCGTTGTGCTGGTCCCAACAACCTTATTTTCTTAAACCTTCTCAACTTTGCCTTCACATTCTCCCTGAGTAATGCTGTCATTTGCCTCAGTCTCCCTGTAAATGTGTGGAAGAGTTATAAAGGGGATATTCTAGAAAATTTGGCGGTAGTTATGAGACTGTGGTAGACTAGACATGCAGGAAAAACTTCAATTATGGGCTTTCATATCCATGATGTAATCTGTTCCTTAACCATATAAAGCCACCTGCAATGTGTGATACATCATAGTAGTTTGGTTTCTTGGAAAAATGCAAATTTTAAAATAACAGTTAGTACATGATTTTAATTAAATCGTTTTTAGATTTACGAGTTATGAGGGCAGTGCATGAAACGGTTATAACAAAAGAAGACCTTGAGAAAAATGTAGATATAATACTCACCGAGACAGAAACACTGAAATTGTTTGACCTTCCAACAGTCGTGATCTCGGTAGACTCTGACGAAGCGGAGGAAGTGAGGTATGTACGGTTCAACTGTTCACACTGTGTGTGTGATTCAGATTCTTTTTCCTTCTTTCTTTCTTTCTTTTTTTATTGATTACATTGCATTATGTGACACAGTTTTATAGGCACTGGAATTCCCCTCTCCCCTCCCCTAACCCCCCTCACGGTGGATTCTTCCACCTTGTTGCATTACCACAGTTCAAATTCAGTTGAGATTCTTTCCTTGCAAGCATCTACAAAGCACAGAGTCCAGCATCTTATTGTCCAGATAAGTTCAACAGTTTCTTGGGGAGACCATCTCTGGTCTGAAGGTACAGCCGACAGAGTATCATCCCAATCAATTAAAAGCCCCGGCATTACATCAGTAACAATTTATAACATAATGGAATTAGTTGACGTGGTATTGTGTAACCAGCATGTTAAAAGAGAGGGAGAGAGAGAGAGAAAAAAAGAGTGCAAGTTCTGAACCACATCCTATCACTTCTACATTGACATTACAATTATTAGTTTATATACAGCTGGGTTCTGTACACCTTAAAATGGCTATAGATTACTATTCAGCTGGCTCATGTCTATTTTAATTTTAGTATTTAGCAGTTAATAGCGTTGAAGCATGATTTTACAGAACCTGGATGTTTTTCGGGTAGTCTAACTCTATAACAAGACATATGTCAACAGTTTAGTTGAACAGTTTTAGGAGGGATGTGCAGAGAAATCTTCAATACCCCAGTGAGGAGTAACTAATCTTTGTGTCGCACCCAGTGAGTTATAAGTGCATCCTCACCGCCCGTTTCCTGTTTCTGAGCTTTCCTTGCTGTTCTCTAGCTATTCTAGTTTTTTTTTGTTTATTTGTTAGTTAGTTTTGTTTATTTGTTAGTTAGTTGTTTATTTGTTAGTTAGTCCTGTTCCTTCCTTCAGTGAACGATCCTGACAGAGTCCTAGATATGCACAGAGCATGTGTACACCCTGTGAGATTATATGTCAATTTGTAATTGTACCCTGTGAAATTATATTGAGAATGTTTATGTTACATGTAAATTTGGGGGCGGGGAGGAGAGCCCACAGCTCTATTGCATTCTTTAGTAAGTAGGTGAATGTTAAGGGAGAAAGGGGAGACATTGATCAACAAGTAGAATGTGTTATACTTGGACAGAAGGAGTATGTTGTTGGCACCATGGGGCGACTCTAGTTACTAATAACATACGTTTCGAGATAACTAGTAAAAGGATTTTTTGAATGTTGTGAGCATAAAGAAATGATAAATGGTTGAAGTAGTGTATATGCCACTTACCCAGTTTTAATCATTACAAAATGTATGTGTGTATCAAAGAACCACATTGTACTCCTAAATCTAAATGTTTACTATTTTTCAATTAAAAATAAATTTTAAATTATTGTGATGACCTTCTAAATCAAAAGCAGGCTTTCCTCTTCCTCTGCTTTCATAGGCCATAAGCAGGGAGCTGAGTGGGAAGTGGAGCAGCCAGGACATAAACCAGTGCCCATATGGCATGCTGTAAGGTGGAGGATTAGCCAGTTGAGCTGTTGTGCGGGCTTTCAGACTTCTTTGTCAACCTTGATTATTTTATGCATATAAGTTTTTTTCAGTTTTAAAAGAAAGCACTGACATTTTTATATTTTACATTTCAAAAGGTAAAAATATACAAAAATAAATACATTTGCAATATTAGAGCAGACTTTAGCTTTCTATATTAATGAACATAAATGTATTATTAGCTCTTGCTTCATGTATTTTGACACTGTTGTTACAGGACTACATAGTAAGAATTACTATATCTTCTTTAGTGATTGACACCTTTATCATTTGTAATACCCCTCTTGTCCCTGGTGATTTCTCTAAGGCCTTTTTTGTGTGAAATTTGTAAAAAGAATACTGTTATTTATTTATTTAAAAGGTAGAGTAAGGATCGGGGAGGGACAAAGAGATGTCAAGATCTTCCATCCACTGAGTCATTCCCCAAGCAACAGTTTGAGCTGGACCAGTCTGAAACCAGGATCAGGAACTCCATCTGGACCTCCCACACAGGTGCAAGGAACACAAATACTTGAGTGACCATCATCCCTGACATCATCAGGGACCTGGAGTCAGGAGTGGAGCTGATCACTGCATCCGGACATTTGCATCTTAACTACTAAGCTAACATCAACCTCTGATAACTTTTTTTCTTAATGTCTCATTTGTTTAAACACTTAAATGTATGTTATATTGCATATGTTATAATAGAATTATCCATATTCAGGGCCAGCCATAGCAAGCTAATACTCCACCCTGAGAAGTCAGTATCCCAGATGGGTGTTGATTTATATCCAGGTGGATCCTCTTTTGATTCAGTTCTCTGCTTGTGGCCTAAGAAAGCAGTATAGGCTAGCCCAAGTCCTTGAGTTCTTGCACCCATGTGGGAGACCTGGAAGAAGTTCTTGGTTCTTGGCTACAGATCAGCTCAGTTCAGGCCACTGTGGCCATTTGGGGGAGTGAAACAGGAATGGAAGACCTTCTCTCTATATCTGCCCTTCGTTCTTTGTAAAATCTGCCTTTCAAATAAAGATAAATAAATCTTAAAAAAAAAAAAAAAAAAAAGATCCATGGCCTCAAGGTGTAGATCCCGTGCTTGGCGTTTCAGTTTTTGAAGTAGCTTCATATACTGAGTCGGAGTTCCAGGAGTACAGAATAATAAGCATAAGGTAAGAACTTAAGCAAAGAATGAGAAAAGACTACAGAATTATAGAAAGGCAGAAATTCCTTATTCTGTAGAAATAGGAAAAAATTAAAAAGAAATGCATGGGAATAAATTCACTCCACTAGTGAATTGTGCTGACATCCAGAATACAATATTAAAAAACATTTAAAAAAAGGTTTATTTTCCTTGAAAGTTAGTATTGCAGAGGGAAAGAGAGAGAATCTTCCCTCAACTCTTTCACTTCCCAAATGGCTACAATGGCCAGCGTTGAGCCCACTGAAGCTGGTAGCCAGGAGTTTCTTTGGGATCTCCCATGTGGGTTCAGGATCCTAAGGCTTTGGGTCATTCTCCACTGCTTTGCCAGGCCATAAGGGAACTGGATCATGCTGTAACCAGGACATGAACCCATATGAGATGCCAGGGGTACAGGTGAAGTTTTTGCTTGCTGTGCCATCACACCTAAAAGGACAATTTTAAAACCAGGAGAAAAAATATAGAAAACAAAATCATCTACAGATAAACTGACAACATTATTAGGGATAAAGTAATTTCACAATGATTAAAAAGGTATAATAATTTTAGAAGTGAACATTACCAATAAAATACAAAAATATGACACAAAATGTATTCTAAGTACCTTGTTAAAATAGAAGATTTAATGACACTTTTATTATTAATAGGTAAGTCAGGCAACAAATTAATAACAATATTGGGAGTTTAAACAAAAATTAATGGTTATGAATAAGTCTTTGCACTCAATCACTAGAACATATTCTGCCCAAACACATATGGAGTATTATAAAAATCTTCTGTGTGCAAAGCCATTAGGCAGGGTCACAAAAATCTCAAATGAAATCATACTGAATTCTCTAGTAACATACAGTGAACTTAAGCATTAGTAACGGAAATCTCTGCAAAGTGCACTATACTTTCACATATCCATTTGGATGATAAAAAAAATAAATTCATCAAGTATCAGAGAAGAAATAATAATGGAAATTTTAGAACTTTTTAGTGAAACAATTAAAAATAATTATGACACAAAAGTGGTACTGTAAAATAATTTATAGCTTTGAATGCCTATGTCAAGGTTAATAAAACCTGTGGAACCAGTGCTAGCATTCTGTTGATAAGCACTGAACAACAATTTAACTAAATTATTTGAAAATCATTCAACATTGTTTTTTTCTCAAAACTTTTTCTTTAGCTTTCTGTTTCCTTTTCGATGTAATCCCCATTAACAAAGTAATTGAAAGGAAAAGAATATTGTAAAATGTGGCAGTGTGGTAATTTATTAATTAGTGGGGTGTATTTTGTTTTTACAGGAATAAAAACAAGAATTATGAAATGCTTTGTAGGAATAGATTAGGCAATGACTTATATGTTGAAAGGATGATGCAGACTTTCAATGGAGCACCAAAGAATAAAGACGTTCAATGCGATAGAATTGTCATGGAAGACAAAGGTAATTTATGTTATTCTGCTTGATAAGCTACCATATTTTATATTTGTTCTTAGAGTCTGTTAGTTACATTAAAATAAAGAAAAATGGAAAATCTGTTATTAAAGTCTTTTCAGATTATACCTGAAACACTGACATTGAGTACTTGTTTTGTTACTGTTTTCTTTGGACAAATTCAGAATTCTTTGTTTTCAAGATTTATTTATTTATTTATTTATGGAAAGGCAGATTTACAGAAAAAAGGAGATACAGAGAAAAATATCTTCCTTCCACTGGGTCTCTCGCCAGATGGCTGCAATGGCCAGAGCTGAGACAATCTGAAGCCAGGAGCCAGGGATTTGTTATAGGTCTCCTGCATCAGTGCAAGGTCCCAAGGCTTTGGGTAATGCTCTACTGCTTTCTCAGGCCATAAGCAGGGAGCTGGATGGGAAGTGGAGCAGCCAGGACAGGAACCAACACCTATATGGGATCCTGGTGAATGCAACTGGAGGATTGCCCAAGTGTCTGGAGCCGTAACTACTCACATATGAAAACAAGATGAAACTCCTGGCTCTTGGCTTCAGCCTTACTCTGCCCTTTCAGCCTTACTCAGCCATTTCAGCCTTTTGAGAAGACACTCCAGATGAAGATACCTCTTCTTTCTATGTCTGTCTACCTGAATTTTTCTCTCTGTAACTCTACCTTATGAATAAACAAATGCAATTTTATTTATCTTATAGGATATTTATTTATCTTTAGAATAGAATCTGTGATTTGCCCAAAAAGTATATTCTTTCCGTATAACAGATAAATTGGCAGTTCTACTTGATAAAAATGGAGTCATATTCTTGCAAATAAACAGATCTTCAGAATACAACATGTTATCTGCTAGCTATAAGTAAAGGAATATAAGCATCCTGTTATAGCGTGATTGTCCAAATCATGACAGACTTAGGAGATTATGCTGCACCGCTTGGAGCTGAGGGCGAGTAAGTGTGGGTTCAGAAAACGCGGACAGGATAATCTGGAATTTTTCCTCAAACCCTAAAGCAGTTGTATGTGCTGGAGTACAGTGACGAGGGATCTCTAGAGCTGTCCCATAATTTATTTCTTTGATTTCATTTAACTTCATAAGCAATAAAAGACTCTTAGATTTTGTTATCATTGGTTATGTATGAAGCTAAAGTATTGAAATCTGATTTAAAATAATTCGCACCTTTGTTTCTCTCTCTTTAGGCATAATGTCCACTGCCTGGGATTTGTATGATTCTTACAATGCCCTGGAACGTTCAGCTTCATCAGTAAAACACCCTGCCATGGAATCAACTAGCAAAGCAAGTGTCCATTCTAAAGAACGGGACCAAAAATTGGGGAATACAATGGAAAAAAGTAAGATTATACTTATTTCAGGTTCTTTAAAACTAGGTTTTAATATGAGATTTCAGATTTTTTTTTGGAGATTACAATATTTCATTTCTGATGGGACAGGAAAATGACAGCTTTTACTCAAAAAAAAAAAAAAAAAGAAAAAGGCTGCTACTCTTTCACGCTGTCATGGACTCTCTGAACTGAAAAATTCTATTTCTTTGATGCCTGTCAAGAGTGTTCAAAGATTTTCCTGTGTCTAGTGCTTCTTTCCATGCTCTTAAAGCTCTGTTATTTTCCATGATACAGTTTAATCTAGAGGATCTATTTAATGGAGCCAAGTATGCCATGAAATGGACATACACTGCAGTAAACTGTTAAATATATCTTGGCAATAGAACAATAGAATGCTAGACTTCCTACCATTCTCTATATCTACGTCAGGATACACTTAAATAGTAGGATGAGGAACTTGTGACTGTTGTTGAGGGACTGAATTATTGTTACCGTTATAGGGGAACACAGCATGGGAGAGTGGGATGAAAGGCAAAGGAGAACTCCCTAAACCTAAGGAACTGCATCATGAAATATAAAGAATTTTTAAAATCCGCAGCTGTTAGGATTACCCCTCTTTCCTTCCATTTCTCCTTCCCACTTTCCTTCACCTCTCCCCCATATTATTACAGCAGTATGATCTTTTACTCTTAATATTTCTCCCTGCAAATTATATTAACTTCAAAGAAAAGGGCTGAGTGTTACTAGCTACAGTTTTCACAGAAAAATGAAGGTATATTAGCAACACTGATTCTTAATTGGGATTTTATCTTCACAAAGGACATTTAACAATGTCTAATGATGTTTTTGGTTGTTATGACTGTGAGCAACTTACATGCTGCTAGTTTTTTCAAAACTCAAGTCAGTTCCCACAACAAAGAATTAACCAAACCAAAATGCCAGCACTACCAATGTTAGGAAACTCAGCACTGCAACTTGCTTTTATTATAGGTTTTAAGATAAAGTATTATAGATTAAATAACACAAAATTATAGCTTTCCGGAAGTTTAAGTTTTACTTTTGAATACTTTATCTAATTTTATTCTCCCTATTCTGAAGTTTTTGAACTTTTCCATTATAAATTACTACACTTAAGGATTAGTCCTTATTTCAACATAACTATAACCTGGTGAGTTTTTGTGAAACTTTGGCAAATTTCCATAACTGAAACTGAATCACTTTAACTGATTTTGACTGAAAACCCCTATTTAAACATTGAGTAAATCAGTAAATATTTTGATATATGAAATTTAAAAAGACATGATTATTTACAGAAAATTGTCACTCAAAATTGACTATATTTCCTTTGGAGATTATAGGTCCACAGACCTTCTAAGTTGTCTTTTTTATGTCATTTAATACTCTTTAGTTTAGTATTATATCCAGTCAAAGGCATAGATAATAACAAATTTAGGAAGCAAGAGAAAATAAAACTGCAAATAGGGCTAAGGGTTTCTAGATTGTAAAACAGTGCCTACCCTTTTAAAAAACGACCAAGTTGTCTTCCAACACATCTATATGATGTTTTATATCTTGGAGAACTATTGACTTATTTTTTTTAAAACCTACTTTCTCGGGCCCAGCACGATGGCCTATCAGCTAAAGCCCATACCGTGAATGCACCCAGATCCCATATGGGCGCCGGTTCTAATCCTGGCAACCCCACTTCCCATCCAGCTCCCTGCTTATGGCCTGGGAAAGCAGTTGAGGACAGCCCAAAGCTTTGGGATCCTGCACCCGTGTGAGAGACCTGGAGGAAGTTCCTGGCTCCTGGCTTCAGATAGCCGTAGCACTGTTCATTGTGGTCACTTGGGGAGTGAATCATTGGACGGAAGACATTTCTCTCTGTCTCTCTGCCTCTCTGTATATCTGACTTTCCAATAAAAATAAATAAATCTTAAAAAAAAAAACCCTACTTTCTCTTTAGGTGAGTTTTAGTAGTCATTTTTAGTGAGTTCAAGTAGCTGCTTATGTGAGTATATTTCAACAAATTCATCTCTTATAACATTTGCGAACACAAAGTTGTCCACAATATTTCCTTATTCTTTCAGAAGGATGGAATCAGTAGTAGCAATACTTCTATTCCTCACATGCCTTCTTATGTCCTTTTCTTCTTGCTTGATTTCCATTATAGATGCAGATAGAAGGAGGGGAGGCTGTAGGGAAAGAGTGCGTGAGAAGAAGTCATCTGATTTATTCTACATATGCCTGCAATAACTGGGCTAGAGTTAGGAGCTAATCCATGCTTCGCTGCAGATGGCAGGATCTCAAATATTTTGGTTGTCATCTAGCGCTTCCCAGGGTAGGCAGTAAGCAAAGTGTCTTAGCAAGTAAATTAAACACTAAGACAAATGCCTGCCCCACCCTCCCTCCCTCCCTTCCTTCCTTCCTTCTTCCTTTCTTCTTCCTTCCTTCCCTCCCTCCTTCCCTCCCTCCCTCCCTCCTTCCTTCCCTCCTTCCCTCCCTCCCTCCTTCCTTCCTTCCCTCCCTCCCTCCCTCCTTCCTTCCTTCCTTCCCTCCCTCCCTCCTTCCTTCCTCTTTCTTCCTTTGTTTCTCTCACTCTGTCACTAGATGAGACCTCTTGACTTTGTTCTTTTCAGTTTTCAGAACTGTAAGAAACAAATTTCTTTTTAAAATAAATATTCTTTTATAACATAAAATGGAGTAAGATGTATACAAATTACATTGTAAGGTTATCATTGCTTATCTTCTGAAAAAAATTTGTGACAATTTTTAAAAATGACAGTTGTGCCTGTGATGCCAGCATCCCTTTGAGCACCAATTCCAGACTCATTTCATTCCGTTTACAATTCAGTTCCCTTCAAATGTGTCTGAGAAAGCAACAGAGCATGGTGTAAGTGTCTGCACCTCTGCTATCTGCTTTGGAGATATGGCTGAAGCTCCTGTTCCTGCCTTCTGCCTGGCTCTGTCCTGGCCAATATGCCATTTGATGAGTGAGCCAGCACATGGGAGACAGTATAGTTTCTTTCTCTATCTCCATTTCTGGCTGTATCTCTTTCTCTCTCTCTCTTTCTCTCTCTGTATGCTTATCTCTAACGTTGTCTTTCAAATAAATAAATGAAGCAATAAATAAATAAATACATAGATATTTTTGTTCATTTTTAAATTATTATTTTCCATGATATAGCTTGTAAATATAGGATTTCTCTTTCACTCTTACTTTATTACTGCCGCATTTTCACTTCCTATGATTTTCCTTCATACTATTACAGTAGTATAGTCCTGTAGTAAAAATTACAGCTTTAACATTCTGCTATTTAAGTGTATCATGGCATTGTAGATATAGGCAATTGTAGAAAATTAAGTATCATACTGCCAAGGTATAGTTAAGAGTTTCATTGGGAGTCTTTCTTTTTTTTTTTTTTTTTAAGATTTATTTATGTTTATTGGAAAGAAGGAAGAGAGACAGAGAGGAAAGATCCGGTGATTCACTCCCCAAGTGACAGCAATGGCCGGTGCTATGCCGATTCGAAACCAAGATCCTGGACCTTCTTTCTGGGTCTCCCACGCAGGTGCAGGGTCCCAGTGCTCTGGGCCGTCCTCCACTGCTTTCTCAAGCCACAAGCAGGGAACTGGATGGGAAGTGGAGCTGCCAGGATTAAAACCGGCATCCATATGGGATCCGAGCGTGTTCAAGGCGAGGACCTTAACCGCTATGCTATCGCGCCAGATCCAGGAGTCTTTCTTTTTTATTTGGGAGTAGAAATGAACATTGCAATATTATCTTCTCAGGATGCTAGTCTCCATTAAGTAATTCATCTATGAGAGTATATGTATATGTATATACTTGCTTACCCATATATTTATTTGCTTTGAATTTTCATGAATGTTTGCCTTATATCAGAGAAAGTGTATGACAGTCTTTTTTTGGGATGAACTTATTTAACTGAGTGTAATGGTCTCCAATTGGAACCATTGTGTTGCAAAGGGTAGGGTTTCTTCCTTATTAACGGCTAAGCAATATTCCACAGAATAGATATGTCACAGTTTCTTTACCTTTTCCTCTTTCATTGGGCATCTGGATTGTTTCCATGTCTTCATTATTGTGGACTGTGCTGCTTTAAATACAGGGATCCAGGTTGCTTTCTTGTACAGATTTCAAATCAGTGGAGCTCACAAATCTATGGCCTGATTCACCTCCTGCTCTTCCCACCTGTGTGTGGATGGAACTCTGGATGGCCTCAGGGTGTCTGTGGGCTGCACTGCCTCTCTACTGTCTCTGTGCTTCCCCAGGTCCACGAATCCCTGGTGTCCCTGTGCCATTGGCCTGCCACTCTTATTACCTAGGATCACTTCCTCTTGGCTTTTCCTCCACTAATCCACCTCCATCCATTTTATTTCACTCTATTCCACCATCTTGCCTCTGCCAATAAGTACATCTTTTTTGAAGTAGGAATAAAAGAATGTTATCTTTAATTTGTGTGTGAAACATCTATTATTATTTAGATGTGTTATTCTGTCATGTTTGTATTCTATAGATAGTGAAGCTAGTTCTCTAATGGATATAGAAAATGTAATTCTGTCTAAAGTCCGTGAAGATGAAGAAGACCACTCAGAAGCAATATTAAAATCGGACAAGTTTCACCAGGACTTATTTTTTATGGAACGAGTGGTAATGGCAAATATATTTCAGCCAAAACTTGCAGCTTACCGTCAGCTTCCTATTTTGAAAGGTACTCTTAAAAAATAATTATGCTCAGACAAACTCAAATGTTTATTATGTATCTCTAAATGTAATCTAAATAATTGGATATCTCTTTTCAGGGGATGTATTTCTATAAGCTTGGCACTAAACAACCGAATGGCAATGAGTCCAGACTGGGAAGCTTTGATTCAAACCTTCATTAATGCCCATGGTTCTTTTTTCTCCATTGTTCCTACATTTATATAGTTAATCATTTTGACTGTCTCATATTCAATGTCCCTTTTTTCTTTCAATTGATATTGTCCAGATTCTGGTTTTTATTACTGCTCTATAACATGACTACTATGTTCAGGAGATATTTTAAAGAATTTTGAAAATTCTTTAAGACAAGGTGGTTTAAAGGAGAAAACTGGAAGGCATATCTGGGGCAGGGCCAAGGCACCTGCCCACGTGGGAGACCTGAACTAGGCTAAGTAGCATCACATGCTGCCCACTAGTATACATGAAAATTGGGGCTGGGGAGGCCTACCTGGCCAGACTAGGCTGAGGAACCCACTCATGAGTGATATGGCAGGATTGGGCTGCAGCATCAACAGGAATGCAGGAGAACCAGATCTGGGGGCAGATTCTGTAAGGGACGTGTGGGCTTGCCTCTGTGGGACTACAGAACCCTCAGGTATGCCTGGTGAGTTGGGAGGTGGTGATGGGCTGAGCCAGGCTGGATCACAGAAGTCACCTGCGTACAGAACCCATGGGTTTATATAAGAATTGGGGGTGGTCACATGCAGGAGCCAGGTCTGGGAGAAGGCCGGAATGAGCCAGGCTGCAGCACTTGCTGGCATATGGAAAGGCCAGAACTGAAGGCAAACCATGCCAAGCAGAGGCATAGCACTGATGACACATGTGTTTCAGGGTTTAAAGCAGACCTGGTAGGAGGGAATCTACCCTACTAGACCACAGCTTCCTCTGGGGAGCACAGGAGCTGGGAAAGAGAGTGGGCCAGGCAGGCTGCAGCAGTCAGCATTCTTGGTTATTTGGGTTTGGGGCCAGGTTGGGCTGGTCCGGGCCTCAGAACCTATTGGCATGCAAGAGAGCCAGGATAAGGCGTGGGCTGTACCTGGCTGGATAAGACTGCAACACCTACCAGTGAGAGCTGAGACTGCGGGCACACCATGTCAGGCTGAGTCAAAGCACCTGCCAGGACACACAGGATCCATGGCTGGGATGAGCATGGTAAGGGTACTTTAGGGACTCGCCTGCTAGGCTACTGTTCCCGCTGGTGAGTACAAGAGCTATGGGCAAACCAGGATGAGCAAAGCTATAGCACCTATAGACATACATGTGAGCTGGGTCTGGGGACAAACCAGAATGGGCTAGGCTCTAGCCACTGCTGGTACTTTCAAGAGCTAGAATGGGTGTGGGACAGGCTGGCCTAAACTGCAGCACCTGCTGGTTCACATGTGAGCCTGGGGTTAAACCAAGCTAGTCTATGCTGTAGCACCCATTTGTGAGGACCAGAATGGGTGCAACCAGTCAGGCTAGGCCACAATAGTGCTATTGAGTGCCAGTATTGGTGGCTAACCATGTCAGGTTGGGAAACAGCACTGGTGGCACTTGCGAGGTCCAGGACTGGATGCAAGTCTGATTAGGGGGACTTGGGAAATTTCCCTGCTAGACTGCAGCTTCTATTGGTGAGAACAAGGGCCTGGGCAAGAGTGGACTATAGCACCTTCTGGCATATGTGTAGGCTGGATCTGGGGGTGGGCTGGGCTGGGCCAGTCTAGATATAGAACATGCTGGAACAAGTGAGAGCCAGGATGTGGTACAGGCCAGGCTGGGTTGCCTGCCAGTCCACATGAGGGCTGGGGCTGGGAGTGAACCAGATTCGGCTAATGCACTTGTCAGCATACAAGTGGACCATGTCTGGGGAAGGTCAGGCTGAGCTAACCTATAGCAAATGGTTGTGCTAGAGAGCCAGATGATATGTGGGATGGTCCAGGATAGGCCACGGCATATGCCAGCACATGCAAAAACCAGGGTTGGGCACAGGCCTGGTGGTAGATTTGGGGGATATGGCCCAAGGCCTCATGTGGGAGACCTGAAAGAAGATCCGGGCTCTTGTTTGTAATCTGGCTCAGACTTGGTTGTTGCAACCATCTGGGGAGTACAACAGCAGATGGAAGATCTCTTTCTGTGCTTCTTTGTGTGATTTTGACTTTCAAACGAATAAATTGTCAGAAAAAAGTTGTGATTTAGAGTTCTGTAAACATTGTAACTTTTGTAAACTGGTGATATATAAATTCCTTAATGTTATTTAAGAATAAAAATACCATAGGAAATATTTTTATCAACTAAGATTTACATACAGTGAATTACATGTGCTTTTTTAAAAAAGATTCCTTTTTGTTTATTGGAAAGGCAGGTTTATAGAGAGAAGGAGAGAGACAGAGAAAGATCTTCCATCCATTGGTTCAATCCCTAAATGGCCACAGAGGCCAGAGCTGAGCCAATCTGAAACCAGGAACTTCTTCTGGGTCTCCCACACAGATGCAGGGTCCCAAGGCTTTGGCCTATCCACTTCTTTTCCACGCGACAAGCAGGATGCTGGATATGATATAGAGCAGCTGGTACAGGAACCAGCATCTGTATGGGATCCCGGCAGTTGCAAGACGAGGACTTAGCCACTAACATCATGCTGGGCCCTATGAATTTTATTTGGAAAGGCAGATTTTTGCAGAGAGGAGAGACAGAGAGGTCTTCCATGTGCTGGTTCACTCCCTGAATTGCTACAACAGCTGAAACTGAGCTGATCCAAAGCTGGGAGTCAGGAGCTTATTCTCAGCCTCCCATATGGGTGCAGGGGCCCATGGCCTTGGGCCAGACTTTTCTATTTTTCCTGGCATTGGCAGAAATGACCAGGAAAATGGACTGGAAGTGGGTTAGCGGGGACACAAATCAGCACCCATATGGGATGACAGCACATGTAGGTGGAGGATTAGCTTGCTACACCACTGTGCTTACCTTTTTAATGTATTTTTAAAATGTTTTGAAAATGTAAAAATAAACAATATTCTAGTTGATAGAACATACCCAATCTACCCTAAAATTTACCCCTTGCTACTTTCCAAATAAATTTTATTCCACAAACAGGCATTTACCTGATTTCTGTCACCATATATTAACCCTCCCTGTTCTACTACAACATGTAAGTGGTTCGTATAAGAAGATTTTTGGTGAATGGGGCTTCTTACTCTCAGTATTAATGTTTCTGAGATTCATCGAAGTTGAAATGTATATAAATTATTTTCTCCTCTGAATGGTATTCTAGTATGTGTATCATAGTGATTTATTTATCCATTCAGCTGTTGCTGGACATCTGAATTGTTTCAGGCCTACTGCGAATGAAGTTGCTATGGGCATTTTTGTCTCACTCTTTTGATAGACATATGTTTTCATTTCTCTTGTGTGAATAGGAGGAGACTTGGTTGGTCATTGGGTAGATGCATGTGTAGCTTCTTTGGAAAGCATTAAATCCTTTCCCTAAGAGATGTATCATCTTGCATTCCTATAAGCAATGCACAAGCTGCACAGTTGCTCCACATTCTTAATTAACACCTGATGTTGGCAACGTTTTTAATGATTATGTAAGCTTAACTGGTGACTTCAACTGAAGTTGCTGACTAGATGTTGTTTCATTACCTAAGCAAGTCAACATGCATCAATAATTATACACTGGCATTTGATATTTATCTGTTAATCTAGAAAATGCCTTTTTCGGCAGGCCTGTTGCTTAGTTTTGATATTAGTTTAAGTTTTATCTAAAGACCCAAATGTTGAAGGTTTGGTCCCCTAAGTCTTTTGTTAACAGTTAACAGATCAGTCCCAACAGTTAACACATTAAGGGTGGAAATTTCGTTCAGTGATGGTGCCTGCAGTTGACACTTTTGAAAGATACCAGATTAGAATGTTGCAGTGGAATTCCATCTGATAAAATCACAGTTGTTTTATAAGAAAATACACAGAGAAGAGACCAGTGCTCAAACTAAACTTTCTTATTTCATATGTAGATCTCTCAGCTATTGTAGTTTCAGTTTTGAAAGCCTAATTCATACACCTAGCTTATAGGCCCATTAAGGAGAAACAAGTTGCATTCAATTGCCAAGGCCAGCTATATTACTAGTATTGCCTTATCTCAGAATTATATCAAGCCCTATGTCATAATTTATTTCACTGGAATTTTAATTGCTCTTTTTTTCCATGAAAAACCACACTGGTTCATCATACTGATGACATATCCTGATTGTATCTAACAAGTGAAAAGGAGCAACTACTCTACACTTACAGGGATTACTTCTGCATATCAGAGGGTAGAAAAAGAAATATTACTAAAATTCTGTGTTCTTCTACTTCATTGAACTGTTTGGAATGATACTGTTTGGAACCTTTAGCAACCCAGACAGGTATAACAGACAATGATCATTTTGTCTGATTTGCTTTTAGAACCAGAACCTGAACAGCTTAGAGACATTTTAGCAGGGGAAAAGCATGAAGAGGTGGAAGAAGAAGCTAAACAGGAAGAGGAAGAAGAAATTGAAATAAATGCAGGACAGTCAACAATACCAGCCAACTTGGAACGACTTTGGGCTTTTTCCTGTGACTTAACCAAAGGTCTGAATGTGAGCAGCCTTGCTTGGAATAAAATGAATCCAGTAAGTTAATAAATATTTTAAGCATTTAAGGGCAACTGCAAAATTCTAACAGTCAAGGTTGTTTTTCCTCTCAGATGGGGGAGAAGAAATTGGCCTTTAGTTTAAATGTCCCTAAAACAAATTCATGTTTCAAAAACTGGAAAATATGAATAGTTAGAAAATAATGTTTTCCTTCCTTAATGCAAAAATGATACCATTTTTATTTTAGCATATACTTGAAATATGACACTCCATGTCAGATATTGCAAAGTAAAGTAGAAGGTGATGCATGATTGAGTTTTGAAACATTTACCAAATGTTTTAACTTTTGTGTTCTCAGATTAATCATGTTTGAAAGTATGTATTTAATTCAGTGACCTGTAAATATGCTAATTTGTAGATTCCCTAAAATACTCTTATTGCCAATGTTAGCAGATACTTAAACAGTGTTTACTGTATACCAGACACTGTTGTGTTTGCCTGCATTAACACAACCACCCTAGGAAATGTGTATCATTATTTTTGTTCATTGTATTGATGAGGAAGCTGAACACAGAAAGGTTGAATCACTTGCCCAAAGTTCCACAACCACTAAGCAAAAGAGCTAGAAATCAAGCTCAGTACCTTTCTCCAGAGTTCTTGCCTTTTGCTGTACTACCCAAAGTCTTTCTGAGGCAAACAAGATGAGTAGTCAGCTGGGGGACTGTGTATTTGCTTGTATAAAAGAGATAATTTATACAATAATGAAACTTGTCTTCCCCAGGGAATTATCAACTGATTCTGAAAATATTTTCTAATCAGCAATCAAACGATTGTTTGGATAATGGCAATATGTTTGGAATAAATACTTAGTGTATTTTAAAGTGGTTGAAGTTAATTTCTTTAATAATTAGCTTTATTACCTTATTGCCACATCCCATTAGGTGATATGTGTAAACCTAATGGTTTTTCCAATTATTAAAAAATACAAAGTTGGGAGTCAGCATTGTGGCACAGCAAGTTAAGCCACCATGTGCAACACCAGCATCCGTATCAGAGCACTGGCTCTAGCACAGCTACTCAGATGTTGCTCCAGCTCCCTGCTAATTAACCCTGAAAGGCAGCTAAAGATGGTCTAAGTATTGAACCCCTTCTACCTTTTGTAAGACACCAATGAGTTCCTGGCTGTTCTTTCAGCATAGCCCAGATCTGGACCCATCGGGGAGCAAACCAATCAAGAGATGATGGCTCTCTCTTTCTCTCTCCATCTCCCTTTCTGTGCCTTTCAAACAAGTAATCTTCTTAAAAAAATACAGAACTGAAAATATTTTTGTTGAAAGTTAATAATACATTATTTCAATTATGTATATTTCTTTTATTAAAATTCTTTTACTATAGATTTATCTTTAGACAACTATAAATGGAAGCATCTTATAAAAAAGTAGAGCTCAATAAATCAGTGACAGACTATATAATAAAGATACACAAAATATTTGTAGAATTGATATGCTAGCATTTTATAAATTCATAATTACAATTGAAATTAAATCATGTTGCATGAGATAAAATAAAAGCATGTTTCAAAATCAAACTATAATATTTATTAATTCATTCTACAAATATTTATTGGACATTCACTGTGTGCCAGGAATTCTGCAGAGGAATTACAGATTCTGATTACCAAAAGGAGGCTGTATTTAATAAATTCTTTTTTCTATATGCATGTCAATATTCATTTCTTGAAGGAACTAGTGTGTCGTTCAGCTTGGGCTACTGAACAAAGTTGCCCAGGCTATGTAGATTAAACAGATATATGTTTTTACAGTTCTCAAGGCTGAGAATTTCTAGATCAAGATATTGGTTGATTTGGCTCCTGTTAAGAGCTCTCTTCCGACGACTCCCAGCTATGTGCTCACATGGGAGGGAAGGAGGAAAGGATGGGGTTGGGGGAGAGACAGACAGGGAGAGTCAGCTCTTGTGCCTTTTCCTCTTCCTGTAAGGCCTAGAATCATATTGAATTAAGACTCTGCCTTGAAAGCCTCATTTAACCTCAGTACTTCCTTAAATTTCAGTCTTAAAATTCGGTCATAATGGAAATTAGGGCTTCTACATGAATTTGGGGAGTATAAAATTCAGTCCATAGCATTTCTACCTTTATTTTAAGGGGCTTTCTTTGTCACTTGAAATCATTAGACTATCCTCCAAAACCCATAAGATGTAATATGGTGTAATCTTGGGAGATTTCATTAATAGGTAAAAGAACTTGTTAGCAATTTGTTCTTTATAGGTATTTATTTTTCAGTCTGAAAATGAGAAACATGATACTGATTAATTTAATTTACATATAAAAATGAAGGGAGAGAGTAAAGACAGTGTACTGATCATTTTTGCTCATAGCTGAAATGTTCTATCGTTATTTTCAACAGTCTACTAGGTGTCCTGTTACATACGCCATTTTGTATTGTCTAATCTCATTTTAAAGATTTATTTTTATTATTTTTTTATTGGAAAGGCAGATATACAGAGAGGAGAGACAGAGAGGAAGGTCTTCCATCCGATGATTCACTCCCCAAGTGAGCACAACAGCCAATGCTATGCTAATCCGAAGTTAGGAGACTGTTCCGGGTCTCCCACACGGGTGCAGGGTCCCAAAGCTTTGGGCCGTCCTCAACTGCTTTCCCAGGCCACAGGCAGGGAGCTGGAAGGGAAGCGGGGCTGCCGGGATTAGAACTGGTGCCCATATGGGATCCCGGGCGTGCAAGGCGAGGACCTTTACCACTTGCGCCACTGCGCTGGGCCCTCTAATCTCATTTTAAATACGTCTTTCTGGTTCCTAGGATCTTTTGGCTGTCGGCTATGGGCACTTTGGATTTAAGGAACAAAAAAGAGGATTGGCTTGCTGCTGGTCAATAAAGAATCCTATGGTAATCCACCCAGGAAGAAAATGACTTTTAAATGGTTAAATGTTGATAATTTTCATGAAATATGACATAATAATTTTACAAAGTTAAGAAAATTTATGGGGTTTTTTGGTTAGTTTAAATCCATAGCAAATATAATTTGTTCTTTTTAGAAGAGAATAGTGGGAATTCATTCAATAAATATTTATTGAGCAAATACCATATTAGATCTGAATTATTCTTGATATCACAGATGATTATAAAGAAAAATGAATCTTCAAGTGAAAATCATTAGAAAATTGTATATTTATTTTTGTACATTTTTTAAACACGTGAATATCTCTGTATCATTATCTGAACTTCACTCTCCTCAAGAGATATAAAATAGATAATATGATCTTCTTAATGACATACATTTTTCAGAGAACAAATAAGAATCATAATATTTTTCTTGATAGACTGAATTAGTTATTTTACAATTTTATGTTTAGTTTTAATTCAAAACTACAATATGTAGTGGGAAACTTAGAGAATGGCTAAAAGCGCATATAAAACTAAAGTTTTTTTAAATAACCCCAGTGATTCAGAAATCTGTACTTGTATAGCATAAAGGAATTTTAAATGTAGGATTGACATAAGATTCATCACTTAGTAACCTGTCTTCTTACTTCGTAGCTGGTTAGAAAAGGAGGGTTTAGATTAGACCTCATGAGGTTGTAGAACAGAATAACAGAGAATTTGGAGCTTTTGACATCCAGTGTTTAACGGTGGTTAGATAGCCCAGGCATCTGAAACAGAGAGAAAGACAGAAATACATTCTAGACAACTTGTAGCTTATTAATGAATTCCATCCTGCTTAAATATTATTTATTAGAGTATTATAATTACTGTAGCAGACCATGATGTAGTTCTTAAAGATATTGAGTGCTGCATTCTCATGGTTTTGTCAAAGTCAGGGACATAAATAGTTGAGATTTCATTGTCATCTGTGCTGCAAGGCAGAAAGGCAAGAGTAACTGCATGCAGGCTAATTCTTCTCACAGACTTGTTGACACCAGGAGAGTATCAGTTACCAAAATACCTTTTCTTACAAAAGCAAATTAAAAATGATTTATGTATTTCTTTGAATTCAGTGGCCAGAACGTGTTTATCAGAGTTCATCAGGAGTTATGGCTGTGGATTTTTCAATTGGAGCACCCAACCTTTTAGCAGTTGGCTATCACAGTGGTACAATTGCAATTTATAATGTACAGAGCAATAGTAACACTGCTGTTCTGGATAGTAGGTAAGAATCCAACAAACAGATAAACATTATAACACATGCTTTTTCAGGGAGATTTGTTCCATTATTTGATTCTGAGTAAGTATTTGTGTTATGGAGAATAATGCTATTATTTGTGAAACTTTTAATAATTCTTCATATTATCTTTTCAGCTGAGATTCTTATTGTCTTTTCTACCCACTCCATCGAAATTCTTTCCTCAGCCTGGTACTTTATGCTTAATATTACACTGTTGCTTTGGTCTCATCTTTTCCAGGAGAGCTCTTTCATTTCTTCTCTGCATTTTGTATATACTCATAGCACAAATTACACTGTATATACATTTTTTTTCTAAATATGTAAAGCATTTGTACACACTCACACTTTTCTATCTTCTTGAGGAGTATATAAGTTATGTAAGAATAAGGGTTGAATCTTACTTTTGTATCCTAAGTATGTTACATATTACTGGGCATTTAACAGAAATACTGAAAATTTGGCATTGATAATGAGTAAGTTACATGAGAAAACAAAGAGTTAAAGGTTATAGACATTCAAGTTGGGTAAATTTTGAAATAGATCAAATCTCAAGGAGTTTAATATCAGGTAATATATTTGTATCAATGTTTAAACTTAGCTACAATGGAAAATAATTGTTAAATCAGGTCCTTTGAAATTATCTACATAGTTTTAGAAATATAGGTCATTTTGCTTGTTTGTAAAAGAAGGTCCATAAATAATCAAAATATCCATGGTTTTTTAAGTATTCATAAATATTTCATTGAACTGTTTGCGTGAAAAAAATAATCAAGAAAATCAGTGCTGTGACCAGAGAACGGATTAATCTAGTAGGAAAAGCATAATCTAGGAAGTTTGTTTTTAATTTATGGAAGGAGAACAGATTTAATTTATTTATATGTACAATTTTAAGCACATAATAATGCTTCCCCCACTCCTTTATTTTTAAATTTCAATATTTTCAACAATATAATTTCAAGTTACTTTGTAATCTCAGGCTTAATCCTTCCCTAAATAAATAATTCAGCAAACAGAAAGACCCTGCTCCACGGGAGTATAGATAAAAGGCTATAATAACTTAGCAAATCTTAAAATGTCAATTTCATGCATAGATATTACATTTTTTGTATGCTATGTTAGTTACTATGAATTTGAGAAGATATATATCACTTTTTAGGTCTGGCTTATTTCACTAAGCATATTGGTTTTTAGATTCATTCATTTTGTTGAAAAATAAAAGATTTTATTTTTTATGGCTGAGTAGTAGCCCATTGCATATATATATATACTGTATTTTTTTTATCCAGTCATCTGTTGATGGCATCTGGGTTTATTCCATGTCTTAACTATTGTGAACTGTTGCCATAAACATGGAGGTACAAAACTCTTTTATATGCTGCCTTTGTCTCCTTGGGTAAATTTCTGGGAGCAGGATGGCTGGGTAACATGATTGATCAATTTTCTGATTTTTGAGGAATCTCCATACTGTTTTTCTTAGTGGTTGTACAAATTTATCTTCCCACCAAGAGTTTATTATAGTATCCTTTTTTATCCTTACCAGGATGTATGTGATGTTTTAACTGGGATTTATTGAATCTGTAAATTACTTTGGGTTGTATTGACATCTTGATAATATTAATTCTTCCAATCCAAGTCTATAGGAGAGCTTTCCATTTTTTTTTATCTCTTCTTCTGTTTCTTTCCTTAATTTTTTTTTTGGTATTTAATACAGAAATATTTAATACCCTTGGCTAAATATATCTCAAGGCATTTAATTTTTTTATGGAAATCGTGATGGAACTAAGCTTACAAGTTCTTTCTCAACAAGGTTTTGTGTAAACAAATGCTAACCTTAGAAATGATACTTAAAGATTTGATTCACAAAGCAACACAGAAAGATAACCACATCATAAAAGAACTTGAATACAGAACACTTACTAGTAGAAGTACAAACAAGTTCCCAAACAAGCAAGGAATATTTATGGAAAATTGTCTGAACCAAGTCATTACTTACCAAACATAACCTTGAGTGTAAATGGATAAAAGTCTCCAATTAAAAGTAACAGCCTGGCTAAATGGATCAAAAAGAAAGTGGATTTACAAGAAAAGCAATTCCAGCAAAGATTACATACAGACTGAAAGTGAAAGAATGAAAAAAGATCTGTGCAAATAGAGAACAAAAATGAGCAGGAGTTAATCTCCTAATATCAGCAAAATAGACATTAGGACAAAAACTATTAAGACGAAGAAGGGAATTAATGAAAATAAAGAAGACAAAGAAAGGATCAATTCAACAGAAAGATGTAACTTTAGTAAATGTATGTGCACTCAATTGTAGGGTGTCTGAGTATTTAGCAAAAATATGAACAGCTCTAAGGGAAGCATAGATTCCAGTATAGTACTGTTGATGGACTTCAACATCCCACTCTGCTCAGTGGACAAATAAAGTAGTCAAAAATCAACAAACAACTAAAGAGCTAATTTACACTATTGACCAATGTTTCTAATTCATGTCTTCAGAATATTGCATGCTATAGCTGCCAGGTGCGTATCTTTTACATCAGTGCATGGGGCTATCTCCAGGAGGGACCATATTAAGCCTATGAAGCCACAAAACAACTCTCAGAACAAAGAAACAGTTCATACCACAATTAAATAAAGTTGAAAATTAATAGCATAAGAAACTCTAGAAAATTTATAAACACTTGGGGATGAAATAATGTGCTCCTGAATGCACAGTAGATCATAGAAGAAAACAAAAGTGGACTAAAAAATTTTTGGAAATGAATGAAAATGACAACACAACATATCAAAGCTTATGAGATGTTGCACAAGCAATATGAGGACTAGCATTAAGTGCCTACATCAAGAATTTGAAAAGATATAAGTTTCTCAATATAATGCATCTCAAAGGCCTAAAACTCAGACCTAAAATTTGTATTAGGAAAATAACAAAAATTATAGAAAAAAAATTAAAATGATACAAAAGCTCAGTGAAATAAAGAGACTTTTTGGAAAAGTTAAAAAAAAAAAACAATTTGTCCACCTAAACCAAAAATTGGTAGACCCCCCAAAAAAACACCCAAATTAATAAAGTCAAAGAACTGAGAGATGGAAAGGAGGTATTAGAATGACTGTTACTGAAATAAAAAGAATTATCAGGAATTACTACATATAGTTATATGACAACAAATTATCGGTCTAGAAGAAATGGTTAGTTTTCTGGACACATACAACTATCAAAATTGAGGCACAAAGATATACAAAACCTAAATAGACCAAAAACTAAAATGGAGACTGAGTCAGAAATAAAGACCCTACCAACAAAGAAAAGCCTGGAACTGTGTGGTTTCATTTCTGAAGTCTACTAAATTAAAAAATAAATAAATAAAACCAAGTTCAATCCTTAAAAGCTTCAGAATCATCAGGAAAGGAGAGAACTCCCCCCAAATCCTATGAAGCCAAATCATCTAAATTACAAAACCAGAAATAAGAACTACAGATCAACATTCCTGATGCACATAGATGCAATATCCTCACCAAAATTGAATACAATAACACAGCATAATAATCAGCCCACTCAGACCAAGTGGGATTCATCCCAGGGATGTAGGGATGTTTTGACATAAATGCATCAATAAACATGACACATTAACAAAATGAGGAGTGATAACTATATGATTAGTTCAATTGGTTCAGGGAAAGCACTTGATAAAATATAGCATCATTTCATGATAAAAGGAAATTTGACACAGAAGACCAATCAAATCACAATCAATAGAATAAATGACAAACCACAGCCAGGATCATACTAAATGGGGAAAAGCTAGAATCATTTCCACTAAGATCTGTTACACAAAGATCATTTCCACTAACATGAGTAACCTTGTCTGGTTTCTATCATTACAGTTCAGTATAGTTCTGGAAGTCTCTAGCAGAGCCATTAGTCAGGAAAAAGAAATCATAGAGATACAAATTAGAAAGGAAGAAATCAAATTATGCCTGCTTGCAGATAACATGATCCTCTATACAGTAGAACCAAAAGACTCCGTTAACAGACTATTGGAACTCTTCAGAGTTTCACAAATTTGCAGGATGTAAGATTCAATGCACAAACATCAATAAGATTCATATCCTGGAGACTATCAAGATAGTGGTCAATCTGGAAACACAGGAGAAGGGTGAGGCGCAGGAGAAGGAATTATTTATCTGATCAAGATTTGACGAAAAGTTCCTTTGGGGAAAAAACTTGGCAAAGAAGATAACTTATATTTACTGTATTTAAAATGAAGTTAGCGATTCCAGTTTCTTTAACTTAGAATGAATGAATAATAGAAAACAAATGATTTTAGAAAAAAAAATCTGCTCTTGTTTTACTGTTTTGATCCCCAAAAGATAATTATAGACTAGTAAATTTCCCTTTTGTAAAAAATAGAAAAAGCAACAATGACCAGTGAATTACACTGATTGTTCTTATTTTTCAGAGTATTTAAGGTAGGCATACAATTTTGAATGAAATCGTCACTGTACTCATAAATAGGTCATTATGCTTTAGGGAGCTGTCCTTATGTATATTTCAATGTCTCTAACATTCTGTATTTAATATCCGATGATTCTATATATATAGTTCTTGCTTGTTTCAGTGAATCACCTCAGAAACATTTGGGACCTGTATGGCAACTACAGTGGATAGAACAAGATCGAGGAACCACAGGTGATGACAAAAGAGAAATACTGGTGTCAATATCAGCTGATGGGAGAATCTCCAAATGGGTGATACGGAAAGGACTGGACTGCCACGGTAAAAGGACTAAACTGGTGATCTTTCTCTTGTATATATTGAATTTAAAATCTTAAGGGAAACGTGTGAAAGAAGGTAAAAAGATGGTAAAAAGAAACCTAGGTTTGGTCACTGTTTTGTTGGGTATTTTTTTGTAAATGTGGGTTTTATGGTAATTGTCATTTGCAAAAGGTAACAGAAATCAATACTATTTGCAAATGAAACAAATATGTTTCCATTTTTTTTTACATGGTAAGTAGCAAGTGGCACATTTTCTTTTTCTTTAAAGATTTGATGAAATTAAGGCGAACAACTTCTGGCAGCAGCAAGAGAGGAATAGAAAAGGAAAAGAAAGGTGAAGCCTTGATATCGCGACAGGCTCCAGGAATGTGTTTTGCTTTTCATCCCAAGGTAAATCATCAATTCAATATTTACTATTGCATATAAAAATTTCCAAAAATTGGGTTGTATTTCCAAAATACTAGCATTCAAATTCCTGGCTTCTGGCTTCTGTCTGGCTCAAGCCCAAATGTTGGAGCCACTAGGGAATGAAACAGTAGATGAAATATAGCTCATAAGTTCTATATACATACTATGGAGTACTGCTCTGCCTCTAAAAAGAACAAAATGGAACAAAATGGATGCAACTGGAAACCATTTTACATTTAGTGAAATAAAACAGTCTCAAAAAGACAAATACCACATATTTACTGATGTTCAGTAGTTTATAAAGAACACACAAAAATATGCAGGAATGTGGGATAGCATTGTTATTTTAGCTCATGTTTACACTCCAGTGAAAATGTTATCTTCTGGGCCCACATGGTAGCCTAGTGGCTTAAGTCCTTGCCTTGTACACGGCAGGATCCCATATGGGTGCTGGTTCTAATCCCAGCAGTTCTGCTTCCTGTCCAGCTCCCTGCTTGTGGCCTGGGAAAGCAGTCGAAGATGGCCCAAAGCTTCTGGGGCCCTGCACCTGTGTGGGAGTCCTGAGAGAAACTCCGGGCTCCTGATTTTGGATCGGCTCAGCTCTGGCCATTGCGGTCACTTGGGGAGTGAAACATCGGACAGATCTTACTCCTTGTCTCAATTCCTCTCTATATATCTGACTTTCCAATAAAAAGAAATATATCTTTAAAAAAAAGTCTTCTTACATTTTACATCAATTTTATGATTAGCGGAAAATTACGCCTTGGACTAGAAAGGATCTTTGCAGGCCCAGCGCGGTGGCCTAGCAGCTAAAGTCCTCACCTTGAACGTGCCAGGATCCCTTATGGGCACCAGTTCTAGTCCCGGAAGCTCCACTTCCCATCCAGCTCCCTGCTTATGGCCTGGGAAAGTAGGAGAAGAGAAGACAGGCCAAAGCCTTGGGACCTTGCACCCAAGTGGGAGACCTGGAGGAGGTTCCTAGCTCCTGACTTTGGATTGGCTCAGCACTGGCCGTTGTACTCACTTGGGGAGTGAATCATCGGACAGAAGACCTTCCTCTCTGTCTCTCTTTCTCTCTATATATCTGACTTTCCAATAGAAATAAAATAAATCTTTAAAAAAATTGCATCTGTGCACTTTTGGAGAGAATGAAGAAAGGCAGGTGAGGTGGAATGGGGGATATTGGAAGTATGATTATCTTAGTACTGCACCCATGGATTGCATAAAATCTCTTATTTTATATTAATAAACATTTTTAGATTTCTTTTTTATTTTAGACCTAAGTTTTACATGTGCTTTTCAATTTCAAAAATGCATATTATTTAAAATTTTTTTTTACTAAAACAGAACAGATTTCACATATTTCATTGGCTTCATGTAATTTTTAGGTAGGATATTAAATATTCTCTATTCAAGAAAAGGACAAATTTAAGTTTATTTTAAGATTTATTTATTTTTATTGCAAAGTCCGATATATATTGAGAGGAGGAGAGACAGAGAGAAAGATCTTCTGTTCGATGATTCATTCCCTAAGTGACTGAAATGGCTGGTGTTGAGCCGATCACAAAGCCAGGCGCTCTTTCAGGTCTCCCACATGGATATAGGGTCCCAAGGCCTTGGGCTGTCCACTGCTTTACCAGGACAGAGGCAGGGAGCAGGATGGGAAGCAGAGCTGCCGGGATTAGAACCGGCGCCCATATGGGATCCTGGCACCTTGATGACAAGGATGTTAGCCACTAGGCCACAGTGCCTGGACCTATAGGTTTTGTTTTTTAGTTTTTTGGGTTTTTTTTTTTTTTGTTTTTTTATCACATTAGTTTTTTATGTAGCTTCACTATTTTAGGATTGTAACAGAAACAACAAAAAAAAACAACATCTTAAACCAAATTTAAGGTTTATTGGTTTGGTTCTTGAACTGATTTTAATGCTTCCTGAATTACAAATAGTATTTTTAATGTATCAAAAGTAGTGCAGTTTGATTTCTTGCTTTTACAGGACACAAATATCTATTTGGCTGGCACTGAAGAAGGTCATATTCACAAATGTTCTTGTTCATATAATGAGCAATACCTAGATACCTACAGAGGACATAAGGTTAGTTTCATTTTAGTAGGTATGAAGAATTTATTCTACAGTGTTTCTGAAAAAAAATACTGTTTTTACATAGTGTATTTAATAGCATGGCATACGGCTACAATCACAGTTAAAACTACTGGACACTTGGCTCAGTGGATCCGAATCTGCTTTGTATGCTTGCATCCCTTTTTGGAGTTCCTTCGTTTAGGTTCCATTTCTGCTTCTGGTTCAGCATACTAACAGTGCTCATCTTAGGAAGTAGTAGACCATGACTAAATGGGTCCCTACCACAAACATGGAAAACCCAGGTTCATTTCTCAACTTTTTGTTCAGTTTGGCGAGTTCCATCTTGTGGAAATTTGAGGAGTGAATAAATGGATGGAAAACAGGTTTCTTTCCCCCTTTGTTTTAAATAAATTTGAAAATAAAAAAATACTCAGTGAAATAATTAAATATACTGCAATAATATGATGTTAGATTTTCTGCATTTTTCTAAAACTATAATGCCATGGTGCACATGGTAACCAAATGTTGGACTGTTGCTGGAGTACTATATGCTGAAATGACATGCGGGGGGATGATGGGAGGGCATGAGGGGAGAGTGAGAGAGGAGGGAAAGAGAGGAATCCCTATACCTACAAAACTGCAGCATGCAAAATAATAACAATGATTTAAATAAATTAAAATTAAATTAATTTGCCAGTTATCACATTTTTAAAATATCAGTTTGAAATAAGTACTGTCTTGTAAATTAAGACATTTTATTTAGCTTCTTGATACCCTTGATTTTCTTTCAAGTCGTGGAAGACACAATTTTTATTTGTCTTAAAAAATGCTTTTTTTATAACATCTAATCCCAAAGTAGATATAGTCCATTTGTTGTACATATTCTCTGGTTTTATAATTTTTCCAACCATGCTTCCTTTATTTTCTCTCTTGTTTCTTTTTTCTTAGCATTCTTTATAATCCTTTATTAACAACTCTGTTTTTGTTGTATCTGAGATCATTCAAGGGATGATGCAATTTATCATCCTACTCCCAGATAAAATTATATCCACATGAACATGGATGCCGTATAAATCTTCTATAAAGTTTAGTATGTTTAAATGGAAGGTCAACTATAAAATATAAGACACGAAATATTCACCTATATTTTACTTTGTGTATTCCTACCTAGGGGCCAGTGTATAAAGTAACGTGGAATCCATTTTGTCATGATGTGTTCTTAAGCTGTTCTGCCGACTGGGGAGTTATGATATGGCAACAGGAGAACCTTGAACCATTTTTGAGTTTTTATCCAACTACTTCTGTTGTTCATGATGTTGCCTGGTCCCCGAAATCATCTTATATATTTGCAGCTGCAAATGAGAGCAGAGTGGAGATTTGGGACCTTCACATAAGCACGTAAGTGATGAAAATTAATGATTTCTGAGTAATAATTCTAGTAGATGCAATTGAAATGAAAATAATAAAACCTAACATTGGGTGGAGTATTGTATGAGTTTAAAATTGATTATGACAGTCTTTTATGAATAAAAACATACTTCATATACGTTAACATATATATTAATGCTAGTTAATTATACCTCATGTAGTTTTTAACACATATGATTGAAAATAATTTTTGCTATATCTTTAAAGTTTTATAAGCTATTCTTATTTATTGCCTGGTTTACAGAGGAATACACAAAGGCCTGATTACATTTTAGCTGCAGAATCCCTATTATAAGATAAGGGAGGGCCTGGTGCTGTGGCCTAGCGGCTGAAGTCTTTGTCCTGAATGCGCCAGGATTCCATGTGGGCGCGGGTTCTAATCCTGGCAGCTCTGCTTCCCATCCTGCTCCCTGCCTCTGTCCTGGTAAAGCAGTCGAGGACAGCCCAAGACCTTGGGAGCCTGCACCCGCATGGGAAACCCAGAAGAGCTCCTTGCTCCCAGCTTCAGATTGGCACAGCACTGGCAATTGCTGTCACTTGGGGAGTGAATCATCAAATGGAAGATCTTTCTCTTTATTTCTCCATCTCTATGTATATCTGACTTTGCAATAAAAATAAGTAAATCTTTAAAAAAGATAAGGGAAACATAGTAATTATTTTTGCAATATTTATTCTCTTTATTTCAAAACATATTTTAAGGAGTTTGTACTTAATTAGAAAATCTGACTTAGAATGTTATCCAGGGTATTAGAAGGTCATCTAGCTAATGTAGATTTAATGTGAAAATTGGTGTAACTATACAATAAAATGGTTAGTGATTCTACTTTCTCATTTGGAAATTGCCATATATCTGCTGGTTGTTAACAGAAGTAATAGGAAAGTAAATTGTTTAAAATACATAATTAGGGAGTCAACATAATGGCTCAGTTGGCTAATCCATCTTCTGCAAATGCTGGCATCCCATAGGTGTACAGGTTCATGTCCCAACTGCTCCACTTGCTATTCAGCTCCCTTCTTGTGGTTTGAAAAAGCAAAGAAGGATGGCCCAAAGCTTTGGGATCCTGTACCCATTTGGGAGACCTGAAGGAGACTCTAGGATCATGACTTTGAATCAGCTCAGCTCCAGCTGTTGTGACTTTTTTGGGGAATAAACCAGTGGATGGAAGATCTGTCTTTTTCTCTCTGCAGATCTACCATCCAATAAAAATAAATATATTTTTTAAAACTACTGATGTTAAATTCAAACCTATTCCTAGCGATAAAATTCTTTCCGATAAGTTAATAATTCAGTAAAATTTTATACTAGTTTATTCTATAAAATAACAGCAATCAGAAGTCAAATATTAGCTTTCAAAATAATGTATTCTTTAGTATGAGATGTCCAACTTAAAGATTTATTTCTTTTTTTTATTTTTATTGGAAAGGCGGATATACAGAGAGGACAGACAGAGAGGAAGATCTTCCGTCCGATGATTCACTCCCCAAGTGAGCACAATAGCTGACGCTATGCCGTTCCAAAGCCAGGAGCCTCTTCCAGGTCTCCCACGCGGGTGCAGGGTCCCAAAGCTTTGGGCCGTCCTCGACTGCTTTCCCGGGCCACAAGCAGGGAGCTGGAAGGGAAACAAGGCTGCCGGGATCAGAACCAGCGCCCATATGGGATTACAACCGGCACCCATATGGGATCCCAGGCGTGCAAGGCGAGGACCTTAACCACTGTGCCACTATGCCGGGCCCAAGATGTCCAACTTATAAAGCCATTGCTTAAATAATCCTACTTTTTTCCACTTTTTAAATAATGTACATGTTTGTAAGGTAATGGGAGAGAGGGATACTCTTCTGTTGGTCCATTGTTCACAACAACCAGGACTGTTTAAGGTGAAAACTGAGAGCTTGGAATTCATTCTGAGTCTCCCTGGGGTGGCAGAGACCAGGTGCTTACTCCATCATGGGCTGCCTCCAAGGGAGTGCATTTGCAGGAAGCTTGAGTCAGAAGCAGAGCTGGGACATGAACTTGGGCATAGCAATTTGCTATTTCTGATCTAATTTTTGAGGAAATATGTGGATTTTTCTCACTGGGTCAAGAAAATGTCTTGTTCAAAATATCCTTTCATGTCTCATATGTTCATTTCATTAGTGGTTTCTAGGGGTCCTTCTGGTGTCTGTCATAGAGCAGTAAGACTCGAGCAAGAATTGCTCAAGGGAAATTTACTTCTGTTAAGTAAAGGAGACAGTGAGAACCTATGGTTCTTTCCGTAATTTGCCTCCCTGAAAAGCTGCTTGCCAAGGCTTTTACAGCGAGGGATAGGGACTGTACTTGGCACAGAGATTGGAAGTAGAAGAACCTTTCATTGCCCAGTAGTATGTATCTTCAAATGTTGTATGTTCAGAAATTTGACCCAGGTTAGTCTCTTGCTTCTGATTTCCTAGCACAACATTGCAAGGTATGCTTTCCTAGAACATCCTTTGAAAGGTAGGTACAAAATCTTTACATTCTCTACCCATGTTTCTGTGCCTGTCCATTGCTGGGATACAATCAATATTTACATTGTATATGAGAGCATTCATCTGCTAAAAATGAAGTATTATTAAGACATTGTGTTAGCCTGCTTCTGTGATACAGAACCAACAGAATGTAGGCATGTGTGTTTAGGCCTGTGTCTATGTATGCATATTTAGAGAAATTTCCTTTTAAAAAATTAGTTCATACTATTATGGATCCTGCCAAATCTAAAGCTTACATGAATCTGGCAAGAGCCCTGTGGTGGCTTGGAGCCTCCAGGCATTCTACAAGTAGAATTTTATTTCACTTTGGGTGAATTAAGTTGTTACTCTTTAGACCTTCAGCAAATTGGATAAAATCTAACTATTTCTTGGAGAATAATCAGCTTTATTCGTGTTGTGCTGATTTAAATGTTAAATGGCATCTTAAAAATATCTATAACAATATGCAGAATGTTGGACTTAACAACTAGATATTAACGTCCAGCTAAGTTGGTGTACAAAACTAGTCATCAGAAAAAATTAAATGTACAAATTCACATCTTTTTTTCCCACATTTTATTTTATGATACAGTTCCATATTCCCTTATCCCCTCCCCAATTCCCTCCCCCCCCCCAGTTCCTTTATATCATTACTAACATATAGTTCTTCATACTCAGTCATATGTTCATCATTGCGGGCATGGACAATGGCAGAGAGTCCAGAATCATGTTGTCAAAATATAATATAAACAGATTCAGTGTAAGTCCATCTTTGTCTGGAAACAAATTCACATCTTAATTGTGCAGTGCTTTAATTTACCTTATTTAAGTTGGTTCATTGAAAAAAAAAAATGAAGGTTCTGAGTGAATAATGTGTGAATGAGAACTAGTTAATTTGAGTTTAGAAACCCTTAAAGACGTTCTTGGTTTTCGTCACAGGAAATAAAGAAAATGCATCAAGCTTTATTAGTCTGTGTTGTAAAAAAGATGGTTTTCAATTTTATAACTGATTTTACAAATAAATAATATTTCATTGCAGTTTGGACCCTCTGATTGTGAATTTTGCTAATCCTGGAATAAAATTCACAACTGTTCTCTTTGCCAAGCAAACTGACTGTCTTCTGGTGGGAGATAGTGATGGTCAGGTCACTGTGTATGAACTAAACAATATGCCTACTGCTGTGGGTTCTGGCCGGGTAAGACTGAAAGATGGAAATCCATACTCTTTTATGAGTCTTTTGAGTTGCAAAATTTTGTAGCATGCTAGGGCTTAACATGGTCAGGAATAGGTCAGTCACAAGAAGTGACCACTAAGTATAGCTTACAGTCCACCCCCAATAAATAGAAAATAAAAGTTATTGTTTAAAACATGATAGCATTCTCACTTATCAAATTAGCAGATTTAGATTTAAAATTTGTGAGACTTTTTAATATTGGCAAACATTTGATCAGGTCTCATATTGAAGATTCGAATACAAATTGTTAAAACTTTCTCACAAAAATAAGAAAATGTGGAATCTAAATTATAAACTGGATTTATAAAAATTTAAGTTTTAGTCATATCACGTGCTAGTTAAAACTGTAGGAAATCAGAAACTCTCATACTATGACCATGAGAATACAAATTATAATGGTCTGTTGGCGGAGCAGTTAAAAAAATAGAAAATTCAAATATATAAACTAGCGCTATTTTAGCAATTTACATTTTAAAAAATATCTTCTAGGAGACATGTATAAATTAGTGCTGAGAGAAACTGAATGGACAAAAACTTAGTCATTTATTCATTCATCTCACAAATAAATAATTATTGAATATGCACTATGTTACAGAATCTGTTTTAGACTCTAAGGATTCAACATTAAACAAATTATAGTAGTTACCTATTTCAATAGTCGGATTGAGAAGCATATTAAGATTAAAATCGATAAGACTCAAGCAGTATTAGTATTATTAAATGAAAATACAAAACTCACGTGAAAATTGAGAAATTCTACTATCTTGAATCACACATTTTCAGATTTGGAAAGGCCTTAAGATAGCATTTAGTTTAACAGATGTTTTACAGTTGAGAATGTTTAAGCTTTAAGTCTAAACAAAAGTTGCCAAAATTGCCCTGAGCCATTGTAAAATTATTTATCAAACTACTTTAAAACACTCTTTGATAGGAAAGAGCATGGATACTAGGAAGTTTCCATGACTGGTTAAACTTACCTTTGTTCCTTTTTTATAGTCTTATTGGGGCCTTTTATATGTATATCACTAACTTATAAATTTTATAGGACATCGTAAAGACTTATTTGTCTTTTGGTTACATATTATTACGTTGTAATTGTGACTTTTTTTCTTTCAGGGAAATATAATAAGCACTTTGCTTGGACCAAAATCAAACCAATCAGCATAATTCACTCTTAATATCTTTTTTGGTTGTTCCTTAAAACTAAAATGAACAGTGCCTAATATTTTCCAGGTTGTTTTATATGAGGCAAGGTGTAATTTTGATTTTTTTTTTTGAGATTTTGATATTTAAAAATAACTTCAATTTCACCTTAATGAAATTTTATTTCACAGATATGTAATTGCTTTGTACTATAAATTAACAATTACTCTTAGAGTTTTGTTAGAATTAAAAAAAATTTTTTTCTAAAGATGTTTCCACACTATTTCTTGGTCACATTGCAAGTCCACATATAAACTGTCCACAAAGGTTGGAAATTATTTCTTTATAAACAAAACTAAGAAATCACTAGTATACTTACACCAAAAAACTTTATGATAAATATTACACTGGCTTTTTTGTCTTCTGCTTTTTAAGTTGTTTCCAAGAATTCATAGTAATGCTGTTGGTTATTAGTGTTATGAGAATAGCAGATTCCCATACCTAACTTTGAGTCAAAATTTTATCTTCCTAGATCTGAGAACTGAAGCTTTTGTTAGATTGGGAAACATAGGCTATAACTGCAAATATCAGAATTACACTGTTTAGCCAGCAAGCATCACATTCCCAATTCAGTGACAAATTAATCTAGGTCACATGGGAGCACGCTTGTCATCAGGGCACGAATCTGCTTTGGAATTTAAAATTGGCTGAGAAAATATAAAGTCTGACGTACAGACCACTCAGGATATCATTTTAGGAAGGGGTCTAAAGAGAGGCTGGGAATAGGGAGCTGACTCCTCCAAATACAGATTGCTAGCAAAGCTATTCCACGTAGCATGTTTTAGGAGTCCTGAGTTTGTTAAAGGAGTCTGGAGGACCTTACAGTCTAATCTACAAAGTGTTCAGATTAGTGGGGAAGTGATAAGGCAAATGAAACTCACTCACCACTCAGGGAAAAAATATCTGTATCAGCAACTGAAATGGGATAATGTACTGGTAGAAACTTCTCCATTTCTTTGAGCCATTCTTTAAACAAAAGCAAGGCAACTTTTACATGACTCAGCTTTATCCAAGAAGTGCTGGAGGCCAGCTCCGGCCAAGTTCAGAACTCTAGAAGGGTGTGTGGAGTTGGCATTTTAAAAGAGGTAAAGAGAAAAGATGGACCACTACAGTTTCAGGATCATAATGGACGATGCAAGAGAGCTGTTCGTTTTATGATACAGAAGCAGTCACAAACTTTACATCATGGTCAAGTGGATGTTTCCAAAGATAATTCTGATATTTGTTTCACCTTAAAGCAGGGCATTATCCTTATTATCCATTCTGATCCTGCAGTCAGGAATTTCTTAGTAGACAGCACATATCAATCAGTAATATATTCTTACTACATTCCTCATTTTACAACTTTATCCTGTCAGTTAAAGGAGAAAATAGATCACAGAAGAAAAAATCTAAAGATCAAAAAACAACCCTAGATAAGTCTAAGAGTGTGTTGTACAGTGTTAGTGCAAACATTCTTGAGCTCTTCCAGCCATATGGCCAATGGGTGTGATTGAGAGTATGATTTATTAAATGCTTGTTCACCAAGATGTTATCAATACCATCAACTCCCAAGCTGACATTGGTTGTAAAAACCAACTCCCAGGGGCAAAAAATAGTGCCTCAACAGATTATAGAATTCTCAGTGGGGTAGTTGGGTGCCCATGCAAAAGGGGGTGAAATTGCTTTGAGGTCATTGGAGAGATATCTGCCAGGCCTTGCCATGAAGCAGGAAGCTCCTCCTAGGCTTGCCAGCAGGAGAGAGGTTATCTTCACACCTTCTTGTCATCCATACCTGTTTGGTCCAAAAGATCCCCAAACCACGGACAGACAAGTTCCACATGCAACAATGCAAAAGCAAAGAAACTTTATTGCTAGCTTGAACTAGGGTCTATGTCTCATCCATCGCAGTGGAGTCTTGACAAGGACCCTGCTTGTCTCTTGCAGACTGTTTTTATTCCCTCCTAGTCACGTACAACACATCTCGAGCAAGCAATTCTTATCTTGGTACTGATGTAGGCCACATTCCATTTGTGGACATGCGGATGCCCCTGATTGGCCCATCTCCAAGGTTGTTGCCCCCTGCCAACTCCATCACTCTGCGGAAAATGAAACTTTGAAGTGAAGTGAGACTTAGGCCTACTCACCAACCTTAGGCCCGTCATGGCGTTGATCCTGTTTTTTTATACAGCAAAGCCAAGCAACGATTACAGAAGCCAAATATAGTGGTTATGCTAACAGTTAAAAAACTCCCTTAACACTACTATTGTTAAGAGTAAATACTGCCTCCCAGCCTTGTACCCCCAACTACACATGGATCCCAGCAAAGAAGTAGTATGATGTAGGAAGGACCACAGCCTATTTTTTTAAGATTTCTTTTTTTGAAATTCTGTTTGAAATGCAAAGGTACAGAGAGAAGGACAGAGGGAGATTTGCATTGGCTTGCCCACAGGACTGGAAATGGAGCAGCGGGGACCTGAGCCTGGTGTTCATATGGGATGATGGTGCCACAGGCAGAGGCTTAATCTTCTATACAATGGTGATACACCACCACCATCTATTTTGTAACCTTCCTCCATGAAAACAGCGATATGCAAAAGCAGCAGAGATCCACCAGAATGGAAAAAGCAAGACAGCCACAGAAGCGTCAGTTGTGTTGATCAAGAGCATTGGCTCTGAAAGTGTGGCTACAATTACATTCAAGGAAGGAGAAAGAAACCAGGCCCAAGTTGAACTGATGTTAACCTATTTAGTACATTGTTTTTGCTAGTTGGGTGGAATAAAGACTTGCAATCAGAAACAAAACTGAGTTACAGAAAATATAGTTGCTTTTCTTGGATATGATTGAGTTTCTAAGCCAAGATTCACACTTGCTGTGCTAAATGATTTTATGGTAATTTGCTTAGAGCCTGTTTTGCTCCAGACTGAAAGCTCCTACTGGGTAAGACTGTGTTTTGTTCACTGTATTGTATCTCCAGCACCTAGAACAGTACTCTCCACAGAGTGCTAAAACTATGAATATTTGCTGAATGAATGAACTATCAAACAAATGAGAAAATTATGGCTTCCTGTTTGCCGTTTATTACAACACAGTCTAACACTTGAAATGTATTTTCCTTAATATTCTAACAAGGTATCTGAACATCACAGGGAATAAAACATTTTAACTGTGGGAAGTATAGAGAACATAGAATTAGGGAAGTTGATACGCATAGTCATGGATTTCTTATTTTGTAACAATATAAGATTGTTGTAGGGTTTTCAACCTGGAATACGGCAGCAACTTCAATTCTTGTCTCACAGGAAAGAAGAATTTTCATGCGGACACAGTTTAGTTTTAAAGCAAGATTTATTAGAAAAGCTGAGAAGAAGAGCTCCCGTCCTAGTGTTGTAGGGTTTTTGGCTGATACTTCAGATGGGGAATTGATATGCTAATTGTCACCCTTGTCCCTTGGAAGAAATGTGCTCTGGTGAATCTAAGACATAGTGGGGAAAACGTCATTTTATCTTTGAGAAGAAAATGGTTTGGGGGCCCAGAATGCCCTAACTGCCCACTACCCAGTCTAACTCCTCACACACTAGTGATGGGAGGGGGCTTCAAGAGAGAAAAAACCCTGCCATACATCCTGCCATAGTGGCAGAAGGAAGAGAGAAAACCCTAGACCACTGCCATAGTGGCAGGAGGAGAGAAAGAAAAGCCCAAATTAATAGTGGGGACATGTCTTTTAAAAGTTCACCTCCAAGGAGTTTCTCCATAAACAAAGGAGAATTCCTGGGTACCATGGTACCTGTTCTTGGGACAAAAGGCCCAAAAAGGTGTTACAGGTGAACTTCCTCAGTCTTTGTAATGATAAAGAGAACAGTCTGTCACTACCTCCTTGGCAATGGCCAAGAGATGGAATTGAGCTGGCGCTTTTGGTGGGGAACTGGTACCTTAATGTCACCCTTGTGTCTGTTGGGAGCTTGTTGTTGATATGTTAAATATGCACTTGTCTCTTGGGGAAAATATGCTCTGATGAATCTAAGACATGGTGGAAAAAATATCCTTTTATATTTGAGAAAAATGACTGGGGGATCCAGAATGCCCTAACTGCCTACTACCCAATCTGACTCCTCTCACACTGTAACAGACTGACTTGTTAGTTCAGGGTTTTGAATAATCAAATCTGCTTCGGATCCACAGAGCATTTACTAGGCTATTCACCTTCACCTCCTCATTTGGTGATAAAGCTAAAAAAAACTGAGAGTTTACATGAACTAATTATTGCATTAGAAAGCAAAGAATGGTCATTAATTGGGAACACAATAGAACATTATTATGAATCTTATAAACACTTTTTCTGAATCAATAAGATATGAATGTAACATCATCCAGATCAATTTGAAAAGTATGCTTTTGGGGATGGCATTGTGGGTATAACTGGTAAAGTTGCTACCTATGACTCTGGCATTGGGCAACAGGTTGATTCCCAGTTTCTCCACTTGATCCATCTCCCTACTAATGTGTCTGGATTGCCCACATGATTGGGCTGCTGAACTCACCTACGAGATCTGAAAGAAGCTCCTGGTGGGTCCTGGCTTTCACCTAGCTCTGCTCTGGCTATTGTAGCCATCTGTGGAGTGAACCAGCAGATGGAAGATCTCATTTTATCTCTCCATATATCTCTCAACACTTTCAGATAACTCAATACATCTTCCTAAAAATTATATTTATTAAAAAAGCGAAGGAGTTGCAGAAGCATGTGAGTGTCTGATTACAATGGAGAGGGTTGGAATTGATGGGGAGAGGTGAGTGAGATAAATATTTCAGTTTCTGGTAGCCAGCTGGGCTCGGCTAGGCTGTAACTCCCACAAGTGTGAACTGGTACTGAGGGTGGGCTCAGCCCAGCCAGACTGCAGAACCCACTGAAAAATGCCAAGGTGAGGCAGACCATGCCAGACTGGGTTGCAGAACCCAACTAGCACTCATGAGAACCCAGGAAGGGAGGGGAGAGGGGACAAAGCTGGTAGTGGGACTGCATGGATCTCTCCTGCTGAAACACCACTCCCACTTGAAAGTGTGAGTTGGGACGGGGGCAGACTAGACCAGGCAGGGCTACAACACCTGTGCGCCTCATGTGAGCTAGATCAGGGAAAAGCCAGGCTGGGCTAACTGTTCCTTACTGGTGCAAGCATAAATCAGAGTGGGTGAGGGTTGCTTGAGCTTTGCTGCAGCATCAGCTGTCAGATGCTAGCACTGGGAGCTAATTCTGTTGAGTTAAACTGCAGAACCATGTGGAGAGTGCATGATCTGGGAGTGGGAGTGCCTCAGTAGGGAAATAGTGGGCACCTCCCCCTGGGGTTATCATTTGCACAGGAGAGCATGAGAACCAGGACTGGGGCAATGGTGGCTAGACAGAATGGCACCAGTCTGCATGTGTGTGGGCTGACTGGGTTGAGCTAGGCTTTAAGGTTCATTGACTTGTATGAGAGCTGATTGGGATGCGGGATGAACGGACCAGTCTGCTGTACGTACTGGCAAGCATAGGAACCAGGGCAGGGGCAGGCCTGGTGGGGGTTATTGCTCCCACCAGTTTATGTGAAAGCCGAGTGTGTGCTGGACAGAATCAGGATGGACTGTAACACACATTGGTTCATGTAGAAGACATGGCTGGAGACAGAACTCACCCAGCAATTATAACCACCAGCATATGCATAAACTGATTGGGGCGACAGACCGTGCTGGACCCTATATTGGCAACCACTGACAAGAATCAGGTCTGAAAGAGCTCAGATGAAGTTTCTTTGGGGATCCATGCAACTAGACGGCTGATCTCTGAATCCCAACCTTGAAGAGAAGTGCAGGTTCCCTGGTCTGACTGTGGAGTGCATTTGTCAGAGCTGAGCCTCCTCAGAAGCTCAGACCGAGAAGTGGACAGCATATCCAGATGCACATGGAGGATATGGTAGCCCACTGGAACCTGCACAAGATACCTGGTACCACAGCAGAAGATGGAGGATAGACCAAATCGATCATCTGTTCCAGCCCAGTGTTGGCAGTGAAGATCTGGACAAATGGAGACTAAGGTGGACTATGTCAGCCAGTGGATTCTGGAGAGATTTCATCATGCTTGGAATGGTGAGACGCAGCAATTCAGAACTGTTGAACTGTCAAAACCACTTGAGCAAGCCCCTCGGAGCATGCCCCACATCGGGTACCTGGAATGGGTGGGAGGCTGCGTGGGACTTCTCCCTTGATCTCTCCCTTACCCCTGTTACAGAAAATAATAATAATAGTAGTAATAATAATGTGGAAACAATTGTCTTACTCATTTTCCTGTAACCCTTGACCCTTTGTTCCCTAATCAACTATGTAAAGATTATCAAAATAAACTAATTTTAAAAATAAATCTATAAATCCTCTTTCTTCTTTTTTCTTTTTCAATTTATCTTTTAAGAAAGATTCTTAGGATTTTAATTGGAAAGGCAGAATTACAGAGAAATGAAGAAACAGGGAAAAATCTTCCATTCAGTGATTTACTCCCCAAGTGGCCACAATGGCCAAAGCTGAGCCAAACCAAAGCCAGGAGTCTGAAGCTTCCTCTGGGCCTCCCACATGGGTCAAGGATCCTAAAGCTTTGGGTTTTCCCAAACTACAACCAGGGAGTTGGATGGGAAGTGGAGCAGCTGAGACACAAATCGGTACTCATATGGGAGTCCGGTGTATGCAAGGGTTTAGCCACTAGGCTACTGTGCTGGGCCCATTCCAATTATCTTTTTAAAATGTATTTATTTTATTTTTAATTTCCATTGTACAGTTCCATAGGCTATGGTATTTCTCTTTCTATCCTCCTCCATCTCCCTCCTTCCACTGTTTGCCCCTACCCATATTATTATAATAGTATACTCTTTCAGCAACAGTCACAAGCCCATTATTGTTATTTAAGTATATGCTGACATTTCATTTCTATCCCTTCTTTGTTTATTCTTCGAATGTATAAAACTGTGAACTTAAAAAAATTGTCTGAAAAGCAGAATTGCACAGAGATTGAGAGACAAGGAGAGAGATAGAGATCTGTCCACTGATTCTCTCCTCAGTGACCACTATGTCCAGGGCTGGGCCAGTCCCAAATCAGCAATCAGGAGCTTTTCCTGGTCTACAGCAAGTATGAAGTGGCCTATGGAATTGAGCCATGCTCTGCTGCTTTTCCAGGCACATTAGTAAGTAGTTGGATTGGAAATGGATTAACTAGAACTCAAACTGGTGCTCACATAGAATGTTGGCACTGCAGATGGCAGATTAATGTGCCACATCACAACAGACTATAAGGCAGGAATAAATAGGCTCTGTAAAAGAGTTTGAAATAGATTTATTCAGAGATGTATGTGATACGGGTTTGTGAGGCACAAGCCCAACAACTGAATGAGTCTTTGGAAATGTTCCAATCAGGTTAAATTCTACTTAGAATTTATATATTCCATTATAGGAATTTTTGATTTATCAGGCCGTAGTGAAGCTACATTGACGAGGTTGGGAAAATGGAGGTAAATACCTCCAGGGTGGCAATTATGTTTTTTAAAACATGGTTGGCTCCAAGCATCTTCGGAGTGTGAGGGACATTTCTGGGAACAGATAAGGAAATAACAGGTACGTAACAAAGGATTGTGCAAGGTTGCTGCAGATGACTTAGTTGAAACAGAACTAAGATGCACCTCAACCTTGTGGGCAAGATTAAAAGCACTGTGCAGACAGATGCTCCTCAGCAGAGCTCAAAAGCTGCTTTGTAGGCTCCTTCTGGGCAAGTTGCTCTCAGCACAAAATCTCCTTGGATGACTTCTACTTGTGCTTATGACCTGGGATGCAAATGAGCAAAGAAGCTATTCCTTAAACATTGCTTCAGCATAAAATGGTCAGCTCAAGTTTGGTCAACATTTTTAATGAAAACTTTTTAGATAAAAAAATGTTAAAGCACAAAAATATCATAGTAGAGTTTTTGCTATAAGAGGTATTTCCTTAGCAAAAATATGAAGGGGTAAGACTGGGGAAGTTAAACTCCTGCCTGGGAACCCACATCCCACACCAGAGAGCTTGGTTCAAGTCTGACCCACACTGCAACCCTGACTCAGCTTCCTGCGAGTGTTGCTGGGTGCGGTTGGACACTGGTCCAAGAAAGTGAGTGCCTTCCTTCCTTCTTCCCTCCTGGGCTTCCTGGTTCCTGCCTCTTCCTGGCCCAGCGTTTGCAGGTGTTTTGGAAGTGAAGCATCAGATAGAAAATCTCTCTTTTTTTTCAAATAAACAAACACATCTCTTAGAAAAAAAAAGAAGATATAGATATAATGTATTTTTGGACATATTTTTGTGATCAGCAACCTAGTTTGTTTTCTTTAGCTTCAAGATGAAACAATAGGTGTGTAAATTTAATACTTCTCATATGGTTTAGAAACAATCCCTGCCACCACACATACATAGCAATCCAAAAAAGTCCTCCCAGATCAGGTGGCTCTTCTGTCCCTTTGCCAAGCAGATGATCCTCTGATCACTATGGGGGCAGCAGCATCCTTCCTTTTTGGGAAGCTCAGTTCCCCCATCCCTGACCCTGCACTAGTTATACCAGTTATACTGGTTATGCTGGTTCTACTGGCTCCTGCTCTTGCTAAGCAGGAAAATAGCCAGCTGGTGGGTGGAAAACTACAAGCTTCAAGTTATATCTTGCCCTGAAACAAACTAGTTAAATGGTGAAGAATTTAAGAAGAGACTGCAAAATCTTTATTCAGATACTCAGCATATTTAAATCCAAATCTACCTTATATAGCATTTGTTCATGCATGTATGGAATATGTAAATTCAAATGGGCATTAAAATGGGAAAAAATAGGTGACAATAAACAAAAGCATTAGAATGAATCCAGAAAGTACTAAGGCACATTTGAAAGTTCATGGAACAAACAGGATTAAAAAAATGCTTTGGTGCAAAGACATTTTAAAATCCATGCACAGTTTTTCATAATAAGCATGTTCATTGACTTATTTATTTTTATGAGAGAACTCTGGGGCCAGTGTGGTAGCTTAACAGGCTAGTCCTCTGGTTACAGTGCCAGAATCCCATATGGGAGCTGGTTCATTTTCTGGCTACTCCACTTCCTTCCAGCTCCTTGCCTACGGCCTAGAAACATAGCAGAGAATGGTTCAAGTTCTTGGGCCCCTGCATCCACATGCAAGATCTGGGAGAATCTCCTGGATCCTGGATTTGGATCAGCTCAGCACTGGCCATTGCATCCATTTTGGGAGTAAACCAGTGGATAGACAATCTCTGTCCTTCCCTTCTCGGTAAATCTGCCTCTTAGATAAAATAAATACACTTTCAAAAAAGAGAGAGAAGGAGAGATCTTTCATTTGATATTTACTCCTCTAAATTCATACAACAGCCTAAGCTGGATCAGGCTAAAGCAGGAACCTAGCACTCAATCAAATCTCCCACACAGTTAGCACAGACCTAAGGACTTGAACTCACTACCTCCCAGGGTGCTCACTCGTAGAAGTTAGGTTCAGGAGCAGAATCAGAACTTCAATCCAAGCACTCCCACAAGGGACATGGACATCCCAAATAGAATTCTACTGCTGTGTCAAACATCCGCTGCTTCATGAATTTTTTGAAGATTTCTTGTATTGCAGTGTTAGGCAAGGCCTTTGAATGAAAACAAGCTGGTAGATACTATCAAAGAGAGACTAAACTGGGACAAGAACAAAGTCAGATATACAGAGAGGAGGAGAGACAGAAAGATCTTCTGTCCGATGACTCACTCTCCAGGTGACTGCAACAGCCGGTGCAGTGCCGTTCCAAAGCCAGGAGCCAGGAACTTCCTCTAGGTCTCACACACGGGTGCAGGGTCCCAAAGCTTTGGGCCATCCTCGACTGCTTTCCCAGGCCACAAGCAGGGAGCTGGATGGGAAGTGGAGCTGATGGGATTAGAACCGGCACCCATATGGGATCCTGATGCTTGCAAGGCGAGGACTTTAGCCACTAGGCCACCGTGCCAGGCCCAAGAACAAAGTTTTAAAATACGTGTGGATTTAAGGAGTCATTCAAAGATAGCAGTGGATAAAGGTTGGAAAGGAAAAGCCAAGGAGGCCAGAACCTGTGGTGGGGAAAAAAAAACTTCAAAAACATCTCCTCAACTCTTGGAAGCGACTGCCACAGGAAGTAGTTAGAGGTTCAGCCCAAGCTTCTACTGGGACTCAGGTATCGTATGTGCATTTTCACCCCTTCAGAGCAAGAGCATTAACAATGGTCATAATGAAGATAATTTCAGTCTTTGAGGTAACTGAGGCTCTCAACCTGAGCCACTTGCCCCGAATCACTCAGATGGCGAGGGCTGAAAGCTAAGAGAGAGCTTTGTCAAACCTATGCACATAACAACACGACAACCTCTGCAACACCTAGAGTGTGTTGCTGTTTCACCGAAGGAGTTCAGAAGACTACTGAATGGAATGCAGCACAGAAACATCCCGTATGTGCATTTGGACCTTGCTATTGTTAGTGGGTGCGGATGAGATCCAGGTTACAAAGAGAAAAGGAGCAGAAAAGGACAGTAGCAGAAGTGGATTATACAGCTCACTTCTAATGTGGGGAACAGAGAGGAGTATAGGAAATTATCGATAGCTATTTTATGTTGAAATTTTGTAATATCTGGAAAGATAGGCCATCTGAAGTTCCCAATGATCGACGCATTGATTAGATGGCTCGATTTACATAACAGAAGGGAAGGCGAAAGGGAAGGCATCTTTTAATCTTGGATTTAGGGAGTTTTTTCCTATTGATTTTGGAGAAGGGTTTTAGAGCTAACTGAATTTGCTGTAATTTGCTTTTAGTACTGCCTACATTTGCTGAGGAGCCTGCTAATGAATATTTTATAAAGCAGGAGGAAGACATTAGGTATCAATTTGGATGGCTGCCAAGTAGAAATGTGTCACCTTGATGTGGAAGCTCAGCGCCAGTCCCATCCCTTCAGCTGCCTGAAGCGATCTCCACCTAACTTTTCACAATTGACTTAAACTCTACAAGAGCAAAATCAAACTTGAGATTTTATCCCACCAACTCTTTTGCTGACTTCCTTGTTTTTGATAGCACAGCCACTGATCTAGCTAGGCAAACTCTAGTTGCCACTCTTGAAGCTACCATTCATTGAGATTTTACTACCAGAGAGCAAGCTGCTAAGAGTCTAACCAGCATATATATATATGTATTTTATGTTGTATTTTATGTATATATAAATATATATAAATATATATGTACATATATATTTTATGTATATATATGTATATATATACATATATATACATATATATACATATATATATGTATTTTATGTTGAAATTTTATGTTGAAATATATTTATGTTGAAATATATATACTTACTCCTCAAAAATCCTGTGCAGTAAGTGTTAGCCTTAACATTATTTTACCATGGGAAAGCTATATCTTAATGATATTAGCAAGTTCTCTAAGACCATTTAATCAGTGTATAGGACTGGTGGACTCACACCTAGGTTTTTACAAACATTTTCCTACACACATTCAGGGCTGCAATGAGTGTATCACTGATCCCTCCTTCTCTTCCGCCTAGTCATGTGGGCTTGTTCCTAGGATGTTCCATTCAACCGTCGTTTCCTTTCCGTTTCCAATGCCGCTGCATAATTCAGCTTCTCACCACCTCTCATCCCCCTCTATGTAGCTTTTCCAGCATATTGATCTTCATAATCTCTTCACTTACACTGTTAGCTAAATAAGAAAAACATTGATGAACACCTGCATTCTGAAAGCAGTTCTCTTTTCATTAACTGTGTACTCTTCAGTCTCCCGTCTTACTGCTCGTCTTCATGAATGCTTCATTCATTCTACGCTTTTCATTAAATTGTTCACTTTCACAACTTAAATCACCACTTTCGTGAAACTTTTCATGTTTCCCTTAATAAAAGAAATGTATTCTGGGCTTTTCTTTTTAGGACAGCATATTCTAATCTGTACTATTGAACAAGAAACTCTTATCAGCTCTAAATTTCCCAGTTCCTTAAGGATTGAATTGTGTATTGCTGTTATTGGGGCAACATGCATGACTTTTTTTTTAAAAGTAAACATGGGACCTGACACAATGGCCTAGTGGCTAAATCCTCACCTTGCATCCACTGGGATCCCTTATAGATGCCGATTCTAATCCTGGCAGCTCCGCTTCCCATCCAACTCCCTGCTTGTGGCCTGGGAAAGCTGTGGGGGGTGACCCAAAGCCTTGGGACCTGTACCCACAAGGTTCAGATCAGCTTAGTTCTGGCCATTGTGGCTACTTGGGGAATGAACCAGTGAATGGAAGATCATTCTATCTGTCTCTTCTTTGTATGTTTGCCTTTCCAATAAAAATTAATCTCTTGGTGACTTTGCTAAGAAGTCTTTCCCAATTCCTATATGTTGCAGAGTGTTTTCTATATTTTTCTCTAATAGTTTGATGATTTCTGGGTGCAGATTTAGGTCCTTGATCAATTTAGAGCTGATTTTTGTATAAAGTGACAGGTGGGGGTCTTGCTTCTTACCTCTTCAGGCTGCTATCCAATTGTACCAACGGTACTTGTCGAAGAGACAAGGCCTTTTCCCTGGATTGTTTTCAGCGTTTTTGTCAAAGACTAGTTGACTATACATATGTGGGCTCCCGTCTGGGGTTTCTATTCTGTTCCATTGCTCTTCTTCTCTGTTTCTATACAGTACCAGGCTGTTTTGATGACCATTGCTCTGAGGTATGTCTTGAAGTCTGGAATTGTGATTCCTCCAGCTTGATTTTTATTCTTTAGGAAATCTTTGGTTATTCATGATCTCTCTCTCTCTCTCTCTCTTTTTTTTTTTTAATTTGGCATGTTGTATTTATTGCTTGCATGGTAGATAACATTCTAATTTAATTAGTAGATATTAGAAAATTCAGGATATTTTACTATTTTTAGTTCTCTAGTGCATCTTAGTTATAACCCTCTTTGGATTCATGAAATTCTTTATTTGTACCTTTTATTTTTTTACATTTTATTATTATTATTATTATTATTATTATTATTATTTTATGATACAGTTCCAAAGGCTCATGGTATTTCCTTTATCCCAGCCCCAATTCCCTAGCCCCCCCTCCAGTTCCTTTATATCATTACTAACATATAGTTCTTCATACACAGTCATATGTCCATCATTGTGGGCATGACAATGGCAGAGAGTCCAGCATCCTATTGTCAAGATATAGTAAACAGTTTCATTGTAAGTCCATCTTTGTCTAGAAGTAGAGATGCATACTACATTGTATCCTCATATCTGGATATGATAGTCTCCATTTCACAGCTACTGTACATCCCGTCAAGTGAAAAGTCATAATACAAAATAAACAATAGAAAGAAAAATAGAAATTTACATTGCCATCAAGTTAAATAGCAAAATGACAACAGAAGACTAAATCATTGAACAACTCATTCCTAAAATGTCAGGACCAAAGTACCACCCATACGTATTAACCCTGAATGTAAATGGTTTAAGCTCAATCAAACATCATAGATTAGTAGACTGGATTAGAAAACAGAACTGATCTATTTGTTGTCTAGAAGAGACACATTTCACCAACAAAAATCAGCGGAAGCTATATCACATGGGTTTTGATGTTTTCTGTTAGTTTCGCCTCTTCAAAAACACTTTCTTCTGATTAAATTCTTCAATGACTCATAGATCATACAGTAGCATCATTTTTTGCAAGAACGTTCTTGATTTTCATGTCTTCAGCTACATGTTAGCTACATGTTAGTCATTTAGTAGCATGTTATTCAACTTTATGGTGCTGTTAATTTCTTTTTTCTTCCTAATGTTGATTTTGTTCCGTGGCTTTTCACTTAAAGGGATGTATAGTAGCTGTGTAATTGAGACTGTCATAACTATTCATGATCCTTTGTGTTTCCAGATGAACGTTTGTGTGTTTTTTCTATTTCTGAGAAGAATGTTGGGCTTTTGATTGGGATTGCATTTAATCTGTAAATTACTTTTGGTAATATGGATATTTTCATGATGTTGATCCTGCTGATTCAGGAAGATTTCTCCATCTTTTACTATCTTCTATTTCTTTCTGTTTTTTTTTTAAAGATTTATTTTATTTCTATTGGAAAGTCAGATATAGAGAGAGGAGGAGAGACAGAGAGCAAGATCTTCCGTCCAATGATTCACTCCCCAAGTGAGCGTAATGGCTGATGCTATGCCAATCCAAAGCCAGGATCCAGGAACTTCTTCCAGGTATCCCACACGGGTGCAGAGTCCCAAGGCTTTGGGCCATCCTCGACTGCTTTCCCAGGCCACAAGCAGGGAGCTGGATGGGAAGTGGAGCTGCCGGGATTAGAACCGGTGCCCATATGGGATCCTGGGCGTGCAAGGCGAGGACCTTAACCACTGTGTCATCGCGCTGGGCCCTTTCTTTTTTAAAGTGTTTTATAGTTTTCATCATAGAGGTCTTCCACATCTTCGATTAGTTTAATTCCAAGGTATTTAAGATTCCTTTCTGCTATCTTAAAGGGGACTGTACTTACAATTTCTTTCTTAGTCAAGGAGTTAGTAAGGTAACCTCCTTGCAAAATACATGATCGATCGAACTTTGGAAAACATTTTTGCTGCATCTCATGTATTTTGATATTTTTATTTTCATTTCCTCAAAATAGCTTTTTTCTCTTATTAAATTCCTCACTGACTCATAGGTCATACAGTAGCATCATTTTCTTCGAGGTTTTTGATTTTCTTTTTCATTTCCTCAATGACATATTAGTCACTCAGTAGCACGTTATTTAACTTCATGGCATTGTAAATTTTCTTTATTTCTTCCTGTTGTTGATTTTGTTTTATGGCTTTTCATTTAAAGGGATGTAGTCAGCAACTGTGTAATGGAGATAATCATATCCAGATGTGAAGATACAATACAGTATGTGTCTCTATTTCCAAATCAAAGATGGGCTCCCAATGAAACTGCTAAACATATCTTGACACTAGGATGCTGTACTCTCTGCCATTGTCCACATCTGCAATGTCAGGATATACTTACATAGCAGAATGGTTGTAATGATATAGGAGAAATCAGTGTGTGGGGGGTTGGGATTTGGAAAGTGGTAAGGGGAATCCTAAAGTCTATGGAACTGTATCATGGCATTACAAAATTTTTAAAACAGAATTAAGCCCCTCCAGAAAACATTAAGGCAAATCTTTAAAAAAAAAAAGTAGACACGAATTAAATTTTTGGGTGCTGTTATGAATTGTGGCTCCTATACTCTGCATGCTTTCTGTCTAGTAAGAGAAACAAAACTAATATCCAAAATTGCCTGTGTACCAATCAGAAACTCACCTGAGAGGGATTAGAGAGTGAGCAGGGTAAGCAGTGAGTGGAGACAGATTAGGAGAAAAATGAGATCTGCTTTTGAAGCTGTAAAGCTGGCGTGAGAAGCTTTCTTTCTGCCTCAGAGCCATTGGCTATACCAGAACATCATTTGTGGGCCATACAAAAATTAACAACTGAAATTAGCCTGTTATAGATTTACCAAAATTTGAGTCTGACCTATGGTTATCCTGGTGGGGACAAATGGTTCTGTGGGCCTAATACGGCTGGCAGGCTGCATGTGCCACAAACATGCGGCAAAGTGTAAGGTTGCTCATGTGAGAAGCATGTGTTCTGAGGAAGCGAAATACAGGAGCAAAGGCTGTGTGGTGGGGAAAAGCATGGCAGGTCTGAGCTGAAAAATGGCACTTTAGGGACGATTACTGAGAGATGAAAATGTCAGGGAAGTTCAGGAAGTTTCAAAGTGAAAACCCATTGCTTCAATCCAACAATGCCTTTTTTTGCAAACTTGCTGTCAGAAGACTTAGTGTGATAACTGCCATTGTCACAGTGAGTTGTTGCTGTGTCTTCCTATACTACTGTCTGATTGCTAGAACTCACCACTGATTCCAACCACACTGCAGTGCAGGGCAGTAAGCAGTATGCTTGCTTTCTATATTTTTGTCTTTTAACTGCCATTGTGTTTTAAAGTTTTGGTTCATAATATAGCCACGCATATATAAGATGTATGTGTAAAAAAATTCTTATGGGTTGAAATTTGCATCTTAAAATTTTTTACATGGACTTTGAACACATTAAGGTAGTTTCCTGGAGGCTGGCTTAATGGCTCATGGCTAATCCTCCTCCTGCAGGCAGGGACATCCCATGCAGGCACTGGTTCATGCATCAGCTGCTCCACACTCCCTTGTACTCCCTGCTTGTGGTCTGTGAGCACAGTGGAAGATGGCCCAGGGCCTTGCAAACCGGTACCCACATAGGGACCTGAAGAGGGCTCCTGGAGGAGTTCTCGGCTCCTGGCTTAGGATCAGCTCAACTCCAGACATTGCAGTCCTATGAGGAGTGAGCCAGCAGATGGAGGATCTTTCTCTTTATCCTTCTTTCTGTAAAAATCTTCCTAATAAAAATATATTAAAAAATTTTTTAAAGCTATTTTCCACATTCTTTCTTATTCATGCAAAATTTCTATGATTGCCTCTGCTTTACTCCAAGAGAGGAGATATTTACAAACGTCTAATAAAAATATGAAGCCCATTGGCTGCCTGAACTTGTAATCTAATCCCAGTTTGAATCTGGCCTAAGGAGATTGACAAATTCTGATTGAGATACATTATTACATAGACACACCCCCACTAATTCACCAACAGTGAAAGTAATGAAAATGGGCAAATTTGTTTCGAGGAGCCACTTTACAAACATAGAAGAAGCAGGAGGAAAGAGAGTTTAAAAGTGGCTCCTTTTCCCTATTTATTAATTTTGGGAAACAGGAGATAGCAAAACATTTTAAAATTGTAAAGCATTGACTGGTTTTTCATTTGTCAAATTCCTTTGACAGGAATTACACATCATTCTTTCCTTAAGACCACAGCATTGCTAATTTTCTTCATATGTGGACAATTTATCTTTGACCTTTAACAAATGTCTGCTAGGCAGTCCACTTACCATCCAAAAACAATGCCACAGCACCATTTTACATGCACACTAAAGTTTGAAAGCTCCATAAAAATAAATGATCCATGCTACAAGATGCATTAACCAGAAGAATAATAAGCTATTTCAGCCCCGGAAATTTTAGTGCTCAGCCATTCAAAACCTCACTGGGTCACTTTAGTATTAAATTCATTGGAACAGAATGGTAAATACACATGTTTTATTTGTTAAGCAGCCAGCTATATATTTTGTGTGAAAGTTCATTAGCCTAAGAATACCCATTCAAGGACACATTAGGCTGTGTCTATTTAAAAGTGGTGTTTGTTTCCAATGCATGATTTTATGTGTTATAGATGCATTTACTATTAAGCATCATGTATATTTAATATCCAACATCTACTTCAGGGCCCTAAAAAGCTTTTTTCTGCTTTATAGTCTCCATTACAGAAGAGCAAATGTTCAGTTCTCCCACAATTTTGGAAAGTGCAGGCAACCCACAAGAGCTTCTCGTTTTAGCTTAGGGGCCCCTAGGGACCCTGGTAATTGTTATGAAGTCATTAATTCTACCTCAGCAGTTTCAACTGTCAGGTGCATGTAACAATAATTGCAGTTAATGAATGCTGCTCAATTTATTAAGTGCAAAATGAAACCAGGATTATTTTATATGCAGCTCTGAGGCATACAGCATTTTTCATTTGCGTATCCCATGCTCAATATATTCCACTGTCACTTTAGGGTCAGTGTGTACATGTATATATGTGTATAAATTTTTTTTTAACATTTCTCCTCATTAAAAAGTAATGTGGGGGAATCCTAGCTCTCAAATTAAGGAGTAATTAAAATGATGAGGACCCAAACTAATACTTAACAGGAATTGATGCTTATGGAAAATAATTCAGCAGCCCCAAGATTTAGCATTTGCTTTGAATAAACAAGATTCTTATGCCACCCTCCCCTACTACAATTCTTACAAGAGGATGAAAAAGTGTAAAAGACTCCATCCAGTAGCTGGAAGTACTACGGTTGCTTTTCATAGTTTCTGACAGTAAAATTTTTGGGTACATGATACAGCCTGTTTCATAATTTTAAAGTGAGAACTACACACATTTTCAATCACTCAAAGTAAACCGCATAGACATTTGCAAGAGCAAAGAGGGAAGAATTTCTGAAAACATACGATGAAACAGTATCATTCTTAGGATCCCACAGGCATCTGCTTCCGATAAACAGGCTCTGACTGCTTGACTGTCCAATGTGAATGTTTACAATTAGTTTATACCGTGGAGGCATCAAGTCCTTGACTCGGGCTTTAATAACCTGAAAAAAAAAAAAGGTTCTCAATTAGTCACACTGAAACTGAAAAATCTGTTTTTGCCATAAATATAATGGATTTTGTTTAATACAACAGCATGATATACATCGTAGATATTTATATGCAGTAGAACTGTTAATTATGATGCCCCTTAACTAAGATCCTCATGAGACAGGACATTCAGGGACAAAGTGGCAACACCAGTAATAAATCTATGTTCCCTGAGGAATATAGAAAGATTGCAATACAGGGCACAGAATGCACTGGCTGGATGCATTCTTGGAAAATTTTTGCTAAGATGGCTTCCTGTCAGACTGTTGCCCACACTCATAATAGCTGGTTCCTATCTAAGTAAATGCCTATACATCTGGAGTCTTTTGTAATATAATGAATGTTTATTAGGGCACTTGTCATAAACAGGAAACTAGAGAAAATCACAAGGAAGTGTCAGCTTTTCAGTTGATAACAATGGGAATATATTTGAATGCCATGATGTCTGCTTTTGATACAGTAACAGAGAAGCTGCCTTGGTGAAGAGGAAAGGATCATTAAAATATTATGTAAAATACGTAAAATATTTTATAGCAAACATTAAAATAAGTGGGGGCAGTTTTACACATTTTTTTTTGCTATAAAATATATACAATGCTGGACATAATTATGTTAGACAAAAGTATTTACACACACATACAATACATGGCAAACAACCTAATGAGTATGTTCTTGACATATATAATTATGCACTTCAGGTGCTCCTGCAAAATAATTTCCTTCATGAAAATGTAGGAGGTGGGTTGCACTTTAAGTAAATGCTGAAAATGGTAGCGTTAACACTTTAGGCAAATCACACATGTACCTCAGAAATTGTTTTTGTCATCTGTCTGCACAGCTCTGGTTCATATTCTTCTTGTTGTAGATAGTTGGTTAGCACATCTTTCAAAATATGATTCACAGCAGCCACAGGAAAAGGTTTGGTGGGACCTGAAATCATACATGGAATTGCTAAGAATTCATTTTGAATCACATTCACCCACCCCATAGGCTAATCAAAATCACATTGAAACACCAAGAGACATCCAATCTTCAGGTGGCGTGGAGTTCCTGCAAGAGGGCATCCCCGACTAGGTTTCCAGTTAGGTTTTCTGGGAGAGGATCAAAAAAAACATCCACCAGTGGGGAACATCTGGACTCTGGACCTTACAAGATCCATGAAATTAATTGATCTGGTCCTGCTAAGGCAAACACAGGCAAGACTCAAAATTTGATAAAATCTATAGCAGGCTTATTTTTAAGTTGATAATTCTGGCCTACAAATGCTGTTATATCTGTCCTTGGCAGAAGAAAGGATCCTCACCCCTGCTAGACTCGGGAAGCTGCCAGATTACCTGGAAAGTGTGTTGAAAGCTGCTAAGGTTTCACACTGAGGGTCTCTCCCTTGTCAGTTCCCATTGTTAGTGACTCACTTCAAAGTCTCCATGTGTGGAAGCAATTCCCCAGCTTGTCCCAGATCTCACAGTGACACTGTCCCCAGTGGGGACCAGGCTCAGCCCCAACCAACCTGTAGCCTTTCTTTTCTACCATTATTATCTCCATTTTGAAAATGGGAAAACAGAGGTTTCACTTAATTATTTCTTCTTGGTGTCACTTTTATTTTTATTTATCTAAAAGTTTTAATAGCCACAATTAAAGTTATACATATTTAAAGGGTATTTTGTGATTTTTTGTGACACGAGTAAATATGAGTAAAAATCAGGTCAATATATTTATTTCTTAAAACATTTAATATTTCTTTTTTTTAAGATTTATTTTATTTTCGTTATCAAGTCAGATAATACAGAGAGGAAGAGAGACAGAGAAGAAGCTCTTCCATCCAATGATTCACTCCCCAAGTGAGCGCAAAGGCCAGTGCTGCTCCGATCCAAAGCCAGGAGCCAGGAGCTTCTTCCAGGTCTCCCACAAGGGTGCAGGGTCCCAAAGCTTTGGGCCATCCTCGACTGCTTTCCCAGGCCACAAGCAGGGAGCTGGATGGGAATGGAGCTGCTAGGATTAGAACAGGCACCCATATGGGATCCTGATGCGTTTAAGGCAAGGAGTTCAGCTGCTAGGCCACGGCGCCGGGCCCACATTTAATATTTCTTTATGCTAAAAACTTACACAATTGTGACTTCTAATTTATTTTTTAAACAAAGAAATAAATATCTAGTACATTAATATTATCTATTCCCCCCAGCTGTACAGTAGATATCCAGAGCTTCTTTCGCTGGTTTAACTGTAACCTATCCAGTGTTTTAGATACTGTAGTGTGTCCAGAAGGCAGAGCTGGGATGCACATCCAGGGTATCTGGTGCCAGGACTCAGATATTCAGCTATACTTGGTTTTCACATTCAGAGTAGAAGTCTCTGGGAAATCTTTGTCTGGCATCCCTGGAACGCTATCCACAAAATCTTGTTGTCTTTTTGCTCATCACTTCTTCATACACACATACGCCCAGGGCTTGGTATCCAGCAGCTCAATCACTGTTTATTGAATGAAGGATTCAAGTACGACTTCTCTGCTTCCAGTCTAGAAAGGCACCTTGGGAAGCAGCAACATAGGATGGCCCAAATCTTTGGGTTCTTTTCTTTTTAAAAAAGATTTATTTGTATTATGTTTTTATTGGAAAGGCGGATATACAGAGAGGAGAGACAGAGAGGAAGATCTTCCGTCCGATGATTCACTCCCCAAGTGAGCGCAACGGCCGATGCTATGCCGATCCAAAGCCAGGAGCCTCTTCCGGGTCTCCCACGCGGGTGCAGGGTCCCAAAGCTTTGGGGCGTCCTCGACTGCTTTCCCGGGCCACAGGCAGGGAGCTGGAAGGGAAGTGGGGCTTCGGGGATAGAACCAGCGCCCATATGGGATCCCGGGCGTACAAGGCGAGGACCTTAACCACTTGCGTCACAGCGCTGGGCCCATCTTTGGGTTCTTATCACCTAAGTAGAAGACTCCTGTCTTTGGCCTGGCCAGTGCTTGCTGTTACATTCTCTCTCTCTCCTTCTCTCATTGTCTTTCAAATGAATAAATAACATCAATGTGTAGTAATAAGTACTTACTTTTAAATCAGTGTGTCAGGAAATCCCAGTGATACTAATGTTGAAACAATTCAGGGAGATTGAATGGGATGTAAACAGCCCTGAGAGATCCACAGTTCCCTGGGTTAGTGCAAGTGAGGGTGTTATTAAATTCAGATTGGGACTACCATGTTTACTTTCTAAAATACGTATTTATTTATTGAAAGTCTCCACAACCGCCCTGCTTGGGGAATCTAGGAGGGAGGCTCCTGCTGGACTGAAGAGGAATCAGCAGGAGAGGATTCCATGGAGAATAGTTGTGTCCTTCGGCTGTCTGTTGTAACTCGCAGGCAGGTAGCCAGGGGAATCTGCAGGCTAGGTTCACCGGGACTTTCAATAAATAAATACATATTTTAGAAAGTAAACATGGTAGACCCAATCTGAATTTAATTAAACAGATCATGATATTTGGAGTTGTACTCCTTTTCACCTCCTCCTATTGGAGACTCATCATATAGATCATAATTGATTGTCACCGATAAGCAGTGACACGAAATAACGAGGCACACCCTCGAGGGTCTGGAAAAACAGGAACTGCCACCGCACACGACCCCTTTATCGCCGAAAGCCGGCTGCATTTATCCTTTTCTGCTGATTTATCCCCGTTGGTCTTAGCTTTTCTCCATGCTTCTCTAGCCCTCTCTCCTCTACTTTCCTTCCTGTTCCTCTCCTTGTAGGTCTAAATTGCTTTTATACCCCTTTCTGCTGCTTTTTCCCATTCTTCTCGTTCCATCCTTCGTTCTTCTCCCCGTCTTTCTCCTCCTCATCCCGTACGCCTTAGCTTTTCCCTTTCTCTGCTGCCTCGTTCTTCTCGTTCCATCCATCGTTCTTCTCCCATCTTTCTCCTCGTCCCCTCCTTAGCTTTTGCCGGCTGCTTTTATACCGTTCTCCACCAATCACTTGTTCTCGTGGGCCCACTTGGCGCTACATGACAGGCCAGTAACGATGACATAATTGCAGCGAGGGCATCGGCCTATCCCTGTGACTTCTGTTTACCTGCTGGCGAGATCAACCCCGCCTCCTGGCCCTTGGCCAGCCGCCATCTTGCCACGGCCTTGCCTACTCTGGGGAGTGGCGTCAGCATCCTGCTCCCCACACTTGATCCTCACCATTCACACGAACTCCATCTTGCCTTGCATAACCACCTGTGTGTATGCACTGTTTCCATCAGAAAAAAAAAAATTGCTTTCTTAAATGCAGATGTTTTGTCTGCTTGGTATTCCTCTTTCTTTTGGAAACAGCACCCACCTTGCTAGAAAATGGTCTTCTTGTACTCCAGGCTCACAGCTGTTTAGGACCTGCCAATAAAAAGATGCTACTCTAAGCCAAGCCAACCACAGTTCTTTCTAAGAGCTTTTAGGTTAAACTGCACATTAGGCAAAAAGACTCAGCCTCCTTCTGGTGTCAGATCATGACCTATGACCCTGAGGAACTGTTGCAGTCCAGGTTTTTCTGGGTGGGAAGAAAGCCAGCCACAGTAAAGAGGAAGGCCACACCTAGATCAGTCTAGGGAACATTCTGGAGGCACTGGAATCTCTATTTCTGGTGATTTCCTGGTCCAGCTGTTTCATTGTCCTGTCCATACCTTTCCTGGTCTTTTTTAAAAAGTCCATGTACCAGTATATTTTGAAAATATTTTGAAACACAGTCATGAAACTGTCTTCTCAGTTCTGCAATGCTGATCTTTATTCTATACCTCCAGATTCAACTATGCCTTGCTTGGATTTGTGCTGAGATACAAAGACAAAAGGTACATGTTTAGCTTTTGACTAAAGTTAAACCAGAAGTTACCAGAACCAACAAATATAAATGGCAAGTTCTTTGAGTCCCAGATGCAGCAAAGCCTTACCTAGTCTTTGCTTGCCTGTCTGAAAAGTCTGAGAACCAGCTGCAATCAGGACCCTAATGTTAACACTAAGACCCCCGTTTGTTGCTTTGTTTTGTTTTGTTCCTTGTAGGGGTAAGAAGGCAGAAGCTGAATGCCCCTTTCCTCTTTATTTTTAAAGATTTTATTCTTGGGCCCGGCCCGGTGGCGCAAGTGGTTAAGGTCCTTGCCTTGCACGCCCGGGATCCCATATGGGCGCCAGTTCTATCCCGGCAGCCCCACTTCCCTTCCAGCTCCCTGCCTGTGGCCCAGGAAAGCAGTCGAGGACGGCCCAAAGCTTTGGGACCCTGCACCCGCGTGGGAGACCCGGAAGAGGCTCCTGGCTTCGGCTCGGCATAGTATCAGCCATTGCGCTCACTTGGGGAATGAATCATCGGACGGAAGATCTTCCTCTGTCTCTCCTCTCTGTATATCCGCCTTTCCAATAAAAAAATAATAAAAACAAATCTTTAAAAAAAAGATTTTATTCTTTTTATTGGAAAGACAGTTATACAGAGAGGAGGAGAGACAGAGAGGAAGATCTTCCGTCCTATGATTCACTCCCCAAATGGTCACAACGGCCAGTGTGGAGCAGATCTGAAACCAGGAGCCAGGAGCCTCCTCTGGGTCTCCCATGTGGATATAGCATCCCAAGGCTTTGGACCAATCTCCACTGCTTTCCCAGGCCACAAACAGGGAGCTGGATGGGAAGTGGGGCTGCTAGGATTAGAGCCGGAGCCCATATGCAATCCTGGTTTGTGCAAGGCGAGGACTTTAGCAACTAAGCTACTATGCCAGACCCATTCCCTTTCCTTTGATTGTATTCCGGCACTTCATCTGTTTTCTCAACAACATTGCCTAATTTCCATCTTCAAGGAACTGCAAGGACCAGACCAGCTGTTCCAGAACCAGTCCCTGTCCCCTCCCTGGAGTGTCTATCAGCTTCAACTATGAATCAAAGTGGGGATGATGATAGTGATGAGACTTCTCCAGAGGAGATCCGATAGTTATCAGGAAGAGTACTGGTGTAATGCTGGTAGGACTAGCACCTGTGCAGAACGAGCCCTCTGGAAGCGACAGTAATGCACTGGTTACAGAGCCCTCTAGTCTGCACTTAACTAGCTACAAGGCCTAATGGGATGTATTGATGGCCTATAATTTTCTTGGGGATAACTGGCCACAGGTAGAATTATCCAGGCCCATAGAGTCTTTCCCTCTGCCCTTCAGCAAGTCTCTCTGGCCTGTCCATAGAGTAATAATTATCTGTGGAGTCAGATAATGGTGGGCAGCAATGCAGTTGTAAACAAGTAGGTCTAAGGAGGGAACATGAAAGCAAAAAGATACTCACCTGGATTCCACTGAGAGTATAGGGCAGGTGCAAAGATTTTTATTTTCAAAGACCCAAAACCTCAGTGGTAATAACAGATAAAAATCTTCATCAACAGGGGACCATGGATCATGTGCCTCCGCCTTGAGGTTTTTTTTCTCTAACAATCACCACTGATTTTTTTTTTTTTTCATTTAACTTACAGAGACTTGTGGAAATGTTTGTGGAATATGGGATTAAAAGATAATTATAGTTTGGTGCAAAAAATGTTTTTTGAAATCTATGCATATAACTCCAAGATGTTCATAGATAAATGTGTATTATGAAAGAGCTAGCTCAAACATTTTTACACTAAGCAGCATCACTTGATTCCATTTTTTTGTGGATTTTTTTAATATTTTGCAGTTTTGATCATCCCTTTTATAAAGTTTATTCATTGACTGATTATTTGAGGAAGGGAGGAAGGGTTAAGAGAAGGCAGAAGGAAGGAGAGGGAACTCTTCCATCTGCTTGTTCAGTCCTCACAGCTCTGTCACACCTCAGACTTAGCCCGGCCAAAGCCAGCCACTACTCCATCAGTTTCCCTCATGGCTGGCAGGGACCCAAGTACTTGAACCACCACTAGCTGCCCCCAAGGTGCATGATAGCAGGAATACTGGATCAGAAATGAATGTGGACGTGAGCCTGGGAACTAGAACATGGATTGTAGATGACCCAATGTTGGCTTGACCTGCTGTACTAGGATGCCTAATCCTTTGCAAACTTTCTCACGTACTCTTTGCTTTCATATCTACACAGTGTGAAACAGCAAGTGAACTGCTACATTCAGTAACAAACTGCGCACATCCGTGCCAGTCAGTGAAGTGCCTGATGTTCAGGAATCACGGCTAAGGAAAAGCAGATGATGGGCACTGGTTCCCTTTTACGGAAGAGAGTAACAGCATCAGCTCCCTTCATCAAGTGTGCTTCCTCACATTATGCTAGGATGTAATGCAACATCATGTCAGGAGACACTTTATATACATGGCAGGGACCAAGCTGGAACACTAAAACAGGGCTGGGAAACAAAATACAACGCACCCAGCTGGTAGGTGTTTTCCATCTGCACTGTAAGGCGGGAGACATCGTCACGCAGGCTGGGTTCATCTGTGTAAGACACAGTACTCATGGAGCTAAAAACAAGGGAGAAAACATTTTAATCATTGTTCTAACAGCTCTAAGCTGAAATACTGCAAGGGGAAAGTTTTCTCTAAGAAAATGTCAAGTCAGTACCTTAGAATTCTTTTCCCCCCACATCAGACGGGCAATGTGCTGATATCATAACAAGGTTGGAGAGAGGTACATGGCACACAGATGTATGTAAACTCAATCATCACGCCTATGAACCACGAAAGCATCCCTTAGAAACATCTTAATAACATCGTTAAAGTTTAAAATATTTTAGATGCAAATATTAACACAGGGGGAAGTTACTTGGAGCACGTCTCAATTGGTAATTGATGCCCAGTGTAATTACGCAGTCCAGCTGACTATCCAGATTCACTTATGTCTAGAAGGTGACTCAGTCCGCATTGTGAAACCATCACCACTTGTGTCTCTGCCTCAGGGCAAAGGCTCTCATCCCAGCAGGCTAAGTTCACCAATGGAGCTTGGGACCATGTGAAGAAGCTTAACATACTGAGAAACATCTCTGCATTTATCTGGTGTATTAAAGGGTTCCCTATTACATGCACCTCACGAAGTCCCTTCCATGTGAAAAAAAAAAAAAGAGAAACTCCTTTTCCTGGTGAAAGGAACCACAATTCATTCAAACTATCAAAAATCAATAAGCATCAATCACCCTTTTCAACATTAAGAAAGGATCCATTACCAAAGGGCTAGTTACCAAGGCAATATGAGCTTACCCAGGTGCTAAATAGGAGACCCAAGCAAAGAGCAGCCCCTAACGTCCCTCCAGCTCTACTTAATTCTGCTTGGTTCACAGGGAATCCAACTGTCACTAATGCAAGTCTAAGCACGTTCCACCTTCCATTTTCTCCACCTGTGAAAATGGACGTTACAACAGATGCCATCTGAAAGGAGATGAAATAATAGTGTGTGAGTGTTTTCAAAGTGACCACTTTCCTAAGAAGGATTTGTTTTGACTTTAATTAAACAAGAAAGATTTGTTCTTAATCTTTTGAGTTTCTTTTTTTCTCTTCAAGGAATTTAAAGTGCTTAGTTCTTTTTTTTTTTTTGAGTGAGTGCTTTTGAAATTTTGTATTTAAAGAAAACCATGAACTATCCACTTTGATTAGGCCTTTTGCTTTGCAACTTTGATACAACAGAAATATCTTGATAAATTGAGGTTTCAGGCAGCCCATGAATGTGGCGTATGACACTGCGAATGCTTTTCTTTCATGATGTATTTCTGGGTTAATGATTCAGTCTTCCATTCGTACAACACCTGCTTTCCTCAATTTGTTTCTTCCCTTTGAAGTAGCAACCAATTCGTTTGGCCGCAGCAGTTGCAGGTGTTGTGGGCAGCGCCAAAGGATTGTTGATTGCATCTGCTTAAACAATCCCATGTTGTATAAACTCCCTGATTGTAAGATAAGCTGCCTGCTGCAGTATTATATACGCCACTTCTAACTTTGCAAAAACATTTCCCAACATTGATCTCATTTTACCTTCACAATAGCCTTTAAGTTAGGGAGTCATTATTCTACTTGTTTTTCAGAAAAAGGAGTGAGACCATGGAATCAATGTCATACACATGGGAAATACAGACATGGTTCAGAAATTCCATTTACTTCCCAGTGTCAGAGTCCCACATGTGAGTATACAGCAGAATAAGGGCAATGATATCCAAAAATAACTATTGCAATGAAAACTTATTTGTACAAACAGAAGAAGGTATTGATAAAACACTACTTGTTTTCTGTTGAGCACCAAATTAAAATTCATGGAAAGAGAAATGTAGTTGGTAAAGCATTAAACTAACTGTAGCACAAAATCTAAGATGTACAGGCTAGCCCTCACTATGACAGTGTCCAGGGCTACTAAAGTTTAATAATCAAATGCATCTGATAATATGACAACTGTGAGATTGGTAAGTAACCTCAGGATAGTTTAAAAAACCCACAGCCTGAAGATTGGCAAGCAAAGAGCAAATCTTGTAGAATGATTTTTTTGAGTTATTGACTGTGGTTTCTTTCAGTGCCTTTTTATTTTCACAGTAATCATAAAAAAGTGTATACTTGTTACACAAAACTCAAAGCATTAAAAAATATAAAGAAGAAATAAAAATTATACAAAAATCACAATCCCAGTAGCTATTAAGCTACTGTTACATTGAACAAAATCTTTTATGCCTGGGCACATGATTATATTACAGATGGCCTCCTTTTTTTAATTCAACAGGGTATTATGGATTAACTTTCCATGTCAATAAATAGTAACCAACACCATATTTTAAATACTAAGATAGCATTTAGGGTCTAGCGTGGCAGCTCAGCAGTTAAAGTCCATGCCATGCATTGTGATCCGTTATGCTTGTCAGTTCTAATCCTGGTAGCCCCACTTCCCATCCAGCTCCCTGCTTGTGGCCTGAGAAAGCAAATGAGGACAGTCCAAAGCCTTGGGACCCTGCACCCTTGTGGGAGACCCAGATGAGGCGCCAGCCTCCTGGCTTCAGATCGGCTCAACACTGGCTGTTGCAGTCACTTGGGGAGTGAATCATTGGACAGAAGATCTTCCTCTCTGTCTCTCCTCCTCTCTATATAACTGATTTTCCAATAAAAATAAACAAATCTTTATTTAAAAACATTTTTTTAAAAGATTTATTTATTTTTATTACAAAGTCAGATATACAGAGAAGAGGAGAGATAGAGAGAAAGATCTTCTGTCCAATGATTCACTCCCCAAGTGAGTGCAACAGCTGATGCTATGCTGATCCGAAGCCAGGATCCAGGAGCTTCTTCCAGGTCTCCCACGCGGGTGCAGGGTTCCAAGGCTTTGGGCCGTCCTCGACTGCTTTCCTGGGCCACAAGCAGGGAAGTGGAGCTGCCGGGACTAGAACCGGCGCCCATATGGGATCCTGGCGTGTTCAAGGCGAGGACTTTAGCCACTATGCCACGCTGCTGGGCCCTAAATAAATCATTTAAAAAGCATTTAATATAGGGATAGTCTGCATTTTGTTAAATTATTTATTCTCCAGGCTACTTAGATTATTTCTAATATTCCACTATTGTAAGGGAATTGTAATGAACATTGTAGCATGGATTACCATTTATTTTTCAGTGTTGCTCTCCCTTTATTTTTTTTTTTTTCTGGCAATAGAATCCTAAATTTATCAAACTCTTTTTTTGTGTACCTTTGGGACCATGCAGTACATGATAGGGGTTGGAAAGGGGACACAGAGAAAAGAGAAAAATAACCCAAACAAAAAAATTTAGATCTTTGTTTCTTGAGAAAATGCAAATGGAAGATACAAAACATTAGATATGACTGAAACATGAGTAAGTGACATTAAACCAGAAAACAAGCTTGATAAAGTTTTAGAAATAAAAGAATTCCTATATTTTAAAATTAGAGAATTATCCATATCAGTTTAGAATAAAAAGGTGTTTCAACAAGTTTATAGTGGTGAAGTTGCCATTTGGGATGGCCACAATGGAGTTCCTGGGTTTGAGTCCTGGCCTCATTCATGATGCAACTTGCAACTCTGAGCTCCCTGGCAGACAGGAGGTGATGGCCCCAACACTGCCACTCATATGTGGAATCATTTCTAGCCTCCTGGCATTTATAGGCTTCTGGGGAATGAACCAGGAGGTTGATACCTCTCTCTCTCTCTCTCCTTCTGTCTCTCTCTGTCTCTCTTTCTCTCTCTCTGCCTCTCACCCCCTCAAACAAATAAATAAAAGACAAGCTCATTTTGGTCCCCCAACATTGAAATCTATACATAGACTCTTCATAATATGCATTTTCTGTGAACTAAAGACCCCTCATAATAGCTTAGAAAAACTTGAACATTTTAAAGCAGTTTCACTCAAGTCCTTGAAACGTTTAAACATGTTAGGAACTCAAAAAAGCACATTAGTCATTTTAATCACCATTGCTATGTATACATAGCATAATGAACTCAATGGGTATATGTCACATTGCAAGTGGAGGATGGAGGAATTTCAGATCTCTAAATCCAGGCTTTCCACAGTTGACAATGAAAGCATCTCTAGCTAGACAGGTGAGCTCATGGCAAAGGGAATACTACAGTTACCTGTCTTTTTTCATACATGAAAACTCTTCTTTCTGTCTTTCGGTTTCATCAGCCCATGCTGGCATTGATGAGGAAAGATTTCAATTAGGACTTCATGTCCAGGACAGTGGTGACGCTTTAGGAATGATGTCGGATTAAAGGAAATGCAGCAGAGGCTGCTGTGGAAGTGCCATAGGTTAATCTGTGGCTCCGAATGCGGGCATCCATGTCAGGGTCCCGGCAGCTCTCCTGTTCCCACACTCCCTCTGATGCTCTTGGGAAAGCAGAGGGTCATGGGTCAAGTGCTTGGGTGCTTGACCCCCATGTGAGAGACCCAGATACTGTGGCTCCTGGTGTCAGCCTGGCCAGTGCAGCCCTTTGGCGAGTGAACTAAGAGATAGAACTCTTTCTCCTTTTAAATACATAAATGAATCTAAATTTTGAAAAGGCAAATCAGAAAGAGTGAAAGGTTGGCACAAACTACTAGTGAAAGGCACCCTCTCACAACTCAATATTATTCCAGGAAAGGAGTAACAGGAACCAGACAGAAAATTCAGTTAATCTTCAGATCCGGATGGATTACTATTGCTGAAGACAGAATTAGCTTGCATGCACAAATAGCTGCATGGAACTGGTAGAACATACTAAAAGTGATTCTTTCGCATTGTACTTCTTGTACTGAAAATATCTTATGAATACCCAGTAACCTCTATCCTGATTGAATATCTACACAGAAAATTTGAAAGAAATAGCTAAGAAGTTAGAGCATGTATATTTTTTCATGAAATTCAATTTACTTAAAGATACTTGGTATTTTTGTTTGCCAACCAATCCTTGAATTACGTGGAATAAATACAATGCAAACCTTATTGTTATGACTATGTGAGAGAGTAACAATAATTTGAATTAAGCTTCACCAGCAACAATAGTATTTATTTATTATTGAGAACTCATGTTTTGAAGCTACAGTACAAGAGAATGAATGGTTGCATTTGGGCTTGTCAGTTCAATCCATTAAAAAGGCTGGAAATAGCATATACGCCTTCCATCTGTAGCATTAAGTTGCTGGATCTACCATAGTTCTTTTTTTTTTGTTTGTTTTAAATTCTTTTAGTTTTATTTGTTTGGAAGTTAGATAATACAAATATATCTGAGAAAGAAAGAGATGTTCATTCCACTGGTTACACACTCCAAATCCCTGCAAGGACGGAGCCATGGTCACGCTGAAGCCAGAAGCTTCTTTCAGATCTCCAACAGGGGTAGCCGAAGCCCACATACCGGTGTCACGACCAAGCAGGATCCATCTCCCTGCACATCTGGATAATATGCAATGTCTATCCAATATGACTCGGGCATGGAGAATGCTTTGTTTCTCCGTCATCTCAAATGCACATTCAGTTGCTTCTCTCATCACTACCATCTCGGGAACATCCCACAACAGGTGCTCATTATATTTCTGTTGGAGTTTTTCTCAGGGAAGCTCACTTCAAGCACAATCATGTCCTTCCTGCTGCTTTGCTGTTGGGCAATCAACTTCCCTGCTAGGCTCTGCCTGTCTCTCGTTGCTTTTTTCTTTGTTTCCTGAGAAGCCTCAAATCTCAGAAATCAGCTGTTATAATTCCCCGTTTAAATCCTTATCTCTCTCTAGGGGAAAGGCCTACTTCAAACAAGGGTATCCATTTTATCTGTGGATCTGATACCTTTTGCAGCAATACAGGAAGATCTTGGAGATCTGTGACTTGGTTATGTAGAACAGCTTCTCAGGGTCTAAATATATTCTAAGCCTACTTCTAGTGTCTAAATTTTTGCCTACATCAGACTAGCAGTTTCTCCTGTTCTAATTATTACACCCTAAATGCACTTCTAGTGTTTTAGGTCTCTTTCTACCTCAAATTAGCACACTGCTTTAACAAGAGGGAATTGAAAGTGGTAAATCCATCTGGACATTATTTGGTACAATGCATTGCATTTTTCTTGATAGATGTTTAATTGACTTAAATTGCTTACCTATGTTTTAGATTTTAGAATTTAGGCTAGAGTATCTAGATATCAATAATCAAAATTGATCTTGTACTAATTTATTTTAAGTATTTTTTTAGAACTAATTCCTGTTTATTATTTTTTTTGCACTTTAAATTCTTTTTTTATTGTTATTAACATTGTATTATGTGATACAGTTTTATAGGGGATCTACATATTTCTAATGGCTTCATCTAAGCGTGCTTTTTTTTTTTTTAAAACTGTTACTAAAGTCATGTGCTGCCTCCCAGTGGAGAGATTGCACAATGCACAGAGAAAAAGGCTTTAGGATATAAATCGGTACACTCATTTATTTTTTCTCCATTCTTTCAACAACGATTTATTGTCTATATTATGGCCAGTGGGAAGTATTAGTCATATAAACACAATCCATGGCACCTGTGATGGAGAAACGTAACGGAGAATACGAGGCGAAGTGGATGCCTGGCCTGTACACTGCGTGGGAGCACCATAGCTGAGCACTGCCTCTGGCTTCTGGCTCCACCTTCCAGTCCATGCAAACGCAGGGAGGCAGCAGTGATGCCCGAAGTCACTGTACTGACATCACAGCTCCATCCCAGCTTTAATCCCAGTCCATTGCTAGCATTGTGACTGAAGCAGGAGATTGAAGGTCTTGCTCTATCGAATACGTTTAAAAGGGAAAGCACGGAAACCTCCTCAGTTGGGAATTTTCTATGGGTGTTTTTGTGACTGTCATGCCCAAGCACAAAAGTATACTATCATCTTCACCAGTACGTGGTATTAGTAGTCTGGTAAGGTAGCCTATGTTTGTGGCCGTTAAAGCAAATCTATATTTTTATGTTATTGGAGGTATTTTATTTACTTGTAATCTGTTACTAATAATTGGAAAGTTATAATGGAAACAAAAACTGAGAGAACATGTTTAAAATCAGATTATAAATGAGGTGTTCTTTTGATATACATTTTTCATGAGTAGGAATGGTTTTGAAACACAAAGAATAAAGGACACAACCACACTCTGATGTGTGAATATAAGAATGGTGATTGACAAAAGACAAGTTGAGGATATGAATAAAATATCTGACCTAATTTCTGAGCTAACGTTTATCCAAAGGATGAGGCAGTTGTCAGGGACAACCTATACAGCTTGGTTTGTATCCGTGCTTGGGTTCAGAGTTGCATGACCCCTTGGCAACCGCAGGAGGGCGCACATCATGGGAGGAACCTGACTTTTCCTCCCTGGAGTCAGGAAGCTTGCTTGCTACACAATGCATCAAAAAGTCTACAATTTTCCCATTTATAAAATAAACAAGGATAATAAAAATATCTTCTTTATTCAACCCATAGGTTTTTAAGAATGAGATATGCAAGAATACTGCATGTGAAATGGCTTAAAAATTTATAAGAAATGACTGTTGTAATTTTATTTAGCAACAATACCTTTTTAGGTTTCCTAAGTTTCTCTCTCATTGTGGGGCAGCTGAACCTGAGTCAGATCTTGTTGGGGACCTTGGTTTGATAAAAATGGAAGCATAAAATATTCCCTAGCTCTGATTTTTTAGCCTTTATCCATTTTCTGTCAAAATGAGGAATCAGGCCTGACCATGTCATTGTTAACTGCCCATGAGTAGCTCACTGCACGTTAGGGTGGACTCGTTAAAATCATTAATTGAAAATTACTTATTTACTGTCATGTCCACCAGATTCTAAGTTACACAAGAGCAGGGCTTGTTTCTGTGTAATTCACCAACCCAGCCCAGTGCTTGGAGTATATTCTGCCCAACAAACACTTCAATGAAAACAATGAAATGAAAACAGTGGTTTCTATTTTGTTCATTTTTTGTTGGAAAAGCCTAATCTATTGAGTAAAAGCCTATAAGGTGATTCAGTTTTCTTAAAAAATGAACTTCTTAAGTTTAGAATTCTACAGTTAGTCACCTTTATATGCCTAACAAGTAGTACAAGCTCAGACAATACTGAATAAATTCACAAGTGAATGAAATGCACATAGTGTGGCCAGCCTGGGCAGCGGCAGGATCTATACAAAAATTCTGACAGCACAGCAATACAGTAATTTTGGTTTTAGACAAAGGACTGCAGTTCCCAACTTTAGCCTTGACCTACTGGAGAGACCAGCTGCCTCAGAGATAATAGCCTGGAAATCAGGTTACATTATCCTGAGAAAGTAACTTGACCTCATGGCTTCTGTTTCCACTTTAAGAACAGAAGAAACACGCAACTGGTCAAGCCTGCTCAAAGTCAGAGCTTCCCCCATGAAACACCTGCCCCTATCCAGCCATTGGAGACAAGGTTCTGCAACTATGTAGAGTGCTTTCATTCAGGCAAATTGATCACGGATGGTCAATTTTTATGGAATGAAAACACTTGAAAACTAAACAAAAACCCCATTTTGCAACTTGCTAATTCCACAGTTTTGGAGTTCCAACTTCTTTAAGCCTCTATCTTCACTTATAAAATGAGGAAGACAATAAGACCTATCTTTATAAAGCAGAAGGCTGCGAATGTTCTGTAAAAGATCGAAGAGCAGAGAGTCGTGATTTTACAGCTCCTGTAGTTTCTGCTACAACTATTCCACGTTGCCATTTTAGTATCCAACTAGCCACAGACAGTGCATGAACAGGAAGGCGTGGTTGTGTTCTAGCACACTTTAACCTATGGATACTTCATTTTTCCTTTTATGAAACATAAAAAAAGATTGCAGGGACAAAATAATAGGAAGATTTAATTCAGAATACATTTATCAGTGATGATATTGAGCATATTTCCTTTCACAACTGAGAAGACCCTTCGGGTTATCTGTTATGCCTAGGGACCATGGTTAAAAATTACAACACTGGAAGGCTGTTAACACAGATACCAAAACGGTAGGGTTGAATCTGTGCTGATTTTAGACTTCCTTCAAGAAACAGCAGAGTTTCCACCAGGTCCTTCACTCCCCCTTGAAAGCTTCAGTCTTTTCACAATGAAACAGGCTGTTGTCTACCCGAGAGACGCCATTAGTGCTGGAGCGTTTAAATGAGACCCTGTGTTACGTGCTTCATCCTGTCGGCCTTAGTCTTGTCACAAAATGGTTCTGAACTAGCTATATAATTTTAAGATTTATTTATTTGTATTGGAAAGGCAGGTTTAACGAAAGAAGGAGATATAGAAAGATCTTCCATCTGTTGGTTTACTCTTCAAATGGTCACAAGGGCAGAGCTGAGTTGAGCTGAGCTGAGGCCAAGAGCCAGAAGTTTCTTCCCGGTCTCCTATATGGGTGCAGGGTCCCCAAGACTTGGGTCATCCTCTGCTGCCATAAACTGGATGGGAAGTGGAATATTTGGGACATGAACCAGTGCTCAGATGGTATGCTGGTGCTTACAGGTGGAGGATTATCACATTGAGACATTGTACTGGCCCTGAACTAGTTTTCAAATTAAAGGTGTGTGTGTTTTTTGCATAAAATATCATGATTTCAAAACAATGCTTGCGTTTTATTGTCACTTATCTTTCGTAATGTTGAAGGAGAATCACCCATTCAGTGTGTCTGCAGAGAGAGAAGGCCGACGATGGAGCATGGATAAGATCAAGAAAAGATAGCAAGCTCCTAAATGGCCTCTGCGTTGCATGGGGCCTTGGAGGCTGCTCCTTTGCTATTGCAGAAAAAAAGTACAAAGCTTTCGAAAATTCAGAACAGAAATGATGCTCACTTAAATGAAGTTGCTAGTAAAAAATTTAGTCAAATGTGTTGGGAAAAGCATATTTGTTTTTCTGTTATTTTCATTTTTGTATAATAATCAGCAATCGAATGATCTCTAATTGTTTAAACTTGGCCAACTTCAGATTCCATATTCCATAATTCCATAAATTATGTAATCAGAATGATAGTTTAGTTTTTGGATAAAAGCTCTTTTAATTTATTTTAATTTAGATTTTATCAGTTATGTACATTCGTTTTACAGTATTTTTAGAAAAATAAGCTGAATGCAAGCCAATAATTATTCTTAAATGATTTTAAAATAATTTGTTCACTTAATTATAGGAATTAGAAGCCAGAATTACAGTCAGTAGTCAATTATTCTCCCCCCTTTACTTGTGCTATGTGTTGGGATTGTGTCTCGTTTTTATTCAATTTAAAATGTGTTTAAGAGGGAGATTATGATCCAAATCCACAGGCTGCCAGGACTGGAATGTGGAATTGTAAATAAGAACATGAGATACTCTGAGAATAGGAAGATTTTGTTTCCATAATGCTAATTATTCCAGTTCTTCTAATCTCTCCAAACAGGAAAGTTAACATACCACATCCTTCAATCTTATGAAGACTCTTGAGAAAGCCTATAAGTTAGCTGACCATTACATCATTTTCTTTCCCATAGCAGTTAGAAAGGACTGTCACAAATGTATGAAATATTGACCTACCTCTGTAGAAGAGCACATACAACATGCAGTAAGAGCCAAGAACTGTACTTAATACCCTTTGGCCCGCTGATAATGGAAGTGCCCGAGCAAGGACTTAGTACATAGTGAAAACAGCAGCAAGCATTGGGTGCAGCAGTTAACATGCCTGTGTGGGATGTGCACACCCCATAACGACACGGTTGAGTTCAAGTCCCTGCTCCACCTCCAATTCCAGTTCCCACTCCGATCGGGTGCCGGGTCCCTCCCTGCTCTCCATGTGGGAGACAGAGACTGGATTTTCGGCTTTCTACTTTTGACTAGCTTGGTTCTCAGCTCTTAAGGGCATTTGGGGAGTGAACCAACAAATGGACAATCATTCTCCCCTTCCTTTGCTTTGTGTGTGTGTGTGTGTGTGTGTGTGTGTTTCTCTGTAGCTTGCATTTTCAAACACATGGATTTTCAAGAAGGATTGTACTCACCAAGAATGTAAAAACTGCATGGTGATACACTATGGATAAACAGAATTCAAAAGAGGCTTGAGTGGTCTACACAGATGTGTTTCTTTGAGTATTAAATCTTTCTGGATAGTCTTTGAAATAGTGTAAAAAATGTTGCTAGAATCAACTCATCACTTACTGGCTCTTTTTGATTTGGCCCCTAAAGATGATTTGAACTTTGTCATTGCCTATTTTGTTCTCTATTATGTCCCCAAGGAAACTTTTTGCTCTCCTGATAAATACCATCTACTTGCTTATTCCATAACTGAATTGAAATCTTCACAGATTGGGTTACTCACTCTTTGTTGCGCCCATGAATATCCTTCCGCCGGAACTCGTGACTACTTATAGAGGACATACTCCCCCTTTTCCTCAATGAATGAGCTGCTTTGTCTTCAGTAATTTTCGACATTATTATAACCTATGGGAAACTGTCATAAAATAACAAAAGACGGATTTGAAAACACTTAGTATATCAGAGCCTTGTCCCCAATGAAGTCAGCACTTTTCCTACAGTCTTTGCATAGAAAAATGGAATTTCCTCAAGAGCAATACGGAGTGCATGGTCTGGTCACTGTAACCAGAAATGCAACTCTCAGAAGTTTTATTTATGTTGTATTGTACTTAATTCATGTAAGCAGATAATAAGCTATGACAAAAATGCTAGTGAGAATGTCATGGAGAAAGAATAAGTACATACAAGAAGCTATCTCATACCAGAGATCAATTGTTTTCATTTGCCCACTTATGTTTGATCTTGATAAAACATTGCTAATTAATATTTGTTGTCACTGTGAATTTATAAATTTCCCCAAGAGCTTCCGTCTTCCCAATCAATAGTGATTTACTTTGTAAACAGCAAATAGGAATTAACCATTTTGAAAATATTTATTTATTTGACAGGAAGAGTGTGAAAGAGAGAAAAAGCTCTCATTTCCTGAATACTGGCAAAGCTGACACCGGGCCATCAAAACCAGGTATCCAATCTAGGTCTCCCAAGAGGGTGGCTAGGACCCAATCAACTGAGCCATGACTGCTAGCTCTCAGGGTCTGTCTCAGCAAGACGCAGGAATTGGGAGCCAGAGCTGGGAAAAATATCTGGCACTTTGATGTGTATCTTATAGGATGAGCCAGAGGCTGACGCTGTGGCCTAGTTAGTAAAGCTGTGATCTACAGGGCAGCATCCCTCATGTGCACCTGTTTGTGTCCCAGCTGCTCCCTGCTAAATGCCTAGGAAAGCAACGGAAGATGGCCCAAGTGTTTAGCCCCCTGCATCAGCGTAAGAGACCCAGATTAACCTTCTGGGTCCTGACTCTTGGTTTGGGTCTAGGCCAGTCCCAGATGCTGCAGCCATTTGGAAAGTAAACTAGCAGAAGAAAGATTAAGAGAGAGAGAGAGAGAGAGAGAAAGAGAGAGAGAGAACCAGGGCCAAACCTCAAGATTCAGTGTCTAGCTCAGTAACTTATTGGAAAATCTACATGCTTTTCATCAATATTTATCGACAAGCTGGTGATAACAATTGGACTTGCAGAAGTTGGGCTAAAATTTTAATCTCCTTTAAGTCATCCACCACCTGTACATCCGAAAGCCCTAGCGGGGAGCTCTGTGCTACATGCCCACAGAACTAAAACCCAGAGATCCTCGAGGGGGCAGGGTTGAAAAGAACGCCACCAGAAACTCCAACCTCGGTGACTGGCAGAGAGATGGGCAAAGGTCTCAAAGGGCCCACCTATGGGGCAGAGGGATTGTGCGCTGGAGGGAGGTGGTGGAATGGGAGCCTGAGCATCCCTGGCGTGCCTGAGTCTCCCCGTGCACTCACCTGTGTATATCAAGAATGCGTGTGCCTGTGGGCTGAGGATGCTCAGTGTCAGCAAGTGGCTCATTGAGCCGCTCTAAGTCCTGTGGACCAACCTCAGCCTTTGCAGGGACTTCAGAGGCTGCCCTGCAGGCAGTTTAGGAAGGTCCCAGAAAGTCCGTTTGCGACTGGAGCTGCTGCGACTCCAGGAGTTGACCCCTCTGCCTGTGTATCTGTCTTGGACAGCGCCCAGGAAGGCCCTCTAAGCAGGTGGATTAGGGAACCACTTCCTGTCTCCATACTTTTTGTTATTTGAGGGTGGGAGGAGGCTAGGGCAAACCGCCAAGGTTGCCAGTGTCTCAACGCAGGGCGGCTCCCACCCCAGTCCGGCTTCTCAGCTTACCTAAAACAGGGCGGTAGCGTTGAGAAAGTTCCTCCACTTCTGGCTTGTTCCGTGCAGCCAGCGGCGGTGTGGCTCGCGTCTCCCGGCCCCGGTGGGCTCTGCCTGCAGCTTCTGCTCCCTGCCTGGACTTCGCGGCGCGTCTCCAGGGTTACTTACTCAAACATCGCCCTCGGCCCGCCCCCGCCCCCTCCCCTGGTCTCTCCTTGGTCCTTTGGGCTTCCCTAAGGATGTAGTGGAGGGGTTCCTTCCTGACCTTGTTATGTCCCGGGTTTGCAGAGAGCTGTAGAACCGGTCCCTTTTACAGTCAGGAGAACATCGGGAAGTAAAGATGCAGCCTCCAGGGCGCCTACATCACAATCCCTTTTGCACAAATTTCAGGCGCAGAAATGGGAAGAGTGCCTCGTCCTAGGAGTTGAAATCGCAGATACAAAGACAAAGGAAACCAGCACCTGCCCTTCCCTGAACCCCAAGCCTGGTTCCATCTACCCCTCACACAGCGTAGACCACGGGGAGTACTCCTGTGGGTAATGCCTGCTCTTCCGAAATTGAGATTTTCGGATGTTAAGTGTTAAGACCCAGGACCCCTGGGGCGCATGATCTTGACTTCCAAGAAGCAGACAGGTAAAGCTCCTCTAGCTCATTAAAGCTTAGGAAGGCTTGAAATGGAAGCTGTTTGGCTTGAGAATGCACCTGACCCAATTAGTCGAACCTTCTTCGTCCTTTGAAAGAAATCTTTTTGTAAACCCATGGCCTTTCCCAGACCAAAAGCCAACAAAGCAAACCCGCCCAGAGAGCCTTTTGTAGTCACGGGGTGGATGCAGTTCAGTGCTCAGGCGCTGAGTCTCCAGCGTGGCCCTTGGTGAGTGTAGCACTAGTGTTCCTGACAGGAGAACAGCACTGGGATTCCAGAAGGACACACTACTGGATGATAATGGAAGAGCAGCATTCAAGTTTTCTAGCTCAGTCCAACTCTTACTGGCAAAAAGGTAAGAACAGCCGAAAATGGCATATTTAGTGTGAACTTGCCAGAGTCCAGCTCCAGCTGAGTTCGGAGCTCGAGAAGGGTGCGTGAAGTCAGCGATAAAGAAAGACACAGACACTGTCACTTGGTGCCTTCTAGCTTGAGCTCAAGAAGAAGCTTCCTTTTTATTTACTTAGGCATATCACAAGCCTCTGCACAATCGTTTGATTGCTCTATTTTTACTTCATGACTAAGTGGGTATGCACAGATGTTTCATTATTTTATTTTTTACTTCATGGTCAACCAGATGCTCTTAAAGATAATTCTGTAAGTTACTATAATCAGTTTCTTTAAAGCAAGCCGGTATTCATTCTTCAGAAGTAGCCATTAGGTGACAGCCAGAACTCCAAGGCCAAGGCACAGATGGTTGCCTACTAACCAGTAAAACATTCTTACTACATTTTATTTTCACAACTTATCTATCACTTAGTGGGAGAAAAACATCAAAAGAGAAAAAAAATTAAGATCTAAGACAAAAAGTTTCAAATATTAAATCCCCCTGCAACTGTAGGCTCTACAACCTCATAAACAATCAAACAATAATCAAAAGTATATCTCTATGATGTTAATAAAATCACCCTATATTTCCTCTAGTTAAAAAATTATGAAAGTGGTTAAAACAGCTACATTTTCTATACTCCAAAGAAACTGCAAAGACACACTAGCCTTTGAGATAACAATAACTATATTTATTGCCATAGCAGTTTCAGCTCTCACTCCCATCACTTGCACTAATGTTTAGGATATTTTCAAGCCCCTTCCCAGAAGGTGTGCTGCATGTCTGGGCCAGATTCTCAGGCAATGGTTAAGTACCCAATAAAGTGTCCAGAAATGGCTCAGGCTTAATTGTGCTCCTGTGTGTAAATTGTCAAAGGCCCACTCACCAAGACATTATCAGTGACATTAACTCTCAAGCTCTCATCGGTTACAAAAACCATCTCACAGGGGCAAACAACAATGCCTCAATAGATTACAGAATTCTTAGTGGGGTGCTTGAGTGTCCATGCAAGCAGGGGGTGAGACTGCGTTAAGGTGGTCAGAGAGACATCTGCTGGGCCCTGCCAAACAGCTGGAAGCTCCCCCGGGCCCTGCCAAGCAGGGGAGTTGTTCTCTTCACATCTTCGTGCCATCCACACCTATTGTATGGACCCCAGCAACTGGCAAAAAGGTAAGAACAGCCGAAGATGGTCTATTTACTGTGAACTAGATGGGAACTGCTAAGGGGTTGGTTAATATTACCTCATTGAACTTACTCCATGACTGTGATACTGAAGAGATGTCTCCATCTTCTTTTTTAAGATAAAGAGGGAAAATAACATGATCAGGTTTGTAATGAAATTACAGCCAAGGGATTTATTTGACTTCAAAGGTTTGCTGTTTGCCATACTTTTGATCAATCATTCCTACACTGAACATGGAATCATGTTTTTCCAGAAATGTGGGTGTGACGTCCAGAGGCTAAACAATAAAAGAGGTTCACAACTTAGTTTATTTTTATAGTTCTCATTTATTTTCCAGCAAAAAAAATCATCACATTTCAATAACAACTTACATATATAATTAAACTTCTTTTGAAATGGGAACCCAGTTTGAAGTAACATGTCATGATCAACAATTGCATATTCAGGATTTTGTGAAATGGGTGTTTGGGAAACTTACAAAGGAAAAACATTTATAAAAACCATTATTTACAAAACAGTGGTATCCACGCTTTTCATAACTTATAAGGCATGTAACGTTAAGATGATCTCATGATGCCCTTCAGCGAGCCAGTGCCATGCATTGACGCCGTTTGTCGCTCTGAGAGCTGTGTTGGCAGCCCAGAAGGAACAGCCTCAACATCCAGTGCTGCTTTTCTTGTCACCAGCAGAGTAAAGTTTACTCTGTTTCAGGGGACGTGGAGCGAACAAAAGGTCAGGAATCATTCTGACTAAATTTAACTAACTTGAGTACTGTAATTCACAATCCCTTTAATAAATAGCTTATGCCCAAGGAATGTTGTGAAATTCTATACTCAGCATGAACTCAAAGAAATTCAGTCTACTTTTACTAGACAGGTTATTGGAAACTCTGAACAAAGCTACCACAAAAACAAAATAAAGGACACACTGACGAGATTTTCTTGGACTGAATTTCATGCCTTTAGAGACACAAATTTCTTTGAGATCCCCTTTTCTCAATTTCTCTTATTGTTAAAGTACATGTTTAAAAAAGTGAATGCTTTACATTGCCTCTTTAGGATGAAGGCTAACATTAAACCATTTCCTTCATAGGAATCTTTTCCTATAGAAGCAACAATTTTGTTGTTTTTGTTTTTATATTGCAAACTAGTAGTGTTGAAGCAGCTTAAAAACCCAGTTACTGCCTGACCTGTTGTGAAACTCCGCTCACAGACAGGATTCGCATATCACCCTATGAACACTTGGATTTTTGAAGAAAAAGTATTCAGCGGAAATTTACCATTCTCTTAGAAAGAGAGGAAGAGAGAGAAAGGAGAGGGCGGGGATGAACCACATAGGAGTCAATCTCATATCCATTTCCCAAAGCAAGATTATCAACTTGCAAAATCAAGACAGTTGTAAGAATTATCATCCCAACATTTCGTCACAAAAATTAGAAATCTGGCTTTGGATCTTGAGATGGTGATCCTTGTAATAGTCATTTGGTGTTTCACTTAAAATAGCTTGAAATAATGATGTATGAATAACACTGAATATCTGCTTTGTGAGGAAGTCACTGAAGTGTTAGGAAACCAAGTGAGTGAGTTGAATTCGACATTTGCCTGAGACATTCGTTTGATGGAACATTTAACACGATTGATGGCTCATGATATATTAGGCCGATTCAAAAGCTTTGGGTAGATAAAAAATTATACTGTGGTTAGAGAAAAGTAATATTACTTTTCATCTATATGATAAAATATACTCAATAAAATTTTTAAAAGAAATATTGTTAATTTTGCTTAAAAACAATTGATTTGTGAAATAAAGCAAAGCAAAAAGCAGGAACCAAAAAACTGAAATGCTTGCTAAGATGATGCAGAGTGCTGCGGAATGCACGTTAAACAGTACATTGCTCCTTGCTGTAATTATTTCTCACGTACTTTCTAGCAAGCTTATGTAAAAATATTCTCACTATTGTTCTACCTTGACTCAGTTTCTTAAAGTTAGTAAATGAAATATTACTGAAGAGTGTTCACTGTCATTAATTCTACTCGGTAACATCTTGGAACACCTTCAACAAATAAGGGTTTGATGTCATCAGTGCAGGCCTTTAAGACAATACTTAAAAGATTAGAATAATGTCATTGCTTTGAGTATTTTAATACTCACTGAAATACACTAGCAAAGCTTAAAATAGGTAATAACTGATTTGAAATGACAAATATCATGTTAATGTTCAAACACAATCCCAGAAGCATCTTTTGAAATCGTCCATCATTATATTATTTACAGATATTCACAGATGCATAAACTTGCTTTAAATGAAAAATTTCCAAAGTTTTGTAAAAGTACTCTTAGAAAGAAGGAAGGTCGTTTCCTGATATATTTACTTCAAGTTTCAATAAAATGCAAACCATGTTCAAAGCTTGAGAACAATGATATAATGTCATTTGCCCTCAGACCATAATGCACATTTACCAGATCTAGTAGAAAGGAAAAATATTTTGAAAATATTGTGTTAATGACCCAAATATATTTCTTTTCTTTTAAATTGTAAGGGATATTAAAAATATATTTGCTTTTGTTGAAACATCTTATCTCACAAAGTTAAAGATGTATTCAGAACAGGCAAAGATCTACTCTAGCGATGGAGGTATGCAATCAGAAATACTATAAATTGAAGAAAATAACATTAGAAGTTGAACCTATGGAGAATAAATCATTGTACTCATACTGAATGTCAACACCAAGGAGACTTTCTGTCATAGAAATACCTATATAAATAGAAATTTAATATTAAATGTAAACGTCAATCAAGAGATTTTACCATGGTCAAGTTCTTGTTGATTTTACCATGGTCAGCATCAACATTCTTTCATTATAGACACTTAGAATGCAAATACATATTAAAATTGCAACTCTTATCTCCAGAAGATGATAATATCAGAACAATGATACAAGATACAGGTTAATTTTTTTTTAATTCTTTGTTGTTTTTTAACATTTGGAGTCTTTTGTGATGTGATCCAATGTCACTTTTCCTCTAAACATTCTATGGACAAAAAACGCAAATGGTAGCCATATTTAACTCATAGATGAAAGAAAGGCATTTAGATACTGTCCTGCAAATTGGAAGAAAAAAAAAAACTTGAAGGAGCAGACAAAATAGGCCCTTAAGGGAAATGCATGCAGCGAAGTGACAGAGTAGGTCAGCCAAATTATTTTTTGGTCAATTTGCATCAGCAATTTACTAGACGCATTCCATAGAAATTTCATGGCTAGTTATCTTAACCTTTTATGAATCTCATATGAAGTTTTTAAAAATCATGTTGTCACTTAAAAAAGTATAATGAGAAAGCCATGTGTGATAAAATGAATATATTGAATAGAATGGTGCTTGATTCAAGTGACTAGCTTCTTGGGAAAGAGAAAATCTAAGCACGGACATATCAGCACACTAATCTCTCCCATGGCTAGCTGCACATTTTATTGTATCATTCAACCTTAATTAACAGTCTAGGATTATTTTGAAAAAAAAAATAAAACAAATGATAGTGCAACTGGTTTGGAATGAAACTAATCCATGCATAGAGTCCGTAGCCTACAACACTAGTCAAGCCACAGTTTAGTCCTTCTCTTGCAAAGGAGGAGACATTTATTCGGACTTTGATCTGGAGTGACTCAAGCTTCCAGCCACCTATTGCTTGCAGTCTTTTAAGTCATTTCAGGAGAGTATGGAAATCTGCATATGAGAATGCGTTTCAAACTGCTCCAAGACTGAGATAGCATAACTAAACAACTCTAAAAAGAAGACAAAGATTTTCCTGCAAAAATTTCTCAGCCTTTTTTAAGACAAGAAGTCAAGTGTATGGAATGAAAAATAAGCCCACTAAAAAATGGTTTTCAGTTTGGACTTTAATGCTTAAAATCTGATGTGATGTCAGAACTTTAAAAAGTCTTAGAGACAGTACCAGAAATTTTCAAATTCTGAGTGCTTATCAAAATATGTATTCCTTATCCCATACCTAGAGATTTATCATTTAATACAAGCTTAATGAGGCCAGCTGCATTATACGTTTAGGGTATACAGTAGTTTTTTCTTATCAAAATCATTGACCTCTTAATAAATAACAATACAAGTGGTTTAGGATTCATAACTAAAAAACATTGTTTTTTTTTTTTTTTCTCAACAGTTGTGTTACTACAATTATCCTTAATGTCATACTAATTTTTTCATACGGTCTTTGCTTGGCATTCCTAGAGAGTAAAATGTAATGGGAGATGTTCTCACAATGGGCAAAGCAAAACAAATTAATGTGCTCCCTCTTCAGTCAAAATAACTAGGTTAGTAACTTTCAGTTGTGGTTAACAAATTGATTCTATCTATGCCTCAATATCATTATTGAATAAAATAGGAAATGAAGAGTAGCTACAAATTTGGAATGGACACAAGGATTTCAAAGTGAACTGAAAACTGTCATGACTGATACATGGTAAGGACTTAAGCATATGAGAGTACTGTAAAAATTAATAAGAAAATGATCCAGCTCCCTGCCTGTGGCCTCCGAAAGCAGTAGAGGACAGCCCAAACCTTTGGGATCCTGCGCTGGCCTGGGAAGCCTGGAAGAGACTCTTGGCTCCTGGCTTCAGACCAGCTCAACTCCGGCCACTTGGGTAGTAAACTAGTTGGTGAGAACCCTTTCTCTCTGTGAAATCTGCTTTTCCAGTAAAAATAAATAAATCTTAAAAACATTTCATGGAAAAATGGAATTAAAAGAAAATGTATATTTTTGATGAACTTTTTGAAAATCTCTTGCATACCATTTTTTTTTTTTATCAAGTACTATGTCTGAGAAAGTTTGTTATAAAAATTCAGAAGGTGGTTTGAGTAAAGTAGAATCATGGCACTTTAGAGCTGACAGATATGGAGCTCCTAAAAATCCATGCATAGCTTTTTTCATTATACACATTTTAAAGGTCCTTCATGTACAAGAATATCAAAATGTTTTGCAGCGCAATAAACTTATCTTTCAGATTCATTTTCTATGAGCCTTTTGAAATAAACTGGTAAAAACCGTGCTGTAGGAGCTTGGATTTAAAATGCTGGAAAAAGCTGCCCCTTCATGGCTGTGAGATGTTTTACCTAATGGGATTCCCTATGCGATGTACTGGGAAAAAAAAAAAATCATGCTATTAAGAAACATTTGAAAGTCACTGGCAATCCTAATCCCTTATTTCAAAGATTAATAACTGAAAAGAATTTATAACTTGTCCAGAGTCTTACAGCAGAGGTTAGCAGCTAATGTAGTTCCCTGTTTGTTTGAAAACAAGGTTTAAGAATGGAAATATGGGTCATTAAGGCTCTAACATTGCACATTAAGATGAATAAAAATATACAAAACCAAAAAGAATATTTGCCATTTGACTTCCTGAGGGACTCTGAGTAACCACTCAAACTCATTTAGAACATGGGTATCTTTTTTATAGGTGAAAAATAGTCAGATAACATACAGTGAATTTTCATTCCGGATGTAGATGTAGAGAAGGCTTCAACTTTAAAATTAATTAAATTATAATTAAAATCAATTAAAGTTATAACTATAATGACAGCCATGATAAAATCAAGTTAACAAAATTTACATTTAAAAGCTTCATGAAAATGTGCAGTTTATTTAAAAGAACACATTTTTCATGTTGTTAAAATAAAGCCATACCATTCCTACTTTCTTTCTTGCTACAGCAGAAATGTTTTTAGTCATAATGTTCAAAAAATAGTATTCTAGTCAACTAGAACTCTTTCTTTTTGTTTTAACCCTGGTACTGAAAAATTGTCTTAATATAACCCTGCTCCACTTGGTTTTAACTTATGATGCTAGAATAAACCTGACTTTAACATATTTTTGATAATTGAGACTCTTGGGTCATTTTCCACAACATAAATTCTTATTCTACAGTACTGTGCTTGTAGAAATAACAGAAGAATATTACCAACAAGATTTAAAAAAAAAAACAAAGCAAATCACCCAAATCCAAATCCCTGATATGAACTAATTGTATTATTATCTGATGTATTTTTGAAAGGACAAATTTATACTCTCTACTGAGGTTTGTACATTGTTTCATAAAGATCAATGAAGGGTCATGGGATTTCTTCATAGCTTCAAATTTAGTCTCTGGAAACATTTGAATAAAGGTAGAGATTAATATAATTTATCTTCTCAGTTACATTTTCACAATATCAATGGAACTATTCTTTGGGGAAAAAAAAGCTTTGCATTTCATTATTTAGTCCATATATATATTGTGTATATATATATATGTATGTATATATACAAAATAAAATATGAGCAAGACATGAGAACCAGTAACATTTACACATATTTAAATGCTTTATGTTAATTTTCTTTATTAACTTGTCTACTTAAAGACACATTTTTGTATTAGCATGCTGGGTTAATATCAATTTTTTGATAATTACTCTCCATTGGTTTTGGTGTTCTAAATTTCTCCATGTCTTGAGAGTTTTAAAATTTTGCACTTTCTACTTTAATCTCCAAATCAAATTGAGTATCTTTACTTAAAATGGTATACTAGTTTGTTAAAAATTTTTTTCAATGTTAGACAGCTATAGGCAAGTGATTAAGAGCTTGTTTCAATGGTAAGAATTCTTCTAGAATAAAACAGATATTTTTGAGCATTCTCTCAGTAGCAAGCACTGATCGAGGAGTACAAATATTTATTTAAAAATTTCCACTATAAACAATTATCAGTCATTTAATTTTAAAAATAAGACTTAAAAAAATTCAGATTCTAAAATTTAAAGGGGCTAAGGATTCTTTGTTAAGTCTGAATCGATAAAAAATGAAATTTAACAGCTAATGATAAACATAACAACTTAATGATTATACTTAATAGTATAATCTTGAATAGAAATTGGAATATATTCAAAATAAGTGCTATGATTTAAAGGAAGGCCATTTTTTCATATTTTAATGAGGGAACATTTAACAAGTTCTGTTTTAATTTCTGTATTGTGGAGACAGACTAACTGGTTTTTAGAGCATCTTGAAACAAGAAAATGACAGATTTTTGACAACTCTCCTTTTGATTCTCCAAGAATGGCAAAGTTGTACAGGTTTATATAATGGACCCTAATCATCCAAAAGGAAATTTATTGCACAATAATGTGAAGATAACTGCATTTATAAAGCTTATTTTTTTTTTCCTTTCTCAGTGACACAAATGATGATAATTAAAACTTTCTAGTTTTAAATAAGGGACTGAAATTTTGCTTCTGAGACGTGTAGTCTCAATGTGTTTATGCCTATGGGCTAAGAGGAAGACGTGAGAAGTCACCCCCATGCCGGGTGAGAGAGACCATCTATTCAGAGTAGTTGTGCAAAAGTCACTAGCCAGTTCAACTATGGAAAGTTTTGAAATCACGATTTTGGTTTTGTTTAACTGACTATTCAGCAGTTTCCACTCTGACAAAACTGTAGGGAGAGAGGGAAATAGTTAAGACTTCAACATCTCCTTTACTTTTGATTATAATTTAATATACTTAAACTTTAAATATGAATTGCTTTTCCTTTTTACACAAGTTATAAAAATAAGAGGCCCTGTTTACACAGTTGCATTTTTATGAAATTTGCAGTTTGAAAAAAAAGCTTTTTAAAAAGTGGTAATTAATGCTGTTCTTCGAATATGCTATAACCTTAGAATTATTTTTTGAAATAGTTTTCTGAATTTCACCCATTAAACATCTGAAGATAAAAGTTTTATTTAGCACTAGACTAAAACACACTAAGGACTGAAGAAATGTAAGTTTGCTTTTTCTTCTGTTTGCATATACATTTCTTTATATGTGGCACCCCCTTTATGACAGCTATCATTATTATATTTAAATTTTATATATTGACAAAATGCAATCTACCTCTGTAAGCATTGTGCCGTTCAACAGTACTGCTATTAAATTTACATACCACAGTTTAAATTACATCCTTTTCAGGAATGGTAAAATGCTAAAACTCAAAGATATAACTGCCTTACTGGAATGAGAGTACAATTTACAAATACAATAATTACATTTTAAAACCATTAACAATATTACACCTAGAAGTAAATACTGTAGGATTGGTCATCATGGTGTGTGTGAGGGAAACCATTGCTGAACACCACTGACTTCTGAGCTGGAAGATCCCAGGTGCAGGTCTTGGTTTCGTTTCATCAAACCAAAACGAAAACCTGTTTCTCACACAATAGTTCTTAATTATATAAATCCTTCAAATCTTGCATAAGATTTTATTAGTTATCTGCCAAGTATTTCCCTGAAAAAAAACACACACACACACACACACTCAACATATTAAATGGTTATCTGCAGGCCAATAATGTGAGTTACAGGAGTAACATTTGACTTCTTTCTGCTATATATTTAGGAGCCAACTATGCACACTTCAGGGGTGCAAACGAAGATTATTTTCAGTTTATAGATCAGGCAGCTGCCTTTTCGCATGCTAATAGGTCCATAATTCACAGAGACTTGAATTTTGTCTAGAATGTTCTGGCAGATTTGTTTTTAAGATTTGAAAATCCAACTTATTTTTTAGGAATGGTGTTCGTATAATTTATTTTCCAACATGGTTATTTTTTTGAGAGAGAAACAGAAAGATAATAATTACATCAGTACAGCTGGTATAAAACAGGGATTTATCCCGGTATAATACTCAAGCAATGTATCTGGAATCTCAATTCCTAGTTGAATAAAAAACAAACAAACAAACAGAAACAAGAAACAAAACAAAACAAAACAAAACCTTTCTTTTGCATGAGATTTTGCCCTATGGTTATGTTCGGCTCATGGGTAAACCGCTCCCATTCATAGCCTAGACTCCTCATGGTTGTTATTAAAGATCTTGGCTAAACCTGACAAATTGAAAAACTATGAAGTTCTACTTGAAAACAAAGAGTTTTCAAATGGGGGATAAATTTGAAGTTAAGCAGTGCTTATCTTGTCAACAATAAAGATAGGACTCATTCCATTAATCTCATCAAAATATGTATATACCATATTTGTCATATACAAATTCACCTGCACATGTATGTATAGTATGTGTGTATAGACAGGTGATGACTGGGTAACCCTAATAAGAAACAGCCAGAATAAGGAGCGAGAGCTTTCCTGATTCTTCGAGTTCATCATCCTTTTTTTTTTTTTTTACTTCATTCAGCAATCAGTTTGCTTTCTGACTGGGATGGGATTGAGAGTACGAGAAGAGAATGAGAAACCCAAAACCTATTTCTTCCAAGGGAGAAGTCATTAAGGCAGCATTTTCACAACTGAGGCTCATGATACCCACTCACCTGCAGCAAACCTCTTTTTGATGAGTGAAAACCGATATCCTGCTCCAACGAGTTCGATGTCACAGCCAGAAAGAGTGCTTCCTTCACTGGTGAATTGTACAACCAACGGGGAAGGTTTACTTGGGCCTTCAGATAGCTGAAATCTTGCCAATAAAGAACCCACCCCTAAAAAAGTACAGTTATAACAGTCAAGACAATATTCTGGATATGGTTTTGGAAACTTATTTTAACTTTCACATTTCCAATCGAATTTGCTAAGAAATGCAGTACATGTTTGGGTGGCAAAATGGTGGTGAGTAAAAGTTAACATGGAAGCTGCACCTAGCAAAACTACAATTTGGCAAGAAATTATAAAACATTTGCGCCATGCTGCTTGGAAGACAACATTTTCCAATAAGTGATGTTACTGTCAGGGAAAAGTGAAGGTATCCAATCAGGGAACACGGGATCTGAGGTGAATGAAAACACACCATCAGAAAATTTTTGGTTATTTATTTATTTGAAAGGTAGAGATATGGAGACAGAGACCTTTTTCATTTGACGATTTATGCCCCAAAATATCTGAACCAGCATGAACTAGATAAGCCCAAAGCTGGGAGCTGAGAACTTTATCTGGCTCTCCCATGTGGGTGGCAGGGACCCAAATACTTGAGCCATCACCTTCTGCCTTCCACAGTGTACCCGAGCAGAGAGCTGGCATTCACAGCAGGCAGGCCCTGGAATGCGGGCAACCCAAGCAGCCACTGGACCACTGTGCCAACTCCCATCCCACAGACATGTGTAGTAAGAACAGTTCTATGTCCAAGAGGTGGTCTATTTGATGTGGGGATCTTGGTAAAAACTAACACGTGCAAAAATATTCTGTTAGTGCTTTCTGTGTTTTGATTAAACATTGGCTAATAGAGTATTTCAGCTTTATATATTCAATACATCTGTGATTATATTACCTCCATTTTCTGATTTTTGAGAGATATCAGGAATTTTCCACAATATTCTTTGTTGTTCAGCATTCCTAAAGATAAATGAAGCAAAAGGGTTTTGCTTAATGGGGTGTCGTATTTTTTCTGCATAGTATTACTTTTTAAGTCTGAATCTTGAAACGTTACAATTTTTAAAATTGATGCACACATTTGTAAGTTCTCTTATCTCTTACTGTACTCAGCTATAGCACTGCAAGATAAACACTTAGAACACAATTCAGATTAAAGAACACATCTGTTGGAATAATAGATGTGAAGTATATAGTTCAGGAGTTAATTCAAGCGGCTGTCATTTGGCCGAAATTTTTTTTTTAATGTTCTGTTTTCTTACTTCTGGCAGTCATAGGAAAGAACAATGGAATGTTCTTTCTAGAACAAGTTCTTTGTAGTAAGTGCTGTTGCCATTATCTAGTCAGTTTTTAAACCTGTAACTTTTTAAATGTGCCTTTGAATAGTTCTGGAGCTAGAGAACAAAACGCTAGGATCCTCAGATTCCCTTGCACAGTTAGGCTCCTGGCTACAAAATAGTTTCCACTAACACATGCACAGTTTGAGACACAGAAAGCAGCGACCATTCTCCTGTTTTCTCAGGGGTTTTCCTTTAGCTAGCAGCTTTATAAGATGTGAGGATTACATGGGCAGGGATCTAGTGATTTTCCAATCTGAGAGTGTTGAGAAGCTGTGAGGAGGTGCCACTAGGAGTTTTCTGATTCTTGGATCAGAGTTGCATGGTGGATTCTTGAACTCCATGGTTCCAATAGAAGTCTTGTAAATTCTCTGCTTCCACTTTAGGTGGTAGAGGTAGCAACTGCCCTAGCAGGCAGTTTTGCAATATTCTGGGAAATGTTCTTGGTGGTCCAGTCTCAATCCTGTTCTCCTAGCCCTTTTACCACTGTGCAAGCATTGACATGCCATGTTACATCATTTTTCTACTAAAAACAGAGACAACCATTTCTGTTTCCTCTGCCAATACTTAACTTACAGGCCTGTGATTTCTTCCTACAGGAGGCACTAGTTCTTTGGTAAGCAGAAAAGGGACTGGTGATTGCTTACCAGACTGCTGGTGGGAGCACGGCCTGGAGTTTGGTTACTCCACCATCTATGGGGACCAGAAACTGTACGTTGTTGAGGGCCACTGCGGTTGTCATTGCATCCATGTTGTACTTGTAATCTATGCGCAGGTCAGTGCTTGCAGGCTCACATCGCCAGTTCACTGCCAGATTCAGAGGTGTGGATTGAATGCCCTGGGCTGACACCTTGCCAAATGATAGGAATGAGAAGGTTTAAGGCTCAGCTGTTAAACTGAAACAAAACCAAAAGCTTTATTTCTCTCCCACACAAAAGATTGTAGATGTCTGAATGCCATAATGTTTGTGCTGCTCACAAGTGAGCACTCGGTGAAGATCACCATGAAGGTGGCCATGTGGAGAAACCAACTCTGGCCCCAGCACACTATCAAACCCTGTATTCTCATCAGAAGTTCTCAACTTAGAAATGGCTCCTCCCCCTGGAAAAGTGCGTTTGGGGTGTATGAAGGCATGATTTTGATGTTCCAGTGTCTGGGGTATGTTATTGGTTTCCAGAAACTAAGAATTTATTGCTTTTTGAGTTTTGGATGATAACCAATGAAATACTATTGTGATTTTTATTTTCATTTCAATTGCTAGCTAGTGGTCTCATACATTTTTTCATCTATCTATTGGCAATTTGTATTTCATCCTTTGAAAATTACCTGTTCATGCCTTTTATCCATTTCTTAACTGTATCTTTGTTTTGTTAAATTTCTTGAGCTGTTTATAGATCCTGGATATTAGTCTGATATCAGTTGTATACTTTGCAAATCTTTTCTCACACTCTATTGATTGTCTCTTCACTTTGATAATGGATTTACAGTGCAGAAGAAGCTTCTTACCTTCATGTAATCCATTTGAAATTTTTTTGCTTTAATTACCTATGTTCCTAAGGATCTTTTTCCCAAGAATTATTTGTCTATCTCCTGCAGAGTTTCTCCAATATTTTTTCTTTAGTAATATGATGATATCAGGTCATAGAGGTAGATCCTCAATCCATTTTGAGTTGATTTTTGTGTAAGTTGTAAGGTAGGAAGGGGTCTTGTTCATTTCTGCACACATAGACCCAATTTTTCACAGCATCATTTGTTGAAGGGCCATTCTCACTGAATATATTTCAATTTACTTGTCAAAAATTAGTTGGGTGCAGATATGTGAAACGATTTTTGGGATTTGTATTCTGTTCCATTGATCTGCATATCTAATTATGTGCCAGTTTGAGGCTGTTTTAATTATAATTGCTCTATAATAAGTATTGAAGTCTATTATGATAGCTCTAGCTTTGTTTTTGACAGCCAGCTCATCTGGGGCTAGTAGGGGATGTTGAATGCCTCAGCAGAGGATGGAAAGCAGAACAGCTCGGACAATTCTTCTGGCCAACTACTGGAGCATATTCTTGGGTCTGTGGATGCATTAAGGGGAACTTTGTCAATCAATAGATCTTAGACACAGTCTTCTCAATTCTGGAGCAATGAAACCAACAACTTCTCGCAACTATCAAAACCATTCAAATAAAACCCTCAGAACACTCTTTCTCATACTAGGGTCTCTAAGGCCTCATCAAATGACTGCCCCTCAAACTCAGGTGCTAATGTAATGATAGCAAGGAACAGCCCACCTCTCCTCACCTGTGGACACAAGAGAAAAAAGATGGAAACATTTTCCCCACTCGGTTTTCTCCATATCTAATTCTCCACACCCTAATCAGAGGCCCACGTGGGTTTGTGTCCCTCTCAATTATGTAAACAAACAATATTAAAAATAAAATTAAACAAAAAGATTGCTTTAGCTCTTGCATCTCCTGTGTTTCCTTATTGAATTTTAGCATCTTCTTTTTCCCGAGATCTGAATGGAATATTGTAGGTATTTTGACTGGGATCGCATTGAATCAATAAACTGCTTTTGGTAATATAGACAGTTTGATATTAATTCTACCAATTCACAACAATAGAAAAGTTTTCAATGTTTTGGTGTTTTCTCCTATTTCTTTCCTTGATGATTTTAATTTTATCTTAGAGATCCCTCATAACTTTGGTTAAATTTATTCTAAGGCATTACAATTTTTTATGACTATAGTGAATGACCCTGATTTTACAAGTTCTTTTTTAGCCACAGTATAGAAATGCTATTCATTTTTGTGCATTGATTTTAAACCCTGTTATTTTATCAAACTCTCTTGTGAGTTCCAGTAGTCTCTTTTTAAAATTTGATTTTGTTTTAGTTTAGTTTAGTTTTCGTGATGCTATTCCATAGGCTCAGGGATTTCCCTTTCACCCTCCCTATTTTCCCTTCCCAACTGATTTTCTCTAAGGTTTTGTAATAGTATGGTTCTTCAACAACAGTCAAAAGTCCACCATTCTGTTATTTAAGTGGTACCTGACATTGTAGATATAAGCCATGGTGGAAAGTCCAGCATCCTATTGTCAAGATATACTTAACGGTTTTTCTGGGAGTCCGTATTTTATTCAGAAGTAGAGATGCATACTGCAATGTGGCTGCATGTCTCAGTATGCTAGTGCAATAGTCTGTTAGTGGAGACTTTTTGTTTTGCTATATAGAGAATTGTGTCATGTGCAACAAAGGATGGCTTAGCATTCTTCTTTTTAAATTTCTTTTTCTTGCCTAATGGCTCTGCATAAAAGTTCTAGAGCTGTGTTGAATATTAATAGCAAGAATGGGCATCCCGGCTGGTTCTGACTCTTAAAAGAAAATGCTTTCCAATCTACAGTAGCAAAGACATGGAAATAAAGTAGATGCCCATCCAAAGAAGAACGGATAAAGAATCTGTACATCTACAGCACGGAATACTACTTAGCCATTAAAAAGAATGAAATTCTACCATTTTCAACCAAATGGTCCCAACTGCAGACCATTATGCTCAGTGAAACAAGTCAATCCAAAAAACAGAAAAAGATAGCATATGTTCTCTCTGATATAAGGCAACCTTTATGCAAAATACAAGATCAACAGCCCTTTCAATGCTGTTTTTGCTTCATCTCAGGTGGTTTGATATTTTTGTTTTTATTTTCATTCATTCAAAAAAGTTTTTGTTTTTCTTATTAATTTCTTCATTGACTCATGGGTCACACAATAGCACTGTTTGCTTCAGGAAGGTCTTTGATTTTCTTTTTCATTTCTTCAGTAACACATTGGACATTCAGTAGCATGTTATTTAATTTTATGTTGTAAATTCTCTAATTTTTCTCTCTGCTGTTGATTTCATTTTATGGTTTTTCATTTAAGGGGATGTATAGTAACTGTGTAGTAGAAACTATCACAGAAGTGAAGATACAGTGCAATGTGCATCTCTACTTCCAAATCAGGGATGAATTCCCAGTGAAACTGTTGAATGTATCTTGACAATAGGATGCTGGATTCTCTACAGTTGTTCATGCCTGCAATATCAGAACACACTTAAACAGCAGAATGATGGATTTATGACTGATTGTGAAGGACTATACTATTATAGTGACACGGGGGAAATCAGTAGTGGGGAGGCAGTGGAGATTTAGACAGGGAGTAAGGGGAAATATGGAACCTGTGAAATTATATCATGGAATAATAAAATAAATAAATAAATTTTAAAAGGATGTAGGACAAAAAAAAAGTACTTCTAACTTTCCTCCACCCAATATGAGGCTGCTATTCCTTTTTTTCATAAATTTCTTTAAGTTATGAAATTTTCATTCTATATCCAACTAGCATAAAGCTTTTTCTTTTTAAATCATGAAACGATGCTGCATTTTTATCAGATGCTTTCTTTCTGTGCATCCATTGAGGTATCATGGTTTCTTTGTTCAGCTTGCTAATGTAACATGTCATGTTTATTTATTTGTGTCTGTTGAACCATCCCTGCATACCAGGGATAAATCCCACTTGATGTTGGGGAATGAGCTTCCTGATACTTTGTTAGATTTGATCAGCTAGTATTTAATTAAGGATTTTTGCATCTATGTTAATCAAGGTCATAGTTGTATCTTTTTGTGTGTGTTTGGGATTAACATGCTGATGGGCTCATAGGATGAGTTTGAGAGGATTTCCTCCCTTTTACTTATTTCCTATATTTGAGCAGATTTGTAATTAGTTTCTTCCACTTTCAGTTTATGTGTATCTTTGTTGATAAATGTATTTCCTGTAGGCTGCAAATAGATGCATCTTGTTTTGCATTGTTTCAGGATGGTGGGTAACATTCTCTATTTCCGTGTGTAGCAGTTCCTCAAGCACCATTTATAAGATTGGATGGGTGGTGATAAAATTCTTTTAAGATTCTGTTTAAATTGGAAAGTATTTCACTTTCATTTATAATTGAGATCTTTGCTAGATACAATATTCTGTATTGGCAGTTTCTTTTATCGCCTGGAGTATGTCCTCCCTTATAGGGTTACTGATGACAAATTAGTTATTATTCTAATTCGGGACCTTCTGAAGTTAACATGCCATTTACCTTTTGCATGTTTTAGAGTCTTTATATTTTACAGTTGAAAGTTTGACTAGAATGTGTCATGGTGAAGATTATTTCTGAACCTGCCTGTTAGGAGTTCTATTGCTTCCTGTACTTGGATATTCCTTTCTCCACATTAGAGAAGTTTTCTGATTTTTTTTTTTTTTTTGGCTGCATAGTCCGTCTAATCTGTGATTTCTTTCTGCACCATCAGGAACTCTTAAAATATGTATGTTTGGTCACTTGATGGTATCACAAATCTTTTTGGTTTTTTAAAAATTTTTTGCTTTTATTTTTTTTAAGACTGATATATTGTCAAGGATTTGTTTTCTAACCCTATAGTTTATTTTTCTTTGTAAATGTTTTTTCTTTTTACCGGAAGGGCAAATTCACAGCGAGAAGGAAACAGAGAGAGGAATATCTTCTATCTGTTGGTTCACTCTTCCAGGTGGCTGCAATGGTCTGAGTTGAGCCGATCTGAAGTCAGGAGTCAGGAGCCAGGAGCTTCCTACAAGTTCATCATGCAGGAATAGGGTCCCAAGGTTTTGGCCCATTCTCCACAGCATTCCCAGACCACTAACAGGGAGCTGGATGGGAAGTAGAGAAGCTGGGATATGAACTGTTGCCCATATCGGATCCTGGTGCAGCAAGGTGAGGATTTAGCTGCTAGGCTATCATACCCGTCCCTCTATAGTCATTCTTTTGTCTCACCAACCCTGTTGTTGATTTTTATTACTGCATTTTCAATTTTGCATGTAGAATTATTTATTTCTAATATTTCTGTTTGATTTTTCTAAAACAATCTCAATCTCTTTGCAATTTTTTTCATCCATATCCTGTATGGATTTCTTTATCTCAATTATCTTTATTTCAGTGTTCTTTTGAATAATTCTGTGATTATCCTTCCATTTTTCTGAGGTATCTCACCAATCGCTTTGTCTTCATATTCAAATATTGAAGAATCATTGTGCTCCAATGTCTTTTCTTCCTTCCTTCCTTCCTTCCTTCCTTCCTTCCTTCCTTCCTTCCTTCCTTCCTTCCTTCCTTTCTTCCTTCCTCTCTCCCCCCCCCTTCCTTCCTTCCTTCTGTATTCCTGCATTTATTTTTAGGCATTTTTGGAAATACTTGTTTGTTTCCTCCTCTCAGGACTTTTATCTTTGATCTTTGATTTGATGCAGTGACTGCTCCTTCAGTGTGTGCTGAGTACGGCCAGTATACTCTCTTCCTTGTCTGAGTATGGGGTCAGAGTCCAGGGTGACACCCAAGTTGGGTGTGGTGGGTTTCCTCTTTTGTCAGCAAGGGGGAGATAAAGAGTATTGCTGTTAGCATAATCACAGCCTCATGACTTGACTTTCAGGGTGATCTAAACACAGGTTAGCCTGGGTTCCAGATAATGTCAGCTACTTATTAATGCTCTGCCTGGCATCTTGCTGCTCAGAGTCTCTAGATGGGTAGGGATGTATGCTTGCCTGCAAGTTCTACATGCATACACAGCCCTCTTCTAGGCCACTGGCTCAGATTCAAAGTTGCTTCAATAAAATCATCTGATCGTGAGGACGTACATTAAGCCTGGCACATTCTACAGCTTTAGCAGCTGATATAGCCTTTGCTGATCCTGGTGTGCTAGTCTTTTGCAGCTGATCTCTTCAAAATCATGCCTTCTCCTAGCTGGCCTGGGTGCTCCGTGGGGGATGGAAGAAAGAAGTGTACCTTTCCACCGCAATGATCTATTAGAACACTTCCCCCAGCCTTGGCTGCAGTCTGAGCCCGAAGTCAGTGTGGGCAATGAGATTCTATGTAAGGCAAGGACACCAGTGACTGGCTGCGGCAATCTGCTCCATTTCTCTCGAGACAGGCCATTTTCTTCTGTTCCTGGTATGTGGTGTCCCTGCCTACTGCTGTGTGATTATGCTGTTCACATTTCTCTGCGATGTCTCTGCTTTCTGCAGTATTTCCCCGGCAAATTTCTGTCCAACTCCTCCCTGGGAATGCACTTCTGCCTTGGTTTAGCTAGCTTCACCTACTCAAAATCATGGCATTTCCCTATTCAGCCATCTGGCCCACCTGTCCCTAATTGTTTAACAAATTATCTTACTTAAATTTTTAAAATAATTTTTCAGTTCCATAGGTTCAGGGACTGATTTTAAACTAATAAGGATATGTGTAAATATTTTTGTCACTAGTTCCCAACTGGTCTCTTAGAGCTTCCATTTTCAGTTTGCACATTATAGCTTTTAAATAATGTTAAAAGAAATACTAATTTTTATCAACTTTAATGTTAGATATTTAAAAGATTCATTGATACTGTGACACATCTTGACTAAATAAAGAGGCTTACCTGATATTTGAGCATGTCCACATTATAATATGTAGCCTGGGGTTTTTGTTCAGATACTTTCTTTAAGTGAGTCATCAAATTTGGCATATTTACCCAGAATTCCTTGGTATTGGCATCGCTTTGTGTGTTATCACTATTCAATTGGGAAGAAAAAAATGATTGAGAAGCATAACTAATACAAACTATGTAATCATCTAAGCAAATTTCTATCCGATTTCTGTATCCATCTTGATAATTTTCAAGAATTATACTATTAACAGTAATGTGATTTTAGTACATAGGAAATTCTGGATGGTATTATGTGAATGGATTCATATCTATTAGGGTCTATAAAAATTCTTTCAATAATGGTACATGAGAGAATTACCGTGTGTAAACATGAGAGATATCAAAGACTTGACTTGGCCACGACGGCCCTTTAAGGCCCTGAATAGCTTGTACAGGACTAGAGGCCATCCATCACTGCCTTAGCCCAATTGTTGAATATTGAGGGTATATAAGGTCCAGATTAATGGGATTTTTTAATTTATGTTTCTTGGTTTGTGGAAAATCATAATTAAAGGATCTATGTGATGCTTTGCCAAGCAAAATAATTTTTAACAGATTTATTTATTTATTTATTTGGGGGAGCCAAGAGCTTCTTCTGGATCTTCCATGGGGTAGCAGGGACCCCGAACACTTGGGCCACTATCTGCTGCTTTCCCAGGCCTTTAGCAGGGAATTGGATTAGAAGTGGAGCAGCCAGGACATGAATCCATACTCATCTACGATGCTAGTACATCACAGTGTCATTCCTCCAAACTAAGAAATTTTAAAAATATTTATTTATTTGAAAGCAAAGTGATACACAGAGAGAGGGATACACACAGAGACACAGGTATCTTTCATTGGCTGGCACTCCCCAAATGACCTTAGCAGCCAGATGAACTCAAGCTGAACTCATGAGCCAAGATATCTATCCTGGTCTCCCACGTGGATGATAGGGTTCTATATACTTGGGCCATACTCCATTGTCTTCCCAGGAACATTATCAGGAAGCCAGATTGGAAGTGGAGATGCTGGGACTTGGACAGGCAGTGATTTAACCCATGGTACTACAAAGCTAGTTGTAAGCAAAAGTGTTTTGTGTGATTCAATTACCCAAACCCATATATTATGCCACTTACAGAGTTCCTCGCACAGTGTAATTGCCGAAATATGTAACAAAAGATGTAATTATTACGTCTATAATATTCACAATTGGTAAGACATTGGCAAATAATGCTTAAATTTACATGCAAGAACCTTGAATATAGAATTAACAGGCTCAGCATGTCCATCAAAATCACAAAGGGAGGCCTTAATAAGAATTTGCTGATTTCTAATCTTGGTCAATGCATTTTTATTTTTCATCTTATTGGGTGATAATTTCCTTTTATACTTTTTAAAAAAGATTTATTTATTTTTATTGGAAATGTGGATACACAGAGAGGAGGAGAGACAGAGAGGAAGATCTTCCATTCAACAGTTCACTCCCCAAGTGGCCGCAATGGCTGGAGCTGAGCCAATCCAAAGCCAGGAGCCAGGAGTCAGAGCCATCTCCTGGTCTCCACACACAGGTTCAGGGCCCCAAGGATTTGGGCTGTCCTTGACTGCTTTCCCAGGCCACCAGCAGGGAGCTGGATGGGAAGCCGGGCCGCTGGGATTAGAACCAGCGCCCATACTGGAGTGCTAGTTCAAATCTGTGCTGCTCTGCTTCTCATGTATTTCCCTGCTAATTACCCTGGAAAGGCAGCAGAGGATGTTCCAAGGATTTGGATTACCAATCACAGTGAAACCTGAGTGGTGTTCTTGGCTCTGATTTTTGGCTTGACCAAGTCCTGACCATTGTGACCATCTGGGGACTGAGCCAGTGGATTTTGGATATCCGCCCCCTGCTCTGTTTCTCCCTTTCTTTTTGTCATTTTGCCTTTTGGATAAATTAAAAAAACCTTTAAAAAAATGTCTAGATAGTCATAAAATGAGTGAGAGTATTGGTGACCAGATTCCAAATGACAACAAGCTTCACTTATTTTTACATAGATGTTGGCTTGGTTAAATTCTTTATTATTGAGGTTTTCATTTATTCGATTAGTATTTTTACTACTGCTACTACGACATCGTTTAGCTTGGTTGGTGGGTGGCTGATGTGTTGTACATTGGGCTAGTCAGTGGAGGCAGAGTTGAACTGAGGTCTAAAGATCAGGAAGAGTCAGAACAACAGGCCTAAAGACCTGAAGACCTGAAGAGGGAAGCCCTGCTGAACCAGGTTCTGAGATTGACAGGTGTGGTTGCAGCTGCAGGCCTCTGAGGCAGGGCTAGGAGAGATGAGAACAGAGAGACAAGTGGAGTAGAGGACTCAGGCTCCCAGAAGCAATGGTAATGCCTTCAGATTCTCAGACAAGGTAAATATGGGCACACTAGAAGATTATGAGCAAAGGCAATCTCATTTACCTGGTCACATGGTTGTAAATACAATGGAACAAGGCAAGATTGGATTCAGAGGACAGAGAAAAGGGAAGCAGATGCAATGGAAACACAGACCAACGAGTTGCATGAAAGGCAAAATATGAATACTTAGAAAAATTTCTGGCAGGGTATAGGCATTTGGTGATGGAGAGGGAGATGTCAAAAATGATTCCTTGAGTCTCATCCACTGCGAGCAATTAACCAGCTATCATTTGCTCTTTAGTAGCTTGCATGTATGTGCATGTTTGTGTGACTGCATGTGTGTGTGTACGCACAAGACATTATATTCAGCCTCAATCATTAGAAAATGTGAGAGTGTGTTTATGTAAACAAATTCACCTAAGCTTTTTTGATGACATGCATGCAACATTCTTTCCAATTACCATTACAATGAGACTATATGTTTTTCACATTTTCAACCTGATACTAAGTAACTTATTGTTCAAATCTCATTTGATTTATAATGACACCGATAAAGCATAAATATTTGGCTCTGATATTGGTGTCATGGTCAGCATCTTCCTCCATTGTCCACTGTTAATAACAGAAGATCTACACACTGTCACTTACACAGATTTTATTAACGTAAACAACCTAAGTATGGTTGTTAAAATACATGTGACTACAATTAACCTAACAGTAGTTAGACATAGATAAAGACATATGCAGTTACATATAAATAGCATCACCCACAGAAAACTTGGACAGCTGATGAAAGCTCTGTGTTTGAACCCATAGGTATAACCCAGTATTGATATATTTTCCACATTGGTACTATCTAGGTAAGCTTATTAGTCATTTAAAAACAAAGAGGTAATAAAAAGTTGGGCAAAGCATATTTACCAGCAGAGAAGTTGGGGATTTGGCAGGACATGTTCTAACCTGCTGAAGTTTACCACCCGAAAGGTCAGAGCTGCTGGGGACGGGTTGTTGGCGAAGTGTCTGGTGATGCCGGCAGGGAAGGACAGCACCATCTCTCCAGTTATCTTAACGATACACCTGCACAAAACACAGGACAACAAAGAGAGGAAACAAACTGAGGTCAATGTGCTACACATTAGAACGGTTGAGAAACGGACAGATTTATGCTCGATTGTCCCTGGTAGCAGTGATGAAAAGCTAGCTGGTAACATTCCATTCCCATTTAAACTTATCTGAGAACTCAATTGTTTAACATTTATCTGAAAGAAAATGTAGCTTTTTCACGGCACATGTTTGGAGTTGTAAGGAATGTGCAACTTTCTCCTGCAGTGAAGTCCAAAGAATCACCTCATAAACAGTTATTCACTCTCATGGTATAACCTGAGCAGTGTATTTGAAGATATTAAATTTGTGCAATGCTATCACAACATACTTGAACGCGTGTTAGATTCTTGAATAGCATGAATAATACCTTGAGTGTGGCTTTTTAAAACTCACGAGAAACTTCTTTCTTCTTGCTTAGCTGGTTATTTTATTAACAGTTTGGTGAAAATTATAAAATCAGTCATTCTATTTCATTTCTAATGAAAACAACAGGATGGTACTTCGTAGCAAAAAATTTAACAAGGATTTATATAGTTATAATTGGTGTCCCTGAAGCTACATTTATAAAATGTATAAAATTCCATAAGATTATGTGATGTGAAATATAAGCAGACAGTGAACATTTTTATAGTCTTTAAAAGTTTTATTCATGCTTTGTAGCATGTCTGCTTTGCTATCTTTCATATTCTTTTTTTTAATTATTATCATTTTATGATACAGTTGCATGGATCATGGAATTTTCCTTATCCCCTCCCCAATTCCCTTCCCCATCTCTGAGTTCCCCTATATCATTACTATAGTCTAGTTCTTGATACACAATCATATGTCCATCATTGTGGGCATGAACAATGGCACAGAGTCCAGCATCCTATTGTCAAGATATAGTTAACAGTGTTACTGGGAGTCCATCTTTGGTCTGGAAGTAGAGATGCATACTGCATAATATCCTCATATCTGGATATGATAGTCTCCATTACACAGTTACTATATATCCCCTTAAATGAAAAGCCACAATACAACATCAACAACAGGAAGAAAATTTATAATGCCATGAAGTTAAATAACATGCTATTGAATGACTAATGTGTCACTGAAGATAGAATATCAAGGACCTTCTTGAAGAAATGTTAATGTATGATCTATGAGTCATTTAAAAATTTAATCAGAAGAAAGTGTTTTGAAGAGATGAAAACAACACAAAAAAATCCATGAGATATAGTTTTCACTGATCTTTGTTGGTGACATATGTCTCCTGTAGGCAACAAATAGATGGGTTTTGTTTTTAATCCAGCCTACTAATCTATGGCATTTGTTTGATGAGCTTAGGCCATTCATATTCAGGGTTAATACAAATAGGAGGTAATCTGGCCTGTCATTTTAGCAATGGGTTGTTCACTGATTTAGTCTTCTGTTGTCTTTTTACTGGGATGTCCTTCATATTTGCCTTTAGTTTTGTTGGGTGCTATTCCTCTTCTCTGTCAAAAGAACATCTTTAAGCATCACATGTAGGGCAGGTTTGGAAGAGGCATATTCTTTTAACTTTACTTTGGAAGAATTCTATTTCATTTTCAAAGACAAAGAAAAGTTTTGTTGCATATGTTATCCTGGGCCGACAATTTTTTTGCTTTTAGAATCTGGAATATGTTGTTCCATTCTCTTTTTGCCTGTGAGTTTACTTGGTATTCCTTTATATGTCAGTTGATTTTTTTCACATGCACATTTCAGGACCTTTTCCTTATGCTGGATTGAAGAGAGCTTGATTATCATGTGTCATGGTGAAGATCGCTTTTGGTCAAGCCTGTTGGGAGTTCTGTGACCCTCCTGGATGTTGTTTCCCAATTCTTTCTCTAGATTAGGGAAATTTTCCCTTATTATTTTATTAAATACATTTCTAAACCCAGCTTCTCTTTCTGCACCTTCTGCCAACTCCCATAACTCTTATGTTTGGCCTTTTAATAGTGTCTTTCAATTCTTGTATACTTTTTTTGACCTGATCCAGCCCTGCTTTCAGCTTTTGTTTATTTTGCCCTGGTGACAGGAAATATCTTCCAATCCTGAGATTCTTTCTTCTGCCGTTTTCATTCTACTTTGGAGACTCTTCACTGTACTCTAATTTGCTCTACTGTTTTCTTCATTTCTGATATATCAGCATTCATTTGATTCATTTTCAGTGTGACATTTTCCTTAAATTCCTTGAATGCCTGCTTTACATGCTCCTCATTGTTGACAAGAAGTTTTATAATAAGTGTTTTGAATTCTGTATCCCCCATTTTCTTGATGTCTTCCTCAGTGAACTCTGAGGTTGGCAAAGAGTTTTGCTCCTTTGCAGGAGAGTCTTCAGTAATATTCATTGTGCCTGTGTCTCTTCTTTTGCTCTTGGTCATTGTACTTCTGGTTAGCAGATTCTTCTCCTTGGGGCACACCGTATAACCCACAAGTCTACAGTTTGATTTTACTTATTACAGTTAGTCCATGGCTCTTTGTTTGCAGTCAGTTGTACCACGCCCTCCAAGGAGTTCCAGGTCTGGGTTCTTATGTTAGATTTCCACAAAGAACTCTGTAGCCCCAACTCCTGGCTCACCAGTCTCTACCTCCTGTGATTCTGTGTGGAGGCTGCACCATTGTCTGTACAACCTTTTTCCCACTTCTGGTTGGAGTAGATCCCAGGATTAGGGAGACCCAGGTGTCCTATATAGCTAGGTTTTTGTTGGTGCTGATCTTGCCAGAGCCTGTTGGCTGTTAGGTCTGAGGGCCACATGGACCTATTTTGACCTGTACAATGCCATAGTTGGTATTATTTTCCTGTGGGAAATGCACTGTGCATGTGCACATGCAATGCACTGTGCATGTGCAGCTCACTGTTGTCCCCTACTGCCTTAAATTCTTTGACACACTGTACAAAATGGCACCTGCTGTGCCACGACTAGAGTTCTTGATCTGCTGGCCATCAGATCTGAGGGCTACCTGCACCTCCTTTGGGTAGAACCTGTAAGATGCCATGTTGTTGCAGTTCACTGAATCAGAAATGAATTCACTCCCAGCTCTGTGCATGCTCTATAGCCCTTGCCTCCTTAAACAAAATGATGCCCAATACGGCTCTAGGAGGCAGACTGGGCTATGAAATCCACCCTGCTCCTGCACTGCCTGTCTGGGATCTGCTGCTCCATCTCTGCTCCTGGTCAAATCAAACAGACCAGCAGGACGGGCAGTTCTTTGTCTGGGTTCACTACTTGAGCTCCCAGTAAATGTCCTTCCCACCTGGTTGCTGGTGGAGTTCTGGCTGCCGTGGAGTTCAGATCATTGTTTGCTGAATGCCACTGGGGTATCAGTAATTGCAACACCACACCATTGTGTCTGCTACTTTCATGTGTCTGTCAGTCTCCAGGTGCCCCTCTGCTGTCATTCTGTTCTTTTCTATTTCCTGGAATGTGCCCTCTCTGCTTCATACTGGCTAAATTTCTCCATCTGGTTAAACGTGTCCTTATCCTATTCTGCCATCTTGATTCACTCATACTCTTTATTTCTTTGTCCGAGGCAATTGATGATATTCTCTCTGCCACATTACATTAATTATTAAATTACAGCTATATGGGGGTGTCTTGCCTCTGTTTTGGGGAGTCAGGCTTCTTTCATTTTAGGTGTTTATTTTTAAATCCTTCCATGCAATAGTATATAACAGCTCATTCCTTTCTGTTGTCATGTTTCACCTAGGGTAGGAGTTTGGAGAAGCAGTTTAGGACAGCTTGGGATGCCCATAGCCCACACCGCAGTGCCTGGGATCTGCTCCCACCTCCTCCCACCTCTCTTTATGTCCGGTGTTCTGCGAATGTGCACTTCGGGAAGGCAGCAAGTGATTGAGCATTTACTCAAATCCCTCCTACCCGCATGGGAGACTCACACTGAGCTCCAGGTTTCTGGCTCTGCCCTTCCCTGGCCATGGTGATTTCCAGCACTTCGGGAGGGCTCTGTACATACCTTCTCTCTCCCTCTGTCTTTCAAAATGAACAAAAACCAATTTGCAAATTTAAAATACATTCACCTGCTGAGAATATTTTAAGTCCTTTGTATGTTTTTGCCTTTAGCAAGTAAATGTGTAATGAGTATGTATACACACATAAGTACAGTCATGTAAGCACACAGGTGTGGGAGTACTGGATCACACTGAAGTAACTTCTAAGAAAACTGTCCAACCATTTCCTAAACTGAAGAATACAGCTTCTATAACAATGTCAAATCTCTCCGCCTTTACCGACACTCAGTGGAATCTGCCCCTTTAATTTTAGTCATTCTAACAGGTAACAGCAACATTTCATTGTTTTAATTTTGTGTTTCTGAAATGGCTAATGATCTTCAACATATTTTCCTGTGCTTATTTGTCACTTGTCTACTTTTTAGGGAAACTGAGAGGATTAATAGTCTCTCTGGTTTTCATTTTTTCTTTAGCACCAGGCACGGAGCCGAGTTTTGTCAATAGAGGGCGCTGGAGAGATCTTGGGGGCAAGAGGGATTTCTCCGCGGTAAGCTTGCTGTGCAAACCCCTGAAATGCACAGGCCCCTGTAGCCTGAGACTGTGGTAGTGCATGCTTGCAACTCATTCCCTTACAGATTTTTGTCCATTTTGAGCTATTTTAGGTGGGAAGGTAAATTGGCCAGCAGTGCACCGTGACTAGAGGCAAGAATTTCCAAAGCCTTACTCTTTCTTGGCACTTGCAAGTACAGCTATATTTAACCCTCTGTGTATGTAGATTCAATCTACTAAGAGCAGAAAATAGATGAAAAATAACTTTGTTCTGTACTAAACACGTACAGATTTTTCCTGCCATTATTCCCTGTGTACACAGTATGACAGTCATTGACCAACCATTTACAGGATATTAGCCCCTGCACTACAGTGTATTACAAGTAGTCTAGAGGGGACATCACAATATATAGGAAGATGTGTATATGTTACACCCATATATAAATACGATGTCATTTTGTTTAAAGGACTTGAGCATCCGTGGCTTTTGAACCTTTTGGAGCTATCCTGGAAGTAATCCTGCAAGAGTTCAGAGGGACAATTGTACTTAAAGGGAATAAGCAGAGCTGACATTGTGACATAATGGGTTAAAATACTGTCTGCAACACAGACAACTCTTCTGAATGCTGGTTCTTATCCCAGATAGAAAATGTCCTAAGTCCTATACCCACATGGGAGGGCTAGATGAAGATTCTAGCTCCTGTCTTGGGCCTGGCACAGCCCTAGCTAGCAGTTGTGGCCATTTGGGGGAATGGATCAGCAGGTGGAAGATCCCTCCTCTTGTAACTCTGCCTTTGAAATAAATGAAATAAATCCTTAGAATGGAAAAGAAAGCACCTTTCTTATTTTCCCATATGCCTGAATAGCCTACTTTCTTATCACTAAACTCAAAGTTCAGAAAGATACCCTCTAGGGAAACTGGGGAAAGCTGATTTTTATTTGAACATACTGAGTTCTGTTTTGCCTCATAATGATTTGTGTATCCTGTAACTCCGGTTGAAGAGACACTCCTGGCTCAGGTGAAGTGGTCCTTTGTGCACATTCAAAATAGCATATAGGACATACTACTAAGGTTTTGTATGCATGAGGATGGATTTGGGGTGTAGGAGGGGGCAAGTGAACTTCTGTGTGCCCCTTCTTCATTCTCATATTATCTCCATTTTTCTGCAATGCTAAGAATGAGATTTTGGCTTCTGGAAGTTGGCGTGTGCATCTCTCCTGGAGAAGATTTCTATCTTCTATCTTGGGTGTAATCTGTTCTCTTCTTCCTTTTTGATCCACTAACCATGTTTGTTTACTGGTGTTGAACTGGTGCTGAGCCTCCCTCCTCTCCAGCTGAGTCTGCTCTTGCTGTCTGCCACCGTGTGGACATGAAGAGTCCTGCATGGTAACACTAGCAGCAGGTGATGCTAAGTCAGAGTCCTTGATGGGCTCATCACTCTGAAGAGCAGCAGGCAGCATGGGTGCTTTCTAGCTGGTGCTAACCACCAGTTCTTTGCTTGGTTCCCTTCCCGGTTGCTCTGAGTGAGATCCAGGTGAATCTAGATATGGGGAAAATCCTTCTTTTGAAAGCAAGTCAAAGCTGAGAGGAGGTAGCATTTCCCATGTCAAGGAAACTTTTTGGCATGACTGACTACCCAATCTGTTATGAGCAGGTGGTACTTAAAAGAGGTAAAATAGCCCTTATCTATAAAGGGTTAGCAGGATTGGGCAGAAGATGGGAAAATCAACTCCTCTGGTTCAACATTAAACATTAAGTACCTCAAGGCTATTAATTGCAGGTCAGGTATCATAGAACTTGGATGATTTACTCATCCATGAAGTCTCCAAGTTGCTCTGGAATTTTCTCCATAGAAATGTAATATTTTTATACTCATGACTAAAAAAAAATATTCTGTCAGCCTTAGTAATTGCTATTATCTTCTATGAAAAGGCTAGATGTTTCATGAGTTTGAATTATAAACATTTAACATGATAGGGAAACATGAATAAACTTTTGATGTGCAGAATTTTATAAAACTTTACAAACAAAACATTTGTTAAGAACTGAAAAATTTCAAGGCCTGGTGCAGTAGCCTAGTGGCTAGAGCCCTCACCTGGCACGTGCCAGGATCCCATGTGGGTGCCGGTTCATATTCCCGCAGCCCTGCTTCCCATCCAGCTTCCTGCTTGTGGCCTAGGAGGCAGTTGAGGACGGCCCAAAAGACCCTACACTTATGTAGGGCACTTGGAGGAGGCTCCTGGCTCCTTGCTGCAGCTCATCTCAGCTCTGGCTGTTGTGGCCACTTGGGGAGCGAACCAATAGATGGAAGATTGTTCTCTCTGAATCTCCTTCTATTTGTAAATCTGATCTTCAAATTAAAATAAATAAATCTTACAAAAATAATTGCAAAATTTCAACTCATGTTGGCTGAGTGACGTAAACTGGGTTCTCTCTGTAGCCACAGGCAGCACCACACTGCTGGGCAATAGAAACAACAGCTGTTATCAGTTATGCAGTGTGCAAATGTGAGTCCTGTGAGGCTGTATGAAATGCATGAAATCCATCAAGTGTAGCTTCCGTGTTCCGCTCTGATAAGTGAAGTCACTTCTAAGCATGGCTCAGTGTATGCTGTTTTTATTTATAATCCCCTTTTACTGCACCAAGGTAAAAATCCTTTCTATTTTATAAAATGCAGCTACTAGAGAAGCCTGCTGAAAGAAGCTTTTATTTTTATTCTGTCTTTAGATTTCTTTGGACGTATGTACAGTTCATTTTTTAAAAAAAACTCAATTGTTGTTTCTTGTATATCTTATGCAATATTGCGGAGGCAATTATCATGACTTCGATCTGTTCTGGGGAAGCAGAAGTGCATAACAAAGAAAACAGAACAGAGTAGGAACTGAAGATGTTTCGAAATAAATGAACAATTCAACAACTGTCTGTAAGCATCCTTGTAATATTCCAGGATTTTTTTTTTTAAATTCTAGAGTGGGCTGTGACAAACAAAACAGCTTCCAGTGTAAGCAGAGAGACAATTCTAAATAAATAATTAAAATGTGATGATAAGGGAAGGACAGGATATAGGTGAGGAACCTAAGCTTTTCTAAGGGATTAAAGAATTAATTCCTTGGCCTTTATTATTTACTTTTTAGCACCAAGTTTGAGTAGGCACAATCACAGCCTTTGTAGGAAAAGCAAAGGAATGACCTTCCTCTAAGCCACTGAGAAAAACTCCAGAATCAGAATGTCTGGCTCAGCTGTTTTGAACACTCCTGGAAAGCATGTTGTGATATTTGAATGGATGACACATCACAGTATGTAGCAACTGCAGTAGTGATTTCTGTTTCAGTGTGGTCTGAAAACAAATGGCCATAATGCAAGGTGAGAAGAAAAGCAAAGCTAAACGCCTTTCTTCGTCATTTCTCTATTTGGTTCTGTGGTTGTTTACATTTCCACCTGATGACAGAACTTTGAAAATGAATAGAGATGGAACAGCAATCAAAATGATTTACTGCCTGGAGGTCAAGTTAAATATAGGAGAAAGTCACTGCATGATTTGATCAAACCTTCAGGTTTCAAATATTTAAGGTGACATGTTAGGTGTTCCATCTATCAGCACAGGGAATAGTTTGTAACCATTTATGGAAATATAGTTGAAAACAGACTCCATCCGCACAGGTTAAAGGCTTGGTTCATTTGGAAGAGTACAGGAAATGCACTCATTCAAATTTGGCTAAAGCACCACATCACAGGGATGTGAAGATCACGGGCAACAGGTGCACAGGGGAATCTCAATTCATGCAGCAAATTCATCTCAAGTATTTCATGTCAAGTCCTGTTTCAGGTGCTGGAGATGATACACCATAAATGAAACTATTCAAGTCCAGATGGTGTGGAGCGGAAAAAAGTACATAACATGTCAGAAACTGGGCCTGTGGATGAGATTGAGGTGAGGAGGGACAAAATGTTGAGAGAGGATTAGAGCGGAGTGTTAATTTATCTAGCTGGGCCAGGGAAGATCCCTTTTTTTTTTTTAACTGAATAATCATGAAGAAAAGTCACTTTGATTTCTGGGAAAAGATTTCATTACGGGATACAGCAACAAATGAAAATAGCCTGAGGTGTGGAAGATTTTGGAGTGATGAATGACAGCCTTACAAAAGGCCAGTATGGCTAGAGGAATGAATCAGGAGGGGACAGGTAGAGGTGAAATAAGAAAGGGAGTGATGAATTAGCTAGAAGCTGGAATGAGTTGCAGGGGACTGTCTAAGGACAGGACAGGTAGGGCCTTCTAGACTTTAGCTGGGTAGGAGGATTGCAAGCCGACTTTGCAAGCAGAGGAATGATAAGAAACACTGAGAACAGACTTTGGGGAGAGAAAATAGGGGAAAATAAGGAGACCAATTAGGTCTCAATGAATAAATTAGTGAGCAAATGAATGAAAGGCCATTAGGAAGTAGGCACAAAAGAATCCACCCCTGTATGATTCACAGGGCATATATTGTCTCTCCACATTTCCAACTGTTTCTTATTCCCACAATTCTTACTTTTCTGTCTCCTTTTCTCAACTTAGGCCAGTCTGAATTTGCTAAGGTGCAGGTTAGCTGATAATAAGTGGTTCTCAGAACTAGTAAGATAGTTATGGTTTTACTCAGAGATGAGTCTCCAGAACCAACTTGTGTATACATGGTATAAAGGCGTTTCTTTGGTTGTTTACACATCTGCTAATATGAGGTAACTTTTAATTTCTACTAGTATGTAGATCTGGCATGTGGTCTTAGTGCAAGGAGGATAGAGAAAGAACTGACATCTGGATGTTGCTTAGAAACAAGTAATTTAGGCGTTGAATAGTCTACAATGCCTGTGTAGGTCACCTTAACATTAAGTTAGGAATTGCATTTGTTTTCTGTATAAAAAAAATCATGTGTTTCTGAAGAATAGGGATTAATGACTAGTCATATGGATTTCTACCCAAGATATATGTGGAGAATCAATTTTTCATTTTGCCTAAGTGTCAGATGTTTTAGTCTAATGCAGACCTGATTATTTTTCTTCACATTCTTTATGTTAAATACTGAAGTTTTCCAAAACGTCATACTTGTAATTTTTTTTTTAAAAATTATGGGGCCTGGCACAATGACTCGATTGGTTAATCCTCAATCTCCAAAAGCCAGCATCCCATATGGGTGCCAGTACCTGTCCTGGATGCTCCACTTCCCATCCAGCTCACAGCTTGTGCCCTGGGAAAACAGTAGAGCATGGCCCAAGTCCTGGGGACTCTACCCATGTGGGAGATCTGGAAGAAACCCCTGATTTCTGGCTTCGGATCAGCTCAGCCCCAGCTGTTCGGGCCATCTGAGAAATGAACCAGCAGATTGAAGATCTTTCTGTCTCCCCTTCTCTCTGTAAATCTGCTTTTCCAATAAAAATGTTTTTCTTTTAAATGAGGACACATGTCTTCCCTCACTTAGATTTACTCTTTAACAATCAAATTAAGACCTGGAATTACATTAATATTACAACTGAAAAAACACTTTGATTTAATTATTTAGTTTTTGAGCAGACTCATATAAGTACTTTATTATTATTTTCTAATTTTGAAACTCTTTATTAAATTGATGGACACAGAAATCTCTCTTGGTGGAGAAATGCACAAATAAGAGATAAAATAGAATTTCAGGGAGTTAAAAGGCTTCCCAAATCACATCCGTGAACCACTCATCAACAAGTACAACATTTAATTTTATCACATAAGCCCTCATGTGAAATTTATTACGAGCCTGTATTGATGTAAAAGACATGTGCCAAATGTAAATAGAAGGTGATGACTTTTTAAATTAATTTTTTAAATTGGAAAGTCAGATTTACAGAGAGAAGGATAGAAAGAGAAAGATCTTCCATTTGGTTCACTCCCCAAGTGGCTGCAGTAACTGGAGTTGAGCTGATCCGAAGCCAGGAGCCAGCAGCTTTTTCCAGGACTCCCACACAGGTAAGGGTCCCAAGGATTTGGGCCAACCTCTACTGCTTTCCCAGGCTACAAGCAGGTAGCTGGAAGTAGTGGAGTAGTCAGGACACAAACCGGCAACCATATGGGATGCTGGCATGTACAAGGCAAGGGTTTAGCTACTAGGCTATCACGCTGGGCTTGGGTGATGACATTTTAGCCTAGAAGTTTTTCTTTGTGGTAATTATAATTTTCCCCCCTTTCAGTCATTTTTTCTTTATTTTCTTTCTCTCTCTCTCTTTTTTTGAAAAAGATTTATTTTATTATTTTTATTGGAAAGGCGGATATACAAAGAGGAGAGACAGAGAGGAAAATCTTCTGTCTGATGATTAGCTCCCCAGGCAGCTGCAACGGCTGGAGCTGAGCCAATCCAAAGCCAGGAGCCTCTTCGGGGTCTCCTACACGGGTGCAGGGTCCCAAAGCTTTGGGCTGTCCTCGACTGCTTTCCCGGGCCACAGGCAGGGAGCTGGATGGGAAGCAAGGCTGCTGGGATAGAACCGGCACCCATATGGGATCCTGGGCGTGCAAGGAGAGGACCTTAACCACTGCGCCATCGTGTCGGGCCCTTTTCTTTATTTTCTAAGACTAAGATTTAACCTGTTTCCTTGCTTTTCTGGGTGTTTGAGAAAGTATTTACCCTTCTGTGTTGTCATTCTATTGTTCATGTTTTCAATTCATATGATGTGACTATCACCCAGGAAGACCAAGATAACAAACAGCATGGATTGGACACCTACCTTTGTGAGACAGTAAACCTCCCCATTGCAAAGAATTTCTGTTAAAACCAAACTGTATAAGAAATTTTATGTTATAATGCACTAGATTTTGTATATTTCTTAAAAGTACCTGTTTAATATTTCTGATTAAATCTTCCCCTACAATCTACATGTGAAACTTACTGTAATTCATTGGGTTTTAGGGGTTTAAGGATAAAGACATTGTCTACTGGAGCTTAGAGCCTGCAGTAGAGCAGGTCCTGGGCTTACTTGCTTGGGTCCGCTCCTTTGAAGTAGGCGTTGACCGTTTCTGTGAACGCTGCTGCTACAGGGAGGGTGTCCTGGGCGCCCATGGTTAGGGGGCTGGGTCCCCTGGAAGAGCCTGCCAGAAATGAAAGCTTTTGGTTATTATGTGCGTAGGACAAACCTTACCATGTGAGGGACTAAAAGCTCATCAGAATAATTAAGGGATAAAGTCTATCATGAATTCAACATTGAGCTCAAGTATTTGAAAGAAAATATTTGGCTGGTTTACAGATAAACAGATTTGAAATTAATTCAACTCTACATTTTACTACAGGAAAGACAATCCAAGCGGAAGAACAAAGTTGCAGGGGTTTTCAATGTTTTTTCATAAAGCATGAGGCAGTATTTGCATGACAGTTTGTACAGCAGATGGTTAATAAAGCAATTTATTAATTTTCTACTTGAACATTCAACTTCAATGCCCAACCTTAAGATTTTTTCCTATTTCTTTGTTCTGAAGAGAACTAACAACTAAGTGGTTCCCTGTTACTTTTGTCCTTCTTGAGCTATTTCTATTTCAAAAAGCCCAGTTAGTCTCAGATCAAGCAGGCTCAAGTTTACATGTCCAAAAACACACACAAGCAAAAATGTACACATTGACTCAGCACAAGTACCTAAATTTTCCAATCCACACTATTCTAAACAGCAGTAGCTCTCTCAGTCATTGAGCACAGCTGCACATCAGGAAATGCACTAGGAGCTTTGCATGCGTCATCTCAGCCATGCTCTGCATCAGCCCTGTGGAACAGGCACAATTCTTCTCATCTTACACCAGAAGAACCCGAAGCTGAAACAAGTGTCCTGGCCAAGTAAAATACTTACTTCAGTGGGAAAATAAAAATCAAAATATTAATTTGTCTTCCCATGAAGAATATGTTTTCTTACTACATTACAGATTTAGTGGAATATTTCCTATAACCTGAGTCAAGCAGATCAAAGTTTAGGGCTGATGTTTTTGCTATTAGCATGTGAGCTCAGTACCAAGTAGTAAAGCTTTCATAACCACATGGCATTTACTTATGCCACATGCCAACTGCCTGCCCATCCTGCCAAACAAAAGAAATTTACTCCTCCCCACCCACAGCACGGACTGTGTGATTTTAGTTTCGTGCTTTCTTTCTTTTCCCTTCAATAACTTCCAGGTCTCTTCTCCAGCCTTGAGACAAACAAAAGAAAAGAAAACCAAAAAACCCAAAAACTTCCCTCAAGAAATTTTCCTTTTTTTGCATTACAGTTTAAATTAGTCCCTTCTATCATCTCTTGGCTTTCCATATGCCAGATGTGGTAATTACTTCAAAAACACTTTAACATCCACTACTGTATCAAGCACTATTGGAAGTTCAGCATGCTAATATCACTAGGATCGTTATCAGCAGCAGTTACTGCATTGACATCATGAACATTTTACTTTACTATGAACATTATTAACATTATTCCCATCAGCATCATTTGGTTAGTGTGGGTTTTACATACACTACCAAGGTGATACGCTACCAAAAATGACTATCAACCTCATCTAACAGCTGATGGGATCAAGGCTGTAAGAATTCACACAAACTGCTTGGTCTTCCATAGTTGGTATGTACACGTTTCAAGTATTTAGGCATGTATGAATTCAATGTTTAGACCCTGAGGACTATGTTATTTTAACTCCTTAGTGGTCAACCACAGTACCTGTGAGAACAGTTATGGTACTAGTGAATAAATCTTAAGTTGGGGTGTGCATGCCCAAGTCTTTGTTAGTCACAGGACTGTAAACTTTAAAAAGAGGAAACTTTCTTCATGGATTATGCACAGTTTCTAAAACTGAGCCAGAAACACATTGACTTTCATTAAATACACATTTAATTACCCATTGTTGACTCATCGAAGGGTAAATTTGTAAATAAAGAAAACATGATTAAAAGAGGGCATTAGTTTGCATTAATATTACAGATTTTTTTCTTTTTACTCATTTTAGTTCAAATTTTTATTGAGTGAACTACTAGGTTCTAGAGGAGAATAGCTCTCTTGAGATTCGGTTAAAAGTAGCCCAGTGTGGTGGTGAGAGGGCTCAATTGTTACCTTGATAACAAGATCACAGCCACCATGTGATTGGGTCTTGAGTTTTTTATGAGACATAAATATTCACTCAAATAATTAGAATAATTCAAGAAATGATTTAGAAGAATGGCAAAAGCAACACTCTGCGAAGGCCTTTACTGATGAAGGAGTAGGGGTTGAAATTGACCTCAGAAGAGGTGGAAGGAATACAGCCTGGCATAGACTTGGGGGAGGAGCTGGGCCAATATATGGCCCACCGAGAAACCCCAGGGAGTATGGCATTGTTCATGTGTGTATGTGAGTGTGGTGTTGACAGAAGAATGTGACACAAGAGCAAAAGAGGCTGGTGGGGTGAGAAATAAGGTCATTAAGAGCTAAATATAAACTATTTAGAACAAAATTTCTTTATTTCATCAGTGATTTGAAGGTATTAAAAACGAGAGTTCCCTGTTGATAAGCTCACATAAATTTATGGACACTTCTACAGCAAAGGGCATGTATCTACAATTACATAACTTGAGGTAGAATTATACATATCAGGATCCTTAGGAAGCCTGGAACTGTTTTAAAGTATCCTCCATGAAAAATGACCTCTGTAGTGCTTGGAAAAAGAGATCTTGCATCTGTTGGTTCAGTCCCCAATTCCTGCAATAGCCAGGGCTGGGCCAGGCTGAAGCCATCAGATCAAAACTCCAGCAGGTTTCTCCTGTAGGTGGCAAGAGCTCAAGGGCTTGTCATTACCTGCCACCTCACATGCACGTTACTGGGAGATGAGACTTGAACCAGGGACCCTTGTCTGGGATGTGCGTATCCAAAGTCCTGACTTAAGGGCTTCACCAAATGCTACTCCTGTCATCAGCTTTCTGTAGGATCAAATCTCCCTGCTGTTCTTGGGCTGTGCAAATGGATGGCTAACAGAAAGATCACTGAAAGTGAGGATTGTAACACATGTCTGTTTGCGTGCTTTGCTGTAAAGCTCATCTGGTTACCAAGGATGTGTTAAATGACTAACTCCAGACTACAAAGCTATCTGTCTCTCATGACTTGTTCCAAAAACCTGTACTCTATGTGAACATCTGGTCACTACATCAGCATTGTAAGGGAAATGGAAAAATATAGAACAACAAAAATTTGCAAAACCCTTTTTTACATTAAAGAATCCACACTTTACAGCTGTTTTTCTTACATGCCTGTCTATGGTATTTAATATGCCATTTTGTGAGTTTAGTTTTTTCCCATTTCTTGTTGTTGCTTGGTTTACTTATTATTTTCCACAACTATATAAAATTCTACCCACATTCTACAAATGCTACGTAATTTCTAGATACTGAGTTAAACCTATTTTTGTATGACTTGATCTTCTTTTTCTTTTTAACTACTTCTTTAAGATAGAGTTTTGCTTCCACAAAGTGGGTTGGCCAGAACAAGAGACATTAATTTCTAAGAATATCAAGAAATCTTACGTTATACATAAGCACAATATTCAGAGGCAATGCTACTCATAATCAATGAATGTACCTGTTCCTCACGATACCTGTTAGAATTAGTGGAACATGGTGCTTAAATCAGAGAGATGCCGAGAAATTCAAACCCCATATTCAAAGATTACACGAGGCCTGGGAATTGTTTCTAATATTTGTAATAATAATCCCAGATGGTGACTTAGAATACTAGAATTCAAGGCCAAGGACTTGTAAGCTAATAGCTCTGTGTCCTTGGGAAGTCAGCTAACCTTGGGTTCTTTCAACCACAAAACAAAGGCAATAGATTGTGCACTTTTTGTTTTAGGATCTGGTTACAGGATTTTAAAGTTTCTCCAGTAAGAACTTTCTGTGTGAGAGAGAGAGATAACCTGCACCGAAGACAGTCTCCCTTCAGTGGAGATGAATCAGATCTGTCACATATACCAAACTTCTACTATGTGCCAAGTAGCGGCAGGGACACAAAGATGTAAACCTTTGGAAAATAAGTCATGAATATGGGAAAAACTCAATAACCACAGTATATGCAAATAAGTTCATTCTTAGAAATGCAGTGAATGTTTAAATAGCAAAAATAAGATGGTACAACAAAAGCATTTCTTCACTGAGCAGTGGGACAGATCAGAAAAACTACACTGGGATCCTGATTTTTCACTTACTACATAGTGGCTATTGCATCTGTTTGTTACTTGTATAATGCTTGTACCAAGAGGGGATAAAGAAATAAATTGATGATTTGAATAGTTAATCTTGATTTATTCAATGAGAGTGTTCCTACAGCACTCCGGCATCGTGTGCAACGTGCTGAGGGATATACAGAAATGGATGCTGCTTGTTCCTCCCTTCCTGGAAGTTACAGTAGGGAAGATAACTATACTGTTAACACAAATGAAACATGCGTCCCTCTATGAAGTTAGGCTATTTTAATATCACAATTATCTCAGTATCAGTCTGTATTTATTCATGTGGCTCTATGCTTGTCCTTTAACAGTATCAAATATCAAATTGCAACAAACTTCATATTCCTTATACTTTGAGCAGATACAGAGATTTAACATAATTATATCACTATCCCAGTGCCACTCTGCTGCCACGTGGCCAAGATGAAATTTGATGATAGGCTTCCTGGATTCATCAATAGTAATTGTGGTGGCAATTTAAACATTTACAATTCTTTCTAGGAATTACTCAAGGGACTTTATTGCTGTTAATTCCTAATTCTTACAACTTCACTAAAAGGCAAATTCATTACTATTCCTATGTTTTATGATTGAGAGAAAACTGAGGTTTTGAACCCTTCAGCAGCCTTGTCACGGCCATCCAGCTCATAAGCACTTGCAAATCTGCGCTGCTTGGTCGGATGCCATATTCTTCCCTACATTACCCAAGGTGCATAGAAATCAGAATTACCAAGGGTGGATTTGTGCTATCCAGAAAAGGACGGTCGCTGGTATGAGCCTACCGATTTCTGACAAAATAGCAATTCTAGGGTTCTGGGAGCCAGTGGGCATGTACACTGAAGGAGTTCCAAGGAAACGGAAAAGATCGCTAGAGTCAGTCCCCAAGGTGTGACTGTACCATTTCTGAAAGTCAGCTTTCTGTGACTCATGAGCCAGCAGGGTTACCCACATACACACTTCACAGCCTAAGGCTGAAAAGTTAAAAATCCTTCATCATGGTATAAGATCATGAAAAGATAAGGTCCTAACTTTATGTAAGGATTTCCTCAGCAGTTCATAGAAATATGATCGTAGGCAAGGAATGCTGCTAGTTTGTTTAGGTAAACATTTTTAAAGGAGAAGAGAAAAAAAAAAGAGTGGAGGGAGAAAAGGAAGCAAAAGCTTTAAGTTCATGAATCAAATAAAAGTAGAAGAAGGTTAGCTTTATCAAAACTGAAAAATGAATGTTAGCAACTGAATTCAATGCTGGTGGATCTGAGATGAGGTGAAGCCAGCCTGGGAGTGAGCTAGACTGGCAGTGAGCTACTAGGCTGGTCTCTCTTGCTCTTTTCTCCATTTTTTGGGTGTCTCTTCTCCCTGGCAATGTTGAAGTTCAGCTCTTTCTCAAAGCAAAGCTAGCTCACAAACAGGACTTTTCATTTATTGCAGATTTAGTGTGAATTTATTTCAAAGTAGTGTCTCTCTTGGTGGTGTTAGTAGGTGATTTATTGTGTTCCAGCTCTTTGCAATGCCTCATTAGGCAGCCAACTCAAATTCAGATACAAGTGACCTATCGTGTTAGTTATTGTATTTTGCTGTCCCAAAGTGACATCACAAGTGTGGAGAGATGAACCAGAGGTGATGGTATCAAAGGGTGTAGATTTACATTTTACTGTGCTTCTTTGCCAACAGTTTACCAGGGCAGGTCACTGATTCTCGCTACAACTGTATTTACACTAGGGCGATTTCACTGCCCTCAAGCTTATTGAGATCTGCACTACCATGACAAGTGTTAAGAGAGATGCAAAGTTTACCTTCTATTCAACTTGGTTTGGAAATAGTCACCCACAAAGGCCACCGGAGACATGACAGCAGGGGAAAATGGCCTTTGCTTAGAACACCATCCCCAGCTCTCTTACCAACAAGTTTCCCACTCTCCCTGGCCTGCTGCAGGTGACTGACTTTTACATTATGAGAAAGGGGGTATAAACTCCACATGGAAACCCCAAAGTTCATAATGCATTCAAGAAAAGAGAAGAAATTCTAGATTTTTTTTAAACAACAAATGGTAGTAAATACTTTTTTTTTTAAAAAGCTAATTTTATAGTTAGGTGTCGGAAAATGGTAAGTTCTATTCAATTCCATGATTGTTTAGTGAATGTTCTGTATGATGCAGTGACAAGCAGAAATAATGTTGGAAAGTAGAGATAAATCCTGAAATTATGCCCTACTGTGATGTGGAGAAAATGATCTGATCTCTGAGCTTAAGCTGCACTGTTTTATAGACTGCACTTCCTAATCATGTGAAGATGAACTATGATGATACAGAATTTCCTTGTTATTGGAGCACAGTCAATAATCAAGGAAGTGACTTAAAAATTCATGTGTTAAAAGTGGGCACTAAAATATAACATGTAATGACATAAAGATTTGATTTGGATTCTAACTTGCCATAAACCAAACTTGAAAAAATATTAACAATGTTTAAGTTTCCATATTAATGAGTTCTTCAAACAAATAAAATGATTCATGTTGCTATTAGAACAAGTTCTATTTTTGTGATTATAGCTTCACACACGGAGCTTCCAGCTGGCTTTGAACCATGTTCATTTGTGGGGCCATTATTGCAGACTTGATTGTCTTAAAAATTCTACTCGGGGCCTATGCATTTTTTGATTTTCTTTTGAACTGTTGTGACATTAAGTCTCTTTTTTTCTCTCTTCTTTAGTTATTAATTGCTTTATTTCTGTAAAAACTTCAATTGGCAATTGAAACGGATTTGCATAATTATTTTCATGGACTTCATGGAGTTCCATGTCTTTTCTAAGACTGGCATTTCACTTTGCAATGAATGTGCACTGTATTTGCATTGTATATTAATTGTTTTTACGATAAGGTGCTTAGAAAAAAACATTGGTTCTGCTTTCAAATAATGGATGGGAATGGATGCTTGAGTTAATTTGAGAAAAGGGACATTAGAATAGGGACTAATATAAACAAACACTTTAATTGGGATGGTCTTGCTTTACTTTTGAACTCCTGCCATTATAAGGTGGCTGATATTGAATACTTGGAATAAACGGGTTTGCTAGTCTATGTAAATTGTGGTACCTGGCAGCCATTATTACAAGCAGTGAAGGAGAAAGTGCCTGATGGTCATGAGAGGTCATGCATTGTTTCAGGCTCTCCTCAACAGTACATGTGTTTAGCCCATGAAGGAAGCAGATACACATTACATATTACAGAGCAGAACCTGAGAGAAGAGAGTCATTTTTCCGTGCTCCTCTATCCAGTAAGTGCTGAAGCAACAAATCAACTTTTCCCTGTAACACCTGACAGGCGCTGTCCTGCTTTCTGAAAACACTGATGGGTTTCTCTTGCTACTTACTCTCCAGTGTGTTAGGTATTCTTCTTCATGAACACAGGAAGGTATACTTAAGACAGCCAGTTGTTAGCGGTATTAAGGACATGGAATGTTTGAGTATATCCAGAGCATTAGAGTTCTTTTCAGTGTTTCTCTTCTTCATGATTACACTTTGTATGTATACGTATATGTATAAAATTTTATTTCTTTATGATTACACTTTATATAAACACTTTATATATATAGAAATATATATATTTCAAATTCCTCTCAGTTCACAAACATACAATCCATGGGTATTTATTTTTTTGATCACTCCATAGAGAATTTTTTTTGTGGGGGTGAAGGAAATGAACAGACAATTTGAATAAACTCAAATGGCTAATAGACATATGAAAAAATGCCCAGGGTGCTCAGCTATTAAGGAAATGCTAAGGTTCCACCCAACTCCATTGGGAATGGCCTGCAAACAGGAAATCAGTGAACAATAACTGCTGGTGAAGATGTGTGGGAAAACGGTCCCTAATCCACGGTTGATGGGAGAGTAGGTTAAGTGCAGCCACGGTACTAGTCAGTATGCAGAGTGCTCAGACTTCTGAAAATTGATTACCGTATAATCCAACTATCCCATTCCTAGGAATAAATCCAAATAAAGTGAAATCTTCACACGAGAACCCTCTTCAAGCTGGGTCTTTTCTTGAAGTTCTGGAACTGTCATCCAAAATTAAGCCCAATTTAATGAAGATGGGAAAGTTATAATTTGTTTACATCATTTAAAGTTACCACAAGATGCTTAAGACAGGGGATATTAAAATGCACAAAAACAAGAAGCAACACTACAGTGAAAAATGAAAGCAAACATACATTTGCTCAAATAAATTCCCTCTGTTAGTAAGGGAACTCAATATTTTCCTTATGAAGATACACAAAGCGAAATGCTAGACATTTTCACACAGACAGCACTGAGGGCTCAGGAATCTGAAACCGAGCCAGCTACAGCGTGGCTGTATGAGCATGAGCAATGGCATGAAGGGCTAATTTATGTAAAGCCCTTAAGTATGAAGCTGTTGTGTTGGATACATTACATGTATTATATTTTCTAATCTGAAACAGCTCTGAGGTTTATACTGCTTTGTATATTTCAACACCGAGGAAGCAGAGATTTAAGGATGGTAAACAACTTGCTTCAGATAATTTTTTTCTAAGGTAAGCAGAGGAGCTGGGGCTGAAAATCAGATCAAATTTCGATTGCACTCTTCAATGCATTAAGAATGCCCACTCTTACTGTCACTAAGCTTTGTTCTGAAATCTGGCTGCATGTCTAGCACATACTCTCAGTGGTACAAAATCAGCCCAAAGAAAGTGAGAATCGGTTACTAGAGGAAGGTGAGAAACATCTAATTTTTCTTGTATAAAGCACACAGATGTATTAGTAGTATACAGCAACACGTACATTATGTTTGCGATATTAAAATTCACCTATTTTAAAATATGGGGGTGGTGTGACTGGAAAACAAAGCAAAACAGAAAACAAAGATCTGGAAAGACAAGGGAAGACGATCACGAAGCTTGAGAAGCTCTAACTGACAGGTTTAAAAGGGCCCAATGATACGACTGTATCCATTTGATTAATTAACTCTCCTAGGAAAATAATTTAAGGCATCAATTTTGTCAAGGGTAATAGTTTCATTTCCTCTTTTTCTTCCCTCTTTATTTCCATCCTTCCCGTCTCTTTTCAAATTCAAGTTGAATGAGTAATATCAGCAATATCTTAAGTATCCAACCAAGTATATGGGGAAAATTTAGTCATGACCACACCAAGGAGGCGATGACCACATGAAGGAGGTGAGAGGCCAGGAGAGGTGCTTTGCTGTGATGAACGCAGAGTGGACAGGATATGAATGTAGGAGATGCAGAGACAAAATGCTAGAGCGAGATTAAGTCAGACCACACAGACACAAGGCTAACAATACGTGCTCAAGGCTCCGTAAGAAAGGACAATAAGCCAGTTAGGATGGGAAGAGAACTTGAGATTCTAACAATTACAGTTTGCCCAAGAATGTTGGGCAGGTGGAACACGTATTTTACTGAAAATCTGTACAATATTTTTGGAGACAAGGTGATCACTTGAAGGTACGACCTTGCAGTTGACACACTGTTCCATAATGAACCTTTTCTCAACTTGAAATGCAAAACATTACTTTTTTTCTCAGGAACAAAAATCTCCATTAAAGAACCATAAATGGTTAAAAATTATGAAAACTTGTCAGGCTTTACTACTAATCAGACATGAGATAGGAAGAAGTAATTTTTTATCTGAAAAGACCTAAAAAATTAGACTGTCCATGTTTCCAGGAATATGATGAAATAAGTACTTCCATATAATATTATAAGCAAAAACTTTTATAAGTTTTCTGTAAAACTTTTCAGAAATGTGTCATTAATCTTTACTAAGTTTCATAATTTTAAATTTTAACTCCAATTTTAAGAATTTAATTTAAGAAAACATTAAGATGAGAGAATCATGTGCAAAGATGTTCGCTGCATGTGGGAAAATCTGAAACTATTGAAGTTACAATCAGTGATAGAATTCAATATTATGAAGATATTAAGTTTTCATTAATTAAAATGAAATATTATTTTTCCCTTTAGGAATGGAAAAGGTAAAGAATACAGGAATAACTATGTTGGTGGTGACGAACCAAAGTATTAATCACAGTGTTATGATGAAGCTTTTGAAAGGACATTTGGGGGCTCAGTGTGATAACCCTGAGGCTAAATTCTTCTCCATATGGGTGCTGCTTTGTGTCCTGGAGGCCCTGCTTCCCATCCAGCTCCCTGCTTGTGGCCTGGCAAAGCTGTCAAGAATGGCTCAAGGCCTTGGGACCCCGCACCCACGTGGGAGACCCAGAAGAAGTTCCTGGCTCCTGGCTTCAGATTGATTCAGCTCCAGCCATTGTGGCCACTTGGAGAATGAACCATTGGATGGAAGATCTTCCTCTTTCTCTCCTCCTCTCTGAATATCTGCCTTTCCAATAAAAATAAATAAATCTTCAAAAAAATGATTGTAGAGCAGACTCTGTTCTGTTTCCCTGCTTGTGGCCCAAACCCTGGTATCCTCTCTTTTTTTCTCTCCCTCTGTGTGTGTGTGTGTGGATATAAATAGGGAGGATTTTCTTTAAAAATTTTCATCAAAACATAGAAAGTGTTATTACTACTAATCTCTATAGAGTGTTTTTGGGTTGATATTTGATTTTTAATTTATGGTTTATTGTGTTGTTTGAGTTTTTAAAGTAATATACAAAATCATGATCTGAATAAAGCATACTGAACCATTTTCAAATATTTTGTCATTCATTAGAGTGACAGTATGCACAACTATATGCTTAATGATGAAACACCCCACCCCCCATGTAGTTACAACCACATGAAAAACCCTGGAGTTGCAAGTGAACCTAGGTTGCCTTTTATTTAGATAAGTGTGAGATTGCTGGGAGAAAAGCAGCCAATAGCTGGCTGGCTTTCCGGCCTGGTTAATGCCAACTCTGTGTCAAATATACCATTGTGCCAGCATAGTTGCCTATATAGAATAGGCAGATATATATAAAATATATATAAAGAAAAAGATCTGGGGAGAAGGCAGCAGAGTGCCTGCTATGCCACCTGAATGTATGCTGGCTGAGGCCAGTTCACTGCCATTGCCATTTTCACATGTGTGTGTATGGGGGCATGTAATGTAATGCTAGAGGTTGGAGGACTGGGGAAGGCTCTGAATGGGCACTGCTGAGAGCTTGTTTGACATATATAAAAGGAATTCTTGGGGCTTCCATTGACTAGGCCAGTTCATCCACAGGTAATAAAGGAAACTGAAACAGAATGGATTAGAAGGAGAATCTGCAGGACTCCCTCTCCCCACCCCCACTGCCAGGTCAGGCTAAAGCACTGCATAAGTGCCAGAGCTGTGAGTAGACCTGGCCAGCCTAAATGTTTATGAGAACCATGTTGGGGGTGGATCTGGTAGGAGTATTTTGGGGATGCCCAGACTAGACAAAGCACTCTCCCAGTATGTGTGAGAACCGGGGCTTTGGGTTGACCACAGAGGGGATCTTTGGGGACACCTCTGCTGGGTTGTATCACCCACTAGTGCATGCAAGAGCTGGGCCTGGGGATGTACATGGGCTGGGCTGGGTTAGACTGTTGCAACCGATGGTTTGCATGAGAGACAGGGCTGGGGACAGGACTGATCAGACAGCTGTACCTCCTGATGTGGTGCAGGGGCTGGACTTAGCCCAATCCTGCATGAGCTGGTACATAGGAGAGCAAGGTCTGAGGACCTCCCAGGTGAGGTTTCTTAGGGGATTCCTCAACTAGACCACTACATGTGGTCCCCAACCTCAGGAAAGATCAAACAGATATGTAGTCTGACACTGGAACATATGTTACAGGACTGGGCCACCTCAGTTGCTGACCCTCATGCAAGAATGGAGAGCATACCCTGATGAATATGAAAGCTAAGACTGCCAGTCCAGCTAACCAACAAATGATTTCGAATATGTCATCAAAAGATGGAAAGAAGGGCAGGTTGAGCAACATTACAGGCCAGGTTCTAAAACAAGTACCTAAGTCTGTGAGAACACTGCAGTGCACATAGACAGCCAACAGGCCTTAGAAAAGATTTATTACCTCTGGTGCAAGCAAGCTAACAATTTCTCAGAAACAATCAAGACCACTCAGGTAACACCCTCTGTCACAGCGGGGCCTCAATGACATCATCAAATGTCTCTTTTTGCCCCTAGAAAAATAATGTGGTGTGACAGCAAGGAATAGTGCACTTTCTCTCCATCTCCCTCTCCTCCTCAGATACAGGAAGGAAAGCTGAATCATTTCTCTCATCCACCTTCCCACCCACCTGACCTCAGCCCTCTCTGTTCAGATTGAAGATCCACATGTAATCTTCTCACCTTTGTAGTAAATATTAAAATAAAATAATTTTTAAAATGTCCAAATGGTAATAGTTATTATCTATGATTGTTATGTATTATTTCATTTTCTTTATACTTTTCTGTTTTTTCAAGTTTTCTATATTATTTACACACTACTTTAATGTTGCAACAAAACTAATAAACAGAACCTGGGAGTTAGTCTGAGATTTTTAGCATTGAAATGTTTACATTTCTGCTTTATTTCTGAAAGAGTTAAAAATTGGGTCCTGGTGGTTCTGAGTTCTCTTCCAATGCTGTTCCCTAGAAGGGGCTGATATTTACAGATGGAGAAGCAGGAAGAATGTTGTCAGTCCTAGCCTGAACTGCTAGTTTCAAGGAAAATGAGCTGCAACTAGAGTCCCCAAAAGGGGAAAATCTAAGGAGAGAAGAAACCAACATTAAGGAACTCCTCCTTCTCTCTTTGGATTCACATTTCACCATGATGTTTGCTATGCCAACAAAATATCCTTGACAGGTTAACCCTGCCCCTGCTGTCCTGATCCTTTCTGGAGAATAACCTTTTGTGTTTTCTCGGAGGCCTATTTCAAACCTCTCAGTCACATCTCAGGGGAAGCCTGACTGTCATGATGCTGAATGGCAGACAAGCAAACACCACTACAGAGGGCACACGCTCTCAGTGGGAATGCTCAGCATAGTAACACAAGTCCCGAGATCACCTGTACCTGCATCCCTGGGACTGAGCTCTGCAGAACAGCAGGAGACTGGAATAGTCCACGGAATGCCCACGCTCCAGAAAGCATCCCCACATGCATGTACTTCTCTTCCTGACGCCAAATCAGTCTTGGATTTCACAAATCAAGCCACCAATGCAAAATCCTTACACATAGTAAGCATTCGTGAGTGTTAATTACTGTTTTAGAGAATTGTTACCATTCTATGATACCTCACAGTTTTTAGAGGTCTTTTCCAAGGAATTCTAACAATCTGGGGGTGAATGATGTCAATTAAATATATTATCCTCGACACATAAAAGTGCTTAGAAATTGGAGATTCCCCTGAGTTTCAACATATCCCTTGGATCCCCAGCATCCCTTTCTTCATTCACTTAAGTCAGCTTTCCTGTTGGGATAATCTAAGGTCCATAAAATCCTGTTTTGTAATGCCATTGGAAGGACCTAATCTGCGAACAGCTCTTCTCAGACAATACATGAATAAGAAGCAAAGTTATAGAGGTTCCCAGCCAGTTATAGCCTAAGAAAGGTTCAGAATCTTCCAAGGGTGAATCATTTTTTTCCAGGGATTTTCAGCTTCTCTGGTCTTTTCTGAGATGTTTATGACTAGTTCGTATTCTTTACTTGAAAAGTAAATTATTATCAAATGCAATACAAAATATGCACATATGCTGATGTTTACACATTATATCAGTGCACTAAAACTGCGACTCTTACCTGGCCTCCAAGAATACTCAATGTGGGTTGAAATGCAACATACAACACTCTAACTTCCAGACCAGGTGAGGACTCCCTGGAGGGTATTTCCAAAGCACACACTTATATCTGCTTAATTCCCATATTCTTTGCACAATATCATAGCTACTTGATTAATGTTTTGCATCTACGCTCTATGGGAGCATAGAGGGACATGCTGCAGCCCCCATACATGGTACTATGTACACAGAAGGCACTCAATAAACACCTGTTGATTGAATGAGTATGGACATATTGTCTGTCCTAGTAGCAATATTATCAACGTCTTACTTACAAATTTGTAACAGATATCTACCTCTGGCAGAGTCAGTACAATATGGAAAATCTTACCACTATGCTTCTACTGTAATAAATAATTTGGTATGTAATAGAGTACATACAAACACAGACAATCTTCACTCACACTAATAGAATAGTAACTATGAGCATGCTGGTGTATATTGATGCTGCTATGAGGAACTTTTAGTCCAAATTTTGTAGTCTCACAATACAGCTAATTCCTTCTTCTGAACATGTCTGTAACTGATCGTAAGGGTATGCAGAGGACTTCAAGATCTTTCTCAAGAGCTCCTACAACAAGGACAATAAAGTGTCCTATAAAAATGATTTTCTTCTTGTCTATAAGCAAATAAATATAAAATTTATTATTATTTTAGAGTTTATGCAAATCATTTTAGCTTTAGTTTTTGCTGTGAACAAGAAAAACTGAATATTCTTTTGGTTTTAATTTTAACATCTTCAGTTTTGAATGTCACTGTGTCAGGAAAAAGAAAAAGGGGAAGGGAAGGAAGTCTATAAAATAGATGAGGTAGACATATATACCAGAGAACTAGAAGGATGTATGCCCAACAAAGATCAAAAGGTTTCTTGGGAACAGGGAAAAGCAGCAAATGTTTCTATATTAAGTTGCATTTACAGTAACAGCCACTGCGAGGCTGGCATTTTTTTCTCCCAGATATTATGTATAAAATCTTCCCACCTGATGTTCAGGTTGTCAGACTGACAAAAAGGGCCTTCAATTTATTTGCACAAAAGATAAATGTTTGATTCAATTTCCACAAACGTTTTAGAGTGCTTTTCCTCAACACATTATTTAGCTAGCCACCTTCTGCCTGCGCCTCAGGCTGGGAGCTACACTTCTCAAGTCTCTCCATCCTGAGGACATTATACCGGCTTTTTACCATTTCTCCTGGGCTGCTTCAGTAAATCCAAAATTTATCCTTGCTCCTAATCCTAAAAGTCAAAGATGATCAATCACCTTCTTTATTGAATCTTCTTCAAAATTTCACTTCACTAGGAATTGCAATGCAAATACATCCTTCCAGTATTTAAGCTACTTTATAGAGTATAATCTCCACTTACCATTCAAGATCATCTCCTAACGCCTTGCTCACCTCGCCCAGCATTCATATCTCTAAAGGCAACCCAGCTAGGACTCACCCTAATGCCTTCCTTCATGGTATTTTTCTCAAACTGGATTGTTCAGGTCACTGAATGAATTCCTCTTTTGTTTTAATATGAGCCAACTCAAGCCCCTTTTACTCCAAGGAGTTATTCCAGATTCTTTCTTGTTAAAGATCTTGTGGGGCCAATGGTGTGGTATAGTGGGTTAAGTCATCATTTGCACTGCCAGCATCCTAAATGAGCACCAGTTTGAGTCTGGGCTGCTCTGCTAAGCACCAATCCAGCTCACTGCTAATGTGCCAGGAAAAGCAGTGAAAGATGGCCCAAGAGTTTGGGCTCCTACCACCCATGTAGGAGACCTGAATGCAATTCCTTATTTCTGGCTTCAGCATGGCCCAATTCCAGCTACTGTGACAATTTGGATAGTAAACCTGGGAACAAAAATTCTTTCTCTGTCTCTGTCTTTTCAATAAATAAAATAAATCTCAAAATCTGTCTTTCATTCTTTTCTAGAATGCTTTTGCAATTCTATTCTGGTATTTGCTACAGTATGCCCTTTATAGGAAATGCTATATTCTTCTACTTACTCTGAATTTTTTTTCTACCTCTAAAATTCCTGTCTTGGAAGTGAAAGGTTTCAATCTTGAGAAAAGTGAAGGCTTTCCAAAATTTACATATTTTAAACTTAAGAAGGCACATCTAAAAATGTCCGTGTATTTTAAATTGCTATGAGTGGAAAGGAAAAATATATGTTATCTGTGAGTCAGTGGAAACAAAGGAGAAAACTTCTGAGCTCAGTCACCACCAGGGACCCGAGAGGTCACAATAGGGGCCAGGTGATATAAGGAACAAAAACAAACATGCCCAACAGGGCCTTCTGGTCCTTTTCCTTAGTTCTGTACATTCAGATGGACTGTAACATCAAACTATGAATGATACAACTTTTTTTTATATTGCAATGTATATTAAAAAGCAGCCAGCACAAGTGGGCATTGTGCTGCAGTGGTTTAAGCTTCCACTTCAATGCCCATTGACAATAAGGGAGCTGAATTGAACGTGGGACAGACTGGACCAGTCTGCTGTACATACTGGCAAGCACAGGAATCAGGGCAGGGGAGGATTAGTGGGAGTTACCACGGGTCACTTTGACGAGGCTGTGTTCACTGGTTTATGTGAAGGCCAAGTGTGTGGTGGGCAGAATCAGGCTGGGCTGTGTAGGAGATAGGGCTGGAGACAGAATTGACACAGCAGTTGCAACCACCAGTATGCATGTAGGAATTGCACTGTACTGGACCCTGTATTGGCAAGCACATACAAGAATCAGGTCTGGGACCACCTCAGATGAGGTTTCTTTGGGGATCTCCCCAATTGAACCACTGGAATCAGAACTCCAACCATGGAGAGAATTGCAGGTTCTGTGGTCTGACCATGGAGTACTTGTATCAGAGCTGGGCCTACTCAGTGGCTTAGATGGAGGTGAGAAGCATGTCCAGGTGCACATAGAGGATATGGCAGTACATTGGAGCCTACAGAGAACATCCAGTACATAACAGAGGATGGAGGACAGAACAAATTGGTCAATTACCTCAACCAAGCATTGGCAGTGAATTTCTGGGCAAATGGAGACTCTAAGGTGTACTATGTCATTCAGTGGATTCTGAAGGGATTTCAACGTGCTTGGAGTGGCGATCAACAGCATTCCGAACTGTTGAACTATCAAAACCACTTGAGTGAGACCCTTGGAATATGCCCCACATTGGGGACCTTGGGATGGCATTGAGTGGCTGTGCCCCATTCCAGGGTATGGAGGCAGTTGGGAGGTTGGAGGCTCCCCTTATCTCCCTCCTTCCCTAGATACGGGAAGGAAAAAATGAGTGTGGAAATAATGGTCTCACTGACCTTCCTGTAGTCCTTGACCCTTCCCTCCCTAATCAACTATGTAAAAATCATCAAAAAATAAAATAAAACAAATAAAAACCAAACCACCTATCCTATTTTATTTTCCTTATCATGCACATTTCCACTTTTATTTTATTTTAATTAATTTATTTGAAAGGCAGAGGGAGAGAGAGATCTGCTGGTTCAATCCTTAAACGGTTGCAACAAGTGACCTTTTCTGTTGCTTTCCCTGAAACCTTAGAAAGGAGCTAATGATGACAAAAGAGACCCAGAGGCATCAAACGCTCAGGCTCACATGATCATTACACATCACAAACAAGACAAATCTTATGCATATTAGGAAAATGGTTTTTATAATTTGAGCCCTGACTAGCAGCTCTGATTATCTGTGGTGTAGTGGGCTAAGTCACCATTTGCCAAGTTAACCCAATTTTCAGGTCCTTAGCTTACTCATCTATAAGAGGCACATTTTACACTTCCTATATATTTGTTGAGTTGCTTATATTTGTGGATATGGAGTAAGAGTTCATCAGTGGCACACTAACATTACTGCTACAAATAACAATACCTCACAATCGCTAAAGCCAAATGCAATATATTTTCCCTAGCCAGGTGGCCTGTTCAAGTGATGTGCTTTGTAACTACCAACCACTTTAAGCTTCTGGAAATATTTAGAGAGAAAATTCCCACTTGATTCTGCACATTACCATTTTCTCTATCAGTCCATTCACCATTTTGGACTGGAAAGTGGGACAGAACCCAGGTCAGTGTGCTGGCATCCTAATCTATTGCTAACAGAAGGTTGTCCACTAAGTGTGAGAGAGATCAGCATTCTCCAAGCCTTGTATCAAGTGCAATATCACCTTGCTGCTTGGTTTCAGAGATGTGGAGAATCAGGCAACTGATCCATTACTTAGAGGTAGAGTTAATGCTGGAACCCTCAACCAATGCACATGGTAGAAGACTTTGCAGTTTCAGCTCCACTTCAACCTTCCTAACTGGAAGCTGTGAGCTTCAGTTATTTTAACAGAGGATTTAAAATTTCATATGTATGTTATCTTCAGGATAAAATTTCAGATTAACGAGGGCACATGATCAATACTTTTAGTGAAAAAAGTTGGTATCACTGCCTTTTAGGCTTCTTGCAATTTAGGAGTGTTTCATACCATGACTTGAACAGGATGACTACTTCACATTTTTCCTTTGCAGTGATTAAAAAATGGCTTATAGCAGGGTTAATACAATTAACAAATGCTTTTCTCTTAAAGAATAAAGTGAATTAGCAAAGCAGTTGTTTCCCAGCAAGTGAATCACATCTTGTAATTTACTTTTCTTTCATGAGTCTCAAGTGAGCGAATTAATATTTTGTGGGCACACTGAAAAATTTAATCTTTACATCTTTTATCTCTAAGGGGCATTCCTACCACATCAAAGTTTAAAAACAAGTTGAAGGCTTTGTGTCCTTGATTGTAACTTTACCAATTACTCAGTAATTGGTCAGACATTTAAAACGTCTAACAGTTCCCCTCTCCCCACCCCTGGCCACAGAAACAACACAATTCCAAACAGAACTCAGGCAGAGAAGCAACATAATTTCAAACAAAGATAAAAAACATAGTTCATAATTGTATGGATGATTAAACATTTCTAGAGACAGTTATTCTCTCTGGTAGCTAAGCTGGACAGAAAACAACTTGAATGTAGGCCTGGACTAGTGAGATGTGTTAGGATGATACAGACATGACAACCAAGATGTCTGGGAGGTAACAAATACGGTGTTGGTGACATGGAACTAGAGTGCTGGAAGTTGAAGGATTAGGGGCCAACCCTTGCTGTTGCAAAGCTGGGATGATGTTAATGTACGCGCAGTAGGTTGAGGTGGGGCACACAGAGTGGACTGCAGACAAGTGACCCGAGCTTAAATCTTCACTCTGCTTCCTGCTGGTGGTGAGACTATAAAAGTGGTGCCCATGACCTGCACTTCAGTTTCTTGATTCGTGCATTGTGTAGATGAAATGAGTCAAAAGATGGAATGCACTTTGCAGATAGTAAGTGCTCAGATGTAGCTGTTGTGTTCCATTGTTTTGATATCTTTATGCCCTCCATTTAGAACTGCAACCCAAAATATGCTTTAGTCTTCTTTTCAGTTTCCCTGTAGACCTCATCACTTCAAAGTTATATATTCATTTACCTTCTAATTGTCACTCATTGTATTGGAACTTAAACTTTTATGATGGCAGAGATTTTTCTGTTGTGTTTATTACTAAAAAACGATAAAATAGTGTTACCACGATAGGCACTTGGTAAATAAGTAATTGCTGAGGGATGGGCATTTGACCTAGAAATTAAGATGCCTGCATCCCACTGGAATCCATCCCTGGCTCCTGACGCCAGCTTCTTGCTAGCACAAATGCTGGGAGGCAGGAGTGATGGCTTAGGCAGCCGAGTCCTGTGATTCCCGTGAGAGATCTGGACAGAGTTCTTGGCTCCTGATTTTGGCCCTGGCCCAGTCTTGAAGTTTTGGTATTTGGGGAGTAAACTCAGTGGTCAGGAATTCTGTATTTCTGTTTCCTAAATAAACAAATAAAAATCAACACAAACAAAATAAAATGTAGTTTTTGAATTAAAGCATTATTGCTTGCCAACATACAAAAAGAATGACGGGGCCCGGCGCGGTGGCGCAAGTGGTTAAAGGTCCTCGCCTTGCACGCCCGGGATCCCATATGGGCGCCGGTTCTAATCCCGGCAGCCCCGCTTCTCTTCCAGCTCCCTGCCTGTGGCCTGGGAAAGCAGTCGAGGACGGCCCAAAGCTTTGGGACCCTGCACCCGCGTGGGAGACCCGGAAGAGGCTCCTGGCTTCGGACCGGCATAGTGTCGGCCGTTGCACTCACTTGGGGAGTGAACCATCGGACGGAAGATCTTCCTCTCTGTCTCGCCTCTCTGTATATCTGCCTTTCCAATGAAAAAATAATAAAAATAAATCTTAAAAAAAAAGAATGACACATTTTTAGTTATGGAATGACAAAAATGACACTAGACAGTGAGGACCACTTTCAGGGTATGGCTGGATGTGTGAACTGTCGCATGGGTTGGAAAGAAAGAGTGTAAGAACTAAATCAAAGAGGCTCTGAAAGCCGGAGTGTGGCTGGACCACCCACATAGAATATGTGTTACAGAGAAGGTTAGGAAGTGAATTGGAGCAGAGGCTGAGAAGGAAGCTACTGGCATCTCTAAGCCTGTAGGAAAATATAGATCAACACTTTGAAGTCATTTAATAACAACAAGGAGTAGCAGAGTGGGTTCACACATGACTACTCTCCATCATCAGTGAGGGTATAGAAGTTGCAGAGGGAAGCTGGGGAACCGGAATGCTGCCTCTCAAGTCACAGGATGGACTTGGGAGTCCATGGGAGTTTGAACTTTCCGTCACAGTGCCACAACAGAAATGATGGTCTCTGGGGAAAGCTGGGGTTCAGTCAAGGAAGCAAGTGCATGAGCTCAGCAGAGAATCTGAAATGTAAGAAGCGTATGGCTAGGCAAGGGCGGGGTGGGGGCGTTAGGAAGGAGAGCTGTCCACAGGAGAATAGCAGTCCAAAGATGAGAGAGTGCTGAGGGAGCAGTGGTATGAGTAGACGATGGACGGGATCTTCCAAAACCCTTCCCCGAAAGACAGAGTAGTGTTTGGACCCCTGCCACCCACAAGGGAGACTTGGAAGGAGATCCAGGCTGTTGGCTTTAATTTGGTCCACCCTAGCCACTGCAGCCATTTGCAGGTAACACTAGTGGCTGGAAGATTCTCTTTTTTTTCTGTATCTCCTCTCTATGTAACACTACCTTTCAAATAAATAAAAAATCTTAAAAATAAAAATGAGAATATTAAAGCAAATATCCATAAAGGGGAAATGCTTGTGTATTTTACACAAAGGCATTCTGACAAGGTGTTACTTTTGCTTTCTCCCTGAGACTGTCTTTGAAGCATATTTCATAACACTTTTTGGACCTAGCATGATAGTGTAGTTTGCCTTGAATGCATCCGGGATCCCATACGGGTGCGAATTCTAATCCCAGCAGCCTTGCTTCCCATCCAGGTCCCTGCCTGTGGCCTGGGAAAGCAGTCGAGGATGGCTCCAAGCTCTGGGACCCTGCACCTGTGTGGGAGACCCAGAAGAAGCTCCTGGCTTCGTAGTGGCTCAGCTCCAGCTGTTGCGGGTGCTTCGGGAGTGAACCATCAGGCGAAAGATATTCCTGTCTTTCCTCCTTTCTATGTAGCTGCCTTTCCAATACAAATAAATAAATGTTTTAAAAAAAACCTTTTTACCTAAACAAGCATTTCTGATGGGATAAACAATGACACACCCATTCATAATACAGCTGTTCACAGACCCTCAGGAAGCCTCATGGATACTGCCCAAGGTTGAGTAAAGTGCAAGATGAAGATAACACAATATTCAAAGTTCTAATTACTTTCCATGAAAACTTCTGTATGAACTTCTCTTGGCCTAAATTGAAATGCTTAGGAAATTGGTACCACAGTGTTATCAACTTCAGAGATGTACAGATACATGAACAAATGCTACATGTGTTTTCATGTAAAATGATATGCCACACATTGATGGATAATATATATATCTAAATATTTAAAACAAACAAACCATCAACCAAAACTGTCTTCAAAATAGTGTGTTTTAAATAAGTCGACTTCTTTTCATAAAAAGGTCCTATACTAAAACAAAAGTGAAAGCCATAACTTACTCTATAGCTGAAACAAATAGCAATAAGAGAAAAAAATGTCAGTGTGGCATTTTGGGAAGTGTCAGGATTGGGCCTCCAAGCAGGGTGAAGCACACAGCTGCTCTGGCCGCACTAAACTGCACAGGGACCTTGTGTGTAGCATGTTGGCTGTATTTCTGGATTGTCTTACCTACTTAATAGGAGCCGTTTCTTCTGAGATGTCTAATCAGTATTAACATACTTAAATACTTATTAATTTCATCTGACTCAAAGGCAAAGTTTGGAGGTCACTATTTCCTGGACTTGTATTTTGGCTATTATAAAATTAATGGCCGGGGACAGCGAAGACTTTCACATTGTTAGTAAAATGTATAGTCCTTCCCTGAAGACTGGCTGTCCATCTGCCCTCCATTCTAGCAGGACAGGACATTAGGGTATCAGAAAATTTGAAATCTGATCATCTTTCCTGTTGGCCCTCAAAAAGCTACTATCGGCTAAGGGTTTCTATGTCTAGCCCACCTTGATAGCAAGATTTCTCATTGAGAAAAAAGTTGCAACCATTCAAACTATTTTAATAATCAGATTTTCTGACTTAAATTTGCATGAAAACATATACCTAAATTAGAAAAAGTTCAACACCAACATTCTTTTCCAGGGTAGATTTCTTTCTTTCTTTCTTTCTTTCTTTCTTTCTTTCTTTCTTTCTTTCTTTCTTTCTTTCTTTCTTTCTTTCTTTCTTTCTTTCTTTCTTTCTTTCTTTCTTTCTTTCTTTCTTTCTTTCTTTCTTTCTTTCTTTCCTTCTCTCTCTCTTTCTTTCTTTCTGTCTTTCTTTTCTCTCTCTCTCTCTCTCTTCCTTCCTCCCTCTCTCCCTCCCTTTCTTCCATTGGCTAATTTTGGTCTTAGGATAAAACATTTATTTAAACGGTAGAAAGTCAGGGGCTATGATAAATTTTATGTGCAGGGTGGCTCATTAATTAAAATTTAAATTTTTTTCACCATCATTAGTTTATATGGGTCATTATATCAAATACCAAGAAGATTTAAATATAAAGCAGAATGCTAATCCTTAATGCATAAATGACAAATTATCAGACATTGTGATTAGATAGTTGATATTCCATGTGGTATATTTTCCTCAAACTTCTAAAATGACAAGTCTAGCAAAAGTTGCCCATTTTATTGCAACCACTTGAATTACAATAAGGAAGCGTTAATGAAACCCACTGCAGTGCTTCTTTTTCTTTCACCCAATTTTTCTTGTTTTAAGTATATATACATACACAGATAGTCACAATTTGCAATAATAGATGTTGTATCTGTAACAGTATTCATTGGAAGAGAAAGGTTAAATACCCATACCAACCAAAAATTAACCTTGTATTTATTGTGCTGCATTTGCAAGAGTTAGGAAAAGAGCCCTGGTTGACAGAGTTAAGTTCCTTGGTCAAAAAAGATTTGTTCTGATTTTTTTTCAATTGACCATAGCTAATTAAGCAACCAATATTAACTGCAAATTAGCTTTAATTTTTTTAAATGAAAAAATTAAAGATGACATCCACACCCAATTCAAGTAATCTTTAGTGTTTGTTATTTTCTAAGTAGCCATAGCATTTTTTTATAGAGACAGAAGCCAGAAATTTGAAAGGAGTGGGATTTTGAAGTGCAAATGGGGCAAGAAGGAGGGGAGTACAAATTAGAATCTGGTATGCTATGTACTACTTACCTTCAAAAGTCAAATAAAACTTTCCTCTGTCAAACCAAACGAGGGAAGGCTGTTCATTCTCTGTATGGCCAGGAGTTGAAGCGGGATAGGAAAGGTTAGGGAGAGGGAGAGAGAAGGACAAATATGAGTTACAGAGCAGGTCATTAATCTCACTAAGGGGAAGGGTGGAGGCACTGCATGCCATTAGCGTGCGGGAAGGAAAAGGGGATGCTGGCAATCTACTATTATTATTTATTTATTTTAGTTGAGGAAACAGAAAGCAAAAGCAAAGCTATGGAGGCCTAAAGGGATGGGCACGGTTGTTGGTGGCTTGACAATTTGGTGCTTGTGTGCATGGGGCGGAGGACTTCCTGGCCATGCAGGGGCGTCAGCATATTTTAACTGCACTAATTAGGGCAAAGTATTATTCAGCAATGGCTGCATCCATTTCATCTTCATTGCCATCCCCTTCTATGCTTCCAAAAAGATAAATTCAGTTATGGGTTATACAAAACATTAGCTTAGGTATTAAATGACAACAGTGTTGCACACCAATTTACAGTTCATGGAAGATACCATACATCTTCCTCCCCCCTCCCTGGAGTCAACTTAGGCGTCCAGACCCCAAATTCCCTCCATCTATATACCAGAGAGAAAACAATATCACTAGTGATGCTCTCCTGCTACTTTTTTTTTTTCCAGTTAAAAAGCAGTCACCGGACATGTAATGCTGAGCAGTTAAATTATTCCTCTCTTCGTAAACACGAAGCAGTAGCATCTCGCCTTTTACAAACCTTTTCACTGAGAAACTGTCATGCAACCTGCTGCTTTTGAATATGACCACTTGAAACAATTTCAGTGGCATGAGTTCCACAATGAACAGTACGTGTACAAGGCGCATCTGAGAGGCACTGGACACTCATGAGGTGAGGAGCATGTCCATGAGTTTACAGCATTCAGATGGAGAATGGTTTGGATTTGTAAAGTCTACAACTCTAGAGCTCACTCAGCTAGCACCATACCTGCAGGCGTTTCACAGCGCCTTTCAAACGAGGGCAGTTTGTCATAAAAAACATCATCTTCTGACACTACGAGCCAAAGAAACATAAACGAATGGAAAACAAAAACACAAGTACAAATCCCAAATGAAATTGAGCAACACTCTTTACTGACTGAAACACAGGAATGAATTTAATGGAAAAAATGAAATAAAACTTAGGACACTGGGGTTATGCTTAGGATTTAAAGCACTGATATGCTTACTTTGTGATGATTCTCTGACCAGAAATTAACATTTTAAAAATGCTACGGTTCAGCATCTGGAAATTGGGCTGAAGTCAGTCCCAGGGAAGGAGTCATGCGCCACCTTGGCAGGTGCCATTAATAATCTGCCTACCTAATCAACAGGATCACCCAGGGGCAGAAGAAGGAGCTTTTAATGTGACCACAGGAAAATCAGAGTGTAAATCCAAGCTACCTGCATGAACTATCCTGTTTCAATCTCACCAACACTCAAGTTCAAGTTGCCTATCACCTGCCTTTGACAGTTAAGGACTGTTAATTTTCAACAGCATTATTGTAATTATATCTTTAGCTATGGTATCCAGCTGTGGCTAGATGCCTTTGCAAACTGGCCATAGTATTACGCACTAATGATTTGGAGCTCATTTGTTTCAGCTCTTCACAGTCTCACCAAATAACAACTGCAGACAACTGGGGCCTTTTACTCTGTGATTAAAAAAAAAAAATACTCAGTACCACAAGTCTTAAGGGTATGTGACAACTGAAAAGAAAACCGAATAAAATCATACAAAGTCCAGGAATGGAAAATCCTACCAACAATGCAGAGAAGGGAACGGATGAGGGTAGAACGAATATTACACAGATGACAGTGTTCTTTAGAAAATATTCTGTTAACCTGCCACCCAGACCTAAACAGAAGGCAGAAAATCGCTTTGATGTCAGTTCTTCAGAATTTAATATATCATCTAAGGATCACAATTTTTATTATATGTGTGGCTTCTCAAGTAGCCAGAATAACTTAATGCCCTCCTGTGCTGTCTGTGACTCCACTGGAGACAAGTGCTTGCAGCAAAGCAGTGTAAGGAGAAAATAAAAGGCCAAAATCAAATGTGGGGAATTTTTTTTTTCTTGGGAGCTAGGATTTTTTTTATAGGCTGATGGACATATTACTTTTTTTTTTTAAAACAAAGTTTATTCAATTCAGAATCATTACCCAGCTTAGAGAGACTAAAGTTGGAGGCAGTGGTTTATATTTTAGATGCTATGGTTACATTACAGAACACAGGCCACTTTTCCTGAAAGTTCTAGACTGAGGGAATCATGAAAATTTATGATTCTCCCTGTGGCACCCAATGATGGTTTTAATTCATGATAGGATCTTAAGATGTTGATATCTTATTAATTTAAAATGAATAATTATCAGTGAAGGAGTATAGTTAAACACTGAAATTAATAATAAAAAAAGTTGTTTTTCTTGGTGGTCGTCTTGCAGTGGGTTGCTAAGAAAGATTCAAACTTCTAAAAATCTTCAATCACCTACCGAAGTATGAGACATTTAATAAAAATAGATATTTACACTTAGAGAAAACTTCCTATTTTCGTAACTGCTGTCTCACTCTTAATCTAAAATTTTGTTTCTTACAATATTTCATATATCTACAATATTAATAGGGTTTTTCTCCATAACCACAGAATACATATCCTGTGAGTTATTTCTAGTGAAAAAAAAAAAAAGAGGTTTCTGTATTCTGCCTATTCAATGTCATGTATCTTTTTTCTTTTTTTTTTTGTTACAATCAAACCTGTCTGAAGTTGGGAGGGGTCATATCATTGATGGGATGGGAGAACATTGTATCCTAATTCAAATAGCAGTTTGCTTTTCTCTAGTCACGTGTAAAATTATGATTTTACTCTGAGTGTTCAATTCAAGAAAATAAAGTTGTGCAGGAGTTCTTTCAGAAAGTTGTATTTTTGGGTGTGGCATCAGATATGCTACTTTATGAATGTGTCTCTCCTGAAAGCTTTCACACTCATGGTGTATACTTTATGGGGCTTTTTGATATGGTAGATCCTTGTCATGTAGAGATTTTAAACCTGCTGTTTAAAATTTAGCTTTTCAATCACTTTAAATTTGCCTGATTTGTTCCCATGATACTTGGCTCAATTTTGGCTCAAGAGCCACAGCAAAAGTTAAGGAAGTATTGTGGCTTTGGGAGGGAAATATTGAGTCATCCATTTCTGAGAATTTGCTGCTGAAGTTCTCTCCTTGCCTCCAGGCATTTATTTGAGTGCATTCAGTTGACCTTCAACGTCAGTCCTGATTAGGCCCCCCTAGTGTGGAACAGCCAAAGCGCATCCTCTCCAGAAAGAGAAACAGCAAGACACAGAAGCTGCTGGCCAGCCATTGGACAATGTATTTACTTCAGAGAGAGGTGGTGGTCAGGTGACTCGCAGCAGGAGAAAATAAAGACAGGAGCGTGAGGAATTCACTGGGCAGATGAAGACCACATAAAAATCATACAACTACACAATCCAAATCAGCAACGAAGCAATGAGAGCATGTTCTTAAGTGGCTGGTTTTGGTTATTATTAAATCACCCTGTGGGTCATCTTGAAAGCACACATACTAGATGTGTTAAGAATCGAAGTTGCTGGCCGGGATTGGAGATTTCTGCTACAGGGAACACAGAAACACATTGTACAAAACATGGGCACAGTTCAATTTCCCTGCGTGTCTAATTTTCTCTATGAATCATAGGAAATTGAAAGAACATGCTGGGTGGTTCATTTGAGGTCACTTGGGGGTCTGCTCTCTGAGTGACAGTTCACTCTCTCCAACGAACAAGACAAATCATAAGGAGAGAGCAGAACAATGCTCCTGAGAAAGAACAGAGCAATTCTAGGGGAGGGGTTGTTGCAATCAAGAAATGTTAAAGACAGATAAAAAATAAAATTGGAATGTTATGGAACCAAACAAAAACAGAGAAATTTGCCTCCTAGCACTGAGGGATAGGATGCCTGGAATTGCCCTGATTGATGCTGTGGACAAGAAATAGAGTTGTTTACATAGAGAACATTAAATATCTACCATAAATGAGTTATGTGGAATTGGACAACTCGTTAAATTTTCCCGACATTTGACGGGTTCTTTCAGGCTGATCTGATTAGAAATATAGAGCATGTGAACCTGATGAAATTCCTTTGGGAGCCATCAGAGGCCCACCTTAGCCTGTTTCTTGGGGAAAAGAGGTAGGTTTCCTTCTGAGAAGCCTCAGGTTTGAGCAAGCTGCTTTCTCCCATGGGCAGCTTTGCAGTGCGCTCTTCCAGAAGGAGCAGCAGGAACCGAGTTACCTTTGTTTACTGATTCTCCAAAGCAATGCAGGCTGGGTTTGCTGATTTGTAACATAGAATTGCAGGGAAGTTCAGATTGTGACAGAAGGCCATAGACAATAGTGGTGGCAGAGGGGTGTCTCATGGTAAAAATGGAATGAGAAAGCCCCAGGTCAGTAACACTGTGCAAAAATGGAAAAGGCAGCAAGTGCTGTTGGTAGGTGGGAAAAGAGACCACTCCTTAAGGAGAGGAAAGCTCTACAGGTAAAATCAGGCATGAAAGCCACCACCTGGGCAGCCCTTCTCAGCTCTTCCCTTTCAACACAGTGTAAGGAAAGAGGTCCAGGGGCATTCTCTGCATATGTCAGCAATGGTTCATTTCTCTGGGAAAATTGACCATACATCATTGAAAAACACTAAGGAAAAATGTCAAAACATTCATTCAGGTCCCCATAATGCTAATGCTTATATCATTTGTCAACCTAAGGACTTTCAAAAATGATGAAGGAATGTCTTCAAGGAAGCAAATTTCTAAATACTATAATTTCTATTGTGGAACATGGTTTTGATTTTAAATGAACATTCTGCCTCAAAGGAGACAATTTGTGTTTTAATAAATGATCTTTAAAACCCCAGGATCTTCCCTGGCAGTTTCTTACTTGTTTTTTGAATAGCTCTATACGGCACAACATAAGAAGATTCCCGTAAAACACAGGTGTCCATGTTGTTTTCTTAGGCTGTTTGCTTAGGGAAGATACTTAGCCTCCTTAGCTGAGAAGGTGCTTTTAAGGAAAGAATCAGGTGATAGTAAGCAAAACACACAGCAAAACAATTTTGACCAGAAACAAAGGGTCTGGGGTCTTCAGATCATAAAAAAATAGCCAGTCAAGATCAAAATTGGGTTAAAAGAGAGGAGATAATTTTTACCAACTGTGGGAGTGGTAGCTGCACTCAAAGAATTGGTTGACGATATTGAAGAAGTGCTTTCAGCCCGGGCTAGGGGTGCTATCGGAGGAGGGCTGGAAGAATGTATGGGAGGGCTAAAAGGTCTGGACTGTAGGGAGAAGAAAAGAGATGAAAAGTTAGAGACACAGATAGTAGTACTTTTGTCCCATATTTGTAATGTCTCCCAGCCCAGGCTAGGATCCCTAAAGGAACATGGATGACTTAATTAATTACCCTAAAAAAGATACTATCAAAACAGGAACTTTCTGAGTAAAGATACAGGTACCAGAAACCATAATATGCTCCAACACAGTAGGGACATCAGTTAGAGAGAAGCTGAGACCTTTGAGGATTTAGCAGGTCTGTTTCACGACCTTGATTCCCATGCCCTCAGAGACTTCAGCAGGTGACAGTATGAAGGTCACACCTGCCTATAGGTGTTCAAGCTCCACCACTGTGCCAGCCAAATCCAATTTTATGGGCATCACTGGTTTGTGACTCCTTTGTCCAGATGCCAAATTTAGGTCTGCCACAAATCTCTTAAGGGTTCATAGTTCACATGGAATGTTTTTCACCTGAGCTTTAAGACACAACATATGAAAACTGCGACAAACCCTTCCTAGCCACCGCCTATTCCTTTAACTCACCTATAATGTGTCTACCACAAGTAACTCATTTGTATTTTGGAGTCAGAAACCAGTATTTGCCCTTTTCTAGAGTTTTCCAAAATCAAACAAACATGAAAGTCAACACCTCTATTTCCCAAGGATTTAGCACAACTAAGTATTTCTATCTCCAATTTTTAAATTTGCCAAAATAACTATAGTTATGTTACTTATAAAAATATATAAACATGTTGTTTAAAAACAACGTTTCATTGGCCCATTTACCAACTAGTTTTTTTTATTCTTCTTTTTCTTTATAAAGTTTGTATCCAATCCCTGTAGTTGAGCTGTGCTAAGCATCCGCCAGGCATCCTATGGCTACTATCCTGGATCTTGGCTTGAAATGTGCCATACTGTAAGGGTCACTTGCACAAGTGCTCTAATGCTCAGACCTCAATTTGACAAGTCCCTTGGAAGATAGAGCTTCTATTTGGTCATTTCAACATGTGTTTCTGAGTCAGGGAAGAGGGGGAACATACCACATCTCCGACACCAGGCTTTCCTGGAGGCAGCTTTGGACGAGAGGGAGGTCGGGGAGGAGGTGGAGGAGGAGTGGTACTGCTACACGGGACCAAAGGAGTGGCTGGCCGAGCGGGGGATGATGCACCTGTAAGACAAGCTGCTGTTAGACATGACCAGGATGTAGGTGGCCAATAACACTCTCATCGTGGTATAGCGCCAGGCTCAGACAGTTTTTCTACCAGCAGTTACTATACTAAACACTGCAGCACACATTGCTTTTTTCTTTTCTTTTTTTTTATAAAGAAAAAAATTGGTTGAATTATGGTGGGTGGGAGAAGCTGAAGCTCATTACCTTTTCTTGTCATGTGACATCAAGTGAAAAGTAAATCCCTTCATTACTCTTTTGGTGATCACAGGTAAGTTTTGGCTGGATGGTAGGTTCTTTTCATTTTGGTCATTTACTTATAAAGTCATTTGTATTATGTTCATGCTTTATAAACTTATAACTTTTGGCCAGCCAGGTATGCATTAAACTTTAAATTTCATTTCTGTGTCCAAAAAAAGAGGAGAAAGTGTAATGACTTTTTCCCTTTTTAAAAAGAGAATTACCTTTTGATTGCACTTCATAATGAGTGCTAACTTTATCACTGCACTCAAATACTTGGTAGTGAGCAAGGGATCAAATAAAAGCAAGAAGGTCAGAAGCTGCCTTAAGCATTTTGTATGTTGAATCTTAATAGAAGTCCACTGAATTTAAAGCATTGTATTATGTGGTGGCTGCTTAGGAATCTGTCAGCTGGAGTTTATTCATGACGAATTCTGCGATGGTTTTTGTAAGTGCCTCTTGGATTTACTTTTCTGGCTGTCAATGACAAGCATATGAAACACAGAAGCCACACAGAAGCCACATGCACACCGATCGGCATCAATGGAGTCTCGTACACAGGGTTCTGCCCATGCTCACTCATACATCTGGGATGCATGGGAACACTATTGGTGAAAAACCTTAGCAATGCAAATCAATACTCCAGCACTTCTTGTCCAGAAAAGTTCCATCCACTCCTGAGGTTTTCCACAGGTATCCAATCATCCCTGCAAAATTCTAAGACAGCCTGTCCCAGGAAAATATCCTGCATATATACACCGTATTACCTCCCTTACAATCTCCCTTGAGCCCATCAGAAATCTGTAATCTCTGGACATCTGAGTGTTCCAATTTGTATTTTCTCACAGAACTTGGAATAAACAAAAACATAATGATACCTTGTTCATCTAGTTTAAGCAATCTGCATCTTAAGTGCACTCCCCTGTGCTATTTATTCTAGGTGTATTTGCACTGATCTGAAATTTTCACTAATTGTCATAGCCACATCCCTTCATGACTACCATCTGCTGTACTCTTTCTTTTAAAAAAATTCTTTTGGGCCAAGGTCTATGCTAGATATTTTATGTATATTATCTTATCCCCATGCTAAGCTTTGCAAGTAGGTATTATTACTATCTCAATGGAAACAGAAGCTTGAAGATACTCAGTAACCTTTTTCAGGCAATACAACTCAAATGCCATCTCTTATAGTTTTACATATTGTGTGATCTACATTTTGTATAAAGTTTGTTCAAACTTTTGCATGGTCAGCTTGCATACTTTCAATAATAAATGCATTAGCTCTTAGGCTAATCTATCTCAAAGAAAGGAGAATCAACAACATGTTTTGACAGGGCCTACTTTGAAGTGTTACATCAGTAAATGAGCATGCATAACGTTTTCAGAAGACAGCAGAATATATCCAGCTGATAAACTGCTAAACAGCAAAGTCTTGATTAGGAAGTTTCATAGGCTCTGGGGCTGGACACAAGGTTGCTGTTATTGAGCTTCAAGTCAACCACACCATAGGACTCACTCATATCTATCTACTGCAACAGCAGGACATTATGTTGAGTGATAGAAGTCAGATACAGACGGACAAGTGCAGGAGCCTGAGTTGTGGTGCAGCAAGTTAAACTGCTGTTTGAGATGCTGGTGTCCCAAATCAGAGGCCAGTTTCTGTCCAGGTGGCTCTGCTTTCAATTTCACTGCCTGTAAATGTAACTGGCAAGGTAGAAGAAGATGGGCCAAGTCCTTGGGTCCCTACCTCCATGTGGGAGATCAGGATAGAATTCTCAGCTTCTGGTTTTCCTCTGGCCCAGCCTTTGCTTTTGAGGCTATTTGGGGAATGAATCAGCAGATGGAATCTCTCTCTTTTCCTCTCCCTGCCTTCCTTTCTCTCTTCTCTTTCTCTCTCTCTGCCATTGTGTATGGCATTCTGTATTCTGCCATTTAAATATGTACTTTTCTTTTAAAAAAAAAGAAAGACAAATACATCATGTTTTTACTTCTATACACAAGCTGCAAAGCTGACTTAACTGAAACAGGAGGGCAGGATATAGTGGTTACCAGAACCTGGAACAAATATGAAAGTAAGAGAGAGAGACAGAAGATAGTTGAGGTGTAGGGGGTGGAGCTGGATAGGAGGAAATCTGACATTATACAGTACAGTAGAATAATTATGCCTGACAACATTTAACCGTAGGAGGCTATTTAAAAAATATACGACGTATTTCGGTGCAAAAATCTTCAATCCATGCATAGTTTCTTTATTTTCTGTGACCTTTGTGATGATCTTATTATCTATGCATGGGTTTCAATGTTTTAAATAATTTGTTTTATTTATGTGAAAGGCAGTGCAACAGAGAGAATGGGGGAGTGGCTTAACTTGCTGAGACACATTGCTGGTCTCCGATTTAAAAATTACTATATCAATTGCTATAGCTTGCTATATCAACTGAAATAGTTGATTGATTATGGAGTCAGAAAGCCTAGACTTAGATTGTGACTGCAGAGGCCTAAATCAGCAAAGATCCATGCTAGGAAGGTTCCCTGTAGCCTTTTCCCAGGGATGGTACTTTTCAGTGAATCTCAGCAATGGGTAAGACTTGTGCCTTAACAAAGGGTGAGCTTGCCTCCTTAACTAATGTAGGAAGAGTGATTAGTAACCCTCATGTTTGCCTGTTTGAGCAGGTGGGTAACGTCCTATGTGGGAAAGCAATGTGCCTCTTCAATCAATAGTGAAGTCCTGTTAATGATTGCCAGGAGTTCTATGGTTTTCCTGCAATTGCCAGAAGTTCTGTGATTTTCCACAAATTATTCTTTGATTTTTATTGAGGTATTACTGTATTTTTAAATCTGTATTGTTCAGATCTCATATGATACATGTGTCCACCCTATATGAATAGTATAAACTTTGTAACCAAGCTCAGGTTTGAGAACAGACATGTCAGGCAACTGACAGGTTGTTTGTAGGTTTTAACCCTCAATGTGACTACTGGAATAAAATTCAACTTTGACTTTCCAGCCACACTCTGATCATTTCCAGATCAGACACCGAGGCAGTATTTGGGAAGCAAGAAGGCATTTGGATAAAAAGCCTGTTTGGGGGCTTACAGTTGTGGCACTGCAGGCTAATGCACTGCTTGTGACTCTAGAATCCCACATTCAGTTTCTAAGTCAAGTGCCAACTGCTCTAATTCTGATTCAGCTTCCCATTAATGTGTTTGCAAAGGCATAAGACAATTTTCCAAGTGCATAAGTCCTTCTCACTCAGGTACAGCAGGATGGTATTCCTAAACTTTGACTTACACAGACTTTCTAGGCACATTAGCAGGTAGGTGGATTGGAATCAGAGCAGGTGGAAATCAAAGAGACACTATGGTATGTAACACCTACATCACAGGGCAGCTTAGTCTCCTGCACCATAACACTGGACCTTGTTTTTCGTCTGTGTGTGTGTGTGTGTGTGTGTGTGTGTGTGTGTGTGTGTGTGCGCGCGTGTGTGTTTGGCAGATGGTGGAGTTGTTTGAGAAAAGTGTACCTCTATAGACCATAGAATCGAACAGATCTTGGACCAGATCCAGATTTGGCTACATATTAGCTTCAGGACCTTGGACAGGATACTTCTGAGTTTCAACTTCTTTATCTGCGAGATGAAGCTAATATACCAGGATGCTGTGAGTAAATCAAATATATGTCCCAAATTGTGTTTCCTGCATCACCTCTTTAGAAAAAAATATGTATGGGAATTATGGGAATTGTTTTATACTACGTTTATTTTTTTCAGTACACAGTATTATAGGCTTCCTTATCTGAAGTTTTGCTTTCTGTGGTTTCAGTAGCTTATGGTCAACTCAGGTCTAAAAACACTAAATGGAAAAGTGTAGAAATCAACTATTGATACATTTAAAATTGTGCACGTAATAAGCTCTTGTGCCATGATATTTGATACAGTGTGGGCACATGAATCGTCCCTTTGTTCAGTGTAGTATAGCCATACTACTTGTGCTATTAGTTCTATTAGTCACTAAGGAGCTGTCTCAGTCTTCAGGGCAACTGTCAAGATATTGCAGAGCTTGTGTTTAAGTGACCATTACTTAATAATGGCCCTAAGTGCCATAGTGATAATGCTGCCAGTTCAGATATGCTAAAGAGAAGACTCTGAATGCTTCCTGTAGGTGGAAACGTAAAAGTTCTTGGCTTAATAAGAACAAAACCCAAAATATATTTGGTTGGGTGCTATCCACGGCTTCAAAGACTGAGACTCTTAGGAAAATCTGCCATAGATAGGGAGGCTACTTACCACCCAACAGGGATTTCTGCAATTATAGCAATGTTCTAGAGCATATGATATAATATGATAATGACATGTGGTCATTGAGCACTTAAATTGTGACTATGATATCTAAAAAATTAAGTTTTTACATCAACTTTATTATCTTAAAATTAAAGCAAGCATGTATGGGCCAGCAGCCCCTGCACTGGACATTACTACTCTAAGGAACAGTAATGCATGTAGTTAATTCAATCCCAGGTAGCTGAAGCTCACATATGTGTTTTTGCTGACATGCACACACATGCATGTGTGGAAAAACTTCTTTTAATATAGCTTTAGTTTTCCAAGTCAGATAAGGTGTTCTGTTTTTACCAACCCCTCTCTTTCTCTGTTTTTTAAGCTGGATTAAGGCTGATACTTCTTTTTCCCTTCCTGACTCCTGGAAAATAACCAGCATGAATTGGAATTCAATAAAATGGTGCTCTGGAAAAGCTATGTATCTATGACTTTTTGTCATTAGTAAATTCAAGTTCTTGGAGCATGTTCTTAGCATAACTTGTTCAAGTGACTTATAACTGACAAGACTGTACCAATTGTCTTCACTTGTTCAGTGATGGTCATCTTATTGTGAATGACATTTTAAAAGTGAGCAGAGTATTAAGTACAGTTTAAGGAGTGTTGGAAAACTTGTTCTCAATTAAATAGAAGTTTGAGAAGTTTATTCTATCAGGTTAAGCATTAAAAAAATCAGATAGTGAGAAGTATTGCTAATCTTTAAAGCATGAGGCTATGTCCTACTGTTGCCATTCTACATTTACATTTATGACAGTTTGTGTGCATTTTATCAATAAAAGATTAGGCAGCAAATAAACTGGGACTTAATTAAGGAGATAATGGTGCACAGTTTTATTTATTCATGGGCTTTGCTGGCCTGATTCCACCTTTTAATGAGAAACCCAATCTGAGGATACCAGCAAAGGATAGCTTTTTCCAATTCAATAATTAAGAATCAATAACGGTCTTTACTAGTGACCTTTAAAAATAATTTCAACTAAAGCTATGGAAGCTAAACTTTAAGACAACAACACTCTCAAATACTTATAAAAAAGAGCTCTTCTCTTTCTTGTTCAGTTAAGGAGATATTTCCCGAAAATTATGAAGGGTGATAGAAGAAACAGGCTCTTCCCATCCCTGGCTATAAGTGTTTACTTTCGGGGTGACATCCTGGCACACTGCTCAAGGGAAGTCAATATTGCAAGCAATCTTTGAGAAGACTGACAGCTCGACCCAGGAAAGAGAACCCCAGAAAAAAAAAAAAGAAAAACAGATGCATCCCCTTTTCCAACAGACTGCCGACTCCTACACTAGACTCCTGCCACTGGGCTTTGGCTATAGACAACCAGCTTCTTAGCATTTATGTTCTGGAGGCTTTGCACAGATGCACTCTGCCACCTTCATACATGATTATGAGACTTGTATCCTCCCAAGACCCTAAAAAGCAATAAAGTGTTGGGGGTCAGTGTTCTGACCCTCTAGCATTAGAGAGCTCAGAAAGGTACAAATTCAGAACATACATTTGACGAGCATATGGATGACTGTGCAGTACAAGTGAGTATGAATAATCAGGTAAGTTTGGGATATTCTGTGATCAATCCTTAGAGAGGTGTCTGGAGAGCATATTGTTTGAGGATATAGGTTCAGATCAATCACAGACCTGGGTATGACATTCCAAGTCAATCACCCCTGGTGCATAAAATTGTGAAAATTATTTGATATCTCTGAGTCTCCATTTTCGTATCTGAAAAACAGGGAACGTAAGAGAATCTGCCACATAGAATTGCAGTGAGATTAAGTAATACGCAGAAAACATTTATGACGAGAAATTGTAGTTGCTGTTATTCATGGCAAAAATAAAGCTCCCAGGGGCTTTATGGTAAAGAACTAAATTTTGTTTCATTTGGCTTCCCACAGTTATTTGAGTACTGAACAGTTTTCCTTGGTGGGGGCAAGAGGGTGAGGGTGCACATGTCCTGATACAGCGCACAAAGAGCTGAATGCCAGCCTCTCCTCAACTCCCAAATGCTCTCACTTAGAAGCACAGAGGCACTTGGAAACAAAAGGCAAGCACTGTAAGACGCTCCATTGAAAGAGGCAGCAGTGATGGTAATATTGGACTGAAGAAAAATGCCTCTCCTTTTATCTCTTACTATATGTAAATACCTTCCATCTTGTTGCCTCTTTCAATGTAAATGAAAAGCAAATAGCATGTGGAACGGCCTGAAAGTTTCCTAAAATGAACCCACATGCACACAAGGGAAGGCACTGGAGGATCTTGGTAGACAAATCTGAGCAACGATGAAATTCATGATATAAAAGGGGATGTATAGGGATATTCCTGACATTTCCTTGGTCTACATGGCAAGTCTTCCCGGTTTTCTTAATTACAAAACACAACATGAAGCCTCAAATAGGTAAACAAGCAAAAAAGTCAAATTCAATGTTATAATTTCCATAAAGTGCCCCAAAGCTTATTTATTATTGCTTTTTCATCACCTGTCACTGTACTTGGTGTTGACCTTATAGGATGATGAGCATATCAACTGGTGAGACCAGAGAGTGACTTTTGTCTTCAGTGGTAGCTTTGTTAGGTTGGGGATGCAATCATTCATCCTTTCTGCTTGATGTTCCCTGAAGAGCACATAGGAGCAGCTCGACCCAACCCACACTGGTCTGCAAAAGCTAGTTTCCTTTGTAGAGGCAACTAGCAAGGAAATCAGACATTTAACATGGAATTCCTTTTCTCTGAAATATTTCTAAGACCTTCCTTCCTGGCTCAATGTGGAATCCAGGACATTTGTAAGAGCTGGGAGTGCAAGGCAGAACACATCCATAGACTGGGACCATGACCGTGAGCATCAATGGACTAGGACATGCTACAGGGCCACAGAACACCCAGACCAGGGGAGGAATGGCTGAAGCTCTCAAGCCAATTGCCAGGCAGGAGGAGGGTGTTGCTCACACAGCAGCAGCCACAACCATTCCCCTGCACACGAAGCACACTCAAACAGTATGACGTACCACTGGTGGTCCCTGTACCACTGCCCGAGCCAGGTCCAGGGGACGAAACCACAGTTCTGTAGGTGGGTGGCGGTGGGGGAGGTGGAGTTGCTCTTTGTCCCAACCCAAAATCTTTAGGAGATGAGATTGTTTCTAAGTAATCATCTTTAATGAAGGTCTGCTCAGCCACCTTCTTCTGGACTTCTTCTAAATTGAGCGGCGATGGTGCATTGCGTGGAGGCCCAGGAGGCCCTGCTGGGCACGAGGAGCCCTGGGGGCCAGGAGGGCCTGCGACTGGGGAGTCAGCGGGATTGTCTGACGCAGCTGGAGGGGACACCAACTTTTCCCTTGGAGTCATCTCCGGAGTCACATGTTCCGGGGACGTGTCAGAAAAATGGACCCACTTTTCTTCAGCATTGACAGTAACAGACTTGGGGGACAAAACGGGGCCGAAAATGCTGTCCAAGTCATTGATGGATGGTAGTTTTTCAATTTTGACCTCTGTGGCTGACTGGTCTTTTCCTGTGGTTAAAGTAGTTGATTTTAAACTTCAGTTGACCCTTATTAATATTATTTCTCTGTGTATGTGGGAAGCCGAATGGGAAAGGTGAGGCAAGGGCAGGTGGGGTGCCTCAGCGGCTTATTTGAGGATGCAAAACATTTTATTGGATATTGGGTAGAAATGGAAGGTGAGGGGGGAGTTCCCCATTTCCATAATTTGAGCTTCATCTTTTTATGCTATGATTCACTCTTTTGCAAAGTGACCACAGTTAGCACCTTGGCAACCCTTTAAAGTGTCGAGTGTGATACTGTTTTTAGGGCTGCTCAAAAAGTGAACAGAGTGTGGTCATTTTGAGAAAGCATTGTTAGAGTTACAGAGAGAACAGGCTCTGCAAATCCAAATCCAAAGAGAGGTCACTTCTGAAAATAATCTGACCTACTTCATATGCACAGTGTAATATAAAATGAATTGATAACATAAAATCACCCTCATATTTCATAAATATCATCTTTTCTATGCTGTCAGATGAACATATTTGGTGAAGCTAGCATCTGCTGGTTTTAAAAAAGATCACATCATATTTAGCCAAATATCATCTATTGTAAATATATGCAGTACAAAAATTGTTTAATGAGATACCCCCAATACAGATATTTACAGACACACATACACATTTAACACAACACACACACAAAAATATTGAGGAGGGTTTTGATGCTTATTTCAACCACTAGCTGTAATCTGACTCCTGGACAATAAAACCATAAAAATATCTTCGTAATTCTCTTCCCCATGAAGTCTAACCTCCAACGTCATAGGTATGTGTGATCTGTATCTATCTGAAGTCATGATTAAGAAGAGTCTATATTGCTTAAGTGTTAGAAACAGCTATTCCGTTTGAAGAAAATAACAGAAACAAGTTACAAACTACCCTCTAGAGCTTGTTTGAGGTACTGACAGCAACTGCAATGTGAGAGACTTTTCTTAAAGTGAGGTTTCTTAAATTAGAAATGGTTCCTTAGATTACTGGATGGGATAGCAGAAAGCGACTTCACCTTTAAATATTTCTTGGGGGTAAAAAACTGGCTTAGGATATCCATATTTCCAGTTCTAAGGGAAATGAATTTCAAAATTTGAAGCCTACAGATAAATGGAGCAACATTTCACATGGTCCACCATTCTTATGCCTTTGTCACTGGTTGGCTTATTTACAGATAACATAATTCATGGGAACACAAGGGGCCAAAATGGTTTCAGGTTGCAAGTACCTTATGAGATTCTGGATGACTCTATTGGGACTGAGTCAATATAAATCTCACAAATGACTGAATCTTGCTTTTGTTTTAGTTGATAGACACATTTCTTTCTATGCATCCAAATAATTAGATTACATAAACAGCAAAGGATCAAGCTGAAACAGAATTCCAGAGGTGATAAAGAATTGCCTTTTAAGGTCCCAGATCCACAAAAATAACCTTTACTGCTTTTGATTTGTTACTCTAGTAAGTCTTGGCAGATTACAAATTACATAAATACATAATATTGATTTTAACAGAAGGCAAAGATGCACCAAAGAAATAAACTGTGCACAATCCATCTTTTTATTGAATAACTGCCGATAAAAAAAAATTCCCCTGCAGCATTATGCCGCATTCCTGGGAACCATTTTACATCTTCTAGACAGTTTAAGTTCTAGGAAATGTTTAAAAGTGATTGCAAAACTACAGATTGTGTCTTAAACCTATTAATTTGTGAGATCGAGATCATTATGTGAGACCTAGTACAATAAGCAGTCAATTAAGCAATGTTCCTTTCTTTTATTTTTATTCCAATTTTTTCACTTTACATGTGAATGTGATATTTTTCAGCAAAATTTTACTGAGAAAAGTTAATTGAGAAACAATTATTCTTTTTGGTAAAATAAGGGAGTAGTGCTTTAAAATAAGTCTGCACAATAATTTGTAATGGAAATAAAGCTAATTGCCAATATCATGATATTGTAGTGTAGCCTTCAGTTTCTAACACATCAAAGGCAATTCGAGGTCCAGGGCCATTGCTCGGCTCACCACATAGGCTGAGAACAAAAAAACCCTTGAACTTACCTGGTCCAATTGTTAAGGGGGACCCTGTTCGGGGTGGGGTGGCTGGTACATTTTTTGGAGGCAGAGGTGGAGGAGCTGCAGAGAGATGAGTTAAACATGATTAAGTATGTTCTTCCTAAGTTACACAGTACATTGCAGAAAGGTAGAGTTAGGGCTGTCATTCATAGACCTTCTGTTGAAAGTGGAATAGCCATTAATGATCTGAACTTTTTTTTTTTTTAATTTGAACTCTAGAGATTAAAGCAAATTCTTCAGTTTTATGAGGGTCAGAACCTCAGAGAACCTTTCTTTTCCAAACACCCTTTTCTGAGGTCCATTCCTCCTGAGGATATTCTAAGGAGCATGTTCAGTATGCATGATTGCTAAGGGCAACTACTGAAAGGAGAATTTGGTGAGTTCATTGAACAGGTAGTTTTACCAAATAGGCATCCATTCAGAGCAAATAGTGCCACTCCCCACAGGTGAAGTGCTATGATTACCAGGAATTGCTTCCACATTCACTTGGAGGTAGTGGGGATAGTGATGGTGGTAGTGGGGCATGCTGGAAGAATCAGGGTTGGTGGTACTTTGACATAAGTTCACCTATCTCAGTTTGTCCTTTAGAGACAGTCTCGTTTCTCTGGCTCTCCAACTGTTACTCTTTCAATGTGTTGTCTTCTGTACTAGGTAGTCCTCATTGCTCTGTCGGACTAGCCGAGACCATATCTGACTTGTTCCTTTGTGTGTTGCCCATTGTGTAAGACTTGACAAGTTCTTTAGCTCACTTGGTTCACACACACACACATGTTTACCAAATCAATGATCAAGCATGTGGATTATCAGAAGAGGTTATGATTCAAGGTTAATAATGTCCTGGCCCCTTTATCTCTCAAACCTGTTGGAATAACAGCATCTTTTGCTGTTATATGACCACAGTATTGCTAAAGTAGACTTTCTAGGAGTTACCTAATTTCCCTATGCAGACAGTAAAATAAGTCACTTATTTTTCTATACAGAGCAGATACATAACTTACTTCCAGTGGGAAAAGGCCTTGCTAACTTTGGCGACTCCACGCTTGGATTAATTGGCTGGCCTGCACCCCATATCTCAGGCTGATCTAAAAGAACTGGAAACATGAAAGGAAAGTATCCAAGAGTGAGCTCAGAAGGAACTTTAAAAGTTAACATTTCAGTTAAAAGAGTTGAACATCACAAAGTTATTTCCCCTGTGCGTCTGTCCTGCAATTTTATTTTGGGAATGTGCTGCTCCTCATTCTTTTCAAGTAGAGAATAGAAACTGGCATGTGCTGCGTTGGGGGTGGAAGAGGTGTCTATGTGTGTACAAGTAGCTCAGTAAAAGCTTTCAAAATAGGATCTGTATTTGCTTCCTGTATTTGTTGGTCACATAAGGACACTGAATACCAGTGAATACTGACTCTGATTCTGGTGCCAATTTGAAAATCCAGGCAATAATACCACAGGCATTTGTCTTGTTGTAAGTTGGTTTATTTAAAGCCTGCTAAGGATGTATTTCATAACTAAAGATGTATGGGCTCCATGAAGTATTTTCTGTCATCCACAGTTTTACAGGGCTTTTACACAAACCTTTTGTAGTATGATGAAGAGAAATTGAACCATTTTAAAAAATACTTGGTGCATATACTAGGAACCAGAAAACAAAATGAACATGCACTTAGACGTCTAAAGTAAAGTAGGGAAATTGGGTATTGTGCCAATGGACATTGGCTTGAACATTTCTTCTCATTCTTATTGTTTTGATTTTTTAAAATCACTATGGTGACATTGGTAACATTCAGCTCTCATTACCTATCATGTACCAGGGACTAGGCAGGTACTTTAATATCATCTTGTGGTGCTCAGAATGGGAAGACAGTCAGATATGGATTTGAATCTAGCCTCCATACTTGCTATAGGATCTTGGGCAAGTTATTAAATATTTCTGAACTTCTTTCTGTCAATATAACATGGTATAAAAGCAAAATGAGAGGATTACAAAACAGTTGAAGCTACTATTGTGTATAAACACAATGCACATGAAACATACATAGAACACCTGTCACATAGCAATTAGCTCATACTATCACTCAATGGTTAATATCAGTATCAGTTTTGGGAGAAGAACTGATGATTACAGTGGTTAAATCATTAGTTTGTGGTAACAATAGGTGAGCTACAATCTGACCCAGGCATTAATGACTCAAAATAGATATTTTTCCCCCGCAAGACCTTTTAACCAGTGATAAAAGATCACTCAAAAGAAGTAAGAATGGGTAGATATAAATGGAAACTGTGGGTGTTGAAAAAGTTCATATGGTTGGTGCAAAAGCTGGAACTCTGCAGCACTTCAGGACTCAAATCAGTTAAAAAAAAAAACCATCTGTTGGAATTCTGTTGCAGATATCTAAGTTACTGTTGCAATATTTAGGGATTTTTAAAAAATCATTTTCCTAACTAAATCACTGAGTCATGTTTCAGTATCTATTGTTCACTTTTTCTATGGTAAGTTTCAGCTGGCCACGTGGCACCAACTTCTCTTCAGTGGGCTCCAGCTGGAAGCTGGATTTTACTTTTAGAAGAAATAGAAATGAGATCCATTGGCCCACTCTGCACCATCTTTCTTCTGTCTTGGGGATGATGAGAATTGAGGAGTACACTTGGACACAGAGCAGAAAACAACCATTGAGGAGAGGCACAACTATACAACCAGTCCTATATGACCAGCATGAAGCAGTAACAAGCATCCAGCCTGCTTGATTCACTGTATTTTGAGGTCTCTTTTTTCATTGGTTCTTTGCCAGCTGATTATGCTCCCAAGTCTTACCGCTTAAGAACACTTCACAAATGGTTTCAAGACAGATAGAATTTTATTATGTATATGCCATAATTCTTTTAAGTCAAATGATTTTTATCAAATCATTGTTTATTTGAACTCAGAACTGGAGACACTTGGGTCAGACAGTCACAAACAAATTTTGGAATTGATCAGCTCTCTCATACAAAAGAGTTTGTTTTATACTAACAAAATGTGCATTATTTAAACAAATCTAAAAACATAATTTTTAAAAATTAAAATTAGATCTAGGTATAACTATTTAATGGGTAAATGCAGCAATAATAGAGGAAATTAAGATATTTCCCCTATAGCATTTTATTTATGGGTGTCTAAAGGATACCAGGTCATTTCTGGATCTTAAGTCAGCAGTCAGTGTTTTTTGTGAGCGATCCAATGGAGTGAGGTCTGGCTCCAGTCGTGCTCCTGTTAACACCTTAAGTGCTGGCTGTTTGATTCATGGAGAATTTTGTCACTGATAGCATTTGTGCATGCTTGCGATAGCTCTTATTGATTTTTTTCAAAGTGTGAACTTGATAGCACCTAGATATTTCTGGAACTAAATTTCACATTGTAAAATAATAGAAGTTCACAAATAACCTCCTGTTGTTAATAACACACTTAGATCAAAACTTTCCTATCCCTTGAGAATCTGATGGTAAATTAAAATTACACCTCAGAATACATATTTTTACTTTACAAAAGCAAAATAAATTTATAGTCAGATAAGGTTTTTCCTACCTTCTGTCTTCTGTTCATCAAAAGCTGATTCTAATGGTGGGCCGAAGAGGGGAGCAAGAGTTGTGGTGTCATCTGGAGGCTTTTTGCTAAAGCACACACATTAAGGTAAAATAGAAAATGGCTCACAAGCAAATGCTCAGATAGTTACACTAGCTTTCAGTAATGACCTAAAAATATCATGAGACGAGAGAATTGGTAGAAGATAAGATCTCTTGCTCTCAAGGAGAACTCAGGCATTGGTCCAACAGGAGTAAGTCGAAGGGGAAAACTCCCAAAGCTCTGTTATTCTCTATGTATAGAACAAAAAATAACAGTATATGGTGAGACATCTTTGTTTCCTAAGATCTCAAAACATATTTGTATTTGTTGTGACCATATCCGGGTTATTAATGCAGTTTATGGTTAGTGAAAGACAGAAACAGGAACACTGAGCGATAACTGCACAGGAAGTCTGTATCCTAATGAGGAACTTCAGTTCCTAGCTTCTTAGTCCATCTTCTCCCCTTCTATGAATAAACCAGATATAACCTCCAAGTTTTCCCACATAGTATGTCTGAAAAAAAAATACTGAGAAATCAGGGTAGCAGGATGTAGTGAATGTAACGCTCATGCTTTCTTTTAATCACAATTACTCTAGAACAATTATTAAAACTGCACAATCATATCCATTGCTTCTCCAGACCTTATTCCCATTTTTCCTAATAAGTTCTGTCTGGGGAAGATGGGGGTGATGGAGGAGAGGATGGAGAATGAAGGAAGATTTAAGCCAGCCTTTAAGTGGAAATAACAACCTTTGAGAAAACAATGTTACATGTAAACACATAACCCAAAGTGCTTTGCCAAAGAAACAAGCAAGCAAGAAGTAAACAAATAGAAAAGTATCTTGCATGTGATAAATGGAATGATGTTTAAAATTGTAGCTCATTTAGATTTTCATTCATAGGGCAATAGACTTATGTTTCTGGTCCGAACTCCAGACACCCAAAGATCTCAGTATAGACCTTTAACATGCCCATTAGTAATAGGGTTACATTTTCTGATAGACAATTATTTCACATAACTGCAGAGAATTTCTTTCAAGATCTCCTTTGGGTTGTGCTTATGAGATTTAATAATCTTTGGACCATGCTATGGACATATGGACTCATATGTGTAGTATGTCCTTTGAAAACAGAAGCCTAGAGGGCCTGGCATTGTGGCACAATGGATTAAGAAACCACTTACAAAGCATATTGGAATACTTGTTCAAGTTTCAGCTGCTCCACTTCAGATCTAACTCCCAGAAGATAGTCCAAGTACTTAGACTGCCCATGTGGGGTGGTCCAGATGGACCAATTTTTGGCTCCTGGCTTTGCTCTGACTAAGACATGGCTGTTGTGGCTATTTGGAGGAATGAACCAGTCGCTAGAAGGCATCTCTTTCTCTATCCTGACACCTTGTCTTTTCAAATAAATAAGCCAATAGTAAAATATTTTATTAAAAAAATTAGCATATGCCTAGAGTTTAGCCCCAAAGATATTTTTAATTGCTAAAAGCTCATCAAAAGTTGCATTTAAGTACAACTAATGTCTCATCCTCACCTTATAAGTTCTGGAGTTGGTGTGGAACGCCTGGGTCTTGCCACTTCTTCACCTGATGCATGGACAAAGACATTTTTAGACCCTAGTTTTGACATTTCTTTCTGATATGCCTTATGAACTATGCTTGGAAACACTTAGAGATTTAGGTCTCATCAATGAGAAAGTCAGAAAGAAAACTGCAAAACAAATCCTCTCTCTTGGCAACTCAGCAGTCATATTGCAGGCCCATGTAGTGGCATTTTTCATGGTGTTTGTAAAATCTCATTAACCAAGGAACTACCACGATAAGCCATCATGTAGGTTTGTGTACTGTGGAGCTTAGCGAAAAAACAAACCTTTCTTCCAATATCTGCGCTCTTGATCAGCTCAGCTTCTCGATTACCACAAGAGAATACTGAGCCAGGCCATATGCACACAGTACATGAATCCAGCATTCTCTGCCTGATCCTTTCTTGAAATGCCAAGAAAGTATTTACATCTCTAACTGTGAACCATGAGCTTATAGTTCCTAGAATGTGTTGTATGCAGCAGAAGAAAATCATGTTTTATGTATATTGTAACCTGTATCACATGATTTTGACTAGCTAAATTTTTTATGTGAAATAATACAAGAAGAGGTGACTGTGTCTATTATCAGTTCCTTCTGCCTTCCTCCTCTCCTTTCCCTCTTCAACAAATAGGCTTGGCTTGTTGGTTACACTCATTTCTGAAGCTAAATGATGCAACAAGAGTTGACAAACAGAAAAAAATTTTCCAAAAGTACATTCATTTTCAGAATTTAAATATTAAGCAATTTGAATCCACAGAGGCTCTCTTTTATTATAATAATGCCTTGCTGTAAAAGTAAAAAAAAATTAAGTCTTAAAAATTAATCCCAAAAATGTATCATTCTGATGTATTAAACGTCAAGATCCAAGGAACCATTCCTTAAACATTGTACTCTATTTCTGGTAGCTAAGACATACTTACTGGATAAGTTCCTTTTAATTGCACCCTAGAATTAGAAATAGACACTATAAGGCTTGAGTCCACATATATGTTATGTACAATATGTATTATTTCTTTCATTGCAATAACTAAACTCATAGAAATGCAGATGGGGAAAATTAATGTTTTTATCTGAACTGTATTTATGGTTGGAATCATAGATACATACACACAAATCAGTTTTTTATTTTACTTAAAGATTATGGAGGGGAAAGGAGAGTACGTCATTGTCTTTGGGAGAGGTAAACCCCTTACCTGAGTAAATTTGGCAAATTAAAGGCAGATTTTACATAGCTCATTAGATAGAAAATTCTCTTGAACTCTGGCAAGATAAGTGAACCCAAGCTTTATATTGGATGTTTGACAACTATAGATCATTCCTGCATGTACTGTTTGCTCTTAGTCGATTGGAGTCTCCAAGTTGGCAGCAAGGGAGTCATCAGTTTATTCATACAAACTCAAAAGACATTGAGTGGCAGGTGTTAAAGGGAAGGGAAACACAAAGCATCTGCCACTGAGTGGACTGCTGTAGTCAGGGAGTCATCCCACCTAGGCAGCCTCCTCTCCCATGCCGTCCAGCCCACCAGTCAGGGATGGGGAGTCATTTCCTCAGTTCAAGGTGTTGCGATTCTATTAGAAGTCAAACAGTTCTGCAGCAATAACCTGAGCAAATTATCTCTAGTTATTGATTATGTTTTAATATTAATGTGTTCCCATAACAAAATTACTGATAGATAAAAAAAAAAAAAAACTTGGCTGAAGACGAGAAGCAGTGAAAGGTTCTTAGCTTGAAATCAGTAAACTAGCAGAAGGGTTGGATCATAGGGCAGGGCATTGCCTGCTTAAGGAAAATGCACAGGCAGAATGGAGGCAGGAAGGGAAGTATTTTAAAAAGTCTTAAATGTTAAGAGCAGGAATGAAATTGGTGGATGACCACCAAACACACCTTTCCTCCTACTTTGTAACTTGGTGATCATCAGTATGTTTTCTTTTCTAAAATGGTAATACTATTGATTAGGACAAGTTTTATCACCATGATTCTTTTGCATAATAATGCAATGTTTCCCCCTACTCTGTGTGCTCTATAGAAAACTACTGCAGTATTGGTAAATGCTCTTTAACCAACAGGGAGATTTGAATCTACTAGGGCATTATGGGAGTTTAAACTTCCAGGCTTTCTGTGGGAAAATAAGCTTCTGTAGCAAAAATGATTAGACGACAAATGACCTAAATGGAATTAAATTTTCTTTGCATTATGGACTTAAGGATAGAATTTTATGAATACAGTCTATAGAAAGAGACACAGGGGCTATATCTCCAAGTAGTCAGTCACAAGCAAGCTGGCATTGAGAGAAGAGGGCCCACTGTGAACCCTGAAAGCTAGGAGCTAGAAGATCCCACAGACTGCTCTAAAAGCTTTGAGGTTTCTCTGCTATGTTGCTTTTCTTTGAAAATGGAATTCCTATGAAAAAGAGAAATGTACAAGGCTCTTTGCACTCATCACTTCCCAAGTGTGTCAATCATATATCAAAGATGCTTGTTTGAAAAGGCACAAAAGAAGTCCTGCCACATTTTTGTTAAACATTCCTCATGAATGAATGATCACAAGTTAAGTGCAAGCAAGAAATGGAACATTCAAGCCAACTCTGCTGCTTAATTAGGAAGAATATCCCACTAGCGTTTTAGAAAGGGACTGATATTTGCACACTTAGCATCCCTAAGTCACCAGCAACAGAAAACAAACTCTGGCTGCCAGCTGGCTTTGGCACAGGTTTTTTCAATGACCTTAGTATTTTAGCATGAGAAATCTAGAACATGGTTAAAGTTATGCTAGCCACACAAACCACATTCAGAAAAAAAGCTCTGTACATTAAAACATTTTCCTTACCACACAATCATATTTTCCTAGTTTCAATGGTCGCTTGTTCTGTATACCTTGTAAGTCAAATCTCTTCAATGACTGGATCCACTCTACCTCAGTTTTTACTTTGCAGCAACTTTTCATAAGTGAAATTGTCACCCAATAGCTGAACTGGAATCTGACACTTGATGAGCAGCCCCTGTAGACACCAACTTGCGATCTCAGCCATGCAGCTTAAGCAGAGAGCTAGCAACCCAACTGACAAGACAGCGTACTTGTCTCAAATAATAATCAATGAATCCAGCTGGCACAGGGCAGGGGCATCTCAGTACTATTTCCAGATCATTTCTTCTCTTAAGGGTCTGACCAATAAGATGGGGCTCATCTAAACACAGCAAAGATCCTTGTTTATGTGGTTTTAAATTCATCACGTTTCAGTCTGAAGAAAATGACTGAGATGTCATTTGGAATAATGCAAACAAACTATGCTCTATCCTGCCACAGCTTGTTTTCAGTGACAACATTGAGAATTAGGTGACTGGTCGGAAGTATTAACTTGAAAGCCTGTCTTGTTGATCCAAGATGGACATCGAATAAATAATTATGTCTCACTGTTTACTGACCAATGTTTACGACCTGGGTACATACTTTTAATTCAGGCTTAAAAACAACATGGCTTTTTAAAATTATTATTTTTATCATTGCTTGTCATCAGTTTCTTCAGTACTGCTTCATTAATCTACAGGCTTTTCTTGAATGTACATGTGTACACACACACACACACACACACACACGTTTTTCAATTACAGCACTAAGAGTTGATATTCCCATGCATCAATCTGGGCTCATACGTAAAAGTGCTCTGATAATTCTACAAACGCCCTTGACACTTAGAGGACCAGAGGCTTCTAGCCAATAATCCTAATTCATCTGCTTCATTCACACTGAGATATAAATGTAATGGAAAACCAACCTGGCCACCTTGCCTTGGCAGTAATTTTCTCTATACATGTTTAAGGTAAAAATGTTGGGAGTTCTTACCGGGCTGCGCCTCTGTGATCAGCAAAAAGGAAGAGAAAACAGATACCTAGTCAGAGAATGATGGATCAGTCAACAGGCTTGGGTCACAGAAGACTTCATAAACAGCTAACCAAACACAGTGCAGATAATCAGGCTACAGGAAAGATGAGCAGGCATGCACGGTATTGAAGGCTTGTGTAGACACTAGGAGGCTTTATAAAACCTTCAAAAAACTTATCTACCCTGAAAAGTAGCTTTGTTAACAGAGGTGTAAGTTTAAGCTACATATGCCTGAGAACAGGAAAGAAATGTCAAGATGCTTTTAATATTTTGCCATAAGGAGTTTTCTGCAGATTATCGGGAGGGGGGATTTAAAGAATAGATGACATAGTAAATTTCCCATGTTATTAGGGACTTAAAGAAGCCTACAGAAAAAAAAAAAACCAAAAACCAAAAACCAAACCAAACCAAAACAAAAAAACAAAAAACAAAACTGGGCTGGATATAGACATCCCTTTTCCTGTGTGGCCTTTCTCTTTAGCATTTTATGAAATATGCACTTCTAATTCTTTAAAAATAAGTATCTGTTCTTGGCCTGGCGATTTGCACAGGGATACTGTAGGATGGATGAGAAGCTCCTAAAAAACACAGGTGTGAATGATGAAACCTGTCAAACAACAGTGAAAGCTGGGGAACCAAACAACATTTGGAAAATAAAACAATTGGGCATATAGTGGCATTTCAGGAAGCTCATGGAAAAAAAGAATTTAAAGGTTAGTTAATCTTAGTGCAAAATGTTTTAAATCCATGCATACCACACATTTTCACAACATTTTGAAGACTCCTGGGACAACATCTTTCATTCACTTCTCCAGTCTTGATTATGGTTGCTTTCAGTTTGCCCCAACAGTGTTTGATCACATTCCCTCAGTTAGAATCTTTCTACTGTAATCAGAGGAACTCAAGTCAGGGTAGAGAAAGAGATGTTCCTTGAGGTTTTTCTTTCAAGGTATGGGCTAATCCATGGATTAACCAGAGGCACAAATAACAAAGTAATAATAAGTTACTCAAATAAAATGGATGGTTTATTCTTCAGAAGGTAAACTAGAAGCAAAATTGTGTGGACTGACCCATCTGGGAGGCCTCCCTGGTCCAAACACCTCTATGATATCCAGAGGAAAGTGAGATCCTGAGGTGCCCTGCTAGTCTGCATGCAGAACCAGACATAGCGTTTAAACCTCTGAACTGCCATTCTCCTGTTAGACCTTGACATTGTTAGACAGAGGCTCATGTCAAGGAATGGTTATCTCTCAGAATCGTTTAGTGTGTATCCATGACTGTAGACATGCATACTTGACTCAGTTTTCCTTGTAACAGTTTAAAGTTTATGTTCTGTCATGTTTTCCTGGTACTTTTTGCACAAAACTTATCTTTTTCGTCAATATGCGCATATGCATGGATGAATGCTTTAAAAAGTAGACTGAAAATACATCTAGGAATATGTATTTGAAAGCTTGGATTCTTATACTGAATGATGCACATGGTGTTTTGAAGGAAATCCCAACATTCTTTCATATGAACATTCAAGCTTGATTTTTCTTTAATGACCAGAACTGAACTTCTCCAAAGAAGGAAAGGGGAAATTTTCATGAAAACTCATTTTTACGAGGTAACAGTAGGGGATTAAAACTTTTGCAGTTTCCTGAAGATGACATTGTTAGAAATAATGCAAAACAACACAGATTTGGACCACACAAAGGCAGAACTACAAAGATAAGAAACTTAATTTATGAATACATGGGATACTTTTCAAAAATTCTTCTTATATTAATATACACAAATTAAATCATATCTTAACTTCTTGTGAGCTAAAATATGTGTATTTTTAATCAGGAGTGCATGTTTGTGTGTGGTGTGTGTGTGTGTGTGTGTGTGTGTGTGTGTGTGTGTGCGTATTTTTCTGGGCAAAGACAGCCTTATTTGATATTTTGAAAACATCATCTGTAAAATGCCTGCATCAAAGAACTCCTCAAATTCATCAAGCTGTAGGTTGATAAAAAGAATTACAAGGACAAAGCTAGAAATAAGGATTGGTAAATGAAAGTTACTGAAACATTCAAGAAGAATTCCAGAAATCAGTGAAAAGAGTTCCTCAAATCAGAGGACTTAATGTGTTCTCATTGTCACTATCACAAGGCATAAAACATTTTAGGCTTTGCCAAAAATTTGCTGAATAAGGACAGCAAAATTTAAATCTGCCAAGGGAAGAATCTTTGGTAAAAATTTTATTTCACCTTTTCTCTTTCATTTCTACTCTAAAGCCTTTAGCAATCGATCTTTGTTGAGCCAATGTACAGAATTTACACCAAAGATAGACAAAAACTAATTTAGTATCTGGTCTTGACAACTTCTCTGTGCTGAAGATCTACCTCCATGGCTGCAAACTCAAACGCGTGCCGGGCTGAGGCGAAGGGGATGCTGGGAGTCGGGGCATCATTCTGGTGAACTGGTCACTCACCTCAGCCAGGGCAGAACCTGGACCTGGTGAAGCCACATCTTCAGAGAGGAGATAAACATTCAGATTTCGAAAACAATCCAAAATGTTCTGGTTTTTAAATGTCAGCTAAAATTGTTTTCAGTTGACAATAACAAGCGAAACATCTATTCTGTTGTTCAGAATCTGCAGGTGGCCAATTTGTCTCTGCAGGAATTTGTGTGACACATAATAAGGTATCGGTAAATTCTATCTGCTGGCATTATTGCTTCACCTGCATATCTGATTACTAAACAAGGTTTGCAGTTGATCTACTGTTTTCTAAATTTTCTTTGAATTCCAAATGAAATATTAACTGCTTATTTCTTAGACTTCCCTTGATCTTTTGATGTATTTTGGAGATGGTTTAGGAAAGCTTTTTATTTTCTCTTCCAATTTTATTTGGTACTCACTTAAGAGAAGCTCCATGAATTTATAATTTGGTTACTCTAGATTGGTGGTCTATGGTTAGAACAGGCTGTGTTTCTAAAATAAACTTCCACTATGAATATATTTCCCTAACAGAAAATACTGTGGCCTGTGCTGTCACGGATGGTCTTCGTACACCATATCACACTCTTGTTACTTTAAAAAAATACACAATTAACTTATTAAAGTAGAATACCTCAGTTTTAATCAATATGAACAAAGTATTTTAGATGTTAGTAAGAAAAACTATTAGCCCCAAATCTGTCTTGCTTATCAAATGCACAAAATATTCAGTCGATTTTTGTTCTATAGCACTCTCAATTTTAGACTCAGTGCTAGGGGAAAAACAGACGAAAAATGCTGATACACTATAAAGCACCAAACAAATATTATTTTTAAATTGTCAAGTCATAGCAAATTCAATGATCCATGGTAGAGAATATTTTAGGAAAAATTCAATTACAAGATTATTGTTATTATTATGCTATTTTTATTGTTATTATTATGATCTTACCCGACGTTTATATTTGTATTTGTTTTTTAAAAGCTCTAGGGTAGGGCCCGGCATGGTGATGCAGTGGTTAAGGTCCTCGCCTTGCACACCCGGGATCCCATATGGGCGCCAGTTCTAATCCCGGCAGCCCCGCTTCCCTTCCAGCTCCCTGCTTGTGGCCTGGGAAAGCAGTCGAGGATGGCCCAAAGCTTTGGGACCCTGCACCCACACGGGAGACCTGGAAGAGGCTCCTGGCTTTGGATTGGCATAGCATCGGCCATTGCGCTCACTTGGGGAGTGAATCATCGGACGGAAGATCTTCCTCTCTGTCTCTCCTCTCTGTATATCTGCCTTTCCAATAAAAATAAAATAAATCTTTAAAAAAAAAAAGCTCTAGGGTAAAGGCAAACTATCCAGCAAGCATTCATTTGCCCTACACTTGCAGGTGTATACATATATTTAAACTTGTTTCTATACACAGAGATGAGTCAAAAAATTTATGGAAAAGTGAATTAAAAATATTTTTTTGCGTGAAAAAAATTTTGAAATACATTGTTTTTCAGCATTTTCTACCAAGTTTGTGAAGATCCTTATGTACTATATGTCGTATTGTTGAGAGTACTAATATTTATTCAGACCCATTTCAGATTATTTTTTGAAACTTATTTTTAGTAGGAAAAACAAAGAACCTGCTGCTAAACCAGGTATCATAAGCGGGGAACCATGTGGATGAATCAACAGGACAAACATTTCCAAAGAAAACGGTCATGGAAGTCGGGGGCCAAGACTTGTCACTGAAGACACAGACACACTGGGAATGGAAAAGTGTGCTGGCAGCTGAAATTGTTCAAAGGAACGCAGGAGAAAAACCATGGAAGAACAGAGAATTATGAAAGTGCCCTAAGAAAATTTCATGTCACATGGTTCTTTTAATATATGAAGGAGTTGCATCTGCTTATTTCAGAGAAAAGATTCAGGATAAAGGAAATAAATGGAAAGTGTGGAAGATCAGGAAAGGCTTCTAACGCCCTGTACTGCCATGTAGCATGTGTTCTATGCTTAGCCCTCAGTGACTCAGAAGTCGGACGTTTACTTCGCAATGAGCTTGGTTGTATTCATGGGTGCAGATTTTTTGAAAACAGAGAGACTTGGGGCCAATTTCATACATTTTAGCCTGTTAAGCATATGTTTTGTTGTTGTTCTTTGTTTGCATTCTGTTCCTCTCCTCCCATTTACATGAATTTCCACAAGTCTGTGCCTTTACACACAGATGTAATGGACATTTATTGCAGCATTCACTTAGGTGAGGCAAACAGAATAAGCCAGCAACTTCCTCTTACTTGCTCATATGGAAACACAATAGTTTTATATTTTCCAGTTGAGAAGTCACTTGTGATAGTCATGCGTTGGCACGTTGGAAATATATTCTCAATAAATTAGGTAACTGGGAATAAAACTTTCTTTTTGAGATTTTTTTCCATAATGTTCTAAAATAAAAATATCTGGATTCATCATACTAAATTGATACTGCCACTAAAAAGCATCTACTTGTACTAAAAGGTGACATAGATGAAGTTTTTTTTTTTTTACATTTTAGAAAGACCTTCTTTACCGGTCTCTGACAAATTAGAACAGGATATTTTAATTTATGAAAACGACAACAAAAACAAAACAACCAGACACCCTACAACTGCTGCTTCCAGTCAACCTCACTCGCAGTTAGGACAACGCTGTCTCACACATCAAGCTACAGTAACCCAAACAATGTTTTCCTAGCTCATGGCATGATTATGCAGCTTCGTTTCTCAAGTTGAAGCTGCAAATAACGAGACCTAAGATATCTGCGTATATGTCTTTGAGTGAGGCAGTCGCACATCTTTCCAAAGTTACCCTGGTTCCTTAATCACAGGATTGTGAAATCATTAAGTCACCAAGTTCCTTTTCTTCCCAGGTTGCATAATTAGACCCTTTGTCCTGGTTCACAAAGGTTTGTTTTTAATATTCAAAATCTTGTTTAGGTGCAAAACACAATCAATCGTTAGATATGCGGATGGTGAAAATGAACAGAATAAAAACTTTTTCACTAAAATGTACAAAGAACTTATTTCTTACCGGACTTTTCCTCTAAAGGCGTAGGCATAGGGAGGAAAAATAAAAGACAAAATGAGAGGGGTGAAATGTATTTTCCAGAAGTAAACAGCTCCCAGCTTGGAATAACCTTACTTCAGGCTGCTAAGAGGCCGCTCCTGTCCGTGCTTCCTACAGAAATATTGCAGAGTTCTCCTTAGCCTTTTATCAGAGATTTGTGCTTTATAAAGAAAAGAAAGTGTGCCATGTAATACTGAAAGGCATTGGAAAGTGCCACTAATGCAGTGTCATTGGCAATGCCATGAAGTTATACATGAGTTTTCTGAAAGCTTCAATCTTGTCAAGAAACTTTGCACATGCTGTTTTCCCCCCAAATCATCCAGGCTAGAACCATCAATTCTTTGACTTCATCTTTCATTTCCCTCCACTCTTCACAATTACAAACTCTTCCTGATGTGTGGTCCCTGGCCTCTCAGAATGTTGTCTTATTTCTGCAGCACTGTTTGGGGTTGCTTTGTCCCTGGCTGACAGCACTGCTCCGTGCGCACTCTGGCCAGTACTAGTATTTCCAGTCTTACTTCCTATTCCACCCTTTACAACATTTCCAGAAACACTTTCCATGGAAGTGAATATATTATGCTATTCTTCAAAAGCTTCCCCACTCTCCAGAAAAGCAGAATGGAAATTCCATTGTGTGCCATTGAATGTCTCTACGGTGGTCTCCAGCTTGCCTTTAAGCTGCCTTCATCTTTCCATAAAGTGTGCACTTAGCTCAGCTGCAGACTCTCCATGACATCTCTTGAATGCACTGCACACCTAGGCTTCCCTATCTTCTGCTCATGCTGTTTCTTCAACCTCAGGGTCTTCTCTCTCCTCTGTCAAAATCTTACTCTTCCAGGCTGGTAGCATTTCTTCCACAAGATCTCTCCTTAGCTTTCCAGTCAGAAAACATTGTTCGTGTTTCTTGCTGGATGCAACACATTCTTTTCTTCAAAATAATAAATAAATATTGAAACCTTTTCTGTTCTCCCGGCATGTACTAGCCTCCAGGTAAAGGATGCTTGTCGTTAGTATGTCTTTATAGCCATTGGCTTTTGTAGTATGCAGACTTCACTGTTTGATTATTAGCTCACAATAGAGATTATGACTGGACCATCTTTAACAACAAGCACAGTGCTAGGCACACAGTGAGCAGCACTTTGAGCACATCTGTGAGTTTTCTTTTTGGAGTCCATTATGACATCATACACATGTCCAACGCACAGTGTTTGAAAATAAGGAAAGATGAATTGCTCTCTGAAATAAGGCTGAACTGTAAATTGCTCAAGGCTTATGACCCCAGTGTGACAGTTCCTTCATCTGCTTCTATAAATATTTCACTTAGCTTGTACTTAGCTATTCAATTCTCTGCCCATTAGCGACCTTAGGAAATAGCACATGTTCTAAGAGCTTTAAGGAAGTGGCACAGCTGTGTACAAACATTACTGCGAGGTTACTTGAGCAAATCTCCAGGGTGGAATTTTCTCCCGAAGCAAAAACTAATGCTTTGGAATAGCTGAGGGCCAAGAGGGGGCTGCATTCCTGGTGCTACTTTCACAGCTAGAGCCTGGGCAAATAGCACAAAGAAAGGAAAATTGAGTGCAAGATCCAGGTTATCAATCTACAGTCAAGAGGAATTTTGGAGTTAAAATAGCTTCAAAGGGGTTGTTATGGTGGAAAGAGGAGCAAGAACTAATACATACTCAAATGAGTGCTACTCCATATTTTCAGGATACCATTGAACAAGTTGCACTACACTTGGATGTCATAATCTATAAAAGTGATAGTCACTACTTTGTAGGATTTTTGTGAAAATCAAAGGAATGTGAGGTCATCAACTGACAAGGAGAACTTCCTTTCACTAGGTGGTTGGGGTCATTATTGTTAAACAATGAAAAAATGAGACTTGGGATTGACAATGAGTTAAATAGTTGCTTGTGACACTGTCATCCCATGGTACAACACTAGTTCAAGTTTCAGCAGCTTTGCTTCTAATACAGCTCCCTGCAAATGTTTCTGGGAAAGCAGCAGAGGATAATGCAAATATTTAGATCATCTATGGAGCTTGTGGCTCCTGGCTTCAGCCTTTCCCAAATCTGGATGTTGCACTTGTTTGGAGACTAAACCAGTGGATAGAAGGTTCCTTTTTGTCTTGTCTCTCTCTCTTTCTGTCTGTCTCTCTGTCACACTGGTATTAAAATCATGCAGTCAATCATTCAATCAGTGTTTCAGCCAAGCAGCGCTAGGTTGAATTACACTTTGTCTTACTCTAAAAAGCCTGATTCATGACAGCTCCACAGCAGAGTCTATGCTTCCTGGAAAACTGAACCCATTTTTCAAGATCTCATCACCACTAGAATTTGGCAACAATGGAGTTAAGTGCTTGCAGATCACAGACACTAGGAAAAAATCTTGGATCTTTTCAAATGGAAAGAATTGGATGAATCATACTGACTTGTCACAGCAGAGAATGAGCTTATGTTCTCAGAGAGTAAGCTTGTGTTTCTAGATATGTTTTCAGTCCTTGGAATTAAACTCTGATTACAAAATAAATTCCTCTTCCTTTCCTAGAATTAAGTGCATTTCACTTAGTTATGCAGAGACTGGGATCAAGATACACAGGTCAGGCCTAATGTCAAGCTTTTGAAGCATACTCATCATTTGCCTTTACAAATAAGGTTGGCTGTTTTTTAATCTCTGTATTTTAGCCAATAGAGTTCTATCATAAAATAATCCATTCTACTCTTTTGATATGTATAGCTAATTCAGAGTTCACAAACAGTATAAAGTGAGCTTATACAGTTATTAATCCACTTATTCACTTAGTAATCGATTAAGATATTGCTTGAGCACCAAATAAATGCCAGGCACTTTATTTTTCCAGGCAAGTTAGCAAAGAAAAAGTGCAACACAAATGTTCTACTGAACTTTCAGAACGAGAAGGATGCATACAACAAGTCATTAATATAGCAAATAAACAAAAAAAGTCTTTCATATTTTAGTAGTGAATAACTACAATTTTAAAAAGTAGGGAATTTAGAAGAGTTTGGGATACCAAGGTACAGTGTCTTAAACAAGGTGGTCAGAGTAGGCTTCCTTGTGAAGGTGACTTGAGCAACCCCCTAGAACCTGGTAAGGGAATTCCACATGCAAATGTTTGAGGGAGAAGGACCCAGTCAGGGAGCCACAGGAGGGAGTGGGAGTGGGAACTGGGAGTGTCCAACTATGAAGTTGTCGAAGGCCACTGCTAAGGCTTCAGTTTCATTCCATTTCAGAGCAGTTACTGCTGTCACTTAGCAGTCCTCAGGTGTGGCTCTTAGGTAAATGCTGGATGCACAGGAGAGGCAGGGGTGACATAGTATCAGAAAGTCCTTGGATGCTGCAAGTCATGTTGCTTGATATGACTCTTTGGAAGCTCTTCGTGATTCCCAACTCAACATATAAAAATAATAAAATGATACATTTCAATTAAGTAAGAAAATGGAAAGGGAGTTTCCATTGTGCCAAGCCAGGGAACGTGGGGCCCTCTGAGCTTCCATCTTTGTCACCCACATTAGGAGAAGCAGTTGAGGCTGGCATTCACACTTTCAGCACTGCCGTTCTGGTGGCTGGTTCAAGCAATAGCTCCCAAGGTCCATGGGTAGTTAGAGGGGGCACTTCACATAGACATCAGAGATAGAAAAACTATCAACTATATTCAGTTTAAAGGTAAAATTCTGGTCAGTTTCTATGAGTGATTGACAAGAATATTTTCTGATACACTTTTGAACACAAATTACTTTTTTCCTTCTCTGATGTTGATTTCTTACACTAAAAAAATTCTCCCTTAGAAAGCAATGGGATATATGTATGTTCCTTTAAATGATGATGCTTATTTCTTTATTACTCATACATTTACAGAAACTCCTTATTATAAAAATAAATACAGTGTACAGGCCTAAGGGGCTACATAAGTGAAAACGTAAGACTTTGGACAAGAAAATGGAAATGTCATGAGCATGTAAGGGGTACTGAGACAGAAAACTAGGACTTGCAAAAGACAGGAATACATTCATAAATTTTTAAAGAACTATGACTTGTGAAAGGAGAATCAGGAAATTATTACTCATATTATGCATCTACCTCATAGGACAAAAAATTTTGCTGAACTGAAAGGGCAAAAGATCAAAGGATCATATATTAATTTTTTTATAACTCAAGGAATATAAATTGCGTTATGTCACAGATAGACACAAAGTTCCATATAATTTCCCATCTATCGAACCAACCAACCAGAAAATATTTTTAGTAAACTTACTCTGTTTCATTCGGTCCTATAAGCTTAGAGGCAATCTTCCCTGAGTAACAAGAAGAGTAGAAACCCTCTACGCAGGATTAGTTGTTAGAAAACCAGGACTCACTGAATTGTCCAATATTATGTTTTCTACTAAAAAATTATTTTCCAAATTGATTGCTTTTTATGACACTCATTCTACCAGCATAAAATATTTAAAATTCTGAACACTGCATTCTGCACTGCATTCTGCACATAATGACAGCTAAACAAAATGAGACCTAAAATTACAATCAGATTTATAATCTAAAAATGTGTAATTCAAGAATATGCTACTTCTCATGAAGTCATCCTTTTAAGTGTCAACATAATGGGCACACAGTCTCATTCAGTTGGATACTAATTGGTAATAGCAACTGAGTGTGGTCTTCAACCTGCTTCTGGATCTTCCAAATCAGAGTAGGTTGCCTGAGACAGTAACATATTAATGTGAAGAATAATGATTTGGTATTATGCAAGGAAAATCTGACTCTCCGTCCTTACAAAGAAAGCAAGAATACTGTTATTCAGAAGGTGTAACTGTCATGGGCTGGAGAAATGATGACAGAAGTGATTCAGATTGAATATACAATATTCTGCTCATTTTTATGGAGATCCAATCGTACAAAAATTCAGAGGGCCCTTCTTACAGAATGTTGAGATTGGGGAAAGTTAAGAAACTGATATTTTAATTCTGAAAGTCTAAAAATGGGAGTATTTGGTAATTCTTCAATAAAATGTTTAGCCATAAAGGAGATAATATGTGCACATTAGTTATAAGATGAATTTTTTATTAGATCATGGTACATTAAGATGAAGGGAAGAGACGATGTATTTTGAAACAGAAAATTTGCATCCATTCCTATCCTTCTTTGTATGACTGAAGAAAAGATTTTTCAGGGCTTGTGCTGTGGGATAGCTAGCTATTGCACTTTCCATGCAGCAATCTGTCAATTTACCTAGGAAAGCAGCAGAAGATGGCCCAGGTTCCTGCATCCTCGCAGAGGACCTGGAAGAGCTTCTAGACTCCTAGCTTTGGTCTAGAACCACTTTAGCCATTATGGTCATTTGGGGAGTGAGCCAGCAGATGGAAGACCTCTCTTTCACTGTCTTTCCTTTCTCAATGTAGCTTTGATTTTAAATAAATTAATAAATCCTAAGGAAATTTTTTTCAACTCATGTGTTAACTGTGGCTATGTTTTTTTGTTTGTTTGTTTGTTTTTAAGCTGGGGTTGCCTTTAGCTCTGTAGCACACACTCTCTAATTTTATTTCTGCAGTCCAGTTTCCATATGCACTTTATAAGCTGCCATGCCACATATTTAGTTTCCCTGGTCTGGACCAACTCATATCATGCTTGCCCTCCAAAGCTTTTCCTTACAGGTAGTGTGGCAGTTTAGCTTTTGCCTTCCTCTGCCCTGCACAGGAAGGCTGGGATGAGCATTTAGCTCCAGAACATGTGCCATCTGTAGCTTCTCCTTGCACCATGCAGTGTTTCCAGCAGGGGAGAATGTGTAAAAGACTAGAGCTGTCCTCCCCCACCAGTGACTCTGTTTTCACCGAACTGGAAGGGGTGCTGAACCTTCTGCCAAAGAGAGCACAGGAAAGGGGGTGGTGTTACCAAGCAGCAGCAGCAGCAGCAGCAAATTCTGGGGTTGGCTCTCTGGCAGGCTAATTTTGTGGTGGGAGGGTGAGTGGGCCACCTGGATTAGGCTTCTAGCACCAGACACCTCTAGTTCAAAGCTGTCTCCCCTCTTCATTTGTTTTTAGTTAAATCACTCCATTATGGATTGCAAATCTCTGAAGAAGATTAAACTAATTGCTCCTTCATCACTCAGTGTCAAATTCTGTAATTCCCAGCATCACTGAATTTTTCAGCACGAGGGGAGGAGGCACTTGTCTACCTGCTAGGAGAGGTTGACTTCTACTCTCATTGTTTCTATAGCTCTCTTCCTGACTTTGCTCAAGTCCTTCCTTGCTGGTTTTTTTTTTTTTTTCCTTCTGCTTTCCATAAGTCTGTTAGTTTAAGGAAAAGGAAAGTCAAGCTGGAAAGGAGCCTGATGTTCAATGGAGACCTTGGAAGATGATATGCTTCCAGAATTGAGCATATCATAGTGTTCTCTCAGATCATTCTGACATCCAACTGCTGACTAGACACTAGTTTTCATTTTGCAGACTTGGAATCTGCAGCTAATTGTTAACTTCTTTGCCCATGAGATACAGAGAATAAGGCACAGACTTAGCTGCTGAGCTTCTTCCTACTGACCCTGTGGTTCTGAATGCAGTGTTCTTTCTTGCTTCCCTTGCTACACACAGAACCAACCCCTAAAACAGAGAGCAGCCCAGAAAACACAACAGAATATTTGAGCTAGGAGGAACTCTGAAGATGAGAAAATATTATGTGTTTCTTAAGAAGGCACAAGAAAAGAGGCAAATGCTGGAGTTTGCATTCTGGCCCTTCAACTTTAGCAGCCATTTACGTAGTTCTGTATTGGTTTCTTTGTAGAGTGAGGCCATTGCCATCTTCCTACCCTATTGATAGTGCTGCTGCCACTGCATCCTTCTGATCATGATTAGGCTTCTATGAAACAGAGAGCAGGCTACACTATGCCATTGACATAGAAAGTACTCACTGATTGATGGGTTAAGGGAACTGAAATAAGTGAGTCATAAAATGAGGTGTTACTCATGAACATTTAAAGCATTTAAAGGTGTATCAAGTCTGAATACAAAAAAGCACATCTGACACAGCAGCATTTAAACCTGCCCTTGTGGATTTTCAGTCCAGTCTCTGCCTTATCTCAGTTGGCTCAATAAATGAAATGCCATAGCTGAGAGTGACTGTAACCTGACTTGCTAGGAAGGAAGGGTAGAAGGTGAATTTCTGAGCTGGCACTTTGGGACATCCATCAATACCCTCCAAGGTTTGTGAGTACCTGTAAATTATATGCTAGTGCAGCAAATGAGATAATGTTTTTTTTTCCCCTATAAAGACAGCTGATAACTTTCACCAAACATCCTGTAATCCAGTGGTTACAATTTTTGAATTAGAAATTGGACTTTTGGTACCAATAGTCAACTTCTAGCTAATTAGACTGCTTACTGCACTCTTGCAGTATATTCAAGAAATCTAACTTTGCTCATCTGTGCATGAGAGAGGAGAGAGAGCGAGAGATAATTAAGCTAGACTTTTCTTGGCTTAAATCCCAGCAACTTCATTTATGAGCTGTTGTGACACTTTGAGTTAATGAACCCCTTATTGCTTCAGTTGTCTTATCTGTACAGTGGAGATAACAATAGTACCTGTCTCACAGTGTTGTTGTGTAAATGAGATAAGGTATCTGGCACATCCGATGTACAGTCAGTACTCAAGTTTTAGCAGCTGCTGTCACAGCACTATCACCTCTGTAAATCCCTCAACAGTGTTCATAAGCTTCGAGGATGATTTAGAGTATTCATTCTATTGTTTTGATTAATAATAGTAACCATTTACTAAGTACCTCCTCTGGACCTTATCTAAATTAACTTACAAAAATCCTAAGCAATTTATGTGAGGTGGGTAGTATGATTGATGTTTTGCCAGTTGATTAAGCTGTGACTGAGGCTTCAGGAGCTAAGTAGCTGGCACAGCCCATATACAACCGTACCTGTGACTTAGTCCAGAGAAAAATTCCTTAATCCACATGGAACTAAATGCTTGAAGTCAAAAGACGTCTTCTTGAGGTAAAGTCAATAGTAACGGTTGTCCCATCAATGAAGAAGAGTAAAGAAATCAATGACACCACAAAAAAAAAAAAAAAACAAAAAAAGAAAAAAAAAAGAAGATTGCACTAAGAATGAAACCATAGCAGTTTTTTCTTCATTTCCATGAATGACCTGTATGGAAGTCTCAGGTCTGAAAATATCTAGTAGCATATGTCTACAGCTAATTTAGAGACAGTTCTCCCTGTTTGTTTTGGAACAAATGGAGAGGTCCACAGTTCAGAGTTTTGGGATAAGGAAGCCAAAAGACTGTAAAATGGAAGTCAATGAGGGGAAGACTGCTGCTGAAAATCACACATCTACAGTTGGAAAACTGAGGTGAAAAGGGCCAGAGGCTTGGACGTCAGGGCAACGTTGCTTTTGGGTGCTGCTGCCAAACACTGGTTATGTGTTAGCTTGTCAAAAGCTTGTAGGCCATGCTACTAAGAAGGCTAGCTATGCTGGTTAGAATTTCTGGTATTAGGACTCAGTGCCTGCTGTATAGAGGGTGTCCAAAAGATTTTATGTGAGCTGATTTGAAGAGGGAGTGAGAAATTAAATCATTTCTCCATAAAATAAATTTGATATGGCATACACAATAGGGTTTGGAATTGTGAAGCAGTCAGCCATATGGTCTCTGGAAGAAGCACCACACAAGCTTATGCGATATTGACATTGCTCAAAGTAATTTGATTTCTTCTAGAAATCCATTAATAGGTATCACCGAAACTTATTCACACATTTGCCAAGTTTGAAGCATAGGGTACATAATTACTACTTTGTTTCCAATGACTATGGCTAATTGGGTTATCTGATTTATCACTATTTATGATATTCTTTGGAAAAAGTACTTTGTCCTCTTCAGAAAATTCTAACACTATGAGATAACACCTGAATGCAATATCTATGGATGAGGTAAGTGAATGATTATGCAATGAACAAGAGAGGCTAAAATATATTATCAATGAATACATGTAAAGCTGGAAGGAGTTCATATGACACAGTAGCCTGTCCATGGCCTGTTCATGTTTCCATGTTTGTTCATTTACTCAATCACTCACTTGCTATCATTTATCCAATGGCTGTCATATAGGACCTATGTCAGGCACAGGGCTTTGTGGCGAACACTAAAATGCACCATGCAGATTCCCCTTCAAATAGACTTCAGTTGCCAACACCTTCGGTCAGTCTTTGGGGAAGAGAGCCATCCTGCCCAGGGTCTCAACCCTTACCAGCAAGGTCCAGATTTGATCACTGACTGATAATATCAGTGTAAAGCTTCTTAATCCCAGACAAACTCACAATGTCCTTGCAGGATCATTCTAGCACCAGAGAAATGTTGGATCAATTCAAGCTAGTGCTGAATACACAAAGCTGCCCAGCTGTTCTGTGTGTATTCCACAGGTGTTAAGCTCAAGGGCACTTCTTAATAAGCATCTTGCACAATGATTATGGAGTTGGAGTTAGTCTATTCTGTGAAAAAGGTGTTGGCAAAGGGAGCGACCTGCTCCTTTTGATTCTCTAAACAGTACAATAAAAACCAAGGACAAAAGTTATGCAATTTGGATAAATAAAAGGAAGACTTTCATTTCAACAATGAAAAAGCCTGCCTCAGCTGGCACCAGCCTTTGGAAGACAGATGGTGTATGATCTTAGTATTTTACAGAAATTTGTTCTGTTCATCCTGTTTTAGCTTATACGTGGCATAGCATCACCTGCATTTAGAAATTAGAAAAAGTTTAAAGGAGATATCTTATATTTAATAGATTCTAAGAATAATTTTAATGATAAACATGGGAGATCACATTTCCTAATGAATTTTTCCAAATAGCTGAAGATTGTTTAAGACACCGTGGTAGAAACTACTAGAGTCTGTTGATAGCATTTTGCTCCGTTGTCTTTTAGAAATAGAGCACTAAATTTTAACTGCCCCATCCAACAAAAGACTGTATTTTCATGTTAATGTGCCCAAGTGACTAAACTCTAAGCAGTAAGTTCTGAATGGTAGTGATGCATGCCACTTGTGAGGAGCACTCTTTAAGGAAACGACTTGCCTTTCATTTTCTCTTTGCTCTGTCCCAGGGCAGGAACATGGAGTTGCTTACTTGTGGAACTGTAACGCAGACAGTGCCTGGGGTCTCCAGGGAGTCCCAGAGTAGGACTTTATTACCTCAAGAATTACTATAACCCCCTGTATGGTATTTTGCTTCAGCCATTATTATTTTAGCCATCGCTAAAATAGCCCAACCGGTTTTATAAATTACACAGATATAAATCAACAGTTCAAACCTTGGTGATTTTTCTTTGTTTGACCTGGAGAATCACATTTCATTAGAAGACTACAGTATAATATAAACTAACATCTTTTATTTGGAAATAAATCCTTCATCCTTCTTTTGTGCTACCTTTTCATAGCATAACTGCATAACTCATATAATAATTCTATTTTATATATAAAAATCAAAGCCAAGGTGAGATTTGGACTTAAATTTTATTTGCTGAATAATACAGTAAATTTTTTTAACAGCAGTTTTAAAACTGATTTTCTACATTGTTGAAGCCTTGGCTTGGAGAGCAGTAACGTTTACAGATCATTCATTCATTCAATTTCACTCATCATTGAACAATTTGATCAACTGGGTATACAAGGAAATTATCCAAATAAAATAAAACCAGGTTATAAGGAAAGAGATCAAAACAGTCACAATTCATGGATACAAATTCACAGATGGGTGAAAAGACGAAGGAAGCCACAACTTCACCTTAAATTTTTTGGAAGACATAAAACTCAGAAACCCAAACACAAGGCATTGTGAGGAATAGTTTACCATTTGTAAGTTCCTCTATTTCTGATGATGTAATGATTGAAGATTTTGTAGCATAAGAACCTAGAGCATGTGAAATATTCTGATTTATCATTGTTTTGTTCTGTTTTTATTATCTGAGCAAAGCATAGATGTATAAGTAGCTAATCATCTGCCTGTACGTAACATTTTCCTTGTTCACTTTGGCATTAGCTGCATTTCAGAAAGTTATTTCTACTTTCTTGAGGCTGAAGATAAAGTGCTATATATGTTACTTTTAAAATATGTACACAATGGCTTTCTAGAAGATAATAAGGATTCCAAAATCAAGAGCATGTTTTCAGCTACAACCTATTTTTATACTTACGTATGTCCAAAAATGTGTTCATCTGTACCTAAAGTAGTGACAACAGCTTACTCTTCTGCACTAAATATTAAAAGTTTCAACTATCTGGGAACCATAGTAATAGAAGAGCCATAATCCCATTTTCAAAGGAATGGACAGAGGTTGGGTGGTCCAAGAAAGGAGTGGAGTATCAGTAGTTTGTAGCAGAAATGTCCTAACCAAACTGCATTCTTTCAGTATTACCGTCTGATTTTTATGCTGCTTTCCTCCAGTTCTTTAAATTGAAATTTCAACGACCTCATTGATGAATTACTTCAAAAGATCTCGAGAACAGCCCATAGCAAATACTTTTCCTGCCAAGTCCTCAGAAAACATCTGGTTGGAGACTCACTGATTTTCTTTTATCGTGTTTGAAGAACAGTATACACACTAAAATATCCATGTAGGTACACAGACAAGTAAGGTTTTTGTGCCATCTGATCATACTTGTTACAAACACCCAAATTAAGAACAAAATATACTACTTCCCCAAGAGCCTTCACCACTGCCCTCTATCTTATTCCTTTTTAAGAATCCGTGGAACTAGCAATGTAATGTCAAACACTATAACTACACACTTAACTCATATTTTTGATGGAGGGTTCTCTCCTTTTCTAGACTCAACTAACTGTCAGTGAGTATCTGCTATGCTTCTGTGACTGTTGGATAGAAAATTTGCTTTCAAAGACATTTGCTGATTTAATTATGCAAACTTGCCTTCTTCAACTTACCCCAGGAAGCTCCAAGTGCCCACTAAGCTTATTACAGTCTACAGAAGAGTAGATATAAATTGGCTTAGGCATTTCAATAGATCTTTACAGTTAAATAAGTTGAATACGTGAAAAAAATTGAAGCATGTCAACTTTGAAAAGTGAAAATTTGTATATCAAAACTGTCTGTTACCATTACACAGACCAGAATGAGAATTTAAAATATTAATTTCCCACCACAGAAAGGAAAGAAGACTAATATATTTCATGCCTCCTTTTTAAGGAAGACACCATGGGTTGATCGGAGTGTATATGATTAAACTTCTTTTCTGTGGTAGGTTACTCTTAGCCATCATTTTAATAGTCAATCATAGTAGTTGCAAATGCTACTAGGTAAAGCACTAGATATATCATCACCCTAGATTTTCTTCTCTGTAGGAAAGTGAAAGTGGATTCTTAAAAGATGGTTGATGGTAATTCATTAACTAGGAAGGTTAATTGAGGGTATTTCCCAAAGCAACTTGAAAACAGTTCAGGATTTACTAACCACTCTGAGCAGGTTACTGGAGGGAGATCACATCTCTTTGAAAAGATGCTAAGATCATGTCTGCTGCATTTGAGAGCCTTCATTTGCTCTTAATGGTTATTTTTAGAAATCAAAATGGTGGCTTTTACCAAATGCCCTAAAGAAAACAATGTCAATGCTAGAATTCAGAACTTATCAAATAAAGAAATTTAATAGATCAGTAATTTTAAAATGAAAGCACAAGTTGTGGGAAAATACTAATTTGAATACTGTAATAGGTCACTGGGTGTTTAAGGTGATTAAAGATGAGGGTACTTAAGCAATTTAATAATAAAATGCAATGAAGATATGGGTTTTAATATCTATTTGGGTTGATTGGTTAATATTCCTTCTTTGCACTGGTATGATAAAGTTTATTTAAACTTTCTGTTATAAAAACAGAAATGAAGATAAGTTTAAAAAATGTTAGTGCATTTGAATTTCTTTTTATTACTAAGTCAGCTTCAGAAGTAAATTTTACAAAATTTTTTGCATTTTTTCCTTTCTTAAATGTTTGTAGAGAAATAAGTCAAAGAAGGAAGCAATCATTTTTATCATTTTGATAGCACAAGAACTGCAGTATAAAATGAGGAAAACTTAAGCCAAAATGAGCTATTGAAGATTTATAAAGATCACAAAATGATAATCATTTAAAAATTTTCTGATGGACATAATGCATTTAGACAAAACACAGCTCTCTGCCCAAACAACCCTACAACATATCATAAAGAAACCACTCACCACTGGTGATGGGGAAAGTGCAATGTTGCCTATTGATGCCTTCAGTTCATCTACAGTTGCAGCATTCTTAAGAATGTCTTTAGATTGCAATGGTTTAATCTTGATATTAAATTTCTTGTGTGACTCTTCTTCCTCTTCCGATTCACTTGAAGAATAAAAGTGCTTTCCTTTGGTAGGTAGAACACAGTTAAAGATACACAACTCTTTCTTCTACTAGTTGGCAATGATATGTACGAGACAAGCATAATTTTATAAAAATAAAAGAGGAAGCAACTGCAATTGATCCACCTTTCCTCAGAACATGATAAAGGATAATGAACCTAATGGAGCGATCAATAACATCCTACATATTTGCTGTGATTTGCTGCCACACTGTACTACTTGCACACATAAGCACACATATACTTACAGATCTAACAGAGAGGGAGGAAGACTACCTTCTGGAGAGCATGCTATGAGTTTTAAGAGTTGCAGAGTGTGGCGTGCTTTTCCCAAAAATTAACTATAGGGAGAGGACAGTAATAGCTATTTTCTAGTCACTAAAAATAACATTGTCATAGCAGGCTGTAATACACAGTTCAGTAACCAAAACACACAACTCATTTTCAGCACACGTTTCTTTCTCCTCTCTTTTCTATGAATAGGTCAAGGCAATACGCCTGCTTGTTCGTGAGCAGATTGCTGCCTTACTCATCTCTCATATTCAGAATGAAATAACTTGTGGGGCCCTGGTTTTTCTCTCACCCATGTAAAACTGAGATTTATCTCACTTTTCTCTGAAAGAGAATAAAAATATTCGTAAAGAAATAAAGAAAGGATATAGCCGGGTTCCTCAGGTCTGATGCTGTAACCTTCTTCATCCAGCTCAGGTGAGTTCTATAAAACACAAGTACACATTGAACAATTGCTTTCCCAATAATGTTCAAACAATAATTTATTTCCAACAAAGGTGTTCAATTTAAGAATGTGCATAAGTCTCTTACTTTAGGAGGCTAAGCTCTTAACTTGAGGAAGTGATTGCTAAACAATACGTAATGTTTAGGTATTTAGTCAAGGATGTTTGAGGAGGTCTACTGGGAAAACAAATGAGGACTGAACTTTCAAGCACTCAAAAAAAGAAAAATTCATTGTATTTTTGGTAAGCCAGAGACTGCTACTAAAATGGGGGCTATGGAATATAAATTATGTGTCTTCAGGAAAAATGTATTTTGGTATGTCAAAATTAAAAAGCATGGACAAGATACAAAATATTAATGTTCTGTCATATTCCACAGGAAAAGCAAAGCAGATTTGAGAAAATCAAGGAGGTCTGTAATGTATAGTTAAAGATGGTAGAGTGGGAGTCCCCTCCCAGTGGTGAAGAATCAGTACAGGAATTGACACTTTTATGGTGCAGATGTAAAAAGACAGAAGCAACATAAAAAATAACATGATTCAAAGAGAGAAAGACTGGGAAATGAGACCATGTATGGCCAATATGCCAAGGGAAGAACTTGGGCTTGAAATAGGTGCTGGAACTTAATGCAGTGGGACACGCTAAAGTAGAGTGTTAAGATGTCCTGAAATTATGTTCCAGGATAGATTGGAGGACAGAACAGCAACTTAAAATTGGGCAGAATAATTGGGCAGAAAAGCAACTTAAAATACATGCATTAATTCAGGCAAGATGCAATAAGTACATGGAGCCAGTTTTGGTGGCTCAATGACCACCAAATGAATGACTCAAGAACATCTGAAAAGATCATTTGGTAGATTTTGGAAACAGATTATCATACCTGACAAAGGGGAAGTAAATTTCAAGGTGTTAGGGTTTGAATGCCAAATCATAGGAGAGTGCTAGTCCTTTTGGATTTATATAAATAAAATAATTTTTATAGGAGATGACTAATATTTTTTAGGAGAAAGGCAAGAAAGATGAAAAAAAGATAGCTAAATAGTTGAGATTAGCATTATTAAATTTGAGTTTCTATGATATGACATTATGGTCAATACTTTATCTCACTGTCTTACTTAGCAACCACAGGTGGAAAGAACTGACCAAGAAGGAAACTAAGAGAAATCAGATACCTTTTCTTAAGGAAACACTCTCAGCAAATTTCACACTTAGGCCTTTTGAGACTATATGTGATGTGTTGGATACCAGGTGTGTAAGAGTGATCCTATTTGAAACTGAATACTGTAGGCCTGGCAATGATAGAAGATAGATTCAAGAGAGATCGGGGAGTCCGAAGCAAGGGAAAACACCATGAGAACAGAAGACAGTCTGAATGCCTTTTTAAAAATTACAATCATTTTAAAACTTATTTTATTTATATAAAGTGAAAAAATGTCACACATTTGACATTACTGATTTAGCAGCATAGTAGTCCTTTCACTATACCCTCATTCCTGTCGTTCTCCCTTCCCTTCCCTCCCCTTCCCTTCCCTTCCCTTCCCTTCCCTTCCCTTCCCTTCCCTTCCCTTCCCTTCCCTTCCCTTCCCTTCCCTTCTACAAAACTGTTCCAATGGCATACTTCTATTTTACTTTAAAATGGAATCTTTATTTTTGTATTTAACATGTGCAGCATATTTTGATATATACACACATTTACATTTCTATTACCTTCCACATTTACCACATGTGTGTGTTGGGGGCGGGCAGGAAAGTTTCTATAGAAACTAAAATCTAGTGTCTCAGCAATTTTTCAGTACACAATATTAACTGTAGTTAATATGCTATTTTTAAAATCTCTAGAAGGCATGGTTATTATACCTCACTATGGCTTGGTAATTTTTGATCTACTTTTCCCAATTTCTCTTACTCCTCCACTGCCCCTGGTAACTACTATCCTTTCTGTTTTAATGTGTTTGACTTTTTTTGCATATAGTGAGATCATAAGAGTATTCCCATACCCACATTTGAAAGCCACGGTTTTGAAAAATTTACTGTAACCTTCCGCTTGTCCTCCTTCTGCATTAAGAATTACTTTTGTAAAAACAGTGAGGTCATGGCTCTGATAAAAACCTGTCCTTAGACAGGCTATGTATTGAAACAGTAATCAAAAGTATGCCTTAAGGAAGACTTAATACTTCACTGATGTGTTACTACTGAATTCTAGAAAACATTCAAGGAAGTAACTCCAGTACTCTTCAAACTATTCCAAAATATTTGTATGATGAACTCTGCCACTATTATCTTTATATCAAAATCAAAGACATTACACAAAAAGAAAACTACAAACCTATATACTTACTGAACATGAATGCAAAATTTCTCAACAAAATACTAGCAAATAAAATCCAAAGTCACATAAAAAGATAATACATTGTGATCAAATGGTAATCATCCAAGAAATGCAAGGGTGGTCCAATATCCAATCAATGGTGGTCCAATACAAATCAATCAGTATCACAAATCACATCAATAGAATGAAAAACAAAAACTATATGGTCATATCAATAATTCAGAAGAGAATATAATAAGATTCAGTAGCCATTCATGATAAAAAATCTTTCACCTTCCACGAATCAGGTATAAAATTACGAGTAATTAAAAAGGAAGAAAGAAAGGGCATCAAAATTATAAAAGAAGTCAAATTATTAATGTTTGTAGATGGTATGATTCAGAACATAAAAAACCCTAAATACTCCACAAAGAACTGCTATAACTGATAAATTCAGTAAAGTTGCAGGTTACAGAATAACTATTTAAAAAAAGGTAAGATAGTAGTTTATTTGAAAATACTAATGAAGAATTCACATAAAGAAAAAATCAAGAAGAAAATCTTATGCACAATAGCCACAAAAGCATCAAATATTTAGGAATGAATTTAACCAAAAAAATGAAAGATATTTACAGTGAAATGGATCAAATAATGATAAAAGAAATAATCAAGGATACAATAAATGGAGAGATTTCTTTCTCACAGGTTAGAAGAATTAGTATCATTAAAATGTTCATATCACTCAGAGTAATTTACAGATTCAATATAACCCCTAATAAAATACCAATGAAATTCTTCACCAAATTAGAAAAGCAATCTCAAAATTCATATGGGATCACAAAAGACCCAGAATAGCCAAAGCAGTTATGGACTAGAAAAATCAAGCTGGAGTTGTCACAATACCTGACTTCAAAGCATATTTTGAAGTTGTAATAATTAAAACATTATGATATGGCAAAAAAAAAAACCCAACAGATATATTAATTGAACAGAACTGAGGGCCCAGAAATTAATCTATATCTAAATAGCTAAATGATTGCTTTTGGATCAGAAGTGCACAGACAAATGGAGTGAGGACAATGTCTTCAACAAATGGTACTGACAGCACTGGATCCATATATGTAGTAGAAATGAGATTCATACCTTCCACCATATACAAGATTTGAGACAATAAAGTTGCTGGAAGAAAATGTAGAGAAAACATTCCAAAAACATTGGGGTATTTTTGTATCAGACCTTCAAAGCAGAGATACTAAAAGAAAGACTAAACATATCTATCAAACCAGAAGTTTCTGCACAGCAAGAAAACAACTAAAAGTATGAACAGACATTCAACACAATGGAATAAATACTTGCAAACCACCTGTCTCACAACTAGCATTCCAAATGTATCAGTAACTTGAAAAATCAATAAAAAACAACCAATCCAATTGAGAGATCAAAGAAATTTGATAGACAGTTCTTCAAGAAATGAAAATAACTAACAAATATATGAAAAAAAGTTTGATAATGCTAGCCATCAAGGAAATTCAAATCAAAACCACAATAAGGTATGACTTATCCCCTGTCAGATGGCTAAAATTCAAAGCACTGGGAGTAACAAATGCTAGTGAGGATACAGAGGAAAGGGAACATTCATTATATACTGTCAATGGGAATGTAAATTAGTGCAATCATTCTTGAATAGGGATGCAAATCATTGGAAACAAGCATGGAGACATCTTATAATACAGGAAGAAGCTTTCCATGTGATCCAGTGATCCCACTGCGGAGTATATATCCAAAAGATTTGAACACAATGAATCAAAAAGATACTTGCTCTATTACCGCATTTACAGCAGCACTACTCACAATAGCTAAAATTTGAAATCAACCAAGGTGCCAATCCTCACATGAATGGATAAAGAAAATGTTGTGTATACATGCATAATGGAATATTAGTCCATCATAAAATGAAATTCTACCATTTGTTGCAAAATGAATGCAGCCAGAGGACATTGTGTTGAGTGAAGTAAGCCTGGCCCAGAAAGATTGCATGTTCTTCTTTCTATGTGGGAACCACAATCTAACAGCAACAACAGCAACAACAACAACAACAACAACAAAAAAAAAAAAAAAGGAAAAAGATATGTCCGTGTGTGTCAGCATTGCTGCAAATATAGTTTTGTAAAACTTCGTTTTATATCTTTGCTGGATTTGACTAAGAATGTTTTATACTATTAATGATCTGTGGTTACTTTAAACTTTACTACATATTGGTGAAATGACTATTTTTTTGACCATAGCCATCGTCTACAGTTCCACTAAACCAGAGTCTTAGTAAAGTCAAAAGTATTTCTTTGTTAGCTTCTTATTCAGTGAAGTTTTGAGCCTTTTTACTGTATCATAAATTTAAAGTAGTTCTATCTCAATAGCTTAGAAAAAAGGCAAGAGGGACAAGGAAGAGGTGTGGGAGGGAGGGGATTTCACAATGTTCTTAGCATTGTATCTGAAATCATAATCTGTTAAAAATTAGATAGAAATCAAATCAATAAATCCAAGGAAATCTACCATCCGTAGCTTCTATTGCACTTAGAATTAAAGTTGAGCACCTCTGTGTGGCCAGCAAGCCAGCGCAGGAGCAACTCCTGTCCCTTGCACCTCAGGCCTGCATTCTCTTCTGCAGACCCTGTCAACCTCAGTTCTTCCTACTGTCGAATCTTGTGATTGCAGGCTGCAAACCCTTTCTCATTTCAGCATCTTTATAAAAGTCATTCTCTGACCTGGCACTCTATTCCCTCAAAATTCAGTTAACCCCATGCTTTAGGGCTTGGCTTAAAGACTATATCCTTCCTAAGGCCCTTTTAAAGAATGAATTCCTCTTTATTACTTAGAGAAATTGGTATCTATGCATATTCACAGCTGCAATTCCTGTATGATCTGATTCATTTTTTAGGACTGAACAAATTTGAAGAAAAGATACTTAATCTAAGGACTCACATGCTGGTCAGCAACAGTGCTAGTTTGGGATTTATATGTTAGTTGGCAATGAATTATCTTCACACTTCTTGCTTAGGAGTACACCATTCTAACATTAGAAACACAATTTTTAACACACAGAGGCTAGACTGATTACTAAAATGTTCTTCAATTGGTGCTTTTATTAAATCCTTGCAATGGTGATAAAAAGGTAACTATAGATATCATTTTCTGCCCAGCAATGAATTCTTCCAAAGCCATACACGGCTGATTCATGGAGGGGCTGTGCTCTGAAGCCAAGTCTGACAGTTTACTACAACCTAAACATGCAAGGCATTTTCTAATGAAAGAATACTTTACTTATTTATAGACCCCATTAAAATAACAAAATGCCTCTATTTATTTTTAAATTGTGAAATACTTAGTAGAGAAGAATAATCTGATACTCACATATCTTTCCCAATCAATTTCTGCATAGAATCCATTTGGTGCTCCATTGCTTTTCTTCTGTAATAAATTTGAAAATAATTTTAGATGGGAAATGCTTGGATTGAAAAAAAGAACAAACAAAAACAGTTGACTCTCATTTTTCTTTAGCAAGAGCTATCAAATTCCAGCAGGGAAGAACACATCGCTGTAACTGAGCCATAAGTTCAGCTGTCATGACACTGTAGGAATGAATTCATGGAGGACTACAGGACATCTGGGTGCAGGGATCTTGATAGTTAGCTACTCAAAAGTTATCCAGTTACTGAGGAGTTAGCAGCACCTACAATATAATTTAATTTTTCAGGGAATATAACCTTGTCTATTTAAAGCAGAAACATTTTGACTTCTGTGCTGCTCTTACATTGGATTATTTCCAACATACTCAAAAGGAATGATCCAAGTCATTAACTAATCTTTTACATTTCTGTCACTGATTCATTTGACCATCTCCTTGGTCAAATAAAAAGTCAGCTCCACACTGGTTAAATCAGCTTCTAACTATGAAGAAAAAGATGTTTCTTTTGACTCAAGTGGATTTTCTCATCAAATTATTAAAATAGAATTGGGGATTAATACTGGATTTCTGTCATCCATGTGTTCTATGCCTCCTACTACTGTAAGTGGATTATATGTCAGCATTGTACTGCCTCTGGATTATTTTAGAGTTCTATTTTGGTTCCTAGTATAACAATGACAAACAGTCACAAGTACTTGAGAGAGGATGTGGTATTATGAAATAAAAAATGCTATAATTCTCTACTTATGGTGAGCCAAGGACACAAATACACATCAGATTGGTAATAGAAGGTTCATCCAGTAACATCTCCGTGCTCAGTATGTAGAGTGATGGTAAGGCACAGAGCAATAGCAGATCTCAGCAATGCAAGTCTACTGGCAATGCACGAAGCTCAAGGACAAGACCTCCAACCACAATCACAAACGCAGACAACTTGAACCATGATGTGAGCACTTAACACCCAGTTAGACAATAGGCGGAGAGGTGAGCTTTTCATGTAAGCACACAGAGGATCACTAGACAACCCAGAGGAGCCACCTTGGTTGATCAACCCTTGCTGAATGTTGACAGGGCATTCAAAGGACCAACAGTGGCTTACAGTATGATTGTGTTAGGAATAGGTAGCTTGCTCATGTTCTTCCTCTGCTTATGCACCCAACACCGCAGTGGAATTTACAAATGTAAGAACGCTTTCACACCTCCATGGATAAGCACCCACCCACACAGTGCCTGTGCCCAACTCCTTCTGTGTCCTGCTCCGGACAAAGAATCTCTGTTTTCAGACTACAGTATTTTAATCTTCCCTAGACTTTGTTTCACTGCACTAGTTTTCACTGATAATCTTTTTATTTTGAACAAAGTTCTTTGAAAAAGCTTCCCATACCAACCTTGCATATACAAGCCTTCTGAAGCTACAATTGCCAACTTGGGCAACTAAATAATCTGCTACTTAATTTAAAAAAGTGTCCTCTGGGGATTGGCATGGGTTTGAATTGAATTTTTGTCAGGCTTATTTTTTCCAATTCTCATTTTATAAATCTTTTTTTATATAACTTTATATATATAAATTCCTCCTCAGAAAGCATAGATAGTAAATAGGCTCAATATAGAAGCTTAATTTGTAGTAATAGAAAATAAAAGACTAAGATGATTCCAGAAAAATAAACTCATAAGTTTTATGATCAACATATCATGATATCAATATATCCTAGTTTTTAAGCAGTTCCTTAATAGAAAATATTATTGTCTAAAAACCAGAGAGATTAGGTAAGTTACTGTGTTTGAAAATTTTGAAGCTTTCTAGTTTGTATCCATGGCAATTTAATTTCCATAACTAAAGCCCTTGAAAACTAAGATAGTTTATATGTTCAGCTGAACAAAATTATATACTTTTTTTTTCTGAACAACATATATCCAACACTGTGGATAAAGATGTTTCTGAATTTCTACATCTGAGCTGAATGAAGATTCTTGTTTCCATAGATATCAGTGGAAGATTGAAATGAGCAGAAAGCAGATCTACAAAAAGTAATTTTCTTTCAAAATAGGAACATATTTAAAATAAATACTAAACACAAACAACAAACCATAGCAATACATTTTTGACCAGCTATTCAATATATACACAGGCATACACACACACATATCTGGGTTTATTATAGAAACTGGTGATTTTGTCTCATGCTAATGGACTCTTAGAAATATTTTTGGTTTCACATGCGAAAATTATCAAATTTAAGTCAGTCTGGAGACTGGTTATAATTCTGCTGGCTAAATCCCAAGAAACAGTTCTCATTGTTTAGCCATTGAGTAAACACTACGATGCCACTCACAGTAGCAGTAATAGTGAGGCGATGATGCTATTACTTTTCAAATGGAAAATTCTGAAGAAGCAGCAATGGAGAAGGTAAGTTGGGGAAACATTGCTTGAAGACTAAGCTTGATAGTGAAAACAATATTAGCTATTTATCAAAATATAAGCAGTGGGTTTTCTCTTGGAACTGTAGTTATATATTCTTTCACTTCTTTCCTATATTTAAAAAAATAACATTTAGCATAAGCAACTTTCATAATTTCAATATATGTGTTTTATTTAAATATAATTGAGCCTCCCAGAGATAAGAATCATAAAAACAAGCATTTTGCTTTAATTGAGCTTACTGTACAGTATCAGGTCATTTGATAGACTAAACTGTTGCATAATATAACAATTGTGTTCAATTGTACATTGCTCACAGCTCTCAATTTCAGTTGTGAATGGCTCTATTTTCTGAGGCCAGCTCATGTCCACATAGCATCCTGGGGTGTGAAGTGTTAAAGATAAATGGCACACTGAATAGCATCCTTTCCCTAGCAAGGGCCCAACTCTCTTGGTATGTAATTCCGCAGTACAGTAGCCAGCAGAACTGTCTGTGAAGACAGATGTGTTCAGTGTGTGCACTGTCCACAAAGGTAGTCACTAGCCTAGTGGCTGCAGAGTATTTGATATGTGATAAGTGCAAGAAAAACACTGAATTTTAATTCTGTAGCCACAGGTGGCGATAATATTAAACACCACAGCAACAGTTACTGTACAGCAAGACTAAGATCAACAACCCGAACATAAAATTCACTGGCTCTCATAGGCCAAGGTCTTGCTAAGTTTCTAATATTATTTAAATAGTGCTTAGGCCAACAAGTGTTTGCTACTCAATCTGTATAATGTCAGTATTGAAATCCTGGTATTTTGTCTCAGACAGAAGAATCACACATCATTTATGCCTGATGACTCTTTAAGGGACTGCTTGGAAGTTAACTGGTAAAATCTGTGTAGTTGATTTAAAATTGATCTAACTTGATCAAAAGGGTTTTGGAAATACCCAAGAAAGAGTCTTCTTAAGTGAAGTAAGTAAAAGTTACTGTATTTTCCAAACTTTAAGTTGGAGTTTTACTCACTGTTGCTACAACCCCTTGGAAATTTTAAACTAAAATCTGGTTCCTTACCGAAACTTTTTTTCCTCCTTCACGCGCACACTCTGCTTTGTAATTGTAGGGTGGTTCATGTGGACTGGGCTGCTGGAATTGATTGTTTTCATGTAGAAAAAAGTTGTTAAAGGATCTGTTTGTTCTTCAAGACACATATAAAGAATCACATGGAATCAACAAACATACCATAGAAGAAACAATTTCTAGGCCAAATTGTCCAGCCTACCAAGTGTGGCAGGGACCTTACGCAAACAGTGGACTTTGGGGCCCATAATGAGGCTCTATTCAGCAGGCCAGCTTGGTTAGGTCAGGAGAAGAAGGGAGAAGGAAGATGAGTCCCACTCATTGGAGACTACGTGGAGGTAATCCTCGTTTGGCCAGCATTTTGTTTACGAGTAGAGAACAGACATAGGACACACAAGAAGAGACTGAAAAAGTACTGTTGTAGAATTTCTAATCAAGCTAGGAAAAGTTTATTATATTTTCTCCTGTATTAAAGTCTTTCTGAGAATCACCAATGCACACAGTACACATAACTACATCTGCACGCTTTCCTGCACACCTGTTCAGGAAGAACTCGTAACAAGAACTGTGACCCTGAGGTCCCAGTCCAGATGTGCAGGGAAATCGGAAAATGTTTAAATGTGTACCTTGTGCAAGCTATAGGTTGTTGCTGGGTAAGACTGCATTCTTACATGCAGCTGCCTGAAGTTTCAGACATGAAGACAGACAGTGTTGCCAATGATAGAACCTTCAGGTACTGGAGCAAGGCAGGCTGCGTCTGTACACTCAGTCTGGCCACGAACCTCTGTAGAGTAAAACTGAGAAGCCTTGTCACAAAATGGGCTTTGTTGGATTTTGAGAACTCAAATGGAAGCTTTCTTAAACCCCTGACTTTCCTAAGCAGTTTATAACCATTCCATGTATATCCCATCACATGCCATTTATAGAACCACATTAATGAAAACATAAATTTTAACTTCAGGAATTTAACAGTCAATAATTTGAAATATATGTTGGTGAAATAAAAGTAGATTTGGTCCCTGGAGATTTAGGGAAATCAGCCTGAATTTGAAAAATAATTAAGCTGGCACCTGCAAGTAGATACACAGGCCAGAAAGTATTGAGTTTCAAAATTTGGAGACCATGAGTGGAGAGAATTTGGGGAACATTGCCAAATGATCAGACCAGCAGTGGCTAAGAATTTCCAATCATTCATGAAGTTATACATCCTGTGTGTGAGAATATGTATTTACTTTGAACACAGAATAGGTATGCAAATGTTTCTTGAGAAATCAAAATTCAGTAATTCCCCATTCCTAATAATAATTATTAGGAAGAGTGGTATTAATTGCTATCCACCAAGTAATGAAGAGGACATAATACACAAATTTACTTGGATTGGAATGGTGGCAATAAAGGAGGGAGCAGGGAATGCGGGCCTGCGGCTGTGATGTTGGGCAGACATTGTTCAGGATGACTGCCGGGGCGAGGAATGCAGCATGCACTCAGAGTTGCTTGTTAAGACATCAGCTGCTGCATTAGGGTATGTGCTGCCTGTCCTGCCAGAGACTGAAACTGGTGTTCCCCAGAAGAACAGAGAACAATAAGATAACAATGGGGACTCCCAGACAATGAGTAGGGCATTTGGAGAAAGAAAAAGGACAAGACTGAGAAGTGGCAAGGGAGAGAAGGAAGAATTGGCAATCCAGTGGGAAGCAGCAGGGTAGGAAGCAGAACAGCTAACAGAGCCTTGCAAAGTTGGAAGGGGAGGGACAGGAGAATCGAGGGAGGGCGCCAAGCCAAAGAGAAGACATAGAAGCAGAGTACCTGAGACAGAGTTAAGGAGAGGGCTCTGAGCCAGAAGCAAGAGGTGAGGAGAAGCTGCGTCTTCTGGATCTTTTTTGTCCCCTGCTGAATAGAGCCTTGATTACAGTGTTACCCAATGTCCAACAAATTTCAGTTTATCTCTTCACATTTCATGGCTAGAACCACATGAATAAAAAAGGCACCCCCAGTCAAGTGTGGGAGAAAAACTCTTGCTAGAGCTGCAATGAGCACCCCACTTGGAGTTTAACAATGTTACAAAGGGTGATCTTTCAGAAAAAAACCATTTTTAACCACCAGCTTATGTTAGCTCCCACTGAAGCCCAATGAGCCTCATCTGAGTCTCCTTCCTCTGTTCTCAGGAGCAGCTGTTTCTTCGAACCTTCTGAATGGATGTCTAATTTAGATTTGAAGAAAGTTACTGTCTGAGTTGGTGAAGAATCCTAGAATCAACTCAGATAAATCTGAGCCCATGATTTCCTGACTTGTTTCAACAACCAGAAATTGGGTAGCCAGTAAGGAGGCAGAGCTGTTCTAAAACCTAAACCCAGGGGAAACATTTTGTTTCTTCAGGCTTAAATACAGGCATAAATGGTTTTAAGACCATTCCCTCCTTTTGAATTTAATATAGAAAATACAACTGCAGGGCAAGTATAAAAGTAGAAAGGCATCTTTTCATTTTATTGGTTCTCAGCTCCATCATGACATTGTGGCCTCTGTTGAAGAAAAATGTTCTCACACAATGAACTTCTCATTGTTAAATGAGGAATGAAAGAACAGTGGATGGTAGCAGCCTCTGCACACACTGCTTGGCTTTTGACCCACATATTGAGGGTTGCCTACTCTGGACCCAGGTTGCAGGTGAATGCAAAAAAATAGGCCTAACTTGACCAAGGCTTCATTTCTATTCCAAGCATTTATTACATTGAGTAGTTCGAAAACCCATTCAAATAATTTTTCCCTACAGGAAAGAAAATAAAAAAGAAAATAAGAAATGAAAAGAAGAATGGGGTTTCAGGAAATTTAAAGAGCCTATATGAACACATAAACCTTCTAAAAATGGTCATTTAAATACTTACAATTGCATCTCTATCTGGTGAACCTCTGTAACAAAAAGAAATTGGTAGCTATTATGAAGATGAATTATTTCTGCTATACAGACTGAAATATAACAGTAAGAATGATTAACTACTACCCTTGCCCTCCCCACATTCCCACCATAACAAACCCTGCTAATGAACATGAATTAAAATACAGTGGTTAGTTAATATTGGATCACTGGTTTTGTGTATGGAGGTATATTTGTCCCCAAAACTGAAGTCCAAGAGTACTGAACAATGGTGCAGGGGCTCAGTTTACTGTTGAAAGCAGAGTTCATTCAATCTTCTGGTCAGGCTAGCTGGCTCTATTTAAAACCACCACCAGGCCATGGAAATCAATTTGCTCTCTCTCTTCCCCTGTGAGTGGTCCTGAATTGCCTCCTAGAAGGCAATATTTCTGGGCCATTTTTGAAATGATTTTAGACACCTGTGCCTTCCTCCACTTCTTTCTATCCACATCTCCTCTGATTCCAGAACAGGAAATGGAGAGCATCATTGTGCTAACTAGTTCCCTGTAATGACTGCCAGGCAGTTGCTATTCTGTGGTAGCACTATGATGTGGTGGTTAGGGTCAAGGTCTTTGATGTATGATAAGTTTGGGTGTCCAGACTTTACTACCTCATGGTTCTGTGCCCTTGGATTTACCATTCTTTGTTCCAGTTTGAATAAAGATATTGTATGTGGCGAACTTAGAATAGTTCCTGACAAATGCTAAGTGTTCAAATGTAATAAACCGTAACTCTCTTTTCCATGATGTCTCCTCACTTGGATCACAAAACTGCTGGCTTGCAGCCACAGTGGAGCTTAGAACAAAGTGGAAGAGAAATTATTATTGATGCTTTGGGAAATGGAACTGGAGGAACAGAGAGGAAGGAAGCAAGAGGGTAGTCACCATTAGTTTATAACTGCTGAATTTTTTCCCACTTTGTAGGAGCTATCCTAGTTAAGCTATTTCAAAGCAGGCCAAAAGTGTGTATGCAGAGGAATATAATGTTTGCAAGAAAATGTCAAGTTTCTGAGGTGGACTGTGACACCTGGAGGACTTTGATAGGGTTGGAATAAAGAGAAGCCAGAATCAGGTAAGGAAATTCTTTTCTGCTCTCTAAGGTGGGGCCAAGAGAAGGGGGAGGAGGAGAAACAGAGACAGAGTCAGAACAGAGTTTAACACAGAGAAATTTAGAGTGTTGGTCAAACATTACCTGGCCTGTAAGAGGTAATTACCCTTCCCCACAAACACCCCTTCAAAATGAGCAGAATATTCTACTTTGATTACAAAACAATCTACCAACTGTTTAACTTTTGAATACATCAAGTTTGTGATGAAAGTATAAAAAGGCAATGCACAAGTTAGGGAAAGAAGGACTCCAATATTGACTCCCAAGGGCTGACTGAAATCTTGGGATCTTTGGGCAAGGGAATGAAATGAATTAAATAAATTTTAATTAAAATAGAAGGATAGGCAGAATCTTATCTGATAAAAATTACACAAAATTGAGGAAACATTATACATCTATAATGAGCTGGCCAGGCATAGGGGATAAAACTAAGAACACACATCATCATAGAAAGAATCAGACATGTGAATGTATTCAGTAATTATGGTCATAGTAAGCACAGGCTAATAGGGAAGCACAGAGGGCAATGACCAACCCCATCTTTTCAAAAGCAATGTTCCTTTTCTATCATTGTAACACATTATATGAGCATTTCTTGTTAGGACTTCAACCCCTCCTAAAGGATAAAGCAGGGAGGCAGTGGTATGTATCACTCTTGGGTGGCATATTCAAAGACACCAATACATGTTGGGTGCCTTTGGGAACAGCAAGGTGTATGCGTGAAGAAAAGTCTCTGGAAAGGGGTCCAACTGCGCAGTTGCCTCCTGTCAGTTCAGGAACAAGGCCGTATCCCTCGGGGATCTTAAGTGGGAGGCCACTTCATCTCATGTCAGTTGAAGGTCTCTGTCTTTTAAAATTTTCTGTTAGAAACACTGAAATTGTATCTAGTGATATTGGAATCCTATTGCCATCCTTTGTGTTATCTAGCAGTGGAAATGGAGTTGGTGTTTTCTTGTGAAGGGACAGTGGACATGGCAGCTAAGACAACTGTGCTTAGTGCTGGAATGCTTAGATTTAACTAATGAAGAGATATGGGCAAGTCAATTCACTCTTTTCTGTGTTCCAGTTCCTTCTTCTATAAAATAGCCATAATTGCATAAACCTCATGGGGCAGTTAGAAGATCCAATGAGTCAATTTAAGATCTGAAACAGTGCCTAGCCCTTAGTAAATATTCATTACCTGTTATCTAGAGTGACAGCTACTATGTAATCTTCCCTATAAAGGAAAGTATAGAGATTTTAGCAACTCAGACACCTGGGCAACTGTTCTAAATATTTACTCCAATACCCTCATAAGAAGCCTTATATTTTGTTAACGATTTTTTTTTATATATTTAACGGAAACTCCGTTTTATTTACTGATTTATGTTTAAAACTACTCATTCACCATGGGCCTTGTTCTTTTAAAAGTTTCAAAATCATCATCTAAATACTGCCTTTTCTGTTTTACTCTGTTTGGATTATGAGTTTACCTATTGATGTGTTTTGTTCTTGGTGATAAGAGCAAGCACTCAGTTCTGGACTGGCATCTTGTTTCTGGGTCCCATGCTCTGAGTGGCCTTCAGTAAGTTATTGAACTTATTTTGGCACTGATCCCTCATCTCTAAAATTCAGATATTACTTCTAACTTTATTGGATTACTGAGAGGATTAAAAAAGGGTAAAAGTGCAATGAAATATCCCATGCATGGCCTGTCACTTAGGTTATCTCTCTTCCTCTCCATTAGGCACTCCAATGATGATCAAATCAGGAAGTTCTGGTCCTAACCCCACCCTCTGCTTAAGGAGGTTCAATCAGCTGAAGTTGCTGCTGTCAGCTACCCTAACAGGTTGCTTAGCAACTCTGAGCTCAGTGCAACCACTCTGAAGCAGTTTACATCAACAAGGTTTCCATGATCTCAGATGAAATAAGCATTAAGCAAAGCCAGAGGGATAGAAAATTGTGAGGGAATTTGCCCAACTCCTTTGCATTTATAAATCTTTTTCTAAGAACAATATATGATCCAATTAGAGAGTTCATGAAAAACAAAGGCTTATATGCAACAGTTAATTCTTTGACCATTACTGATGGACTAGGTGAAAGCTAGGAACAACTTACTTTCGTAATTTTGGAAATGAAGAAGAGAGCAGTGTTTTGGCCACATGTCAGTTAGCTCAATTTGCCCCTTAGAAGTTGTTTAAACTCTTTCCTTTGTCAAAAAGCTGTGTTAAAAAAAGCTCACACACTGGAAATCTCTAGTACATTTCATTGCAGATACCATCTTTGTAGCAAGATAGACTTGGCTTCTGTTAATGATGCTTTCCTGAAAGGCAACAGCGTCCCACAAAACATGCGTGCTGAAGATGTCCACAGTTGTGGCTGACACACTGACTGAAACAGTGTCTGGGACCTTAGGAAAGCTGGATTCCATCTAATGCAATGTAAACTTGTATTTCTGCAGATGAGGAAACCGAGACCCAGCAAAGGAAAGTGTGACTTTCTAGCCCACAAGCTGCTGGAGTCCAGGTGGGTCAACCCTGATGAAGGGACCACCTTTATTCTGGGTAGTTAATGTTCAGAAAATGGCAACGTTTTTAAGAAACAAGGTAAACTGTATAACCCTTAGTAAAAGGTTTCTAACTCAGTGCTTTAGCAAATCTTCTGGCCCATAGTCAATGCAGTTCCCACAAAATAAATATACCCCCTACAGCTCCCGCATACACTTGTCCTTTGTATCTTGTCCATAGTGCCTTTGGCACTTTTCTACCCATCCCTTTTGCTTTTCATGTTCTCCTTCATGAAACATGTGTCCTCATCTTCTCAAAGGCCAAGCTCCTGCCTGGAGACATCACTGACCATCGGGATGATTGCTTTCTCACTCCCAAGTGCCCATGATCTGTCATTTAAGTTGCTTATAAAAATTTATTACATATTAATTTGTATTGACAATAGTAAGAGTAGTAGCATTTATTGTTCACTGGGAACTTAGTGAATACTAAGTATCATACTAGACATCTTGAATGCATTATCTGATTTATTAAAATACCTTTCAATGCAAGAGATTTTCATTGACATAGTAGATATTTTATTTCATTGATTATAAATTCTTGGAGCATAAAGACACAGTGAAATGCCTGACACTTGGAATGTTATGTTCCAAAAACATACACAGTGAACAGCTTAGAATAAATATGGCCTTCCTTGTGCTAACTTATGCCAAATCAACTATTAATTTTTTGTTACATCTTCTATTTGAAAGGTAGAGTTATAGAGAGTAGAGGTAGAAATAGAGAGATCTTCCATCTTCAGGTTCACTCCCCACATGGCCATGATGGCTGGAGCTGAGCTGATCAAAAGCCAGGAGACATGAGCCTCCTCAGGGTTTCCTACATAAGCACAGTTGCCCAAGGACATGAGCCATTCTCACTGGTTTCCCAAACAATAAGCAAGCAGCTGTTGGGAAGTGGAACAACTGGGACTAGAACCAGTGGCTATAACGAATGCTGGTACTAATGCTTAGCCTACCACACCATAGAATCATTTCATTGCAAAATTTTTTAAGATTCTAGTGAAAGGAGGGTTTTGATAGGCTATACTCTGATACATGAAGGGAGTCTAACAGGTGTGTGGAAAATGTATGTTATGGAAAAATTGCAAGTGGGCTTGTCTTGCACCAAAATAAACTTATCTGTTATTTTTTGCACAGATTTCTGAAGCACCCTTGCTCAACGAGTCACCCAGATTTTCGTTTCCACCTAGTCATATATGCAGCTGCAGCTGAGTAGTGATGCCCTTCTTATCCTGGTTAGAACCCCATGCTCCTGGTTGGAGGATTCACATATCTAAGTAACCTGATGGCTCAAAAAGGCATCTTTTTGTTAGTTTGTTTCTTTTTTTTTTTTTTGTCAGAACCAAGTACTTCTGAAAGAAAATTCAAGATAATCAAGTGGAGTGAAACTGTGAATGGTCTAATAATGTCCAAAAGCAAATAATTCTCTTGAGTACATCACTTAAACATGTAAACAATTAAAACCATCCCTACTACTGTTTCTTCATTGCTTTCTTCTTTACATCCAAATATCCATGTCATTCCTGTGAATGCTCTTGTTTTATTGACAATTCTGCTTCCCATCTCAAATAAGAGGTTTGGTATTATTACTCATGCCACATTTCAGTTTCTGGCTACGTGTTTTGTTGTCTAGGTGTCACCCAAATTCTTTTCACTTCCCACAATAGCATACCTTTGTTTTTGTTCCCCCACACTGCTGGGAAGTTTGCATATCAAAGGAAAAAGTGACACATGGTGAAATACTAGGCAAATGACTAAAACTCCACTTTTGTGTGCAATCTAAGAACTGTTTATGCTGAACATCCACAGTTTATCCAGAAGTGGGTAGCAGAAAAGTATATGATATTCAAGAAAACTCTGCAGCAATCTTTAAGTGATGATCACGACAGGTTATGTAAATAATTTGAGAAGACAAATTTTTAAAATACATACGTAGAATCAGTGTCCTTTTCTTTCTTCCGTATTCCAAAGGCCTTTCTTGTACGCTTTTTCAGTCCTGTGGGAAAACAGCAAAGGGAAAAAGAAACCTATGAGCAGCATTCAAGTGTACATATGTTACAAGTTGTAACGCAGTTGTTAAACCTGAATGTTCAAAAGTTTGTTTCATTGTGCAGCTATGTATGTGTGTACCCATGTGCACGATTCATCATTACACTTTTCCACTGATATTGATCAAGGACTTGGCACTGTGAGTTCTTAGCACTATAAACAGCATATGATGCATGAGTGTGGAGAAGATTGCAAGCTTTTCTTAGAGTACGGTAATTCATCATCCACATTGGGCCCCTGCCAAGAAGGCAAGTCACAGATTTACAGGAATAGCCATTTCCAGGTTGGACATATTCTTGAGATTGGGATAACACCAAGATGTTGATCATGTGACTTATCACCAAACAGCTGCACTGACCTGACACGCCTTTGTGTTCCATATCCCCACCTCACCTTTTTTCTATTTCTTCAGTTCTGTGGTTAGACTAGATGAATAACCAGTAAGTGAACATACCCAGACACTGATGTTTTAGAACTATTTCTTCTGTGCTTCTCACCTTTGATGGAAATACTTCTTTTATTCTGTCAGCACTTAGCATTTCAATTCAACCTTTAATGCCCAAACCAAATGCCACCTCCTTTGTGAAGGCGTCTCAGTTCTAGTGGTGTAAGACAGTGATTCCTTTGTGTATCCTCTAAACATTGTTCCCATATATACTATGAAATATCAACTGGTACCGCTTCCTAGTTCCTATCTCAGTTTCCCTGATAAGCTATGAGTCTCTAGGGAATAGGTGTTCCTTATTTATATGCTTAATACACTTGGTACAGATACCTGATAATAATTGTTGATTTAAAATGTCTTCCAGGAAGCAGTATTTGGGGTAAAAAGGCCTATTCTGGCAACATGATGGGCCACGCCCAGTCTTGATTCTCCTATTCTCCTGACAAGGTTCTGGACTTCCTATCTCCTATGCATCCCACAGTTATTTATGAACACTGCTTGTGAAACATCTATAAAGGAGCCTCATTGGCTATAGTAATATCCACGAATTCAAATGCTTAGGTCATTGCTAAAAGTGTGGAAAGTCTTCATGATAAGTGGGAGCTAAGAAACTCACTGATACATCTGGATTTGTTTGACATTACCACGTGGAACAACAGGGAAAACACTGATAGAATCCGTGATTTGATGACACCTTCTTCCAAAGCATGTGAGTCAGTCCAAACTGCTCACATTATCTGAGTCATTCATTATCTGCCACTTAGGAAGCCATACAAATATAATCTTCAAAATGTCTCTGTTCAATCTAATTTTGCATTGTAATAGTCATTCCATTTAAGCTGTTTAGCTCTTTAAAATGTCAGTGTTGTTTTAAAAGAAAAAAAAAACTATCTCCTACACAAAATTTTTCTCTGCAACCCTCCACAGGATGACTTTATAGGAAAATGTACTGACATTTAAAAGGTTCCACCCCTAATATTTAGAAGTACCTCTCTTTTATGTCTGTAATTTTGCTTGCTGAATGTTTTTTTTTTTTCATGTATGATTGCTTCATTCCCTTATTGGGACAAAATAGTTATATAATCATCATTTTCTTCCTAAAATTTTTCTTAGGTTTAAAGTTGCTTAACTGTTTTCTCTATGTTTCATTCATCTTTTAATTCACTAAGAATGCTAAATTCAACAACCCTTTCAGGTTTTTACAGGACTATAAAATCAACAGTCTTATTATCTTATGTTTCAGGTCTTTCCTTTCTGTAACTCAACCCATAAGGAAAAGATAGCATACCTTACCAATCAGATGCAAAAATTCACACAAATTCTACTAATTATTTTATTAAATTTGTAGCCAAAGAAGGAGAGTTTTTTTTTACAGACCTGGTCCTGGTTTTGATCATGAAATTTGGGTGATAAATGTGAACTAAGTCATTAAATGTTATGAGTTGTCTATTGTTTCATAAAGAGTACACTGAATCAGGAGACTGAGCATCTATCCACAGCATAATTTTGATTATACATTCCAATACAGGTTATATTCTCTTTGTGTTTCAATCTCAGTGTATAACAAACCAGCCCAATATAAAAAATGAGAGAATTTACACTCTCAAAAACTGATAAGCAAATCCACTGAAGGCCATGTTTCCAATACATGGATTAGACTTATATGGTATATAAATAGGAACACATCAAAGATGGCAACTTGAAGAGCAAATCAAATTCTTGAAAGGAAAAAACATTGAAAATGTCTTCTTTCATGAAAAGTGGAAATATCTGGGAAGTTTAGAAAAACATGAAAAAAATCTCTGAAATCAAACAAGTTATAAAATGCAAGTCACACATAGCTTAGAAGATCTTTGAGAAGATGAATGAAGAAATAATTAGACCAACTGTGTTAATAGGAATTGGATACCTGTAATCATTTCTTTTAGAGTTAGTAAAAAATATTCAAATAAACTCTTCAAGATAAAGAAATGAAGGCCAAGGCTCTTATTGGAACAATAAACTTAATATACTGTGTCCAATAATCTAATAAACATTAAAAACATTTATAGTGAGGAGGAGGCTTCCACTCAGGTATTCCAACCCTGGAGACTCCTGGATCCTCACCAAGGGTTATCAGTATGGGCACCAAGGACTACATCCCAACTGCCAGGAAGATCACAGGGAATTGGAGTGTCCTCATAGGCTGAGAAACCTGAGAATATTCATTCCCTACTTGATCTCCCACACCGGATGGAAGAATCCCAGAACCCTCCTCACAGGGTATAATGACATTGGAACAATAGCCAGGAGCCCCCAGGAATCTTCCATCTGCTAGTTTACTTCCTAATGCCTGCAACAACTTGGGCTAGGAAAGGCAGAAGCCAGGAGCCAGAAACTCCATCCAGGTCTTCCACAGGGATGGCAGGAACCCAAGTACCTTGGTGATCATGATCTCACACCCTGGGTGTGTTAGCAGGAAGCTGTATCGGAAGCAAAGATGGGAGTTGCTTCTAGACACTCCATTCTGAGAAGAAGGGTCTCTACATATAGTGATTTAATCCACTGTACCACAATGCCCACCCCCTTATTTAAACAACAACAACAACAATCACAGAACATGGATGCAAGATACTTTCAAACTTCCTGACTTTCAAGTATATAGTCTTAATAGGAAACACACAACAGGAAAAATTAACTGCTGTCCATTCTTTTGCCTGAATACAACTCTGCTATAAACATTTATTAAGTAACACTACATTCTGAGTTTGAACCACCTGTATAATCCTGATAGGATCATTTAGTGGGAACTTTCAAAACAAAGTTTTGGCTGTCTCCTACATATTAATTGTTGGCAAAATACCAAAAATCTGATGCTCAACAGGACCTACAGAGTTTTTGTTTTGTTGGTGTTATGTTTTTTTATTTTATTTTTTAATTACATCTGAATTGTTTATCTCCATGACCATGAAGACTGGATTCTGTAAATGAGTGGGTGAGATGGCACTCATGATATCTAGTCTCAAACGGGAAACACTCAAGTGTCAGCATCCCAGATGTAGGAGTGCAGCACCAGCCACCCACAGGACACTGCTTGCCTTAACCAGACATGCTATCCTGGCACCAAAAGTGCAAGAGGAGGCTCCTGCAGTATTACTTATCTCTCTTTTTTGATCGAGACTTCCACCATTCTGCTGCCAGTTGGTAAGACAAGGATGTGAGGCCAAATATTGAAGGGGCTCCTTCCTTTCAATCTCTTGGAACCAGTTGGTTTAACATCTGAATGCTCTCTTTCTCTGTTCTAAAGATTAATTTATTTGACAGTCATAGTAATGGAGGTAGGTACACACACACAGAGAAATCTTCCATGTTTTGGTTCATTCTGCACATGGCTGTAATAACCACAGCTTGTAGGTTTGAAGCCAAGAGCCAGGAGCTTCTTCCCATCTGCCACATGGGTTTGTGGCCCAAGCATTTAGGCAATCCTTCATTGCTTTCCCAGGCCACAAGCAGGCAGCTGGATTGGAAGTGGAGATACCACAACTAGAATCAATGCCCATATGGGATGCTGGTATGGCAGAAACAAGATTGGCAGTGATCCCTGAGATCTTGGTTTTTGAGTCTAGGTTGGCAAGAGATGCAGGGCAGGCACAACTGGAGAAAGAGCCAAAGAGTAAGCCAAGTTTTCATGCTTTCAGTCAGGGCTGAGACTGCTGAGAAGAGCCTTCTGTGTCCTTTACGGTTTGGGGAGAGAAACACTTGGAAGTCATAGTGTTCTGCCAACCTTCTTTATCTCACATGTGGTCTTCTCTGATGGCTTTTTGTTGGGACAATAAATCCCTCAGAGAAACCTACTGCCCTCATGAATTTTGAAAAGGCACCCCTCAGGGAGATTGTCTTTCTGGAGTACAGTTCTTCATCCTGCTTGCCACCCTTCCCCATGTTGTGTTTTTAAACAAGGCAAAAGACATATAAAAAAAGAAGGGGAGTGTTTGGAACCTGAAGCAGGGTTGGCAGTGACATTTGTTTTAGAGTCATAAAACACAGCTAATAGAAGAACACACTCCATCCTTCAGCCTCCTGTAAAGATCTACCCCAAAAACCAGGAGCAGGGAGAGAGGGTAGAAGGGAGCTGAATGCACAGCTTTGTTTGAAAACCAAGGACTTCATATTCCAGTTTGATTGCTGGTGGGATGCCATTTATAGCAACACTGATAGAGAACCTAAGAAACACCATGATACTTTTCAGAAGCAAGTCTTGTCCTCACAGGATATATGACTTAGAGGGACAAGAATAGCTTCTCTCTGTAAGGTAGCTTCTGTTTATTGAGTGCTTCATGTGCCTGACACTGTGCCAAGAGCTTTGTACAAACTACTTGTTTGAAGAGATGAAACTAACAAAAACAAAAGCATCAAAATCCATGAGATACAGTTTTCGCTGATTTTTGTTGGTGTAATGTGTCTCTTCTAGACAACAAATAGATGTTTTTTAAATCCAATCTACTAATACATGATGTTTGATTGAGCTTAAGCCATTTACATTCAGGAGGAATATGTATGGGTGGTAATTTGGTCCTGTCATTTTAGCAATGGGTTGTTCATTGATTTAGTCTTCTGTTGTCATTTTACTGGGATGTTCTTCACATTTGCCTTTGGTTTTGTTGGGTGCTATTCCTCTTCTCTGTCAAGAGAACATCTTTAAGTATCATTTGTAGGGTAGGTTTGGAACGGGCATATTCTTTTAACTTTTCTTTACTGTGGAAAAATTTTATTTTCAAAGACAAAAGAAAGCTTTGCTGGATATGTTATCCTGGATATAATATTTTGTTATCTCATGGACTTTGATGTTTTTGTTTTTGTTAGTGTCATCTCTTCAAAACAGTTTCTTCTGATTAAATTATTCAGTGACTCATAGATCATGCGGTAGCATCATTTTCTTCAAGAAGGTTCTTAATTCTCTTTTTCATTTCTTCAGCGACACATTAGTCATTCAGTAGCATGTTATTTAACTTCATGGCATTGTTAATTTCTTTTTTCTTCCTGCTGTTGATTTTGTTTTGTGGCTTTTCATTTAAGGGGATGTATAGCAGCAGTGTAATGGAGACTGTCATATCTAGTAACATGTTATTTAACTTTATGGCATTGTAAATCTCTATTTTTTTCCTGTTGTTGATTTTGTATCATGACTTTTCATTTGAGGGGATGTACAGTAACTGTGAAATGGAGACTAACATATCCAGATGTGAGGATACAATGTAGTATGCATCTCTACTTCCAGACAAAGATGGACTTATGATGAAATTGTTTACAATATCTTGACAATAGGACGCTGGACTCTCTGCTGTTGTCTGTGCCCGCAATGATGGATATATGACTGTGTCCATACTATACTTCAGTAATGTTATTGGGAAAGTTGGTGGGGTGGGGGAGTGGAATTAGGGAGGGGATAAGGGAAATTTCAGGAGCCTATGGAACTGTACCATAAAATGATGATAATAATAATAATAAATAAAATCTATAGACTTAAAAAATACTACTTATTTGACTCATGCTGAAAGGCTTTACCAATTTCCTACTTTATGGATTAACAGATTCAAAGTTAAGTTCCACTTACAAAATCACTAAACAAAAATATAAAAATAAGCCAATAAGCCTTTGAGTCAGGTCTGTGTGGCTCCAATATCAAATAACTTCTCACTGAGCAATTATGTTGATTATTGAAGAACCCAGAGTAGTTTCTGGAACATATGAACATATCCTGCATGTTTGGTTAACTATTTAAAATGTGTCATGATTATTTGTATACTAACTGTTAAAAAACCAACGATATTTCCTGAGGTGCAGTTTTGATTCTAACTAATGTGTATAGAAGGAACAAAGCGGGAAAAGGAGCATGAATGGCATGGATGGGCCAAGATGACTGCTCAGGCATGAGCCCAGGGAGCACAGACTCTGGGGAGGATGTGCTAGGAGCTCCTCACATTGATGGAGAATGTGTACAATGGTACAATCAAGACTCAGTTCAGTACAAAACATTTATCATAAATAGAAACAAACAGCTACAATCTATGAAGGACCTAGGATGTTCCAGAAAATTTGTAGGAATCTCTTTAGCCCAACTTGGCCTTAGAAAGTGACAGCCATTACTGAATTGATTCTTTAACAGGAGCACATGAGAAATAACTCGTGTCAGTCCCACAGGTAATAACTGGCAGGCCATAATTCAAAGTCCTCTCTGCTTTTTGGAACATCTCCCATTTGTCATTTATTAAAACAATACAGTGAAATGATTTTTAAGTGGAATGATGCTTCTAGACAAAGTATGTAGTACATGTTTAATACAAAGATTATATTTTGCAAGTTGACATCTGTGTATGATGTCCAGTAAATATAATGACTTCCAATAATGTTTGTTAAAAGGATTAGTTCTGTAACAAATGTAAAGTTTTGACCTGAATCTTCATTAGCTTGGAGGGTCATTCAAAGGTGAATCACATGTAATGGAATTACTTATTTTCTGCAGGAACTGAGGCCAAACATTTGGCCTCAGTAATAAAAACCAGACAAATTTAATAGCCCTGGGCATAATGCCGCATATTGACAGCAAGGCCATGCTGGTAAAATCTATTCATTATGATGGCTACTGCATTTCTGTCAGGAAAGATTGAGGGATTTCACTTATCAGCTTTTCCTCCAAATTTTAAATGTAGGCACCATTAACACAACTTATATTCTTTGTTACAAACAGGTTAATGCTACTGGCATGCGTTTTTAAAGGTATTTCTGATTTCCTCTGCCTACACTCCTGAGTAAGGATATATGTGATGCTTGACACAGGTAAATGCCAGGAAATGGGAAAAGGAAAATATTCAGTGTCTAACATGGCAGACACTCAATAAATGTTTATTAACTATAGTATGCATTTTTTTTATTTTAACTAAAATTAATAGTTGAGTGTTATGCATATGCCCTTTTGCCTGAATGTTTTGCTATAATTTTTAGGTGACTCAAGAAAGCCCAGGTGTATGTGCACTTCTTGCAAAACCTCCGTGGAAGGTGGTACACTATATTTCTCGACTGTGGTTGCTGGGGGAGATCTTAATGACACACTCAGTTAGTAGCACATTGTAAGAGTCTGATATGGATGGTATCTTGATCTGACATATGAAAATTCATGGTGGGACACTGAAAGGGAGATTTGTGAAAGCCAATAAAGCTCTCCTAAGAACAAAAAAAAATTAATACTCTCTAAAACAGAATAAATGTTTGACTTTTTTGGTGACATGGTAAAAAATGTCAAATATGAATAGCATGGAATAAGATTGCCACAAGACTTGGTCTTGTTTGCTGTACTGGTACTGCTATAACAATGAAGTTGAGTAAAATCAGAATTGTGAAACAGTCTGTATTAAGCAGTAAGTACATTAGCAAGACTCACAGGAAGCAGAGTTATAAAGAAAATGCAAGCCTTGAATCTTGGAAGGACTTGGGATCTGATCTCATCTTTGCTACTCCCTAAAATGAGTTGCTTACTTTCTCTGAGTATTAGCTTTCTCTGTTATTTATCATACAGGCTTTTGTATAGTTTGAAGAAGTATAGAAATTCTGTATAATACTAGAAATATATAAAAAATATAGATATAGAAATGTATCACTTTATGCAGATTCCTCCTACTTTTCTTCAGTTCTGATTTCTTTACAGGTGTTCATGAGGTCATATAGCAGGAAATCAGATATTTTCGCTCATTAGGTAGTGCAAATAAGTGCCTGATTACAGTTCTTAGACTCTTAATTATTTTCCTACAGGAACAAAAATGCAACATTCCAAGTTGAAAATAATTGGATTTAAAGTTTTTTAAGCTTGTCTTAGTTATAGCAAAGAAACAAGATAAAAGTTGGTTTTGAAATTGGCTAACATAGGTCGTAAAATTCAAGTGTGGACTGAATGACTCACAACTAAGTATACAGCTTTCTTATGCAGCAGGAAAATGGAGTCTTTTCTCTGTGTTAAATCCATTATTCACTTCTAATTATCCAGTTGATTATTTCACTGTAATCTGAAAGCCAGTGCTTCTTTTACCTGTGTTACAGGCATAGTATACAGAATTATAAGTTTTAATCTACTACGGAGACACACAGATACTGCTTGTGGAGTAGCACTTTATATCTTGATGAAGCTAATTGAATCTGACCCGTTAGAATTTTGATTTATAGAATGATTGGTCTCCCTGTCTCTGTCTCTGTCTCTCTGTCTCTCCCGCTTCCTCTTGCCTTCACTCCACATATGCATTCATTGAGTGTCTTCCTCTCTCCCGCCCCAATCTTCCTGCAGTCTACTACGTAGACAGCATTGGAGTTAGTGCTCAGATGGAATCTGATTTTTTAAATTGAACTGTAATTCACCAAATCTCATTTAAAAATCTATTTTTGGGCCCAACGCAATAGTCTAATGGCTAAATCCTCACCTTGTAACTGCTGGGATTTCATGTAGTCTCTGGTGTCCTGGTTGCTCCACTTCCCTTCCAGCTCTCACTCTGCGTGTGGCCTGGGAAAGCAGTCGAGGATGGCCCAAAGCTTTGGGAACCTGCACCCATTAGGAAATCTAGAAGAAGCTCCTGGCTCCTGGCTTTGATTTGGCTTAACTCTAGCCATTATGGCCACTTGGGGAGTGAACCAATGAATGGAAGGTCTTCTCTCTGTCTCTCCTTCTCTCTGTAAATATGTCTTTCCAAAAAAAAAAAATTGAAAAATCAATTTTCAACAGCAATAAATACACAAAGAAAAGCAAATAAAGCAAATCAGAAAATAGCAATTGGTTTTCATCCATCCTTGCATGTTTTATCTGGGGGAAAAACTAAGTTGTATATATAGATATATATAAATATATAAGTAAATATATATATGTATATATAAAATCTGTAAATTGTTGTTACAGGTACCATTCCATGCTTCAAAGGTCAGTTGAAGATGTTGTTGGAATAAACCTCCCCAGAATTTCTTTAGCTTAATTCTAAGCTACAACATGACCACAGTGCCAGACAGGGGAAAGAAGATTTACATGGCACTGGCTATTCAACATATCACTCACTTGCCACTGGATTTATATTTAGTGAGGATTCATGAAGAATGCTTCCAAAAAGATTGAAAGGTACTTAAAAAGTTTTTAAAAAGTATATACATCAAGTTAAATTTTAAGATGATTAGGTACCAATTAAACATAGAAATAAAAGTTTGGAAAAGATGCTGAATATGCAAGTTATCCAAGCTAGCTCTAGTTCTTTTGAGAGGTCCCTTAGGCATCTGGGATACATGTGCATTGGTTTTGTTTGCAACATTTATGATAATTATCATTCATGTACTTATTTATCTGCCCTCCATCTGTCCTTTGGCTGTACATGCCAACAGGCAACAAAGTCCACTGTCACGAACTTCTTCCTGGAATTGCAGAAATCCATCAAGCTGCAATGAATGCCTACTCTCCCTGAATCCTCTGTCAAGTCAATTCTTTAGGGAAATCAGTGCACAGTAAATTTATGGATGAAAAAAATGTACCCTCTTGGACCTGGCATGATAGCGTGGTCCTTGCCTTGATTGCACCTGGGATCCCATGTGGGCACCAATTCTGTTCCTGGCAGCCCTGCTTCCCATCCAGCTCCCTGTTTGTGGCCTGGGAAAGCAGCCAAGGACAGCCCAAAGCTTTGTGATCCTGTACCCGCATAGGTGACGCAGAAGAAATTCCTGACTCCTGGCTTCGGATTGGCTCAGCTCCAGCCATTGCGACTGCTTGGGGAGGGAACCATCAAACGGAAGATCTTGCTCTCTCTCTCCTCTCTGTATATCTGCCTTTGCAATAAAAATAAATCAATCTTTTTTTAAAATGTACTCTCCCAGCATCTTCTTACAGTGAAAAGCCCTATTGAACTCATCACCTTCCTCCCAAGGCAATTCCTTTGTTAAGATGTCTTCTGCAAGCTCTACAATGCCATTATCCCCCAAGATGATTCATCCAGAAGCCTAAGAGGGACCTCTGACTCCACCTCCCCTCAGGGAGGCCTGTCACCTCTCTTAATTACATTTAATCTGTTCACCGAGGCTCCTTTCCGCTCATGTACCTGTCATCTTCAAGTCCAACTCCACCTCTCCCCCATCTCGCTCATGCATTGCCATGGAAGCAGAAGACAACTTGAATTTACTTCTCTGGTGTTTCATGGTCTGTGGCAGAGTTCTGCATATGTACAATTCTGCAGAAGGAATTTGGCTAGGAGACACATGACCTCATTTAGATATTAGAGGGATAGTCCTGGCTATGAAATCATGCCCAGCAACAATTCTGCATTTTGGAAAGGGAGCTTAGTCCTCAGGAAGTCAAGTACCTTCTGGTCTCTGCAAAGACAAGCCCTAACCACCACTATTTCTTCCCTGTAGTCTTGAGCTTTACAGCCATATGGTTGGTAGCTCTGCTACTTGTGTCCCGGGAGTGTATTTATACTTCTTTCAGGCTCAGTATTTGTTTTCATAAAATGGATCTCAGCTCATCTTGGTCATGAAGAATAAATCAAGTATAAGATATAAAGTTTAGCAAATCAATAACTTACCAGAACCAACACTTTATTTTTAAAGAGATGTTTATTTGAAAGATGAAGTGACCAAGAAGAGAGAGGAAGAAAGGTTCATTCACCAAATGGCTGCAAGACCAGGGCTGGGGCAGGACAAAATCAGGCAGATCAAGTACCTGGACTATTATCTGGTACCTTCCCACCAAGTACTTGCAGGGCGCTGGACTGCAAGCCAAGCAGCTAGGACATGAACTGGTGCTCCAGCATGGGATGCTGGAATTGCAGATGGCAGTTTATTGCATCACACCACAACACTGGCTCCCACAATTAATATTTTCTGGATATGGAATATAAATATAAAAAATAACCCCCAGGGTATATCCTCAAAATTGTTAGAATTTTAAATAAGATTTATACTATAGTTTACTAAGCCAAATTATTTTTCTGGTACAGGTTATAATAAAAAAAAGTCTTTAGAAGTTTTTGTTTTCCCCCACTAAAATTGTAATCTGAATAAAAAGGTACTGTTCTTGGAGGAAGACTGTCAATTAACTTTCATTAAATGACTGGAAAAAGGAATATGACACAGCTGTCAGACAGTAAATCAAAGAACATCAGGTTAAAGATCAACATCCGGTTTCGTAACAGATGAGCCAAACTAGAGTCCTGGGAGATTAAGGCAACAGATTACAGAGGAGCTTGAAATTGAGCCTTCTTCCTTTTACATTAGTACACTTTACTGTGTTACTTCATTAAAACGGAGTGAGCATACTTATGTGATGAACAAATGTAAATATAAATATTTTTGAGACCAGACAGATTGTAAACTGACTTCTCCAGTACTCTAGCAGGTTAGTCAGTTTCAGCTTTTCTGGGTATAGTTTTTTTTCTAGTTTTGTGGTAAATATACATCATTACTTTATGAGTGCCTGGAATAGTCAGCGTGGAAATTCTGTTTAGCATCACCTCCAATAATCCTAACCATATATGCAGGATTACTGATACCTTTTGAGCTGAAATTTGGCTCAACGTTTTGATTACATTTTCTATTAATTCCTCTAAATGGACTTTTCATTTTATAATACCATGACCTTAAAGGCCAAAGGACAATAAAAAGTGACTTCTGTAACTGCAGCCCCACCAACAAAAATCAGAATAAAATGCCATTAAAAATAAGGTTTGTAGAAATGCCAAGATCCAATTGTGAAATCTGAATTAAGCTAATCACTTAGTATATATATGATGTTCTTCCTGGAACAGTCACATATACAAGAGCAGTTATGTACTTAAATCAATGGTTTGTTAGTGTCTTATTCAGGGTGACACAGATATTTTGAATGTCCTTTAAAATAGGAGGTTCGTACCAGTGCCTTCTTTTTTTTTTCAAATGGTTAACTGGCTAACTACATGCACCCCTGTTTTCTGGCTTAAGTAGAGTCCATCTCAATGATTTCAGTGATGTTAATCTCTGAGGTCACCAGAAAACAGAACCTCTTAATTGGTTTGGTTTTTGAGGACTTGATTTATCCTAGTCTCCCATTTTAACAGTCCCGTTGGCTCTTTAATTTTCTTATTATTTTATTTTAAACATAAAATTATCTTTTAATTTTACTTTTTTCTTATTATTTAATTTTAAACATAAAATTATCTTTTAATTTTACTTTTTCCTAAACTTAAAAATTCTACATAAACTTAAAAATTAGCTTATTTTCATTTACTTGAAAGGTAGAGAGAAATCTTGCATCCATAGGTTTACTACCCTAGAACCCACAACAGCTGACAACAGGACAGGCTGAAGCCGGGAGCCTAGAACTCGGGCTGGGTCTTGTGTGTGACAGCCAAGAATCCAAGCCCTGAACCATCACCGGCTGCCTCCTACGCTGTTTACTAGCAGCAAGTTGGAATTCTGACAGAACTAGGGCCCACACCTGATAGTCGGGGATGGTACGTGGACATCCCAGGTGGGATCTAACCCACTGGGCAGAGTGTCTTGTACTCTGACCAAATACAAATCCTCACATTTTGCCCTGATACACTTGCTTTTGTTTGGATGACTCTGTCTTTGGACAACTTTATTTTCAAACTGTGACCATGACAATCTGTGCATACTCAAACTGATTACGATACCGCACCACACCTCCTGGAAGTTGCCCTTCAGAACCTACTTTTCACCTTGGATTCTTCCAGACATTGGTTAAGACTTCCTTATTGAACGTGTGCACTATTGCCTCGTGTTACACTTCACAATGGTCTTTGTCCTTTTAGATGTTAAACTGCTGGGTTGCGCTGCTCATTCGTTCTGTGTTCCATTGACAAATGTATCCTACATACTGCAGGTTCAGCATTCACTGCCTTTAGAAGAAGGCTCCAAGGTAGCAAAGTCTCAGCTGCAATAACTGGCCTTCAGCCTCCTTGCAGGGTGCACATCAACAAACTGGGAGCTTTTAAAGTTAAGACTTTTTCTTTCACTGAGGAAAGAGGCTTCCCAAAACACTTACTTGCTAATCTCACTTATTGGATGAGGTTCCTGGCTCCCAACTTCCTCCTGGCCCAGCCCTGGTTCTTGAAGGCCTATCGGAAGTGAACCTAGCTCTGCTCTTACTCTTGAAGGCCTTTGGGGAGTGAACCATTTGATGTGAGATTCCTATCTGTCCATTTGTTCCTCACTCCCTCTCTCTCTTTCTGTTGAATAAAGTAAGAAAACCAAGATAATAAATAAAGTGAAAATCGCAAGAACACAGCAAGGTAAATAGGACAGCAGAAAGAAGAAGAAAGGGTGTGACAAATCCACAAACACCTGTGAATAGAAAAGTGGCCCTCAGACTGTGGCTCAGTGCCTACACCTTCTTGCATTAACAACAGGGATAATTGGCACTCACTGACTTCCCCTTCCAGAGCAGAGACACAGCAGGCAATTAGAACGTGAGGAAGTGGCAAAGCAAATCCTGGGCAGCAGTGGCAGCTGTGACGGGAAGGGACACCTCACAGACTTAACTCAGAATGTTCCCTTTTCTGCCACAAACCCAGCTCCTATCAGCATTGCTGAGGGCTCTCACAGTTGATGGCACAAGGCAGTCACTGATATTCTAATGGGCACAAACATAAAAAGCTCTTTTATACTTGTTTTAAATGGTTTTGGGGGTGCAACTTCTCATTACAAAATTTAATTGATGATCTTTGCCTAATAAATGTAAGAATATTCATAGGTGTGTGTATGTATATAGGTTACATGTATATACATGAATATATGTTTTCTCTTTGATGTAACTGGCACATTGGTTCTAGGGTTACTAGCAAATACCAAAATTCATGCATGCTCAAATTTCATATATCAAATGGCATAATATTTGCATATAAACTGTACATATTCTTTTATAGACTTTAAATCATCTTTAAATTACTAATAAAATTTTATGGAATACAAATGCTATATAAATAGCTGTTATGCTGTGTTTTAAAATTTACAGTATTTTATAGTCATCATCTTATTTTTTAAAAGATTTATTTTGTTTTACTTCACTTGAAGGAGTTACACAGGGAAAGGATGAGATAGAGATTTTCCATCTGCTAGTTCACTTCTCAAATGGTTGTAGTGGCAAGAGATGGGCTGGTCCAAAGCTGGGAGCCAGGAACTGCTTGCGGGTCTCCTATGTGGGTGCAGGGTCCCAAGGCTGTGGGCCATCCTCTGATGCTTTCCAGGCCACCAGCAGGAAGCTGAGTCAGAAATGGGGCGTCTGGGACTCAAAGAGTATGGATATAAGATGCCAGTGCTGCAGCTGGAAGATTAACCCGTTATACCACTGCACTGGTCCCCTTTGTCACCTTATTATTTTTTAAAATTATTTTCAATATGCAGTAGTTTTAATCCACAGATGAGGATTCAATGGCTTTTGAAGGCCAGTGTGTGTACTTTACACCTTAGAAATGCTGTTAAAGAGGATTTTAAGAGGATACATCTCAGTTTCTTGGAAAACTAAAATCTGTCGAATGAGAGCAAGTAGCTACACCTACTTTTCACACAGTGTCATGGTCAAATCCGCAGCACCACGATGTGAAGTGGGTATGATCACCTCCAATTTTCGGGGGTAAAGGGAGGAGTTTTCTCAAACTTGTCAACACAACACAGATAATAGATTATGAGGCGAGTGCTTCTAAGAACCCTAGGCTGTGACTAAGAGGAGCGCGTGTGGTGCACATGGAGTTACTGAACTTGCCCTTGAGTTCCCTGGTGAGCCCTTTCAGAGGGCCCTTTTCTTTTCTCCCAGCGGTCCCAGTGCTATCTGCCCTACCTAATCTATTCTCTCTGGTCTGCTCTGTTCTTCTGCTAGCATCATTAGAGAGAAATTTATATTAACAGAAAAACAAAGTCACAGTGAAAACTGTCAGAGTCTGTTGTGTGGAAATTAAATATTCGGTTTGTTACTAAAGGTTAATCTTTTAAGTAGCTTTCACCTCTTAAGGTGTCTTTGTGTCATCAGGTATACTCAGGTGTTATCATTTTGTGTCATCAGGTGTCATCGTATGTCTTCGTGGCAGAGTGACCTCTGGTGGTGATGAGGAAGGTCACCAAGTGAATAAAGTCAGTCACATAAGCAGACGACATATAGAAAAGAATGCACCATCTCTGTCTCTAATTAATTTTTATTTTAGTTAAACTCTGACACTAGCTTCTTTATTTCACTTAGGTCAAACATTTTCCAGCAAAAACGCATGTGGCACCAGGATGGCATATCTTGCCTTACCCAGGATGCTCCTAACAGTGGACCATGGCTGGCATGGTCAGCTTATTGTTTCAGGTTGGCTTTAGGGCACCAGGCATCATGTAGCAGGTTTTATTCATAAACAATGCCAATTGGATGATCTGAACACTGTGCCTATTCACAACAAGCTCTTCTTCCTCATCATCAAAGAACCTGTCACTGGAAATTAATAAACAGTATCTTAGTTTTTGAAACAAAGGGAAAGCTTATGATTAGAAGAATATTACAGACTCAAGGATACTTCATCAACAATTGAGAAGGTCACGGGGTGGGTATGGGGCACAATAGCCAAGGTGCTGCCTGGGGACTGTCACAAACGTTCCAGGCCCAAGTTTGAGTTTCAACTCTGCTTCTGATTTAAATCACCTGCTAATGCAGGTAACAGTGGCTCAGCTATTGGTCTCTGCCAACCATATGGAAAGGACAGAGTTCCAGGTTCCTGACTTCAGCTTGACCCACTCCTATCAATTGCTTGCATCTGGGCGAGGGAACTAGTTACACCAAAGATCTCTTTGTGTTCCTCTCTCTGTCTGAAATAAAAATAAAGAAAAAAATTTAAAAAGGATAAAATGATGGAATGCTTGTTCTGTAGCTCAAAACAAATAGCAAGAAACCTATTTCAAGATAATACACTGCACAGAAACAATGCATGGCTCCGATGGTGTTTCCTTTGGATTGTATGTTTTGAGATTCTAGGAAAAACGTAACTCATGAAATGGTCTCTTGCCGTAACAAATAAGATTTTTCACTCTGTAGCAAGGGTTCTTAATCTTTGTCAAAGACTCCACCAAGGATCTAATAAAAGGTGTGGATGTTCTCCTTATAACATATTGGCATGCACATTTATCAACCAACCTTTGTGTGTTATTTCTGGGAGTTTCCAGCCTGCCTAAATATCCATATACCTAAAGTTAAAACTCGTACAGCGTAGAAAAGCACCCTTTTTTGACATTAATGAGTAACAGCAGTATAGTACATAATAAATGATCTTAATGGAGACAGCCAGCTATGCTTAACATTGTGGTGAATCTCTGTCAGATATTAAATCAGTTACTTAACACGTCGGAAGGCATCAGCACTTGAGGCAGGCTTACAATTCATAGTATGTGCCTCTAGACTCAACGTGATAGATGTCCTGAATTACAGGCAAATCAACCAGGCCCTTCGTTCTGTCTCTCTTGTGGATCCTCCCTATTTTTCCTCCAGCTGGCTGAAATAGTCACCTGTCTCTATTATAAATAGTCAAGATGCTATGATGGACCTGCAGCTTTCAAATCTAAAACTGAACAAAAGGAGAGAGGAAAAAAAAAAACACAGCAAACCAAAAGCACAACTAAAGAGCTCCATCCTTAGCAGGGATGATGACGAGAGAAATAGCCTAAGCTACTGCTGCGTGCTAATTATAGTGCTAGATCCTCATATGTATGTCACAATAGCACTTAAATCAGTCCTGCTGGTTGGATAAAATTCAACAAAATGCTTTTGATGACACAATGCCATTTTTTAAATAAAATAGTATGATTCTTGTATCTAGAAATTACTTATAAGACAACCCAAAGCATTTCCAAATGAGAAGTTACCTAAAGGGAAAGGAAACATGACTTACGCTTTCTTGGATGCTCAGGTGGATGACAACACTGAAGCCATTTGAGCCTGGTTGGACTGCAAAGCAGCTGAAACCTTGCTTAGACGACTGGGCTTTCCTCCAGCATTTATACTTACACTACCCTTCCTGTGAAGACACAGCTAATGGTACCACAGACAAAGCTGGTTGTATTTGGTAAGATGATACTCTTTCTCACTCAACCTCAGGCAACAAATTAGCCTACATTTGTATTTCCCTCTGGATCAAAAATAAAAGTCTTTGTGAATTTTCCTGATAAAGAATATCAGCTTACTTGAGGATATAATGGGGTCAGGAGTCTTGGTCTGGGCAGTATTTGCTAAGAGCTCTGGAATGTAACAGGTTACAGCAGCTGTGACACCTGGACTGATTGCTATCTTTTTTTTTTACATTTATTTATTTTTAATGAAAAAGTGGATATACAGAGAGGAAGATCTTCCATCCAATGGTTTACTCCCCAAAGTGACCATTATGGCTGGATGCGGAGACAATTCAAAGCCAGGAGCCAGGAGCTCTTCCGGGTCTCCCACGTGGGTGCAGGGTCCCAAGGCTTTGGGCCATCCTCCATTGCTTTCCCAGGCCACAAGCAGGGAGCTGGATGGCAAGCAGGGCTGCCGGGATTACAACTGGCAACCATATGGGATCCGTGCAGGTGCAAGATGAGGACTTTAACCACTACACTATCGTGCTGGGCCCTAATTGCTATCTTTCTAAGAGGGAGTCTGTCGTAATTGTTACAGCAGGAATCTAGGTTGAAAGCAAATCCATGTTTCAATCCTTTAGGGAGATGCCTTGGAGGGGGTCACATCTTTTTGGCTTTGTTGGACAACTCCCTATTTCTAGACCTTTTGCTTCTCTGTCCCTTGGATGGTAATGACAACAAGGCAGGCAGTCTGGGGAGCTGTGTGTCTGAGGAACATTGCTCACAGGACTCTACATAGAGAACAGATACCTGGTCATGCAAACAAGTTTTTTGATATATATATCCGGACAATGTCCTCTGAACTCAAGCACAGAAGATAGATTGAATGATGTATTTGAGAATTGATAAAATTTTACTATTTGTTCCCAAACTTAAGTAAGAAAGTGAAAGTTACAGGAGATAGAACTGAAAAAGATTAGTAAAGATGAAGTCATAGCATTTCAAGGAAGTACATTGGACTTCATTCTGCTGATTATTGAGAAGCAAACATAGGCTTTTAGTGAACCACTTACAAGGTTTGATTATCATGTGTCAGAGAAGATGGACTGAAGTGCAAAAACCGTAAGTAAAAAGACCAGTTTAAAGACCATTGCAACATTCTGGTCAAGAGATTGTGGTGTAGCATGTTAAGGTGATGCTTGCAAAGCCACTGTCCAGAATCAGGGTGCTGTTTCTAGTCCTGGCTCCTGTGTTGCTGAGGCAGCTTCCTATTAATGTGCCTAGAAAAATAGTGGCAGGGACCCAGGCATTGTCCAATGCCACCGATGTGGAAGACCTGGATGAAGTTACAGTCTCTTGAATTCTATTGACCTATTCCTTGCTATTTATAGTCAGTTGGGGAGTGAATCAGTGAACATTACGTTAGAAAGGTGGCCCTTACAGAGAAAAGGATCATGCACTAATTTAGAAATGTCCTTTTATAAATTTATTATGTGGAAAAGCTTTCTGTGTTTTCCAGACTGCAGACAAGTAGTCAAGATTCAATTGGATTCTGACAAGTCTTAAAAAATGCGTAGCTTAGAGTGGCCGTCAGCACAATGTAGAAAGTTAAACATCATTTGCAACACAGGCATCCTATATCCTAGCACATTCAAATCTCTGTTTTGCTGTTCCCTCAATCCAATTCCCTGCTAATGTTCCTGAGTATTTGGTCCCTGGACACTCAAGTGTGCTACCCAGATGGAGTTCTTGGCTACTAGGATCATTTTAGCCCGTATTTGTCTGTTGCAGCCATCTGGGGAGTGAACCAGGGGATGGAAGGATTTTTTCTTTCTTTCCTGCTCTGTGGCTCTGCCTTTTAAAACAGCAAACAAATAAATCTTCAGAAATAATAAGTAGAATAGAATAGAAAATATATTGTCTGTCTCTTATATAAAAAATAATATGAGTTTTTTGGAGAATAGTTCACTTTTAATTTGTGTATAAATGCATCCCTGTATGGGTCCAAGGAGAGAAGGCAGAAATGCAATTATTGCCAGAGAGAAAGTTTTTTTTTAAAGATTTATTTGAGAGAGATTTCTTTTATCTGCTGGTTCACGCCCAGCAATGGCTCTATTTTTTGCCAGGCAAAGCCAGAAGTGAAAAACTTCATCCAGGTGTTCTACCTGGGTATAGGAGCTCAAACACTTGAGCCATCTTCTGCTGATAGTTCCAGGCCGTTATCAGGGACCTGGTTTGGAAGAGAAGCAGTGGAGACCCACAATCTGGTGCCCATATGTGATGCTGGAATATCCCTAAGCCACAACACGGTCCCCATGGTAATTTTAATTTTTTAACCTTGGACTAGATGATTCAGCTTCTTTTCAATGATCAATTTTAGAATTCTGTTGTACTCTCTCATACACATATACACAATCTGAAAGCAAACAAAAAGCCTTAAGACATTGTCAAAAATAATGGAAAATGAAAAAACTCCGTTTTCAAAAAGCCACGAAGGTTGCTTTCAGCAAAAATATTTTGCTTCTTTGGAGCATGATGAACAATACCATTCTAGAGTGTCAAGAATTTCTTTTGTGTTTGCATTGAACAATCTTCTGATACAGGAAAAGATTTGAGCACTCAATCATCATAAATTTTTTTATGATTTTGAATTGATATGATCTTGTCATGGAAATAGTGTTCGATTAGCAATGTCCTGGAGGACTAGATATGGCAGAAGAACTTTAGGAAGTTATTTACCACTCACACAATTCCTGCTTCAAAATCACTAAAAATACTGAGGAAGTGTCAATGCCCTCATCAAAACAGAAAGGCAGTTCAGGCCAGGAAGCAATTTAGTGATGGCCAGACCCTGTTTTCTGCATTCTGGAAAGTGCAGTATCACAGGTGTCCCTCCAGCACCTCTCCCAGCAACAAGTTTGGGTGATGTGTTTGTGGTTGTAGCCGTAGCAGGAAATTCAGTAGAAGTTAAGAAGAATTGGGAGGTGCCAAACCTGGCAGAGGCGGCAACATGAGCATAAGAAATGCCATGGCATGTTACGAGAAGCTAATAGCAACTCAGAACAACAGGAATATGAAGAAAAGCAGGGACTTAAGAGTGGAAGAAATGGCCAAACTCATGACAAATTTTGTGTTGTTTGTTAAACCTGTTAGATTTTGTCCTGGAAATTTACTGGGAGGTTTTAGGTAGGGACTATGTTATCAGGTATGTGGCTTGGTAGAAAACTCAAAACTGTGGGGGAAGGAAATGAGGCAAGCAAGACAAGAGAAGATCAAATGGAAAGGATTTTCTGATGATTCAGTAAATGATATTACCAGGGCAGTTGGGAGGGGATAAAATAAAAAGTGAACAAGTGAAATAAAAACAAGCAAGTGAAAATACACAGGACTCTAACATAACATGCATGCAGAGGATGCACAGTATGATTTCACTGCCAACAACTAGAATATTATTTGGTAAGTTAAATTATTTAACTTAATAATATATGAAATTGGATGAATTATTATTGATAGTTTATAATTTAGAAAATCAAAGGTTAGAGGAGCTAAAAAAGCTCACAGGAAAAAGATGGACAGCATTTGAGTTTGTGGCTGCAGTGAACAGCCACAAACAGCATTATAACATGGGTTGTAATGGTCATGTGTAGCATTGTCATAGAACTTCAGTGAAGGATGTGGCAACTAGTCATGTAAAAACAGAACGTGAACAAGTTCAAGTTCAAGGTTGATGGATCTAATGACCTTTAAATTATGATTAATGACATCCCAATTCTTCTCACATATTTACTCTAACATGTTATTTCCATTAAGGCCCTAGTATCAAACCAACTCAGTTACTCTTCTGTCCTATTCAGTCAGTGACTAGGACATTCATAGTTATCTGCTAAGAAAGAGCAAGATCCTGGAGTACTTCACTTTGTTTCTCATTTCTTTCCTGCTCCAAGCCATTCCCCATACTTTGGTAGGCTGTGCTTTCACATTTACAAATCTGATAATGTCATGCCCTTGGCTAAACTAGGACAGATCTTGTCCTCCTCAGCTCCATACTCAGCCTTACCTCTTGCTGCTTTCCCCTGGCACTGGCACTCTGTAACCTAGTAACACTCAACTGCCTGCATCCTCCCCAAGAAACGCCATTTCAGCTTCTGCTGGCTAGGCACATCTTTCCTCTGCTTTGAATTCCCTTTCTCAACAAGATCCCCTGACAAAACTCCTAATCCTGCCTCGGGATAAAATGGAATCATCACCTCCTGTATGAAAGTCACCTTGGAAGTATGCTCTAGGTGCAGCTGCTTTCTCTTTCCTGGCTGCAGTCATCAGATCCCATAAATGCCTTATTATTGCAATCATCACATGAGTGTAACTGTTCCTCCAAGGATTCATGATTACAGAAGGGGCCACTGTGTTTGTTTCCCTTTGAATATCTAGCTTCTAGCAGAATGACTAACAAACACATATTCAATAAATATTTGGGACAAATGAAAGCTATTCAGATCCAAGAACGACTCAGCCTTAGAGAGGTTTTTCTGCATGTGAGTCATAATAACACCACTTTGTAGTGAGCCTTTTCAAAAATTAGATTTCTATAAACTTGTTCAAATGAGTCCCAAAGCACAAGGAGTGACTGCCTAGCATGCTGTTCATAAGGCTGCATGGAAAATGTCACTGAAAAAAAGCAAAGCAAAAACGCATGGAAGTTCAGAAAGCTTTTAAAACATCCACCATATCTGAGGAAAATGCAGCAAACCTTACAGGTTCTGTCAGCATTCATTGGGTCTCAGGGCTTAAAACTGCCTGACTCTCTAGGTTGAAAAGTTGGTACCAAGGATGATATCCATGAAGGTTGAAGGGAAAACCCTGACTTTCTGCAATGTTAAATTGGAGTTCTCCAGGTTGAAAATAGATCCCAAGAATCCGATTCCCTGCAGGGCTGGATTGGCCATTTAACTAAAGGAAACCTGAGGAGAGGACAAGTTCTCTGTAGGATCTCATTGTCTCCTTGGTTACGGGAGCTGGAAGTTGTTTTGATATTATCTGAGGATTTATTCAGACTCAGTGCAAATCCTCATTTCATCATACCTTATGCAGTCTCTTTGCATGTTCAAAATCAGAGGAGCAGCAATTAAACCATATAAATAAATATCCCTAAAGTTAAGTACAGGTGCAGAATGGAGGCTGACCTGGTTGGAGTATAAATTCAGACTCAGAAGGACCAGGACAGAAGAGTACCTGAGAGGAAGTATGATCTTGTAAGAGGAGCTCTGGGAGGGAAAGCACACCCCAGGATTTGGTGTTTGTTCTCCCTCTGATTTGCTGTGAATTGTTAGCAAACCCTGCAACATCAGTCACTGGTGGTATAGACTTGGATAAGTCACTAAGAGTTGGCAAATCCCAACTGTTTGAGCGTAAAATTAGGCTGATCATTTCTACCCTGCGGAATTTTATGTGTAATAAAGAAGGTAACATGGATGAAGTATTTTCTCCAATGCTTAGGGCACAAGTTTCCAAATTTATTTTGTTTCTAAATAATATTTTCCCACAAAACAGAAATATCTAATGGCTCCATTCCCTAAGTAGATGGGTGTAAATAACTCTTCGAGTACTTATGTCTTAACAATTTAGCTTGAAAAGCAGACATGGATTGAAAGAGAAATAATGATATGTTTCAAGCCTATATGATGCCAATTATTGACAAATGGGACGTTTCTGTCACTTTGCCTTTTGCAGCACACTGCCCTTGTTCATTTTCTGTTCCACATTGTCAATCTATACTTCCCTCTTCTCATAATACAATTTTTAAACTCAGCTTGTCAAAAATGAAAAGCCATTTAAGGCAATTTGCTTGATCTCTTCTTCTCTCATAAACTCTTCCAGGGTATAACAGGTATGACCATGCTTCCTCCTCTAGGAATTTAAAATATCCAAAGGTAAAAAAGAATCTTGGCACACAATTGCACAGCTATGAGACTAGGACATAGCAGGTACTTGGGGCAGATATGAACCAGCGCATCCTCCTCCCGCAGCTAACCAGTCTATGACTTGTTAGTTTTTATTGCTTCCCTAATTCCAGACTGGGTAGAGTAACTATAAACACAACCAACTAAAATCACCTTTCCTTCTTTTTTTCTTCTGAGTTAAAAGTCACCAAGTTACTGGTGTTGGTGTCTAGATGCTGGTAATCTTTGATGTTCAAGGTTACCACTTTGTATTAGTTATAGAAAAAAAGGGAAAAGTACCTTTAAAGTACCTTTAAAAGTACCTATATATTTGCCTGAGAGAATGTACTTTCTACCATATTGTTAACTATAGAGGAATTTAAAATCTCTTCACAATTGACCAGTGCACATGGTGTAACTTTTCAAGAAATGTTATATTTAAAGGCAAAAGTACTCAAGTTGGGACATATTTATTTATTAAAGATAAAATAATTTCAACAGACATGTGAATTTTGCTTATATGAGGTAAAGCTGGGAGAGGAATCAAAATTATAATGCACAAAATCCTTTGTTTGGCACAGAAGGGGAAGAGAGTATGCTAGAAGAATCTTGTACTCTGAAAGGAGAATTAGCACAAATATGCTGACTTCAGGAGTTTCATCTTATGTCAGTGACAACCTACTGGTAAGACTGATTGTGAAGAAACACATAAGCTTTCAAAAAATGTATATGCCATGTTCAGCTGATGAGGTCTGTCATCATACACTGAGGGTGGGGACAGATCGGAAGAATATTTGCCAGATGTTTGCCATTTCTGGATGCTCAAGAGAGTATGGTAATCCAGAACACTCTCTCTCTCCTATTTTTTAAATGAACATTTTATTTATTTGAAAAAAAAAAAGAGCAATGGTGGGGGTAGTGGATGGAAAAGAAGATGGAGGGAGACAGGAAGAAAAGGAGGGTATGAGAATGTGAGGCAAATACAGATAGATTTGATCCTCTGGTTCATTCTCCAAATGTCTGAGGTCAAACCAAAGAAAGGAGCCACGAATTTATACTGGTCTCCTTTGTTGTTGGTAGGGGCCTAGTATTTAGACAGTGTTCCAAGGCATGCTCCCAGGAAACTGGATTAGAAGCAGAGTTGTTGGGACTCAACTGCCACTCTGTTATGAAATGGGGCCATCTCAAGTGGTCACGTAATTGTGATGCTCACCCATTTCAGTATTTTAAATAAAGTCTAGAACATGCCTGGATTCTTTGACAATGATTGTAGTCAAGCTGAGAAGCAGCTGTATTGGGAGGGTCCCTCGAGCTACCCTATACTAGTCACGGCTACCTTGCTTCTTCCCCTGTGTATAATCTTTTGGCAAGCATCAAACTGTTTTATCTCTATAATTCTATCATTTCAAGAGTATTATCTCACATCATCACACAGTATGTAACCTTCAACAATCTAGCTTTGAAACACAACAAATTCCTTTGTGATTCTTCTATTCTGTTACATATATCAGTATTTCATCAGTTTTACTCTTGAATGTAGAATTTCAGTACACAGGTTTCACAGAGTGGTTTCATTAGGCAATCTCCCTTACTGCAAAACTCGTGAGAATGTCAGGAGGGCCGTAAATTAAAACACTAAAAGTGCAAATGCCTTTACAGATGTAAAATCTGATGGAAGAATTCAGTAGCTGACCAATGTTCTTTCATATTGTGTGAGATTGTGGAGACTTTGGTAGTTATCCTACAATCCTTGGCATGGTGAAAATTTTGATTAACGGGAACAGCAGAAAGTGAGAAAAAATAATTAAGGCCAAAGACAGACTAGTGACCAATATAATCTGGTCCCAGGATAGCAAGTCAATTTTTCTTCCAAGTAAAAATTATGAATAAATGGCTGCATTGAGGGCAGTGGTGGGAAGAATGCAGAGGCCAAGTGGAGTTCAAGCTCTGCAGCAAAAGAATTTAGTTGATTCTTCATGTTTGTCACAGTCACCAGCAAAGACCCTAATACATCTATACTAGGTGCTGTCATCAGGGTGTTTCCAGAGTTAGAGAAAGACCACATCATATGGAACGTCAATGGGTAGCGTGAAGCATCTAAAATCAGTGTTTGAGAAACAAACACTAGAAGAACGCTAAAAGAGTATCTTTAGAATTGTTCAGAAAAAGAATGCCCAGTCAACAAAGTAGTGAACATTCTCCTTGTTGGTTAAAGATGACAATCTTCTGGCTCGTTTTCATTCTGACTACATAAATCAATGAATTATCTCAGAGACAGAGAGAGAGAAAGAGACTAACCAAAGCAACTAAAAGCCTTTCTTCCTTCTAATAGCTGAGTGTTAATAAGTGATAAGCAGGTGACAACGCATTTTGTATGTACCATGTTTTTCACTTTCATACAAACCTGTAACATTGGTTCATCATCTAAGAAAAAGAGAAGCCTTTCATGCTAGACTCCACTGTGTTTCTCATTGACCTCTTCTTTCTTAATGTAAGTGCATAAACTGGACCTATGCTTAAATGTGAATCTCTGGTGAGAGCAGACTACATGATAAATCCCATATTTCTCTTGGCCCATTGCTTGGACACTGGCAACACTGCATACCTAGGTGTTCAGATTCAGCATGGGATAGCCGGGAATAGCAAATGGCTGTGGTGTGTTTTGTTGAGTTATGGTTCCTGTGAATCCAAATGAATCGGTATTTTAATTATAATTGATAGGACTATGCTTGAACAGTGCTAATTTCATTTTGCACTTCTTTCTGTAACGTAAGCTGTGACTTATCCAAAGGCTGACTGATAGCAAAGAAGTCTGTTATCTCACACTGGCAGACAGATAGCCATTTTGACAACAGCTGGTTGATAACAAGGAGACCTGCTATCTGTCTGTCTGTCTGACAGTCACACTGAAATTGTGCACCCATATGCAAATGACATAGTGTGAGTCCAAGACTTTCACTTCCAAGGTTGACATCTGGAAACTGAGATAAGGTACTGTCGCAATGAATACTCGTGCCTTGTACTGCCATTTGAAACTCATCTCACTGTGACTTCACTACGTGGAAGAATTAACTCTGAAAAGTTATAGGTTGCAACTGAGAGAAAATTCCTTCACTTCATTGCTGGTGGCCTGATAACATCTAAAGTCTTTGCACATCACCTGGAAAGACAGTGTTTTCTTGGACTATTTGGGAAATGTCTTTCATGGACACATGGTATTTGGTTATTATCAGCACTCTGTGCTGAGTGATTTCTTTTATTTGCTTTTTCTGTACTTGTGTTTATTACTTTTGTTTATTTTTTGCTTTTTTGAGAATTGCATATATCACTTAATTTTGGGACTATCTGGGTTTCAATTGACTTGCCATTTGATTAAAGGGTAAACAGGCATGCTTGAGGTTGAAGTTACCACTAAGAATTGGAGAAACTGGGCCACTCTACTTGGCCTTGTATAATAGCAGACATCCAAATGAATTTTCTGAAGGCACTTTGCTTAGTTTGCAAAGCCTGCCTTTGTAATCCACGCTTCTTTTTATCACACAAACCATGACATAGGCCCAAGCACAAATAAGGCTACTACAAAAATTGATGTTTTTGATTCATCTACAGGATGAGATACTATGTTCATGTTAATAATACGTCTAATAAATTAGAACACCTTTCCTAAACAGATGTACAATGAAGTAGAAATAAATAATTCTGAGGACTAACTAAGCATTAGGAGTTAGGTATAGAATTTCACACGTAAGGTATAGAATTTCATACTTAAGCAAAATGTTTTTACTTTCCTTTTGCACAGTTACTTCTTCCCACTAGCTCAATGCATCAATATTTTTTGTATTGCTTCTAGATCTGATAGCTGTGAAATAATTTTTAAATTTATACTCATATTGCAATGTATAACTTTTAGGTGTGAAGAAAGAAAAACACTTGTAATTAGCATGATTATTTGCAAAAAACATGTATCTTCATTTTATTTTAAAAGTGGGGAGAGGAGATGTTGAAAGAGAAGGAAAGAGAGATAGAGAGGGACAAGACAGAAGAAACAGATGAGGAGAGAGAGAAAGTTCTCTCATGTGCTGGTTCACTCCCAAAATGCATGTCGTGAGCTTGGATAGGACCAAGCTGAAACCTGGAAGTCAGAACTCAGTTTGGATCCCCTACATGAGTATCAAGGCCTCAAATACTCGGATCATCACTTGCCGCCTCCGAGGGTCTGCCATAGTGGGAAGCTGAAATAAGGAGAGCCAAGACTGAAAGCCAGGCACTCTGAGATGGCATGCAGTTGTACCAAGCAGCAGCTAAATTGCTGTGCTAAATGGCCATCCCGTGAACAAGACTTTTAATGTCATCCTTTATATTATTCATTAACAAAATTGCAGCGTTTATCAGACGTTTTTAGACAAAAACTAGTAGATAAGTGTTTTTTTTACAACATGTTGTCTCTTAGTTTTATTTAGGAAAAAGAAGCTACCAAAACATTAAAAAAAAAAAGACTTTTTAAAAAACTTAGCAAGTTTTATACCAATTAGAAAAAGAATTGGGTCTCAGTTTAGTGTGCTTTCGACCTAAGAAGTTCAGCTTTTTGTTTCATATAGCTCATCTAGTATTCAATTTTCCTAAATTACTAGAAGAGACTGTTCCCAGGGAGCCATGTGCTGAATCTGCTATATTTTATAGTAAGTGCCAGTTGACTTTACCTACGCATGTAAAAAGTGAACAGAACTGGGAAGCAGACAGGAACTCTGATTTGTTGCTTGTGAAAATGCGTAATGGCATAGCTACTTTGGAAGACATTCAACAGTTTTTTTACCAGCCTACACATACTATTTAGCATAGGATTCAGTAATTATGTTCCTTAGTGTTCACCCAAATCAGTTGAAAGTTACGTTCATACAAAACCTATAGTTTTATTCACAATTACCCAAATCTAGGAGCAGCCATGGCATTTCTTTAGTAGGTGGATGCATAACCTGTGCAACATTCAAGCAATGGGATATGACTTAGTGTTAACAATGAAATTATCTATCAATCCATGAGAAAACATGGTGGAAACATTAGTGCATACAACTGAACAAAAAGAGGACAATATGAACAGCCTACATACTGTATGGTTCCAATTAAATGGCATTTTAGACAAGGCACAACTAAGGAAAAAGTAAAAAGATCATTTTTTTTGAATGTGAGGGACTGGAAGTCTTGAAGAGCATAAGCACAGATATTTAGGGTGAGTAATCTAATCTGTATAATTCTTTCATGGTAGATGCCTGTCAAATTATATATTTGTCAGGATCTGGAAAATGTACAGCACCCAGAATGTAACCTAATGGAAACTACACACCCTGGGAGATAATGAATTATCAATGGATGTGGATTTGCCTGTTGTATCAAATTTACCATTCTAGTATAGGAATGTGATAATGGGGAAGTGTGTATGTTCGTGCACTGGGGGGTGGCAATAGAGGTATATGGAAAATTTTCATGATTTCTCCTCAATTTTGCTGTGTACTTAAATAACATAATCTATTAAAAGTTAATAAAAAAGAAGGAAAAAATAAATGGAAGTAGCAAAAGAAGGCATTTTATAGAAATTGAAACCAAAAGGGTTCTGCATCCATCATCTAGATATAATCATTCTAGTAGGTGTATTTGGGCCAAAGAATCACTCTCCCAGCCTAAGGAACACAGCATTGCCTGAGATTTTACTGTGAATAATTTGATGAAGATTCCTTACAAGGAGGAATCTGGCATTCCTGTGAAAATGGCTCTGTGAGACACTTCGGAACATTGAGAAAAGGTGTGGAGTGGAGCAAAAGCTCCCTGCTTCATTGCCCAGCTCTACAGAAAAATGAATCCCTACAAGTGTAAAAATGACATATTTCCATGATCTTTAAATACATGTAGCAAATTCTGTGTCAGTCACTTATATAGAAGCATTTGTGGAAGCAGATTATTTGTTGGGGGCAGACTGTCCCCTGGGCTGCAGAAGTAGAGTGCATTCCTCATCTTAAAGTTTTGGGTATGTAGATCCAACACTATTCTAATCCCAAACTCTGATGAAACTGTTTTCCAGTGTGTCCTCTTACTTTATCAGGGGTGCTTCCTAAGCCATCTTTGAATGCAATAGAGTTACCAAAACAGGGAAACATTTTGAAGAAGGATATTTTTCCATAGCCAATGTGGAAAACTAACATTTGAAAGACTGTCTTATCCTCATTTGACTGAGTAAAATTATTTTTATTTTGAATTACAAATAATGGTGTTAAGCTATACCAAAATTCTTTCAATGCTTTTGATCTTGCAAGTTCACAATCTAACCCTGACTACAAGAATTTAAACTCTGAAGAGGAAGGCAACATAGACATACAGGAAACAGAAAGAACACACAGTGCTTATCACCTTGCGAACTGCATGCCACTGTGTACAAATGCAATCAATATTAAAATATAGGGAATAATTTTATAGAAAAGATGAGACTTAAGCCTGATCAAATTTATTGAATAACATCTAGATATTCTGAAGTATTGGTGTTTTTATTAAATGTACTTATGGAGGATTTTAACATTTCCATAACATCTGAAAATAATCCACTTAAAAAGCCGTTATTTACAGATAATGCTTTAGGAAAGCTTTGTCACACACCCTCATTTGTTGAGCCTACAGGGATTGGAGGCCATTAGACAAAAAATGCATGTCGCATCTGCAAAATGTTTCTCATGAAATTTGGGTTCTCACCACAGGCATCCTTTGAAAGCAAAATGTCGGGGAAGGATGACTCCCTTGACAAGCTCAAGATCCCCTGGGAAAACCCATGTTTGTAGAATTTATGGCTTGAACACACCAACAGTTTGAGTTTGCTTTAGGTTCTCACCTTACTAATCTACTGTTTAGGGAACTTAATTTTATTTGTCATTAAGAAAATAAATGAAATTGAGGTTAAGGACAGAGCCCAAAAGATTTAAAAGCCTGAAATAGGCAATTCTTAGACTTTTCAACAAACATTGCATTAATGCATTCTAGTTCCTTCCAGTCATGAGAAATCCTGAACCCTTCACCCTCTCTTTACTTCCAACCCTCTTACTTAAAAAATCTTGCCATACAGGTATTAGACAGGTAAGTGAAAAAAAGCAACAACAACATAGTCAGAAACTTAAGCATTTAAGAACAAAATCACTTGATATTTTACAGCCAGAGAAAAACTTAAGAAAAAAAAGAAGGGAAAAATTCTTTTTATCATGTCAGGTTTTTTGTTTCTTATCACAATCCACTGAATTTTATTCTTAAAGTTGTATAACCAAAAAAAGGTAGTATGCCCTCCTTGCCTAAAAATTGAAAGTGTTTATAATAATAGTAGAGTTTTGATTCCTTCTAATAAATAATTAAATGAAGAGTTCTGCTACTGATCTGCAAAGATTCACTCCAACAATGTGAATTCAATAAAAAATGTATGGGCCCGGCGCGGTGGGGCAGTGGTTAAGGTCCTCGCCTTGCACCCCGGGGATCCCATATGGTTGCCGGTTCTAATCCCAGCAGCCCTGCTTCCCATCCAGCTCGCAGCTTGTGGCCCAGGAAAGCAGTCGAGGACAGCCCAAAGCTTTGGGACCCTGCACCCGCGTGGGAGACCCGGAAGAGGCTCCTGGCTTCGGACCGGCATAGCATCGACAGTTGCACTCACTTGGGGAGTGAATCATCTGACGGAAGATCTTCCTCTCTGTCTCTCCTCTCTGTATATCTGCCTTTCCAATAAAAATAAAATAAATCTTAAAAAAAAAGAATAAAAAATGTAGATGGGGAATTCTGAAGGCCAACTGTACTGTCACCTGCACTAAAAGTTTTCTAAATCACGTATTTACAATGAAATGTAGATACAAGAAGAAAACTAGAGAAGGTGAAAAATATCTTTCAAAGTAATTGTTGTTTTGTTATAAAACTAAACATATTATATTAGATTGACTCATTGTTATCTTTGAATATGTGAACTTGAACACTGAAAACCTTAGCATACACATCTGTTTTTCATAAAGCATTGGAATTTCATTGCTACACTATTTTTCAGTAAAGAGGAGGAAATTTTAATATTTTCGAATGCTTCAGGTGGAAACGTAATTATTTCAGGATTTTTTGTAGCAATAAGCCCAATTTCTTCCTTTCTTCCATTTCTTTTCTCTCCCTCCCTCGCTCCCTATTTATTTATTTAAGATTTTTTTGACAGGCAGAGTTATAGCAAGAGCAAGAGAGAGAAAGAGAGGGATAGAGACTCAGAGAAAAGAGTTACATATAGAAGCAGAAAGTGGTCTTCCATCTTTGGTTCACTCCTCAAACAGCTGCAGCAGCCAGACCTGGGCTGGACTGAATGCAGGAGCTAGGAGCTTCTTTGGGATCTCTCACATGACTCAAGGGTAAAATCACTTGGACCACTCTACACTGCGTTCTCACACACATTAGTAGGGAGTTGCATCAGAAGTAGAGCAACCAGGACTTGAACTTGTGCTCATATGGGGTGTTGGCACTAGGTAGCTTAACTCGTTATGTCACAGAATAGTCTCTGCAATGAGCCTAATTGCATGTGTTATGGATAGAGGTTTCCAACATACTAAAAGACCCAGTGGAAATGTTATCAAAAGGGGGCAGATTTGGATTAGAATGTTCTTATATCCCAGGTGAAAAATATAGTAAATGAAACAAAAAGTCTCAGTGTGTGGATTCAGTATCAGGAAAGAAACAACGAACTGGCAGCTGAATCAGTAGAAACTAGTAAGCAGAGAAAACAGACTGAAAAAAAATATGAACACAACTTTAAAGTCATTTGTGACTTATGAAATTATTACTATAAAATTATATCATTGGAATGTCAAAAGAAAAAGAGGAAGAGGAAATTTTTCTTGTAGAAACAGGGCTTTGAATTTTCCAAATTTGACAAGAAATATAAACCTATAGATTCAAGAGCTGAGTAAAACTCTAAATAGGATGAATCTGAGAAAATTCACAATGATAAACGACCACAAGGAAAGATAATTCTAATGACAATGAATTTTTTATCAAACATCATGGATCCTAGAAGTGCAGACTATCAAACAAAAATACTACATCTCTATCAACAAGGAATCCAACATGTGGTAAGAATATCCTTTCATAATAATAATAATCAAAACTTTTACAGTGAAGAAAAACAGAATTTATTATTAGCAGGCTTACTCTAAAAGGTGATTCTCTAAGTAGAAGTGAATGATGAAAGAAGAAAACTTGGAGGATAAAAAAGCAAGAAAAAAAACACAATAAGGAAATATATGAGTAAATATAATAGGGTTCCCACATTTTCTTAAATTTTACAATTGTTTTACGGATAAAGAAAATAACAATATTGTATTTACTGATTTTAAAAGCTTGTAGAAGAAATATTTATATAATTGTACATTAAATTGAGCAGGGTTAGAGGGTGTAAAGTGAATTGAACTTTCCATACTTAAATTGGTAGAATAATATGACACTCAGAAAAATCATTAGGAAAGTTGTGCAAAGAAATACACTTAAAAATTAGAGAATCTGAAATAATGTTTAAGTAATCTTCAAGAAAGCAACTGGAAGAATGCAGAAGTGAAATTAGGGAAGATTAAAGGAACCAAAATAATCCCCAGTTGAAGCCTAACACATACATGATTTCATTAAATATAAATATCTACATATGCAAACAAAAAGAGATTAACCAAGTCTCCATAAAAACATTTCAATTATGAATAACATGAAATAATTTAAAGGTAGGAAGAAAGAAAAAGTACATCATCAACATTAAGGAAAGTGAGGTTGAATATATTAGTGTCATGCGGAATAGATATCAGAACAAGAAAAACTACTGGAGGCGGAGAATAAAACTACATAGTGACAAAAGGAACATAAGCAACTCTAAATATATGTGTGACAGACAACAGAGAGGCAAGATATGTAAAGCAAAAACTTTTCGAATTGAAAGAAGAAAAAAAACTCAGCTATAGTTGGATGTCTTAATGTTTATCTCTCAGCTATTGCTAGAACAAGTACAGCAATTGATAGAAGAGCAGCAAGATTTTTTTAGCATGGTTCTTGGAAACATTATCAAACTTGAAATATCCCTAATGCATATTCTTTGATAGGCATGGGAGTTAGTATTCACTGAATACCAATAGAAATCTCCAAATCAATTAATGTTTTTTATGGAAATAGCCCGCAGGTGAGGGGATTTAAGATTCAGCTCGTTTTCTCAATGACTTTTTAACACAGCAGTTTCAGGTAACATAACCTGATATCATAGATCCATTTCAGGAAGAAGCATTCTGACGCATCGTTTCACAGAAACAGGCTCTCTGACTTTGTGAGGAAAGTCTAAAAGATTACATTGAAGGTAAATATGAAGACAGTGTATCAAAGTCTCAGACATACAGAGTTAAACAAATGAGTGAGAAACAAAACAGAATCACAGCCACAAACCCAGGAAGCCAAATAGGAAAAGGCAAGCACATACGAAAGGACTGACAAAGGAAGGCCTTCAGGCAGAACAGAACTTTGTCCTGTGGTCAAGGTAAGAGTGCAGAGCATACATTAAAGTGCAGAGGGCAAAAACAATTAAAGATGAGGGCAGGAAGCACAAGTGCAATTGGTATACAGTTCAAGGAAGGCTTCCTGGCAGAAGTGCTGCTCAAGTCTCAAATGCAAGGGAAAGAGTCAGAATTTATCATGCTTGCTCTTCTTGGAGGAGGAGTGGATGTGTGTGTGTGTGTGTGTGTGTGTGTGTGTGTGTAAATCTATTTATTTACGGTGATGTGAAAATTTTTAAAAAGTATATCCATCACTGTGTAATTGGAGAAAGAAAAATATGGTATGCATGTAGTATCGAGTACTGCTCCACCATATTAAAGTGTAAAATTTTTCTTTTTCCTTTGCAATAAAATTGATGTAACTGAAACGGAAAACAAGCCAGTCCCCAAAAGACAAATATCATACGTTTTCCCTGGTCTGTGTTAACTAATACAGAGCTCCCAAAAATTTAGTCTGTAAGAGTGAAATTGACATTTTGATATTTGATTATTGTATACAGCTATTGTATATACTTTGAGATTTTTGTTTGTTTGTTTCCTTGGTTTGTTTTTCTGCTGGCTATGTGTTGAAATATTTACCTAATGAACTGATACACCTATGATTCTGAAGTGAACTGAAACTATGCCACTGCAAAATTAAGGAAATAATGAAATAAGGAAGGAGAAGGGTGGAAGGGCAGGTAGGAGGGATTGGAGAATGGGGAGGTTTTACCACACTCCTAAGTCTGTGTTGTAAAATATGTAATATCTTTTCACTCTCTATAAATCAAACAGGATATAAAGTAGCAAAGTAGCACTAACTTGTGGCCCCACAACCTCTGTGTCAGAAAAGTTTTGAACTTTGGACATCAAGGAAGATTTTCCCATATAAAACATACATAGAAATTTAGTTGCAAGGACAGAGCTTTTTGCCCAATTCATACATATTATACTGTCGTTATGCTATTCTCTGGATAAAAGCTGTTAAAATTGCTTTAACAATTCTTATATTCCCAGGAATGAACCAAAATAGAAATTCATGAAGCAAAATATGGAAATTCACAAAGTGCCACACTGACTCCAGGGTTTCTGCTAAGTGAGAAATGTCTTATGGGTATTTGGAGTTGTACTTTAGCGTCACTCATGTCTCAAAACCAAGGGAATTTAACAACTTCTTTGCACAACAAGGGCCAGCAGGGGTTTTAACATGGGTTTCAGAAGAGATTCAACCATTTGCTTTTCCCTCAGGACTTCCAAGTTGGTTTCTCTGTGTTCTGAAGAAGTCCAAGCAACATCTGCTAAGCATTTACTATCTCCAAGGACTATTCCGAGTATTTATTTGTGCTTAGCTTACTTCAAACATCTTTTCTTAGTGCCTCTGCCTGATACCAGTTATGGAGATAAGAGGATATTGAGATCCATTTCAGAAATTTTAAAAGTTTATAGTTTAATTGGAAACAGAACAATTTTACTCTAATCTCACAAGACCCTGGAACTATGTCAAAGACCAGTAAGAGTAGGGCAGGTGAAGGCACCTATCACTATGCCTGCACTCCAGACAGGAGCACTGATTCAAGTCCTGGCTGCTCTGCTTCCTGTATATCTCCTTGCCAATGTGCTTGCCAAGTAGCATATAATGGCGCAGATGTTTGGACCCCTGCTGTTACCCATGTGGGAGACCCATTCTAACTTCCAAATAAATTAGTAGTTCTAAAAAACAAAACAACACTAAAACAACACAGCAGGCCTCTAAACGTTCTACTTACTACTCTATGTGAAATGTGTTTCCTAACATCATTTGATCCCTTCCAGAGATTAGTGCTCTTCTTCGGCAAAATATATACCCAAGTTAAATGTTTAATTTAACATATCTCTTCCAAATATCAATTTTTCTTAACTGAAGCTAAAGCCATGTCACAGAAACTTATTGAGGTCTTATATACTGTATCAAAGTTTGGACTTAAAGGCAAATTGTCTCGTTTCATAGGGCTGTGGAGATTATATCTGTGGAGATTCCAGTTGTGTAAAAAATAAAAACTCACGGGACAATGAAATATGCAGAAGGCAGATCACAGTAAATGGCTGTCAGAAACAAAAAGATAGGAATCCTTAACTGAACATATAAAACAGAGGCAGTATAAGAGTTTCTGCTTTAGCTCATAAATGAAAGGTGTCTGAACTCAGAGAATTCTGCTTAAGAGCTTTCAGTTATGACTTAACTCTACATTTCTACTTACAAAAATAAAAGTTACTATCATCAAGTTTTGGAAAGGTAAAATATGCCCTTATAAGCAAATATTCAATCCCAGTAGTTGACAAACTCAAAAATGCCTGACAAAAAACTAGGGAATTAAGGGAAATAAAGTTTTGGGAACCCATACTCCAATATTTGACAGAATGGGGAATTTCAAAAATCCCATGGAAAAATTCAATTAAAAGATGCTAAGTTATTATGATGCAACAATCTTTTACAATCCTTGCACAATTCCTTTATAATGTGCATTTTCATGAAGTTTTTGAAGACCCTCATTTACATAGATTCAACATCATTTTTTCACAAAGTAAGCTTGCATTTTAGTTTTTTTTTTCCTGTGACTTTTTTTTCTGTGCACTCTCATACAGCTGAGATGATATTAGGTATATTTTAGGTATATCTATATTTTAGGTATACCTTCTCTTTGATATATAATTTTAAGACAGGTTTTAATACACAGGAGAAATGCCTGAAACAATTGGTTTCAAGCACATTAGACACCTGATATAATAAAGAAATTTGTAAATATGTGTGAATTAAAGTCACTGTGTTACATATTTTACACAAATACAAATCGAAGTTGGGGGTCTGCTTTATGGCAAGTATCTGTGTGTGCTCTGTTGTTCTTCTTTCAGTGTAACATGCCGATTGCCAATCTGTTACAGTAAGCAAAGATCTTTTTTATTTTGCTATTCACATCTTTTGTTATTCTCAAGTTGGAGCTTCTTTTTAGTTTACTTTATGCACAGATGATTCTAATTTCATCTTATATGTGTGAATGGAGTTAACTGCTTTTCCACTGACATTAAGTGGTCACACTTTTTACAAAAAAATGAGACAAAACAAAAATGAAACCAAACCCAAACAAAACAAAACAGAAAACCTTAAAAAAAAAAGAGGGAAGTTGAGTTCAGCCCATGAAGTCTGTTTTTCCCTTACCTATCAAAGCCTTACAGCAAAATGCCTTTTCCAGATCATCCAGGGAACAATGATTCCTCAGGCACAAGATCTGACCCAATTTTACACAAAAGTAGCCCTGAAAGGGATGCTGAATGGTTAAATCCTCCTTCCACCTTTGTTCACCAGCTCATGTAGCCACTTCTAAGAAAAAAGTCCACTAGGCAAGCCATTTATTTTCAACAAGGGATGTTGTGTATTATCCGCTTCATTCCCATTTCAGTCTACTCATTTTTGCTTTGAATATATGAGGCCCCTTAAAATCAAGAACGACTTTCTCCATAGTTCAGATAGTATTTTTCCTCTTTTGTCAGCCCTAAAAACATGACAAAATGAAAATGGTTAGACTTTGGAAGACTTGGATTATGACCCTTTCATCACTAGCAGGTAGGTATTCCACTGCTCCATTCTGTGAAGTGAGAGATAAACCCATCATCTTCCTCTTTGAGCTAAACATCTATAATTGAGGACATGCTTCCTCCACCCCATTGAAGTTTCTAAGATAATATCATAAGAATATCTCTGCCTTGATATTGATAGACTAACAGCAAAGTATGGTGCACCACCACCTCCACACCTAGCCATGACCACAGAAGGAAAGATGAGAACATGTACCAGATCCACCTCCTCCTACCACCACCTGCTCCTTTCTATCCTAATCAACAGTCCACAGGGTTTGCAATCCCCTCATCTTTGTAATAATATTTAAAAGTTAAACACACATTGTTAAAAGTATCAGGCTTACTTCTGGTACCATGGATCACTAGTAACACTATTCTTCAATATTCTAAGAAAACAATAATGAAATCGCATTAATTAGGAATGTAAAATAACAGGTCTTAGAATGAGTTGGAAACACGCCAGAAAAAGTATTTTTTATCTTAACAGAATATGTAGGCCTTAACCCGTGAATTACTTATATAAAAATTGATGCTAATCACACCTACTTTGTTAGAACATAGTAAAATTGGAGTGATACAGAGAAAGTTATCATGGCCCCCTGCAAAAGAGTGGATTAAAGCTATCACTATGAAAATGGGGTTTGGTGAAAGTGAAGCAGGGGAGTGAGAGATAAAGAAACTGAGGAAGAAAACAAGAAGAGCTATCCTATATTCACAGAATGGAAATGGAAAAGAGAATGGAAGATTCTCTTTAATAAACAAAAATCAATAAAATTAAAAGAGCAAACTACCCCTTAACTCAAACACCATTTAAAAACCATTTGTTCTAAACGATTCATTCAGAAATGTAAAATTTGAAACTATTAAAATATTTCAGAAGTACAAATGACAAAATTAGAAAATAGACACAATGGCTATACTAATTTGCATTTCCACAGTGGCATACGCTGGTTCCCTCTGTTCTACCTGTTAGCATCCATTATCCTTCCTTTTTGATAGCTGCCATTCTTTCTGGAGGAAAACGCTATCACAGTATGATTCTAGTTTGTATTTCCCTGATGGTTAGTAACAGTGAACATTTTTTCCCATATTTTTGCTGTTGTTTGCATCTCTTCTTTTGAGAAATACCTATTCAGATACTCCTATTTTTAACTGGACATGTTTTTTGGTTGCTGTTGAGTTTTTTGAGACCCTTATATATTCTCAATGTGAATCTTTTGTCAATGAATAGTTTGATAATATTTTTTCACATTTCATATGTTGTCCCTTCATTTTACTGCCAGTTTACTTTGCTGTGATGAACCTTTTTAGTTTGATATGATTTTATTTTGTCTGTTTTTGAGATCTGATTATGGAAGAAGCATAAACAGCACTCAGAAATGAATAGATCTAACATATGGCTTAGCTATCTTCTCAGTATATATTCAAAGATAATAAAATCAATATTTGAAGAGGATATGAACTCTACTGTGCATTACAACAGGACTCACAAAAATCAAGGTATTATGTCAAACTACCTGCCCATAAGTAGATGAACTGATACAGAAAATGTGCCACGAACACGAACTGGAGCATTCTTTATCCACAGAAAGAATGAAATTCTGAAATTTATAGCAAAATGGATGAAACTAGAAGTCATTTTGCTAAGTGAAATAAGACAGACACAGAAAAACAAACATTGCATGATCTCTCTCATATGTGGGAATTATTTTTGAAAAGTTGGTTTAAATTGAAAATAATAATAATTAACAGATGCTGAGAAGTGTGAGAAAAGGGAGGATTGAATGGAGTTGGATAACAGGAATGAAAACACAGTGAGATGGACATCACAAGATTCAGTGTTCCACAGAATAGTGAGGTGTCTATAGTTCACAGCTGTATCCCTTAAAAAGAACTGGAAGAAAGAAGCTGACAGGCTCCAAACATATCAAGAAAAAGGGAAGTAAGACCTGGCGCCATGGTCTAGCAGTCCTCACGTTGAGCATGCTGGGATCCCATATGGCTACCAGTTCTAATCCCAGCAGCCTCACTTCCCATCCAGCTCCCTGCTTGTGGCCTGGGAAAGCAGTCGAGGACAGCCCAAAGCCTTGGGACCCTGCACCTGCGTGGGAGACCTGGAGGAAGTTCCTGACTCTGGGCTTTGGATTAGTGCAGCACGGGCCATTGTGGTCACTTGGGGAGTGAATCAGCGGAAGGAAGATCTTCCTCTCTGTCACTCCCCTTCTTCTCGCTATGTATCTGACTTTGCAATAAAAATAAATAACTCTCAAAAAATAAAGGAAATGGAAAAAACTAGTTGCCATGTTTGATTTGCTTACTCCGTGTATATGAGTTAAAACAAAAATGTGCAAATATTAGTTACAAGTTTTTAAGAGGAAATCAATTTTAATCATAACATAGTTTTATTATTTGATCCAAGATTGGCAGAACCTATTAGGAAGTAAGCTTGTTGATAATCATCATTAGCTATTAAAAGTAATAAATTCTTTATTTTTAAAAAGATTTATTTAATTGAAAGAATTAGAGGAGAGAGAGAATCTTCCACTCATTGGTTGGGTGGTTGGGTCAGGTCAAAGGCAGGAGCTACATCCAGGTCTCCCACATGGGTATCAGGGGCCCAAATACTTGGAACATCTTTTGCTGATTTCCCTGAGCTACTAGTGGGAAACTGGAATGGAAGTAGAACAGCTGGGACATGAAGTGATGCCCATATGAGATGTTGACATTGTAGGTAGCAGCTTTATCTGCTATGCCACAATGCCAGTCCCAAAGTCATATTTTCTTAATAATCACAATAGCAACAACTAAGATTGAGCTCCTACTATGTAATTTAAGGCATTGTTTTATGGACAAGTATCATTCAATGATTCATCAAAACTATAAGATAGGAAATTACTAACCCTACTTACATATAACAAAAATACCAATATTAACCCTGAAAACAAATGGCTTAAATTCATTGATCAAAAGGCATAGATAAGTGGACTGGATTATAAAACAGGACCCATCTATTAGTTCCTATAAGAAACACATCTCAAAGATATATGGAAACTGAAAGTGAAAGGATGGAAAAAGGTATTTCAGGCTAATGGAAAGGAAAGGAAAAGCTGGTGTAGCCATTTTAATATCAGATATTATAGACTTTAACATGAATAAACATTAAAAGAGATGAAGAAGGACACCACATAATGATTAAGGGAGCTATTTAACAAGAGGAAACAGTGATAATAATATATAAGCACCAAATGCTATGGCACTTTCTATGTGAAACAAATATTAACAAACTTACAGAGAGACATAGCCTCTAATATAATAATAGTGGATAAGTTTAAAACATCATTAATGTCAAACGACAAATAGGTGAGAAACTCAGCAAGGAAATAGCAGCATTCAACCAGACAATAGATCAAATGACCTTCATTGATATCTATAGAACCTTTCTTCCTCTAGACACAAAATATAGTTTTTCATCAGTACCAAAACCTTCTCTAGGAATGATCACAATATAGGTCTACTGTTTTCCCCAATATCATTACAATAATATAGGCCTTCAGCAACAGTCACAAATCCATCATTCTGTCATTTAAGTGTATAACGGTGTGGTAAGCATAAGCAATAGTAGAGTCCAGAATTTTTTGTCAAGATATATTTAACAGTTCCACTGGGAGTCCTCCTTTTATTCTGGAGCAGAGCTGCATACTGCAATGTGCTTTCAGTTCCTGGTATACTAGTCTCCAGTATACAATTTATCTATGAGAATACATGTGCATTCATGTTGACTTGTACAACTATTTAGCTTGTCTTGAATGAAGTTTGTTTTATATTAGACACATATGTGTATATATGTGTGTGAGTGTGTTCAATTCTTATATTAGACAAGAGAACCGAGGAAAATGATTGGTCTCTTCAGCAAGTGCTCTGGCCATTGAGGTCACTTGGGGAGTGAACCAATGGATGGAAGATCTTCCTTTTTGTCTCTCCTTCTCTCTGTATATCTGCCTTTCCAATAAAAATAAGTAATTCTTTTACAAAAGTAAAAAGAAATGAACAAAAGAAATGAACAGATGTTTTTCAAAAGAACAAATTTAAATGGCTAAAAGATATAGGAAAAAATGTTCAGGTTACCAGCTAATGGGGGAAACACAAATAAAAACTACATTTAAGTCCCTACCTAACTTTAGTGAGAATGGCTAACATTAAGAATACTTACTTGTTGGTCTAGATGGGGTTAAAAGGTGCCCTGCTACACTGTTGGGAGTGTAGGTTAGTAGAGCCAGTATGGAAGTCAATATGGAGAGTGCCAAGGCAACTGAAAATTGATCTACTGTATGACCCAGCTGTTAGACTCATGATAATATATCCAAAGAAAGTGAAATCTGCATATGAAAACATTACTTACATCCCTATATTCATAATGGCCCAATCTATGACATTAAAGACATGGAAACAACCCCAGTGCCTGTAAAAAGAGGAATGGATAAAGAAACGATGGTACATGCATTAAAATGAATGAAATACTACCATTCACATCAAAATGGTCCCAACTGGAGATCATTTATGCTCATTTATGCTCATTTACCCAAAAGGCATGGTGAGTTTAGAAAAAAAAAAAAGGAGCAATGCAAGGCAGAATAATACAGAACTTGGAAGGAGGTGAAAGGCCAGTTTGGGATCAGTTTGTAAAACAACTTTGAGATAAGCTTAAGAACCTTAGTTTGGGGCCCGGCAGCGTAGCCTAGTGGCTAAAGTCCTCGCCTTGAACGCACCTGGGATCTCATATGGTCACCGGTTCTAAACCCGGTAGCTCCACTTCCTATCCAGCTCTCTGCTTGTGGCCTGGGGGAGTGGGCAGTCGGCGATAGCCCAAAGCCTTGGGACCCTGAAACTGCGTGGGAGACCTGGGGTAATTTCCTGGCTCCTGGCTTCGGATCGGCACAGCCCCTGAATCATCGAATGGAAGATCTTGCTCTCTGTCTCTCCTCCTCTTTGTATACCTGACTTTGCAATAAAAACAAAATACATCTTAAAAACAAAAGAACCTTAGGTTTTTTTGTTTTTTGTTTTTTGTTTGTTTTTTTACTGCCAGAAGAGGATTGGCAGATTTTTTTTTTAAATAAAGAACTATATGATTGGACTACAATTTAAAATTTTACTATTGGATATATACCCATGAAAGTGAATACAACTGAAACTACTATACAGACTTCAACAAAAAATTGTCAAGATATTTAAACTTTCATTACATTATATTTTAAGTGGATGAGTTTAAAACTAATTTCTCAGCCCATTTCTTTTCACCTTCTCAACTCTACATGGAAGTATGTGCTTGTCTATTTGCAATCCATTTTTAGAGATAATTAAAATATTTAATTGGCATCATTTAACTTGATCCATACTCAAATATGTAATTATCTCATATAAATGTAAATATTAAAATTTACTTCTTTTCATTTTATTTTTGAAGACAGTGAGACAGACAGACAGAGGCCTGCTGGGTCTCTGTTCTCCACAACTGCCCACCACAGTCAGGGTAGAGCCAGCTGGTGAGGTGAGGCTGAAGCCGAGGTTCTGGATCTCCCTCCAGACTTCCCACTGGGCTGCCAGGAACTTGGGCATTTGAACCATGTCTGCTCTCTAGGTGCGCGTTAGTGCAAGTTGAACGAAAACCAAGCTGTGGAGCCTTGAACTATGCACTCTAGTATGGGAAGTGTGTCTTCCAAGTGGCACCACAACTAAAACGTCAAACACTCATTCCAAAGAATTATATACTAAGATCAGTATGATTTATACTAGGTCCGTATGATTGTCAAATTTTGATGATCAAATAATGTAATCCATTACATCCACAAGTTAAAGCAGAAAAAAATCATGTGACCATATAAATAGTACAGAAAAGGTATCTGGCAAAATCCGGCACCATTCATGACAAAGCATCTCAATATTTAAAATAAAAAGTCTACTAAAAAACTACAGTTAACAAACTATTACATTAAGAATGAGAAACTTATAGGTTTCTTACTAAGATAGAAAGAAAAATAAGTTATCTCCTGTCACCATTCCCTTTCAACACTGTATTGGAAGTCCCAGATAATGCAATAAGGCAAGAACATGAAATAAGAGATGCACAGTTTAGGAGGAGAAAAGCCCTCTTCTGTGTGATTTCATCTGTAAGCCCCAATATTTGGAAGCTGTAGCCTTTGGCTCATTTTCTTCCAATTTTAAATGTCAGGTATAAGATAAAGTAACTCTATCCACATAGAATAGCTCTTATGTAATTCCTAGAATGCATTCTTATTTTTATCAATTTGGAAAATGCATATATTTTTAAGACAAGTGTTTTTGGTTACTTTTACTATTATAAGCATTGTGATGTTCTTTTCTAATTGGATATGTCTGTAGTACATGCTCAGTGTCTTATAGGAAAGTGGCTTGCTCCCAAGGAAAATTTTGCACACTATTGCTTGCAAAGAAAAAAATACATCTTAGCGAACAAAAACAGAAGCATCTCGATTTTTACCATGCTTTCATTACTATTGTGCTGTTATTATCATCCTCAAATTACAGGTATAAAACTGAGATTCCCTGAGTGGTATGGTTGGACTAAGACTAAGTCAATTAACTTCTAAACCATGTTATTCCACAGAAATAGGTTATGTTTCATACCAGGGCATTTAATGCCCCCAAAACTATTTTAGAAGTCCTCTTCCCCAAGAATAGTATATTTTTTTGTTGGAGAAAATTTTTAAAAATGGAGAGACAAACACATAAGAAATTTCCTTTTCTAATTTATAAATTGCTATTCCAATTTTCTCTGAAATCAAAATCATGAACGAAATGAGAATCAGCACTGCATAAAGTTGAGGGCCCCAAGAGAAAATGTTTGCTCATTATTCACATTGATTTTAGAAAGACATCATGAATCAAATAACAAAGTAACTGGCAGAAAATGCTGAGGTAGGTCATTTATCTCCAGAGAAATCCCACTTGTATCTTAAAATAAGATTTATGTAGTTTCTTATTGTTCCATCATATTAAATCTGGATGATTAACTTTTCCAAGAAATAGAAAATATTAGAGTAACATAATTTCCAGGGTAATGAGTACTGTAGGTTGAACCTAACTTAAACCATAAGAATATAGAAGAACTTACATGTTATAAAATTTGCTAATAAAAAAAATGCCAACCCAAAATACTAACCCAGAAAAGCTCTCAATTATACGTGAATTCAAACTAAAAACCATTCAGAAACAAATCAAAATTGAATTTGCCATCACCCACCCAGCCTAAAAATAATGCTTAAAGATGTGCTATACATAGACATAGAGAATAATCATTACCATAATAAAAGAAGGTGAAGGTAGAGAATTTCTTAGCAAGCTATAAAGGAAATCTAAAACAAGGAATGAGAACATTTCTGCTAAAATGGTAGGACCGTGTTGTTAGCTTTCAATAATGATCTTGAACCTAAATTGCCTAAACTCTCCAAACAAATATAAACTGGCTGACTGGATTTTATTTTTAAAAGAAGAACTATCTACTGCCTATAAGAAACACCTCTCACTGAAGAAGATACATAGACTGATAGTGAAAAGATGAAAAAATACATCATGTCAACAGAAAGAAAATGTAAAAAGGTATAGCTGCTGTAATATTAAACAGTTAGGCTTTAACAAAAAAACTGTTGAAAGAGATCAAGGAGGACATTACATAATTATTTAAAGAATCAATTAAATAAGAAGTAATTGCAGAAAATGTACAAGTATCTAATGCCAGCACACTTAACCATTTAAAACAGTTACAACCGATTTATACAGATGTATAGACTCCAATAAAATAATAGGGATGACTTCAACACCCCATTTTCATTAGTAGACAGATCAACTAGACAAAAATCGAACAAAGAAACAACAGAGCTAGTCTACATAAGGATCAAATGGGCTTCATTGATATATATATTTATATATATATATTTGTATAAATTTGGTATACATATATGTATTATATACATACATATTTGTACAAATTTATATATACTTATATATGTTATATGTGCATGCACATATTTACATAAATAAAATTTATATTATGCATAAATATGTATCGTATATATAAAACATTTCATCCCACTGTTGCAGAACACACATTTTTTTCATGACTTCTTAGGACAGACCATATGATAGGCCATAAAACAAGCCATTACACCATGTGTCTTTTTGACAAGAGGGATTAAAACTGGAACCCAGCAACTTAAGATTAACTCTAGAAAATATGCAAACACATGAATAAATCACATGTTAATGATTCATTTCATAGAAGAAATCAAAGGGAAATTAAAAATAATTACTGGAAATGAATGAAGATGACAGCATAAAATGCAAAACTATGAGATACAGCAAAAGTGATGCTAAGAGGGAACTTTATAACAATTTCTTATCAAGAAATAAGAAAGGCATCAAATAACTGAGCAATGAATCTCAAAGACCTAGAAAAGCAACATAAAACCAAACCAAAAAATGATCAGAAAGAAAGAAAAAGTTAAAATTAGAGAAGAAATAAAACATGATACATAAGATCAGTGAATTGGAGAGCTGGCTTTTTGACAAAAAATGGTACATCATTGTCCCAATTAACAAAAGTAAAAGTGGAGGGATAAAAACCAAATAAAAAAAATCACAGATGAGAAGGAATATATGATAACAATCATCACAGATATAAAAAGGACTATCAGGATATACTACAAATGGGTATATGTCTACAAATTGGAAAATCTAGAATAAAATCTGGACACATACAGTTTGTTTAAACCCAGCCATAAATGACACAGAAAACTCAAATAGATGAATAACTAGGGTGGAGATGGTATCAGTAATAGGAATCTCCCAAAAATAAAAATCCAGGATTGGTGGCTTCAATGCGAAATTCTACAAGACCTTTTAAGAAAAACAAATTCCATTACTTCACAATCCATTCAAAACACATGAAAGACAAGGAATCCTCCCAAACTCCTTCTATAAAGCCAGCATAACCTTAATTTCCAAACCATAAAAAAATCAGAAAGAGAAATATAAACTAATTTCCCTAATGATTTTAGATATAAAACTCTGAATAAAATACTGTCTAATTGAATCAACAATGCATCAAAATGATAATTCAATTGGATCAAGTAGAACTTATCCCTGCTATGTGGGAATTGTCCAACATAAACAAATCAATAGATGTGATGTGTCATATTAACAATATGAAGAGTACAAAACAGGATTATTTCAATAGATGTGGAGAAAACTTTTGATAAAATGTAATACCCTTCATTATAAATACCTTAAGAAAATTGGGTATAGAAGAATTCACTAACACAATACAAGATATGAAAAATGGATTGTTATAATCATATTGAATGTGAAAAATTGGAGACATTTTCTCAGTGATGCAGAAACATCATTCTCACTACTTCAGTATAGTCCTGGGAGTTTAACTTCGAGCTATCAGGTAAGAAAAGTGCAAGCCAAGATATCCTTGTTTGCAGAAGACATGAGTCTCCGTACAGGGAAGCCAAAATTCTACTAAGATGTGATTGGAACTCTTTTTTTAATTATTTTTTTAATTTTAATAATCTTAGTTGATTAGGGCACAAAGGGTCAAGGGCTACAGCGTGAAAGTGGGTAATATCATTGTTTCCACACTAATATAATCATTTTTTCCTGTATCTGGGGTTAGGGGAGTAACAAAGGGAAAAGCCCCACCCTACCTCCCACCCATCCCCGATGCCCAACATGAGGCACGCTCCAAGGGTCCTGCTCAAACAGTTTTGATAGTTCATCAGTTCTAAGTGAGAGTGGCAAGGTAAGAAAGTACGAGATGGAACTCTTAAGGTTTTGGTAAGATTGCAGGATACAATCAACACAAAAAAATTATTTGCCTTTGCATACACAATCATTTCCATGGCTGAGAAACAACTTCTAAGATCAGCCCAATTTTCAATAGCCATAAAAACTTTAAGTAACTTGGAATACATTTAACCAAGATCAAATATGATAGAAGTTACCAAAATATTAAGAAGTAAAAGAAATAAAAGACTCCAAAACACTGAAAAATCTGCTGGGTTTGTGACCAGAAGAATAAATAAATATAATCAAACTGTCCATATTACCAAGAGTAGTTTATAGATTTAGTGTTACACCAATCAAAACACCTATGACATTCTTTTTGGAGCCAGAAAATTGATGACAGAATTCATATGGAAACAACAGAAGACCTAAAATAATTAAAGCAATCTTAAACAACAAAAACAAATGAAGGCATCACGAGATCAGACAAGATATACTACAGGGCAATTGTAATCAAAATAGCCTGGTACTGGCACAGAAACCAACATGAAACTCAATGGGGCAGAATATAAATCTCAGACATAAATCCATAAACTAAATTTTGACAAGTAAACCAAAATCAATTCAGGGAGAAAGGACAGTCTTTTCAGCAAAAAGTGCCAGGAAAATTGGATTCATGTGTGCACCTGTCAGAAAAAAGTCCCTTATCATACACCTTACACAAAAATCAACTCTACAAAAATCAAGGATTTAAATCGATGATCTGATACCTCAAATTACTAGAGGAAAATATTTGGAACAGTCTGCAATGAGGACATAGGCTAAGACTTGGAAAATATCCCAGAAGTACATGCAATAGTAGCGAAAGAAACAAATGAGATTACATCAAGATAAGAAGCTTCTGTGCTGCAAAGAAAACCATCAACAAAGTGGGGAGGCAGCCAACAGAATGGAATAAACTATTTGCAAACTATGCAACTGATACAGGAGAAAAAAATCAGCATCCATAGAGGACTCAAGAAAGGCAAAACCTGCAGAATGAACAGTTCAGATAGATAAACGCTATGATCAGCATTTTTCAATGGATGGAATTCAAATGGATAGTAGACATGAGAAAAATGCTCAGGCTTTTTGTTCCCCATGTTTACAGCAGTACAATTCAAAATAATTAAGACATGAAATCAACCAGTTGCCCATCAGTTGATAACAGGATAAACACAATGTATATACATATATACTACGGAATACTACTCAACCACATAAAGAGTGTAATCTTGTCTTTTGCAACTAAATCAATCCAGTTCTTAGTGTGCAGAGTGAAATATGCCAGTCTTGCAAAGAAAGATACCATGTTTTCTCTGATCTGTGACAATTAATTCACAAAACACAAAAATGTAATCTTAATAAGCAAGATCAACATCCTAGGATTTGATTACTATTTACTGTACTCAGGTTAACATGAGGGTTTCCCCTTTTATTTATTTGCTCTACTTGCTATGTCTTGATACCTTTATGTACTAAATGTTAAGACTGCCATTGTGAGGCAAAAGGAATATATACCATTGTAGTAATTAGAGAAAAAAGGGCATGGGGCTAGAAAGGAGGGCAGAAAGGGAGAAACAATCCCCTAAGCTTCTAAGTCTGCATTGTGAAATGTGTGAGATCCTCTAGATCTATATGAATAAATAAATAAATAAATAGTCGGGCAAATATAAGTGAGATGACTGTTTATAATTCAGACCAAATGGTTCATCTTGCTTGCTGCTTTCTCCTACAATTCTTGAAAATTAGGCTTTTAATTCTACAAAGGCAAAGAGCATTTTTGTACTCACTACTTGGTGTGCTTGGTACCTACACTTATACTCAGTATAAAATATGTTAAATGCATGAGTCAGCAGATAATTAAACTCAGAGGAATAAGAGTCTTCCAGTTTTTGGACTCCAATGTGGCAGGCACACCTTTTATTCGTTTATATTTATTCATTTATTTAGTTAGTTAGTTAGCTAGAATTAGTTAGAATTCTGAACCCAAGTTTCAGAAAGTCCCTCTTAACATAACCACCAATTTGAGAAATCTTTTGACCATCTCTTACCTTGCCACTCTCACTTAGAACTTACACTTCCAATTATTTCAAAGTTCCAATCTTATGGTCTTCAATTAAGTAAGTTTTTTTTTTTTTGGTGTTACAAACCTCACTCTATAATTTTTTATAACCCTTACAACATCAGATAACCTTCTCATATTTAAATAAGTTTCACTTGTTTATGATAATCTGGAAGGTTTTCAGAAACATCCAAGAGTAACAGAACAAAATGTTTAAAACATGAAACAGTAAAAACCAGGTCATATATAATTAAACAATCATATAATTAGAAACAAAGGAATATGTTATTTTAGAGTTAATTAGATCATTATACTTGGCAACAAATTTAGTTCTGAGTATTCACGCATTCAAATAAAGAGACACCCAAATTACACGTTGCATGATAATGCAATGAATTCTACTCCAAGCAGGAATTTACTGGGCACTGGGTTTAGGTGGTTCTACTTTTATGTCCACTTTCTGCCTCTTTCCTAAAGCATGACTTTGGGCAAGGCAGTTAAAACTCTGCAGGCCTCTATTCTTCATCTGGAATATAAGGATTCTGTTAACTATATAAATCACTTAGTTATTTTAATTAGTATTGTTATTGGGCTGTTTAAAAAATAAAAATAATGGCTAGTACTATAGCATGCTTCCTATACCCAGCCACTGGCCTGAGAACTCGATGTGTGATAAATCATTTCCTTCTCATTTCTTTTTTGCGAGGAAAGGAAATGAAGATCTGGGTTGGTTGGACACGTGGAGAGGGGGAGCCGGTCTCTGTTTTCATGGGTAGAAAACTGTAAGTCAGTGAAAAGTGTATCGAATTGCCTTATCATTCACATGGCCTGGCGAGCACCTCCCACCATCACAAATTTATAAACACATGTGTGGATGCAGAGTTATTTCCTACTTGTACTGTTTCTTCAGGACTACAGGGGATCCTTGGATTGTATCTGGATCAATGTAGAGAGGAAATATCAGACAACACAGAAATTTTAAATCTCCCAAGAACAATGACACTCATGTACCACCTAACAAGTTTACTGAAAACAATGTTCTTTATGTCAGTATTGGATTCATATATTAAAGTGGTCCCATAAGTTTATAATGGAGATGCCAAATGTTACCACTTGATGACATTATATCCATTGTAACATCATCGTGCCACTCCTATGTTTGTGCTAATGCTGTTGAAAACCAATGATTGCACTGTTTATGATACAAAATTAAAACATATAAATTACATGTAATACAATGATAATAAGAGACTATGTAACTTTTATATATTTCTTATTCTATACTTTAATCATTATTATACAGTGTCTTCCTTTTTATGAAAAGATTTACAGATGCCAAGTTATACAGACAGCAGCTTCCATATTTATATCTATTGATCAGATCATTTTGTTTTGTACTTATGTTAATCTCCCCTTGCTTTGCTCATTACAGCTCACAAAATAACTGTGTATACTATGTGTATATGCTATACAGCTTAGGTACGTAGCAGACTATACAATCTAGGCTTGTCTAAGGGCAATCAATGATGTATGTTCAATGACAAAATCATTCAATGACCTATTTCATGGAGCACATTCCAGTTGTTCAGTCACAGGTATAACTGTACACCAAGTAATTACTTTTGATGCCTGCTTTGTGCATTTGTGTACATTTGTCTACATCTGTCTGATGAAGCCAGAGCTTTCTTCTCCTTTTTACTGAGGTTTTTTTGATTACTGGACACTGTAACACATTCTTTTTCAAAGCACATCCTCACATTCTTTCCAAGGAGACCTGAGTTCCAGGGAAGGCATAAATCACAGAAGCAGGAATTAGAGAATGCTCAATGGACTATCCCAAAGAGCTGAATCTAAGCCTAAGCAGACCACACTTACTGCAGACCCCAGGAAGGTCACCTTGAAACCTGAGTATCTTTACTGACATAATATCAGTTCAAGTACTTCAGTAGTTTTCAATTTGCTTACTTAGAGAACTGTCTCAAAACTGCTGTAACAGGCAAAGAGATATTAGGATGTCTTGGACACCAAGTTAAACCAGAACTGCTTTCAGTTTATAGGTTTTGTGTATTAGGTGTTGATTTACATTTGACTTTCTAAAAGGGCTCCTAATCTATTGAACTAGATGATTGCTGACAATTCTAATTTAACAAACTGATTGACAATTTCAGAACACACAAATCTACTCCTGGCAGTACTGGCTAGCCTAGATGGGACTTATGTGTTATATTTGGCTGCTGGTAGTAAGGAGTTGCAACTTTACCAAAGTAAGAGTTATGAAAAAGATATTCTTCCTTCTGTTTGCTATCTTCTGAAAATAAATGAAATATTTCAAATGCTATTGCTTGTCTGAAATTAGCCACAGGAAGACATTGGTCAGAAGTGAGACCAGATGAACTGGAAATTATTTATGGCTTCCAGCAAATTAGTTGGGGGAGAGGGAGCAAACGCTCCCTTTTAGCAATGTGGGGAGGAAGTAAACAAAACATTCCATCTGATGTGATTCAGAATTTCCCAGCTGCTAAGCCAGTCAGCCCACTGAGGAGTTCAAAATTACCAGCGCTTCCCCCAAACATGCTCAATGTGCAGAATCTGTCCTCCGTTGTGAAGAGCCTGGTTGGGGCAGTGTGAACTAGGAGTCAGGTTTGTGTGTTGGGTGGGGAGAGATTGGACTGTGGTGTTTCCTCTGCCCTTCTGGGTTGCAACTGGGCAAATAACTTTGTTCTCCGATTTTGGTTGCCTGATCTGTTAAAGCAGAGCTCTGCACTGAAGTCACTTATGCTGCAACAAAAATGTACTCCTCCAAGAAACCCAGGAGTCAGCCAGAGACACAGCCCCAAGTCCTCTGGCCTTATGCAACACTTCGCTATGCTGAGGTGGACTGCCTCAAGCCCAACGCTTTGGACCATGACACAGACACTGATATTTCCTCAACCCTTCCTAGGTTTCCTCACAGGCATATATATATATATATATATTTACATGTTATTTATCTTCATTGAAAAAGCAAATCAGACTTATGGAGAAAGAAAGATCCTCCACCAGCTGGTACACTCCCCAAATGGCTGTAACTGCTGGAGCTGAGCTGATCCAAAGCCAGGAGGCAGGGGTTTCTACCTAATCTCCCGCACAGGTGCAGGGTCCAAAGGCTTTGGGCCATTCTTGACTGCTTTCCCAGGCTACAAGCAGGAAGCTGGATGGAAAGTAGAGCAGCTGGGACACAAACCGGTGCTCATATGAGCTGCCGGCACTGGCAAGGTGGAAATTTAGTCATTGAGCTGTCCCCCATTCTCAGGCAAATCTGAGTTATACTGTATATTTAGATTAAGATCATTGAATATTTTTCCTCTTGAGGTAGACTTTTTCCTGTTTCTGTTTAATATTCATATTTCAGGAAAATTTCTCACCCGTTTCAGTTTCCCTTAAATACCTAATTTAAAAATTTAGCAAGAATAACAACCACAACAACTAGAAAAAAAAAGAAGAAGAAAGTTTACATTACAGGGAGGTCAATAGCTTAAAACTAAATTTCAATGTTTTCATTATTAAAAATTACATATTATTCTGTTTACAGGGAACCTTATACCTGCCAGATTTCATTGCCCCTTGGCACCTTACCAGTTGCATATCCTGTCTCACCGCTCTGTATTCAAGGTCTGTTTCTAGGCCTTGGACCTTGCACCTATGTGCGAGACTTGGTAGAAACTCCTGGCTGCTGGCTTTGGATCAGCTCAGCTCCAGCAGTTACAGCCATTTGGGGAGTGTACTGTGAGTGTATACTTCCGGTTTCTCCAGCTTCGTTTTGTAGAGCAAACTGGGTCCTTGCTACTGCACCTAGGGAGGCAATAGACGATGCCTCAAATACATGAGCTCCTGACAATGGGAAGCCAGGATGGTGTCCCTAGCACTTGGCTTCAGCTTGGCCCATTTTTGGCTATTGCGGTCATTGGAAAGTTAACAAGTAGATCAAAGATTTTTTTTTTCTCTTTCTATATATTACTTTGCTTCTTAAGCAATCTTGAAATAAAAAGGAAAAAAGCCCAAGATATTTTTTAAAAGCAAACAGACAAACGAAATGTCATGTTTGGGTCCTAAGAATGTTCTGCTGCTGGGGTGAAATACTCAGCTGTCTTTGCTGAGTAAATGGAGAACTCATGGTCAAGACTGTCCTACTCTCACCACAGCCTCTATCCCAGGCTTTCTTACTTAGATGCCCCCTCTACTACCTCTACTAGGAATCTTTTTTTACTTTTTAAAGTTGTTTAAAATTCTATCAATGCAAATAATTTCCTCTTGAAAGGGAAATCCTTAACCCTTAACATCTTTGTCAAAATTTTCTCTACCATCAATTGCATTTGCCAAAGAGTGATGAAGAAGCTAACACCATCTCCTGTATAAGAAGTCCAGATTTGAAGTCACCATACTCCAAAGCTCTATGAAGATGGGGACACTACCTACTCTGTTCCTTGTTTACTGAAGCATAGCTGAAGGATTAGTACATGGGTGGAGCAGAGAGAAAGGCTCAGTAATAGACGCTAACACATGAAAGGTAGAGATTTTCTGGCTAAAATATTTTCTTATACCTAGCCAAAGTTATATGGAAGTATTCTCAGGGAATTAAGAGCTCCAGAGCTTTTACCGTTTGTAGCTATTACTGTATGTCATTCCAGACTTTATTGAATCAGCCACAAAAAAAACAAAATGAATGAAAACTGGAGATGAAATTTAAGCCTGATATATTCTTGCAGTCTTCTTTAAGTACTTTATTGTAACTGTAGTACAAAGCTGAATGTAGAAATTAGCACTAATGAAAAATACTTACCTGTTTTACACATTGGACCCGAGGTAAATCATTCATTTGAATAAACAATTGTGCTCTCTAAAGTCCTACCATTGTCATTCTAAGACATGACATGGAAATACGTGAGAAGCAAGAGGACCTGACTTGAGAACTCAGGGTGTCTCTCATTTGCATTATGGACATAGTATCTTTGCCTCAAATCCTGGGCACTCTTTTTTTTTTTTTTACCAAACTTCTATAAATAATGTACTAGCTACAGTACAATTAATGTCTTCTGATAGTTCCATTAGATATAAAAGTGCTGGGGTCTTTTCGTCTTGTAGCCAGCTCCCTCCTGATACTGAACAGGAGGTTTCCATCCTTAACATCTTTAATAAATCTTGCTTTGCTTACTGAAAAAAATGGAAGTGTTTTATAGACTCCAAGTTTTATTGAACAGTCACTTAGTAGCAACACCCTTATAAAATAGCTGATCATTTTCTCCAGCTCTGATGTGTTTTATTGATTACTTATCATTTAACTTCTCTTACCTTTTCTAACTCAAAATAAATTTTTCATATCATACTTATTGACCAAATTGAGGAAAGGGAACATGGGGTCCAAGAAAGATTGTGACCAAGTAATTTAATGTCCTAATCTACATTTATTTATATTGAAGGTATTATAAATTTAAGTCTATGAGATTCAAATAGGCTGGAACACAACCTCGGCAATGCAACTGATAAAGTACATGTCACTGTGAAAGATGGCTGATATCTCCGGGCTTCTGTTTATTCACCTATAAAATGGAAAAAAATTCTACATCTGGAAGCTATTTTTAAAATTCATTAAGATAATGCTTGCTTGGTACCCCAAATAGTGCTTTTCACATAGCATATATTCAATTAAGGACTGATATTTGAACAGCTTTCAAATATCATCTTTCAGAATCCTTTTATGGATTAGAAAAAGTGGGTGTAAAATATAAGCAAAAATGTGTCCCTTGCAGAAATGTAAAAGCACGCAAATGTGTTAATATTTATGAAGTGCTTCCGTTGTGCTAAGCACCCTTACGTTTATATGCATACTGAATATTCACAGCAGTCAGGAAAGGTATGTGATATGCTCATCCTCCTTTCACAAGTGAGGAAACCAAAGCGTAGCACATTTTTTAAACTTGCCTAAGGTCACACAGCTGCTTAATTGCACAGGCGAGACTTAATCCTAGCCAGTTGTGTTTTGGAATCTATATTTTTACTGACCGTGCTGTTCTGCATTTCTTTTTTTAAGTAACATTTATAAATAAATGGGGACTGAAGGTTCACTCAATGTGTGGTCTAACTATGGGAGTTCATATCAAGCATGTAATTCTCTTAATATATTTTTAAAAGTAGTTTTTGGCAATTCACTGGATCTTCCGGGAATGCTATCAAGAAATCTGATAGTGTTTTTAACTACTTAGTGTAAAATTTCATCTGGTATCTTAACAGAGGAACCATACCTCACAATGTTGGTTAAAATGATGAGAATTCAGTGAGTGGATCCAGACAGTGCTGGGCTTCAGAGTTTCCTCAGTTTGTCCCAGTGTGAACTATGGATGTGAAAATGTTTATTATATCAATCAAGTAAATGAATGGCACCAACAGGGTACTTATTTCATTGTCACATTACTGCTCCTGTCCTGCTTTGTAACTAAGCATGGATGATCATTTGTTCTCAAAGAGTTACACAGAAATGGCTATTGTTTTTCAAAATCAAATATTTTGGAGGCTGGCTTCAGGGGGAGGCAAATCCAATGAAGGGAATGAAGAGATTTGAACTTTTCAGTCTGACAACAGATTTGTGATGAGATTTGTGAAGAGTCTACTGCTCTTCTTGAAATAATGGCCCTTTGTTGGTGGTTGTGCGGGTAGACACTGGTCGGTCTAGCTTAGTAGCGATTCCCTCTCCCTCAGTCATCACATATTTCCCCACAATTTATATGTTTTTCAAATGCCCAGTTCCCCATACATCCTTGTAGTTCAAAGGGTGCTGAACCCCTTCTTCAGCAATCAAACCCCAATTATTTTCATTTCACTAAGCCAGTCACAGGCATCTCTCTTCCATGGTTAAGTGAATGGATTAGGAAAAGATCCGTGACTCGAAATATGAAATTTTTGCTTTGGGCTTCTGAGAAAATGTATTGCCTTTTAAACAGACCAGAGTGACAATTCTTCCTGCCTCTGGACATTATGTTATCTGAAGAAGACAGCTGTTACAGTCACAGTTATTTTAGCACAGTGAGGACGGCAGAGAGAGAAGAAGCAAGGGTTTTTGATGACATTGTGGAGGCTGCTCCTAGGGCCTGACATTAACAGATCCTGTATACTCTCACTTGCATAAGATAATAAATTTCACTGTTTAAAGCTGTTTGAGTCAGACATTTCTGCTATTTGATTCTCTAGCATGCATGCACACACTTGTGTAGTGACCTATTAGTGTATGTATTGCATGGAAGCAAGACTGATAGTAACTCCACCATAAGCCAAGATGAAACAGGCATTAAGGATCTTTCCTAACAACTGCCTCTGTCAGCTATGGAAAGTATGTTCCATGGTTCAACAACATGGGTCTCATAGCAATCACCTTTCTCTTGCTTACCAGAAAAGCAAAAATCACAAGTGTCATGCCCACTTCCTGCATCGAAACATACATTTTAACACAGTAGTGTATGTTTCCTACACACATTGAAATCTGAAAACAGATGGAGAAGTTGTTGAAAGGGGATTAACAGTATGGATTTGCCCAGAGGTTTTCCAAGGATCTTTCACTTTCATTCAGCTTCATTCCCATTCCTTCAGCTGGAGGGAGAAGCCTGGGAGTTATTGACACATGCTAGCACCCCTCTAGGTCATCTCCCATAAAGAGCAACACTTCGATCATTTGAAACCAAATCACAACCCTTGCACAGTGTGGAACTCCAAGGATTTTCATCTGGAATTCAAGTGACAAGGATACTTCTCTCTGATCAAGTGGATGCTGTAGATGGAATTTTGTTATTGTTGTTGCTGTTTATTTTTTAATACAATGTCAACTATATATACAAAATTCCAGCCATTATTTGTGAATTCTACATGGTACAATCAAAGCCACTCTAGGAAACCCACAGTTGCCAGCCTAGCACAGTGTGCCTATTAGGCTTAGAGGTAAACTGGTAGCATCATTTGTGTGGGCTTTGGGGTAAACTAGAAAGGTAAGCCTCTCCTCCCTCCAGCCCCCTGCCATTCAAAATGATTAAGGCTTTAGAAAGGCACAACAGAGCATCAAACCAAGTTCAGGAGTCCTGTCAGTGCAGGCCATTACACAACTGTGTGGGTTGCACATAACTGAAACCGGCTTAACATTCAGTATAATATGACTAGGAGAGAGAGCAGTGTAATTGTCTCTAACATAGCAAACTTTTGCAGTCAAGAGGAACTGCACTAAAAGATTTGTTCACATGCATAACATTCTGAGATAAAACTATTCATACTAAATGTTATTTATGTGTTTCTTCATTCGAATCTACCATATGTAAGACACATTGATTGTTTTTGGGGGGTGGCAGTTGAAAACAAATATGTATCCCTACCTCTCATACTCACAGAGTTCATGTCCCAGTGGTAGGAAACTAACATGCAACATGTGTATCATATAAGGGACTCTTTTGGAAGAATAAAAAATAAGCATTTGAAGTTGAACTGCAAATCCATAAATGTTAAGTTTCTTATAATAGACTATTAACTTTCCTCTCTAAACATCTGAATTTCAGAGGTGGCAAAATATAAATGAAATAAGAAGTGAGCTATTTCTACGGTATGCAAGTTCAGGGTTTGTTACTGTGCCTACATGGAAACTTAATCTAGCAGGTACCTAGATATTTTCCCTCTGCCACAATCTGGCCTTTGCTCTTCCTTTTCTTCACCTACTCGTATCAGCACAACTATTCCAATGCCATTGCCAGAGCTGGGAGGACCAAAAAAAGTGATTCATCTTCCTGATGTGTTTGAAGAACAGTTGGCAAGCCTGTCTCAAGATATTCAAACATGTGTAAGGGAGAATGTTGACATGTGTATTTGCTATCAGGCACCAATTAAAAAGAAGAAAAAGAGAAGAAGCTTATTTTAAATTTCTCAAAGTATAGAAATTTAGCAATGTTTTCATCTTCAAGCACCAAATCCAGTTAGCATTTTGTAGCAGATTCTGATGCAGGCTGCATTTGGCCAGTGCAGGTGATGAATTAGCATCATCTGCAGCAAGTATGGACTAAGAAAATTTACCATTTGTTTAAAAATCCAAAGCTGTTTCACTGATTTCGGTGAGAATCCCTCTAAATTATAGTTAGCTACTCCTGAGAGAAACAGAACATGGTGAAGTATGAATGCTGGATATTAGTGAAGTTTATTCTAGAATTCACCCTGTCTAAACCGCTGCATCCCTAAGTGGAGGATTCTTATTCTTACCTCAGCATATCTATGAATTACCTGTTGTTGTGGATCTAAAATTCATTGCACAAACACTGGAATCCTGGATTATAAACTTGCAAATATCAATTATTGCTTGTGAAATTGGAACTCAGAAAAAAAATTTAACTAGGGTAACGTTCTCCTAAATAATTGATATTCACATGTTCAAGATCTAGGTTTTTCTGAAGAAAAAGCTTTCAAGTAGAACAAAACATATTAAGCTTGAATAACAGGGGGACAGTCTGAGACATCTTGTTTTACAGATCATTTTACCATGATAGATGCACTCACATTTCAAAAACTTATTCTGATCAGTACTCTCATTTGAATAGGATCCAGTTGGCACAAGAAGTAGGGCATCTTGCATAAATTGTCCTGTGACTTCTGGGAGGGGCTAGGGATTCTGGAGTCTTGATTTTAAAGGCTATCAGTGACCCATATCCCAGGCCATGCTTTGCAGGATGCTGGGCAAGCAGCCTGCCTTCCTCCAGCTCCATTGCAAGTCTGGAAGCAAGCCTGTCTAAGCTTTTGTGAATCTGAGTGTGCATCAGGTTGAGCCAAACCAATCAGTGGGGAAATACAAATGCCCACTTCATTTTTATTCAGTTGTTAAAGGCTTGCAGTGAAGTTTCCTGGGAAGGCATGCCAGAGAAGCTCCAGGAAGCAGAGCTTCCTTACCGTAGCACATCCTGCCATTAGCCCTGTGGCAGTTCTGAAGGCTGAGAAAGAGGACCTGCAGCCTGGGTGAGGAAGGGGTTGTTTTTGTTTCACACCAAACTACAGAAGTAGATATGCTTATAAACATTCAGAAGAGCATGCTACTGGGGATTCCAAATAACCAAAAATCAGGTCTAGAGGACTGTCTAAAAGACAGCATTCCTAAAAGACAGCATTTTGGTCCACTAACCACAGAGGTGGACTGAGGAGTGATGTTGTTTCAGTCTCAGAGTTGTTCAGATAAAATATTGCATTATTCTGCCACATTTTACAGTGGTGTGAAAGGTAACTTGGAATCATGCTGATGACTTTGCCCAATAGCTGGAATCTTTGCATTCAGTCCAACTTTAATAATGCTCCACCCTTCTTATCTTGAGTAAATTACTTAACCTCTCAAAATTGGAATACTCTAACACATACCTCACAATGCTGTAATAGTTTAGTGAATGAAGTACTGAAAAAGCTCTCTGAAGAGAGCTTGGCATATAGGAAATGGTTCTTCCTTCTCCAGTGTATAAGAGAAATGATCGGGACCAGAATTTATCCAATTTAAAAAATTATTTATCTTTTATTTATTTATTTGAGTGCATGACGACAAAACAACTCTCTGAATTACGAAATCTGTGCTGCTGAGTTTGTGTCGTTAGAGTTTAAAGAACTCTGGTGAGGATGCAGGCTGAAGTAGTGAGGGAATCTTTGGTGGAAGGGAGTTGTTAATTGAATCACTATTTATGGAGTATCTACTATGATCATGGCATCATGATAATGCTTGGTATACATGTTTCTCTGTGAACTAGAGGGACAGTTCTGCATTTGGACAGGGCCTTGAAGGAACTGGAAGAAGTAGATGGAGAGTGTGGCAGAAAACAGCATTGACAAAGACTTAGAAATAAAATGAGTATGTGGAAAATTGAAAGTTTGTTTTGGGAAGGTTTTGTTTATAGAAGCCAAGAGAACTTGATATTGCTAAAGAAAGGAGCAATGGGGGATTTGGGCCAGAATAAGTGAATAAGTGAGGACATATATGAAAAGGATACATATATGGTCTGAAAGGCAAACTGGGTTTAAACGGAGAGGTGGACATTGAAAACTAGGTCCAGATTTATGGTGGTGATAACAGAAGTAGGAAAGAAAAATACATTGAGCCATTCTGAAGGGTAAGAAATGATTGTCACTTGGTGACTAAATCTGTGAGTTCAAGGAGAAATAATGCAGTGTGATTTAATATTCTTTAATTAGCTGAGATGATTAAGGCATTAATTTGGTTCAAGATAATCTTTAAGATTACCTCATTTAAAGATAATTCTGTAAGTTGATTTTATAGACAGTGTCTTAATCAAAGCAACATGTTTCAAGTCAGTTATGAAAGGTGGAATGATATTTAAATCTTTTTGTTCTTTCTACTACTACATCTAGGGAAAGGTCACGTAGCATGGAAAAAGTACAGAGAAACTCAGATGTGAATTCTTTGCATAAACCAGAGAACCTTATTTAGTTGGGTCTTTGAGAAAGTTATCAAGCCTCATAACACTGTAAAAACAAAATATATTTACCTTGGTAGAGTTCAGGGTTGTTGCATTTTCTCTTCTAAACTTGACTCCAATCTCATATTTACACTTTATGAAGCATGTTGTCTTGTTTTGGAAATCGTATTAACTTGTGAGTTAAGACAACACAGCAAGCAACTATGAGTAGAGAATTCTTGGAGCTCTGCCAACCTCCTTAAAGGCTGTGCTCAGTGATAATGAAACAAAGCCTTTCTGATTGGTGCAGAAGACTTATTAATGTAAGATTCAGTGACAGATGAGACCATTTAAGCCTGCTAAAATCTTGGCCACACCTTCAATTGGGTGCACAATAATTTTCCAGTCATTTCTTAACTGTTTGAGAGACACTCAATACAGCATGTGTTCTCTGCAGGTAACTGCCCAGACAAGGAGGGGTCAGGAAATGCTTAAAATGCCAAGATCCTTCCAAAAACCTTTGGCGTTTCTCCCTCTCTCCCTTCAAGTGGCTATCTCCACCCCAACCCTGGTTATCTCCCAGGAGGCGCTTTTCCCTTCCCTCTTCTTTCTACAGTCACCTGGTCACTTTGCAAATAAAACTTCCCTGTCTACAGCCATCTCCTCCTGGCTTTTTATTTTTATACTAAGTTGAGGAAAGAACCCACTGAACTTTTCTGAAAACAGTAGAGTCTCACACAGTGGCAACAATGAGTAAGTGAGACTATTCATAGATAGCTGGATAGACATAGCTGGGTAAAAGAAGTTCCAAGGTTTAATTGCCCGGTATCGTTACTACAGGTACTATTAATGCACTGATTATTTCTACCTAATATCTAGCAAACAAGGTATTCATTTTTTACTATAAAGAGTTATTGGATACTTGAGTAGGTAGTTTCACCTTGAAGAGACATTTCAGAATATATATTTTATAGACATTCGATACTCCATAAATATGCACAGTTTTGTTTCTGTTGAAAAATCTTTTAAAATTAAAAAAAAAAGAAATATGACCTGTACTGGGAAGCTACAAATATATAATCAACAGGGTTACTTTGAATTCTTTACTCTCACTGATTTCCACCTGCACGTCGAGTGATCATGTATGCATGACCCATTGCTCTCACCATGTCAAGGAAGATTCATCATTTTCCTAGCTTTTAGAATAGTTTCTAATATAGCAGGCTCACGTCAGTGAAGACCTAGCTATGAGCTGTGACCAAGGGGCCTCTGTTGGAAATGGGCTGCTGGGAACTGAAGAGCCAGACCTGGAAAAATTTAGAGAGAACAAAACTTGGCTAAAAAATTGCAGTCTGAGGTCCCAGTGGCATAGGACTAGCTCTGTTTATTGTGGCCAAAGTGAACTTGAAAACAAAGGAGTGGAAACACTTTTTTCTGGGAGAAGAGTTTTTTTTTTATAGTGCTTGGAGTCATTATACTCTTGATCAAATAATAGAATTTTCTTGGATAAATTAGTATAGTTATGCAAATGTACATGGAAGAGGCAGAGATCCATTAAATGAGCAATTATCGTGTGCCGGGCACCCAGTTAAGAACTTTATATACACAAACTTTGCTATTTATTCTTTACAATGACTCCATGAGATAACTGTTAGTGTTGTCATGCTGATTAAAAAGCTGAGGAAACCAAACAGAGGCACAGAAAAGAGATGTAAATACATAAGATAGCACAATAAGTAAAGTGAGTCAGAACTCAAACCAAACCACCCAGCTCAAAAGGCTGCCACCTGATCCACGATGCTGTGCTGCCACCTAAATCTGTTGGGAAGAGGAAAGTGGGAAGGGCCGAGACCACAGCACAGGAGCACAGCAAACAACAGCAGCCTGCAAATCAGGTCAGCAAACAGAAGAACAAGGGAAAGAGAAGCCTGGAGGGAGCCATTTAACTGTGCAAATCAGCACATGATGAAGGAAAGAGGGGGAAGTGGAGGAACGAAAGCCAGCACGATCTTGGACAGTGAGTCACTGAATGAATTTCCTGAAGTCTGTAAAAACTCTTTAAAACACCCAACCAACAAAACAGAGTGGTTGAAGGGTTCAGCAAGGTGATGAGTGTCAATAAGAAGATCTCAGATAAAGTGTCTGTGACAATGGGGAAGAGCCTTGCTCTCTCAGCTTCCTAGATCAGGCCATGGGAAGGGACAGTGGCAAAGACAGTGGTTCAGAGATCATATAAACTGCACTTATTGGCCCCGTCTTGCACTGCCACCCGTTAGTTATGTGTGTGACAGTAAACCCAGGTTTGCTCATTCATCAAATGGCAATAAGAATAACCTTCACAGGACACAGGGAGAGACAGCTAAGCTACCACCTGTGCGTTGTACATGTTCAAGAGCATGTGCCTTATAAATGGAGTTATTCTTCACTGTTGTTTTTGCTAGTCTGACTGAAGAACTGGTCAGGAGAAAAAGAAACATGGAACACAGGTTAAAAAAAAAAAGCAACATCTAAGGGCTGTGTTTGTTCTTACTGCAAAGTAAATAACACAAGTGCTTAATTTGGGGTTTATAAATAAACTTGCAAATGATATGCATATTTTTGCAGATCTTGAAAATGTGTATTTTATTATAGTTTTTTGAGAATTGAACATCTGTTAGAAATATTAAAAAAAATCAAAGCAATGTTAAGCCTTAACTACAATGATGCTATAAATGCAAAGTTGGGAACTATAACCCTCTATTCACCACGGAGTCAGAAAATATTTTGTTTCTCATATTAAAAAAAAAAAAAGTTGGGCCTGGCATGATAGCATAGCGGTTAAAGTCCCTGCCTAGAACATGCCGCGATCCCATATGGGTGCCAATTCTAATCCTGGCAGCTCCACTTCCTGTCCAGCTCCCTGTTTGTGGCCTGGGAAAGCAGTCGAGGACGGCCCAAAGGTTTGGAATCCTATATCCAAGTGGGAGACCTGGAAGACTCTCCTGGCTTCGGATTGGCTTCGCTCCAGCCATTGTGGCCACTTGGGGAGTGAACCATCGGATGAAAGATCTTCCTTTCTCTCCTTCTCTCTGTATATCTGCCTTTCCAATAAAAATAAATAAATATATAAATCTTAAAAAAAAGTCAACTGAAGGTTGAATTGTCTTTGAAATAATAGTTTTTTAAAAAAATGATACTGTGATAGAAAAGAGATATATCTAATAGATTGTTAAGTAAAAGGAGAAATAGATTTCCATGTTAGTATAGTAGAATATAATGTAACTACCAAAAAAGGCATTACAAATTCTCTGACACATCCAAAATATTTTATTAAAATGTGTTTTACAATATGATGCCACCGAAACATACAAAGTAAAATGTGAGAAGCTGAAAACCAAACTAAATGGAAAGATTCAGAACAAAGTATCTTGGGCAATAATTTTGTTTTCATAATAATTTAGTTATTCTTTACTGGCTGGCAATTCTTATGGGTGGCATTATCAATGGTTTGTAGTATCCTAGAACAAAATGATTCCTTTAAAATGTACTATTGACACAGACACATGCTCTGTTGTTATTTTTTAAATAAGATTTAAATTCCAGTATGGTTTTAAATTTACAACATAAAAATTGTGATATAGTGCAAAGAGTTCTCATTTCTCTCACCCGCAATGGTCCCTATTATTCATATCTCGCTTAGAATGACTAATGAGTAACAATTAATGAACCATATCCAGCTTCCCTATTTTACTTATTCAAGTTCTCCTTTTCTTTCAGAAAACTTCCCCAGTGCTTTCTGCATTCCCTGGAATAGCACAGCTGTAGGACATTGCCATGCTGAGATCTGGATAACATTTCTTCAGGAGACACAGTGATCAGATCTAGAATTTTCTATGAAATCTGGGGTTCATTTACTCTGTCAGCCCTGCCTTCAGACCAGAGAAGGTCTTCCCAAGAGGCCACTGAACTTATCTGGACAATGGGACGCTGGACTTTATGCTGGGTATATGCTTACAATGAAGGAATTTCAACTGAACTTGAACCGCGGTTATGCAGCAAGGTGGAGGAATCCACTATGGGAGGAGGGGGGTGGGAAGGGTGGGGGGACTCCCCAGTGCTTACAAAACTGTATCACATAATGCAATGTTAATAACAATAAATAAATAAATAAATAAAAATTAAAAAAAAAGAAATCTGGGGTTCAGGGTGAAATCTGGGGTTCAGGGAAGAGGCAATACAATTCCTCCTTGGAAAAGAAAAACAAAAAAGCCAAAATGCCTTCTGTTGTTACAGAAATCCAATATTCAAGGAGTTTTTTTTAAAGGTAAAGAGAATGGCCTTCTCCTTGGACCTCTGTGTGGCCTCCCATCACCTCAGCATGGATTTCAACTTCACCTCCTTGTCCAAAGCCCTGCCTGACCTGTTGGGCCACTTTGCTATGACACATGGATACATTATACAATATGCAACCCAAAATAAATGCAACTATCTCCTCAAACAGTTATCATATACTTTCCTGTAAAACATTCACTCTGTATTCATTATAATTTATTAAGATATATTACGTAGTCCATATGCTATGCATACAAAGAACAGCATTTGCTGTATATATATCTGTATGCATCACATATGGGATATGTAATACATCACAGTAAATTGCAATAAAACATTTTTACATACAGAACTTATTTAATCTTTCTAATAGCCTTTTCATATAGGGATTATTTTGTACAGAAGAATAAATGAAATCATAGAAATGTTAAAAACATGTCACAGAGCGGACAAGAATTTAAGAAAAAACTACTTAGTATTTTCACTTTATCTGAAAGACAGACATACTAAGACACAGATGGTGAGAGATCATCCATATCTGCTGGTTCACATCTCAAATCCTACAGCAGTCAAGGCTGAGGCAGGCCAACGCTGGGAGCCTGAAACTCAATGTGGGACTCCCATGTGGGTGGCAGAGCCATCACTTGCTGCTCCCAGGATGCACATGAATAGGGAGCTGGGGTGAAGTGAGGTAACAGGGGCTCGAACAAGTCACTCTGACACAGGATGTGAGCATCCCATGTGGCAGTTTAACTGCAGTGTCAAAGGCCCATCAGGAGATACCTGGGTTTGAATCTGGACAGTCCATTCCTACAGTCCATGCCCTTGAATACACAGAGAGCCTAGGATACAGGTTATACTCTAAGGTCAGAAAGTCAAATGTGCCTGCACACACACACATGTGCATATGCACAGACATATGTGTGCATGAGTATATATTCAAAACACATTTGAGATAAACATATTTGATGATAATGCTATTAAGAGCTATCATTTATTGATTGCTTAATATTAGGAGGCTTCAAAAAGTATAAATCTATGTTGATGTGAAAAAATTTAGAGCCAATTTCTGAAGCAAAACTCTCAATAGTTAAATAGATGGATACAGAAATAGTAAAAACAGAGATTTAAAGATATCTTACGTTCATCAATTCTTCCTGTATGAATAATCCTGCAGGGCTAGAAATACATTTCTTGATTTAATTCTTATAATCTTGCATGCTAAATTACCCACAAGAAAGAGACCATTATCGTTTTCATTTTCCCGATGGAAGAAACAGGTTCATTAGCTTCTCAAGGTCACAAACATTGGGTTCAATCTAGGTTAGTCTGACTCCAGAGCCAGTGTTCCCTAAGCTGCTGCTATGTTTCCCTGGTAGGCAAAATTTAGCTCTAGGAAGAGGAGGAAGCGAACTTTTAACTCTTCATTGGCTGGATATAAGACCACAATAATGAGGAGTGCAGTTGTCTGATCTTGGATGATCAGAACAAACTGTTAGCATACCATGCAGAGAAGAAACAGAAAATACAACACAAAGACACTGGTAAGGAACCGGGCAGCAAGAGATAAGGGTTTAAGGCAGCAGTTGTAGGAAAGCCTTACACAGTCACACAGAGATCAGACTTCTTAGGAGCATGGGGAACAAAGTCGGGGGAGGAGATTGATTTCTTTGTGAGACAGATATGTTGGAAGATGGATGCAGCAAGTTCTGACTGCATGTGTTAATAAGGGTTAAAACAGAGAAGAGAGTCATGAGCTATCTAGGAATGACACTATACAGCCATTGAGGATTTACTCATGAAAGGAGAAATCAAGAATAAATTAAAACATTGACTCTAGCTTGGTCACCTACCAAACACAGTTCTTCTAATTAGAATTCAAGGGATCTAGGAGAGACTTTATTTTTAAAATTAATATCACAGGAATAGGATCCTACCTGCAATAATGGTTAATAATCATTCTATACATTGTGACTACATATTGCCATGGAAATTTTTCAAGGGTAACTTTCAGGGTCACTAAGCACATTTGTGAAGGTGGATGTACCTGTTTTCAGCTTTGAGAAACTGTGTGGTAGAGAAACCAAAGTGATGTCATCGTATGAGCCAACTCTGTTAGTTTAATGAGATTGCCTCAAATATGATACTGTGATGAAAGCTTACCAAAGAAAGCGATGAATGGGACTGACAAGTAACAGCATCGTGGTCAAGGAAGGAGGAGTACAGAACATGTCCACTGGCAGTAAAGGATGGTAAGATGTATTACAAAGTGAACAGTATGGTGTTCAGGGCCCTCTGCCCAGGAAGTACAGCAGTAATCCACATTGAGTGCAAAACAGCAAGTAGTAACATCTAGCCCTGATGACTAAGAAATCCACAGAAACAACCAAACTAAGCAAGTAGCTGGCTTTTGCCCAATTTTTTCATTTTTTCTTCTCATTTATTATCTCATTTGATTATCATGGCAACTGTAAGAGGTAGGACATTAACATTATTACTATTTTACTAATGAAGAAGCTGAGGCCAAATAGTTTCTGAAACCAGTCAAGGTCATACTGCAGGTGGAGAAATAGATTCCTGCTTCAAGTTGTAGTCCTACATACCACACACTGTCAGCTGACTTACCAAGAGTGGATGCCTGCGCCACAGAAGCACAGGAGAGAGAGAGCTATAAATGGTACCATTGTATGTGTACTCAGAAGAACCAGAGCCCTTGGGACACATTCATTTGTGTGTCTTTTGGCTGTCACCCAACCAGCCTCAACACCTTTCAACAAGAAAGACACCATGAATTTCAAGTCTTTGTCTATTCACATTTTTAGAATCATCACCAGAATAAACTTTGACTTGTTCTCTTACAGTGAGAATAAAACTCCTTGGTTAAATGTTTCACTTGGCTTTGGTTTCCTCAACTGTACATTGAGGTTGGATCACTTTAGTAATCTCTAAATGATGGCACACACACTATCATGTTTTTGTGATAATGGTCAAGGCTTTCACAGAATATCAGTGAATGCCAAGCTGTCTGTCTCAGGGGGAAAAAAGGTGGCTTTTGTTCATGGTGGGAGTCAGACAAATCGATAAAATGTTTTGTAAAATGTAATGTGTGAAAAGTTTAGAGTCCATTGTGCTAGAGACATTGTGTCATGAACTTCTTCATTATGAGATTCTAAGAAACAATGAGAGTAACTGAAGAGATTCCGTTAAGGTAAACCACGGTTACTGTGTTGACTAGCCCTTCTCAACCAAGTTCTGATGAGTTGTTGTTTGTTTGTTAGTAAGAGATTGGGCCAAACAATTGTATATGTGATTAGGAGCTTCAGTTTCATTAACTAAATTTAGGGCACACAACTGGGAGTCACACATGGCCAATTATCGCTGTCTCTGCCACAGAATAAGCTGATCATTTTGAATCCATTCAGACTCTGTGATCCACAGCTCCTTCTGTCTAACACAACAGCAGTTAAACTTACCTTTCTATCGCATTGAGTTGTTGCAAGAATAAAACATATACATGCATATATACTAGGACATACTAGACAGGGATATTGCCACTGTCTTTGTCAGCTATTATTTCCACAATGTGTAGCACAACACCCAGACTGAGGTAAATGTTTCACATATATTTGTTGACCGAATGAAGCATTTTCTTAAAGATTTAAGCATGTGAAATAGTCAAATAATCTTAGGACAATGTCCTTAGAGAATTTTCTTCTGTGTTCTGTTTGTTGAAGATCACATAAGTAACATGAGTAACTGCACAGCCTCAAAAATCGTAAAAATAATATTCCTGAAGCATAATTGCAAAATGAACAAAAAAATAAAAATAAAGGCATTTTGCACATATCTAAAAATTTGTGAGTCAATTTGCAAATCTGATTCTGAAGTGACTTCTATCATGGTGATAACTTCCCTTGTATGGAAATGTTCAAGGTGAAATTTGCATCTGAGCTGTTAGTTTGAACTTGGGCTTTGTGCTCATAAGCTACTTATTACTTAACTGTAGAACAAAGGTATTTGAGAGATACTACCAGAAGGCACATACAGAACCTAGACAAGGATCCCAGACTTATGATTGTCTGCTGCAGTGTGACACACAGATCATCCAGGCATGAAAAAAGACTTTGCCAAAGAGACTGGCTTTCCTGTCATCGAGAAGGACTCACAGGTGCTGATTTACATATTACCTCTCTGAGACTCTTTCCAGATCATTCCTCTGCCATCTCATCTAGATGTATGGTTCACATGCCCAATGCCCTTTTCTTAAATGCACACTTAGCAAGCACTTTTCCAATCATTTATGGCTATCCTTTTCCACCACATTTTGGACTCTTCCTTCAATAACCAGGTCTGCTCTCATTGTTCTCCTCCCTCAGAACTTTGTTCAAAAGTCTCCTCAAAATCCACCACCCTTGATGATAATCCCAGCACCTCATTCTAGTCTCCAAAGTGCATATCCTACTGTAATCTATATGCTATATTTTATTATTTAAAAATATCTCCTCAGAAAATTCACATGAACTAAAATTTTTGTTTTGTTCACTGCCAAACTTCAGCACTTAGAACAGTACCCAACACCTAGTATGCATTCAATACACACTTTTTAATGAATAGACAATTCTGTACCACATGCCATACAGGAAGATTGAAAAACTGAATTTTTCCTTCCAATTTGGTTTTAAGAGGCAAAACTAACTTGTACATATATGCAAGAACAACAATAGAGGAAGACTGAAGAAATAAAAGAAAGAAATACATTTGAGTTATCTGTGTGTCAGGGGCAAGTTTATTTTCAGGTAAAAGGAAGAGGAATCAATCACTAGATTTCAAACCCCAGAGGGAGTAGATATAGGAAATAAAATTCATTACACAAAGGTGAAATATTCTTTGCACTGGAAGTCCTAGAGGGATGGTAGATAAATTATCTGATTCTTGTTTGTACAGAGACCAGAAATGTAAAGTTATTGTTTCAGAAAGTCGCAGCACTTTGATTAAATTTTACTCTGACTTCTGGGTCATATTATTTCCACTAGAGCCTCAACTGCACGAATTAAACAGCATAATGTAACCCTAAGAGTAACGAATTCTTTGATCAGGAATACGCTGGCATAAGAACAACCTCACACAACATTGCAACTTTACAGACAAATACATGGCACTGGTCACCATGCCTTATTTATTTAAACATGCTTTCCAAGATTCCAAGTCATAATCTAATTCTAGAAAACTTCCTTTTCTGATTTGATTATAAACCAGAAAAAAATGTAAAAGAATGCAAAAGGAGAAAGATGGTATAAAGTGAAAAAGGGAAAAGAAAAAAAAGCAGGAAAAGGGAATAACATAGGAAACTGACAAAACTGGCACGTTTCTGGGCATTTATTTGAAGACATTCTCACATGTCTCCTTCCATTATGACATCATTTCCTTGGAATTAATTACTAAACAGTTCAGGTAAATGTTCTTCAAAAGAAACAACTTTATTATCCTTCTCAAACGTATTAACTCTGTGTCACAATTTAGTATTTTACACTTTATGTTTTATTTCCTAAATTCTAATATTTATAGATTCTGTTTCACTAATGAGAATATACATTAATAATTTATTTTTCTATTTTTCCAATATTTCCCCTTAATCCCCCAATGCATAACAATGAATGGTATATAGTCATCAAAATCATTTATACTTACTTTTGCTCATGTATTCCATAAATAAACACGCTAATTTTCTACTAATGGAAAGAGCTAAGGGTACAGGTAATGGTTGACCAGACTCTTTCCTTCATGGAACTTACAACTATGGGAGTGATTTGGCTCATAAACCATTAGCACACATGTGAGGAGAGAGAGGAATTGAAATGGATTCATTGGAGTTTGTTATGCAGTTGAGAGTTTAGCATGCCAAGGAAGCTAGGGAGGGCGTTATGAGGAGGTAGCACTTTTGCTAGGACTACTACAATAAAATCCAACACCATGAGCTAGGGAAAGAGAGCTTTAGGCAAAGGACTGAGGCAGGATAATAGTTTTCTAAACACTGCTAGCCAGGCAGTGGGAGTATTGGGACAAAAGCAACATCAGATGAATTGGAGGAGGCACAGTAGGTCATAGTATGCATATCCTTCTAGGCTGTGGATATTAGAAGAATGATGGAAAGAAATCCAAGTTTTCTAAATAAGGAATAAATATGTTGTAAGCTATTCAAATCTGGAAATTATTTAACCAACCCTACAGATGTAGTTACCTAGCAAACTAGTCCCCAATATCTCTCCCACAGGTAACTAGCCATTCTGTGCCTGCCCATACTTCGGTAGTTACAACTCAAGTCAACCCCAATGTTGCTGTCTTACACTTGGATTTTTTTCTGGATGGCCATGCTCCCCAGTGTTCCACTGTCTATGGCCCCTTCTTTACTCAGGCAAATTCTTCAGATGGATGAGCCCAAATCCCCTTTAATCCTTATCCTTTATCTCCTTCCCAACTCCTTCACAGTTATCTCAGTAAATTCTTTCACCCTCTCTTAATTTCATTTCTGAGTATGTATAATGACATTAATCACAATGTCTGAGGCTTTCTTAGGATAAAATTGAGTAAGCAAGTCACAGATATGTACATCATATTAAAGTAACCCAGTGTCAAGAGACTAAAATTGCTAAATAGACCAAAAATATTGTCTGAAAAATCTTAGGATTGTCTCTTTAAATTCTCGTTGTTCTCTAATTAAAACTTCTTTGTAAAGAATTTGTTTAATATTTTGTTTGGTTGCACATTAAGTATATGGTTATAAAATGAACTGAAATTATGTTTTTATAAAAATTTTAAAAAAGGAAAGAAAAGGAGGATTGAGCAAAGAGTGTGAGGGAAAACATAATGGCTAACTTCTTAGTACTGTTACTATGAAATGCATGACATATTTTTCTTTAAATTAATACATATTAAGGAAAAAATCTAACTTAAATTAATGGTGCCAGAAAGCTAAGCACAAATACAAGCAGTAATATTTAAAATTAGAAACACAATGCTATTATCCTGTTCTGGCTAATTACCGTGGTAACCAAATTGTTCCTTTCATAGCGATGGTAGATATTTAGTATTTTGCTAGATATTGGGCTAATAGCTTCCAATGAACTACTGTTAGATGTTAAACAGCATTTCTGTCTCTTATTCTATGGAAAAACATGTTTCAAGTAACCAACTAACATACATTCAGGGACATACAAATTAAGTTTTACTGACATTCTGTTTGTTTGAAACACAGTGCATGTGTCAAATTCAAAAGAAAGAGTTATCTGATGTTGTGACATGGCTGATTTGTATCACTTCAGGAAAAAAGAAACGTTTTTCTTTTTTTCTTTAGGAGTTTAAAATTGATCCCAGGAAGAGGATGAACACTTCTAATTCTAAAGAGTCTCTGCTTAAAACAGAACCCAGAGGAAGAAGAAAAATTATGTAAGTGATGGGCTGTAATGTTGGAATCTCACATGCTTAGATTTTTCTGGAATAACTTCATCACTTTTGGAGAGGGGTCCAGAAATATTCCCTTTAAAAATTCTCGATTAACAGATCTTGCTTCAAGATACCATGGGTTTCCTTTTGTTAAAAAAATGTTCCAAAGGTTACAAAACTCCATGTCTAAGTAGGAATAAAAGCCATTATTACTTTGAAGCTTCATTACAGGAACAATTAATCTAGAATTGTGCATTTAAATAATAATTTTGGATTATACTTTAAATAGCAACAGAAAATGCAACCACATAAACCAAGGAATCTTTTTCAATTAGATAAACACAACCCGCTCTACATGATGCACAAAGAAAAGGTTCCTAGAGCATCACTGTTAAATGTCCTTGAGTTCAAATTTCATTCCACCATTCTTCTTCCTTAGTGTATTGTGCTTTTACTTTCGATAACTAGAAAATGTGCAGTAGAAGTACTGTATGTAAGATGCCCTTATTTATATGTTATTATCTGCAGTAAATATCATACACATTGAAGTTCAAAAGGTCCTGCAAGTTTTTTGCTAATTAAAAAAAAAAAGCTACTTAGAATGGAATGGAATCATGGACACCCAGAAACATATCTTTCTAGTATGCTGCTAAAAGCCTGAATATGTACTCAAAGACAAAATGCCTTTGGTTAATTGTACAAGCCCAAGGAAGGTGCTTGCCAGGCAATCTCAAAGATAGATATGGTAAGAAGTCCTGGCTTAATTTTATTTATTTGGGGAAGGAAGCATTTTTTTTAGAAGGCCATATTTACTCTTTAAAAATTATGGGAAAGTCCAGTCAAACTGCTGTTCTAACCACTTAGCCTGTGTTGTATGCATAGGCAATGCCTCTTAGCAAATTACTACCTTCATATTTATACGACACTAGACACCACTCCATCATACAGGTTTCTTCAAGCAAGAACCAACTTAATACCAACCACTGCCCCAAAATAAAAAATACAAGAAGTGACAAATCAAAGTTCTTTGAAATGTTTTTTTTTAAAATAATATTTAAAGTGGACTATGGAACCAAAACTACTGGTAATCTTGGTCTCTGCAGTATTGTGTATCTCCTTCCTAAGATACTAAAATCACTATAGAGGGAGCAACATTTCTCACCTATTACAAAATTTCCAGTAGGCATTAAAGCAATGGAGTCTATATACTGTCTCTACAAGTGAGATGACAAAACCAAACTACTAGCCATTTTGATGAATATTTGTTTACTCTTGTCTAACATAAAGTGAGGAAACAGCCTTGAAAAGTTGCCATGGCCAAGCTTTATTTGAGCACAAACTCAAATACTTTATCCATGTCTGTGTATTGCCACAAGCAAATACATTTTCCTTCCCTCTTAGAAGTGTGTGTGTTTGTGTGTGTGTGTGAGAGAGAGAGTGTGTGTGTGTTTGTGTGTGTGTGAGAGAGAGTGTGTGTGTTTGTGTGTGTGTGAGAGAGAAAGAGAGAGTGTGTGTGTGTGTATGTGTGTGTGAGAGAGAGAAACAGAGAGACAGAGACTGGTGAGTTGAGTACAGGCCTCATTTCAACTATCTGGATGTTGGGGCCGTATTCTCAGAACTCACTGATACTTCAGTAGAGGCTGTCATAAAATGACTTTAGGGTGTCTTGGAGGGGACTCCTCATCTTTTCAAGAACATTGAGAAAACTGTAACAGCTTGGTCTTATCTAGGGCTGAGTTAAGTGGAAATAGCAACTACTATACCACATCCTCAGAGTAAGACCAATTCAAAGGTTAAGTCCTGGGATGAAATATCATAAGCATGAGCATATATTATCAAAGAGTGTCAGTGAAGTGGAAAGGCTATTGATAGGCAAATTGATTTCTGGCTAAGTTTTCTAACTGCCTTTCTAAGGCCCCTGAACCACTAAGATAATAAAACTTGGAAATTATGTGATTGCAACTACAGAGAATAAAAACATTTCCATTTAAATTTTTAAACCAGTGGGAATACCTGTCCACTTGCAACCATCCGATAGCAGTCACCCATATCCACGGTATCACCTCCAATTGCTGTCAGTGCTAAGATAACATCCATCATTAGATAAATTTGGCAAAGTCGGAGCAATCATGCTGCTTCAGCTCCAGCACAAGGCTTTGTTACAGTTCTCATTTCAGGTTAGGCAGCTCAGATAAGCTTATCACAGTGCTTCAAACTGACATTCTGAGGTGGCACAATAGACCAAATTACCAGAAGAATCACTAGTGAGCATCAACACACGTTACTGCCTTCAGGAAAACAGACATACTAGTTCTGTGGTTTGCAACACAAGAAGTAAAATGAAAGCTTGTTCTAACTCTGCATGTAAGATGGAAATCTAATAAAAATCTATGCAGTTGTGTTATTAAGAGCCATACAAAATGTAGGTGAAGAAATAGGGTACCTCTGTAGGACTGGTTTTCAGAAGAAGATAGTCAACATAAGCTTTTAATTTAAAAATACATAAGTAATACACTTTCTGCTTGCTTTGCTTGCTATTCAAAGATTAATGCTTTTTTAAATTAATAATTTAATCTGAGCATTAGCAGTTTAAGCCCACAATGAAAGAGCTAGCTAGAGAGTCATTTGCAAACAAGAACAGAATATATATATATATATACACACCGAGTATCAGTATATATATATATATATATACTTTTATATATATATATAAAAGAACTGATACCCAGTCTCTCCTTTGAGGTTATTCTCTAAAAGCTATGTGCTTAAACTCTAGCAACCATCTCACTCCTAAATTACATGAACAGTATTTGATACAATGACAGAGAAAGTGAAAATGATTTATTTCTGCCAAATAAGTACAGGTTCTACTGCTGTTTTTCTAACCATCATTGCTTATCCGTTTTAGTGAATTCCTAAGAAGCATTTAAAATGTGTAGGGCCGACCTTAGCTTAAGAGGTGGCCTCTCTGCCATTTTCATGGCTGATTTAAGACCCATTCTGCACTGAATTCTGCATTGTGAAATCCAGGCTGGTGACAAATTTCTGCCTGTCATCTTAGGAAAGGCCGGGAGTTTTGCACCATCCTGGAGTGTGAAAACAGAAAATCAAAGCCGGCATAGAGCTGCCTGCTTCTTTCCTGATCAGCTTACTGCTTTTCTGAGGCAATCTTGACTGTCACTGTCTGGGCTTGGAGGGGTAATTTACTAGAATAAAACAGAGTTTAATAGCTTGTTCCCAAGGAAAGCTCCCCCTTATACCTAGTGTTGCATACAAAAAGAGAATCAGGCAATAATCATTTGATGCTTTGCAAAAATCTACTGCATGAAGAATGCATTTAGGATGTACAAAAAAATTTTTTTAACCTGATAAGACCCTGAATCAGGAGCCAGGAGGCCTGGATCTTTTCCTTGTATTGCTCATATTCTGTTGCAGTGACATCCTCATAAAACTACATAGACTTAATTTGCTGCACCTCTTAAACCCTCCCCCACAAATAAGATGTGAATTGAGGAAATACAAAGCTCTGCAAAATTTTTAAGCAATTCCCTGACAATGACTGTGGCTAACTCTCTCAATGACCTCTTCTGTCTAATGTCAATTTCCGAAAACAAGTTTCCATTGTAAATGTTTAATCAGCGTAGTCCCAGGAACCCAATGCACAAAACCTTATCTCCTTTCCCAACTTATTTTCTTTCTGCAAGCTTTATCCCCAGCTCTATCTCAGCTCCCTGCAAACACTTCAGTGTGTTCTCTCTCAAAGAAGCCAGGATCGCTGTCCCTTGTGAGCCAGGCTGGAGTCCTGTGGTTTGATCCCATTAGCTGAGCCTGCTCCATTGCAAGCAAACTACAGCATTTCTGCTTGCAAAAACCCTGGCCACTGGGCTCCGGAAACACACAAACACCAGCTGCACACAATTTTCTACTCTCTTCTGCTCAGACCTTGCCCGAAGTCAAGTCAGTCAACCAAAACACAACGTATCCTACCTTCCATCATGGTGGCAGAATTGCATTCCTTAATTTGCAAGGAGTCTGAAAAAACACCGGTGGGTAGAAGTCCAGATCCCAGCTAAGTCCTCCCAAGGCGGCTGCTGAGGTCGGCTGTCCGGGCTGCAGAAACCACAGGAGACAAGTGTTAACCTAAAAGGCAGGCCATCGATGCTGCTGCTGCTGCGGCTTCACCTACAGGCTCTGGGAAGATGCTGAGAGAGAAAGGCAGTGGAACAGCCAGCCGGCCGGCTGCACCGCCTGCGCTGCCTGGGCCAATCCCTTCAGCTCTGGACCGCGTCACATGGTAGCCAGCCTGCATCTCCTGACACAATACCCCCCGAGAGCGCCCAGAACCGATTTCCCGGCCTCATTACCCTCACCCCCGCCCGCCGCCTCCCATTCCTCAGTGAACAGCCCTTCTTCCTTCCCCACCTAAGGCAGCTGCACTGCCACCTTAACGGGGGTGGGGGTGGGAGGATGTACCCTGCAGCTGAAACAGCAGCATCCAAGTGGTTCGCTGCTGCAGAGATATTTTTTTTTTTTTAAAGAAAAACTTCTCAATAATTTTGAGCAGTCCTAAGTCTTAGCAGCACACCCTGGAGCTCTAATTCCAATCTTCTTTTGCCCTGAAGGAATTCCAAACGTCGTCGGTATCTACGGTCTCAGCACTCGTCTCTGAGTCTCTCCCTCTCTTCTTCCCTCCCTCCCTCTCTCATTCAAGCTGGGGAAAGCAACTCGGCTGACGTCACATCATAAACAATTATTCCCAAAGGGATGATGCAGAGAAAATGTTACCCCAGCTGCCTTGGAGAGAGGGCTGGGGGAATAATTGCGCATGACATGCCGAAGGGCTGGGAATTGTCATTAACACAAAGAAACAAAAGAACGCACCCGAGTGGGGCTCTGGAATCGCGCTGGCAACGCCTGGGATCATTTCTAGGGCGGGAGGCGGCACAGCCAGGAGCAGAGGCCTCCGCCTGCTGGAGCGAGCACCGCTGGGCGCTCCGGCTTCCTTTCCAAGCATCTGGGTTCCCAGGGCCTAGAGGCCACCGAGTCCTCTCGGAACCCCCGCTACAGCCGATGGGAGTCAGCCTGTCACCGCGTCCTGCCCGCCAAGAGAGTGAGCGCACTCGAGCCTCCTCTCGGCCCAGGTGGGGAGCCGGCTGGCCACCCTCAGTGGCTGCAGCTGCCAACTGCAGTCCCTGCAGGAAATGGACTTCTCAATGACTCGGTGCTCGCCTGCTCCCTGCGCATCTGGTGTGGTCTTCAGTCCCACTGTTCCACTGCGTGGAAATCCAGAGTGCCGCAGTTGCCCTGTGGCTGTAGAGGTGGGCGCAGACTGGAGATTGGTAGCTTATGAGGATGGGATCCTCCGGGGGGGGGGGGGGCAGAAGAAGCCTCAGTGAGAAGGAACAGGCTTAGTCTGTTCAGGGATCCTGCCAGCTGGCATAGATCCGGGGAGCCTTTGGATAGACCCCAGGCCTAGAGAACTAAAGGAGAGCAGAAGAGGGAGGCCAGTGAGAGGCAGGGTCAGGAGAAAAGGGCAGGAGGGAGGGGGGATGGGAATGCTCCTTGGAACCCAGGGGAGACAACAGTAAACCTGGGCTCTTCACCCTTTGCCATTGCATGATCAGGGTGAAGTCTTAACAGTTTTAGGGAGCATTTCCTTCGCAATGTTGCTCACACCATCCCAGGGACTATCCTTAAACAGGGCAAAGATGAGGTATGGGTGGCTGCAGGTTAAAAACAGTCAACAACACTGGCTGAAAAGGGTGATGGAAGTGGTATATTAATACAGCAAAAACTCTGTTCCTAAACAATATAGGCATGTTTAAAAAAAAAAAAAAGGCTGCAGGGCCCGGCGCGGTGGCACAAGTGGTTAAGGTCCTCGCCCTGCACGTCCGGGATCCCATATGGGCGCTGGTTCTATCCTGGCAGCCCCGCTTCCCTTCCAGCTCCCTGCCTGTGGCCCGGGAAAGCAGTCGAGGACGGCCCAAAGCTTTGGGACCCTGCACCCGCGTGGGAGACCCGGAAGAGGCTCCTGGCTTTGGATCAGCATAGCATCGGCCGTTGCGCTCACTTAGGGAGTGAATCATCAGACGAAAGATCTTCCTCTCTGTCTCTTCTCTCTGTATATCCGCCTTTCCAATAAAAAAATAATAATAATAAATCTTAAAAAAAAAAAGGTTGCGTTCCCGAAGGACATATGTTTCAAAGGCCTTCAAATTTCAAAAGGAAATTCCCTAGGGAGCTACAAATAGTTGTTTCTTTTTCCTTGTTATTGTGAGAGGTCTTCCAAAAGTTTATCAAAGTGTGTATTATGAAAATAACATTATTTTCAAATGTTTTGCACTAAGAACTTAACTTCCCATTTTTTCCCCCAGAGTCTTTTTGAAGCCCCCTTTTTGTGGCAATTGGATTTAAAAAACAGAATGACTTCCAAAGTAAAAGCTACCTGAAGTGCAGAATACATTGATCAGAAACCGCAGGGGCACTATTGCAAAAAGAATCACTGGTAAGGATATGTCTATGTATCAAAGTTTTTATGTGCGTCTTCTGCTAGGAAGCGCTGTGTTCCTGGGAAAGTTATGTTACTCTCTGTACTTCATAAGTTCTTTCTCTCTGAGATAGAGATAGCAAGAAGATCAGTTCACAGAGCTATGAATATTAATAACACACCTGTATTTTTTAAAAAGATTTACTTTTTTTTTATTGCAAAGTCAGATATACAAAGAGGAGGAAAGACAGAGAGGAAGATCTTCTGTCCGGTGATTCACTCCCCAAGTGACCACAATGGCCAGTGCTGCGCCGATCCGAAACCAGGGGCCAGGAGCCAGGAGCCAGGAACTTGCCCCAGGTCTCCCACATGGGTGCAGGGTCCCAAGGCTTTGGGCCATCCTTGACTGCTTTCCCAGGCCACAAGCAGGGAGCTGGATGGGAAGTGGAGCTGCCAGGATTAGAACCAGTGACCATAGAGGATCCCAGGCACTATCAAGGCGAGGACCTTAGCCTCTAGGCCACGCCGCTGGGCCCACAGCTGTATTGATGGTTAACTATCTGCAGGGGTTCTAAACACTGTGGTAGTGAATTACTTAACATTGTATCTGGAGTATGGTGAGCTTCCCATGTTAGTTCTTTAGGATTCATACTGTCACCACCAAAAGGTTGTGAAGGTACTTCAAAAATATTTGCTGCCGACTGTGAACTGTGGAACATGAACAGAGAGCAACCAAATGGAAACACCAGATGATATATTCAGAATATAAGAGATTTGGGAGGAGAATGCTTAGGATCAAATAAGGTTAATCACAATAGGTTTTCTTAAAAAAAAAAAATGGAATGTGCTTGGAGAGGGAATTCTGAAGATAATGCATTCTAAATAAGGAGAGCAAAAGCTCCTGCTGGATGAATGAGAAATGTGAGAGCAAGTGTGAGATGTGGGGGAGAGTCACGGTGGGAGATATGGGAAAGCAGGAGAGCCAGAGACTCCTGGGTGGCCTGCCTTTCCCGCCTGGTGTTTCACAATGAGTTAGAGAAGGGCTCTCAGGTTTAGTGTGGACCCTCACTGCTTTGTTTCAGGTATGAAGCCAGGCAGCCAGCTGGAGGCAGTGTGCAAAGATTGTTTTGATTGTTAGTTGCTTAATAGGAGAAATCTAAGATATGATTGTTACAGAAGGACCAAGAAAAGATGCATAGTGGAAGGAGATAAGGTTGTATTAAATTTTACTGCAACTTTATATACTCTCTATTAAAAAAAATCTGCAATGGTCACTAGTAAGGATATCAATGAAGAAGGTTTTCATTTCAACAACAGCAAAAAATCTGTGCAAATGTTTTATCACAAAAGAATAAACACCCCAATTTTCTTGGGAGGAAGGGGTTTTCTGCCCAAGAAGGCAGCATTTTAGATTGTGGGCCAAGTTTCATTACTGCCAACAAGGAGAGAGAAGAGTTTCTAACTGCTAAAATAATGCATGCTTTTTGTCAGTCTGAAACGGAAGTCGAAGAACTTTTGGTCAAGACTGAGTGAATTACCAACTTGCATCAAAGTCAAGGATGGCAGAGGGTTCCGTCTGATAATACCAGACTCTCAGATAGGCTTTGTTACTAGTTCAGTACCTACAGTTTAATTTCTGAAGTCTTTTCATTTTTATTTATGAAACAACAGTTGTCTAGTACTGATGCCCTGTTAGGTTTGCTTTTTTAATTTAATTGAATCTCCCAGTTTTAGTGATGAGGAAAAATCCTATTTAGGAATAAAAGTTATAAAAAGAAATGAGTATAAAAGAGGTGAGGGTAGGGAAAAATTTATGTAAAGGAAAGTTTAAAACTGGGTCTAGATACATAGAAATTCACATTTAAAGTAGTTACCTTAATATCGTGTTTGATTCTGCTCCTCTTGCTACCCACATTGAACTCATTACAAAATGTAAAGGGAGAATATTGTTCAAGCCTTGGAACCCAGCAGAACATCTCGCTTGAGCAGCATTGTGTGATGGGCATGCGCAAGAGAGATACATGTATCAATTGTTTGTGTGTTCGTGTGCATATGCACGCACACATGCCTTTACCCACTATACTTTTGGTTGAAATTAAAGAATTTCAGCTTGACCTAACATAAACAAAACCAGGGATATCTTAGGACTGTGTTGTAGCACATTGCGTTAAGCCACCAACGGCGATGTTGATGTCCCATTTGGGCACATGTTTCTGTTCCAGCTGTTCTATTAGCAATCCAGCTTTCTGCTAATGCATTTGGAAAAGCAGCCAGAAACGGATCAAGTGACTGGACCCTGTCACCATCCATCAATCAGTTCTTGTTCAGAGACATACATGTCCATACCCATGGAAGCACAATTTCTTCAGTTCCAAGAACTGCTTAATCTATAACTCTATTGATAAAGATGAACAACAAAGACTGAATGTGAGAGCAGAACCCACAGCTTCAAGAGAGAAGGAGGTGAACAATTACAGCTCTCTGAAGCAGAGCAAGTCTAAAAACTTGGAGTCATTACTAAAGATTGATTTTTAAAGTTTTGATATGATTTCAGAGATACAGCAGCAATAACTTATAACAGGTTGCAATGACAATAATGCCTAGAACCTGCAAGAATGCATGGAAACAGTGAAAACATTCTTATGCAATACTTTAAAGTATTGTGGTAAATTGTGACATAATAGACACAGGCAGAACACTGATATGTCCAGCGACAACTATCGAAGCACACAATAGCAGCAAACTGGCTATTGAATTATTTCTTGGAAATGCTGTGAACTCACATGCTTTTCCAATAGCTCAAGCAGGTAGCAAAAGGCAAGCCTCAAAATGCACTTACTGAGTTATAACACATAAGAAGGAATGCTACAGTTTATCCATATGAAGTCTCTTCAAAAACACATGGAAATGTGTATCATGTAAAGCTAGGCATGAATTTCAAAACTTTCTTGAACCAAATAATACTTTTATGTTCAATGTTTCTATGATTTTTAAAGATACTCTCATATATTTGATTTAATCTACGAGTAAGAAAAAATAGCCAAACTTAAGAAAATAACTTAAGAATAAAGTTAAAGAATAAAATTTAAAGGATAAAAAAATAACTTATGAAATCTACTAACATAATTTATAGTATTGAAGTATCAAAAAGAAAATTATAATTTCTGCAGTTCCTGAAAATTTCAACTTATATCAACTTATATCACTAAGTAAATAAAACCTTAAAAAATAAAGTATAAAAATTTCTTAGAATGATAAAAGGCATATAAATCTCTACCTAAAAACTACTATTTTGTTGAATGAAAGCCATGAAAAATTTCATTATCAGGAATAAAACTAATATATCCTTTTTGTCACTTCTTTCATATTAATGTTTTTCTACTATGGCTGCCAACTGACAACCAGAAAGGAAATTAATGGAGCTTTGTCAAATTCAGTGAAGTATGCTTCTCACACTGTTCTCTCTGTGCCCACAGGAAGTGTGCGTCTGCCAGCCTTACTTGCACACGGTTAGGGTCATAGGACTAAATAAGGCCAGTGGAATTTTTCTGGCTTGGACATTACAAACATCCTGCATTCTCTCCAGACATTTCTTCTCCCCTCCAAATGAAAGAGAGCTTCTTGGTCGTCACATTTTGTGTGAGAGCTAAACTTTTTTTTCTGTTAATCTCTATTTCTATATGTATATAAATATTTATAAACATACATGCATCATGTGTGTTATAGCCCAATTGGGTGCTGTAACAAAGTACCTAAATGAGTGGTTTATAAACAACAGAAATTTTCTTTTCATCATTTCAGAAGTTGGGAAGCCCAAGGTCAAGTCACTAGGAAACTGATTGTCTTCTAATGCTCTGCTTTTCAACACATAAATGAAGTCGTCTTACTGTATCCTCATGGAGTCGAAAGAGCAAGTAATCTCTGTAAGATCTTTGCTACAAAGACATCAATCCCACTCATGAAGATTCCTCATGACCCAACCACTTAGCAAAGACACCACCTCCTAATGTCATCACCTTGAGGTAAGAATTTTAACATGTGAATTTGAGAGGAACATATATATCAAGCTCGTTTCAGCATATGTATATAATCTTATGAATGGCATATAAAAATATGTCATTCTTAAAAGAGAGATTGGTTCTTTAAAACTTCAGGGTGCAGTCTGAATTGAGATGTGATCTAACTGTAAAACAAACACAAAGATTTCAAAGAGAATAAAACACACAGAGAATGGATGATTTTTCATTAAGAAGTTTTCTGACAGAAAGTTGACTCAGCACTTAGAGCCAGGAGGGTGGGTGGTGTTCGCAGAGAGAGAAGGAAATCTTCCTAGGGGAGCCCCTACTTCACCTCCCGCTTCAATGGCATGTAAAGGAATGGCTTTTCAGACCTATGCTTACCCAGATTGTCCTATTCCCAATTTGCTTAATCCTGCAATGACTCTTAGTATTCCGTTTGAATATATTATGCAATGATGTACAGAACATCTATAATTGGATTTTAGAATTAATTTGCCAAAACCCAATCCTAATTTTCCTTTAATGACCGATTTTTCCTCTTTCCTGTATATTAAACCCGAAAGAGAATATCTCCCTTTCCCAGCCATACTCTTCTCCCCTACTTACTGGATAACAAAGAAGGGTTGCGATTTTCTTAGTCTTCTACTTCAGCATTTATGCCACGTATTTACCAACATTGTCAAAATAAATACCTTCTCAGGTGCACCCTATCAGTTTTTCCTCATTTTGTCACCTCTACTCTTTTTTTTTTCTTACCAACCTTATAGCAGGTAAGTCAAACATTCCTCTATGACTTCAGCAACTGGATCACAGTCCTCTTTATTTCAGGACCTGTCCTTGTCATCTGTGACTTCAGCATGTCTTTCACAACCTTATACACATAGATACATCCTTGGAAACATGTATTTTTATGTTTAATATTTCAGGGAATAGTATAGATTTCTCTGATCTAAATGTTAACTTAACTATCCTCCTCTTCCACATATTATCCCTGTGTCCATCCTGTGCATCTGTCATATAGTCTTGGGAGCACAGTTTGTGTAAACTTCTAATAAGAAGGGATGGAGCAACATCTTCTCCAAAGCTCAGTTACTTGACTCATTATATTTCAGCCATTTTACCTGGCATTCACCTAGCCAGGCATGCATAGCTCCATCTTAGTAAATATTATTTTTTCAAGTTGAAATTCAGATCCTCTCCAGCCAATTAAGTACTTGTATCTTTCCCTGTCTTGATTCCCACTATATTTCGTATTTGTAAAGATTCTAAAAGTATTGCTAAATTGGAGATGACAGATTGATATAGAGTGATAGAGATTTGTTGTTAGAGATTGGAGTATGCAATGATGCAGGCTGAGAAGTCCTATGATATGTGCTGCAAGTTGGAGGCTCAGAAAGGCAACAGTTAATTGCTAAGTATTGCACATATTTGGTGCTTAGCTCAGCACTATTGTCTAAAATTCATACATACAGTTTTAAGTCATAGTAATACTTACCAAGCTATTCTTTCTCTCTCCCTTTACTTCATCTCTGCCTTTTACTTTTCTTTTGAGTTTTCAATGATCTAATTTCAATTCATTTTATAATCACAAGCTTAACCATCCATAAATAAAGAATTAAAAGATTATTTAGTTAGTTTATATGCAGAATAACAGAAAGAGACGCACAGAGAAAATTCTTCCATTCATTTGTTCCTTCCTCAAATGACCACAGGAGTCAGGGTTGAGTCAGGTTGAAGCCAAGATCCAGGAATTCCATGGAGGTCTCTCCCACACCATGGGAAAAAGCTCAAATGCTTGAACATTATACTGACTCCAAGATGCATTAAGAGGGGGCTGATCTAGAAGTGAAGTAGCCATGATTGAAGCTGGGATTTCAATAAATTAAACAAACAAACAAACAAACAAAAAAACCTATAAATGCTGGCAAGGATGTAGACGAAACTGTACTATAATTTACTATCTCTGAGGATGTAAACTAATGCAAGTATAGAGATTTGTGACCTAGCCATCTCATGCTTAGGAATCTATCCAAATGAGTTGAAAACAGCCTATGAGAGTTATCTGTACTCCCATATTTATAACAGCCCAATTCACAAGAGTTAAAATATGGAAAAACCATGATGCCCATTGGCAGATGACTGGATGATGGAAATGTGGTAAAGACACACTGTGGAATATTATACAGCCAAAAAATAAAATTCTTGTGTTTTGCAGCTGAATTGATTCATTTGGAAAGCATTATGCTTAATGAAATAAGCAAATCCCCCAAAAGACCACATCATATGTTTTCCCTGATTTCAGATAACTAATGCGTATGAAGATGATTATTGTGTGTAGCTTTTGTTCACACACCTGAGGAATAGCAAGTATTTTTTGATTCTTTGATTGCTTTGGGTCTTTGTTAATACTGCTATTTCCTACTTGCCATTTGTGTTACTGATATCTAATGGAGTATTAGATGTGGAAAAAAATGTAAGTTAAAAATACAGAAGAATTCAGATGTGCCAAGCAGCAGCTTAATCTGTTCTGATACAACACTTACCCATCCATAATTATTTTTTTTAATACAGAACACTTTGTTTCATTGCTTATATATAAATCCAATAATACACTTCTTATTCTATTTTTTTTGGTAGTGAATAAATTTGAGTGAGCATAAATATTCTTTGAGAGTCTTGGAAAATTCAGGTAGGAATGTCAGCCAGCAAATTGCCATACAGGGTTGTTAGAGCAATCAGAAGCAAAAAGCAAAAATCAGAACACCATAGTAAGTGAAGGGTTTAAGTGTTTTTCATAGGCAGATTGATTTTTCATAGGCAGATTTAGTATTTTCTGACCAATATTTCATATGGTTTCCCCAAACCTATGAATTAAATTTTCTATTCCTATCTGTAATTGGTTTGTCAAAGAAATCAGCAAATGTCAGATCCAGGTTGGGATTCACCTTAGTCTAACTCTAAAGCCCATGACTTAATTTGGAGGTTAGAGACACGTTAGATTTGTTCTGTGTGCATTATTTGTTTTTCTGGCCCAATACCCTGTATTTCCTCTGGTAATACAACTCTTCTCTTTGATTCCCTCTGATTTTCACTGCATAGGTATCTCTGTGAAGAGGAAATGGCTGCTGTCATCTGCCGATACGGACTGCACTTCTTTACTGACAGTGATGGTCAAGACAAAAGTGATATGTGACCCACGGAGGGTCTATAATATCTTCTTCCCCTGGTTGTAAACTGAACTGGCCCAGTTAGAATGATTTCCTGAGAGTGAAGAAATGAAAACTGAAAGTGTTTTAGGACTCAGGTTATAAGAGCATATATCTGAAGCCATTGGCACTTATTCCTTCGACTCCTGAGAGAAGCATAAGTGAAATTGGCATGGGAAAGAGGTAAAGCCAGCTCTGTAGGTACATAACCCCCCCCCCTTTTTTTATCTAGTTAATATTGAATTTCCTATGATTGGAATAAATGTCTTAACACTGCTGTAGCAAAATACCACATATTGGACATTTATAAACAAGAGAACCAGATTTTTTTATGGCACTTCAGGTTGAACCTAATTACCTCCTAAACTCTACCTCTCAACAAAAATGTTTGACATATACATTCAAATCATATTCAAAAACTTAATTTTGCTCAAGAAAATCCAGTTTGTTCTCTTTTACTGGAAAAGAGATTGTCTTATAACTCAGCACACTCTAGGAAGAGTTAAAGGTCAAAACCAATCATACAAAATCTGTAAGAATATTCAAAAAGCAAATGAAAAGCTATAGCTAGGAGACAAAGACAAGAAGTTGGAGGTCAAACAGTGCCAGAAGTAAATTAGAAAGTGAGAGATGATGGAAGTAGAGCCATCGAAAGCCACTTTGTATGAGACCTGAGGCATCTTTCTTTTAAAAGGTTGCTAGCCAAAACAAGAGCCAGCACATGACCTTTGTTCAAAGACATGAATGGAGTAAGAGCAGCAATCAGAATTTCATAGGATACCATTACCCCATTTGAAAAGCAAATTCAAAGACCTGTTCTAGCAGGTTCTCCACTGGTAGCCACTACCTTCATTTTAGTGTTTATTATAAACTCAATAAATCGGATGTTAAATCCATAAGGAGAGACGAAAAGAAATTCAAACATTTAAGCATGTAACATGTAATTTTAGCTGATACAGTTAAGCTGTATGCAATTAAGTCATAGAAGAAAAGGAGCTTTGACACTGTTGGACTTAATTTGGTTAGGTTAGGAGATCATCAATCATTGACAATGTGCCAGAGAGATAACAACCTCCTCTAATTATATGACTGTTAAAAAAAAGGTAGGGGGCAGCTTTCTCTATATTTCATTTCCTAACTGGGTTTAACTGGGGATCAGTGTCAAGCAGCAAGCACCAGGATGTCAATAATTCATTGGTTCACCTTGTGATCACCATAGCTACCAAGAACTTTAGTGCCCTGACCTCTGCGAGGGAGGAGTGAAGGCTGGGATTTAAGCTTTATTTAGCAAATCCTTTCCATTCAAACCCATAAGCTCCTTGTCCCTGTCAGCAAGAAGGGGCCTTGTCAACAGATCCTGTTAGACAGGGGCACTGCTGGAGCAGAGAGCATTAGGAATACACTAAGAAGTGTCTGTTATAATCAATCCTGTCACATGTGTGCGCACACACATGTGTACACATGTGACATGGGTGTTTATATGGAAAAGCATCAGCTGAAACTGAAGTGTTTTTCTTTCATTCTATTATTATGCTAAGCTTTTTAGATGAAGAACTTAGTTTCTGCTTATTGTTTACAAGGCAAAGAAAAAAAGACAGAAAGATAGACAGCTTCTACCTGCTGGTTTACTCCCCAAATGCCCAAAGCTTCCAAAATCAGGTTTGACTGCAGCTGGAAGCCAATTTCATGAGTCATCATTCCTGCCTCCTAGGATCAATACGAGCAGGAATTTTGGATGAGGAGCCAGAGGTGGGAATCAAACCCAGGCACTTCCATGTGGGTCACAGATGTTTTGACCACCAGACCGAAAAGCCAACCTCAAGCAGCGTTTGTAGTAAAGACAAATGTCACTCACAGTTTGTGTGATTATTTTCCAGAACAGGGACAGTATCCAAACAAACTCATTGCAAAGTTCACCACCTGTGTGTAAAATATTGTGATTCTAAGTTTCTGAAGACTGTTAATTTAAGGGGATCAATGTATATTGAAGCTATAATAAGAATCATTAAATCATTTTACTTAAAGACTTACAGGTTGGGATTCACTTGAGATTTCTATACACAAAACATCAGAGATTATATGCATTTTTTTTTACAGTTTAAGGAAGCGATTGTAAGCCTATTGAATTGCTTTCCAAGAAATAGGGCATAGTAAAATTTGTCTAAATTGCTAAATTCTCTGATCTTACCACATTTAACAGTTGATAGTTAAACCAAGTTACTACAGCCATGAAATGGAGTAAGAGAAGGGTCTTGCTGAATAAATCATTTCAGTTTCAAGGCAGCTTGATAAATGGTAATTGGGGTATAAATTCTATTTAGTGAGAAACTCTACACACTAAATTGGATGCACACAGTGAACTTGAGAAATGAGTTTGAGATGAGAAAATAGTCTATTTGTGAACTGAAGAAATGTAGCAATTGCTAATTTCATTAAGGCATTAGCTGATTATTATTCAGCGTGTTAACTTAATATTATGGGTGATAAGCTTTGCCCTACTTCTAGTTCTGAGCTATAATTACCCTTGATTTATTTGTATCCACACTGTCAGGCTCTACCTCTTTTGGCCCTTTAGAGCACTGTTAATCTTTCATATGTAACCTCAATAGCATTGGTTATGTATCTGACAAAGTCTAGAGAGACTGTTAGAAATTGCTTTCATGTTAACCAGCAGGTGAAGCTCAGAATTAACTGTGCTTCCAGTGTGGCATCAGCAAGAGGCAGAAGGAATTTGGGTTCTAGAGCCCCCTCTGGCATCCTAATCAATATACCTGATGCTGGCCCATATACTTGATTGCCATTTTCCCCATTGCCGTCTTCAAAGGTTTTGCTAGGGTTTTATTCTTTTGGTTTTACCCAATAATTTTCATAGTATTCATTTTCTATTAATAGTTTAACATCACTAGACATAACTGCAACAGAACCACAAATATAAACCTGCAATAAATAATTACTATGTCAATCTGAGATTGTTCAAAAAGAAAACAAAATAAATGCAAGTATTAAAGGGTATAACTGCAGTTAATAACTATACATAAAAAAGCCAACAACACAGGTGTTACACAAAAAATGTTAGGGAATGTTTCTTTGGATGGCTGCAGTAGGAAAATTGGTGGTTACAAGCATCAGACTGTCTTAGGAGTAGACAAACAACAGTATCACTTCTGCTAGAGTTTTCAAATCTCTGTCACTGCTAGAGAAATCTGCACATGATTTTGCAATGAGTTTCTAAAACTCGTTTACTTTTATCCTTCCTTCTAAATTTCATGCCAAATATTCCTAGTGAAAAATTCTAATCCAGAACTGCAGAGGGCATTTTAGGAAACACATTTCTCAGGTTCAAAACAAAATTGCCAAGATGCTATCAAACTTAGAATAACCTAGTAAAAATCTCTCATTAAAAACTTGACATATATTCCAATTCCTATTAACCACATTTAACTAGCAGGTAGTTGGCTGATCCTTCCAGGGGATGGTGTCATATTGGGTAAATCAGTATTGATGGGTTTTTTGTTTGTTTGTTAGGTGGCTTGATCAGAGGTTATAGCTAACAGCTTTGGTGAGTGGACAGCCCATCTCAGTTACTATGGCCATTTTGATCACAGATACAAGAAAGGCAGGGTTGGGGAATGACTAGCATCTACATGTAGTTTCCTTTTATACCTGTGATTGTTAAACTGTCTTCTGGATTTCCCATATGGGTGCAGGATCCCAAGGCTTTGGAATGTCTACAACTGCTTTCCCAAGCCACAAGCAGGGAGCTGGATGGGAAGTGGGGTGGCTGGGATTAGAACCAGGGCCCATATGGGATCCTGGAGCATTCAAGGTGAGGGCTTTTGCTGCTAGGTCATTAAGCTAGGCCCCGGTATGTGTATTTCTAAACTCTCCCATGAAGTAAAACAGACCCATGCTTAAGCAGGTCATTTATAATAAATCTAACCCAGCATTTGAATTCCTGTAAGCATTGGATGCCTTTCTCATAGCAATAATTCACAATTATAGCCAAGTTTCCTCCTCCAGGCACCATTTGACCATATCTAAAACATTCTCAGTTATAAATTAAAAAAACTCTACAATATACCAGCAAAGTTCTTATATCTTCAGTGGGTTAGATGTAGGCCATATTAGGCCCAGAATTCAGTCAATGAATAACGGTTAGAGGGATTGAGACTGCAACTCAGGCAATTAAGTTATCACCTGAAATGCTGGCATTCCATATGGGTAGTGGTTTGAGTTCCAGATTCTTCACATCTGGCCCAGGTCCCTGCTCATGCACTTCAGAAAACAATGGAATATAACCTAGTGATTGGGTCCTTGCCACCTGTGTGGGAAATGGGATGGAGGTCCAGGCTCTGGGTTTTTTACATGGCTCAGTCCTGCTATTTTTAAATGACTCAGTAGATGGATGATCAGTTTTTCCCTCATCCTTCCCATTATATCCATAGCCCTGTCCTTCGAACAAATAAATCTTAAAAGAGAAAGGAAAGGACCGTCATGGTGGCTAAATAGGCTAATCCTCTGCCTGTGGCACTGGCATCCCTTATGGGTGTTGGTTCTAGTCCCATTTGTTCCACCTCTGATCCAGCTATATTTGTTATGGTCTGAAAAAGCAACAGAGGATGGACCCAAACCTTGGACCCCTGTCCCAATGTGGGAGAACCAGAAAAGGCTCCTGGCTCTTTACTTCAAATAGTTCAGCTCTGTGTGTCAGGGCTATCTGGGGGAATGAATCAGCAGATAGAAGATCTTTTTCTTTCTGTCTCTCCTTCTCTCTGTAAATCTGCTTTCAAATAATAAATAAATAAATCTTAAAAAGAAGATGAAGAAGAAATTGTTAGAGTCATACTTCATACACTGCATTCACAGTCTTTAGTAATACATCTGATACAATAAACCTACTTTGATCCAACATTATATTGCTCCCACCATATACTTTTTAAAAAATATATTTATTTATTTTTATTGGAAAGGCAGATATACAGAGAGGAGGAGAGACAGAGAGGGAGATTTTTCATTCAATGATTCACTTCCCAAGTGGCCACAATGTCCAGAGCTGAGCCGGTCCGAAGCCAAGAGCCAGGAACTTCTTTCTGGGTCTTCCACACAGGTGTAGGGTCCCAAGGCTTTGGGTCATCATCAACTGCTCTCTCAGGCCACAAGCATGGAGCTGGATGGGAAGCAGGGCTGCCAGGATAGTACCAGCGCTCATATGGGATCCTGGCATGTGCTTATAGCCCCTAGGCTATTGCACTGTGCCCTCTTCCCACCCCACTCTTAAGACATACTCCATTTTGGGGGGGAAATATGCCATATTTCCCAAATTTCTGTTGTCATAAATTTATGAAGCCTTATACATAAAATGTAGTCCATCTGGGATATACTAGGTTTTGTATCACAGTACAGATAGGAACTCCATAATGTTGGTGAGACTGGCCTTAGAGATCAGCATTCACTCACAAAATCCCTGGAGTGGTCATTGCAACTTCTGTGTGCAGGAAGAGTCTCATCCTCTTTTCCAATAAAGGCCTACCTTCTCCTATAAGACAAAGGCAGGGGAAGTTGGAGAGTCCAGATCATAAATTCATCAAAATCTGGCCAGTTATCCCCTTCCTGATTTTTGGATTACATTCTCTCCTACTCAATGATCTTATTTTATTATGAGTTTGAATTTAACTGAACTGTTGTTCAGCCACTCTCAGGGAAAAAAATCTTGAATTTGAATTTGGCTTTTCAGAATTTCAACTCTGGTGCTCTAGGAGACAGGGTTTCTTCCAGGGAAGTCATAGAACTTTTCTGTTTACCTAGCCTTGAGCAGTTTTTGTCTCCCTTGTGGATTTAACATTAAAATTAGATGCAACCAGGACCAATGCAATAGTGTAACGGTTAAGGTCCTGGCTTTGAACATGCTGTGATCCTATATGGGCGCCAGTTTTAATCCCGGTAGCTCCACTTCCCATCCAGCTCCCTGCTTGTGGTCTGGGAAAGCAGTCGAGGACAGCCCAAAGCCTTGGGACCCTGCTCCCATGTGGGAGACCTGGAACGAAGTTCCTGGCTCCTGGCTTCGGATAGACACACCATCGGCCTTTGCGTCCACTTGGGGGGGTTGGGTGAATCATCGGTTGGGATATCTTCCTCTCTGTCTCTTCTTCTGTCTGTACATCTGCCTTTCCAATAAAATAAATAAATCTTAAAAAGAATTAGATGCATTCAATCTACCCCACACATTTTATACATATTTTTCACTGAAATCTATTGCAGTAGCATATGGTCTTAACTTCCATTGGTGCTTTTTTCCCATATGACTATAACAATAATTTAGGTAGCTGAATTGCTAATGCCTGCCAGAAACTAGCTAATAACTCATAACTGCTGAAAACAAAGGCAATTAACAATGTTAAATCTAATCAGATGAGGAAACCAAAATATGATCTCTCTCTATAAATTTCCATGCTCCTGACTTGCAATACAAACATTGCAGTGCTTTGAGGTTGTCTAGGAAAACAGACCCACAACAAGCACTATAGCAGTAAATATTTTAAGGTAAGAACTTCATCTTACACATAGTAGGATCTGGAGGAATCTGATATGTTTCAGATCTTGTGTCTGGAGAAATTTTAAGCAAAATCACTAGAGAACGGGAAGGTACCATTTGTGGGGAAGTCTGTAAACTATTATAACTTAGATGTAGGTATGGAGATGGCATTGTGGCATACAGGGTCAACTTCCACCTGCAGCACTGACAGCCCTCTACGTCCCATCCATTTTTCTGCTAATGGCTGTGGGGAAGCAGTGGAAGGTGGCCCTTATGTTTTAACCTGAAGAAACTCCTAATCTCTGGCTTTGGACAGTGCCATTTGGGAAGAGAACCAGTGGATGGAATCTCTGTTTCTCTCTCTGCAACTCTGTTTTCTAAACAACAAACAAATGAATAAAATGCCTGTTTTTTAAAGGTTTGAGCTTGTGAAGTCCAGTAGTCTACCATGTATGCTTGCAGCGATTGTCTTGCAGTGTCGTCTGTTTTATTTCAACTTTACCAGTCACATGAAAATTTCTTCATTAGAAAATCCTAAGCTATACACTTACAAGAAAGGGAAATTGTGGATGGCATACTTGTCAGAGTTAAAAGAAATTGATGGTGGCAAATTTATAACAATAACTGTAACTTTCAGCAATTCTGCAATTGCTCATGAATCTCTATTGTCTGCTATTTCAATGCTTGCTTGACTTCAGTCTGTTTTGGGATACTCTTCCCAGCATTAATGAGCTATTTCCCAAAAAGATCTGCTAGGCATTTGATATTAGGATATGTTTTAATTTTGCTCGTGAAGAACATTATACTGGCTTGAGAGACCATATTCTATACCAGCAGATTGGTCAATGTATTTGAATTGGCTTTGGCTTTGATATCCTCTAGGCTTTTGGAAACCAAATCTCTGAGACAACTGAAACTAGGATGCTTTCTGGTTTTCCCTTGCTCTATGATCTCACAACCCACAGGTTTTCATTCAAACATTGCTACTTTAAGGAAGCCTGGCCTATCTTTCCACAGACCCAATCTAACCTGTAATGTGAGATTGAATGCATTCTTGTAACAGCAATGTGTAGTTTGTAAAGCATAGCTCTCTACAGAGTGCAGTTAGATATTTATATAATTCTTTGATAAATATTTCTAATTTATACTAAACTATGAGCCTAGGAGTGCAGACAAGGACTACTTCTGCTTATCATTACAGCAGAGTTCCTGATGTACAGTGGCTAGGTGCTCAGTAAATAATTTATGCACCAAAGTGCCACTTGATAGCACCACACCATCCCTTGCAAAGGTGACAGCATGCCATGGAGAAGGGAGTGCTGATGAACCATTGGTGATGCTCTGTTCTAGTCCTATGCCAATTGCTGTGTTATTTCTGGTAACTAAAACTTCCAGGGATTTAGCCTATCCATATGTTAAATGAAGCAGCTGGAGGGACAGTCTGTTATAGTTCTAAGCCTAAAGCTTCTTGTACAATTGAACATTGTACATTGAATTCTCTTAAAATGAAGTGCATATTGTACATGTACATTGAGTAGGGAGATGTGACAGATGGAGAATACATGGATGATCTCAAAGGACTTAGCTCAAGTGAGTGATATTTTTTATTCCAGTAATACCAGTTACAGTGTAGCACCAGGCATGAATCTTTCTTTGGGCTCAGAGTTATCAACATCTTCTTTATTTTTTGCTTATTTTTATCAATTTTATGGGTTGCACTCACACTTAATTCTTGGAATTTAGTCACACATTTTGTCAGAAAAACTGTGAGATTGGGAGTTAAAGAGTTAGCTTTCAATCATGATTCCTCACTTGCTGGTCACCTCATCCTGTGAACTCCAGATTCCTTTTGTATAACATGAAATTAAGTATAACCACTCTCAACCCACAAGAGTAGTCTGCACTATTAACTCAATGGATCTAATGATGACTAAAGAACATTTCATCTAACAGCCACAGAATTTGCTTTCTTTTCGCCAATGCCTTGGACACTGTCTAAGATAGATCATATGCTAAGCCATAAGATAAGTCTCAACAGCAACAAAATGAAATCAGACCAGGTATCTTTTCTGACCACAAGGGAATGAAGCTAGAAACCAACAGCATAACAAACTCTAGAAAACATACAAACACATGGAGACTGAATAATATGATTCTGAATGAACAGTGGTTCATAGAGAAAATCAAAAGGAAAAGAAAAATATTCCTTGACTCAACAAAAACAAAACAATCCAGTTAAAAATAATCTGAGACAGTTTCAAAGGATGAAATACAAATAGACCAAACAGACACAGGGAAAAATGTTCAGGACCACTGGTCCTCATGGAAATCCAAGTACAACCTCCGTGAAGTTTCACCACAACCCAGTTAGGATATCTATCATTCAAAACAACAAATTCTGGAGAGGAAATGTCAATTCTTCCTAAGTTTAAAAACAGTTGAATGGGAGGGAATCCTCCTAATCTATTTCTATGAGGCCAGCATCACCTTCACTACAAAGACAGAGAAAGATAACACAAAGAACTATAGACTAGTATCCCTGATGCACTTTGATGCAAAATTTCTTAACAAGATACTAGTTCATCACACCTAACAAAATATCAAAAAGATCGTCTACCTAGAACAAATGAGACTTATTCCAAGAATGCAGGGATGCTAAGACAGATGCAGATCAATAAATGCGATACATTACATTAAAATTAATAAACAAACAGCATTAGATATAGAAAAAGTATTTTATAAAATACAACATCCTTTCATGATTAAAAAAAACTTAAGAAAACTGGATATAGAAGGAATATATGTCAACATATTCCTATATAAAATAAAATGTGGTAAAATTACAACCAGCATCATACCAAATGGCAAAAAGAAGAAACGTTTCCACTAAGATCCCAAAGTAGACAAAGATCCCCACTGTCACCATCAATATTTAGCAAAGTTCTGGAGGTTTTAGTCACAGCCATTATGCAAGAAAATGAAGCCAGGGGATCCCAAACTGGAAAGGAGAAAGTGAAATTTAAGTTGTTTGAAGATGATGTGGTCCTTTACATAGAGGAATCAAAACACTTCACTAAGGGACTATTTGAACTCATAAAAGAGCGTGATTAAGTTGCAGGTTTTAAAATCAACAGGCAGAAATAAGTAGTATTTTCATGTGCAAAAAATGCCATGGTGGAAAAAGAACTTGTAAGATCAACTCCACTTATAATAGCTATGCAAAATTTTAAAAACCTTGGAGCAAACGTAACCAAGAATATGAAAGATCTGTGATTAAAAATCAGAAATGATTAATAAAAATATGGGCAAAGACAGAAAAAAAGGAAAAAATTATATGGGTGTATTGGTAGAATTAATATCAGCAAAATGTCCATAGTACCTATAGCAAATTACAGAGCCACTGGAATGGCAATCAGAATATGAAAGATATTCTTCTCAGAGCTATTTAAAAAGATGCTAAAATGCATGTGGATATACAAGGGAACCAAAATAACAAAATGAATCTTAAACAACAGAATGAAGCCAGAGCTACCACACTACCAGATTTCAAGACATACCACAGGACAGTTTAAATTAAAAAATCCTAACACTGGTACTAAAACTGAAATATAGATCAGTGGAATAGAGTAGAAACTCCAGATTTTAATTCAAGCATCTGCATCTAACGAATCTTTGGCAAACAAGCTTAAATCACTCCCTGGAGAAAGGACAGACTTAAACAAATAGTGCTATGGACATTTGGGTTGTTGCCTGTAGAAATATCAAATAAGACTCTTACCTTATCCAAAAATCAACTTACAATAGATCAAAGATCTAAATCAATGTTGTGAAACCATTAAATTGCTGGAGGAAAACACAGAGGAACCTCTGACAAACATTGGCCTAAGCAAGACATTTCGAGATAAGATTACAGAAGCACTATCTATAAAAAGTGACAAATGGGATTATATTAAGCTAAGAAGCTTTTGCACAGCAAAGAATTTAACAAAATAAAGAAGAATGGGCTCCGGCGTGATGGGTTAGTGGCTAAAGTCCTCGCCTTGAATGCACCAGGATCCCATATGGGCACCGGTTCTAATCCCAGTAGCTCCACTTCCCATCCAGCTCCCTGCTTGTGGCCTGGGAATGCAGTTGAGAACAGCCCAAAGCTTTGGGACCCTGCATCCACATGGGAGGCCTAGACAAAGCTTTTGGACCCTGGCTTGGGATCGGCCTAGCACCAGCCATTGTGGTCACTTGGGGAGTGAATCATCGGATGGAAGATCATCTCCCTCTCTGTCTCTCCTCCTCTCTGTATATATCTGGCTTTGCAATAAAAATGAAATAAATCTTAAAAAAAGAAGCAATGGGAAATATATTTGTAACTATGCAACTGATGGATAGTTAATATCTAGGATCTATACAGAGCTCATAAAACTCAGCAATAAATAAACAACCACTAAAGTTAGAATGGCTTTCATACAAGATTAGAAAGGAAAAACCCACAATAAATGCTGGTGAGGACATGGGGAAATGGTAAACATATTTGGTGGGAATGTAAACTATATAACAATTTTGGATGACATTATGTAGATTCTTCAGAAATTTCCAAACAGATATATCATATTGCCAAGTCATTCCACTCCTTGTAATATGAAAATCCAAAAATAGTAACATCAATACTGATTTACTGTATTACTTGTAATCCCATATTTTCAGCAGCTCAATTTATAACAGCTAAGATATGGAAGTAAGCCAGTTGTCATTCATTCAATTGATGACTACAAAATAAAATATGCTTTATACATATATGCTTTATATAAATATATACATATATTATATATACTATAGAATAATACTCAACTGTAAAAAAGAATGAAATCCTGTTTATTGCAACAAAATAGATGCAATTGGGAACCATTGCACTTAGTGAAGTAAATCCATCCCCAAAAGGCAAATACCATGTTTTTTTTCCTGATTGCAGAAGATAATATAGCATATACAAATAGCAATAGTGTATAAGAATGAAACTGATACCTTATGATTGATTAATGTGGATAGCCCTTGTCTGTGTTCTGTGGAACCATGCCTTTTCTACTTTTTGCTTGTTGAACACTGTGGATAGTTTATAGATAGTACATTAACTCAGTAAATTTAAAGTATGCTATTACAAAAATTGGAGAAGAGTGGTGGGTCTTAGGACAGGGCATCTCATGCCTGGATCCCGGACAGCCGCCATGTGCACATGGTGAGCTGTTTCCTGGGCCTGCTGGGTTCCACCTGCTGGCCGCCCAGCTGGGGAGCTCTGGGGATTTGGTTCTTTGAGTCGCTGCTTAATTAGCTCCAGGTTGAACCCATTGTGCTTCTTAGACCTGAAACAGGCAGTAACTCTTCCTTTGTAAAACTTGTAATCACTAATAATGCTGAGCACCAAATACCAGTCCATGCAGAAGCTATGGCTTGGGGCTTGTCCTGCAAAAGTAGCTCCAACAGCTGGCTAATGTGTCAACTGGTAAGAGAACAGAGTAGATCAGGCACGACTGAGCAAACCTTAGCCCACAAGTAAACTAGAAACCAGGAGGGATCAAAGGTCATGCCGAGCTAGGCTCTTATTCCTACTGGTCTGCATGAGCCAGGGACGCTAAGCCACAGTGTCTAAGGCAGAGTTCGGGACAGGGGAGGGGCTGTGCCAAGCTGAGTCAGAGCATCCACTGGCAGGCAAGTGATCTATGGCTGGGAACAGACCCGGTTGGGGAGCAAAGGGGACAACCCTAGCTGGGCTGAGGTTCCCACCAAGGGGCGCATGGCCTGGAAGGGGGCTGCGTTCTGATCTGGAAACAGTTGTAGTCTCCCTTGGCACAAGTGTGGACTGGGATTGAATGCACCGAATCGGTCCAGTCCTGGAGGACCAGGGCAGATGTGGGATGGACTAGGCAAGGTCTCAAACCCCTACTGAGCCATGTGTGAGCCATACATGGGTATGGACAAACCATGGCTGGGCTGGAACATCCAACAGCAAGAACCAGATTGGGTGGAAGGCCAGTCAGGAAAAGCCACAGTTCCTGCTATGACAGGAGGTGGACTGAGTAGGGTTGGCTCATGGACCCATTGGTAAGCGTGAAACCTGGCATTGGGAGAGGTTCTGATGGAGGAGCATGGGCAACTCCTCTGGCAGGACACAGACGCGGCAGGTAAGCGCAAGAAACATGATAGGAAACAGCCCAGAACAGGCCATGGAAAGCTACCCACTGGCATACAATTGGCAGACGTTGGGGCAAGACCAGGCTGAATCTGTCCACGTCATCCACTGGCAAATCCAGGCACCAGTGTGGGTTGAACCAGGTTCAGTCACAACAAAGACTAGTGCACAATTTGGAATGCCGAGGTGAGGTTGCCTGTACCGAAAGGGACTGCAGCGCCCAACCAGCCTGAGAACAAGAAAGGAAGTGGGCAGAGCCGGCAGGGGAATAAGGGAGGGTTCCTTTGCTGGACAGCTACTTCCCCAGGAGAGCATAGGCTGGGAAGGGGGCAGACCAGACTAGGCAGAGCTACCACACCTGTGTGCCTCATGTGGACTAGATCAGGGAAAAGCCAGGCTGGGCTGATTATTCCTACTGGTACAAACAAAATTAAAGTGGCCGAGAGTTGTTTGGGCTTAGACACAGCATCAACTGGAATCTGGGAGTGGAAGAGGCCTGGGAGGGAAATAGTGGGCTCATCCCTCTTGGGCTACCACTTCCAAGGGAGGACGTAAAACTAAGATAGTGGCTGGGGTGGAATGGGGTGTGGGACAGACTGGACTACTGCTACACATACTGGCAAACCAGGGTAGGAGGTGGGCTGGTGGGGGTTATTTTGGTCACTCCAACTATGCTGCAACTCCCACTGGTTTATGCGAGGGCCAAGTATGTGCTGGGCAGAACCAGGCTGGACTACAACACCCATTGGTTCCAGTGGAAGTCGGGAGTGAAAACAGAACCAACCCAGCAATTGCAACCACCAGCTGATTGGAGCGATGGACGGTGCCAGGCCCTGTACTTGTTAGCACATACAAGAAGTTTCTTTGGAGATCTTCCTAATCTAAATGCTGGACTCAGAACCCTAATGAAGAAAAGAGAGAAGACAGAACAGGTCAACCAACCATCTCAGCTATGATGAACTATGTCAATCAGTGGATTTTTCAAAGACCTCATAGTGCTTGGAGTGGCAAGATTGACAGCGATTCATAACTGTGGCAATATCAAAACCACTTGAGCAAGAACCTCAGTGCATGCCCTACATCCGGGACCTGGGGAGGGTGGGAAATTGGGTGGGCCTTCTCCCTTAATACCCCCCTTTAAACATGAAGGTAACAATATGGAAAACATACTAGTATTATCCACTTTCCTGTAGCCCTTGAACCTTCTTACCCTAATTAACTATGTAAAGAATGTCAAAATAAATTTTATAAAAAAAAAATTGGAGAAGCAAAAAACAATAAAGAAAGGGGATTAAGAAAAGGAGATTCGTCTGGTTATTTCAGAATCATATCAATGAAATACATTAAGTCTATTTCATTTCTTTCAATAACTTTCCAAGAGTAACACTTGGTATAATTCTTGCAAGGATAAAACCAGGTGATTTTTGTGGTTATATAAGCACAGTGGCAAAAATATTGTAGTTTGTAGCAATTGAAAAAATTTGAGTTTACAAATGAGGAAATTGAGTAACAATGTGTGTGTGAGTGCGTGTGTGCTGCCAAAGTTTGTACACGTAAGAGTGTTTGTTTTTCATTTCTTACCAGGATTCCAGGCGGAATATAAAGCATAGGTAGCATAAATAGTTATCATTATCTCAAAAAATACTAAATATGAAGAACAAGGAGTACTTTTTATTTCTTCAATCATCCTTAATGTTCACCTTGGAACTGCACTGAGCACATTGAAAAGCATTTATACTCTCAGACACTTTTGCAAATTTTTGGATGCCAGGATTACAAAGATAATTTATCAGGATTTTTACAATGCAGTGTTATGAAAATTGGGCATATAAAAATGACTAAACAAAATCCCAAAGTGATTGTTTCACTTGTAGCTATTATTTAATTAACGAAACACTCCTGTTTAAAATTTACACTAGATTAGGTTATTTTTTAAGCTTTATTTATTTATTTGAATGACAGAGAAGCAGAGAAAGGAGGAGAAATACAGAGATTCACCATCTACTGATTTACTTCCCGTAGGACCACAATAACCCGGGTTGGACCAGGCTGAAGCAGGAGCTGGGAGCTGCTGCCAGACCTTGCCTCTCTCCCGCAACATGCCTAACTGTAGTTGTACAGCTGCACTGCAATACGAGTGACTGAGTGAGATTCTAAAACGCTATTTTTGATGCCACTTCCCTATAACTCTAGAATGTTAGAAAGGGTTTTCTAATGCATTTCTTTGATGTCATCCCCAACAAATTGAACTCTGATTATACCTTCACAGTTTTTAAACCAGGCTTAATATTTTTTATGTTAATGGATGCTGATTCAGATGATTTTTTGAAAATAGATTCATTTTACCTACATTAAAATCAACAAGGGTGATTATTTGACCTAGTTGTTACGACACTCACTGGGAAGGCCTCATTCTACATTACAGTGTCTGAGTTTAATATTAAGTTTCATTTCCTGAGTCCAGCTTTCCTGTCAATACTGGTAGTGGTGATAGCTCAATTGGGTCCCTGATAACTTCCTAAGATGCTTGGCTTTGGCTGGGCCATGGTGTCAGGCATTCAGGATGTGAACCAAACGGTGAGAGCTCTGTTTCCTTGTCTTTCTCTTAGATAAGTGATTTTTTTAATTAGCAGAGGCTATTCATCATCTCCTCTCACACTCTACCCCTTGAGGCTCTCCAGGCTAGCCACCACATTCCGCAGACTTGTCTCCTTGTCGCACCTTCCATGTGCAGAGTGCAATGGGCCTAGAATCGTTGCACATTCCAGAGCTGCACTAAAACCTATCAGCAGCATCTTCACCTTCCTTCCTTATTAGTCTTTTACTAATGTGCTAGTGGCCTTATAGCAAGTGCAGTGATTCTCACACCACTCCACAGGCACACATACTTCCTGCTTTTCTTGTTAAGGCACCGTACTTAGCTGTAGGAAGATTCAACTTTTGTCTTTTAGGATCTTCTCTGTGCATCATTATCAAGTTAATCCGTTTACAACATTCTTGATCTCTCATGTTTGGTCTGCTATTCTGTCACTTTTACCTTGAAATGCAGCTTTTTTTTTTTTTTTCAAATGGGCTTATTCTATTTCCAGTTCCCCGTCTCACCTAGCTGGTCAGGGATTCTTGGGGTGAAAAGTGGCTGTCAAACCCACCTTGTCCTCATGAGGGTGCTGTTCCACCTATAATGTCCAGTCACACTTTCAGATGCAGACTTCTTGCCTTCCTTCCCCAGTGCACTGCTACAAAAAAAGTTTTGAAGTTCAAGTGTGATTTTAATGGCTGTGCTAACGAAAAAGAGAAATGAGTGTAGAAATCATATACAAGAATCACAGTCATTTATTGAGTGCTTATATTGTGCCAGGTACACAGCAAATGCGATTTTCGTTTCATCTGCACAGCACTTTATGCTGTGTGTGTGATTATTTTCACCTTACAGGTAGAAAAACTGAGAATAAGAGAGTTTTAAGCACCTTTCCAAAAGCAAATGGCAAGAAAGAAAAATAGCAGATAATGACCATTTGAGCTCAAGTCCATCTGCCCTCAGAGATCTTGAATGGAAGGTTTGTTTCTGCTTTAATTTAAGAATAAAAGCCCAAGAACCAAGTGAAAGTTATTTTTGAAAGATTTTGAAAGTGACTGCCCATGCTTTAATCATTTGTTCCTAGTAGCACAGGAAGGATTTTTTATGGTGCACCGTGCACTTTCTGAACTCATCCTACTAACTTGATGTAAATTCCTGTATATTTTCAGTTATAAGAATAATTACGCTTTCCAGTTTTATAGGAAAACATATACTTTTAAATATGCTGTTCTATTTTCTTAGTTTCTCTTTCATTTTCAGGCAGTTAGGTTTGATTTGAGTTAGGTTTTTTTTTTTTTTTAAAGATTTATTTTTATTATTTTTTCATTGGAAAGGCGGATATACAGAGAGGAGAGACAGAGAGGAAGATCTTCCATCCGATGATTCACTCCCCAAGTGAGCGCAACGGGCCAATACTATGCCGGTCCGAAGCCAGGAGCCTCTTCCGGGTCTCCCACGCGGGTGCAGGTTCCCAAAGCTTTGGGCCGTCCTCGACTGCTTTCCCAGGCCACAGGCAGGGAGCTGGAAGGGAAGCGGGGCTGCCGGGATTAGAACCGGCGCCCATATGGGATCCCGGGCATGCAAGGCGAGGACCTTTAACCACTTGCGCCACGGCGCCGGGCCCTGAGTTAGGTTTTGATTTGAGTTTCTTAGTTTCTCTTTCGTTTTCAGAACATACTAACTGAAACTGAGGCACAAGTCTAAATTGGTTATTTTTCAGACAGAAGCACCAGAAATCCCTTTACAATGAGAAACTCAGAGCTTCTTCAAGGTGTGTGGGCCTCTCTGTGATAGCAGGCTTTTTGTTAAAGTGAAACCTCCTATTCAGCCCCTGGTGCCAGTTCTACATCCCAGCTTCCCACTTGGGAGACCTGATGGAGTTTCTACTCCTGGCTCTATTCCTAGAACCACTCCTGGCGATTGTGGGAGTTTTGAGAGGGAACAAGTGAACGTGACTGTTCTCTCCCTCCCTCTCATCCTCTTGGATGAATGCAGGAATAAATAAATAATACTTATATATGTAAACAAATGTGCATGCATGTTAATATATATGTGGACATATGCATATATAAAAAACTTCCTAGCAGGTGTTCAGAATATAACAGTATAAGCCTGTCCTTATGAAAGGAGCCAGTTTTAAGTATAAGGTCTCTTCCTGTTGGGTTTAAAAGAGCTAGTGCACATTGGATTAAGAAAATTTTCTTTATTAATAGCTTGTTTTTCAAGATTTATTTATTTACTGGAAAGTCAGGTAACAGAAAAAAGGAGAGGAAGATCTTTGTACACTGATTCACTCTGCAAGTGGCCACAACAGCCAGAGCTGAGCTAATCCAAAGCCAGGAGCCAGGAACTTTTCTTCTGGGTTTCTAATGTGGGTGCAGGATCCCAAGGCTTTGGGCTATCCTCTACTGCTCTCCCAGGGCACAAGCAGAGAGCTGGATGGGGAGCGGGGCCACTGGGATTTGAACCACACGCATATGGGATCCTGGCATGTGCAAGGCAAGAACCTTAGGTGCTAGGTTGCCATGCCAGGCCCCTTAGTTCTAGTTTAACAACATTTTTAACATCACTGGATGTGTTTTTTACTCAAGGAATGTCCTTCATCTACTAATGTTTTCATCCACTGTTCCTATTTTAGAACATAATGTGTCTGATTTTACTTGCGTTTTAAAAAAGAGTGATTTATTTTTATTGGAAAGTCAGATTTACAGAGAGAAGGAGAGACAGGGAGAAAGATCTTCCATCCACAGGTTCACTCCCAAGTGGCCACAATGGCAGGAGCTGAGTCAATCTGAAACAAGGAGCCAGGAGCTTCTTCCTGGTCTCCCATGTTGGTGCAGGGTCCCAAGACTTTGGATCATCATTGATTACTTTCCCAGGCCACAAGCAGAGACCTGGATGGGAAGCAGAACCGCCGAAACATAAACCGATGCCCGTAAGGAATCCTGGTATGTGCAAGGAGAGGACTTTAGCCACTAAGCTACCACTCAGACCCCATTGATTTACTTTTTTTTTTTTACTTCTTTATTATTATTATCATCACCATTTTATGATACAGTTCCATAAGCCCTGGGATTTCTCTTCTTCCCATAGTCCCCTCCCCCTACCACAGATTCCCCATATTATTACTCTAGTATAATTCTTCATAAACAGTCATATGCCATCATCCTGGCAGAGAGTCCACCATCCTATTGTCAAGATGTAGTTAACAGTTTCATTGTGAGTCCATCTTTGTCTGGAAGTAAAGATGCATGTTGCACTATATACTCATATCTGGATATGATAGTCTCCATTGCAAAGTTACTATACATCTCCTTAAATGAAAAAACACAATATAAAATCAACAACAGGAAGAAAAATAAAAAGTTACAGTGCCATGAAGTTAAATAACATGCTACTGGAAATCATAGTCTCCATTACATATTTGTGCATTAATTTTGTCATACGTTACTGGATTTGGTTAGTCAGACTTCTCTACTGTTTGTTTGCTGCTTGTTCTATCAGTTTCTAGTCTTGTTTTAATAGTCTCCTTTCTTTTGTCATCCTTGGTTCAATCTTTTGTTTTCACTCTGACTTCTAACACAGAATTCTTGGTTTGCATGCTTTAATAAATGTGCTGCCAAAGCAAGCATGGTCTGCATATTTTTAAGCCTTTTCATTTTTTAATATTTTAGCATTACCATTTCCAGTGCAAGGTCCTTTAAAACTTCTCGAGCTAAATTCACTCATTCTGAAATATTTTAATTGCTATGTTCAGTTTCAAGTGTTTGATACTTTATATTATGAGTCCACCTAAGAGCCACCCTACTAACAAAGGTAAATCAGTAACAAAAGAATGACTAAAAATCAATTAATCCTAGGTAGTGCAATATGTGAAATATCTTCACTTCTAATACTGTAATCTTCTATTAAACTTATCCAATGACATCTAATTTCAGGTGTTATATTTCATATTTAGTATTACATTTTGTTTATGTGATTTGTTTTGAACACATCCGTATATTTTGCAGAAACAATTCTAAGGATATAGTGATATTTCCTTCCTCTCTCCATTCCATTCCATTCCTTTATCTGCTTCTCTCCTTCAGTTTTTGAGATAAGGTATTTTAAATGGACATTACAGCAAAAAGCCTTAATATTTCACCAAATAATAAATTCAACAAATATAAAGAAGAGGGGCCCTAGTTTAGTGGGAATATAAAAATGGCAATAATGTGTTTTTTTTTTTCACGTTTGGATGGTCATATCTTGATAATGTCATTGGTTCTTTAAGAATGCCAGGCCCCTGGGGCAGTAGCCTAGTGGCTAAAGTCCTCTTTTAGGACACGCCAGGACTCTATGTGGGTGCCAGAACTCTCAGAGAAGACGTAACTTTTTTTTTTTTTTTTGCCTTTCCACTCACTATCAACGTTGGGAGGGTAAATAGTCCAGTGTCTCACTTTACAGAACAGTCTTTTCCTCAGATTATGTCTTGAGAGTAACATTTTTCATGTTTCAGATTGAAGAGAGATTTCTGGACCTCTTTCCCCCTCAAACTCCTGAAATGGCCTCCAATTTCGCAGTTCAGTCATTAAGAACCAAGGATAGTTTAAAGGCACGTAACAGCCCTGAGTTCCTTTGTCTTCCTGGTTCCCTACTTTCTTGCCTCTCTTTTTTCTTCACATTTTGATTTTACTTTGTTTTAGATCAATCATCTCTTTAAAGATTTTTTATTAAGTATTTTTCAATTATATATACCATACCAAAAAGGTCAGCCCTATTATAAATATCATCTCATTATACACATGCACACATATTTGTTTGTAAATAAGCCACTGAATTATGAATACATATATACATTATATATTACATTTGTAAAATCTATCACTGAACATATTTGCCACTTAAAACCCATTAAAAATTTATGCTGTAAAATAAACACATTTAAAAGTGTTATGAATATTAAACACTTAGAATTTTATAGACACTGCACATTTTAATAAAAAAGAAATGTCTTAATATTACTTCAAACATTCATGGGTAACTAGTAAATGTTGCTGGAATAATTCAAAGGCCAGTATCAATTTTAGTTTTTTTCTCATTGGTAGGACTTATGTTCTGAGATAACTTTCACATGACTAAGTAGATGGTTGTAGAAGTTATAGCAACATCTTTCAAGTCTTTGAATTTTTATGAGTTATGTGCCTAAAAATCATGTAATGGCACGTTTTCAAACAAGTTTTCATAGTCAACTAGCAATTTGTGTTCTTTGATTTCTTTTTTTTTTTCTTTAAGAGTTATTCTTATTTGAATGGCAGGTTTACAGAGAGAGAGAATATGAGAATGAGAATGAAAGTGAGAATGAGAGAGGTATCTTCCATCCACTGGTTCACTCCACAGAAAGATAATATGTCAGGAGTTCAGCCAATCTGATGCTAGGAACCAACAGTTTCTTTGGGAACCCAGTGTGGATGCAGGAGTCCAAGAACTTGAGCCATCTTCTGCTATTCTTCCAGTTTACAAGCAGGGAGCTGGATCGGAGTGGAGCTGCTAATCATTAGAACTGGGTCCAACATGGGTTGCTAGTGAATTAGCTTGTTGAGTTTCTTTGCTACCTTCTCTCCTTCAATTTCTTCTCCATTGTTTTCTTACAAGGAATATTGAACTCACCAAGCTTACAATAGTTTGTTACAAGAGACTCACTTTCTCATTATTTACATTAATATTTCAATCTGTTTCCTTCTGTCTTGCCTTCTGTCTTGTCTGTATTTAAAACATAGAGAATTTCCCATAACAATTCACAATAACTAAGGTATTTGTCAGTTTTGTATATGTGTATGTGTGCGTGTGTATTTATGTGTGTATATGCAAGCATTTTGAAAATACAGAAAGAGCAATTGAAGAGAATCCATTGATCACTGGGACCTTCTCAGGTCACTAAACTGTATGAAAGAGTGTAATTGAAGTTGGAATCTGAAGAAAATCCATTCTTTTAAAACTTCCTTTGTGATTGGCACAGCACCATAGTAGGCTCTGCCTCCATCTGTGGCATCTTGCATCGCACATGGGCACTGGTTTTTGTCCCAGATGTTCCATTTCTACTCTAGCTCCCTGCTGATGACCTAGGAGAGTAACAGAGGGTAATCCAAGCTCTTGGATGCCTACACTCACATTGGGGAACCAGAAGACCTGTTGGCTCCCAGCTTTGGACAGAATCATTTCCAGCCATAGTGATTACTTGAGTATTGAACCAGCAGATGGAAGATTTCTCTCTGTCTCTTCTCTCTCTCTGTAATTCTGACTTTTAGCTAAAATAAATGAATTTTTAAAACCCCATATTTTTGTTTGAGTTTTCTCTGGAATGCTTTTGTTATCCGTTATCCACAGGGATAGGCAAACCCAGAAGACCATTATTGAAAGCAATAAGGAATGATAATTGAGAATGATAATCCTGGCGGTAGGCAACTGCCTATGTTGCCTTGTAGTGAGACAACTGTTACACTATTGGGAGAAAAGCAGTCCATAGCTGGCAAGAATCCTGGGTCTAATTAATGCCAAATTTATTTATTTTTCAAGGTGTACGGGTAAGGTAGGGGATGCTGCGCCAGGACACACTCAGGATACACCTAGGCAGGGAGGATGCCGATTACCTGGGGGAGAGGATCTGGGAACAAATTGAAGTGGGAGCAGATGAAAGCATATTTGAGAGGAGAGAAATAACTTCTGAGGGTCTTACATGGACCAGGTCACTGTGCTCTTACAAGGTGAGAGAGCTGAGATGGAGTGGTTTAGAGGGGAGAACCAAAGGTCATACCTGGGTCAGGCCAAGGCACCCATTCGTATGGGAGACCTGAGCTGGGAGAAATAGCATCATCTACTGCCCTCTGGCCACATGAAAGTTGGGGCATTACGGGTAAGCTTGATTGGGCTGTTCGCAATACCCACCAATGTGTATATGGGCAAGGGTTGGGCCACAGCATCCACTGGAACATGACAGAACTGAATCTGGGGGCAGATCCTATAGGGGATTTGTGGGCTTGCTTATGTGGGACTGCAGTACCTGCAGGCACATGCAAAGGCCAGGACTGAGAGCAGAGCGTGACAAGCAGGGCCACAGCACCAGCTGACATATCTGAGATCCAGGGCTGGGAGCAGACCTACTAGGAGGAATTGGGGAACTTCTCTATCAATATGCAGCTTCCACCAGCGAGCACAAGAGCTGAGGCTAGGGGTGAGCCAGGCAAGGCAAGGCTGCAGCATTTGCATTTGTGTGATCCAGGTCTAGAGACAGGCTAAGCAAGGCTGCAGCACCCACTAATGAAAGCTAAGACTGCATGTTGATCATACTGGGCTGAGTCTAAGAACCCATCAGCATACATAAGATCTGGGGTTGAGATGGGCCTGGTAGGGGAGATTTGGGGACTTCCCTGCTAGGCTGAAGCTCCTACAGGTGAGTGTGAGCATGCAGCTATATGCAGACCTAGCAGGGCAAGGCTGCAGCACCCATCAACATGCATGTGGGCTAGATCTGAAATCAGCCAGATTATGCAAGGTTAGCACTCCTGCTGGTGCTCGTGATAGCCAGAGTTGGTGAGGCACCTGCCAGGTCACATAAGGTCCAGGTCTTGGGGTGTGGCAGGCTGGTGTAGGCTCTAGCACCCATCTGTGAGAGCTGGGATGGCTGCAGGTCAACTGGACTAGGCTGTAGTACCTGTCTGTGAGTGCCAGAACTGATCATGTCAGTCTGGGCAACAGCATCCATCAACATATGTGAGATTCATTGTTGGGAGTGCGCATAGAAGGGGAACTTGGGGAACTTCTTTGCTAGGTTGCAGCTTCTACTGGTGAACTGGTGAACGTGAGAGCAGGGTCTGGAGTAGTCCTGCAGGGACAGACTATAGCATACCTTAGCACAAGTGAGAGTCAGGACAGGGTGCACACCAGGTTGGGTAGGATTGCAACACTGGCCAGTTCACAAGAGGGATGATGGGGTTAGCAGTGGCCTTAGCTGGGCTTAGCTGGGCTTAGCTGTTTTACGCACTAGTAAGAGTTGAGGCTGGGGCAGGCTGGGCTAAACTAAACTTTAGCACTTGCTAGCAAATGCTGAGCCTGTGGGTGAGTCATCTCAGACTGCAACATCCACTGGTATGTATAAAACCCAGGGTTGGGAGCACACCTACCAGGGGAACTTCCAGGACTCCCCTGCTGGAATGCTTCTTCCAAAGGGGAGCCTGAGAGCTGAGACTGGTAGCAGGCTAGTCAGGGAAGAGCTGCAGCATCCATCAGCCGGCATTTGGGCTGAGTCTCGGGGCAGGCCAGGCTGGGCTAGGCTGCTGTATCCCAAACTGACTGTGAGTCATGTCAGGCTGAACTGCAGTACTGCCTGGAAGCTGCAAGATTCTAGGGTGGAAGCATATCTGGCAGGGGAACTGTGTACACTTCCTTACTAGGTTGTACTTCCTGCTGGTAAACACACCCCAGGGCTGGGAGTGGCACAGGCTGGACAGGGCAGCAACACCTATCAGCATCTGTATGGGTCAGGTATAGACACAGGACAGGCTGAGCTAAGCTACATCACTCGTGGGTGTGAAGAGAAACAAATGGGATGTAGGCTGGGCTGGACTGGGTGCAGCAGAGGCTGGCATACAAAAAATGGGGCTTAGTTAGATCTCATGGGAGTTATTGGGACCATAAAATCCACTGGTATGACTGAGGTCTCTGGTGGGCTGGCTGGGCTGGGCCATAGCATCCATCAGTTTGAATGAGATACAGGGCTGGTGCAGAATGGACCAGGAGCAGCATCCACTGGAATGTACTTTGACTGGTGCAAGTGACAGACTGAACTGGAACATGCACTAGCTGGTACACACAAGAGTCGAGTCTGACTCATTCCAGGTGAGGTGAGGTTTTTTGAGGGATTCTCCAACTAAACTTCTGAACTTGGACTTTGACCACAGAGAGGATTACAGCATGTGTGTTCTGACTTGGGGTACATGTGTGGACACTGGGCTTCCTCAGCTGCTGAGGAATGTGCAGTAGGCAGAATGCCCAGATGCACATAAACTTGATGGCCAGCTCATCTAGGCCCAGCGGCAGCATCAATTGCCTAGTCAAGGAATGACAGGCAAAACAAGCTGGGCAAATCTGGCCAAGCTTTGCAGCATGTATCTGGGTTTGTTGATGCACTAAGGTGAATTTTGTCAAGCTGTATACTTTGGAAAGATTTTCTCAACCCTAGAGCAACAAAACTTACAACTTCTCAGAACTAACAAAACCACACAAGTCCCACACTTATATCTGTAAGGTGTGATTAAATGACCACCCCCCATTCCTATGCCCTAATGTGGTTTGACAGCAAGGAGTGGCCCACTTCCATTCTTTCCTGTGGACACATGGCGAAAACAACCTGAAGTATTTGTTCCACTCCACCTTCTTCCATTCCTCCAGCCTAATCAGAGGCCCACATGGGTGTACATTCCTCTCAACTATGTAAACATTTGAAAGAAAATTAAATTTTAAAAATACACAATATTAGTACCCAAAAGCACTAAGATCATGAGCAGGACATATGCAGAAAGTGTCTCAGGGCAGGGAAGGCTAATTGGAAGTGCCAGGCAAACATAACACATTGTCCTGGATTGGATTTTGAAGAAGAAAAGATATTCATGGAAACATTGGCAAAATCTGAATAGAGTCAGATTGAGTTAATACTTTTATTGAAAGCTAAGATGTAAACCCTTGTGAGTATGAAGAAATGATTTTTCAATGACGGGGCAAGACCAATCAGTGGGGAAAGGGCCTCATAATACTAGCAAGTGCTTAATACTTAATATAAACAACTATACTCTCAACCAAAGAATCAACCTCATTAATTGGATATCTTAAAAGAGTAAAGTTGAGTCATGATACCATACAAAAATGAACTCAATACGCATCACAACCAAAACTACAAAACTCTTACACAAAAATATTTTCTTAGAGAAAATACACTACAGGTTTTGCAATGATTTCTTGGCTTATCCACCCCCTGCTTAGGTAAGCTGGATTTCATCAAAATAAACTTCATCGAAGATCATAATCAAGAGAGTCAAAGGCAATCAAGGAAATGGAAGAAAATGTATGCAATCCTGTATCCCTTAAGGGGTTAATGCCCAGGAATACAAAACAATTCATGAAAAACCTGTAACTCAGAACCAAAGAAACAGCCTGATTAAATTTGACAAAGAATTTGGAAGGATATTTCTCCAAAAATGTGAGTGGCGATAAGCACACAAAAAGATGTTTAACATCACTCACCACTGGGGAAATGAACCCAAAGTGCATCAAACTGTCACCTGCTACCCAATAGGATGGCTACTATCAATATAATCCAAAGTAACAGGTGATGGGGAGAATGCAGAGAACCTGCACCCCTTTGGGCTGTTTGTTGGAATAGATGGCAATGTCTCAACAAAGTATACAGTTACAATTCTGGATAAGAAAGCAGAATCTTGCAGAAACATTTGAACACCCACGTTCATAGCAGGATTATCACAGCAGTCATAAGTTGGAAACAGTCTTAATGTCTGTCAGCAAGTAGATGAGTCAGCAGCCTGGTCCATCCATGCAGCTTTGTAAGAGAAGGCAATCTTGGGATATGCTGCAATGTGGATGGATCTTATTATATTGAAGGAGTTTGTCACAGGACTAAGTACATGACTTTTCTTTTCCTTTTTGTAGTCTGATGACCACACTAAGCTTGTGACTAACTAAAATGTCTGTTTAAATTTTGTTTTCTCACGAATCCCAGAAACTGGTCTTCAGCTAGCCAGCTCAAGTTGCAAAGTAGTCTGGCTTTCCAGGGTCAGATGCTTGAATTTATGGTTATAGGATGGAAGGGTAACAGACAGCTAAGAGCATGATGAAAATCAGCTCCAGGTCAATCACGCTTCAGCCTGGTGAGTGAGGCACCGATATCTTAACACAACACTTGCCGTCTTTGAGAGCCCAGCCAGATAAGATTTTGTGGCTGCTTAGTTCTGCAAAACATCCCTCTGTTCCCTCTTGATGATATAGTTGAGCCATCACATGAGTTTCTCAAGAAACCTGGTTCATGTCTAAGCCACACTGTTATCACACCCACAGTCAACTTTAGCACCTTCCTGGGCAGCACAACCTTCTTTTGGCACCTCTCAAACACTCCAGATCCCTCTCACTGGACAAAACAGAGTTTCCTAAGACCCCAAAGTCGGCTATTGTCATTATCAATTGGTACATTAAACTTTCTCTTTCCTTTATGGTCAAACCTCATCTTCATTGTTCTGATTTGGCATCATGGGCAAGGAACAGACTTTTGTAACAAAAGCATCCAGGCATTAGAGGACCAAAAAAAAAAAAAAAACCCAAAAAACCATAGTGCTATGTTAAGAAAAGCTATAACTGTCCAGGAGAGATCAATGGGCCTGTGGTTAAGTGAAGAGATTGGCACTAGAAGTTAATAGAATAAAGCAAGCGCCACTCAAAAAAAAAAAAAAAACCATGAGCCATAGAAGTAAATAGGCATGAGGGAAATGGCTCTAAAAATCTTACTATAAACTCAGAACTAGACTTGTACTATTGGGATCTTCATGACGCTTCACAGTTGTTCAGACATAGACACTATGTAGAAACAACCACAGGGAACAGTAGAATGGCAGATACAGTCATATTACTTTAATAGCAGACGCATTCTGAGAAATGTGTCATCAGGCAGTTTTGCTGTGCAAACGTCAAAGTGTTTTGTACAAATTAAGTCAGCTGTGACGTCACTAGGTGGTAGAACGTCAGGCGAACACTGTCAATATGGGGTCTGTTTTTGATGGGAGTAACATAATGTAGTCTGTATGAAATCACGTTGTAAGTTATTTTTTAAAGGTTTTCGGTAATCTTGATTCAAAAAGAAAATACAAAGAAATGATGAATCACTTCCTGGAGTTACGTATGTGTTAGAAACAAGTAAAATACATCCATTTTCAGCTCCCATAAACAAATTATTTTTGGCAAATTGACATGAGCAATATGTTATGAAACAATCTACCTCAATACGAGACATTCTTTTTTTCATTCTTCAAGATATTTATTCATACCTGATGTGACTTCTTGTGAAACTTTATCAGACTATCCTACAGCAAAGCTCATTTTGTACTAGTTTAGTTAAAGTTAATGTTAACGACTTTATGCTTGGCCATTTCCTTCCCTATTATCTTAGGATGCTTGTTTGGATATTGTAACAAACTGCTGCTAATTACGGACACTTGGTATTCAATAATGTGTAGATCATAAACTATTCATGAGATTTCAAGTTCACTGTCAGAGACGGAACTTTGGTGTAAGATGTCCTTTGGTTCCATGCAGTGCCACACAGAAAAGACTCAGAGCTGCCAACTGAGTGAATTACAACTTTGCTGTATCTTGTCTTGACGAATAAAGATACTATCAACTTAAAATATTTTTATTCTTTTTGATTTTATCTGAAAAGCAGAAAGGCATTGTTCATCTCCATAAAGCCCACAACACCAGGGCTGACCCAGGCTGAAGCCATGAACACCACTCCCAGTCTGAGTTTCCTGTGTGTGCAGGAAGGATCCAGGTACCTGAGTCATTCAAAGCTTTTCAAGGTGTACATTGTCAGCAAGCTGGATTCAAAGCACAGGTAGGGTTCTGACCCAGATACTGAGCTGGGGGCATCCTAAGAGGCATCCTAATAATTGCACTAAACCCTGCCTCATGTACCCATCTTCTTTTTCCTCCTTTCCATATCGAAGTTTCTACAATTCAAGAAAACAGTTGAATGATCCAATGAAAGAAAGGCATCATCTAAGTCCTCTTGGTTGTGTATCATAACCCTCTTTTCTCGGTTCAAAATTCAACATGATTTAAACCAAATCATCCACATCATCCCAAACTTGACCCACAACTATTGAACTGCATGGAGAGACATGAGAGAAAGCACCTGACACTAACTCTGCAACGAATACTTTATAGGTATTTTCTCCTAGCATACCACCAGTTTCTTCAGAATGGTTACAGTGATAGAACCCATGGGAATTTTAAAAAGCCTCTGTTATCAGCAACCTTGTCTTAAAGGTTATTCCTAAACTTTAGGAATTTTCAGATCCCTAACTTCCTCAAGTAGACCAGGCCAAGGAGAAACTCAATCTTTTCTATGATGTATGCTGTGGGTATGGACAGATGAGATCAAGGCTGAGTATGCCTCGCCTCTTTATACAAAGATCATTCAAACTGCTGAATTCTGTGCAGCAGCAGAGAGAATAAAACTGACAGCAGCTACAGAAACCTTTGGTTAGTCTTTTGTTACACCTCCTCCTGCTCTTTTGAATGGTAATGTTTAGCTTAATGGTCTCTGAAGCCAGCAGAAATGACTTTCCATATAAGCAAAGACTTCAGTAATGAATTGAACAGTGACTGTGGGCTTGCGCCTAGAGATTTGATCCTGGGAACCAATAATATGTGTGTGGCACGTTGAGGTTTGTCTGATTTCAGTCTGACCACAGTTCATACTGATAGAGAAACCCAGGGGAGAGGAGAGAGACTACTGAAATTTTCTACAAAAGCTAAATTCTAATCTTGATTCTGTGACTGATTTTGGGCTTAGCTATTAATATTCTCTAAATCTAAATATTCTTTTTCTGTAACCAAAAAAAGGGACTAATAATAACTGCGCTGGTAGCATAACAAAGTACAATTGGACCTAAATTAATCTCATCAATTTCCCTGGCAAATATTTACCATATACTTTCTGTATATACTTCCTAGATGCTGGGGATGCTCCTGTGAATATGGCTGCGTTTCATAGTCTCATGAAGCTTTACTCTGACACAGTTTCTCAATCTCAGGACTACCGATTACATGTCTTGGCTAATGCTCTGTTGTGGGAGATTTTTCTTTGCAGATCAGCATTTCTTCCCACTAGATTTCAGTAATACCTCTTCTTCTGTCATGACAACTCAATATGTCTCCAGACATTGCCAATCTCCTGGCAGAGGGCAGAGTATAATTGTCCCCAGTTGAGAAACATTTGTCTACTGGGAAGCTGATGGCTTCTGGGTTTAAATTTCTCTTTCTTCTAGTGACTATGACTTGGAAAGCCTGTGCTCGTGGTGGCTTCTTATGACCGATGGAGGAATCAACTGAAACTCAGAGTGGAAAAATTGGAAAATGGGGAAAAAATAATACGGGACCTTGATAACTCAGTCAAGACTTCAGTTATCAGAATTTGCTCCACTTTGTAGCACTCTGAACTCACTATTAAGTGAGATATTTACATTCCCCATGTAATATTGCAAAATAATTTCTGTTGTTTCCAGCTAAAATAATCTGGAAATGACCTTTCTGAGCATTCTCTTAATCTGTAAGATGGAAATAATAGTGCAGTCTTAGATACGTAGCAACGATCAAATGTAAAAGAAGTCGTTGTTGTTGAGTCCACTAAATCTATTGAGAAAAGATGCTAGTATTGCTATAGTCATTATTTTATTATGGCCCTTTAACAACAGTAAGCATCACTTTCATGTATTTATAGTCAAAGCTGAGCCTTAATTTGTGCATCAAATACTAACTTCATCAGTGGTTTCTCTGGAGAATAGTCCTCCAAACATGTTTTACAAGTTTTCTGTTGCTATTGCTTGCTAACTCAGTAACCTCACTCTTCTCCCTTTGTATGTTTTTGCTGTTCCAACTGTACCTGGCCACTGTGGTGACAGATTGTATTCTTGTATTACTCTTCTTTTGGGAGTTAAGAGTCTCTTTCCAAGAGAAACCAGACACCTGGGTCTTCAGGATGCACAGCACTTGGGCACTATTACCCTCCCTGTGGTACAATATTCAATGTCCTTTGATTGACATAGCAGCAGTCATGTGGGAGATTTGCAGGAGAGGAAAGTTATGCTGTCCACATCCAGCTTTCTTTTCCTTTCAGGGCATGTAGGAAGACAGATGATACCCTGAAGTAAACCAGAACCATGTAGCTGGCTTTAGGCACTGGTCAATAAGGAAAAATGACATGGCTTATTGCTTCATTGTAGCACTTAACATGTGTTGTGAGCCCAAAGACTCTGTTTTTTTGTGACCTTGGAAGCTCTCCCACTGGTGAGCATGTGAGTTGGATGGGTGTTTTTCTGGCTGGCAGGGCTGCTTCACTTGTCAGCAGGTGTGTGGGTTGGCTCTGGGGGTGCAGACTGGGCAGGGTTGGGTCAAAGCATAGCAAACTGGCTTGTGCAGGAGCCAGGATGGATGTGGGCCATGTTGGGCTAGGCTAAGCTATCATACCTACTGGTTTGCATAAAAGCCAGACATGGGAGAAGGCTGGGTAGGACTAGGCTACAATATCCACAAGCAAGAGTTAGGTGGGATTGAGGGAGGACAGGACAGGACAGGCCAGGCTACACCATCTGATGACAAAGATAAAGCTGGGTAATGAGTTAAGCTGTATTGGGTCAGAACAACTACCGGCATGCACAAGATGTTTGGCTGAGAGCAGGCCTGGTCAGCGAGCTAACAGGATGGCCCAGCTGGGCTGAGATTCTCATTAGCGAGCGTAAGAGCCAGATTGGGATTGGCTACCAAGGCTGATCATGGCTGCAGCATCCCTCAATGTGGGCACGGACATGGGCTAGACTCCAGCACCTGCTAGTACTCACAAGAGCCAGGGTATGTGTCGGACAGGCTGAGTTAGGTCTTAGCACTTGCTGAGCCATGAAAGACCTGGATCTGGAGGTGGGCCAGGCATATCTGGGTTATAGACCTCAACAGTAAGAGCTGGAATGGATGTGGACTGGTTAGGTAAGGCTGCTATACCTGCCATGACATGAAGCAGTTCAAGTCAGGATAGGCTAAGAACCAACCGGTGTACATGAGATCTACTGGGAGGTGACCTGATAGAGGAATTTGGAAAATCCTTTGCCAGGACATAATCCCTATAGATGAGTGCAAGAACAAATGCTGGGAGCACTTCAGTAGACCAGGCCAGGTTCAGTGTTCACCAGCATTAAGTATGCATCAAGTCTGGTGACTGACTAGGCTGGACAAATTCATAACACCCATTGGCAGATATTAGAACCAGGATGAGGTCCTGGCCAGGCTGCAATACCAGCCAGTTCACATTTGGGCTGGAACTGGGGGTAGACCAGGCCAAAGTAGGCTGCAGCAGCTGCTGGTGAATGCTGAGATGAGGCCAAGCATGTCACACTGGGCTGCAGCATCAACCAGCACATGTGAGACTGGGTGAGAGGGAAGCAGTACACTGGTAGGGGAATTGTGGGGACTCCCCTGCTGGGTCACTGCTCCCAATGGTAAGCGTCAGAGCTGGGATGTGGGGGAGACCAGACTTGGCAGAACTACAAAACCTGCTGATCTGCATGTGAGCTGGGTTAGAGGAAGAATCTGGTTGGACTAAGTTACCATATCTACCGGTGCATGCATGAGCCAGAGTAAGTGCAGGCTTCTCAGGTTTTGACTCAGCACTGGCTAGCAGGTGCTGGGACTAGGGGCAAGTCCAGTCAGGATAGACTGCAGAACCACTTAGAAAGTGCAAGATCTGGGGCTGGGAGTGGCCTAGTAGGGAAACTGTGGGCATTTCTCTGATATGCAGCAGTTCTAATCAGTGAGCATGGGAACAAGGGCTGGGGGTAGGCCTGGCTGGACAGGCAGTGACCACAGCCAGCGTGAGTGTGAGCTAGATAGTGGAGTTGGTCAGGCTGAGCTAGGCCGCAGCACCTATTGATGTGTATGAAAGCCGAATAGGATGTGGGATGTACTGGACAAGTCTGCTACATACACTGGCATGTGCAGGAACCAGAGCTGGGGTCAGGCCTGGTGGGAGTTCCTGGGGGTCACTCCATCTAGGCTTCAGTTCCTGCTGGTATGTGTGTGAGGGCTGAGTATGTGGTGGGCAGGGTTAGGTTGGGCCATAGCATGTCAATATGACAGGGGGCTTAGGACTGAACTGACCAGTAAGCTACAACCACCAGTGTGTGTATAGGCTGACATGGGTGGCAGAATGAGCCAGACCACATCCTGACTGGCAAACACTGGAGCCAAGTTTAGGGTCATCTCTGGTGAGGTTTCTTTGGGGACCCTTCAACTGGATAATTGAACTCAGAACTCCAACCACAGGGAAAAATCACAGAATCTGTGGTCTGATCATGGAGTGCCTGTGTCAGAACTGGGTGTCCTCAGTTATAGAAGGCAATGCAGTGGATGGCATGCCCAGATGTACATGGGGGACATGACAACCAGTTCATTGAGACCTGTAGAGGAAATCTAGTGCCATGGAGGGCAGACAAATTAGACAGCTCTCTCAATCAAGCTTTGATGGCAAGCACCTGGGCAAGTGGAAGCTAGAGTGCAGTATGTTGGAAAAATTCACCTTGGAATTCTCCTTACCCTAAATGGTGGTCAACATGGGCATGCATCCTTCTTAACTATGTAAACATCATCAAAAATAAGTTTTGTGTATTTAAAGAAAAAAATTATCCTGGTTCTACAGTATTTGTGGATGGCATAACTTTTAAGATGTATCATATCCTTTGTCTGTGAGCTTAGATACTTCATAGATAACTTAATTATGCTGGCATGCAAGATGGTCCAGGTGCTTGGGCCTTTGCCTTCATATGGGAAATCAAGTTGGAGTTCTCGGCTCTTGGCTTCAACCTGGGTAGGCTTGGGTTTTACAGCCATTTGGGGAGTAAGCCAGTGGATAAAAGATTTCTTAATCTTTGTCTCTGCCACGCCTTCTTTCATATAAATAAATAAATAAATATTTTTAAAGAAATGGTTCACTTTGGGACTAGCGCAGTGGTGTACCAAGCTAGTCTTCCCCCTGTGACACTATTTGGGTACTGTTGGAGTATAGGTAAATGCTCTGATAGTATATTAGAATGCTAAAACAGAATGCTTTTATTGGGCAATGTGAGATTCCCTTGTGCTGAAGAAACTGCTACTTTGTTAGGCCAGGAGGCGCCCGGACTTTGGGAGGATTCCGCTTTATCAATAAATCTGTTCTTTGCTGCCTTGCAACTTTGTGAACCCAGGTGCGGGGGCGGGGGGGAGGAGGATGCAGTTCTTCTCTGGTCCCAGGAACAGGAGGAAGATAAGGGTATGAGAATGGGATGAGCCATACAGATAATGGGTATGGGAACGGAACAGGCTCCCTGTGCCTGAAGGCCATAAAAATGAACATGACTAAGGTTGTTACTTTTGATGTATTTCCCAGCCCAAAAGGGTCTATATAAGCTTCTATCTTGGACTGTTTGGGGTCTGACTGCCCTGCTTGGCTGGCCTGTGTGCCCCAAGTCGGTCTGACCCCCTCATGCTGGCGCAGTAAACTCTGCTGTTTGCATTACCAGCGAGACTCTTTGTCATCCTCTGTGTGTTGACTAGCTCGCACCCTGACGTCCAGGGGCTTTAGCCCGGACTCTGACAGTACCAGTTCATGTCTGGGCTAATTCAGTTGTGTTTCAGCTCCCTACTAATTGTCTGGCTCCTGTACCTACATGGAAGACCCAGAAGAAGAGCTTGGCTCTCAGCTTTGGACTAACTCAGCTCTGGCCATGGTGGGCATTTAGGGAGTGAGCCAGCTCTGTCTTTCCTTCTGTCTCCATGTATTCCTAGTTTTCAAGTAAAAATAGGTAAATCATCTCCTCCTCCTCCTTCTTCCTTTCTTCTTCCTCCTCCTTCTCCTTGTTCTTTTAAAAAGCAGTTAGCTTTATTATGCATAATAATTGTCATGTTATGCCTATAAAGTTCATGTCTTTGAGGAATACTGAAGTAACTGTTGTCCATCATACAATTCCAAAAGACCGCAATACTCAAGCCACACACAAAATAAATGAGAAGAAATTGGAGTACTTTGGACTTCCAAAAGTAAGACACAAGAGATATGATGTCCTTCTGTAAAGCACTGAAAAGTCATTTGTGGAAAAGGAACAGGAATTTTGTTGTACTGAGGCATAATCAGAAGCAATCTATGCGGAATTTTGGTTGGTCACAATAAAAAACATTTTGCTGGGAAGAACTGGAAGAGATTAATTAATAATTACCAAACTTGTTTCTTCTCATCTGGAGCAAAGATTTCAATAGCATTTCTAGGGGCATCTGTATGATTGAATTCTGACCGATGGAGTGTGAAGTTTGGTGCTCTCAGTTCCAACCCATCATCAGTCTCTTTGACTAAGCGTCCATTCTTTCCTCTCTGACTGACTTAATGTTAAAAAGCCAGAGCCTTTGAAAATCAAGCCAAGAATGGGATAAGTCTGATCTGAATGAATACTGGGAGTGACTACCAACCAAGTGACCCAATCTGGACTGTGCTGGACTGGATTATCTGTTAAACATGCTAACACTGCCCTACGAACTGTTAGAACACAGAAAGGTCTTCTTTGGGAGGAATTGCATTCTATGCCAGAAAGAAATTCTTTTGGACAGGATGTCTTAGAAAGAACTAAATATTTACACTAGGGTTGGATTATACATTCTTTGAATTTCCCTCTAATCCTAAGATTTTTCTTGTTTTATTTGCCCCTAATTTTTCCATTGTGCCATACTCTCAAGCATTTTATAGCCTCCACTCAATGCCCTTTAATGGTCTTTGAATTTCTTTTCTAATTTGCTATTTCAAAAATGCTATAAATATTGGTATTTTAGATCACCCAACTCTGTTTCTAAAACAACAAGCAGTGTGGAAAATGTAGAGCAAATTACACAGAGAAATGTCCTCATTTTGAAATACATGTATACATATATATGTATATGCAAACATATGAAGTAAGAAAGATTAAGATTAAATAAACAAAACAGCCAATAGTAGTCATTTTGGTATGTTGAGATTACTATGGATATTTTATTTTTCTCTTCAAACATTACTGCATTCTATTTTTCAAGCAAAAAAGGAAAAAAATCCCTTAATAATTTAAAAAATCATGAAATAATTATTAAGATTCTTGAAAAATTTTTAGATAAATACAACTTAAGCTGAGAGCTGTTGGATTCACAAAGGAAACAAGATGTGAGCTTTGATTTGTTAATTTTGTCAAATCCATAGTCTCTGGTGAGACTATATAGCTAATGCTTCAGGCCTAACCATAGGCCTGTAGTTAAGTTGCTGTTTCTTTATTGCATCTCAACTTACTTTTTAAAATCCATCTCTTCATTTTCATTTCTTATTGCTCTAAAAATGATAAACAAGGCAGAACCAATATCTATAGTGGATGTTAGGCCCACTGGTCTTTAACCCATTTTGCATTGCTCATTTTATTTACTGATTGTTTCCATACCACCTAGTACGACTTCACTTTAATCTTTGATTGGAATGATTAAATGCAATTGTAAGCCTTAAATAAATTTCTGTGCATTTGATAGAGAACTGAACCTGATGGGGTATTGCTTGCTATCCCCAATAGTATTATAACTGGATAAGTCTCATTCGAGCTCTCCTTTGTTTTATGACTCCCCAGTTCCTAATTTACCTTTTAATTACCTTTCTGCTTATTTTGTTTTTCCTCTAAATCTGAAACTATCATTTATATAGTTGGAAATTAATAAAAAAAAAAGAAAAAATGATTTTCTGATGTATCTTGATTCTTTCCATAAAATAACTCACAAAGCTGGTCATGGAAGAAATGCCAATTTTTACAGTATAATTAGATGACTAAAAACCTGATCAGTGGGCTGTGGACCATGTGCTAACATGCTAGGCATGAGGATGCCAATACAGCCGTCAGAACAGGCAGCCTGGAGCCTCGCCCTGTTGCACTGGAAGAATGCCGTACCCTTGCCAGTGATGAGGAGACTGTCCTCCCCAGGTCAATGTGTTTTCAGAAACTGGGCTTTAATACTTAGTGCTATGAGTGCTGATGGGCCCTTGAGTGCCCATGGTGAGGGGAGAGTTTCCAGCAGCGAAGTGATTCAAGCAGTTGGCAGAATACTCAAAACATAAAGAACAAATGTCACAGGGGACTTGTACCCAGTGAGCCATGCTGTTGCTACAAATGGTTAATAGTTTATCCATCCAGAAAGATCAAAGTGGCCTTCCTGGCTGCTGTAGATCAGACAAAACAGCATATTCATTCCAATATTTCACAAAAACATCCTCCAAACCAAAAATCAAGATAGTTCCGAACAATTTTAGGAAGACAGAAGCACTTAATATCAATTGTGATGACAGTTGCTATCTTTGGAGCATTGGGTTTTACAAATGTTATTAATTTAATCCTCATAATAGTTCTGGACAGTAGATATATAAAAAAATAAGAAAATAGGGACACAAATGGGAAAGGAAGAAGTCAAATGATTCTTGTTTGAAGATGACATGTGCCTATGCCAGGGAAACCAAAGATGACGCTAAATGATTATTAAAACTCATCTCACAAACTTTCAGGATATAGAAATCAACATACAAAAATCAATATTCCTGAACACACAAACAATCCCATGACTGAGAAATAGCTTATACAATTAATTCCATTCACAGCAGCTACAAAAATTTTAAATGCCTTGAGATAAACTTTACCAAATTACAAAATATTAAAGAAACAGAAAAAGACATCCAGAAAGAAAAAAATTTCTCATGTCCATGAATTGGGAGAATTAAAGTCATGAAACTATCCATACTACCCACATCAATTTACAGATTAAAAACCGTCGAAATTTCAAAGATACTCTACTCAGATCTAGAAAGCAATGATTCTAAAATTCTTATAAAAATAAAAGAGATTCCAAATAGCTAAAATAATATTACATAAAAAAAAAACAAACAAGAGGCATAACACTACCAGCTCTCAAGGCATACATGGCAGTTATAAACAAAACAATCCGATAGCCCCATGCATCTGCAATCAATTGATTTTTTAATTTTAAACAGAGACTCTAAGGTGGACTGTCAGCCAGTGGACTCTGGAGAGAGCTCATTGTGCGTGGAGTGGCTCAGTCGGCAGTAAATCAAAACTTTTGAACTATCAAAACCTCTTGAGCAGGATCTTTGGGGACCCTGGGATGGCACTGGGTGGCTGTCCTCCATCCCAGGGTAATGAGGTGGTTGGGAGACTGGGTGTGATTTCCCTTCTTTTCTCTCCCCTTCCACTAGATATAGGAAGGAAAAAAAAAGAGAGAGAATGTGGAAATAATGGTCTCACCCATGTTCCTGTAGCCCCTGACCCTTTGAATCCTGATCAGCTATGTAAAAAACACCAAAAACAAAAATGATTATTAAAAAAAAAAAGCTGAAATTACTTCCTAGAGAAAGAATAGCCTCTTCAACAAAAGGTGCTGGGATAATCGAATTTCCACATACTGTAGTGTGAAACAGGAATCCTATCTCACATTTGAGACAAAAATTGAGTCACAATGTATGGACAATTTAAAATGAAAGCCTGAAATGGCAAAGTACTAGAGGGAAACACATGGAGACCCTAGCTTAGAAAAGAATGTCTTGAATAAGACTCCAGAATTAGAGTCGCTAAAGGCAAAAATGACAGAAGATATTACATCAGGCTTAGCCATCTCTACGGGGCCAAAGCAATTTCCCATAAAGACCAAAGGCAACTGAAAGAATGTAGCAAAATATTTGCAAACTACACATCTGATGAAGAATTAATATCTAGGATATATAATGAGCTTAAGAAACTCAACAACAAAAACAATCCAGTTAGAAAATGGGTAAAGGATGTGAACAGGCAGTTTTCAAAGGATGAAATTCAAATAACAAAACAGACCCACGAAAAGATGTTCGGAATCACTTAGCCATCAAGAAAATGTCAATGAAAATCACCGTGAGGGTTGCTTCATCCCAGTTATAATGGTTGTCATCCAAAAATCCAAAAATAACTAATCCTGGTGAACACGCAGGGGGAAAGGGTGGCACCATGATACTCTGTTGGTGGGAATATAAACTAAGGCAGTATGGAGATTCCACATCTATTTGAAAATAGGTCTATCATGTGACTCAACCACTCCATCCCTGAGAATTTATCCAATGGGAATGAAATCAGCATTTGAAGGAATTTTCTATATCTCCATGTTTACAACAGCGCAACTCACAATAGCAATGATACGGAATTCACTCGGTTGTCTTATTGACTGGTAACTGGATTAAGAAATTGTGATAAATAGACATAATAGAACACCACCCAGCTGTAGAAAAAAAAAAGAAATTCTGTTTTTCACAACAAAACAGATGCAACTGGAGACTATTATGCTTACTGAAATAAATCAGTCTCCCCAAAACAAATATTCAGTGTTTTCACTGGTTGTGGTAACAACACACAAGGTATTAAAAAATACGAAATTGACATTTGAGATTTAATTATTATTTATAGCCTAGGTATCTACTCTTGAGCAACAGTAGTTTTCCTACTTACTACTTGTTGAACTTTTTGTTTATTGGAGGGTTAAGCTTGTGACCATAAAGTAAAGTGAAGCATGTTATTGCTAAAATTAAAAGAAAATAAAGGGCCCTACGCTGTGGCCTAGCAGCTAAAGTCCTCGCCTTGAACGCACCAGGATCCCATATGGGCGCCAGTTCTAATCCCGGCAGCTCCACTTCCCATCCAGCTCCCTGCTTGTGGCCTGGGAAAGCAGTCGAGGATGGCCCAGAGCTTTGGGACCTTGCACCCGTGTGGGAGACCCAGAAGAAATTCCTGGATCCTGGCTTCAGATCAGCACAGCACCGGCCGTTGTGCTCACTTGGGGAGTGAATCATCGGACAGGAGTTCTTCCTGTCTTGTCTCCTCTCTGTATATCTGACTTTCTAATGAATAAATAAAATAAATCTCTAAAAAAACAAGAGAATAAGAGAAAAAGGTGTGGAAAGGTGGGAGTGAGTGAAAGAGGGAGTGAAGGTAGGGTGGGAAGTTTTACACTCCTCAACTTAAACTACATGAAATGTACCCCCTTACATAAGTAGAAAATATTAAAAAGTGGCTTAAAAATGACAGAAAATATTTATCTTTTTCATTCATCAAGAATAAACACAGCTTTTTCCTTATATCTTATCATTATAGATCAATGCATATTGGAGGTAAGTGAGGCTTAGCAAAAAAGCAAAAAAACTGAGGCACAGCAAAACTAAGTCACCAGTACAAAGTTCAATATTCACTTGTATGCTTAATATTGGTTTTTAAATTGGGGAGCATATTTAATTCAAGAAGCCTGAGATGGATATATGAATATAACCACAATTACTTATATGTAACAGCACCACTTCTCATAATAATAGTATTAGGTAGATAAACTGTCCCACTTTAGCATCCTCTTCTCATTAAAAGAAGGATCATTAGATGGTTGTTGCAGTCCAGCCTGATTCTGCCCACTTGATACTCGGCCCTCATGCAAACCAGTGGGAGCTGCAGCTTAGTTGAGGCGACTCCCCATAACTCCATCAGGCTGGCCCCCTACCCTGGCTCCCATGCTTGCCACTACGTACCACAGACTTGTCCAGTCTGTACCACATCCCATTAGCTCTCGACCATGTCAATGGGCATTGAAGCCTAGTTCAACCCAACCAGCACTACTATCTAGCCCACACACATGCTGGCAGGTGCCATTCTGTCTAGCTACCCCTGCCCCAGTCCTGGTTTTCACGCTGTCCTGTGGGAGTGGTAACCCAAGAGGGGGGTGTCCACTATTTCCCTCATAGGCCACTCCCACTCCCTGATCATGCACTCTCCAGGTGGTTTTGCAGTTTAACTTGACAGACTTAACCCCCATTGCCAGCCTATGCCAGCTGAGGCTGCAGCAAAGCCCAACCAAGCCTCACCCACTCTGATTTAAGCTTGCACCAGTAGGAACGGTCAGCCCAACCTGGCTTTTGCCTGATCTAGCTCACATGAAGCCAACAGGCGTTGTAGCCCTGCCTGATCTGGTCTGCCCCAATCTCAAGTGAAACTCTCCACTGGGAGTGGTTGTCCAGCAGGGGAGCCCACATTCCCTTTGCTGGCTTTGCCCCCTCCTTCCTTGGTTCTCACATGTGCTGTTTGGGTGCTGTGGTCACATCTGGTATGGCTCACTTCACCTTGGCATTCCATAACGTGCACTGGTTTGTGCTGCAACTGAACCTGGCATGACCCACACTCTGTTCTAGTGCTCAGAATCATCAGCGGGTGAGATGACCTGGTTCAGCCTGGTCCACCCTCAACCTATGCTGAATGTTTGCCGGTGGCTGTCTTTCTCCAGCCTGGTCTGGGTTGCTTCCTATTATGGTTCTTGTGTTCACCTGCAGAGACTGTGTTCCTACAGAGGAGTTTCCCAAACTCCTCTATCAGAACCTCTCCCTATGCCAGATCTTGCGCATACTGGTGGGTCCATGAGCCATCCCTACTTAACCCACTTCCTGTCCGGGCAGGAACAGTGGCCTTTCCTTGCTGGCCTTCAACCCATTCTGGTTCTTACTGCTGGATGTTTCAGCCCAGCCAAGACTTGTCCGTACCCAGACACTGCTCACACATGACTCAATAGGGGCAGAGGCCTAGCCTGGTCTGTCCCACATCACCCGGTTCTTCAGTCTAGCCCAGTTAGGTATACACAGTCCCAGTTCACACTTGTGCTGAGGGAGATTGCAGCCATATCCAGACCAGAACTCAGCCCCCACTCCAGCCCCCGGCACCCTCCAATGGGAATCCCAACCCAGCCTGGATGTTCTCTCCACAGTTCCCCAACCGAGTCTGTTCCCAGCCCTAGATGGCATGTGTGCCAGTGGGTGCTCTGACCCAGTTAGCTTAGCCCCTCACCTGTCTTGGCCTTTGCCAAAGCCAAGATCCAGGAACTTCCTCCAGGCCTGTGCTGGTGCAGGGTCCCAAGGCTTTGGACTGCCCTGGACGGCTCTCCCAGGCCACAAGCAAGGAGCTGGATGGGAAATGGAGCTGCCAGGATTAGAACTGGTGCCCACATGGGATCCTGGCACATTCAGGACAAGGACTTTTGCTTTTTTTTTTAATTTTATTATTATAATTTTATGATACAGTTCCATATTCCCTTATCACCTCCCCAATTGCCTCCGCCCTCCTAGTTTCTCTGTATCATTACTAACATATAAGTCTTCATACTCAGTAATATGTCCATCATTGCTGGTATGGACAATGGCAGAGAGCCCAGAATCTAGGGCAAGGACTTTAACTTCTAGACCACCATGCTGGGCCAAGAACTAGAATTTTAAGTATCAAGTGCTATTTACTAAGAAATATAATTGCTATTGTCCTCTCTATTGAAGTGAAATATCTGAGGTACAGAACATTGCAGGTCAACAATTGATCCATGACAGGGCAGAAATCTATCAGCTTGCCTTTCGTCTTTTCTTGCTCTAAAATTTCTTAAAATTCTAAAGACCAAACATACCTGTCTGAAAAAAAATGTCATTGATTCAAGATTTCTTTTCTCTTTTCACTATGGTGTCATTGTTCATGAAATTCAAGGCAAAAGAAAGTGGGGAAAATGGGGTAAAACAAAAATATATTGAACTTTAGACTACAGCTATGATTCTCACATACATTTTTATATATTCCAAAATAATATATGATGACCAATAATCGAAATATTATGGAATAAAATGGAAATACTCCTTGTGACTTCTAAGTTTGAGATGAACTCATCTGTATTTCTCCATAGGCAGGTGTTTCACAGTCATTATCTTAGTCATCCGGCACAATCTTACTCATTCCTGCTTGAAGTGGAGAAAATAGCTGAACTGAAAAAAGCTACAAAATTGAGTCAAAGTCATACTAGGACAAGACTATAGTGAAGGCAGATATAGTTGAACCAACTTTCTGTTTTCCTCTGGTGGCTAACGTTGAACAACATCAAATGTTGGAGATTTTGATGGGCGTATGCTGCCACGAGAGTGGAACTGCTAAAGCTGTTGATCCACGAGCAGCAGAGGGTAGCAGAGAGAAACCCCAGCAGCAGGCAGGTAATGCTTCCTGCCCTGCTCAGATGAGCCTTCCTTGGACTCCCTGAGCCAATTTGGTGGTTGTTGTTTCTCCACTCCAGCACTTCCTGCTAGACACATCAAACTTCTCTTCCCAGACTTGCTGCTCATTGGCTTCTGTTGATTTATAGGAGACGTAAGAACGTACAAGAAGAGATAGGCCACCTTATGTTTTCTTATTGTTCTGGTGGGTGCAATCCCAGCATTAAGAGTTGTCTTCAGCTTGTGGCTCCTTTGGAACTCCTAGTAGTGGGTTCATTACAGGCTCCTGGAAAGAGCATCCACAGCTAGGATAACAGCCACCCCCTTAGCACGAGTCTGAGCATCAAGTGTGCTGAGCCCTCTTCTGCGATTCTTGGTTCTGAAGGTTGACTCTCCGAGGACCCTTGCTTCTCTTGCTGAGATTTCCGAATTAGCTTAATGTCCCTTCTTGACCTTCCAGGTTTCTAACATCTGTGAAATTGCTTCCTATAGGTGATTCTCTCAGGTAACTAAGTGTGATTTCTGTTTTTCTGATACACAAATATCTTGTATCTGAAACAAGCTGTATTTGTGTTCTGCTTTTTCACAATCAGATCTCTGATGAACACAACACTCTGTATGTTGAATAGACTTGCAGCCAGTGTATAGTGAATGCTGACATACGTGCAAAGAAGGGTGTAATTATCTGGTATACACATGTAAGTTATAAATATTCTCATCATCATGAGGCAGGTAAACCAATCAGAGGCCTAATTTCAGAATTAGTCTCCACTTCTGCACAACTGCCTGCATACACACACACACACACACACACACACACACACTTACGTTGTGTTACCACTAGTATTTAAAGACACCTAGACTGCCTTCCTCTGTCAGTGACCAGAAGTCTATTAGACTTCACATTTGTGGATAAAGAAGTGATTTGTCCCTCAGAAACCCTTCTCCCAAGAAGGGAAGTTGGGCAAGGGCTCTGCAAGCCTGCCAGAACGAAGTTTTGATATATCTGATTATTGCCAAACATGCAAGACCAAAAATGAAGTACTCTTTGCAGATGGATAGCTGTGGAGGGCAGATCCGGGTCAAAGATCACTGGGCCTTGAGTTGTCCTTGATTTCCAAATATCTATTTTAATAACTAAGCTTATAAAAAAAATACTAAAAGCAAAATTCCTCTGCTTCTGAACTGCAAGGCCCTGGACAGAGATTTTTATCTCATCTTAACAGATTGGGAGGCAAAATTTGTTGTCTGGAAACCTTCCAAGAGATAGGATGTAAGGAGCATGTAAGAATGACTGCAGAACTAGCCTGCTGTAGATCCTAGCCTAGCAGACTAGGGTCGTCTGCTGCACATCGGAGCATCTGGGCTCATACACACGTGATCTTCACTGTACTATGTCCTTACCATTTGACCCAATAAAAGTTTCATTAGATAAGGGTGTCGTTTACTCACAATGTTTGAAGACACACTTGGCAGGGACCAATGCTAAGATAAAAGAACAAGTCAATATGTTTTGTTTCACATCTGAAGAAATTTCTTCTGCATCTTTCACTATTGCATCTACTGAGCAGAAATTCAAGGAATGGATATTGCTATGATTTGAATGTGTCCCTGAAATTTCATATGTTGAAACATAATCTCCAGATCATATATTGATGGTGTTTGGAGATGGGGCCTTGGGAAGGAATAAATGAGATGATGGGGATAGCATGTGTTGATGGCATTAATGTCATTCCAAGAAGAAACTTTTATCTTAATGCTTCCATTGTTTCATCATATGATGCTCTACCATTTGTGATACAGCAAGAAGGCCTTCACCAGGATGCCAGGACTTAACACTGCACTTTTCAACCTTCCAAACTGTGAGAAAAATTGGCTTCTATACTTTACATGTTATCTTACATCCAGCAGTTTGTTAGAGCTATAGAAGAATGCACTAAAACAAATATTATTTCCTTGAAAAAAATTCCTTGGTTCGTCTAAACTTGTATTTCTTTCAAACAGACCTTGCTCCATTTGTTCGTGAATGTTAATGAGATCTTGGGGAAGTGAAAACCCTAATACCTCTAACCACTGTCTTATTCAAAATAATTTTAATTGTGCTCTAGGCTGGGTAATATGCCATCTGTCCAGTCTAAAGTCTTATCTGATAAAATGTTTTTGCTTTTGAAACAATTTTGGAGAGTTATGATATGTAAACAAAAAAACTCAAATTACTTAAACTAGTTCTTTCATATTTGGTATTTCTTTTCTCAACTATTTCACATTTATTTTTTCATGTTTATGTGTTACTAATACAAAGAGAACAGATTTCATGAAGTTTGTAGATAGAACTTCAAAAATGTAATACTTTCTTATTTCCTTTCTCCTTCTTTCTTCCCAACTCCATCTCTTCATCTTTCCTTCTCCTCTTTATCCCTTGCTCCCTCTTCCCTCCCTTCCTTTCTCTCCCCTCCCTCCTTCTTTCCTTCTCTCCCTTTCTTTTCTTCATTCCTTTCCTCATTCCTCTCTCCCCTCCTCCATTCCTCCTTTCCTCCTTCCTCTCTATTCTTTCTTTCTTTCTTTCTTTCTTTCTTTCTTTCTTTCTTTCTTTCTTTCTTTCTTTCTTTCTTTCTTTCTTTCTTTCTTTCTCTTTCTTTCCTTTCTCTTTTTTCTTTCTTCCATTCATTCTTTTTTCTTTATATTCTGACTAGACACAATTTGAGACAATGTGTTTTGCTTTGATTTTAGTATTGGGAAAAACAACAACATTTTATCATTTATTGTGATGCCAGGATTTGTGTTTTGGCTTTTCTGTAAAGTAGCAGTACAAATTTGAAGAAGTCATTTAGTATATGATCACCTTAATCTTTTTGTCTTCATTGCAGCATGGGTATTGTCTAGGTAAGTTTTAAAAGCCTTGATATTTATTAAAATGGCAGGAATTTACCACATGGTCAGTTCCATTACCACATCCCAGCATGAAGAGACTGGCTATCACCCTGGAGAATGCAATTCAAATTATCAAGAGGGAGTGGACCCAGTAGCAAAACTGGGCACTTCTCATGGGTGGCAACTCTCATGGGCTGCAACTCCAACTGGTGAGCATGAGAACGAGGGCTGAAGAGTGGGCTTGGCTAGAGAGGTGGTGGCACCCACCAGTATGAGTGTGGGCTGGGTAGTAGGGTTGATTGGGTTGAGCTGTGGTTCAGTGCCCATCGACATGTACTAGCGATGAATCAGATGTGGGCAGACTGGACTAGTCTGCTGCACATACTGGCAAGCATAGGAACCAGGCCTGGGGTTAGGCCTAGTGGAGGTTACTGGGGGTCGCTCCAACTAGGCTGGTGTACATGAGGGCCAAGTGTGCGGTGGAACAGGTTGGGCATGGCCATGGCATCCATTGGTTTATGTAAAAGACAGGGCTGGAGATAGAACTTACCCAGCAATTGTTACTACCGGTGTGTACATAGGCTGATGTGGGTGACAGACTGAGTTAGATCTCACACTGGTTCCAGCCATGGGGAGAACTGCAGGAACTGTGGTCTGACTGTGGAGTACGTGTGTCAGAACTGGGCTTCCTCAGTGGTTTAGATGGAGCAGTGGACAGTATGCCCAGATGCACATGAACGGTATGGCAATCCATTGGGGACTGTGAAGATATCATAGCAGAGCAAGGAGGGCAGAACAAATCAGTCAGTTACCCCAGCCAAGAATTGACAGCAAATATTTGAGCAAATAGAGACTCTAATGTGGACTATATCAGCCAATGGACCCTGAAAGGATTTCCTCATCCTAAGATTAATGAGATCGATAGTAATTCATGACTTCTCCCCTTATCTCCCTCCTTCCCCCAGATATAGGAAGAAGAAAACGAAAGAAACAATGGTCTTACCCAATTTCCCCTAATCCTTGGCCTTTCCCACCCTAATCAACTATGTAAACATCATTAAAAATAACATTTTTAAAGTAAATTAATTAATTTTAAAAAAAGAAGTGTGTTTAGACAAGGAAAGGGGAAGAAAAAAATGTGCAAATGTTCATTCTAAACTAAAAGAAAATAAAATGGCAATAATTCGTGGTAAGAAATAATACCAAATTTATGTTACAAAAGAGACCGCAGCAAAATATGAGACAGTAAGTAAATTAAGAATGATGAAAAGAGGTGCAGAGGTGTTAAGGAGAACCCAACTCTTCTATAGCACATTGCAACTCAAAGCTGGAACTTAAAATCTAATTGTTCCGTGGGGGTGATACTGACTTTCACCATCATCTGTTATCTCCTTTGATCTGCACTGACAAGAGGTTGGGATTGCAAATTGGAGTAAAGAATCGAACTCAAAGCACTCAGATTTTGGCAGAAGTTTTACAAATATCTGCTAGGCCAAATCCCAGCATTTGGCTTTGTTTTGTTGGTCCTTATTTAAATGGAAATCACAGTTATTTACACATAAAAACTAAAAGGTCATCTAAAGTAATTAATGTGTTTCTTTTAAACGTGGTGGCTATTTTTCTCAATCGGTTTAGAGAAAGTTCACAAAGTCCTGATTTTTTTCCCCACAAAATAAGTACATCAGAACCACTAGAGATTTGTCATGTATTTCTTAGCATGAGTGACCCAACACTGGATTTTGGTTCCAGAAATTTCCTCAAGATTATTAATGTCCTTTGCCCAGGTTTGGTACTTACACTCTCTGGATTTTTCTGTAAGTTGTTACCCCAAGCGTTTTCCACCCATTAGGATTTATATTTCTCTGTAAAGTGGTCTTTAAACAACTTGTGGCGTGGAGCAGCTGCAGGTGCTCTGTCCTGCGACCTGAAATGGCAGCAGTCTTAGCTCATCCGCAATCAATAACTTCTTCGGAACTTTTGCATAGCCACCCATGTGTGTAGCTCTGTTCATTGAGAGTTCTTCACGTTGACATGTTGAACCCTATGGAGGTATATGAGTTTCTATTGTTTGATCGTGGTTTGTCTCCCAAAGATTTGTGTGTTGAAGGCTTGGCTTTTGGCGTGGGAGTATTGAGGTGGTAGAATATTTAAAAGGCAGGACCAAGTGGGTGGTTAAGCAATTAGATGATTAAGGGTGATACCTTCTGTAGACAATGCTGCTGCTTTTGAGGGGTATGTTTTTTCCCCTGAGAGTGAATTATTATCAAACAGCAAGCCTGATCCCTAAATTCCTGGGTTACACTGTGAGCCCTCTTTCCCATATGTGCACCAACCATGATACTTCCTGCTATGTTGTGATATGGCCAGAAGGCTCTCATTACAGCCAGTACATACCAGTGCTGTTATTGGACCTTCATAAATGCAAACTAAATGCAAGTATTTTCTTTATAAGGCATCCAGTGCCAGGTATTTTGTTATAGCAATGGAAATTAGACGAACACTCACATAAACTATCTACTGTGCACAATGTTATGAAGCAGCTACTACCATTTGCATTTTATAGATAAGGAGCCAAAGGCATAGAAAGTTACGAAGAAATTGAGTAAAATCACAGAGAACCAGGACTTTGATGCAGGAAAGCTGGCTTTTCAGCTGCTCATCAGAAGGCTGACTCTATCATTTCCTCATATCTAAGCTCATGGATACCCTCCCCAGGGAGACCGTCTTTGGGCACCTCAATGTAAGTAGCCTCTTGTTACACTTTTAGTTTCATCTTACTTTCTTTACAGCCAGTACCTGGACAGGGAATTGGGTAGGGAGCTGTTGATTTATTCATTGTCAACCTTCCGGTTTAGATTGCATACTGTAGGAGAGCAAAAATTTTTGTTGGTGTGACCAAAGATCTATAATAATCTCTGATGCATATCAGATACTCAATCATAATTTGTTGATAAGTTTTAAGGTAGAATCAGAGATATATGTCACCTTAATCTTATAGATTTTTCTTTGTGAAAGTAGTGGAACCTTTTAAAGGCTGTGCTATGTATTATGAGAACAGGCACATGTTCAGACACACATTCACTGATATTCTCCATCGTGACCTTCAAGAGGTGAAAAATACAGAAGTTATTACCATGGATTCCACAACAGTCTACTTGAGCTTGAGTCCTGGCTCGGTTACTCACTATGTGATGCTGGGCAAATTATTTAACATCTCTGAGCCTCTTTTTTTTTTTTTTATCTTTCAACTCTGTATTAATAGTATATATCTTGCAGAGCTTAAGTGAGAATTCAATGAAGTCATCCAACTTCCTATATCTTGATATAAATGTTGCCTGTAAATATGAGTGCTAGCTACTTGGCCAGTCTGTACTTTTGTAAGACAGAATTCAATTGGATTCCTAGAATCGTTTGAAATTATTGCCATGCGGCTTCATAATTGTTTACAAATATTTTGCACTATGTGTGAACCTTGACTTTGAGTAGTCAAAGTGATCATTTATATATTTTCGTGTATTCCGAAGGAAGAAGAAGACTGACAATAGGGTCTGGGACATATATATAGGCTCAAAGGAGAACACTCTAGGTGTGACTATTATTTGTTTAGATTATTATGGTGACAGGTAGTTTGGAAAACAATATTCCAGGAATAGATCTATTCAAAATGCCTCCAAGGTTCAGGGACAGGCTTCTGCACAGTAGTTACAAGTAGCTTGATCTTGGTCATCAAATTAAAGGGAGCCCTCTGGTGGTTAGAATCAATCATTACAAGGCAAAATTCACTGAAATTCGGAAAAACAAATGGAGAGAAATCCAATACCTTTATATTGTTGGCTGGAAAGAAAGGTGAACTGCTGAACAGCACTTTTTAGAATGTGTATTATGCACTGCAAAATTTTAAGTGTTTTATGTGTGGTATTGAATTTAATCTTTACAATATCCCTAATGAACAGCTTAATTTAACAGTCAAAATGAACTGATACTACTTGTTCCAAGTCACGAAGCTAAGAGCAGGATTGCGAGCTCTGTTAGTGTGAACTCTGTGCGTGTGTTTGTTTCAAATTCTACGCAGGTTTATTTGCATATTCTCTAAACACATGTTCACACGAACTTACGTGGATATTTTAAGAGGTTCTCTTGAAATGATGCACAAACGCCATCACTGTGGCTGTTGGATCGGGGTGGTTTCTCAGGCGGTGAACCTGGCAACCACCAGAGGCTCTCAGCTTCTTGCATTGCTTTCCCTGGGGAAAAACTGCATACTGAGCCAGGCTCTGGAATTTTCCTAAAATTCTTTAATCCCTAAATATTTTATCTTCCAGAGGCTCTACTTTATCAGAACAAAAGATACACCTGTAGCATTTTGTAAATGCTAATACTGTCTGATAAGTCAATAGTGCTTATACATAGCTCATGACTAAATCCATGATAACTGACCTTAAGAAAGAGAAGTTATATTGGAAAATCAGATTTGCAGAAAGAAGGAGGCACAGAGAGAACGATCTTTCATCTACTTTTTCACTCCTCAGGTGGCCACAATGGCCAGAGCTGAGCTGATCTGAAGCCAGCAGCCGGGATATGAACTTGTACCTATATGGGATTCCAACACATCCAAGGAGAGGATTTCAGCCACTAGGCTGCCATGCCAGGACCAATAAAAAGCTTTACCAATTGATCTTACAGTTCCCTTCTATTAACTTCAAAGGGCTTAATATAATGGAAAATGAGGCTTAGGCACAGCACGGTGGCCTACCAGCTAAAGTCCTTGCCTTACACTTGCCAGGATCCCATATGGGAGCCAGTTCTTTTTTTTTTTTTTTAGATTTATTTATTTTTATTGGAAAGGCGGATATACAGAGGGGAGGGGAGACAGAGAGGAAGATCTTCTATCCAATGACTCATTCCCCAAGTGACTGCAAAGGCTGGAACTGAGCCCATCTGAAACCAGGAGCCAGGAGCTCTTCTAGGTCTCCCACGTGGGTGCAGAGTCCCAAGTTTTTGGGCTGTCCTTGACCGCTCTCCCAGGCACAAGCAGGGAGGTGGAGGGGAAGCAGGGCCTCTGGGATTAGAACCGGGGACCATATGGGATCCTGGCGCTTGCAAGGCGAGAACTTTAACCACTACACTATCACACCAGTCTTGTGGGCACCTATTCTAATCCCAGCAGCCCTGCTTTCCATCCAGCTCCCTGCTTGTGGCCTGGGAAAGCATTCAAGGATGACCCAAAGCTTTGGGACCCTGAACTCCCATGGGAAACCCGAAAGAGACTCTAGGTTCCTGGTTTCGGATAGGCTCAGTTCCAGCCAATGCAGCCACTGGGGGAGTGAATCTGTAAGGAAGATCTTCCTCTCTGTATCTTCTGCTCTGTATATCTGACTTTCCAATAAAAATAAAACTAATCTTAAAAAAAGAAAGAAGGAAAATAAGGCTTGCCCAGAGTAGAGAAAGCAATGAGAAAAATAGCAACAAGTTCTTTTTAGTAAAGCATCTGACATGAAACTAAAATATATCCAAACGTTAATTCTTGCATCTGAAGCAATCAGCTGCAACCCAGGGCATCCTAACTAAATTGGGTTTTCTTTCACTTGCCAAATGTAATATGAGAAAAAGGGTGTTAATTACAAATTGTATTATTCACACTTTATTTAAATGGCATCATTTTAAAAGTCATTTATGTATTTTTAAACTAAAGACATAATGAGAAAGAAGGAGAGAGAGAAAAATCTTCAATCTGCCAGTTCACTTCCCTAATGGCTGTAATAGTTGGTGTTGGGCCAGGCTGAGGTTAGCAGCCAGGAACTTCATCCTGGTCTCCCATGGAAGAGGCAAAGACTTGAGAATTTGAACCATCATCTGGTGCTTCCCAGTTACATTGGCAGAAAGCTATATCAGGAATGGAGTTACCAGGACTCAAACTGCTAGTCTGACATGCAAAGCAGATGTCTCTAGCAGTCATGTAAGCCACTGCACCACCACGTCCACTCCTGAAGGGCATGTTTTATTCCAGGGACTAAGGCATTTTTTTCTTCTCTATATTTAAACTTACTGAACATCAATTTTCTTTTTTGTAATGAAATTAAACATAAAGAGTTTGATAAACACTTTGAAGAAGACACATGCTATATCCTCTCTGTTAATCCTTACATGAGTAATGTCATCCCCATTCATTTCATAGGTGAAAAAGAACATGTTAGGAACAGTTGAAAGCTGGTTCAAAGCTGTCCATCTTCTTGAAAGCTGAATGATGCTCTGAGCCCAGAGTCTATTTACTAAAATTAAACAGGGACTCCCAAATTCATATGATTCCTAGCGTCTCCACAAGTGCATTTATATGAAAACAGGCTGTTGCAAATACAGTTTGTTGAGATGAGGTCACGCTGCAGTAGGAAAGGCTCTTCATCTAATGTGACTGATGTCCTCGTCGCAGAAGGCGAGAGTGCCCGGTGGCATCCGCTGGGGCAGAGACTACAGTGATGAGAACTACTGCCAACACCAGAGCTGAGAGAAACACGTGGCACATGTGCTGCCCTGGGAACCTCAGCTGGAGTTTCCAGCCTCGCTGGGATTTTGATTTTGAGCTTCTAGCCTCTGGAATGGTGAGGCAATGAGTTTCTCTGGCTTCAAGCCACGGAGCCCAAGAGACCCTGTTAAACTGGCTCTCAGAGACTACTGGGGCTCAGGACACACCACTTCTAAATGTATTTTTTGGTGTATTAATTCGTCCTTAATTATTCTGAGAAATGGGAGGAGACACAAGACTTAACAGAAATGTTTTTTAGTAAGATTAGCTAGATCAGGGAGATAATTGCTCTTGGGACTTTTATCACCTTGGAGACACTTATGTTTATATCAAGGAAGTTGTTATTCCCACATTTTCCTCCTTGTGCTTCCCATGATTTGCCTCCACTCCCAGGAGCCTCGAACCAGGGAGTTGCCCTTCTGTAGTATAGCAAGTCACGTAAACCTAAATCAGCTGGCTCTTCTGTGACTCTCATATCTTGTGAGACTCCCATACAAACATATACAATCAAATTGTTTTTTCAAATCATCTTTGTATCGACCAAGGACTAACTCGTGTGGAGATGGAAGGCAGACGTCACATGAACTCTGTCATGGACTACCACACGTGCGTCTGAGTGCTGCTCTCCAGCAGTCTCTCTTACCAGGGACACTGTACCTGCAAGCTTGACACATCACTACCTCCCCGTAGAAGCCACATGCTCCTGTTCTTTTCTATAGCTCAGGATGTGACAGAAACCCTTACCAACTGGCCCTTCTCTGGGTCTCATAGCTGATGTGACTCTCATACATATGCATGTAATTAAGGCAATTTATTCGTCTTGTCATCTGCCTGCTGTCACTTTATAGACTCAATTGTCAAAACTTCAGAGGGTAGAAAGAACACTCCTACTTAGACCATCACTTACTCTCTGGACGGTGTTACAGGTGATTCAAGTTTGTTTTCCAGCTCTCAGCCTCTTCAGTGGTTACATTTCAGGTTTCATTCAGCCATTTAGATTTGTAAATACGTTTGTGATCTGTAAGCTCTATTCAGTTCTTTCTGCAATCTGCTTTATCTTTTTTTTTTTTTTTTAAGGCAGAGGGACAGAGTGAGATGGGCAGAGAGAGAAAAAAGGCACTCTCAGTCCAGGTGGTCTTCACTGTAAAGGCAGGGACCCCCATTACCTGAGCCATCAATGTTGACTCTTGCGGGTCTTCCTTGGCAGGAAGTTGGAGTCAGGAGCTAGAGCTGAGAGTCTAACTCAAGTACTCCGATGTTGGATGGAAGTCTCTTAAGAATTATAACTTATCACTCTTTATGCATTACTGTTTCTTATATTTTCTTTATCTTTGTACTCATGATTGTTTCACATTCTAAGTCAAACAGTCCAATATGTAAGGATTTTGAGCGTCAGTCTTGTATTTATGACTTCTGCTTCTCACTACTCGTGTGGTTTTTGGTTTTGAGTTTAGGGTTGTCTTTTGTTTTTAGTTACGAACTGTATTTTGTTGCACAAATTTTGTGAGGACCCCACAAATCTATATTGGGGATGCTGATCACAGCAATGCAGACACTTACTTCCCAGAAATCACACCTGTAACCCCTTCTTCTGCTCACCTGCTTAACTGTGTGTACCGTTCCCTGCTTAGGTTTTAGCTCCATTGCTACTCCTGTTTTATTCTTAGGCACTTAGAAATTTCTCTTCAATCAAAAAGTGTCATTGGATTAAATTTCTGTTAGGCATTTCCCTAAGTCTTTTTTTTTAAAGATCTATTTATTTGAGCTTCATCTGGGTCTCCACATGGGTAGCAGGGTTCCAAGCACGTGGGCCATATTCTGCTGCTTTCCCAGGCGATTAACAGGAATCTGAACCCGAGGTTGTGCAACTGGAACATGAATCAGTTCCCATCTGGGCTGCTTGGCTTTTCATGTGGCTGCTTACCTGCTGTGCCACAAGCTTGGTCCCATTTGTCTAATTCTCGGTTATATTACATCTGGAAAGTCCTTTAGAGTTACTAACTCGTCACTTCACTGGAAAGTGACACCCACATCTTTCACTGAAGTTAAACTTTTTGGTTAAGTGAAGAGCTGGAGTTGTCTGAAGTTCTGGGTAATTTTACAGATCTTTTTAAAAAGATTACACACCTCTGATTCTCTAGTCCCAATCATTCCCGACTACTTTTCAATAGGATAAATGAAGGCCAGAGGGATGAAAATGACTCATGCAAAATGACTTCAAAAAACAAAAGCAGAAATGGACAAGAGCATAGTGCCAGAAACCAAGAAACTTCTTAGGTCGATGCCACAATCTGTATAATCCAAACATAATGCAAAGAAAAACTTCTCTTTGCAACTGTGTGTCGATAGGACACCTCCTCCATGCGTGTTCAGGCTGCACACCACAATTCTATCCATCCCGAGTCTGATCTCCAAGACAGACTCATGAAAACGTGGAAGGGAAGAAATTGTGTTGACTGATGAGGCACTTCTTGAATTGTGGGCATCATAGATTGTCCCTTTCAAGATATCACGGTAGGTCCTTTTATAGGAATCTCTCTTCGTGATTGCATGAAGAAATCCTAATTAAATGCCTCAATCCCTAAGATTCCAAAAACCACGCAAGCTTGCATTCTCAAACTGGTAACTGGGCAGTTATCACCCACAGAAATTTTGCTCACACTTTTCCTGCCTCAGAAATATTTATAAATTAGAAGTTCCGTGGGCCTGGAGCAGTAACCTAGTGGCTGATGTCCTCACCTTGCATGTGCCAGGATCTCATATGGGCACCAGTTCATACTCCAGCTGCTCCACTTTCCTTCTAGCTTCCTGCTTGTGGCCTGCCTTGGGACCCTGCTCTTGGCTCTTGGCTTGAGATCAGCTCAGCTCCAGCCATTGCAACTACTTGGAGAGCAAACCAGCAGATGGAAGATCTTTCTATCTTTCCTCCTCTCTGAAAATCAGAGTTTCTAATAAAAATAAATACATTTTTTTAAATAAAAAAGTTTTGTGCTTAGGAAATCTTTATTTTATTGGCTTTGAGCCAACTGAAGTCACTTTGGATTATAGATTAAGGACTGAGAAGGATCTGTTTAAAGGCTTGGTTCAGTTTTTTGTTTTTTTTTTTTTTTAAAGATTTATTTTTATTATTTTTTCATTGGAAAGGCGGATATACAGAGAGGAGAGACAGAGAGGAAGATCTTCCGTCCGATGATTCACTCCCCAAGTGAGCGCAACGGGCCGATACTATGCCGATTCGAAGCCAGGAGCCTCTTCCGGGTCTCCCACGCGGGTGCAGGTTCCCAAAGCTTTGGGCCGTCCTCGACTGCTTTCCCGGGCCACAGGCAGGGAGCTGGAAGGGAAGCGGGGCTGCTGGGATTAGAACCGGCGCCCATATGGGATCCCGGGCGTGCAAGGCGAGGACCTTTAACCACTTGCGCCACTGCGCCGGGCCCGGCTTGGTTCAGTTTTATCTTCTTTTTAAAAAAATCTTATATCCTTCCCTCCCCCCAAAGCAAATGATCACAACAGCCAGAGCAGAGCCAACCTGAAGCCCAGAACTTCCTGTAGTGAGTTCAAGGACCCAAGCCTTCTCCCTCTACTTTCCCATGCCATAAGCAGGGAGATGGATCAGCATTTGAGCAGTCAGGACTGAAACCAGCACCCATATGGGATACATATGGGATACAGCAGTTGCAATTAGAGGGTTAGGTTGAGCCATCATGTTTGTCCCTTGTTTTACTTTCTCAGTGGGAACAATACAGAATAGAGCTACCCATAATGTGACAGGGAAAGAAATTTCCCTGAAATTAGTGTTTGCATTTTGTACTTGATGCTTGCATGCTTCTAATGTCTAGAGTAAATCTTGAGAAATAGGACTATTAAGTACATGTTGATTGAATTAAAAGCTTAAAGGACTGCATGAACCGATGTTGAGACTATGGTGACAGTATCACAGTTTGCCACTGGGTGGTGCTATAAAACCATTCAGAGACTGGTAAAATGAACTTTGATGCTTTCTTCACTTCCAAGAAAGATTCATTTTCAGTGTCAGAGCTTTTTAAACCACCTCAGTCTGAATGTCATGCAGTTTTTCCTTACTGACAAAAGCTCTATCTAGTTCTGATCCACTTTCAAAAACGGTGATTTGTCCAGAAGTATGGCATTTTTACTAAAACTGAATCTGCCGAGATTCCTGGCACCCAGAAGACATCACAGAGCGCAGTAGCTGTTGTGATCAGGTGTTCCAGTGTAGGTTAATTCTAGAAAGACTGGAAATCAAGAGATCTGCGACTTGGTCTCAGACTCAGCAACCTTGCATGTCATTTCTCAACATGAAAGCATTCACCTTCGCCAGAGTTTTCAAACTGTGCTCTTGCTTCTCAATGACAAAAGGAGACACTCCCAGCTGCCAAGGGGAGTGAGTGTGTGAGTGTGTGCATGAGTGTGTGAAAGTGTGTGTGAAAGAGTGTGTGTGAGAGTGTGAAAGAGTGAGTTTGTGTGAGAGAGAGTGTGTGTATGTTAGAGTGTGTGTGAAAATGTGTGTGTGAGTGTGTGTGTGTGTGACTGTGTGTGAGTATGAGTGTGTGTGTGTGTGTGTACCAGATTCCTGATGTTAAGCTGGCTCAGCTCTGACCGATGCAAGCATTTGGGGACTGAATTATAAGACAGAAAATCTCTCTGTCTCTCTGTCTCTCTGTGTGTGTTCCTCCCTCTCTTCCTCTTTCTGTAACTCAGATTTTCAAATAAATAAATAAATCTTTGACGAAACGGGTCGATATCTTTCAGCTCTTTAAACCAGGAAACCTCCACGTTGCAGTGTGTCCTCCTTTCACACTGCTGCCCACTGCAAGCAAGCAGAACAAGCCGCAGGACTCAGCTACCTTCTTGTCTCTTGCAGGACTCCTATTCTGAGCCTCTACGTTCTTTAATTTTGGTGGTTGAGTTTCTCAGCCTGGTCTGACTGTGGGGTTCTGAGAAGTCACATAGCTGTGGTTTTCAGGTCTCTGCTCAACCTCCACGCCCCTTTCTTTCCTTTATTGGTACCATCTTCTTACTGTCACTCTGCGCTCTGGCTGCAAGCCCAGAGAACTCACCATATCAAACAGGCCTTTGGAAAAAGACTGGACAGAAACAGGGCTTTCCCAGCCATGTGATTAACTGAGGAAGAAAAGACACTTCCTAAAGTGATCTTGAGGGAGTAGATGGAGAGAACCCGAATGTAAAGGTCCTCCATCAGCGAAGAGCCAACCCAAGGCAGAATGCACACATAAGCAGGAACAGAACACAGCGAAGAGGATAGCAGAGGCAGCTAAGTGAGCAGACAGAACACAACACTTAGGTGTGTTTGGGGTGTCTGAAGGGTGCCGAGCTCCAAGAGAGCAGGTGTGAATGCAAGGAGATCTCAGGAGACAAGGCAGATGCCACACTGGAGTGTTGCAGGATGCCACCCGTGGGTGCTGAAGGTAGAAGGGACAAGGTGCAGGGGCAGCTCGGGGAAGAAGACCAACTGCAGCACTGGGTGACGTGGAGGATCTCCTGCAGGGTCTGATGCCTGGACTGAATCTTTGTTGGGCTAAAGATCATGGTTTTACTTATTCTTGGTTAAAAGGTTTCCACCAGTTTTTCATGGACTTGAAGACTTTCGTATGTCTGAGCATTGCTTTCATACAAATCTGTACTGTTAATATGACGGCTTGGTTCTAAACACAGTGCTAAGCACTTCTCATATAATTTTATATTTAATACTCACAACCATTCCATGAGCTAGGCAGAAATCATATCCTTACTTTGCAAATCTTCTCATGGGAAATATCAAGCACATACAGAGTTTTACAACTGTTGGGGCCCAGTGCAGCAGCCTAGCAGCTAAGGTTTTCTCCTTTACACATCAGGATCCCGTATGGCCACTGATTCTAATCCCAGCAGCGATGCTTCTCATCCAGCTTCCTGCTTTGTGGCCTGGGAAAGCAGTCGAGGATGGCCCAAAGCCTTGACCTGGTCTGGACTCCTGGACTCGGATCAGCACAGCTTTGGCTATTGTGGCCACTTGAGGAGTAAATCAATGGACAGGAGATCTTCCTCTTTTTATTTTCTCCTCTCTGTATATCTGCCTTTCCCAAAAAATAAAATAAATAAAAGTAGAAGTAAATGTTGATAGTGCCAACAGTGATGTTCCATTTACATGTTCCCCTCCGCATTCCGGATGTCACAAAAATATGAAAGCTGATTCCAGATACCCACGCAGAGTTGAAGATGCCACTCTGAAGAAGAAGGATACTTCAGGAACTGTGCAAGAGCCTGTCTCCAGCCAGCACAGAGCAACAGGGACTTGATTTGACTTCCTGTCCAAAATAACAGTAAAAACCAAATGTGTTTACACAATATCTTCCAACACCCTGGGCTCCAGCCTGCGCAGCAGGATGTACTCCAGGGATGGGGATCAAGTATGCTGAGAGAGGTTGCTGTGCGGACATCCGGGTTCAACACAGAGAAAAGGAACTGCAGGTGAGCCTGATGGCCTCCTGAGCAGTACGTGGTAGCGAGCAGTCTTTGGACTGTAGCAATCAAATAGAAATGAAAACGAGAACAGCCCAAGAAACTCATAGAAGAGCAAAGTTGGAGGAGTAGCACTTCCCAGTTCATACAAAGTTATACAATGAGGAAAAAAAGAGGATACAGTTGGGCAACAGAGAAAGCCGCCACCTGTCTCAGTGGCATCCTGTCTCAGAGTGCCGGTTGGCACCCCCACTGCTCTGCTTCCAACCCGGTTATCTGATCGTGAGCCTGGCAAAGTGATGGGGGATAGCCCAGTTGCTCTGGGGGCTAAGCCCCAGGCAGGTGACCCAGATGGAAATCTGGCTTCCTAGCTTCTGCTTGGCTCAGCCCCAGCTGTTGTGGCCATTTGGGGAGGGAACCAGTGGACAGGATGTCTCCTTATCTCTCAATCTCTCTCCTCCTCTTTGCTTTCACAGAAAAAAAAAACACTTTTACAGACAGTATGATATTGGCCTGAAGACAGGCAAATAGATAGATCAGAATTGAGAATTGAGAAATAGAACACAGATATTGAATAACTGACTTTTGAAGAAAGTACAAAAGGAAAATACGTAAATATTTTCAACCAATAGTGTGCATACAGTTGAATAACCATATGGAAGCAAATGAAGTTCAATATACATCTTGTACAATATGCAAGAATGGATGACAGACCTAAGTTTAAATCTAAAACTACACAACCTCTAGAGCATAGAAAAATCTAGTTGATTTAGGGTCAGGCATACACTACTTGCCTATTCCATCAGAAAAATCCACTAAAATGAGAAAGATGATAAGTTAGACTTCATAAAAGCTTGCTGAGTGTTCAGCCGAGGGGCTGGGGCAAAAGGAGCCACCTGCAGTGTGGCAGCTGCTGGAGGTGTCCGAGCCAGGCCAGGCCCCATGCTTGGTACTCAAGCCATGGTCACTGCTGCCACACAGTGAGTGATCCCTAGGCGTTGGGCGGCCAATGTGCTTATTGGGCGCCAGGCTCTGCCTGTTGGTCACCTGGTGGAGAGCTCTGGGGTTTCTAGGGCATGTGCTTGCTGCTTAGGGACATTTATGGATAAGCCCAATGTGAGTGTAGGTGAGGGATGTAACCTGTGTGAATCCCAGCGAAGGGGTCATGGAACTTGCTGGCAAGCAGGGGACTGAGACCTGGTGGTTTTGAGGGGAGAATCCATAAGATCTATTTGGGCCACACTGATTCACCTGCCCATATGGAAGTCCTGAGACGGACTGTTAGTGTATAGTATTGCTGACTGCCACATACCAGTCCATACAAAAGCTTTGGCTGGGGGCCTGGCTGGTAGGGCTAGGTGCCAGTACCTGACTGAGTATTGGAACAGGAGACGGGTCACATTATGCAGGATCATGACACCAACCAGCACGCAAGAGAACTAGGTCCAGGGCTAGGTTCTGTGGGGGATGTGTGGGCCAAACCCTGAGGAAATACAAGTCCTGCTGGTTAGCTCATGAGCTGGGGTGGTGAAGGGCTGAGCTAGGTGTGATCATGGAACCTGCCATCACTTATGGCTAAAGGAACCAAAAACAGTCTGGCAGGTCAAAGCAGCAGCACCCGAATGTGCATCCTAAAACAAGGTGTGGGGTCAGCTGGACTGCAACATTCACCAGTTTATATAAGGCCAAATTGGAAGGGCAGAAGATGCTGGGCACTGGCCTAACACCCACTGGCATGTATGAGATGTGGTGGGAGTGGGTCAAGTGGTGAAATTTGGGAAACTCCCCAAGTGGGTCACAACTCTCACATGGTCCAGGCTTGGGGGTTGGGCAGGCTGGGAAAAGTAGCTCCAATGGCTGGCTAATGTGTGGATTGGTTATGGAAGGGAGTGGACTGGGCAGGGTTGAGCAAACCTTAGTTCACAAGAAAGAACAGAAATCAAGATGGAGCATAGGTCATGCTGAGCTAGGCTCTTACACCTGCTGGTCTGCATGAGCCAAGGATGCCAGGCCACAGCATCAAAGGCAAAGGCCAAGACAGGTGAGGGGCTATGCCAAGCTGGGTCAGAGCAACCACTGGCACATGCATAATCTAGGGCTGGTTGGGGAGCTAAGTGGGCACTTTGGTGGGTTGGGGTTCCCACTGGTGAGTGCAGGGGCTGGAGAGGGGGCTGAGTTCTGGTCTGGATGTGGCTGCACAGTCCTTTGGCACGAGTGTGAACTGGAACTTGGTACACTGAACTGGGCTAGACTGTAGCACCATCTGGTGCTCTGTAGGTCCAGGGTAGATGTAAGATGGACTAGGATAGGTCTCTGCCCCTACTGAGTCATGTGTGAGCAGTGTCTGGGTATGGACAAGCCTTGGCTGGGCTGAAACATCCAACAGTAAGAACCAGAATGGGTTGAAGCCCAGCCAGCAAGGAAAGGCCACTGTTCCTGCCCAGACAGAAAGTGGGCTCAGTAGGGCTAGCACATGGACCCACTAGTATGCACAAGATCTGGCATAGGGGGAGGTTCTGATGGAGGAGCTTGGGAAACTCCTCTGTAGGAACACAGTCCCTGCAGGTGAGCAGAAGGACTATAATTAGGGAACAGCCCAGACCAGGCCAGGGAAAGGTACCCACCAGCATACATCTGGCATATGTCGAGGGTGGACAGGGCTGAACCAGTTCACATCACCCACAAATTCAAACACCAGAACAGAGTGTGGGCCATGCCATGTTTGGTCACAACATGTACTAATGCACATTACAGCTGGGATTAGGTGCCGGTTAAACTGGGCTAGGCTGTAACTCCCACCAGTGGGAGCTGGAATTACAGGTGGGCCAGGCCAAGCTATAGTATCCACTGGCAAATTGTGAGGCAAGGTGGGCCATACCAGATTGGGCCACAGCACCCAACCAGCATACATGAGAACCAGGGAAGGAGGGGGCAAAGCTGGCAGGAGAAAAGGCGAAGGTTTGCTGTGGCACATCCAACTCCCCCACTGGAGAACTTGATTTGGGATGGGGGCAGACCAGATCAGGCAGGGCTACAACACCTGTCGGCTTCATGTGAGCTAGATCAGGCAAAAGCCAGGTTGGCCTGACCGTTCCTACTGGTGCAAGCTTAAATCAGAGTGGGTGAGGCTTGGTTAGGCTTTGCCGCAGCCTCAGCTGGCATAGGCTGGCAATGGGGGTTAATTCTGTCAAGTTAAACTGCAAAACCACCTAGAAAGTGCATGATCCTGGAGTGGGAGTGGCCTATGAGGGAAATAGTGGACACCTCCCTCTGGGGTTACCACTCCCACAGGACAGCATGAAAAGCAGGACTGGGGCAGGGGTGGCTAGACAGAATGGCACCTGCCAGCATGTGTGTGGGCTAGATAGTAGTGCTGGTTGGGTTGAACTAGGCTTCAATGCCCATTGACATGTTCGAGAGCTGAATGGGATGTGGTACAGACTGGACTAGTCTGCGAGTACATACTGGCAAGCATGGGAACCAGGGTAGGGGGCAGGCCTAGTGCAGGTTATTGGGAGTTGCCCTGACTAGGCTGCAGCTCCCACTGGTTTGTGTGAGGGCCGAGTATAAAAGGGGGAGAATCAGGCTTGACTGCAGCACCCATTGGTTCATGTGGAAGAAAGTTCTGGAAACAGAACTGACCCAGCAATTGCAACCACCAGCATGTACATAAGCTGATTGAGGCAACACACCGTGCCAGACACTGTACTGGCACTCACACACAAGAATCAGGTCTGGGATCACCTCAGATGTGGTTTCTTTGGAGATACCTCCAACTGAAATGCTGATCTCAGAACCCCAATCGTGAAGAGAATTGTGTGTTCCATGGTCTGACCATGGAGTGCATGTGTCAAAGCTGAACCTCCTCAGAGGCTTAGACAAAATAGTGGACAGCATATCCAAGTGCACATGGAGGAAATGACAGTCTATCAAAGCCTGTAGAGGACCCCTGGTACCATAACAGAAGACAGAGGACAGAGCAAATCGATCATCTGCCCCAGGCATGTGTTGGCAGTGAAGATCTGGGCAAATGGAGTCTCTAAGGTGGACTAATAGATTCTAGAGAGATTTCATTGTGCTTGGAATGGTAAGACTGGCACCAATTTTGAACTGTTGAACTATCAAAACCACTTGAGCAGTGCCTTCTGAGCATGCCCCATGTTGGGAACCCTTGGATGGGGTGGGAGGTTGGGTGTGGCTTCTCCTTTAATCTCCCTCCTTATCTCAGATACTCACACACAAAAATGTGGTAAGAATGGACTTACCCACTTTCCTGTAGCCCTTGGCCCTTTGTGCCCCAATCAACTGTGTAAAGAGTATCAAAATAAAAGAATTTTAAAGAAGAAAAAAGGAAAAAAAAAAAAAAGAAAATTTGCTCTTTGTGCTCTTTTTAAAACTATGTATGTAAAGGGAGCAAGTTTTATATAGTTCATACACACTTGTGTTTTTAAAAACACAAATTACGACAGGGTAGGTTGCAGGTCAGCAGATGTTTGCAGTTTTATAAGTTTGGCATATATGTCATTTTTTTAAACCTAAAACCAAGTATGTATGGAAAATAACTTGAAAAATGTTTAAAATCATTAACTCTTAGGAAAATGCAAATTAAACCACATGGCATAATAATGCACATCTATTAGAGTGATTAAATATAAAAAAGACAGACAATATCAAATAAAGATACAGAGCTTTAACTAGTACAAAACCTGAAACCACTTCTTGTAAAACATTTCTGATTAATTCTCAATACCACCGCAGTTTTTTGGTTAAAAAACCATATACATAATTTTTGAACCAGTCTTAAGTAAATGCAATAAAAGGAAACTTAAGAATATGTGGTGGGTCTCAGGATGGAGCGTCTCATGCCTGGATCCCAGATGACAGCCACCATGTGCACGTGGTGAGCTGTCCCCGGGTAGCCAGTGTGCCATTTGGTGCCAGGCTCTGCCTGCTGGCCACCTGCCCGGGGAGCTCTAGGGTTTGGTTCTTTGAGTCACTGCTTAGTTAGCTGCATGTTGAACCCATTGTGCTTCTAGGATGTGAAGCATTCGTAAAGATTCCCATTGGCAGTAAGTCTTCCTTTGTAAACCTTGTAATCACTGAACAATGCTGACCACCAAATACCAGTCCATGCAAAAGCTACGGCTCGGGACTTGTCCAACAGAATCATATCCTGTTACCTGACATGATGATGGATCAGGAGAAGGGTCACATTAAACAGGGCCATTACATTAACTAGCACTCAAGAACCATAACCAGGGGTAGATTCTGTGAGGGATGTGTGGGCCAAACCCTGTGGAAATTCTAGCCCCACTGGTTAGCTCAAGAGCTGGGGTGGTAATGGACTAAGCTAGGTGTGACCTAGGAACCTGCCATCAATCACAGGTAAAGGAACCTCCAACAGTCTGGACTGGTCAGGGCAGCAGCACCCAAATGTGCGTCCTGAATAGGGTGTGGGGTGGGCTGGGCTGCAACGTTTACCAGCTCATACAAAGCCAAATGGAAGGCTAGACTTCACTGGAACCTTGTCTAAACCCAGTGGCATGTATGAGAACTGGGTCTGGGAGTGGATTAAGTGGAGGAACCTGGGAAACTCCCTTGGCGAGTCATAGCTCCTGCTGGTGAACATGTGGTCCAGACGTGGGGGTCGGACAAGCTGGGCAAAGTAGCTCCAACAGCTGGCAAATGTGTGGATTGGTAATGGAACAGGGTGGACCAGGCAGTACTGAGCAATCCTTAGCCCACAAGTGAAACTAGAGACCAGTTTGTAGCACAGGTCATGCCGAGCTAGGCTCTTGCACCTACTGGTCTGCATGAACCAGGAACACAAAGCCACAGTGTCTAAGGCAGAGGTCGGGACAGGTGAGGGGATGAACCAAGCTGAGTCAGAGCAACCACTGGCATGCATGTGATCTATGGCTGGGAACAGGCCCGGTTGGGGAGCTAAGGGGACAACCCTAGCTGGGTTGAGGTTCCCACCAAGGGGTGCATGGCCTGGAATGGAGGCTGCGTCCTGAACGGGAAATGGTTGAAGTCTCCCTTGGCACAAGTGTGGACTGGGATTGGATGCACCGAGCCGGGCCAGATTCAACACCCTCTGGTGTCCTGGGGAACCAGGGTAGATGTGGGATGGACTAAGCAAGGTCTCAACACCTACTGAGCCATGTGTGAGCCATATATGGGTATAGACGAGCCATGGTTGGGCTGAAACATCCAACAGCAAGGACAAGTTTGGGTTGAAGGCCAGTCAGGAAAAACCACTGTTTCTGTCAGGACAGGAGGTGGACTGAGTAGGGCTGGCTCATGGACCCACTGGTATGCGTGAAATCTGGCAATGGGAGAGGTTCTGATGGAGGAGCCTGGGCAACTCCTCTGGCAGGAAACAGACCCCACTGGTAAGCGCAAGAAACATGATAGGAAACAGCCCAGAACAGGCTACGGAAAGTTACCCACTGGCATACATTTGGCATGGCTTGAGGGACGACCAGGCTGAATCTGTTCACATCATCCACTGGCAAATCCAAGCACCAGAACAGAGTGTGGGTCGAGCCGGGTTCGGTCGCGACAAAGACTAGTGCACAATACAGAATGTCAAGGTGAGGTTTCCTGTACCAGATGTGACTGCAGTGCCCAACCAGCACACATGAGAACCAGCAAGGAAGGGGGCAGAACTGGCAGGGGAATAAGGTGTTGTTCCTTTGCTGGACAGCTACTCCCACTGGAGAGTGTGAGCTGGGATGGAGGCAGACCAGACTAAGCAGGGCTATAACACCTGCACGCCTCATGTGGACTAGATCAGGGAAAAGCCAGGCTGGGCTGATTATTCCTACTGGTGCAAACAAAATTGGAGGGGCTGAGGGTTGTTTGGGCTTAGCCACAGCATCAGCTGGAAGAAGCTGGCACTGGGACCTATTTCTGTCATGTCAAACCACAGAACTACCTGGAGAGAGCATAATCTGGGAGTTGGAGAGGCCTGGGAGGGAAATAGTGGGCTCCTCCCTTTTGGGTTACCACTTTCATGGGAGGGCATGAAAACCAGGACGGGGCTGGGGTGGAATGGGGTGTGGGACAGACTGGACTACTGCTACACATACTGGCAAACCAGGGTAGGTGGCGGGCCTGGTGGGGGTTATTGTGGGTCGCTCCAACTAGGCTGCAGCTCCCACCGGTTTATGCAAGGGCCAAGTATGTGCTGGGCAGAACCAGGCTGGACTGCAACTCCCATTGGTTCCAGTGGAAGTTGGGAGTGAAAACAGTACCAACCCAGCGATTGTAACCACCAGCTGATCAGGGCTATAGACTGTGCCAGGCCCTGTACTTGCTAGTACAACAAGCTGGTCAGAGAACACCTCAGACAAAGTTTCTTTGGAGATCTCCCCAATTGAAATGCTGGATTCAGAACCCTAACCAACAAAAGAGAGAAGACAGAACAGGTCAATCAACCACTTCAGCTATATGTTGGCAGTGAAATACAGGGCAAACAGAGACTCTATGATGGACTATGTCAATCAGTGGATTCTTCAAAGACCTCATAGTGCTTGGAGTGGCGAGATTGGCAGCGATTCATAACTTGTGAACTATTAAAACCACTTGAGCAAGAACCTCAGAGCATGCCCTACATGCGGGACCTGGGGAGGGTGGGAAATTGGGTGGGCCTTCTCCCTTAATATCCCCCTTTAAACATGAAGGAAACAATATAGAAATAATAGTTTACCCACTTTCCTGTCGCCCTTGAACCTTTTTACCCCAATTAACTATGTAAAGATTGTCAAAAATATAATAATAATAAAAAGGATGTGGTTATATGACTTCCAAGCCAAGAACACTGAACAAGAAGAAATTCTAAAAAGATTTGAAAGCTTTCAGAGTTCTAATATGCATCAGACTCCAAATATGGACCTGAATTCAGGAGGTTACTAGTTGAAATGTGCTTATTCCTCTTTGAGAAAGGCAGAGAGGAAGGCTGTTAAACCGGAGAGCACAACAGCAGGACACATTTCCTTTCCTGGACTCTCACGTCTCCACAATTCAAATGTTCATCATGAATTAAGGATGGAAATAACCTAGCTTTGTGTTAGGAACAGGAAGGACATTAAGTGGGATATCGTACCATGGAGAAACAGTGGATGCTATCCACTCAGTGCGCGTTCACAAGTGTGAGGAAAGGCTCAGCTACATTTGTAACAATCAGGATAGAAGAGATAAAGCAACATTAATAGATCTTTTTTAAAAATCTTTTTTATTTTGAATTTTGAATTATGTGGTACATTTTTGTATAGGCTGGGATTTCCCCCTATACTCCCACCCCCCATCAGATTTTTCCCTTTTTGTTGTTACAATAGTGTAGTTTTTCATAATGAATCATGATTCTATCAGTCTCTTATTTAAGTGTACCCCGACATTGTTGGTATAGACAGTGTCAGACAGTCCAGCATCCCATTGTCTACACATGTCCAACAGTTTCATTGGAAATCCATCTTTCATCTGGATGCAGGGATACATGTTCCATTGTACCCCCACGTCTGTATACGATTGACCTCAGTACTTCAACACTATACATTACCATAAGTGAGAAGCCATGAAAGAAGGTCACCATATCAACAACAACAACATCAACAACAAATTATAGCACCTTGAAAAAATAACATGCCACTGAGTAACCAACACATGAGTGACAAAAAGGAAACACAGAGGTCTCTTGGCAAAAATGATGACATAGTATAATTTATGAGCAGATGGTGAATTTGATTAGAGAAAAGAGATTATTTGGAAGTAACCAAACTGAAATAAAAACATCAAAACACATGGAATACAGCCAAAAATACAAACAAACAATCAAAAAACAGTATGGATTGAACTGTCAGATTTACACTTTCTATGTTGGTTTTCTTCTATAAGAGAGAATACATGGTGCTTGCTCTTTTGTGATTGACTCATTTCACCAAGCATAATAATCTCCAGTTGGGTCCACCTGGTTGTAAATAGAGTAATTTCACTCTTCTTAATAGCTGAATAATATTCCATGGAGTAGATGTACCACAGTTTGTTTAACTACTCTTCCATGGACACATATCTGGATTGTTTCCTTGTCTTTGCTATTGTAGATTGTGTTGCTGTAAATATAGGATTACAGATCCTCTTCTGACATGCAAATTTCACTTCTTTTGGATATATTCCTAGGAGAGGGATAGCTGGGTCATATGGCAGGTTTATTTGCAATTTTCCAAGTACTCTCCATACTGATTTCCACAGTGGTTGTACTAGCCTACACTCCCACTAGCAGTGAAGGGGGGTACCTTTCTTCCCACATCCATGCCAGCAGGTGTTGTTAGGTAAGTTCTGAATGTAGGCCAGTCTCACTGGAGTGAGGTGGTACCTCAACGTGGTTTTCAAAGTCTTTCCCTGTTCCTATATTTTGAAGTGTACTTCCTATGTTTTCCTTTAATAGTTTGATGGTTTCTGGGTGTAGCAATTAAAGGAATACAAATTGGAAATGAGGAATTAAAATTATTGCTGTTTGCAGATGACATGATTCTCTATGTAGGAGAACCAAAAGATTCAGTCAAGAGACTATTGGAACTCATAAGAGACTTTGGCAGAGTAGCAGGATACAAAATTAATAAACTTAAATTGATGGTACTAGTGTACACAAATAATTCCATGGCTGAGAAAGAAATTTTAAGTACAGTCCCCTATAAAATAGAGAAGAGGAATCTTAAATACCTAGGAATTAAGCTAACTAAATATGTGAAAGACCTCTATGATGAAAACTATAAATCATTTTAAAAGGAAATAGAAGAAGACCTTGAAAAATGGAGAACTTTACCATGTTCTTGGATTGGCAGGATCAACATTATCAAAATGACCATATTACCAAAAGCAATACACAGATTCAACGCAATCCCAATCAAAATCCCAACAACATTCTTCTCAGAAATAAAAAAGATGATACAAAATTCATCTGGAATCACAAAAGACCATGAATAGCTAAAGCTGTCCTAAAAAATAGAAATCAAGCTGGAGAAATCACAATTCCAGACCTCAAGACACTACAGGGCAGTGGTTATCAAAACAGTCTGGTACTGGTACAGAAACAGAGAAGATCAGTGGGACAGAATAGAAACACCAGAAGGGAACCCACACATGTATAGTCAACTAACCTTTGACAAGAAAACTGAAAACAATCCAGACAAAAATACTGGTCTATTCAACAAATGCTGTTGGGAGAACTGGATAGCAGCATGCAGAATTAAGAAGCAAGACCCACACATGTCACATTATAAGAAACTTAACTCTAACTGGATCAAGGACCTAGATCTTTTTACATATCAATTGCTTAACGCTACAATTTAACAAAACAATAATATTCAATTTAAGTAGCTGTAGTTTTTTAGTCAGAAAGTACACATTCAGTATCCAAATCATTGCTTTGAGAATTGGGTTTTTAATGGTTCTCGATACATCTTCTCTTATGCTCTACTGTTCTCACCCCTCATCATTGGGCAAAATTGTGGGATTTTCTTGAACCATCTTTATAACCGTCTGATGCCTCAATTTTTTCCTTTTCAACAGAGAAGCAACTACTACTGCAACTCAAAGAGCGTAATATAGAACTGACGCATATTCCTTTAATGAACTAATGCTATGGTTTAGGCAACACTAAAATGCTATCACAGGTCACATCAATGACCATAATCTTTCAGGACTTAACCCCCACAAAGGATGTAAATGATTTCCTGACTCTAACTGTAAAAACTAACTTCCTCATTTAAGGAAAAATGACACATAGCAAGGCAGTACCGCAGAAGTTTGTACTTCCTAATACTAATATAATTCTTAAAGTTTCTCAAGGATGTTTCCTTTTTTTTCCAAGTCGGAAAGAATTCCAATGGCCTCCTAATTGTTATTGTTTTTACATAGGAGCAGAATGAAGCCCGGATGACTGGACTGGTTAAGCTCAACAGCACATTTCTAGGTCTATTGATTTTCTCATATCAAGAACAGGTCATAATAAATTGCCCATACTCAATTAAGTCTCAGGATAAATAAATAGCAGCTAATTCTCCATGATGCCTACTCATGGTAAAAGGTGGCAGATGTGAACCTCTTGTGAAAAATGAGTGAGTGATAAGAGCCATAATGATAAATAAGTATGACTTCCTATACTGGTTTTATCATCAATCACATCATTCTAAGACGTTACAAAAGAAAAAAAGAGAAATGTACTTCAGAGAAAGAGAATATGGGAGATCTGATCAGCTGTGGAAGTAGAACATTAATGTTAGAAAATGGCTTTGACTTTGAAGGACATTGCAGTATGTGAGAAAATAAGGAAATTAATTGAAAAGCTGCTTAATGCATGTTCTACCTGTTGGGGCACTCATCCCAGTGGAGCTAATAATTAAGAGATTCAGAACGGAAGTAAGAGAGGATGTGTGTGTGTGTGTGTGTGTGTGTGTGTGTGTGAAAACGTATCCAGTGGAACAATCCAATGGAACAAACACAATTTTCAGTGTTGAACTTTGAATCAGGATAAGGGGGAGAGAATATGCTCTTTTGCAGGTGCTAAGGTTGTAGTGGCAAAAATGGCCAGCTATTGTTTTAAATGTACCTGTTGTTTGAAAACCACCTCCAAGAAATAATGACAGAGTGAGTCCTAGCAGAAAAATAGAAAGTTCTGCCCAGGTTTTTCTTGCCTATTGTATCTGATCTTGAAGACACAGTTAGAGATGAAAGCTGGCACATCCATCATTGCCTATCATCTTTTCCCCTTAATTCTACCCTTGTAATTATACACTAAAGCCAAGAATCACAACATAGAATGAGAAATGTGTCGTAAAAACACGTCAGTGCTGGACACTACTGGCATATGGAGTCCAACCATTTTTTTTAGAAGTTTCTTCTCTGTGCTATAAAGTGTTTAACAGTATTCTTGATCCTTATCCATTAGATGCCAGTGGGCAGCTCTCTACTGGGGGCAACCAACTATCTCCAGACATTGCAAATGTTCCCTTGGGGAAAGGCAGAGTTTTGTCCAATTGAGAATCAATACTTCAAAACACTGCTCCCAACCATTGTTAAATCTTGCTCTTGTAGATCATAAAAATAATTGTATATTATAAAGGACAAATGGTTGGGGATCCTATAGTAGTTCATAATACTGGGTGGAAAAACCATTAAGATTTCTGTTCAGATGCTTAAGTCTATGTAAGAGTGATGTGACTCAACTCCAGTCATATATCAGCTTAATGAAAAGAAAATAAGAAATATTTACAGAGGCATTAAATTCACATAAGTTTAAAATCATGTCAAAATTTTAAATAAGAAATTTGAGCTACTATTGCATATCTTGTTACCATCAGATATCAGGCTCCAAATAGCTATAGCCAACACTGGTAAAGATTTTAATAATGAGTGCTTCAGTTTCTCAGTGGTGTCTGTCAACAAGAACATTTACTCACAGAATTTAAGATAATAACTTACATTTTTCTCAAACTGCCAAACCATTGCTTAGTTCTTTATGATAGAGCTGATGCATTTTCAACTCAAACTTGTATGTAACTCCTGCTGATGTCTACACTGCAAATTGTAAATGCATTATAAGACAGGAACCTTGCAGCTAGTGGAGACTACCAAATGGACTTGTTGTCTATCAGCCACAGGAGGATGAGAGTATCTGATATACAGTAAGACTGAGATTCTAGGCTACCACTTACAAAAGTCCCCACTGTGCTTCCTCACTCCTTCAGCCCCAGCTGGCTGCATCTTTGGTTGATCTCAAAACTTCTAGGCACATGCATCCAAGTTCTCCAGGCCTGGACATCCCTCAGACCTTATTTAGCATGGTTAGTGGCACACACTGTAGCTAGCTGTTGAGATGCCCAGGTATCTCTTATTTGCTGTTTCGAAGGCATAATGGTGCAGTAATGCATGATAGATGTGACTCATGGTGCTCAGTTCCTTCTCTGAGGTCTATTGATGATCCTAGTGCTTTTACATGGTTCACACCACCTGTCAAGCCAACAGTAATGAGACTCCTTTTGGCAAGAGACACATCTGTGAACCATTTGTGTCATGCCAGTGTGATATTGAACATATGCTGGGAAGCTCTGCTTTTTATTTGTTTAGACCTGTGTGATTACTCTGTGGACCAGAGAATGGCACAATTCATTTCAGGTTATACATTCAACTAGTAACAGTGCTGAGACCAGTACCTAGCTCTTGCTGCTGGCACAACACCCATGTAGCACTTTCATGTCTTTATTTTTTTCTGTCCATCTTCCTGCCATTGACCCATTCAGCACAAATTCCTCATGAACCTTGCCTACTACTCAAAGACATTGGCTTATTGCAGCATCAACTGCAAGGAAGGCAGTATTTCTTAAGCTTTGGGGTGCACAAGAGTAGAACTTATAAAAACATGTTTATTTTGCTGCTGTCATGTTTGTGGAGAAAGTTGAAGCAGGAAGAACGAAGAGTAAAGTTTTCTGATAGGAGGCATGAGGTAGTATTTCCATTTTTGTTGAAAATACTTCATCCAATATCTTTGGGGTCTATACTAGTCACTAGATTGTGGTGAGTTTGAAAGCCTAGAGCTCTGTAAGCATTAAAAAATAACAGATTAGTTCATCTGTGAAAAACCAGACATGACTGTAGATGCTTGCAGGGCATGCAGTGCTTTCCATATCCAGTGTGTCTGAGAGTCTCACTGAGAGTGTGTTTAAGTGACCTGTGCAAGGATTTCTGAAATAGCCCACAGGTCTGCTTTTAACAAGTCCTGTGGGACTATCTTATTGAGAAACACTGAAACAAGAATATACCCTTGTTTCAGTGATTGTGTTACATAACATGAACGATGCAAAAGAAAAATGAGAGGAACATGGGTTTTTAAATTTAAAAAATCGAATTTCTCTAGGATACCTAATATTTACTGCATTCAAGTTGAAAATTATTTCCAAAGTCAAAGAAATCCTTTCTCTTTCCTCTCTGCTCTTTCTATCTATTCTGACATTAGTATAAGGGGTGTTGGGTTTGTCCTTAAGTTAATGAAATGTATTTATAAAAAAATTCTTGCCCTTAGTGGAATCGTCTATCACAAGTTCTCCTGTCCTCCACAAGTCTCCGTATATCTAAATGCCAGTTCAAACTCCTCTTGTGTGGGGCACCTTGATTAGACATTTGGACTAGGTGCCCATCTTCTGTGTGACAGATCTCAAACTGGAGTTGGAAGAGTGTGTTAGTGCCATCCTTTCTGCATGTGGGAGTGTGGGAGCATTGCCTGGCACAGTTCTCAATAGTCATGGTACAGGGTAGCTCTAGGGCATCAAGTAACAGAGTTCATTCTTATTCAAGTTAAACTTTGTCTACCCAAAGCCCTTTCAAATTAATGCTAGCTATATGTATGCTACATTGTAGGTGTGTTCTATATGAAAAAACGTGTGTGAGAATGAATAATTACTATTTTTTTTGGTCACATAAAAATAGATCAGAGGCTTTTGCTATCTGAATCAAGTGTTACTGAGTATTCTCACATGCCTTTCCTTATCTGAAACTGATAAAACTTAATGAGAGGGGTAGAGTTGTTGCTACTATACTTATTTTCGAGAAATGGGAAATTTAGAGATTTAGCATGCTATATGAATTTTAAAAAGTCACACTCTTCTGAAGGACTGTGTAGTTCTTAACCTGTAAAATAGGAATATTGATATAGTCAGTCCCTTGATAATACTGCATCGTGCTTGTCCTACACTACAAATCTAGAAAAGATATTGAACATATAGCTCCTTATTCTAAATTCAGGATGTGGTCTTCCAAATAACACTGTTTAACAAAGGGAAAGGTGCTAGGAATGGTTAATTGGGGGTCCACAGATTTGCTTTCTCTACAATGATCATCAAGAAATACTTACTCGGGGTCCACCTTTCTGCATGGCAGTGAACCTATGGTTTGTGATGCCAGCACTCCTTATGGGAGCCAGTTCATGCCCTGGTTTCTCCACTTCTGATTCAGCTCCCTGCTTATGACCTGGGAAAAACAATGGAAAATAGTCCATGTGTTTGGGCCCCTGCCACACATGTGGAAGATTTGGAAAAATCCCTGGGTGCTGGCTTTGACTTGGTTCAACATCACTGCTCCAGCTCTCTGGGGAGTAACCAACAAATGGCAAATTTCTCCTATTCTTTCTGTCTGACTTTTAAATAAAAGAAATGCTGGGTCCAGCGTGATGGCCTAGCAGGTAAAGTCCTCACCTTGAATATGCTGGGATTCCATATGGATGCTGGTTCTAATCCTGGCAGCTCTGCTTCCCGTTCAGCTCCCTGCTTGTGGCCTGGGAAAGCAGTTGAGGACAGCCAAAAGCTTTGGGACCTTGCACCAGCGTGGGAAACCCAAAAGAGCACTTGTTTCCTGGCTCCTGGCTCCTGGCTCCTGGCTTTGGATGGGTGCAGCTCTGGCCGCTGCGCTCACTTGGTGTGTGAATCATCAGATGGAAGATCTTCGTCTCTGTCTCTCCTCTTTTTATGTATCTGACTTTGCGGTAAAAATAAGTAAATCTTTAAAAAAAATAAAAGTAAAAGAAATGCTGCACTTGATCTGGAGAGCCAGAGTGTTCCCTTTATGTGGATCAATTCCATTTGATTGGTCATTTGGTAGGACTGTCCACAGGTGACCCTAAGTATACCCAACAAGGCTTCAGATCCAGAGTCTGGGAGTCAGAGGTGATGAGAGCAACAGATTTGCAGAAACTGGATTCCAACAGTAGGTGGATTTCAACTTCCTGGAATTTCAAGGCAATTACATCTGCATTCAGTGGACATCATCTTCTGCCTCATGATTTCTGGTTTTTTAAATATTATTTTTTATTTTATTTGAAAGATAGAGAAAGGAGAGGGGGTGCTTTCCATTAATTGGTTTATTGTCACAGAAGCTACAACTGCCAGAGCTAGGCCAGACTGAATCAGGATCTAGGACCTCAGTTCAGATTTCCCTTATGGGTGGAAGAGACCCATTCCTCAGGCACTCCCTGCTGTCTCTGAGCTCATGCATTAGTAAGGAGCCACAAAGGAAATTCTACTGTCTGATGGCTTCTGAGTGAATGCTGTTGCCTCTTATTCTGAACACACCCTCTTTCACCCTCCTCACACTGTCTGCCTTCTGTTCATTCTGAATGCTCAGGTTTTAGAATCTCCTCCTTCACAACAGTTTCTCTGACCACTCTTCTTGACAGTGCTGTGATGTCTTCTTTATTGTAACTCTAGACTAACAGCTAGGACATGCTCATTTTATCTCTTCTGTCCCCGCGGTTGGCTTATCTCCATATCCCCAGCTTCGTAGTTGTGGATTTCTGCATCCCCCACAGAGTAGGGATTCAGTGCAGACTTTCTGCCCAATCATTTCTCCCAGAAGGTCTTTTTGGTTAAACAACAAAATTAGTATGCATTTGGATAAGCTAATTAACTTCTGGCTTTTTTCTCTATTTGCAAAATAAAGAACCAAAACAGGATACTCTTCTTCCTAGGATGTTACATGAAACAATTTTTCTTGAATGAATAATTGTTGACTAAGAAACAAAATGTACAAATGCACCTGCCTTCTTAGCTTAAGAATGCTTCCTTTATGTAATCATCTAGGATTTTTTCCTGCTAAAGGATTTCCTGACATCCTCAGACTTGTTTTTAATAATAATATTTATTAGACATCACAGCCATCCTATGCATTAGTCATTTTCTTATTTTACAGATGAAGATTTTGAGGTTTCAGAGATTCAATTATTTAGCAAAACTCACTAGTGACTGTCATAACCAGAATTTGTAATACATCAATACAATTCTGAAATCTGTGCACTTGTTTGACATTATTCTGCTTTGTTGTAGATGGGCCATTACCCAAGGCTTACAAGTAAAAAGTCGTGTGCTTTCTGGCCAATTGTATGCAGAGACTTTTACATTCCTTGGAGGGAACTACAAAACCTATTCTGCTTACATCTTCAGTGGCTGGTGAGTAGTAATTATTAAGTGAAATTTGAATGATTGCATACTGGGAGGGAAAATAATAATGAGACACAAATTACTTTAGGTATTAGGCTAGGTGATCATGACAGGCAGATGACCATGTTTGTTATGGCGACCAGCTACAATCAAAGAGGTAGAGAAGATGGTGTGGGGCCCCCAGCTGCCATCAGAAAAGGCCAAGTGGAAGAGGCTGCCTTTGAAGTGGCAGTGACTCTCCTCTACCCTGAGAAACCCCTTCATAATACCCCTGACCTGTACAGGATTCTTATCAAATAGCCAACATCGCATGCACAGAATAGGGTTCTCAAACACTTCATAACTCAGATTATCTGTGAATCATACAAGTTCTTACTTGTAAATACAAAACCCACCCTACAAGTATAAACACAAAAGAAATTTACTAAGGATCTCAGAAAGCTCACAGAATTTTAAAGAACTACAGACTGAAGCTTAGGGGATATTAGACCAGAAATAACACCAAATTCCACTAGTGGGTGATGTGTTCATACCTGTGTTGCTTGTGGAAATAAGCACTTCAGCCTAGCTGTAGGATGCTTAGACTACACTTCCACAGCTAAACATTTCAGCTACTTTCTTTGTTAACAGATTGGAGGGATCCATATCTGACTTCATAGTCTCGTTGCTCTCCTAATCAAAAAGTATGATGGCACAACTTTATGCACTGATATCCAAGTTTCACAGAAGTTGAGAAGGAGATGTTTTATTTCTAATTTGGCAGAGTAAAATTCAAAATTTGAACCAGGTTTCCAAATACAGAAAGGCAGTGCCACAAAATTCACATGTGAATACATTATAATAGTAGTGACTAAAACAAGGCAGGCATCAATTATGTGTCAAGCATTTTATATACATTTCCTTTTTTTTCCTGTGGTGGCTATAAACCAACACCTGCATTTCACCCAGGTGTATAATAGAATTGGGAAAAGATAATTTCCTGAAGTCATAATTCAAAGATGTTAAGTTCTAAATCAGAATAGATTATAAGTTTCTGCTAGTTTCTTAGCTTCACTTATCGCAGCACACTTTTTGCTTTACTGCTATATTTTATTTAATGATGTCATAATGTCACAAGCATACAGGTGTATCTGTCTATTTGTATCCACAGAACTGGTTATATTGATTCTATTAATGGACACTCAGCTTTTCCTGTGCATCTAACACACTCAATCATTCACTTAACAAAGGCACACTGAATTGGTCCACTGTGCCAAACACTACTGCAAGATATTAAGGATATCACAGGAAGAAGCTTGACAAGTTACTACCTCACATGATTTAGTTACAAGCTGCTTGAAAGAGTCAGAAAACCAACAAACCATACAAAATAACTGAAGGCCATAAATACTATCAGAAAAAAGACCTCTTTGAAAAGATGGGCTTTGACTCACGTATGGGAATGAAAAAAAAAATCTCAACATTATGAAGTCCCAAGAAAATATTTTCTAAGTATTGAGATTGCCAAGTGCAAAGGTCCTGTGGTGGGGATAGAGTTGGTCTGTTTCAAAAGTAAGAGAACCTGTGAATTAGATATCCTAACATAAAAGAGAATGCATTTGAAGTTGAGTTCAGAGAAATGAGTGTCCAAGTCACAAAATCATGAGGCTACTTAGGTATTGTTCAGTATAAGCCCAGCACTGGAACGTATTAAACAAGGGAATGCCATGATCTGATTCTATTTTACCTGGATTATTGCAGTTATTTTGTGGATATTAGCCTGGCTCTCGAGTACGATTTGAAACAGTGAAGGCACATAGCAAGATGTTAGCAGTAGAACAGAAACAAAAGGAAGAGAGTGAACCTGCGCTGGGACAGTGGTATTAAAAGCAGGAAGCAGTGGCTGGATTTGGAGCCTGTTTTGAGGATGATATGGATAGGTTTCTAATATATCCAATGGCAACAGGGAAAGAAAACTGACTGAAGTAATTACATGAACACAGATAGGATTTTTTGTAATATTTAAGTGACTGTATTATTTGTGTTTAAAAAATATATAAACCCATTATATCAGCAAGTAGAAAATGATAGAAATAATAAATAATGGAAAAAATGGATAAAAAACTAAAAATCTACTTGTCCCCAGGTGTATAAACAAAACCTGTATAGAACAGTCACATCCCAGAGAGTCATTCTTATACCTACCTATATGTCATATTTTTGTACTCTATATTAGTTTTCATAGCTTACAGAAGACATGTTATTTTCTTTGAGAGACTGGCTTATTTCACTAAGCATAATGGTTTCCTGTTTCATTTATTTAGTTGCAAAAGACAAGATATTTTTTTTCTTTTCATTGGCTGAGTAGTATCCCGTAATGTATATACACCACGTTTTCTTTATCCCGTTGTCCACTGATGGGCATCTGGGTTAATTCCATTTCTCAACTATTATGAACTGAACTGCTATGAATATGGAAGTACAGATAAGTTATAGCTGATTTCATTTAATTTAGATGAATGCTCAGGAAAGGAATTGCTGGGTCATATGGTATAACTATTTTCAGATAGATCAGTATTCCCCACTACCTTCAATAATGGTTGCTGTATTTTACGTTCCCACCAACAATTTGAGTATACACCACACCCATTCTCAAGAGTATTTATTGTTATTTTATTTTTATATGGCAGTCATTCTAAATGAGGCGAGATGAAACCTCATTGTGTTTTTTATTTGCATGTCCCTAATGGCTAGTGAACTTGAGCATTTTTTCATATGTCTATTGTCCATTTATTTTTCATGCCTGTTCTTATCCTTTGCTACTTCTTAAATGGACTGGTTGATGTTGTTTTTCTTACTGAGTTTCTTAAGCACTTTAATAAAAGATGTAAGGGACATCTGTAGCAAAAATTACAAACATCAATGAAAAAAGTATAAGAGGATAGCAAAACCTGGGAAAACTTCCAGGTTTGTGAATTGGTAAAGTTTATGTCATCAAAATGCCAATACCACTGAAAGAAATTTATAAATTCAATGCAATCCTAATCAAAATCTCTACTACAGCCTTCTAAGATCTAGAATAGATGATGCTAAAATTCATGTGGAAGCACAAGAGGCCTTAAATAGCTGAAGCAATCTTAAACAATGAAAATGCTGGAGGCATTGCAATACCAAATTTCAAGAGGTACTACAGGGCACTTTTCATGAAAACAGCCTGGAACTGGTACGAAAACAGACCTGAAGATCGTTGGAATAAAATATAAATCCCGGAAAGGAACCTCACAGAAACAGTCAACTAATTTTTTGACAAGGAAACCAAAATCAGCTCAGGAGAAAATAATTGTCTATTCAAACAAATGGTGCCTGGGAAATCAGATCTATGTGTGCAGAAGGAAGAAACAAGATCCTCTGTTACATCTTCTACAAAAGTCAACTCTAAATGCACCAATGATCTAGACCTATGGCTTGATACCACCAAATTACTAGAGGAAAATACAGGGGATACTCTACAAGAGGTAGATATAAGCAAAGACTTCTTGGAAAAAGACCCCAGAATTACAGACCATCAAAACAAAAACACACAAATTCAATTACATCAAGCTAAGAAGCTTCTGCACAACAGGTTACATCACCAACCAAGTGAAGAGGAAGCCAAGAGGACAGGAGAAAATACTCTGCAAACTCTGTATATAATAGAGGGTTAGTATCCAGAGGCAGCATTTCCCGAGGCATAAAAAACATGGGGAGGAAAAAATTTGAAGGAAAAAAGTCAGATTTCGTGGGACCTTGGATATGGATACTTGGGGTTACAGACTAGACCTTCTGAGTAGACATCAGACATTCGGTATGGAAAATAGGGTTTGGGGATAGAAATCAGGACCACAAACAAACACTTGGACAATAAGAGTATATATATATACACACACACATATGCATATATATGTATATATGGAGAGAGAGAGCTTCAAAAGTTGAGATTAGTTAGGATCACTTTAGTTTCAGCTCAGTAAATACCTGCTCAGTGTGGTTTAGGGAGAGAGATTTGGCTGAAACACAGGTAAGATTCAAATGATGTGCAAATCACCTTGCTGCTTCATGACCTTAGACAAGTGTGTGGTTTATTCTGAACTTTAGGACAGGAGAAGAAAAAATATTCCATGAGAGGTGAAAGTGAAAAAGGCATACAGACTAGTAGAGAGACGGAGCCACCGGGGGTTGGGGGGAATGCAGTAGAACTAGAATTGCCAAATGGAGCCAAAAAGGGAGTGGGGAGGGGGAGGAGAGAGGGAGTGACATGAAATTGAGAGAACAGAAGAAAGACAGAAAATGTGGGCAAGAACATTCTATTTCCGGCTGGGACACATTTCATGTTCCATTCTTATCCTTAGCCATTTGTATACTTATCTCCCATTGATTGTCTTTGGTTGTTGTTGTTGATCACATTTGTTAGGATTACTCATTGCACACATCTTATAAAGCTTCTTGGGATAAATTTATTTCCATTTGATATCAAGAATAACTACCTTTTCTTTGAAATTTAAAATAGATCCTAAGAAATCAAGGAATCTCAAAGTTTATATTGGGCCTCTCTTTGCTTGTCAATGATGACAAGCTCAGAGCCTCAGGAGTGATATTTCTGCATGATTTCCGCTCTAGTTCTATATTAAACCTCAGTTGTGTTTGTCAATTGTATTATATGAACCTCTTGTTTATAATATTTTTGTGATTTTTCAATATATGACAGCTGCATTAACTCCCATATGGAACAAGGCAAGAAATTTCAAAAATGAGGAAACTGAAAAGAAAATCTTCATTTCAACTTTTCTGTTCCACTGCCCTTGGAAAATCACTTGTCAAACATGTGACTCCATTCACGTTTGGGGAATCATGTTCAGGTTCATCAAGAGACTCTGTCCCAGGTTTCTGTTCTGTTTTCCTTTTCCCGGGGGAGAGAGTAAATGAGCTCAGTGCCTCCTCCAGTCACTCTTAAGGCCGGAAGTAGGACTGACGTAACCACTTAGCATCAGTAATAAATTGGACCTAGTTGTTTTTAGTGCACTTATTACCTCTTGGCTGAATCTGGACTGGTTGAACTCATGATGCAAATCCAGGTTAGATGCTTGATTGCATTGACTTGTAGCAGGTGTGCTAGCTTGGCAGTCAATGTTGTATTCAACCTTAAATATGGACAGTTCTGTGGATATATGGAGAACATGTGAGGTGAATCCCCAAAGCATTTCCTCATGAAAGATTACTGCCTGGGCCAAAGAAGGTTCACCTCTGGAATGAAGAGATCATTACACTCCAAAAGCAAGCTGATATCACACAGCCTTTGCACCACCAAGACAGAAAACTTTATCATACTCAGCCTGTACAGTGAGGGAAAATGGAAGCTAGCATCTTGATTCAAAAGACTAAGGGGATGGGCCATGCTCTAAGATCTCTTAGAAGCAAGAGAGGAGCAGGAGGCAGGAACAAAAGGGGCAAGCATAGGCTGCCAAGCAGGGAAGAGCCAAAGAAATATTGCTTTGTTATTGAGTTACTGAGTTAAGCTGGAGAAATACTAGTTATAGACTATTTTTAGAAGGCGGTGAATCATTAAAATCATGATGACTGTTTATTTGAATCTATTCTTGTTAGTTCCACAAACACTAAATTCCACTGTAAAGCAGAAGAATCCCCATGAACTCAGTCTTGTTGATGTGAGTAAGAGGAATACTGGAGAAGGGAGAAGCATTTCCAGTCATCGAGCAGTCATTTATAAAAGTTAATTAACAAATGACTGTATTCCTGCATTATGCTTGGGGAAGATCTACTTATGGAGGAAAACATGTGGTTACCATGGAAACTAAAGATAATATTCCCTCCCTCCCCCCAGAGCTCAAATGATGAGCTAAAAGCCCTCTGACCAAATTATTATTGTCTTTAGGCAAAAAGCCTGGAAGCTTCAAGAATGTTCTAAAACTAGACTTCTGGTTTTGCACATGCCTCTTCCATTCCACTTTTAAAATGTGCTTTGCAATCAGGGCCCTTCTGATGAAGAGGAAAATAATTCTTCAAGCACATAACATGCCCCTCTAAAGCTGTGCTTTTTGGAGTGTGCAAATTCACATTTCTCTGTATTTGCTCCAGCCTAGTTTAAAATGCAAGTTTCAGAGGAGTCAAGGAGTTAAAGGCAGAGGGTACTTGATATAATAGAGAAACTTTAGTTAACACATATACATACTTTGAGCTCACACTCATGCTTGCAACAGATCCAAAATTCCTATGACAGATGATGGCACAGTCTTGACTATGGACACGACTCTCACTGAATATGAGTGCTCTCTTGAAATATCAGATCTGTTGCATATTGGAGTTTTTCTATTAGGCAAATCCTTCAAGGCCCTCGAAGCTTCAGTTGCCTTCTATAAAAAAAAAATGGGAATATCAGTTCTTAGAGTACTGAGTTTCTTCAAGTTCAAATGAGAAAGTGAATGTGAATAGTGTTTTTGCTTGTTTTACTTTGTATTGTTTCAAACAGGAAATCATGATACTTCCATTTAGTTTTCTGGAAAGAGGTTATCCCTCAGTCAGGGCTACCCTGCATTTTGTTCATCTTTGTGGGTTCAGTTTGGCTTAATGCCTGATTGAACTGAGTCCAATGTTGATGAAGAAATGACAGAGGGCTGTAATCACTTTGTCTAGACTTTCTTTGATATTTGATATTTCCTTGATATTTGATATTCTAGGAATTGGAAGTGAATTGGAAGGAGTCCATGCAGTCTCCATGCCTGTGTACCTGCCACGCAGGAGAACTAGTTTGTTATGAAATGGAAGTTACTATAATGACATCAGCGTCCATGGATTGCCAATGGAACACAATAGAGAAGTTCTGTTATTGTTTTACGTGAAGCAGACTACTTTTGCACAGGCAGAATAAGGTCCAGCTTATTTTATTTTGTTTGTTTATTTTTAAATTGTATAAGTTTTATTTTTGATAATTTTTGCATATTTGATTAGGGTGCAAAAAGACAAAAGCAAGAAGAAAGTGGGTGAAACCATTGTTTGGACATTCTTTTTTCCTTCTTGTATCTGAGGGGAGGGGAGAGATAAGGGGAGAAGCCACACCCAGCCTCCCAAACATCCTAGGGTCCCTAATGTGGGGGATGCTCCGAAGGCACTGCTCAAGTGGCTTCCATAGTTCAACAGCTTTGCATTGTTGCTGATATTGCCACTCCAATCACGATGGAATCTCTCCAGACTCCACTGGCTGACATTGTCCACCTTGAAGTCTTTGTTTGCCCAGGTATTCACCGCCAACTCTTTCCTTTGGTAGTTGATTGATTTGTTCTGTCCTCCGTCCTCTGTTGTAGTGCCAGGTGTCCTCTGCAGGGTACAGTATACTGTGATATCCTCCATATGCATCTAGATATGCAGTCCACTGCTCTAAGCCACTGAAGAGGCCCAGGTTTGACATGCATACTCCATGAACAGACCATGAAACCTGCATTATCTTCCATGGTTAGAGTTCTGAGTCCAGCAGTTCAGTTGGGGGGATTCCCAAAAAATTTCACCTGAGGTAATCCCAGACCAGATTCTTGTGTGTGTATGCCAATACAGGGTCCAGCACAGTCTGTTGCCCAAATCGGCCTATGTGCACACTGTTATTCACAGTTGTTAGGTCAGTTGTCTCCAGCCCTGTCTTCTATGCAAATTAATGGGTGTTGCAATCCAGCCCAATCCTCTCCACTGAACACACGGCCCCACACACACCAGTGGGAGCTGAAGCCTAGTTGGAGCGACCTGCAATAACCCCCACCATGCCTGCCCCCTGCTCTGGTTCTAGCGGTTGCCAGTATGTAGAGCAGACTGGCTTTGTCTATCCCACATTCCATTCAGCTCTTATACATGACAATGGGCATTAAAGCCTAGTTCAACCTCTACAGCCCACGCACATGTTGGCATGTGCCATTCTGTCTAGCCATGCCTGTCCCAGTCCTGCTTCTCATGCCTACCAGTCAGAATGGCAACCCAAGAGGGAGGGGCCCACTGTTTCCCTACTGGGCTCACTTCCACTCCTGGATCTTGCATTCTCCAGGTGGTATTGAGGTTTAGCTTGACAGAGTTTTCCCTCTGTGCCCACATCTCCTAACTGACGCTGTGGCAAAGCCAAACCAACCCTCATCCCCTCTGGCTTATGCATGCACCAGTAGGGACAGTCTGCCCAGCCTGATTTAACCCCAATCCATCTCGCATACAGGCCAACAGGTGTTATAGCCCTGTTCGGCCTGATTTGCCCCTCGTGCTAGCTCTCATGCTCACCAATGGGAATAGTGGCTCAGCAGGGGAACTCCCTTGTAGACCCCCTACTGGGTTAGCCCACTCTCCCCTGAGTCTCATGTGTGCTGGTTGGCGCCGTGGCCCAGTCTGGTATGGCCCACCTCCCCTCAGCATTTGCCAGTGGATGCTGTAGTGTGTCCTGGCCTGGCCTGCCCCCAGTTCCAGCTTACACTGACTGGGACTACAGCCTAGCCAGCCCAGCCAGCCCAGCCAGCCCAGCCAGCCCAGCCAGCCCTAGTTCTGGCCCTAATGTGAACTGGCTGGTACCACAGCCCATCCTGGCATAACCCACACACCATTCTGGTTCTTGGATTTGCCAGTGAGTGATATGAACAAGAAAGGGAGCAGCTCAGACCAGGTCAGGTTATGGTACCCACACGTTTACCTTTGGCTCAGGTCTGGGGCTAGTCAGACTGGGCCAGTTCAGGTCCAGCTTATTTTTTAAAATCCTACCATCCATAGGCTCCTCTTGGTTTACTAATATCTGTAGAAGGCCTTATTGAAATACAAATGTGTTCAGCATATTCTCAGAATGGTAGCTTACAAAGCCATTAGTAGTTCTTAATAGGGACCACCTTTGAGAAGGAAAAAATATTTATTTCTCCAGGAACATTACTGAGCTGGTGTGCCTCAGTACGTCACAGGCAAGCTAAGGGCATAAAAGCAGCAGAGAAAAAAGGATCCAGAAACAGAAATGGAGATGTGCTTCAAAGGCAGACGCCATCATGTTGATTATTTTTCAAGATAAATCTCAAGATAAAGTTTCCTTAATCTTCTCCTGGAACTCTCATGACAGTCATTTGAGATGGACAAGTAAGATCATTATCATCACCCCACATTTCAAATGAGGAAATTGATGCCCCAATCAGTCAGCTGATCTGACTTATATCGCTAGCTATGAAGTCACACATGTGCTACTAAAGTTTATTATTGATTCTGTAACAGAATATGTTATTTGTTAAGTTAGGCTATTTCTCTAACTTGGACAATTAACTATAGTAAACTATACTAAGTAAATATAATACTAGCAGCCTACTTAGACTGTGCTGTACAGCTGGTCTTCTATTGCAAACACTGTGTTCAGCAATTATCATCTGTAAACGTAAGCCACAAGTCTTGCATGTCCCATACTCTGGGATGTAGAGATGGCACACCTACTGAAATCCACATCTGTCTGCAAAGTCAGGGAGTGTTCAGAATCCATACACCAGAATGCCTCTGAACTGTGGAGATCTTAAAAGTAGGCTGGCATAATAGTCTACCTAGATCTTCCCCAATGTCTCCCTAGGTAGTTTTCTAAGCCTTTGGCCTACTGAAGTAAATCTAGCCCTTCCCTGGGACAGTGTTGCAGTTTTAGTAAAGTTCCTGTAGCTATATCATCAAAGTAAGAGAATTTATATTCTTTCAGTAGCAGATGCAGGAATATTTTCATAGGAAAATGCTTTGATGGCCTCAACTGGGGCAGATATATGCCCCTCAAGATCTAGGAATTGGCTGGTACTCATTCAGAGAAAGGACTGGCATTTTGATGTGAGAGGATAAACTGTGCCTTCCAGAGGCTGGGAGAATGAGGGTATAAGAAAGGGAGAAATAGAGTGGGTATTCAGTCAAGTGGTTAAAGTGCCTGGGTCCCACACTGACTGTCTGGCCTTGATTCTCTAGCTCTGTTTACTTACTTTAGTTTCCTACTGGGAGGCTATGGGGGACCTGAATGGAGCTTTCAGGTCCTGATTCTAGCAATGGTCCAGGCCCAATGTTTCAGAAATTTGTGGAAGAGGCCATAAGATAGATGATCTCTTTGTGTTTCCAAATAAATAAGCAAACAATTCTTACAGAGCCTTTGGAAGACTAAAACGTGTGTTTGGATTCCATAAGTGTATGAAATAGGTGGTCTGGGATATCCCCAAAGCAATAGAAACAACACTTATAGACAAAAGAGATGCCCATATAAGCTTAAAGCCCAGAGATCAGCAAGCAAGTCTGGGATTAAGGCTTTTTCTAGATGGTGGAAATGGAGGCTGAAGTGACTTTACTTAGATTTCATAGCTTGGGGAAGCCTTCATTGATGCTTGAGCTATATAGTTAGAAGATGCTTCTCAGATCATAACTTTCATGTTTTTCCTTCAGCTGAGTTGCTCCAAGTATAAAAGAGGAAAATTAGTCAAACAGACACTTAATATGTAACTGATAACACCTTTTGAAAAATTTTCAAATTTTAATCTTCATGCACATTATTACAGTCCATGTCCCCCAGTGAATTCATTTCAATAATGGGAGGGTGATAACACCTCTGCAACAATATTGTGTATGTGGAATATATGAACTCATGCAGTGACTGGAGCCAAAACTGTGGAGAGTTAGGTTGCAGTCAATGAGGCTCATTTATTTGCTAAGTGACTATCAACAGGTAATCCAAATTTGCGTCTCAGTAAAATCTTAAAATGATGGTATGGCATCATTGCATATGGCCCTTGCAGCATAGCTTAAAAGCGACTGGGACCTCAAATACAAAATCACAACTTCCAAGATCTGCTCATGCTGAGCAACGTATTCTGAGTATCTTCAACATTCTTTGAATTTTGATGTCAGTTGTCAGTTGTACTTGCGATGATGATTGATTTGAACTAAGATTGCCAGCTTTATTTTCCAGCTAATAATGATCTCATCTGTGGGGCCTAATTCTTTCTCCTACTAATTAATATCCAGGATCAGGCAGTAACTATTGACTAAATCCCCACTCATTTTTTCTTACATCATCAGCAGAGATCTAAAGATATAGGGTCTGATTGCAGCTGGGATCATGTGAGGTCTAAGGGATGGCTTGGGGGATCAGATCAGAGCTTGGGTGGATACCAGACTTATAAGCACAGATCATCTTGAGGTTTTTTTTTTTGTTTGTTTGTTTCCCAGAGGACTTGTGAGAGGCAAAAACGTCACTTGTTTGACAAGAGAATTAGCGAGACTGGTATCATAAATAATCTTGCAACAGATAGGGTGGTCCCGAATATACTATAAGCATCCATGGGCGAGCCGGAACTCTGGGTCTGTAGTTAGACTGTCTACGTGAGCCCCTGAACTCCCAGCAAGGCGGATAATTGACTCTGCTTGGAAAGAGACCAGCTCAGGTCCCCCAGCTCGCAGGAGATAAGACAAGGGAAGCAATGACAGAAGGGGAGAGGCTGAGAAATTGCATTCCCAGGATGATCAGAGGGGATCAACAGAACAGCTTGGGACTGTTGTTTCTTGCAGGAAAGACGTGGCATTATCTCAGAACCATCTGGTGGCAGTGGGAACACAAAGCGGGAAGGAGGCTGTGAGCAGTGGTCACGTAGCCTTGTCTTGCTGTTTGCAGACGCCCACAACCAAGCTATTTCCTGACAGGAGCATGTCAGCAAACAGCCCAGACTCAGGAAAGAATGGAGCTTTAAGAAATAAGAGGAAGGCTCTGCAGAAGTTATAGTCTGCTTAAGCAAGGAAACTTGAAGATACAACTTGAATCCTCCTGTGGCATGGTTCACAGAGTTCATCTTCTCTTTCAACATAAGGTTATGCTGAATTCAGATGACCATTCGGAGTCTCAGGCTAAGGTGGCATTTTTCAATAGCCCAGACCTTGATCTGGCTCACATAGGCCTCCTGTTTAGTTTGCATTAGTGATGATAAAATGGTTGGATTATTCTTCAGTTTTAGAAGATATTTCAGATTATTGCATATTTCTGGCACCTTTCTGGGACTGGAAAATCCAGGTGTATGCTTTCATACAATATGTGGCTGAAGTAGCTGCTGCCCCTAGGAGCCAGGAAACAGTTCTCCATTCTCGTGCATGCCCCACCCATTCTCATGATGCAGAACACTCATCCTCTGTGGCTTCTGTCTAGAATAAAGTAGCAGCACAGGCAGGGATATGAGCACACACCTTAAGTGGAGCGTGGTTCCTGGCCCATGTCTACACATTGCTGGGCAGCATGCAAACATTTCATAAATATTTAGTAACAGAGAATAAATAAACACAGTTTTGTTGAAGCAAAGAAGACCTGCATTTAAACCCAAGCAATGTGATCCTGGGCCATTGATTGAACTGGCTAATCCTCTGGTTTTCCTCATCTATAAGGTAGAGATAAACATACTTACCTCACCTGGGTACACAGTTGAGCACCCAATGCATATTTGCAGAATCCCAGAAATAATTGTCACAGGATTGTGATTCATTGACGATTGATTAGATAATGGATAAGAAATCTATCTTATTAACCACAGCATATGAATGGTAGTGGGATAGGGAGGGATTACAGGTGATGACAATGGCAATGATGATTGCTGAGCAGAGAATGGTCACTTGTTCCTCTCTTTCCCATCAATGATCATAGGCAACTGGCTGAATGATTTGCCACGCAGAGTAAAGGCAGAGTAAAGGCTGCTGATTAAATTGTAGGAATAGAGACAAACTGCTGTTTATTGCAAAGGAACTTCAAAAGTTCTTGTGAGAAGTCAGTATTGTGTGCAGTGGGTTAAGTTGCCTCTCCTAGTGCTGACATCCAGGTTCAGAGAGCCATGTTTGAGTCCTGGCTGCTCTGATGCCAGTCTGGCTCCCTGTTTCTGTGCCTGGGAAAGCAGCTGATGATCGAAGTGCCTGAGTTGCTGCAACTCACGTGGAAGACCCGAATGTTGTTTGGTCCAGTGGTCATTGCAGCTATTTGGGGAGTCAGTCAACACATGGACAATTTTTTTTCTCTTTTTCCTCCTTTTTCTCTGCCACTATTCTTTTAGATAAATTAAGTATTTATTTTTAAATAGTTTACTAAAAATGTAAACAAAAAGATGTTAATTTAGTTTTTTTTAAAGCATTTTTCTTGAGCTTCTTACAAACTGTGTTTATGCCAGGCACTTTGGTAGGCTACTGAATTTATTTGAGACCTTGGTTTCCTCCTTACAAAAGGAAGGTGCTGATGCCTGTCCTATGGTACCTGATCAGTGAGTCAGTGAAGTCATAAGCCTTGCTTACCCTCTTGGCCAGCACATGAGGGATGCTCAGCAAGGGACAGAAACAGCAGTATGCAGATAAGTGCTTCTTTGAGGAGTGCTGTCTTGCATAACATTCCTCATTTCATCACCTCGTTGTGTATCCCTAACCATCCATAATTTTTTTTTCCTCTGAGGCACTCTGTTTTCTGTGAAGTGTAGTGAATGTTCTAGCGTGCCATTCTGATACTCTCCTGTAGATGAAGGCCGCCCATGTCTCTGTGGATGTGGTGTTCACTGCTGAAAGTCCGTAGCTCGATTCCTCTTTGAGCATGGCTGGCTCTCAACTAAAGGTAACTGATGTATCCAATATGGTATATAATTTCCTTCCTGGTGCCAGTTCTCTGCATAGGTACAAAGGTTAATATGGGACAGCCCAGTTCAAAGCACTCCCCCCCCCCCAGGGTATTATCTAAACTCTCTCATGCTTCAGTACATTTTTTCCCTCTGTCCACTTCCGGTTTTGGCACTCTGCAGTTGATGTTCTAGGGGTTTTAAAAATAGTTATTTTCTGCAATCATTCAAAAGGTGCCAGACCTCACCTTGAGTAGCTGAGGCAGGGTTTTGGAGCTTGAGACAAACAAAGTATGAGCTACAACGTTAAACAGGCTCTTCAAGGGCCACATAGAATTGTGGAAGGAAAAAATCCTCAAACCTGGGAGATCCATGTCTGCAGTGCCTCCAGCTTCTTCTGCAAAACGCATAAGCAGCATTTACAGAGACTGATTCTTTGCCAGTAGAGAGGAGACTTTCTGGGTAGATGCTGCCTCTATTCCAGGAAGAGAAAATGGCAAAAGTGAACTGGGACATGGAGAGCCAGTACAGTCAAGCAGGATCAGTTCTTTGATGCTGGCTGGCATTTTTTGATCTAGGCATGCTGTGGGAAGCTGCCTCTTGCTGCAAAGAAGTAGACATCTTGACCAAGGCAAGATGACCTCAAATACATTCTCAGTGCTCTTCAGGCCAGGGTGGGGTGCTCAGCTCCTTGGAGGGTGTGTCACTGCCCCTCCCTAAACAGTGAGCATGAAGTCCCAGCTGCAGCTGTTCTCCAGATGAGCTCTCCCTGGGAATCTGACACTCAAAGTCATGGCAGTCCTCTCTGTTTCAGGAACAAAGGTGCAGAACCAACAAGCTGAATCAATTCTTCCTCCACAGTGACTCCTATGAGTGCAGGAAAGCTCTGCAGGGAGACTCAGAGGATATGGAGATGGTTTTAGGGTTTGAGAAATGAAGGGAGGAGGAGTGGTAGGGGAAAGCATTTCCTGCAGTTCTGCGTGTTGAAATCTGCCAGATTTCCAAGGCATCCAAAGGAGTTGGGAACTTGTCTTTCATGGAAAACCTATTCTTCCTTGAACAAGCTGTCTAACAATTAGAATCTCTATCTCTCTGCTTCTGTAGAGAATACTGTCTCTTCAAGTTGCTATGAAGACTGCAGAAAGTCCCTTACTAGCAACATTTGGCACAGGCCCTGTCCCTCCACATGCTGGCTTTATTGCCATTCTCCAAAGTGGCTGAAGTTGGCAGGTGTAGTCTGGAGGAGCCTGGGCTCTGGATGCTTTTAGGTTAGGCTTCCCACGGGAGTTGGTTTAAGAGGCCTGGGACTCCTGATTGTCTTTTTGAACAAACACGTTGTCACGTATTTTGTGTTTTGCTATCAAATACCCTCAATATCCTTTCTATGTTTAGGATAGAATTTCTCTATGCCAAAGAAGATAGACTTCAGCTTTTATCCTTAATGCTGTCTTTGACAGGGGAGTTCATCTCTTTAGTTAAGCTTTTTGTTTTTATGTCTGGGGCTGTGCCTTAGAGGGAATCTGCCCCTTAGGGAAGTCTCAATATTACAGGGAAAAAAACCAGTAGAATTCTGAAGACTGCGTGACCGTATCTTAGACGCTTCCTTGGGGAGTTCCCTAGTGGCACATTCCATTTTTGTGGAACAAGCTAGGATCTTCCCAGCTTTCTTTCTCTGGAAAGGCTTCTGAACACATGAATTTGTGCCCTTTCCTCTTCTGCTACTTATTTCTGCTCTCCCAGGCCTTTTCTTCATCCTTCTCTTTTACTGTTTCAGCTTCTGTGCTGTTTAAAAGCTTACTGCCGACTCATAACTGCACTTTCTAACTGCATTTGGGCAAGTTTCTTAACCCTTTGGAGACTCAGCTTCCCTCTCTCAATCATCTGACATGACTGTCACCTTCCCTCTGAGCTGCAGACTCAAAGTTAGCATTAGTGCAGCAAGTACTCTTCCCCTAGCACAGCTGATCAGAGAACATGGATGCTGAAAACAACCAGGACTGAATTTGAAGCCTCAGTGTTTTACAATTATTTATTTATTTATTTATTTATTTATTTATGTATTAATGTATGTATGTACGTATGTATATAAAGACAGAGTTACAGAGAGAAGCAGAGACAAAGAAATCTTCCATCCATTGGTTCATTTCCCAAAATGGCCATAGCTGAACCAATCTGAAAACAGGAACCAGGAACTTCTTCCATGTCTCCTATGTAGGTACAAGGGCCCAAGGACTTCAGCGGTCCTCTGCTGCTTTCCCAGATCATAAGCAAGGAGCTAGATTAGAAGTGGAGCAGTCAAGACACAAACTGGTACCCATTTGGGATGGTTGCACTGCAGGCAGTGACTTAACTTGCTACTCCATGGTGTCGGCACTAAGGCCTTAGTTTTGCTCTTGCTGGATGGAAGTAGTGCAGAAAGCTACTTTAGTTGAGCCTCATGAAGACAGCATAGCTTTCTCATGATGCAGAGTGTCCAATGTCCAAACTCTTTACCTGTGTTGATTCATTAAAAAGAGAAAATATCTCTGCAACAAGAAAGTTTCTTGAAAGTATCTTTGCTCATTTCCTGTCTTGTAGAAAGTTAATGTTTGTTCGTTTTAAGCTTAAGCCCTAAAATTTTGAGTTTTGACTCAAGTGGCTCCTATGTCTTAATGATGTTTTTCTATAAAACACCTTGTTTAAGAACATGTTATGGCCTGGCACGATGGCCTAGTGGCTTAAGTCCTCACCTTGCATGCACCGGAATCCCATATGGGTGCTCATTCTAATCCCAGCGGCCCCGCTTCCCATCCAGCTCCCTGCTTGTGGCCTGGAAAAGCAGTCAAGGATGGCCCAAAGCCTTACGACTCTGCACCTGCATGGGAGACACAGAAGAGGCTCTGGGCTCCTGGCTTTGGATCAGCTCTGGCCAGTGTGGCTGCCTGGAGAGTGAATCAATGAACAGAAGTTCTTCCTCTTTGTCGTTCCATCTCTCTGTATATCTGACTTTCCAATAAAAATAAAATCAATCTTAAAAAAAAATACATGCTGTAGAGCCTGTGGCCAAGAAGAAACTTTTGCAAAAATATTGCTAAACCTTCAAAACACTGGTGAGTTTTGAAGGCACTCAAATGGTCCATGTTAAACAAAGGATATCTGTATCACTCCAGACAGAACTATGTTTTAAAAATTGCTGTGTGTTCTCACAATTGGCTATAGGTGTCAGAAAGACCTTAGGTATCCCACCTAGACCAATTTACCACGACTGGCTTTGGGTAAAGTGATACAAGCTGTGCCTCTCTGTTGCCATGGCACCCACATTTCTGTCGTCAACCTGGCCATCACAACTCCCCTTATGATTGGAATATTATTTTTAGCATGCTGTTGGTCGGGGCACCCATATACCCAGTAGACCAATGCTGGCTCCTAGTGATAACTATTTTTATGATTGATGTTTAGAAATGTACTCAGGGATTTGCACCAAATTAATGGCACAGCTGTATCATTTCTGAAATCCAGCTTCCTTGATAATGTGGTTGCCTATTCCCAGTCTTACAGAATCCTACTCACACTTCAAATTTTGTAAAAACGACTGTCTCATCACACTTATGAAGATACCAATGTGTTCTAATGAGCATGCGTTTTCAAAATTATAAAACTACTTTAAGTAATGTATTTTCACTTTAAAGCATGTACAAAGAAAGAAACTTACTTATAGTTACCAGAGGCAATATAATTAATATTTTCATATATTCTTTTTTCCCATGGTTGCAGATTTTCTTTTTTTTTTTTTTAATTTCATTTTATGACATAGTTTCATAGGCGCTGGGATTCTCCCAACCCCTTCTCATGCCCTCCCCCCATGCTGGATTCCTCCACATTGTTGCGGTAGTACAGTTCAAACTAATGAGCATGTTTTTTAGGCTCTAGATTAAAGAATCTTAATGTCCTTTTTCCATTCTGTATCTGTTTCAGATTATGAGTGTATGTTTGTGATTCATTCATTCTGTCAATACTTGTTGGATATCCATGCTATGTCTAACATGACACCATAAAGAGATTCACAGAAATCCGCCCAAAACTGCTCTCTACTGTGAGCACGATCCAGCCCTCCCACCGTCTCAGCATGTGAGAGCCTTCCAGTGGCTCCTAACTCTTCTCTTTCTGCAGTCTCTTTGTGGGATGCCTATAAATGAGCTCCAATGTCTACCAGTTCATCTATGCTGCTATTCCACAATTTAATATTCTCTCACGTCAGTGAAGTCAAAGGGCTGATAGTCCATTTTTCAAACTTGGCGGATGAACACGGAGCACAGACCTGTCTTCTTGGTTGTTAGAATAAAGGTCTACAGCCGCACTCACACTGAAAGCCAAATTGTGTTCTCCAGAATATTGCTCTGTGTCCTGGAAGCCTCATTTAAGACAGCCTACGTGTCGGCTGTCAGGCTCCTGCACTAAGAGCTTTCACAGTACACAGAAAACAAGTCACAAATTTATTGTGAAAAGGTGCAACAAATTAGCCTTTCTATTTTTGCCATCCCCGCTCCTTCCAAGGTATTTCAAACTTTAAATATTTCATGCTAGTACTTCCCTTTACGTACTGAGGAAGTTATTGTTATAGAGTCCATTATATGCTGGTGTGTTTAACATTTTAACTCCTATAATACTAGCAAAACCCTTTGAAGATGGGCATTGTTATATCCAGTTTACTGCTGGGGAAGCTGAGAATCCTGAGTTACCAAGCTAATTGGCCAAGTACCAACAGACAGCAAGTAACAGAGTTGTGATTCAGATAGAAGTTTTATGAGGTCACAGCCTCTGGGGTTCATTCAGGCAGCCGCAAGCAGGAGAAGTTGGCTTCAGCCCATTCCAGGCCTACACTGTGAGTAGTTAACAATGTACTCTACTGCAGCCGCATTGCTCCTACCATGTTTCAGAGGTGGCTGGCAACTTGACGATGACTGTCATCTTGTACTAACTGTAACCCATAACCTAAACAATTTACTTGGATTTTTACAACTCCTATCAAAAATCTAACTCTTTTAATCTGAATCCCTCCTAATTCTCATAGAACAAAGACATGTTCTATGTTCTGACCAGTGTTGTGCAAACCTTGGCCCCTTCCTACTATTCCAGCCTCACTGTGTTTAAAAAAAAATGTTTTATTATTTTTAAAAATAATATAGAAAGAGGGAGAAAAGGAGAGAGAGAGAGAGGTAAGAGAGAGAGAGAGCGCGAGAGAGTGAGCTCTGACAGTCACCAATTCACTTCCCAAATGGCAGCAACACTCATCAACCTGCTCTGTCCCAACACCAGCCAGGCTTACCTGGAACTGCTTTCTCCTTTCCAGCGCACAATGGGAATCCCACAGTATCTCTGTCTCTTGTTCTCCACTCTCTCAGGGCCTCTGGGTTCTATCTTCTTTCTCTCTACAATGGCTGATCCTCTTCCTTCTTGTTTTTTTGGCCTGGTTAACTTTTAGTTCTCTGAGTGCTGTATTTTAAGCCCCCAGCTCAAGATCAGACTCCCATCTGTCACCTAAAATACCATAGAGCATTCTTGAGTGATAGTTACCATTGATAGATGGTATACTATCATTATTCCATCAGTGTGTCACTCCACTTCCTTCACAGATCCAGGTCTGGCACACAGTAGGCACAGAGTGTGTTCAAAATCAGAAGTATTCCAGGACTTCCCAGAGTTGCCAGCTCTTTTTTGTGAGTTGAGCATTTAAAATATTTACCACAACTCAATGTACAGAGAACTTGGTGAAGAACATTGTTTTTATAAACCAAGGTAATGTCAGTAACATGGCAAGCCCTTCTCTCTCTGAAGCTGCCCTAGTCAGACTCATGAACACATTCAAACTCTTGCCTTGTGACTGGGCTGCCCCGTGCCTCCCAGGAGACAGAGACCAGCACGCCAGAGGGAATGTAGAAGGTTGAAGTTTGAGTTCCAACTCTACCATCAAACTCCTCAAGGTTTTCTTTACTGAAATGCTTCCTTCACCAAAGCTGTGCAGAGATAAGTGGAATTACAGATCTGAAGTGACCTCCAGCAGAGTCCAATTGGCTTTCTAAGAATCCCCAACCTTCCCCCAGGGCACTCTGCATATTGGTGATATACAGTGTATTTTTTTTTAATTCTCTCTCTCTCTTTTTTTTAAAAATTTATTTACTTATTTTCAAATGAGTTACATACACCTCTCTTTCTCTCTCTCTCTCTCTCTCTCTCTCTTCTGATTTACTACCCAGATGGCCACAACAGCTAGGATAAGGCCAGGCCACAGCTAGGAGCCAGGAGCTTCATCCATGTTTCCCATGTTGGTAGCAGAAACTCAAACACTTGGGCCACCTGCCATTGCTTTTCTAGCAATTCCCAGGGAGCTGGATCAGACGTTGGGGCAGCTGGGACACAGGCAGACACCCGCATGAGACAGTGACCTTGCAGGTTCTGCTCTACCACAATGCCAGACTGACAGTATGTTTTTTTAATAACTTGCATCCAAATAAAATAGCCAACACTAAATCATGTTGCATTGGTGAAAGCATTTTCTGCAAATTAATCTGTTTAAGGCTCCAAGGAGCCCAATAAAGCAAACACACATTGGTGCTCTTAACCTCATTGGAGGAAAAACAAAAGTTCAGAAATCTCAAGTAAGTGGTTCAAAATCACACAGTTACTACTTACAGGATCAGAACTTAATTCTGAACAATCTGGCATCAGAGTTGATCTTTCTTTTAAGTTCTTTTTTTTTTTTTTTTTGGAAAGTCCAATTTACAGAAAGAAGGAGAGAAAGAAATAGCTTCCATCCACTGGTTCTCTCCCCAAGTGGCCACAATGGCCAGGGTTGAGCTGATCCAAAGCCAGGAGCCCAGAGCCTCCTTTGAGCCTCCCACGTGAGTACAGGATCCCAAAGCTTTGGATTATCCTCTACTGCTTTCCCAGGCCACAAGCAGGGAGCTGGATGGGAAGTAGATCAGGTGGTATATGAACCAGCACCCATATGAGATCCTAGCACATGCAAGGAGAGGACTTTGGGCTATTCTGCCAGGCTCCGGAGTTGATGTGCTTATACCACTGCCTGATGCTGTCTTTTAGCTGGAGAATTAGCAGGAAATCACATTCAATGAAAAAAGAAAAATTTCCCTGTCCTACCATTTCCTGGGGGACTTTGACCAACTCAGTTCTCCATTCTGTAAAATGGCGTAATATCCATTGCTGTCACAATGAGGGCTAAGGGAAATGACTGCAAACCCCATGCACATGCTGGTCAGGAGACGAACATCAGTCCTTCCCTCTTCTTGCCAGCTTCTAATAAGACAACCAAGTTGAGGTAATTTCTTTCTTTCATCTTGGAGATTTCTTACCAACAGCCTGGGCAGAGTAGGGAGATCATTGGCCTGCAGCCAATTCTATAGAGTTTCTGAAACAAACATTGAACTCACACAAGGCTGGAAACTCCCAGAGGGCTAACTGCACAGGCCCTGGCCCAGCCAAGATTTCCCCTGTATTCTACAGTTTCGAAACCCTCAGAGAACAGAGCCTAAGGCTCTGGAAGCACCAAGTGCATCACAGAGTCAGGGAGCTCCTCTCGCGTGCACGAGCCTCAGTGACTGAGGGCCCGCCCCCAGAGCCCTCGTGTTCCAGAACTGTTGTAAAGGTCTCCAGGAACCTCCCCTCCTCCAGCAGTGTCCCACACACCCGTCCAGAGTGGTGGTTTCTGAGAACAAAGAACATTGTGACATCAGCCTTTTTGACCCAATCACCCAGCAGAGATGCTAGTCACAGTTGGCCTGAGGGCAAACGCTGAGCACTCAGAGTGTGAAGGCGGGGTCAGGAACAATCTTGGGCCTCGGTCCCTGTCCATGGAAGAGGGAAACTCTGCCTCGATCTCATCTGGTCATTGTGACGATGACAGCAGTCTTGCTCAGAGCCCTTGCCTCTGGCTCTCTGCCAGCCCTCAGCGAGCAGGCACTGTGGTTCTGACTCTCAGGTTATCACAGGTGGCAAGGCCACTTGCTCAAGATCACATAGCACAATTAGAAACTGAAAGTGGGACAAGGATCCCAGAGGCTCACAAGGCCAGCTCTGCAGTACCATGTGAGGCAGCTTCTCTGTGTAGGTGGGCCTCACTCCTCTGCTTCACACAGTAAAAGGGCTGATCCAAACCAGAGCGCTATAGGATGCATCATAGGGTATCACTACCCCACCCCTCCTAGTTAGTTCTGCCTCATTACAGTGGTTCCCAGCCCCTCAGCCCTCTGAGTCCTCGGGGGCACCTGAGAGGCCTGCTAGAGATGCCCTGTGAGGCACAGTCCACACCGCCTTGAATCCCCCTGAGTTCCCTTGCATGGCTAGGCTGTGCTTTCTGACTGTGGTGTCTCACTGTGACCCACAAGTGTCCTGGGCACAGCTGGTTACATCCTGGCCTGGGTTAGCTTGGCCAGTGAAAGTAGAACCATGTTCCAGAACTGCCTGGCTGAGGGGGCAGGAGCTTTGTCCCCATGGCAACAAGTGTGTTGGGTGGGTGGCACCAACAGCTTGTGGAGATTTGAGCCAGTGGGGAGGAAAGCATCTCTGGCTGAGGCATCCTGCCTGGTGGACAGGCAGGAGGTTCAAAAGAAACAGATTTTTTTTCTGTCTAAATGAGCCTGGTCCTGGCCTAAGCGATTTAAGCTTCTTTGAGTTTCAATTTCTCTGAAGAGAGATTTAATGCCCTCTCCTGGCCCCTGGGCGGAAGAAGGGGGAGGAGTTATTCATACAACAGACTCCGGAAGTAGATGTTCAGTGTTTCTTGCCTCCCAACAACCATACAAGGAACAACTCCATGTCCCTGATCAATGAGAAGCTGAAGATGTTAGCATAATAATTCAGTGGATTTCACTCATTATGAAATATGCAAATTGAGATCCCTAACCCCAGATCCTCCCAAATTGGAAAGTTTTACCACCATGACAGGACTAGCAGAAATTTCCATACCGTGTAACTTGATTTTTTGTGCACATTTTAATCTAAATTGTTGTATGAAGCTGCCTCAGGTAATGTGTGCAATGTTCATATGAAACACATGAATTTCATGTTTATATTTGGATGCTTTTCCCAAGGCATCCCATCATGATATGCAAATATTACAAAATCTGGAAACAAAATCCAGTATTTGAAATGTGTATAGTCCTGAGTAGTTTTCCAAGTATTTTGGATAAGGTCTGTTCAATTGGCAACCCCCCCCCCCTTTTTTTCTCTCAATAGCCTGTGAGATAGGGAAGATTATTTGTTTTAAAGATTTATTTATTTTTTTTGACAGGCAGAGTTTTGGAGGTGCAGAGATGAAAATCTTTTATCCAATGGTTCACTCCCCAAATGGCTGCACTGTCCAGAGCTGCGCTGGTCCAAAGGCAGGAGTCAGGAGCTTCTTCCATATGTCCCACACAGATACAGGAGCCAGGTGCAGGGACCATCCTCCGCTGATTCCCCAAGGGAGTTATTAGCAAGGAGCTAGATGGGAAGTGGAGCATCTGGAACTTTCACTGTTGGCTATATGGGATACTTGTACCACAGGCAGCAGCTTTACCAGTTATGCCACAATGCAGGCCCCTCATTTATTTATTTTTGGCAGTAAACAAGCTACCCTAATCAAATTCAGTGAAGAGAGTACACCTGTCAAACAGAGAAGTGTCTTTGTAAAGGACTGAGAACCCAGTCTGCCTGCAGACTAGACTTCTAGTAGGAAATAATATGGCTCCTCCTTTTCTCCTTCCTTTCCCTCTTCTAAGATACAGTTGTGTGGAAGATCTTCTGGATATAGAGATCCTGAAATTCCTCCCAGAACTTGTTAATGGACATAATATTCTCCTGCAGGTAGGGTGGAGATGATTCCCTTCAGTTGCCTGGGGAGAGGGGTGTGACCTTGCTAATGACTCCCTTGGTGAAGCAGGGGAGGATGGTCCCTGCACCTGGCTCCTGTATCTGTGTGGGACACATGGAAGAAGCTCCTGACTCCTGCCTTTGGACCAGCGCAACCCTGGACAGTGCAGCCATTTGGGGAGTGAACCATTGGATAAAAGACTTTCATCTCTGCACCTCCAAAACTCTGCCTTTCAAATGAATAAACTATCCAGTGGAGTATACTTACTGGAATTTCTGCCACAAACCCACACATGGACTCTGGGGTGCTTCTGGAGACCATTGTAAGGTTTGATTTCAAGTATTTACCAATTTGAGAAAGAACTTTTAGTTTAACTTGCATTCATCTGTTACATATAAAGTTAATATTTTCCATACAGAATTGGCCATTTGGATTTCTTCTTTAAAAATCCCATTCATGAGCTCATTTTGTGAGTATTCATTTTTTTTCTTACTGATTTATATTCATGTGCAAAACCAAAAGGGCCAATAATCATCTTTCTTCACACATGACATAGATTTTTCTACATTTATTGTTTATTTTTTTCATGATGAATTTTTATGTAAAGGTTTTGATTTTTTTTTAAAGATTTATTTTTATTATTTTTTCATTGGAAAGGCGGATATACAGAGAGCAGAGACAGAGAGGAAGATCTTCCGTCCGATGATTCACTCCCCAAGTGAGCCGCAACGGGCCGATACTATGCCAATCCGAAGCCAGGAGCCTCTTGCGGGTCTCCCACGCGGGTGCAGGTTCCCAAAGCTTTGGGCCGTCCTCGACTGCTTTCCCAGGCCACAGGCAGGGAGCTGGAAGGGAAGCGGGGCTGCTGGGATTAGAACCGGCGCCCATATGGGACCCCATACGGGCGTGCAAGGCGAGGACCTTTAACCACTTGCGCCACCGCGCTGGGCCCAGGTTTTGATTTTTTGGAGAAAAATTGATTAATCTTTTTTCCTTTAGATTTTATCCTTGTTTGATGCTTAGAAAAATCTGTTCTTTGAGACAAAATGGTCTCACGCAATTTCATATAATTCAGTTCTACCTTTTATTGGCTAATCAGCTTAAACTTCAAAAAGCTCATAGAAAAATCCTATTATGAAAATCTATATATGGATTTCAAATTTTTTTGTAGCAAAATGAACTTATCTCTAATTCCATTTTGCACTGATTTTTTTGAAACATACTTGTGTATGTGAAGGGGGAAGCTATTTTTCTCAAGCAATTACTAGATAGCTCTGGATCTGATGAAAAAATTTATTAAGGCCTTACTTAAAAAATGACTCGCGATGCAGCCTTTAATGTCTACTAAAATCTTATATGTGAGTGGTTCTGTCTGCAGGATTACTGCTGTTTCATGTGCACATTCTGTTATTCTGTAATGTTATTCTTTTCTTTGTTTAATTACTGCATTTTATATATACATGCAATACATATGTAAATAAGAATTATATATATAGTTATATATATAATAACAAGTGGGTGTCATTAGAGGATTCTGTGTGTAGGCCATTCTCACTGGAGTTCAGTGGAACCTCAGCATGGTTTTTATTGGTGTTTCCCTTATTTCTAGGGAGCCTGAGCATATTTATTCTTGAGGATAGTTTTAGCTAATCATGGTCCTTTGTGTTTCCAGATGAATTTTTGTATCAATTTTTCAGCTCTGTGATGAGTGTTTCTGGGCTTTTAATTTAGATCATGTTGAATCTGTGTATTACTTCTGGCAATATGGACATTTTGATGCTGTTGATTCTCCTGATCCAGGAACATGGGTCAATTTCTCCATCTTTTAATGCTGTCTCCTGTTTCTTTCCTTAATGTTTTATAACTTTCCATATAGACGTGTTCCATATTTTGGTTAGGTTTATTCCAAGGTATCTAACATCTTTCTCTAGTATTTTAAAAGAACTGTTCTAACTAGTACTTTTTCAGCCCTGGAGTTATTTGTACACTAGGGCAGTTGATTTATATTAATTGATTTTGTTTCCTGATACTTTACCAAATTCTCTTATAAATTCTAATAGTCTCTTGATTGAGATTGTTGGTTTTACTATGTATAGATCAAATCATCTGCAAACAGAAATGATTTTGCTTCTTCTTTCCAATTTGAATTCCTTTAATTTTTTTCTTCTTGCCTAATAGCTCTGGTGAGGACTCTCAGTTAGTGCTACGTTAAGTAGCAGCGTGCTTTGTTCGCACCTTGGTCTCTGCAGAAAGTGCTGCCCCAGCTACCTCTCTCACCCCTGGATGCTCCTGGGTCGTATCTGTACTTTTGTCAAAGACAAGCACCAGGAACTCAATTCACTTTTTCTATGAGATTAGTGAAGACTCAATTACTGGAGCTGCCATCACTGCCTCTGTGGGGCTGATCAGCAGGAAGCCGGAGTCAAGAGTTAGAGGTGACTATAAAACCCAGGTCCTGGGTGGAGGAGATTTCTCTATGCCTCTCTTTCTCTCTGTAAATCTGCCTTTCCAAAGAAAATAAATAGGTCTTTTTATGTGGGATGCAGGGATCTAAAATGATGCTTCACATCTGTTCCTAAGTATTCAACAACATTTTAGTGGAGCTATTGTAAATGCATATTATTTCATTACACTTTCCAGTGGTCGTTATTTCACATTAGTTTCTTATTTTCATCTTATTACTAAGTCAAATTTACTTATCAGTGTAATAAATTTAGCTTTAAGTGGTAACCTACGAATCAAATGTAAATAGCCTTCTTTTTTTTTTTTTTCCTTAATGGTACTAAGAAGCAGGGAATTCAGTTTTATTATTGTGTGAAGAGTCCATCCACTCACCATCAGTCCAGTGTTTATTTATTCATATAGTGAGTGTTTTTCATTCACCTCATGCTGTGGTAGGCAGCAGGGCTTAGCAACTTTCAGCTCACATTCACCTTTCAGAGTGAATTTATCCTTGGGAGCACTCTGCTCCCTGTCAGCCACTGTGAGGAACAGGGTGTTTGTATTAATAACTTTCTGGCAGCCTCATGTTGCTTATTTGGAAGCTTCCCGGACTTGGCAGCACTGACTCCCATTTTAATTAGCTTCTCAGAAGGTGTTTGCACAATTCCTAAGATGAAGAAGCCTGCCCTGGAAGTATGAATCCCAGTTCCCTGTAGCCTAGTCTCTGGGGCCAAGCTTCCTGGGCCATCATTTTTGAGAAGTGTAATATACATTGTGATGAGAGAAAGGGTGGGCTTGGCTAAGCTTGTTCTCACTGTGGTTCAGAAGCATAAGCTGTTTCTGGAATATAGGAAGAAAAAGTCAGGAATATTGAGCTTGTATTTCCCTAAAATTTTGTTTTGTTCATTTTGGGTTTCTTGCATTTTGATTAAGTATCATCTTGAACTTATGAGTGTTCCCTTACATTTTCTACCTGATCTGAGGCAGAAATTTTTATTATAGTCCTGATCCAGTTGGAAATATCCCTATTGTGTATTGAATTGTAACCCTCCAAACATTTTCACATCATGTCCCCTAGAATATGTGGATATAACCTTATTTGGAAAAAAGGTTAAATAATCTTTTGCAGATGTAATTGAATATCTTAAGATAAGTTCGGGCTGGGTGATTGAATGAGCCCTAAACTCAATCTTTAAATAAATTACTTTGCAAAGAGGCACAAGGGAGGATTAACATGCTGCCATCCATATCAGAATGTTCAGTTCCACTGCTGGCATTTTACTTGTTCCAATTCTGGCTGTTCCACTTCTGATTCAGCTTCCTGCTAATGCACATGGCAAGGTAGCATTGCCTGAGACCTTGCCACTCAGCAAACCCAGATGAAGTTCCAGGATCTTAACTCACCTTGCTAGCCTTGGCCAGAAGACAGAGGTCTCTTTTTATATTTCTCCCTTTTCTCTCTCCTGTTCTTCTTAAACATAACATTTTAAAAATAAATGAGTAAATATTTAGTTATATACAACAGAGAAGCAGAAAAGAAACAGGACAAGATAGATGAAGTTTGGGTATGCACAACCAGAAGCCAAGGAATGCACAGAACAATTAAGAAGTTGGAAGAGGTGAGGCAGCAAGGATTCCTTCTGGGGCTCTGGGAGGAAAGATGGCCCTTGATTTTGGACTTCTGGTCCACCAAATTCTGTGTCTTTTGTCATAGCATGTCTAGTTGCCTAAACTAGTTACAAAGACAGATGTGCCCATAAGAAAATCCATCAGCCAAATTAGAGACAGACTTTTTTTTTTTTTAAGATCTCTTTATTTTTATTGGAAAGCCAGATTTACAGAGAAAAGGAGAGACAGAGAGAAAGCTGTTCCATCCACTAGTTCACTTCCCATGTGGTTGCAAAGCCCCTAGCTGAGTCAATCTGAAGCCAGGAACCAGGAGTTTCATCTAGGCTCTCAAGCGGGTGCAGGGTCACATGATTTTGGGCCATGGATTTAATGCTTTCTGAGGCCATAAGCAGGGAGCTGGGTGGAAAGTGGAGCAGCCAGGACACTAGCTGGTTCCCATATAGGATGCTGACAGTTGAAGGAGGATTATCCAACTGAACCATTGCATTAGGGCCTAGGGAGAAACTTTAAACATAGCTCAAATTCAGAGCAGCTGAAGGTGTTATATATAAGTAGGAAGGAAAAACAAACACAAAATAGAACATCAAAAACTGTTTCTATTGAGTAAAATATGTATGTCTTTGAATTAAGTTTCATTTATTGGAGCCAATGCTATGGCACAGTAAAAAATTGTTGTCTGTCACACTGGCACCCAATGTAGAAGTACCAGATATCAATAGAGTCTTTGTTGCTCTTTTCTGAGGTACCTCCTGCTATTGCACCTGGGAGAGTAATGTGGTTTAAACATATGGACCTCTGTCACTCACATGCAATTACTGGATGGAGTTTTAGGTTCCTGAATTTCACATGGCCAAATACCAACCATGGTAGCTATTGAGGAAGTCACCCAGAAGTTGGAGGGTATCTCTCTCTCTCTCTCCTTTCTTTTTCTTTCTTTCTTTTTAAAAATGTATTTACTTTTTTGGAAAGGCAAATTTACAGAGAGGAGATAACTGAAAGATCTTGTATCTACTGGTTCACTCCCAAGTGTCCACAACAGCTAGAGCTGAACTGATCCAAAGCCAGGAGGTTCCTCCAGGTCTCCTGCACAGGTACAGGATCCTAAAGCTTTGGGGCCATCCCCTGCTGCTTTTCCAGAACACAGGCAGGGACCTAGGTGGGACTTGGAGCAGTTGGGGCATGAACTAGGGCCTATATGGGATCCCAGAACATGCAAGGTGAGGATTTAGTTACTGAGCCATGATTAGGGCCCTCTCTCCTTTCTTTCTTGTTTGTTTGTTTGTTTGTTTGTTTCATTCTTTCATTCTTTCTTTCCTTCTTTCTTTCTTTCTACCTACCTTTCTACCTTTCTACCTTGAAAGGGATTTGATAAAAGAGCATCTCAGAGAGTTTACTCCAAAAAGCAGAAAACTTTCCTTGTGATTGATGAAGTGACTAAGGAAACGGCAATTCCACGTAATTGTAACCAGAGAAAGCGCTTGTTGGGGAGATGATGGACGGTTTTGGAGAAGTTGATCATGCCAACTTCAGCTTTGTAGTAGCCCAATAGCTTGGTGAAGTAGCTTTATATATGGGAAGAGGCTAGTCCTTATTCTCCCAGAGAGCTCTCATAATCTCTACCCTTTTCCAATGGGACAAATTGACTAACTTCCCTGTTTTTCTTTGGACACCAATTTCTTTTTTTTTTTTTTAATGGACTTGGTAGAGATAGCTGTGAAAACAATGGTTGTAGTGAGGTTGCTCCGGGAGCTGGTGGAGTTTGTGATAGAGACAACAACGCCTGTGAATGACTATAATAATGCCTGTGACCAATATTCCTAAAAATTAGGGGAAAAATGAGAAAAACTCATATGACATACAAAAATGATTGACAGAAAGCTCAGGTTGTAAAATAATTGGCATAAAAGTTAAGACAGGAGGGATGCTTTTCAGGATAAATACAAAAAATCAAGGCCAGAAAGAAGGGTCATATAGGCTAGTTCTTGGTGATGATTTTAAGGTAAATGAAAAATTACAGAGTACAATAAACAACACTTAAAGCTCTGGTGAAAATCAAGGTGAGCAAAACACAGACCCATTCAGATACACCCACTCATAAACACAAATACAAATACAAGAACAGTAGTCTGAAAGTTTGGGTAAATGTTGTAAAGGTTACATAATACTGAGAATAACTCTAGCCAGAAAACTTTTTCTTCATATCTTTCCTTCCAAAGAGGAATGAATTTCATGGTGATGAGGGGCAAAACAAGTGGTTCTCACACTATGTAGAAAAAAAAAAATCAAAGAAGTAATTCCCAATGTCTAGTCCCATGTTTCATGCTTGAATTTTCCCCATGTATCAGTCCTAGGAAAACAAAGTATTCTTAAACAACCACTTCCTCCATCTGAGGATTTACCATATCTTAAGTTGAAATATTTCCTATTAAAGTTTTTTTGGAAAAATTTGAGTTGTTCATGTTATGTTATGGGGTATAATGTAATCATTTAACATACATATTCTGTGAATGATGACCACATCAGGTTAGTTCCAATTGCTACCTCCCTAAATAATTTGTAACATTTTTGATCAATGTTTAGTTATATATTTTATGAAACATAGCCGATATCTGCATAAATGTATGCATGATGTCCTGATGGAATCTGAGTAACTACCATTTCTATCTCATTCTTAATACCTTATGTCCAGAGTCTGAGTTTATCTCTTTGATTTGTTTATAAATTGTATCCATTTGGGGCAAGAAGATTGTGGTGGGGTACAGCCAGTTGATAACCAGCACCTGCTTGTCAGGTTAATTGACAGCGGACATTGCAGAAACAGTTTCCATGCCCCACCCTTCCTACCTCCTCTCCTGCCTGGCCTCTCCTGCCTCCTATTGTGCTAGCTTAGGTTAGTTAACTACAGGAAAACTGGGCTCCAACAGCTTCCTTTCTGCCTCCTGCATTTAATAATTGAATGAGTGGAAACTTTGCTCTGTGGGTTCTCAGTCTGATGGGAGGAAGTTTGCGCTCCACAACAAACGTGGATCAGAAAATCCCTTGTGTTAACATATGAGTCCACAAACTTTCCAAACTTTCCATAGTTTTTGTGGGCCTGTATAGTATCCTGAGAATCAGTTGGAATAAGCTAAATTGCTTATCACAGAAAAAAATCCTCATGTACTTGAAGAATACTACCTTTTCCCTTGCTGAGTTATAATACCTTCAGGTTCAACACTCTATGATCCAATAACTAACTGGGTGTTTGAGTCCTTTTAACAACCTCTGAGAGGGTCCTAATTTGATTTTAACTAAGTACTCCTATTGTTTACAAAAGAAAGTGTGTGATAAAAGGTGAAGTCTCTTTCTTTAAAGGAGAATACATAGATACAAAAGAAACAACTCCTTTAACTTGTCTTTAATGTACATGTAAATCAACTTATCTCTGTTCCCTTCCTCTTGTGGTTGTTGGAGAAAGTGAACTTTTTTCAAAAACTGATTTTTCCATTGATGCTTCGGGTCACATCCCTTCTTCCATCCCAGGCACCACCACCAATGATCTCATCTTCCTCCTGAATCTTCCATTGCCTCCTCTTGTCAGGATATTTTTCATTTTCATTAGAATGTACACAAGTCTCACTCATACTTTAAAAGACAATTTTGCCTACATCTCATTCTCCTCTAGAAACCACTTGATCTCAGTCTTCCTCTTCACAGCTGAACTTTTTATCTGTTTGTACTATGTCTATTTTTTTCACCTGCCCTGTATCCTCACTTACCGAAAACCAGCTCCGGTGCCATCAGTTCACTAAGCATGGCTCTAAATTACCCAATAAAGTCTGTACTTCTAAATAAAATGGGTATTCCCTCCCCCACCAGTACTTTAAAAAATGCTTCATCTCTCCGTAGGATTTAATATCACGGGCTGCTTCCTTCTTAAAGCACTCCTGGATACTTGAGTCTCTTAGTGAGCTTCCTCTTGCTTAAGTTTTTCCTTGTCTGTCTCCTTACAGGCTTCTCCTTTATTCTCTCACATGCTCCGCTGAGCACACCTCTTAGCTTTAGGTGCCGTATGTGTTGTCCATATGGTATTTACTGACCTGGTGTTCTCATTTCACATCCAGACTGACATTTTCAGTTGTTTACTTCACAAGAGCTTTGATGTCCCAAGGTATCCACAGCTCAACACCTCCAAATATAAATCCTGCAAACGAATCCTTCCTTACTGTTTTTTTTGTTTTAATTTCTAAGACAGCATTTCCTCCACCTTTCTAATAACATAAAGCAAGAACTTAAGATTTGTTCTTGTGCCATTTCTCCCGCTTTCTCCTTTAATAAGCTCTCTCACTAAGACATGCAAAGGCAATGCCTAAAAAGTTTTACCGGCATCCATTTCTTTCATACCCTCAGCCCCAGCTTAGTCTAACACATGAGCTTATTAGGATTGGACAGCTGCAACAGGCTGCTTTCTCATCTCCTTCATTCTTTATTGTCTTCACACTATATTTAGTATGACGTTTCCAAAATGGAAATTGACCATATAAATTCTTTGCTTAAAATTGTGGTGGATTCCGTTTAAGGAAGAGTAAAATTCTTATAATACTTCTCTCCTTTCCCCAAGCCCTAAGGGACCTGTCCTATGCCACCTCATCAGCATCACTTCTTCGTACTCTGTACCTCAAGTCTGCGCAACCTTCTTTCAGTTCCTCCTGGATGCTCTGCTGCCTCCCGCCACAGGACTTTAGTAAAATTGTTTTTAGTCAAAAAATATTTTCCTCCCCATTTCCTCACACACTGGCCACAAGTATTTCTTATTATTGCTCTTATATAACTGAGTTTCCACTCTTTGCAGAACTTGCATGGCTTCCTAATAATGCATTCATGTTAAAATGTTTTATTTACTCTTATCTCCCAACTGCAGCTGAAGGTAAGATTTTTCTGTTTGTGCATCTCAGTTTCTGGCAGGAGTCTAGTAGAGTCCTTGGCCCGCAATGTACTCAATAAGAGTGTTTAAATGAGTGCATGTGTGAATGAGCCTCAAAAATGATCTCACTTCCCACTTCTCCTAGGGAATCAACCTTATTCTCCCATGATCAATGCTCCTCATTACCTCCCATTTTTGAATTGTTTTCCTGTGTACTTCTATGTTAGCAGTTAAAATGTTACTGAATTTTTACTTGCACATATTTTCTTATATTCCCTGATATGTAACAAGCACATACAATGTCTAGAAGACAATTGGTGGCTTGAATTTTCTCCATTTCTTATCAAGCCTTGGCCTGGTAAACATTTCTACTAACAACGTAAATAAAAAGTAAAACATGATGTATCTTTCTCTCTATATATATATATGCAAATTAAACATGCAGATTACAAATGTAGGGGGGACATTTAGCTTCAAATTATCAGAATCAGAATTTAAGATTATTTTTCAATTCAAAGTGATATATTAAAACCCATAATATTAAGATTTTTCCATACACACAGAATCTCAAGCATCGTAATAGTGTGTTAGTACTGACTACTCTCATTTAGGGTACCCATGGAATATCACAGAACTTGTATGTTATCTTAATGTGTTAAGATGATTTTTGATATGAATGTCATTTCTCCATTTTACAGAAAAGAAACCTGGTAATCCAAAGAAGTATTTACTCTAAGGTGACAAAACTGATTCTGTCACAGGGATTTAAAAATATTTCAATTGGGTCCTGCACGGTAGTCTAGTGGCTAAATCCTCTCCTTTGCCAGGATCCCATATGGGTGCCAGTTAGCATCCTGACTGCTCAACTTCCCTTCCAGCTGCATTCCTGTGGCCTGGGAAAGTGCAAAGCACAAAGCCTTGGTACCCTGTACCCATGTGGGAGATCCGGAAGAAACTCTTGGCTCCTGGCTTCAGATTAGTTCAGCTCTAGCTGTTGTGGCTGCTTGGGGAGTAAACCAGCAGATGGAAGATCTTTCTTTCTGTCTTTCCTTTTATCTATATATCTGCCTTTCTAATAAAATAAATAAAACAAATCTTTTAAAATATATTTTGATTATTTGTGGCCATATGTTGACGCATGCCTGGAATACTAGCATCACCTTTGGAGTGTCGGTTCAAGTCTTGGCTCCCCCACAGATTCCTCTAGTACCCGGTTGCTGGAGGGGGTGAGCCTAATGCCCGCCCCCCAGCCCCCAGCCCATGAGAGACAAACAGTGGTTCTGTCCAGCAGTTCTGATTTATTGGGGAAATTCAGATTCTTACATAGGGTAAGGGATAACCTCAGGCCAGGAATTCCAGGAGGGGAGAAACTAAGAGCCAATTACTAGGAGCGTGACTGCAGAAGCCATCTCCCATAGGCCGGGGTAGGTGAGTGAAATGGCCCTGGCCAATCAGTCTTTCTTTGAAATGATGTGACTCCTCCCCAGGTTCATGCCCAGGGCTCTGTCTTTGGCCACCATCTTGCCTGCCAGTGACCTTGACTGTTGGTCGCCATCTTATTGACTTAGAGACCTCTTTGCCCCTAAGCCCCACACTCCACATCTGATTCAGTCCCCTGAAAATGTACTTAGAAAGGCAGCAGATTTCCCAAGTACCTGGGCCCCTGCTACCAATGTGGAAAACTAGTAAGGAGTTTCAGGCTTTTGGCTTCATCATCATCATCTCAGGCTTTTGGACTAAGCCCAGTTGCTGGAGCCACTTACAGATTAAACCAGTGGATGTAAGATCTCTTTCCCTCCCTCTCTCTGTTTATCCACTGTCTTTTTTTTTAATTAATTAATTTATTATTATTATTATTATTATTATTATTATTTGGAAAGGCAGGTTTACAGAGAGAAGGAGATAGAATGAAAGATCTTTCATTTGCTGATTCACTCCCCAAGTTTCTGCAATGACCAAAGCTGAGCTGATCCAAAGCAGGAACCAGGAGTTTCCTCCAGGTCTCCTACATGCTTACAGGTTCCCAAAATGTTTCGGCCACCCTCTACTGGTTTTTCAGACCACAAGCAGGGAGCTGGATGGGAAGTAGAGCAGCTAGGATATAAACTAAGGCCCACGTGGGATCGTATGGGATCCTAGCACATATGAGAGGAGGATTTAGCTACTAGGCCATTGTGCTGCTTGGCCATTGCATCAGGCCCTATTTCTGTCTTTACTGGCTCTTCTTTCAAATAAATAAATCTTAATAAAAATAAAGAAGAAAGGAAGGAAGAAAGAAAAGAAAAAATCTGACATGACAACTGAAAGCAATCTTTCCTGTGTTCTTCCCCGCCCCCACCCAGTTGAAATATATCATTCAAATATTAATTTGGCACTTGGTTTCAGAAACTCAATGTACAAGTACAGAATGGAATAGATTCAGTTGAATGGTTAATGTAAAAAAGTGTGAATGATTTGGTTTAAATGTAAGCACTTAATAAACCATCCCTGTGGGTAACTAAAATTTCTCCCAAAGAATACAGTTTTGAATTTTGGAACAAGGTCCATAACAAAGAAGAATAAGTTATTTTGTGCCCTACCAAGAATGAACATGGTCCTTAGTTCTGGGATGTTGGTCATATGACAAGCCCTGTCAATTTGGGCAAACTATGATGATTGACCAGAATGGTGCACAAAGTCACATGAAAAATAGTTAAAGAAGCTACAGGGTAACAAATGAGCCACCTCTAGCTGTATATGTAATAACCTGTATGAATACATACAATGGGCCACACACTAAATGCTTTAATCTTATTTTTTAAAAAAATTATCCTATTTATTTGAAATGTCTTAGAGAAATTCTCAAATGTCTGAAACAGCCATGATTGGGATAGGCTGATGTCTAGAACCCAGAACTCAATGTGGGCCACACTTGGATGACAGTGATCCAACCACTTGTGCCTGCTCTATCCTGGAGTACACATTAGTGGGAGGCGAATGGGAAGATACTCCAACATAGGAAAAAGGTAGCCCAAGAGACCTCTTAACTGTTACTCCAGAAATCCTCCCTGCTTAGCAGTTCCGTTTCACTCTCAAAACAGTCTTACAATGCAGGTGCTTTATTTTAGAGATGAAGACACACAAAAAGGTCATACAAGCTTTCCCAAGGCCACATAGTAAAAAATGTGGATTCTATTTTTAATTAGAAAAGAAGATTAAAATATAAATAGCATGTATGAAGATACACTACAAAATATATGTGAAAATGGAAATAAATGATGTTTGTCTTTGGTGCAAAATAGTGCAGATTTTTATTTTGTTTTGTTTGTTTTTTTTAATAATGAAAGACAAGTTTATAGGGACAAGCAGAAACAAAGAGCAGTTTTCCATCTGCTGGTTCACGCCTCAAATGGCCCCAGTGGCTGGAGCCAGCCTAGAAGTGAGCTGATCCAAAGCCAGGAGCCAGGAAGTTTTCCAGGTCTTCCACATGTTGTGCAGAGTTTCAAGGCCCTGGGTCATCCTCTATTGCCTTTCCAGTCCACAAGCAGGGAGCTGGAGAAGCTGGAACTATAATATGTACCCAAATGGGATGTCAACCCTGAATAATGCAAGATCGGCTGGCATACAAAATAATTTTGAAATCTGCATGGCAGTTTTTCAAAATATGCTTTTTTTTTAAAAGATTTATCTATTTATTGGAAAGTCAGATATAGAGAGTAGGAGAGACAGAGAGGAAGATCTTCCATCCGATGATTCACTCTCCAAGTGAGCGCAACGGCCAATGCTATGTTGATCCAAAGCCAGGATCCAGGAACTTCTTCCGGGTCTCCCACACGGGTGCAGGGTCCCAAGGCGTTGGGCCGTCCTCGACTGCTTTCCCAGGCCACAAGCAGGGAGCTGTATGGGAAGTGGAGCAGTAGGTAGGAAACGAACCTGTGCCCATATGGGATACTAGCACATGCAAAGTGAGAACCTTAGCCACTAGGCTACTGTGCTGGGTCCCAGAATATGCATTTGCTGTGGACTCTTTGAAGACCCTCATAATGTTTGACAATAGTAGTAAAAGAGACCAGAAAGAAAGTTTTAGGCTTTAGAGGAATATAATTTGTTCCCCACTCAGAAACCTAACAATTTTGGTGATTTCAAAAGGATAATGTTAAATATTCCAAACAGAATGCCTGCAATCACATATGTTCTTGGAAGTGATCTGCTGTAATGAATAAGGGTGAATAATACCATTCACAAACATTCTTACAATTCACTGAACCTATCAGTGGCAGCACACATCCATATTAGTGGTTTGGAGTGAGCGCATTTATCTTTTTACCTTCTTGGAACTGTGCAAAATTGCAGAAAAACCTGGATTCTTCAAAAAACTTAGCCAAAATGTGGTGTGGACTATGCTTTTTAGAGGCAAAGGTGTTTTTTCCTAAATCTTTTTTATTGTTTATTAATCCCTTCTCCCATAAGTACATTTATCAAAACAAGAAAGATCTATGGAGTATCTACTATATGCAATATTAGGTCTAACTCTACATGTCTATTTTCAGCTCCATTTAGTGATGAAAGACTGAATCTCAGAAAATTTAAGTTGTTTTTTCAAATTCTCACAGCTTAAGAGATAGCAAAACCAGATCTTGGGAAAGGTTCTAGAAAATCCAGTAGTAGGTGGTTAAACGTCACAAATAATCAAATGAACAGTGCTTGATGGAGAAAGTTAGAATGACTGAAGAAGTAACAAAAAATCACTGTCTCCTCTTGGGAGGTGCACTGATGAGTGAGGAGACAGGTCTGAAAACAGATCACTGCCAAGGAGTGAAAGAAACAGAAAGTTAAAATACATAGAATGTATGTTCTCCTGAGCTTCCTGTTAAAACCTTTTGCTGTCATCAACATCCATATTGATTCAGTAAATGTTGGCTAATCAACTCCTTTCCGGGAATACGGTCAGGCATTATGCAAAGGGGAAAGCACCAGACAGATCCCTGGCCTCATTCAGATTATCTTGGCCTGATTTGGGTTTTCACTTGGATATGCTTGAGACCTGGGTGTAAAAAAATAACAAAATCATGAAGTCGCAACTCATCCAGACACAAGACGTCACTGAGAAAAGCAAAAATAAACACACACACACACACGACATAACCTAAATTATTGTTGAAAAATAGCTCTATTTTGCATGAAATGCTGCCTAGCATGAATGCTCAGTGATCAACTCTCTAACGAGAACTGGGGTGCAAGAAAGTCTTAGCTCTAGAATCACGGTTTTCAGCTTGGAAGCAATGGTTCTCTGCCTGAATAAAAGAATTATCTGGGAAAAAAATCTGATGGCTGCCCAAGGCAAATTAATTCAGAAAGGTGAAAGGCTGGCTGGCCAAATAAGTATATTTAAAACAAAACCAGAACCATTCTCCACATGATTCTGATTTGTACAAGGTAAGAACCACTTCTTAAAGAATACAGAACTGTAAATGTTTAAAAATATTTATAGCTCTGGGCATTGGAAAGTCGTGTTTGTGACTGAGTTTGTAAAAGCTCAGACAATGAGTTACCACTAAAAGTCAGTGATGGCAGAAGATGCAAGACTTGACTCTACAGCCAGCAGGTAGAGTGGGTCCACAGCTCTGGCTGATTTTCACTTGCCGTTCAGCTTATAGGGTAGAGGTCAATAAGAGATCCCCTTGCTGATTCACAGACACTTCCCTGTGGAAGGGCCATTCAATCATTTTTTTTTTTTTACATTGCAACTTTTCATATTTCTCTCTCTGTGTGTCTCATCTTTCTCTCTTTCTCTCTGCTCTCCCCCCCCCCACTCACTCACACACACACATACATTCTTTAAGGATATATATTTATTAAATGTTGACTTTAAGATTCTAACCAAGCATTTGTGTATTTTATCTATGATACTTGAGCAGTTCTTTCCAGAAAGAAAAGCATAAGCAGATGATCACACAGAGTTCATGGATCATTGAGAAGATCCCAAGGTCCACCCGCACTCTGTGGATTGTGGTGAAAGATGATTCTTCGGATGTTAGATTCTTCATGTGTCAAGTGAGTCAACAAGATTACCCGACTAAATTTCCCTGGTGCTTTACAAGCCTATGGTTTACTTTTCTAGAGGACTCAGCCAAGTTGAGGAGTCCCCCCCCCCCTCTTTTTTTTTTAATCTGGTACTTTAAACTCTTAAAGAGAAGGAAATGGTTCACGGTGAATCAAGTGGTTTTGTTTGCTTCCCTTCACAAACCACTCTGCTTACCACTGAGCTGAGTGAACAGTTGCAAAGAAAGAAGTGAAACATTCTGAGCTGGGTAACTTTAAGACTTGGATTCTGAACATGCAGCTGTGTAAGACTGGCCAGGCAGAGTGGTTGGCTTTCCTTGTGGGGTGGGGTGATTTAGAAGAGAAAGATCTACTTCGAATGCATTAGAACCAATCAGAACAGCCTGATTTAATCATGCTTTTGTTTATTTACCTCATATAAAAGTCTCTTAAGAATGCATTTGAACACAATATATAATAGTATAACATACATTGTGAGAAACATTTGAGAAAATAAAATGTCCACCTGAAACAATGCAGTGTTCATAGACACACAAGCCTATTGGTCATGCCCAATTGTGCCACTTTCGTTATCTATGGAGTCACAATGCTGAACTGAAGCATGAAACATATGTTACAAACTGAAACTGACACCAGGAAGAAGCCTAACGAGTGTTATCAGAAGAAGCTTCACATTTGCTTAAGATACTACATCAGTTCACATTTTATCATAAAAATTCACATTGCTTTATTGTTTTATAATGAATGGGAACATGACATCCTTGCGTCATGGCAGGCAGGAGGCTAGCTCTTCAGTCAGTAGTTTGCAAACTTGCAGTAAAATTTTCTGTGAGCAAATGTAGTGTTTCTTTTTGAACCGAAGTCACAATTATAATAGAACCCAGTTAGAACCCAACTCATGCGTATACAGATTTGGATGGAACATGGGTATAAACTATGTCCCATTGCCCACTATCCCTATCAAACTATATAAAAGTAAAAGCTCAGTATAAACCATTTAGTATCTAATGTGAGAATCCTGTTTGCAAAATCGGTTCATAAAGAGGTTGTGCATCATTAGCAACTTAAGGAAAAGGCAAACTCTGGACAAAAGCCCCCAGTCATTACTGCTGAGCAGGGCATACATCTCTCTGAAGCAGTGTTTGGGTTATATATATAATACACAATACAAAATCTTACAAGAAAAATTCTGAACTCTTACGCAGAGTTTTCTACACAAATTTAACACCACCATTGGCAGGCAATGTTAGATATATAAATTAATAACTTACAAAACATTACATTATGTACATTAAGTAATAAATACATGGTTATAAACAGGAATGGAGGTGTTAGTGCAGAAGGCAGTGCAAGAGGAAGATGGCAGCATTAAATTGAAACAGCGTCTTTGTGTGAAGAGGGGAGAAGGAGGACGAGGGATCATGCAACTCGCAGTGGCACACGCATCTAGTACAGATCAGGGCACACTGACTTTTGAGCTGAGCATGACACAGACTTTCACGGTGAACAACACAACTACCCTTCCTGCCCCTTAGTTTGTTCAACTTTATTCTGTTTACAGCAACAACAAGGAAACTCTAGACGAGAAGAGATACTGTTGGAAGCAGGCAAGCGAGATAAATTATAAGGCCAGTTGTGGAATTGGATTGGACAACAGGGGAAGGAAACACAGTGTGGTTAGAAGTGCATCCTTTCTGTCTGCTCGCAATTAACTGTAGTAATGTGAAAGATATTGCCCAAGAAAGAAGGAAGACAGTTTCCTTTCCTGTTTTTTTTTTTTAACTCCCCAGAAAGCCGAAAAAGTTTGGGTGAACTTTAAATTCTTATCTGTGTAGAAGTCGATACTTAACTCTAGGTATTCAACAGGCATTTTTAAAGACGTGAAAATGCTTTACAAAAAAGGCACACAGGTTGGCAGACAAGGGGACAGGTGAGCAGGTTTATCAATGACGTTATTAGTAAGTTCACTCACTAGCAAGGACAGGTTCCTGAAACTTAGTGCAGAAAAATCTCTCAGTTTTGTGTCTTCCATTTTCAAGCCATCTTAGTTGTGATCAACACTGGCCTCTACTACCACATGAAGCTTCAGCTCTCCACCATGCTTGCAAGCAAGGCAAGTCAAGTGTGGAATTTCCTGAGCTGCTATTTGCTTCATGACCTTGCATTCTGTCTCCAAACTCAAGTAACTTGAAAGGCCAGGTGGCCCTTATCCTGTGTAGGCCTTGGCCCCCATGGCAGGCTGACCCTACCACATAGTTGGCATGCTTGTCAAAGATGGAATGTTCTTCTCCACAGCAAGAGGGAGATTATGTGTCAACTGGGGACTTGTCTTCTGTCGCAATGTTTACGTCAGTCTCTCCCAGCAAATCCCTATTTTCTGGATCGATCACACAAAGTGTCTTTGTGCTGCTGAAATAACTGTGGCCGTCACCCTCCTTCTCAGGTCCTTCAGAATCCTCCTCTTCCAGAGTCAGTTCAAATTGAAACTTCTCCAGGAGGCCCTGACAGTCTCTGTTCCTCTCGTCCAGTGGTGGAGAGGGACTCTGAGGGATCATGCTCTGATACCAGTTCCTGTTATCTTCTAGTGTATCCAGGATGTCCTGAGCATCAGGCTGCACCAGATCTGCCCAGGTCTCCCACAGTGGATGGACAATGTAGTCAATGAAACCAACCTGGAGAAAAATAAGAGCATGCATCTGTTATTGTCATGAGCTTTTGAACATCTAACAAGCTGCCCTGGTCTTCACGCAAAGGGAGAGCAGCAGCAAAGCCAGGAAGCTTACCAATAATAATAATAATAATTTGAGCACTTTTCTGTATTGCTGGTTTTATACTGGATATGATGTATGGATGATCCCTCTTAATCCTGCCAAGTAAGTACTGATACCTTCCTTTTACAAAACAGGAAACTAAGACTTACTAAGATTAAACATCTTGTCAGAGCTCATGGAAGTGGTAGAGTTAGGACTTAGAGCAGCCAGGGTCTGATTCCATAGCCTTTGCTTGTCTCACTACATCAGAGTGTATTTCCTCAAGGAGTCTGAATGGAAGCCTGGCTGGGAATGACTTTCCACTGTTTGGGTTCTGTGAGTCACCCTCTGAAGAAGGAAAGCCTAGGTCTAAGGGAGTCTGACTCAATGTATTTTCAAGATAACTTCACATTGGCCATTGCGCTAGAATAATGGGGAGCTTGCCCCTCAAGCTCTATGGGATATGTTTGGCTTATAGCAGAGTTTGATAAAACCTTTAAAATCTTTCAGGTCCAAACAAACAATGGCTCCCTCTGTGAATACATCTGCAATTGTTTTGGATGCACAGTGCACACAGTCATTTCCATCAGGAGAAAGAGGGGCGAATAAAAACAATTAAACAGTTCCTTTCGCTGGTGTTCCTGTGAATAAATATGAGGGTTATGGCTCTGTTATGGTTTACACAGGGGCTATGCATCCTGCATGAGCTAGCTCTGTGGCCTTATGCTGACCTCTACATTGTTGGACAAACAGGAAATACTGGGGGAAGGGGCAGGTAAAGAAAGAATAGGCACTCGCTGAATGAGGGAATGGAATTCCCCTGTCATGGTCTGGGGGGCTGGAGAGAAGGCTGGGTTCGGACACAGAAGGAGATGAGCAAGGTCATCCATGGGACATTCAGTAGTTCCCTTTCCACTCCACTGCAAACTGCTCTTTGTTATCATTCTAATAGTTGGCCAGACACTCACCGCATCTAAGCTCTATCACATATAAGAAGCCTTTCTCAGACGTATTTTTCAAATACATTCTTTACTTTGCACTTAACAAATAATATTCACACCAAAGACAGGGCATTTCTAATCCACATTTGGTTATGACAAATTGACTATGAGTGATTCAGATATTTCTCTTGTACCTACCCACTCTTTTTTTATTCTATCTGCTTCTTCAAATGTGTTTACTGGATTTTAGAGACTATTTTCAAGATGTTTTCCAGGGACCTGAAACAAACTCAAGGCACTGTGGAAAACTGAATAAGCTGAACACTGTGCAGGCATTTCCTTTCTGCTAAAAAATTGCTTAGGACTATTTTTGATGGGTAGTTGCTAGTTGCTTCTTTCCTAGGTTATGGGTTAAATGAATTCTGCAGATCATAAGAGCACCTAGGAAAGAGATTTATTGTTAGACTCATCAGCGAGTATTCAATAGAGCTCATCTGCAGGAGAGAAGATGGAGTTGTGGCAACAGGGAGGCCAATCCACAACATCGGGGAGTGAAGAACTTTGGGTGGAGGAGAGCTGGGTAACCATGAAGCTGGTGAAGTGTCACAAGTGGCAGCTTCTTCGTCTGACACACTGGGAAAATAGCTGCCTTATCTAATTCATGAGGCTGTTTGGGCTCCAGTTGGGATGATGTGTGGAAAAATGTGATGAAAGGCCAACAAACATCAAATAAATTCAAAACATTACAGTTAATAGTGAGTGGGGTGTTATTTCTCTTTAATTTGTTCTAATACAGGCTTTAGAATCTTAGAACTGGCCCTGATTAACTCAATGTCCTCTTGAATTTTATTGCATACTTCACTTTTACAGATTTTATACTAATTTAGTTGTTTTTTCTTTAAGAAGTAATAAAATGGTTACAAAGGAACTGTATATTGCTATTAGAAATATATGTCAATTTGGGATTTGTAGTAGAGAGGAAAGGAAATTGACACTACAGCAAGTATCCTCATGTTTTTGTGATAAAGACTTTGGACAAATACATGAACCCATTCTGAATCATAGCCAAATGCTTAGTCCATTTTTTCCCCTAAAAAATGACATTTCGGTGGTGCCTGAAGGCTTTGCAAGGATACATGTCCCTCCAGTGCTGCAAACTCCTCACCCCTGGTGCCTGGGGCGTCTCTACTCTCTCTTCCTCAGAACAATTTCTCCCATACTCTGTCTGTGAGAATTTGTAGCTTTGGACACAACCAGAAAATGTTAGCCTGTGCCCAAATGTATAGCTATGTCTTGAAATGGGACACGTGACAAGGCTTTGACTATGAGGAATAAGTCTACCTCTAGGGATGGTGACAGTAAGCTTGATCACAAGAGACAGCAATGAGAAGGTACTGGATGAAGAATGAGGAATGGTGCTCTTGGGGGAAAGCAAAGCTGCGAGAAATCTAGTGGGGAGGGTGGTGAGGGGAGCACCAACACTCAGTTGAACCACCTGGATTACTATGATCAGGGGCAGTTAACAATACAGTGTCAATTGGTATGGGTTTCTGATGATAATTTTACCCCTGCCCTGTGAAATTGTGCATAACGAAGAAGGGAAATTTGTCATAAGTGTAATGGAACAAAACATACAATGGCTTCATTTTCATGATGTGTATGTTTCTATCTACCTATGCACCCATCTGCCTATCTACTGTTCTATCCATGTATCTATCTTCTATAAAAGCAAAGGGACTAGTTTGAACTCTATATTTCTACAATCAGCAGAACTCACAGAAGCTTTGAAAATCTCATTGTAATTACCTGGGACTTTTCCACAGAAGCTGTGTGTTTATCACACATTGGGCTGATCTCCATCCCCCTCTCCCGCTCTTTGTCTCCTTGTTGGAAAAATTCTTCCATGATGCGGTCTGTCCATTGACGATACAGCTCCAAGGACTTGGTGGGGTTGCTCAGGTCTGCACAGTGTACCATGTTGCGAAGGACCTGCAAATGAATTGGGGAAACCTCATTAAATTACGTGTAAATACTGCCAGAACACCTCCTATCTCTCTTCCTAGTACACTTGGGACCAAATTCAAGAACATTTTAGTTGCATGATAATTATGATGTGTGCTCCAAGGAAAGCAATCTTGCTATGGTATTGATCAGGTTTTTTTTTTTTTAACTTTATACAGACCCAAAGGGGAGAATATATGCCTTCTCAGGCTGACAGGAATGTTAGAGGCCCAATGCTATGCTATTATGATGTCCTTTCCACAGTTTGGAAAGAATGCAAAGAATTACTAAGTGGATGTCTTCATATTTTCCACTTGTGGAAAGAGGAGACCATCTGATGACAATTTGTACAACCAAAACAGAACTAACAAATTTCTAGTCTATGGGATTTGTATCAAAATACATGTTTTTGGGACCAGCAGTCACGTATGTCCTATTACAAATAGATTTTTCAGTTTATTTTTGGAACTAAGTAATTCAATAAATAGGGCTATGTTTTTCCTTATAAATTGGAGGACAAGCTTGAATGTTCATTTTCCTTAGCTTGTTCTTAAAATAGTCTCAAAGCTGTACTAACAGCCTAGGACATGCAACTAAACTAAATTTAAGTCTATTTTCCTCCTCTTCTACTTCTTTGACTAGCTTTGGGTTGTTTCTGTGGTAAAGTTTTTCGCTTTTAAATGAAATACCTGTATACGATCAGTGTAGTTGTCCAAGAGAAGAACACCTGAACTTGTAACTTTTTTTGTTTCTACCATTGTCTTCAGGTCTGCCAGCAGGCTCATATGTTTGGACATATCAGTTGCTAACACCTTGGAAAAAAAAGACAAAAACCCAAAACCTGTTAATAAACCCAGTCTGCCCAAAAGAATAAGTAAGTGTAAGTATAAAATAGACAAATGTAAGGAAAAGAGAAGTTGAATTCCATACCATGTCAATGACCATTTTCCTGAGTGTCTGACGCTGCTTCTTGGTGAGATTCTGGAAGATGTCACAATGTTCTTCTTGCAACAGTTTGAAACCCACAGCAAGGTGATGGTTTTCCAACACAGACTCATCATTATACATCAGAGCAAGCTCTGAATCTAATAACAACAAAATGATGAGTAAATACAAAGGGATAAAGCACTGGCATCACCTCAACATGAAATCTACAAATTACTTCAAGAACCACCATCCACCTGCCATTCCCTCCTAGAGAAGTGCCTCTTCTAACAACAACAACAACAACAAAAATTCTTCCTGTAGATACTAGAGCATAACCTTACTCTTTGACTAAGATTCACTAACTCTATGATTCCTTTTTTGTCAATCTGTATTTTAGAAAAAGAATTTGACATTAGTATGATTCTAAGCAGCTAAAAGATAATTTTGCAATCTTAGTTTGTGATTTCCCTTGCATTTCAACATGCTGTGTTTTAGAAAAGAACAACAGATTATTATACTTTCTCAAATGTGTTAAGACTTTCAAACCACACTCACTTTGCTGTATTTAATCCCTGGCTAAGCTGCATTTCAGATTTTCAAAGAAGATGAAATGCAGTAGTTTAAAAATTCATTTTATTAAATACCAGATTTTTGAGGCACCCTGTAAATATGGTAGATAAACTAACAATATTGTCTTTACAATAATCAGGATGATAACTTTTTCTGTATTCTTGATTGCTTATATCAGAGATCCAGCCTGTCTTTTACATAAAAGAATCAGACTCTTTGATTAGATAAAACTTTTCATGTGGGAATATGATCACCAAAATCGTGAAACCATATTTTCTCTTTGTCAAGAATAAAATGGTAATGTGTTATTTAGTGGATTTAGTGGATTCTAAAGAACATTCTCAGAAAGGGCAGGAAGTTCCGTGAAGTCATTTGACCACTCTTACCCTGTTCACACTGTGATCAAGGGTATAAAGCCAAAAGCAAGATTTGTATGCTGCTGTGCTTCAGGGGGCTGTAGCAGAAAGACCATTTTCATTTTTTTCTTTTTCTTTGTGAACCTCTATATGAATGGGTTCATGGCTCCACACTACGACAACTCGTATAACATGAGGAGACAGGCAGCCACTTAAAATTTAGATTTTTTTTTTCAGTAAAGGTATGAGATTAAAAAAAAGAATGAAAGAAAAACAGGATGACATCTTAAATCTACAATACTCAAATATTTTGATGATTAAAAATTAGGAATGATGACAAGGACTCTTTCGTAGCAAGTAGCTCAGACATCATTTCTATAAAAACGTCAGCACTTGATGTTAGTCATGACCACAGCACAATAATCAGTTTTCTCAGAAAAAAAAAGTGCTTAGATTTTCAGAACCTGAAGATAATGCATTATCTATGAGAGAACGGAAAATCTTTCTTAGCATGCAAACCAAACAGTGTGAGCATGACAAAAGCCCTGAATCATGTTTGGGTTTCTAAGGACAGATCAAGTCTAAATGTTAAGTTGTTACAAAGTCAGCTACAGACAATCCATCAACAAACCTATGCAGTTGGAAGAGAACATGTGGAACTTGTGGAACTTTTTAAATTATCCTTCTTCCTGAACTGTGGAAACCTGGTCCAGTGCACTTAGGAGCATCTTGTTTCTGTTTGGAGGTTGCCATGCTCCAATCCAACATTGTGCTTGCTTGCCCAGAGAGGACACTTGTAGGCTACTGTGCTCTGTGTGAGAGCACAGCATCTTATTCAAAGTCCTATCACCTTATTATCAAAACCTGCCTTGTCTTTTTTGGATATTTCCACATGTGCTATTTTTTCCTTTCATATTGTACTTTGAAAACATTAAGAGCCTCCTCAAATGCTCCATGTGCCTCACACATTGTGTTACCAGACTGCACACGGTATCCAGGAAAGGCCTGAGCAGAGTGCAATGGAAGTATTACCTCATCATTGCCCTTGTTATTATCCATAACGAAAACATCGGGAGGTAAAAAGTACAGCGAATCACACAATTATCTGTACCAGTGGTGAACTCACTTGTGTTGATGAGGAACTGATTGGAGACTCCAGGGTGATCCACGTCGTGGATGGCAGCTGCAAAAATGGCAGCCAGAATCTCTAGATCTGTGAAGACAGCCTAGAAGGGACAAAGAGAACACAGTTAATCCCACATCCTGGTTAGTTAGTTTAATCTTCAAGCACTCCCTTTCATTGCTGGTAAAGGTATTATGAGCTATAATTATATTTCAGTATGTTAATTAAATATATATTGTGCTGCTCATCATCACCATGCAGTGATAGCGATGAGAGCTAGAGCTCATTCTCACAGCAAGTCCTCAGGCTGAGGCTTGGAAAGCAGTAGTACAGTGCTTATTGTGTGTGTATACACATCCTGTTTGCTTCTTGGAACAGTGGTATAACAGCATATTACTTATGTAACACAAGTACATACAAGTTGAAAAAAAGCATGCCAGACTGGCTCCAGTCTCAGATGTAATAAAGTTCTTATGCATTCAGCTTAATAACTGAGAGAAAAAAAAAAGCTACAGATCATAAGAGACAACAATTGCTTCCCAGAGCTAAATTTATAGTGTGGTCACAAACTTCGGTATATTCATCAATTCACTCAAACAATGCATATCCACTAAATGTTTACCATGGACAAGATATGAGAAAATTCTTAAGCTTAGCTTAACACCCCCCACTGTAAGCCCTCCAGGCTAATATCATGATGACTTCTTTACTCCCAGCCATGTATAATGACTTAAATTATCTAGTATTTATTAGGTACATATTTCTGATTTGGGGACTGAATATCTTTGCTCATTATCTGTGACTTTTTAAAACATTTGGTGCTTCAAACACCAGATAAATTTCTACCTCTCACATTAGGACCAATCCTAGTACTTAAGGACACAATGAACATCTCCTTAGATAGATTCCCAATAAAACTGTTGAAAATGTGCAGACAATGGGATGCTGGACTGTCTGACATTGCCTGTACCAGCAATGTTAAAGAGACTGATGGAATTATGATTCCTTATGAAGTACTATGCCACTGTAGTAAAATGGGGAAAATCTGTCAGGGGGGTGGGAGTTTGGAGGGAAATCTCAGTCTATATGAAATTGTAACAGAAAGTTCAAAAATTCAAGTATATATATATATGTTTCACCATTACTAATTCCTCTGTTCTAGAATTTTAGTGACTTTTTTTCACCTCAGAGAATTAGTTTTATGAATTCTTAGAAGAATAAGCCAGTGAATATCTTTTCCCAGCAGGAATCCCAAGCACAATTCATATTACATCTCTGTCATTCCTTCTTCAGTGCCTGAAATGGTACTGGGTGATTCATACCAACCCATGGGTATGGAGGATATGATATGTACCAGGCACTTTGGGATATATTGTAGCCCTTACTAGGACCGCAATGACGAGTAAGGTATGGCTTCTGCCATCAATAATCTGTTAGCTGTTTAATAATTAGGTAATTCCCAATTGCAAGTGATATTAAGGAAAGGTTTCCTTGATACTCAAAGGCAAAGCAAAATGAGAGATAATCCAGCTTTATAAGTAATACAATTGATAGATATTGTACTTAATAAATCACCAGCTTAATGATGCAAGTTCAGTTACATTAATTTTGTCAATAAATACTGCATAACATTTTACAAGCAGGATAGGCATATATACAAAACAGATTATAATTACTCACATCTAAAGCTGGTGTTGAAAGAAGAACGTGTGTTGACTGGGCCACATCAGCAGCATGGAGGCTGTTATGATATGCCACATCAGAGTGGTAATGATCTTCCAAAGTCATCATGTAGGTCACAAATGTGTCAGATGAGATTTTGAATGTCTTTAGGAGGTCTCTTTCCTACGTAATACAATGGATTAGGACACAAATAAGTGGATGTTTAAAGACAAAAGGAGTTTAAATCAAAAGAGGAAACTGGGATGAGAAAAAATAATAAAGAACAATAGAAGTGGCGGATCAACATTTCACTCCTGTTTACTTACCTGGAATATAGCATACATGATGCAAGTTAAAGGCCTATTGTGTGAATATCCAGCCACATTGAAGATATTCAATCCCCATTTATTCAGATCTTCTAGCTCCTGTAATCAAAATGAGAGGAATTTATGACCAAATGCACTTTTGTTAGCTTATCTCTTCCCTTAAAATTTATTTTTTGAACAAAGGTAGCCTAAGTTTTTCCAATTTCTATGTATAATTTTCTAATTGTCTGACTATTTGAAAAAAGAATTATTAATTATTTAGAAGATTGGATACACTTTTCACAACCACAAGTTTCTAACCATTTTTAAAATAAAATAGAGTGTTGATCAATTTATGAATTTCACTGCTATGAATGAGCTTTTCAAAGATGGCTATAGTGAATAATGATCATTTCAGCCCCATTTCTTGGTTCCTCCCTCTCAGCTCTCTGACCCATTCTTAGCAGCCAGAGAACAGTCTCAGGGAGTTTACTCTGCCCTCTGGCTATTGTCACTGAGCATCAGATCAGGGAGATGCAGCCACTAGCGTGTGCAGAACTCAGCCTAAACATGAGGAAAATGGTCATGAGGAAGGCCAGTCAATCACATTGCAGGATTGCTGTGCCACAGTCAGACCTAAAGGAAGCTTTACTCAGGCTTGTGCTCAGGGATTATTCCAGCGTTATTTGACTTAAGAAGTAATTTATCTCATTCTGAGTAACTTCCTGGAGTAACACATACAGGTTTCCCCACAGTGGATCGGCATAGTGCTTTATCAAGTTTATTCCAATGACACTTTCCAAAGTTGTCATTGAATGTTTACTTGCTCACAAAGGCTCCTTTCAGATTCCCATGGTCCCTCTGCATGACTGCCTAGAGGAGTGAACTCTCGATGCCTTACTCTGCATATGGAATGCGGGCTCCAAAGTCAGTGCTGTCAGTGTCTCCATTTCCGCCCAGCCCAGTCAGACTGTACAGACATTCCCATTGGGACTTGGCATAGTGACCCAACACATGTCCTGTATGATAATCTAGACCAGTTATTGGTCTTCCCTTGAAATTCCCCCAGTGTCCCTTCGGAGGGATTATTTATTTATGAGAAATTGTCCATTACAGAACTCAACTCACACACACACACACACACACACACACACACACACACACACACACACACACACCAAAAGCAATACCTACTATTTGTTGTTACACGGGCAGAGCTACATGTAACACATTACATGTATTGCTACGTGCACACAAACCCAGCGTATACACACCTTGGCCAGGTGATCTTCATTTTCTGTGTTGACTCCAAAGCGTGAGATGCTTGTATTGTTTAAGCTTGAACTGTGCATCAGCTTCTTCACTCCACTTATCTGTGTCATGAGCTGTTGCTTTTTCTTTTTCTCCCGGTCTTTCTGGGTGGGAGATGGGATTTCCACATCATTCTGCTTATCTGTAACAGACCAAGGAATATGTTTTTCAGTACATATGGCAATGAGGATGCATGGCAGCATTATGGAATGAGGCTTGGATCTTATAAATGACTCTCTTAGCTTCTCTTACTGGATTTTCAAGACAGTTTTGTGAAATGCATGAGGGAAAGCATGGGAATTTGTCGTTCCATGTTATTCTTCAGCAAACTAAGGTGCAGTAACTTGTGTAAGAAGTAGTAGTGATAGAACTCAAGCCTAATAATGTTGCTTTCTGTGTAATTTAGGATATACTGATAACATTTTTAAAATGCAGCACAGATATTTCCATGTAGATTTATTATCACTTGTGCATAATTTCTATGTTTGCATAATTAAAATGTCCACTGACCAAACCTAGATTAATAAAGCAGGGTTTATGTTCTGTTCATTTTGTTATAGTTTGATTTAATTTTTATTTTAGGAAATCCATATGATTTAGCTGGGTTCAGTTAAATGGGCAGGACATATGTTAGGAGAAATTAGTGGTTCACAATCTTCAAATATTACTTTTTAACATGTGAGGTTTATAATTTCAGTTTTATTTCTTGTCTTGTATCTATTCATTCTACTACTAGAAAAAGATCTATCATTTCTGATGTCATTATAAGGTATTATGCTAATGCACATATTAATGTTTATTAAAATCTATGCTCATCTTATTTAATACTTTTTAAAGTTCAGTTGAAACAATGTAAACAGAGATTCGTTTAAAAAGTGTCTATCTGCCGGTGAAAGCGCTTGCCCTCATGGCATACTGTGTAAATATCAGCAACCAAATACTCTATTGCGCTTCTGGAGAAATGTAGAGATTTCTGAAAAATGCGTTAACTCTTGAAGGCCCACAGGGATGCTGGCGTGCCTGCAGAGGCAGTGATTGGATTAAACTGTTTAATTGCTACTCCATTGAACTAAGTGATACCCTGTGGCTGAAAGAGTTAATGCAGCTTTCAGCAGAGCTCACATTGATCTCTACTTGTAAGTCATTCTGACAAAGAGGACATTCCTCTTTGTAAAGCACACGTTTCCAGGAGGCATGCTGGGGGTCCAGATCATTTGCTTCCAGACCCTTGTAGAGAACGGCACGATCACATGTTCTTGCCATGGAACTCTGCCTGCTCCCAGGCCCCAAGGACATTTCATCACATCTAAGCAAGCCCAGAGAAGACGGTACTCGCCTCATTACCTCTCACTACCTGGCTGCAGCACTGCCACCTCTAGGATCCCAGGATATTTTAGAATGCCCCACAACTTCTATCCACAAGCCTGTGATTTATTCTTAGTGAGGATTGGAAGGGACCACCTCAGTGAGTTTAGTGGTTTCCCACTCAAGTCTGACATCAAAAGCACCCAGGAAGCTTACAAAAAGCACAGATTCAGGGCTCTACCCAGCAATCCTACTGAATGTGTATCTTTCAAAAGATTCCTGAGTGACTCGGATAATCTGGGTCAGGTCTGGGAACTAATAACAATCCCACACTTTCATTTTTCAGATGAAGTCAGCAGTTTCCCAAGCTCAAAGGGCAACTTATTTAACAGATATTTATTTTGCAATTATTTTGTCCCAGACACGGTGATTTAATAGCATAGCATCCAGGCACTGAGGTTCCTGTGGGTGAAAAATTTGCTTTCCTGCTGTGCAATCTCTGGCATAAAAACTACGTATTATAATATTTTTGAAGTTACTTTTCTTCCCTGTCACTTCATTCTTAATTATTAGTAGTTTTGGCTAAAATGAAGAGCAACAGTCTCTGCCTTTTCCCATTCCCGTTTTTTTACATCAGGTTAAAGAGTCTGTGGGAACCTTCTGTGCCACAGCAGACATAACCATCTGCAGTGGGAACAGCAGCTTTTTCCCTTTGTTTAATTAAAACTCCTGTGCAACACTGAGTAATTGAGCTGAACCACTCCAGTGTCTGGAACACGGCAATAAAGAAGGAGACATTATTCATGGGTAATGCCAATTTGCCATTAGTGGGTGTTTCCCTGGGCAGGCAGTGGAGCCACCGCTAAGTTTCCCTAATCTGAATTTCCTTTCGTTAAATGCTGAGTTAGCATCGTGCGGAAGTAACCTGAAACACAGGCACCACGTATCACCATAAACATTTGATGAATTTGCATTTGCAATAGGGCCAGTATTAAACAAATAAGAAACAGATGCGATGTGGAAAAAGAGCGAAAGAAACAGAGAGAGGATGGGGAGGGGATCAAATCAAATTGAGGGGCTTTTCTTGTTAGATCTTAATATCATTAAATTATATGAAATTCCTAAGTGCTTGTACCCATATATTGAAATTGTAAATTCTAGGCTTTAGAATGTTAAGTAAGAAATTAAAAAATAATTGTTCCTGTCTATAAAGTATTAACTAAATTGTGGTATCACACCTATATATTTTGTTTTTTTTTATGCTCACTTTATCTATGTTCTGCTTTATTTCCACTGAACTTAGATATTATCCCCACAAGCCAGTGCCCATTATCGTAGAACAGTATCCCAAAATACTTGGAGTGGTAAATGGTCTCTAGCCTGCCTTTCTGCCTTGCCAGTGAACACCACCTGTTCAGATGGGACAATACAAGTTCCATAGATCCTCAGATATATGGAGGTATCTCTTCCCTTGATGATGCATCCCAGCAATCAGTGGCTCTTATTGGTATATTCTTTAACACAACATACTGAGGTTTTCTCATTTTGTGCTCACTGACCAAACTGCTGTTCTGGCAAAAGCCTTTTTGAATTACTAGAAATTTAGACACCTTCTATGTATAAAACCAATAATCCTGGTTCTTAAAAGACCTTTTTCCCCAAAGCAATGTACACATAACTTTAATGTCCTTAAATGTGGACTCTTCCATAAGGTCTCGGTTCTTAGCAGCATTCTTTGCTGGTTACAAGAGTGCTAGGCATGGCAGGTGCAGATGTCAAGAGAGCTAAGTCCCAGTTCTTGCTCAGGAACATCCTGGGCAACTGATTTTCATCAAGCTCTTCCATCCCTATTGGTCTCTGTTTTCTCTGCTGATGCCCCTGTGGTCCCTTGCAGATGTGACAGCTTATAAAGACTTGATGGTCCCTTAGGGAGGCCCCTACCAGTCCCCATGCTCACCACCAACAAACCTAAAAGCCCCATGCCCTGCATTTGCACGCTGGCATCAAGCTTTCCTTGTTCTTGATGGTCACATTGTAACACAGTGAATCCAGATTGTCGGGTACCTCTTTGCAAATCAGTCATATAATGTCAGGTTTGGAAAAAACTTGTGACATCATCCATTTCAGCACTCCCATTTCAAAAATGAAGCAACTAAGGCACATTTTATTTACATAATGGCTTTTTTTTTTTTGCCCTAAATATTTTCCCCAAGAAGATCTAAAATCCTGAACTATCAATTGTTTTTAATGGGGTTGGTCATGCACATATTTAAGCACATACATACATACATAATACATACATACTGTTGCACCATCCTCTTAGTGCTTACAGTCTGTAGAGATTCAAATTCTAACAACCTTCCTCAACAATTTGCTCTTAATAATTTAGTGTTTGGAAAAATGAAAATTCAAGTTATTGGAAGTGGACCTAAATAGCAAATAGAATACCACAAAAGGATTGATATTGGCCCATTTTTAAGACACAGTTTTGAGATTTGGAGCTCATTTTTATTATTTTATTTTACGATCTTGTTTTCTTCATAGCCTCAGCTGATTAAGAATATTAATTAGCATACTAAAATATTCTTGTCCTTGGTGGGTATATTGAAGAAGACTTCAAATGAAAAATCTAGTTCTGGATAATTAAGGGCTTAGAGACATTATGCAACTTTAACACTAGCACAAATAATCATCTGAGAAGATACACAAGCCCTGGTCGTTTAAAATGCAACATTTATGAAAGCAAAAGTGAGATCCTGCAGCTACTGATTTTATTTTTGCCGACTGTCATTAATCCATATAAATGTCCCCCAAACACTGCTAGTTATATTTCACAAGCTGGAGGGCAGTTGTCACAGAACAGGGTATACCTAAAATGGTCAGTGGAAACCCCTGTCTCCAAACGAATAATGCGAGAGAAATAAGATGAAAGGACTCAGGATGTAATGCTTTCTGTTCAGATACACTAACCACCCCTGGAAATGAGCACGTATGAATATATCCTCTGCTTTGTTCTTTGTTGCAACTGCAGCTGGAGAAAACCAGGTGCTGCCGACATCACATCCCACTTGTTTGTTGTGTTGGGTAACCCTCAACTGCAGAGTAACACAGTGAGCTTTGTACTAGGCTGCTCAAAGGGAAAGCTAATTGATCTTTTGGCAGCAGGAACTGTCTTGGTGTTAGAGAAATAAAATTGATTTTTAAACATAAAACCTGAAGAGGTATGCATTTCTGCAAAGCACTGAGAAGAATGCTAGCAGATCTATGATTGGTGACCATGCCAAAAGGAAGGGAACATATGCTGCTGAGCTGTAACAGGGCTACTTCCCTGGAAGATGAGCTGTTACAAACAGGTTTAACTCAGCAGTAATTGAAAGTCAACATAATCAGAATCTGAATGCCACTCATTTCTTTGAAGTGACAATTTGCAGATTCTGTAGTCCTTATTCAATCAAGAGCCCAAATACATACAGGAGAATTGCCTTTAAACCCAAGATCAAAAACCCTAATAATCAGGCAGAGTGCATGACAGTAGCTGGGTGGGGATCATTTGCACAGACCTTTTTTTATTTAGTGTCTTGGGCTGAATGCTAGCAATGCAAAAACAGAGAAAGACGATCAAATTGGGAAGATAATGATGCTGGTTGCAGAAAATTAACTTCCAGAGCTATGAAAACCCAACACCTCTCTCCTGCCCATTTTTTTAAGAACTGGCAAGGCATTCCTCAAATTATTTTCAAAGCTCATTCTCATGGACCAAATCACTGTAGACTTACTCCTGAACTGTAGACCTTATAAAATGCTTTGGAAACCCAGTTATCATAAGAACAAAGGGAATATCATGTCAGGAGTTGGTGGAGCTGTCTCTTAGGTTAGGTGGTTGGGTCCCCAGTACTTTGAGGACTGGACAGAGATGCAAATAGTGAAGGAGATGACAGGGGACTGTGTCATGTAAATCCAATCAGTTCATGATAGCCTTCTGCACTTGATAGATATTTTCATTCTTTTTTGAATAATAATTTATCTTTTAATTTTTTCCCCTAAGAACTGGGCTTAGTTCTTACTTTAGATAAATTTGGCTGTTTTGCTTAGCCTCATTCCAAATTCATAAGGGATGGCTGATAAGTTGCAAAAAATAATGAAGGGAAAGCTGCATCGTGGAACAGAGTTTCTCCAGTTAATGTCTTACCTAAGAAGGTGTTTGAAATATATTCAGACACCTGGTTCCCTGATCGGCTCATCTCTGAGAGGTGTGTCAGCTCCCGGTTCAGCATTCTTTTGAACTGTTTAATGAAACAGAAAAATGCATTAACCAACTGAAAAACAAAAATTTATGACTTTAAATGCTCTTCAACTTTACTGTCTGGTACCAACAGACTGAACATGCAGACATCACTAAATAAACAAAATCGGTTCTACCAAACATGATGCGTTTTCATTTGACATTATTCTAACACCACCTGCTTAAGATTTGTGAAAATTGACATTTAATTTTACTTGAAGATGCACCACAAAAACAATTTTTCATAGAGGTCAAGATAATTTCATTTAAATATCTAACTTTTTAAAAAGTGTACTTATTGACAATTAAAACACATTTTCATATAATAATGTGATATGCAGAGATATGAGACTATATATGAAAACTCTAAGGAAAGTTAAGAAAAGAAGCATCCTTTAAAAACAGAATTGACTAAAATGAATAAGGTTAAAATATAGCACAACCTGCTTAAATACAATGTAATACAATATGCACTTATTTTACAGTTACACACACCAGTGGATGAAATGAATACATAAAGTAAAATATTACAGCTGTCTTCTCCTTTACAGAAAACATGTAGATGTCCACCAAAGACAAATAACATAATGAAATTAACCCACCTTGATGTAACCCCAAGATACAGATAACAAATAGTTAGCCTCAGGCATTTTGGATGTTCTCCTTGCCACAATCCACAAATCCCTTGGAAAAGAATTCAGAGTTCTGAAAGAGCAGTCCCAAAAGGAGCAGGAAAGCCCTGCAGATCCAGTGGTAAAATAATCACAACTTAGGAAAGACAAAGCTTCCAAAATTGATGGCATTTCCTAATCCAGGCAAAACCCATCTTCGCACTCCACTCTTACAAAAAGCCCCGTGCTCCCTGCTTATTTCCTGGCAGGAGAGAGTAATGAAATCAGGCATTGCACGAAGGAGCAAGAGCCTGTCCAAATGTATTCAGCTGGCTGCTTTGCAGCACTTATGAATTATGAATAGCCCTGGAGGCCGAAGGGGTTTCCACTCTAGATTAGTCCTACTCAGCTGAACTCTGCAACGAAGCAGCAATTCTTCTTTCCTGAGGACTTGCCAGACAGGGAAACACAGCCATCTTTTGAAAAGCAGAAGATGAAAATGGAGGAAGCCCCATGAATACTTAAGCAAATCTCAAGTCTCTACCCTCCCCCATTTCGACTAGGTGTTCCTTAACCCTCTCTCTCCGCTGCAGCCCTGCTGTCCGCTGATGCAGCTACGCACAAAGCTCAGCCCCTCCAATCCTTTCAGAGATGGCGCAGTTGATTGATTTACTTTCTGAACATTTTTCTTGCATGGAAAAAGGTTAGCATTGTGGCTGTCTGCAGACTAGGTTCCCAGTATACACGATGTTTTTTGTTTCTAACAGGATTTTCTGAGGATTATTTGCCCACAGATGGTAGGCTGATGCATTTACCCTGCTTTCACAACAAAATGAATGAGAATGGATTTAATTTATTTTGCTTGAAAAGTAGCTTATATGCAACATGTGATTTTTTTCTGCACTCCTTCAGCTCAGTAATATGCATATTAGATGCATTTGACAATTAGATTAAACTTCTTTAATCTTTCCATCTAGGATCTAGAAAGTGTTGGAAAAAATTTTTGCTAGCTGAACAGCAAATTATTTGGGGATATGAGGGACTGTTTACTAAGCTACATTAATTTTATTTTATTTTAGCCTCCTAGGGCATGTTGAAAAGGCATGCCTTTCCTATAGAGGTTTGTCTCCCTCTCGCTCCCTCCCTCATCCTCTCCCCTTACCTGTCCTTGTCAGCTTTAGCGAATAAGCAAGAAGATCTAAGAATAGAACCCTACTGCAGTGGGATTCCCAAACCAAGCCAATTCAATTCCTCTCCTCCCTCCCCTCTATTATCCTACCCTTGCAATTGCAGGAGTTCATGTACAGCATATTGAAGGAATAGCAAAGCGCCATAGCAACAGCCCCAACTTGCAACTGGCTTTCTTTCCTGTGAGGCATTCCCTTTCAAATGAGCATTCTGCACTCAACAATAGCTTCACTTCAAGCATCCAAGCCCCTGGGCACACCACTGCCCATGCCAAGGAGACCTAGCCTGTCAGGGTGAAGCTAATGCAAGTCAGAATTCCTGCCTGCTAGGCTACTGCACTATGCATTGTCCTCAGAGAGGCACAGCCATCTTTTTCTCTGGGTAACTCTGCTGGTTTCTGTGTGTATTTTCCCAGGAGACAATGTGTTAGTAGCTGTAACCAAACATCTCTGAATCAATTATCTCAGTTAGTGCATTTTGTTTATTGAATCTCTTTGCAATTTGAACTCAGGTGAATCACATAAATTCCCAGTTACTTATGTTTTAAGATATAACTGCTGAGTCACAATGGTCCCCACTCATTAGTCCTCAGACGACAGAAAATATAAAAAAGAATCAGAAACTGAGAAAGGCAATGTTAAATGCTCCAATTATTCTATCTAACATTGGCAAAAAAGCAACTTCTCTTGGACTGTAGTGAAAGTATCATGTAAAAAGCCTGGAGATGGATGATCTTTTTCACAATGCTCTCTGTGAAGACAAGCCAGAGTCACCATTGTGGCATAGCAGGTAAAACTGTCACCTATGATGCTGGCACTGGATGTATGGGCACTGGTTCAAGTCCTGGCTGCTTCATTTCCCATGCAGCTCCATGATAATATGCCTGGGAAAACAGCAGAAGATGGGCCAAGTTGGGAGACCAGAGAGAAGCTCCTGGCTGCTGGCTTTGGTCCGGCCCAGCCTTGGTTATTTCGGCCTTTTGGGGAGTGAGCCAGCAGATGCAAGATCTCTCCCCTGTTTCTTCCTCTCTTTCCCTACAACTTTGCCTTTCAAATAAATTAATTAAAAAAAAAAAAACTTAGACCAAATACAACATTCACTCAGATAAACATCCTTATTGTGCTACTTTTAGACTCTCTTTAAAATACTTATGCATGTTCTGGAGTTAATTAGGTTTGTATGACATCAATCATGCCAGTTAATAATGTTTTTGATCTATATATATATATATATATATATATACTGAATATGTACTGAAAACGGCCAGGCAAAGCAATCAAGAGATAGCAGTAACATAAGAAAAACAAATGAGCAAATGAAAACTCTTCATTTTTTTAAAACAAGTTTCATTCAAATACAATGATTGAGATATATTAGGATACAATGGTTAACCACAACAGCTAGCAGTCTGGAGAGACCGGGCCCGATTCATGATTAGCCATATTGGAGCTTTACTTCAGAAGATAATGGCAGGTAAGACAGAAAAGATCACTAAAGCCTTCCAATGGCAGAGTCCTGGTGGAATACATTGCCAGTGTGGGAGGAGGGAACAGAGTGAGAGTAAATCATACTCCTTACCTCTTCTGCTTTCCTTAAAGAGGTCAGCACACTCCTCTATACCACCTTTCTCCTTCTCAGGCCTAAATTATTCTCCAATGAGCCTTTTGCTAAAAGCACGACCATACAACCAAAACTCACTCAACTCAAAGCAACCATAAAACACACAACATAATGAAGTATGTAATGAAGGTCACTTGGTGTCAGAAACCGACCCAGTCTTTTAAATGTTGCTTAGCAACAACTGTTGGTTTTCCTCCTCCACAAGGGAGGGCCCAACCGCACTGACTAAAGCCATCATTGCTGTCATCAAAAAGCATTTACAAAGGGCCCACTTCTGTCCTGCTCTGTACAAGGGGCAGATGTGGATATGTGCTACAGTCTAGTAATGCAGAGTCCTATTAGTAAGACTTGTGCTTGCTTGTGCGATGAGACACATCAAGAAATGGAGCAGACAGAAATTACTTCTGAGGTTAAGGCTGGGGAGAGAACTGAAGAGCTCAGCGTAGCTCGGTTCTCTGATTCCCAGATGGAAGCTGTTTTTGATGAGCCAGAAGTAGCCAGAAGGCAGCTGACCATGCTTGACTTTAGTTCTCAGCTTTCACTAAGAGTCCCTTTACCTGCCATATGTGAATCGAGGATAATGTACGATTTTACAGTCTTACTTGCCCAATCCTAATCTGTCATGATTCTGTGAAATTTTGTGGACATACACTTAGCAGCAATTAATAATTCCCAGAAAACTGAACTCCTGTGATACTTAGAAAAATACTCAAGATAGGAAATGTTTCAGCCTACCAGAATAAGTCACCAAAGAAATAGTTCTCATCCTTCAGGTTTTTAGAATGCAAGATTCTTAGGGACTCCTTGCCTATTTATCAAGTTAGGGGTTCAGCTCAAACACAAGATAAAACAGTTCCTGAGTGGAACTGTGTCCCAAGTAATTACAGAACTGAAAGTGATGGAGAATTTTTATCAAATACAGTAGAGACATTCATGAACAGGAGTACCCTATGTCAAAAATAAATGGGTCAAATGTACATAGATCCGATTTTTCTGTAAGAATCTACCTTCACAAGAATCCCAGTTAGAGCCTACCTAGAAATAATGTCCCCAGAGGAAATGGCCAAATCCCCTGCTCAATGCAGACAAGCAAAGTTTGTGAATGGACCCTCAGTAACACAAATTCCTCTAATGCCTCTGTAAGCTTCTACCTGACGGTAGATTCACAAACATTGCTAGAGGTTGAAGCTGTTTTCTTGAAAAGCCAAGAAAGTGTCATTTGCTATAGGAATGATTTATTATTGTTTGCCCAGAGTATACCTCATCAACAAAATCTGTGACTTTAATAGGCTACTTTTAATAGTAGTACTACTATTAGCACTATTTTAATAGTAGGCTACTTTTAATAATATATTTAAAATATATAGAACAAAAGCGAAAAATCTACTGTTCTTAATGATGAACTTCTTCTTTGATGGCTTCATTTATTCTTTAGCTTCGATGCTACGACAGAGATGATCATTTGCTGAGCCTGTTTTTTCTGAAGCCAAGGAATATGTCATCATTTTTCTGTATTTCTCATCAGAGATTCAGTTTGAGCTTTATGCAGACTCACAGGCAAGCAAACACCAACTCAGTAGTGAAGATCTAGCTAATCTAATCACACAGGAATGGTGGGCTGGGGTGAACTCAGTCATTCTAAACCTAACATCTATCAATTTGGTTTCTAAGAACAGAGCAATCCAGAAGACTGATAATACAAGGACTTAGTACTGTGCTTGTGACTACTTCTAAGATGGAAGTGTCCTGGAAATCACTTTGGAATGAATCCAAAGTGATCAAAAATAACATATAACCTACTGAAGACTAGTTAAAGCAGTTCTTTCTTTTCATTGATAAAACTCCCAAAGAGTCAATAGGAGAAAATTCTAAGAACGGAAAAGAAAGGTGCCAAGGAGAGGAAGACAGCCTGAGTAGTTACTCTGGTGGGTGGCCATCTACGCAGGAGCCCAGCTGTGAGACAGGCGCCTTATTGTATGAGATCTTCCTGTTTTTGCAGTATGAAACAACTGCCGAAGTCATTAAAGTCACAATGACTTTATTAGGGACTAACTTTTGACTCACATTTTATACTTTGTTAGTCATAAGTTAATAAGAATTCCCAGGTATCAGGAAAGCAAAGGAGTTGAAAATTCCTTCTGAAATCTTGAATGATTAGCAGAGGAAGAAAGAATCTGAAACTGTGGTGAGACCGGTTTGTGAGAACTGGTAAGCAGAGCTTCTGTCTTTCTGAGCTCTGGCCTTAAACAGATGTGTGCTCTCATGTAAGATGAATTAGCTTCTTGGGGGTGTTTGTAGCTGTGAGCTCAGTTTTACGTTGGATAAGAGCTAATTTCTAAGGTCCTTTTCAATTTCAAAAGCTTACTTTTTCTACACTTATTGTGCATGGAAGAAATGAAAATTGAAGAAAATAGACTTCAATTTCTAAGCCTGGACACTTTACTTTGTAAATTTGACATTAAAATAAAGAACAAAAGCCAGAACAAGGGTATCACATATTTTCTCCAAATCTCTTAATAAAACTTGCAATGTCCATAATTCTTAGTTTTTCCAGTCATCTGATAACACCCACGCATATCATCTCCTACAAACTTTACAACCTGAAACTTTTTATTCAGTTTCCTAAGTCATATGTTAGTTTTACTTGAGAGGCCAGTAAAGTTGAGTTGAGTGGGTTGATGACATGGTTAAAGAAGGAATAATGGGCATGCCATTGCCCATGAACCTCTACTTACCTTATAAGTGGGTCAGCTGAACAAATAAGTTATATTTATTAATATCTGGAGCAAACATCTCACCCATCAGGGAAAATGGATCAGCCTTAGTATTCATATGCCAAAGCAGAAATAAATCCCCAAACATACTAGAATTGAGTGATTTTCTTTCTGACCACCCAATAAGACAGAACTCCATGATAAATAACTAAAGGAAAACAAACACCCCATCTGTACCACAATTTTGCAACAAATTATGGAATTTATGATGAAACAAAAATCAAGTTCCACTTCTTGGCTGGCAGACAAGTAGCTGCTCAAGTGACATTTTAAAATGCAAACTACAGACAAACCATTAGTTCTTTCATATAGAGAATCAAAAACATTTTTTTAAAATTAACTACAATTGCTGTTATCTTTACACTAGGTTTTTAAAAGCTTCCACAATAGATATCTCTTCTTATCTATTCCCTTTGGTGCTGTCCATTTTTCTTAAAATTTCTGAAAATGTAAAAAGATATATCACACATTATTGAAACACTTAAAAACAAACAAACAAACAAACAAAAAAAAACCTCTCCTAGACCCAAACTAATTCCCTTAAGAATGGTTATAGAAATTTCTCATGACCCAACATTCCCTTAACTCTGCAAGTGGCTGTAGTGACATGGTTAAGTAGACATATATTTGAAGACTGATATTTCTGCTTTGCCTTTTAATATATTTGTATAGTGTTTATAAATTACATACATCTATTCTTCCACATACATACAGTTGCCAGGTTTAGCAAATAAAATCTAAGAACACCAATTAAATTTGAATTTCATACAATCAATTTTTTTTTTAGTTTAGGTATGTTTCAGACATTTCCTGTCTAACTATTCCATGAAGACCCTGAGTTTTAATGTCATACATACACTCTTGACAATATATCAGGTTCAGAAGCACTTCTCTTTTTAAAAATTTACAATTTTCAAAGTTACTATTCTGAAAAAAAAAAGCTCTTATGGTTAAAAACACAAGAGCTGCCCTTTTTCCTCTTTTGGAACACTGTAATTTTATTTCATATACTTGATCTCTCCATTTTATTCTGTTAATAGAGACCAAGAGAAATGGTACTTTGGCAGATTTGGGATACTGGTTTGGTATTTCAACAGATGATAAAAATCATAATAGCAACTGAAAAAATATACATTATTTAGTTGCTCTTCTGTTTTTCCTTTTAAGTCAGCTACACCTGTTTCTGCACATGCAGAACAGCAAGTATTGAATCCAAGCTTCTAGAGCCAGTTCTAAGGCCGTGGAATAGTAATATGATTCCAAAGTGGATGACAAAGGTTTCTATTGAATCATTGCATAGCCTGAAGCCTGGACAGAGGCAGTAGTGTAACCAATGGGAATCCTTTCCATGGGCAAGAACATGAGCTGCCCCCTTCTGACTACTGTGATTCAGGACCCTTGCACCTCACTTGAAAACAATTACAAAAACTTAGAACCTTTGCTTGCTTTCTATAATAACTAAGTAAGTATTAGGCATGATTCTATTTAAGAACAGATTTACATTTTTAATCTACATCTCTTGATGTTTTAGGAACCCTGCCTTATGAAAATTCCAATTATTTTGCAAGTACAAAAATCAGACATAGCTTACTTTTGACATTTCCACTCCATCCCTGAAAAATACCAGGTGGCATCTACTGTGTAACAAGTTAATTACATTGATTTCAGCTAGTGACTGTCACTTTGGGATAGAAGACAATGGGTGCTTCAAAACCAGCCTGGAGTATCATGCTTCTAAATCAGGAGTGTCTCTGGACTGGAGAGCTCACTAGCGTGGCAGTTTTCAGCTTCAACTGTGAGATTGTCGACTGAATAATGAAAACTTCTGAGCTCCCTAAGCACATATTTTTGTTTTCCTGAAAGCATATATGTTATCTGTTGGGTATTTTGTTTATCCTTTGCTAGAATATATGCCTGCACTTCGAAAAGAATTGGCTACATGTTGGAAGTGTAAACATATTTTTAAATTGAAAAGACAAGAATTTCATTCACACACAATCCTTTCATTACAATCCTTTCATATTTTGTTTCTTTCTGAGTTCATATTAACTAATAGGTCATAGAATTTAGAAGTGATTGAGGAATGTTTTGAATAGCAGTGAATCCCAATACATGCAGGTTTGCTGCATTCATGAGAAGCTTACAGAAGCAGTTTCAGCATTTGCTATTAAACCCATAGCAGTGGACTCTATCAGCACAAGGGAGATTGTAGCAGCAAAACCAACGTCATGACAGCATGGCAAGGGAATAAGTGAGTATTCAACTGAGCCTGGAAATGAAATTCTGGACTGTACAAGTCTGAGAATGTGAGCTGAGCATTGAGTTCTAACAAGTTAAGTTTTTCCATATTTAATATGGGAAGTTTAGAAGCAATACATGTGAAGTGGTTGTCAAGTTGTGGGACACCTAATTGATTTTCTTTATTCCATAGAATTTGTAATTGAAGTGAGATTAATCTCTGGATTTTAAGAATTTGATTTGAATGAATAGTACCTTCCTCACTTTCGATTGGTTTTTGGGTGGAAGTTTCAGTTGATATTTTTGGCACCTGAACTGTTTTATCTCATTGTTTATAACAACTTATATAATTTCCTACTTAATCCTACAATGCATGGCTGCAGTTGTGATACATTGTTATGTCATATACATTACTCACAAAACTTCAGACTTGCTGGCTGACATTCATGTTATTTACCCAGTCTAAGAAGTATAAACCAGACTTGCCAGAAACATAGATTAAGCCTGTCAAATAAAAATCATAACTGTAAAAGTGGCCTCCTGTTAAAGTCATACCATTTAAAAAAGCATTTTTGGAGGCACCAAGTTCTTGGTAACACTACTCATGTTTCTGAACTTGGCCAATTTCCTCAAACTAAGAAATTGAGGACTCTTCATGCATTGAACAAAATCTATGAGTGATTATGTAAGTAGGACACAAGTATTAGTGTACCATTATATGCATTTTGCTTAGATTTGCATAGTGCAGATTATGAATTAACATATGAATCAACAGAATATGTGACTAGGCTAAAGGGAGTGTCAGAAGCATGCTAGGATAGAAAACATAACCAAACAATGGTGAAATAATTAGGCTGTTGTTTTGCCGGCACAATAGATATGGGGAGAGGATGATTGACAGGCACATATTTGCTCCCTTAGGTAAGGGCGGCCTCCACTGCCAAGTTTTGAAGGCTCAGCTTGTTTACTGGATGCAAACTGTTGGAGAGAAAGGTAGGTCAAATAACATCAAATCCAATCAATCAACCAACCGACTCGAAACACACGCACACACACACACACACACACACACGCACACACACAACTAAAAATGTGCTTGATATGTCTGCTCGAAAGAAAAGTACTGTTGTCTGTGACAACTGTGATATCAGGACTTTGATTGTAGGAGCAACTCCTTTCACTACCTGGTTGGGGTAATGCAAGACATTACACTCACTCATTACACATTCACTGTGAGCCAACTTAACTTTGACAAAACAGGAAATAGGTTTCACTGGGCAACTCCATGTAGAAAAACCGAAAAGGGGAAAAGAGGGAACTGGGAATTCATGGATGCTACTTTATTTGCCATTAACAGTTTAATTGGTTTTGAATAAATTAGATCAAGTTTCTGAACGTGTAATTGATCTAAAAGCTCTTCTGAATGCCTACAAAGAGCCGAGGACACCTTTGTGCTGTCCCCAGTTGTGAACAGGGTAACAGTGGCGTCATGCTGTGGTGTAGGAGATGAGTCAAAACAAAGCTTTACGAAAAAAAAAAATCAGAAATCATAAGTTGCAGTAGCAAAAGTTAAGAACAAGCTGCTCAGGTAAGGAAATCAGCTATGATCTCTTCCAAGAGATAACATCTAAACTGACAAGCAAAAACAAACAAAAAAAAGGAGGCTTGACTAATTTCTAGCTTCAAAATTCTGAGTATAGGCTTTGCTAAGAAATTACAGAAGAATATTATCATTTGCCTTGCAGATTTCCTTTTAAAAAAATTTAAGTCATTCAACTTTGAAGTAAAGAGAAAAAAACACTGTATATTTACTAGTTGAAAGGCTTGAAGGAGATAATTTTCTCTTTATTCTCATTTCCACATCTGAAACTGTGGAATTTGCAAGTTTCCTCTGGGTGAGAATTACAGAACTAAGGTGAAAGCATAATGTATGCAAGAAAGGGCTTTTCAGTTGTGCTTCATTAGCATGCCAGTTTGGGTCTGGCAACACAAAAGTAATATACTGGTACATATTTAAAGAGAGTATCCCTTTGCTTGACAAGGTCTACTCTGACATCACAGGTAGCACTGAGAGCAATAAACTGTAAATGAAGAATTGGGTTTCAAAAATCTCCCCAAGTTCCCATCCCTAAATCTCAGGTAGATGCAGAGTTTTCTGAGAAACCAACTTCTGGATCAGGTCACATGATCATAAAAGAAAAAAAAATTTCCTAATAACCACTCTTCCATTATTACTTTTACCAAAAACAAATCAAAACAAAGCAAAATACACACACACACACACACACACACACACACACACACACACACACACAGAATCAATTCTGGCCCAACGATTCGTATTTTGTTTCTGTATTTTTGGTAATATTCTCAAATTTAAGACTGTTTAAGGACCATGAAGAGTTTTTCTTGAAAAGCAATACAAGGTTCACTATGCTAGACATGTGAAATACAGACTCAGGCAATGATTGATCTTAATATCTAAAATACACACAAAAAGCTAGTGTCAGATTATTTTCAAGTAATTTTCATAAGTAGAAAACAAGTTCTATCAAGTTAAATGAAACCCATTCCTAAATGTTTTAAAAAATATTTCCAGTGATTCTTACTGGAATATTCTTAGGGACGCTCCAACAACGAATAAGAAAGGGGGAATAAACTTTGTGAAACCAAATCCTGAGTATTACAGTGAAGCACGGAAAAACTCAGTGGCCACTTACCGTATCAAGAACACAAATAATGGACTGCCCTGGCCAAGGAAAACATATCTGTTGCATCAGTAAACACATACATATCTAAATCATCTGACTCAATTCAAGAATCGAGCCAAGAGGAACAATCACAATGGACAGAGTGGCTACAGGCAGGGAGGGCACTACGCCCTTCCAGCTCGATAAACGGTAGTATCTGGCTGATTCAACTGACCCTTTTGGGCATCTAGGGTAAGAAGACAGAATGTATTTCTTCAGTGACCAATCAAGAGGTTCCCAGGTAACCATACAGACCAAGAAAAGCACACAGTTGAAATGCACATTATTATTGAATAGTCTTAAGAATGTTTTGTAGCTTTTATTTTTAAGTGCTAAAAAATTTCCATCTTCACTATTATTTTGTGCCATCAATGAGACTATTATGCATATTCTAGTCCTGATTTAAAGCTGGATACCCTATTGAAAGTTAAAAGGTCAATGAATTTCTTAAGTGACCAAATCAAGTGCAATTACAGACAGCTTTTAAAAAATAACCCAAAAATCAGCTACCACTAGCAGACATTGCTTTTATTGGCTTTTCACTTCCCTCCTTACAATTCAACTGAAACAAAGCTATCTCTTTGGTACTTTTCAGCTCTAAAACCATAAACAAAGTGGAGTCTTGAACACTCAAAACATGATTTCAAACCTTGAGAGTTTGTAAACAGAAAGAGTCATGAATAAAATCTGAGGCATTGACAGCTACAGCTATGGTATTCATTGATAAAATAGGTAAGAGGATGGCTTATGAAAAGCCGATGGAACTAGAGTAGCTTAGCCATGATTTCAGAAAAGAAAGTCAAGAAGCTAAGCATGCAAGGAGAATGTTCATACTTCAGGGTTTGAGAATGAGTTTGAGCCAAAGGAACATTTTTTACCCAATGAAATTCCAACAAAGTAGGGAAGGCTTGTATTTCTTCCTTTTTTAGTGATAACAGAACTCTTCTTACTGGTACCTTTAAGTCATGGTTTCAATATATTTTCTGACGTCAAAGATAGAGAGGATATTGGAAGTCTACTGATTTGGGTCAACAGAAGATACTATGATTTTAGTTGATTTTTCTCACATGTACCCATTTTTTTCCTTCCAGGCAGATAATTATCCTTTTATTAAAAGGGTTTTTCACGAAGTTAATATCCTCTCAAATCAATTTGCTACATCAAACTTTCTATGTGTTATCACAATATTAATCTTACCCACTAAAAATTAGGACTTATTATTTTTTCATTATATGGAAGAAAATTCTCTTAAATCATAAATTATTATTCAAAATGAGATGATAGCAAAAGAGCTAAAGTAAGACTGTTAAGGATTTTTTTAGGCATGGAAAAATTTTCTTAATAAACATTACTACCAAGATGATCAGTTTTTCCAAGTTGTTTTATTTCCTCCTGTATCTCCTCACTTAAATAATCAGGTTTCTAGTTCATTTATTATCCATATTTTATGTTAGGATATCTTTCAGTATCTGTTTAATATGTGGCTGGGCTGAAGGATATTCAAATAAGAAATAAATACTAAAATCCATAAGCTACTTAAATCTATAAATGTCTCTATTTCCAATGAATGAGATTTATTTTATTTAAATGTTTATGACATATTCATAATACTGATATCACTTCTTAGTGGGACATTATCAACATTTTTGAAACCCACTCCAACAGAATATTTGTGTAAGAACCTAGAACCTAGAAAAGAAGGGGGTGATCATTTGGCACAGATACATCCCATATCTGAGTCCTGCCTAGTCCTCTTCTAATACAACTTCCTGCTAATTCTCCTGGGAAGGCACGGGAAGTTGATCTGGTACTTGTGTGCCTGCCACTCATGTGGGAGATCAAGACGGAGTCTTGGCTCCAGGCTTTGGCTTGGCCTACACCTGGCTATTGGACCCCTTTGGGAAGTGAACCTGCCTCTCTCCTCCTGTTTCTTCTCTCTCTCTTCCTTTCTCCCCTGTCCAAGTCACTTTGCTTTGCAAGTAAATAAATCTTAAAAAAACCCAAAGTTGTTAAATTAACATTTCACTTTGGACTGTTAGATCAGATTTAGCAATACTATATAGTTCAGTTGAAAACTTATGTTTATTTAGTGACAATTTCTCTTCTTTCTGCTTTCTTTCCAAAATAATTACCTAATATTTACCATTTCAGATATAAAATGTCTCAAATCTAAAACTTTTAAATAATCTTAATCAGTTTTAGTCTTGATATCTGTATTCTAATTTCATTGTTACAATCACTTGTGATTTAACCTGGTGCCTCCTTTGTTAGCAGAGTGAATGGAATGTAGCCATTCAAAGTTTTTAATAATTAAAACTGCTATATTTTGGATAACTAAAATTAAAAGGTAAAGTAATTGAATCATGAAGTAGAATGTTTCGTTTACTAAATTTGCTAAACTTCAATTCGTTATGGCTTTGGGTTTCAAAAGCAGTATGGTTTCAAATTGTAAGTCATTAGCAGCAGCAAAAGATGTTATGACTGATGAGCAGCATGGCCTGATTTATAGCTTTAAAATCCATTCCTTAGAACAGAAAGATTACCAAGAACTTCCCAAAAACAAAAACAAAAGAACAGGGGTTTACTGTCTTCTTCATTTCTAAAGAACTTAACAGTCCTTTCTTTGTGGAAGCACTTGGCTACTTTAATCAAACAAAGGAAGTTGCAGTAAAATATCCAAGAGACTAAACAGTTTGGCACCAGTTGAGGGAAACATCACGTACAAGTGGGCAAGATAGAGACAGGCTGGCAGGTCCCTGAGAAAACTCTCAAGTGCAGAGATGTGCAGGGACCCACATAGACACTTGGCACGGTGCCTTACAGAGTGTGAAACCTATTGACTATGGCACAAGTTTGCCCTGGCATCTTCTGGTTTAGTAAGTCCTGGCTTCCTGATAGCTCAGCTAACTCCACTGTCTGAGCTCATTTTTGCTAAGAAGTAAGCCTTGTGAAAGATATTAAAAGAGCAAACTCCACCCTTGCCTTTTCTTTGATAAATAACAATGGTATAGAACTTGAGAGCCTTTTAAACCGGAGACATTATAAAAGACGAAAGTAAAATTAAAGACAAGAAGTAGAACAAAAAGAAACATTTATTGCAGTAATATATTTGAATTATGTATTTTTTTAAAAACTAGTGATCTGGATTTATCTTATCATTTTAAACACAATTCTCTGACATTTTCCCATGAGAAGAGACTATAATGTTCTCTTACCAATCAACCAGAGGTGCAGTGGTCACAGATAATGTCCCCTGACTTCTTTGTAATTGTCATGTAGAGATTTGCTCATTCAGGGCATTTCATGTGAGTTAGCAGAAAGTTTAGGCTAATTGTATTAGAATTCGGTGAAGGAATTGGTCCTATAAATACCAGTACATACATATTTATGTTAAGCAAAACAGATTGTAAATCACATTTATTACCAAGCACTAAACAAACTTCAAGTCAGATTTTATCAGTTTCAGAAAGAATTTCAATATTGAATTATACCCAAAAATATAGTGATTTTATCATATCGAGAGTAATTGAAACAATGATAGATAAAGAATAACAACTTAATCTTCCCTTTCATCTTTCTTTTCATAAAAGGTCAATGGAAAACAATCTACATTTTATTTGTAGAAAATGTTGCTGCAAATTTTAAATTTTAAATATAAATATTTTAATATAAATATAAATAATTTTTATTTTAAAATAAAAATATAAATTTTTATTGAAGCATCAACTTTTTGTGATCATGTTGTGTGCATTGGAAAGGACGTAATAAGACGATGAAATTATAATGACAATAAATTAAAATTAGGAATTATTTCTATATTCCTTTTTACTTTAGGTGATAACTCTAAAGGGAATTTGAGGGTAGCCTAATGAAAGTCTATTAAGCAAAACTTTACTATCTTAGGCTATGCTGAGGAATTTTAGAATATAAGCATATCTTAAAATTTAGTAAACTAGATTAATAGATTAATAAAATCACTTGCATTTTTAGAAGTGCTTTGCATCATTTTCTAGAACTACTTTTATCCTTTTCCCTATGTTGGTAGATTCTGCTTTGTCCTAAGGAAAGCTGAACTTGTAGTAATTAATGGCTGGGCTAGAGGCTGAGAATATGCTATTCACAGACTAGGAGTTTGAAACAGACCTCAGTAATGACAGCCAGAGTTAGAAGAATAATATATCCCACCAACCATTACAAAGTTCTCCTAAAAATTAATATGTCAAAACTTTTTCCTGTTTGTCTCATTGGATCATTGATGATGAGTCAGACGGCCCTGGGTGAATTCTGCCTCCCTCATTTTATTTATTTTCGGCAAATTATTTCAACTCCCTAAACCTCACTTTACTCATCTATAAAACAGAGATAATAATAGTAACACTATTTCAAAAGTTTACTGTGAATATTAATCATAGACTAGGAAAAGATCTTAGCATAATCTGCATATAGAGAATACAATATAGATCGGGATGGTAGTTTATGAGTATTATTCTATCAATAAGGACAAGAGTTACATAAGACCATAGAAATAGTCTTTTTTCAAATGTTCTGTTTTATAGATAAGAAGTTGTAATGGCTCAAAGTGATTTAATTTTGTATGACAATACCACTAAACAAATGTGGAGCTGGAATGCCAAAGTGGCTTATTCCTGGGCTATTTTCACTTACCTTTGTGATTCTATATTTTATGCTATACAAAATGATTTCTATTTAATTTTAAACTTTATCCCATACAAATCTGAGTTTTAGTAAAGAAGGACCAAAGACATGAGTGCCCACCCGGCTGTCACAGCTAATTTCCTTCTATTCTGCCTTCCAGCCCAGGGTACTTCCCACTTTTGTGGGGATGCATACTTTAAGCCTGAATAGTCATATGTAAAGAAGTGACATGAATTGTCTCCTACGTTCCTCTCTTGAAAGATATTCATTCATAATGACCTGGGAGCTCAGACTGAATAAGGAGTTCTTGATATGATGGTACAGGCGGTCCTAGCTGCTGGGTCAAGTACTATCTTTCCTTTCCTGACTGCCAGGGACTTCTTGGACAAGACCCAGTGAGTCCTGTCCTACACAACTCTCCCCAAGCCCAAATATCAGCCTCTTAGTTAGCATCTGGGCTTGAATATGTATAATCCTGTAGCAAGTGTAGGGAAGTGGCCCGAGAAGTGGATTCAAAGGCACAGTGTGGGAGTCCAGTAGATGTAAACTGTAGCCTATGAGGGAAAACAAATCTGCTCCCGTGGGCTAACCAACTCCTTGCCTTTTAGCGTAGAGGGAAGCTTGAGCAAGATCAAAAAAAGGATCCACCTTGCACTGAGGATGGCACTGCTCTAATCATAGACAAACTTGGATTAGTTACCTGGCTACTGCCTTTCTGAGGGATGAATCTATCAGTCAGTAAAATCTATTTCCTTTCTGTGTGGCTGGGTTCAACACTCCTCCTGGTTATTGATTACTGAGTTAGCTTATGAGTATAGGCAATTCGTTGCTTTGGTTATCATAGCATAAGCTAGCCAGGAGGACTCACTTCTGTGATGTTATCTAGAGCTGATCCCCTGTCTCCCTTTCTTATCACCTAAGTTTCCTTAGCAAACATTAACTGAAGATCTAGGTATTGGTATTTCATTTCAAAGTTCTGACAGGCAGGAGTGCTCTTTTCAACAGTACATCATTCATTTTTCACTAACCGAGCCCCAACCTTTGTACTGCACACGAACATGGGAAAGCTAGCAGACGCTGAGCACTACAGTGGAAGGCATTTGGAAGGAAGGTCAGGACAGAACAAGCTGCTTGAATATAGCTCCTTACTGAATGGCTCAGTACATTCTTTTGTAAAACCTTTCAACATGTCGGTTGCAAATGACCTGTTTGACATTTTTCACCTGAAACCTCCAGTTAGAGTCAAAGTGAGAGGTGATGTTTCTCAGTAAACCAGAGGAAATACTCCTCTCACCCTGCCAGTTCCAGTTACGTCTCCCTGGGATTGACCTGGGCTGGTCCTTCCTCAGCCACTGTTGTTGCAACTCTGTACTCTTCTGACTGCGTCTGTCAGGAAGGAGACAGGAAATTCTAGTCACCCTCACAGCAGCTGCGCCATTCCTCCTATCCTCCTCCAATGACGTCGATGGCTTTGGTGACACAAGGTCAGGAACTGAGCCACAGTGAGGGTCAGGAAGATAGGTCAGTGTTTATGCCGTTGTTGGGCTGGGGATCCTGCTGAGCTTATTTGCTTTCTTCCTTTCTATACTGTTTCTCTTTCCGTTCCTCTTTTTTTATAAAGCAGAGCCAAAGCATCCTGTTTTCAAAACATATGACTGTTTTGCCACAGAGGAACTCATGCTCTTGATGTGTTTCGCTGAAGCGTAAGACTATTCTTTTAATTCAGGAGGTGATGAAAGCTGAAACACAAAAGTTAATGAGCAAGTCTATGACAATCTGTCTTTAAGCAAAACAGCTCTAGTGCAGTTAAGTGAACTTGAACTGTTGGCCAAAGGTTCACCAGATATCCTTCCCCTCTTGAAAAACATAAGACCGTTGCCTTGTAAAGCTCCTGCTGAGCCTTCTCCTCCTTCTTGTACCTTCAAAGAGGGGGGTGGTTGAGGACAATCTGCACTACTGACCCTCATGGCTACCACTTTCTCTGACATTTTGAAATGTTGTTTAGCCTGTAGCTGCTGTTAAGGGATTAAAGAGCTGCTGGCCAAGGAGAAGACTGTTTTTTAAGTCACAGAAATAGTTCTAGGTGGTTACCTGGACTCCATAGCATACTTATCAAAGTCAGCCAGAATCTTTGAATTGCTCAGTTGTAAGAGTTAACAAAAATAAAGCAATTAAATGAGCAAAACAGAAAGGACAGCCTTCCCCTGATGAATATGAAAAACTGCTTTTCTGCTTTTCCTCCATCAAACATATTGGTGTGACCTCTTTGCATGCAGACTAGCACTTCTGTCATTCTCAAATGTAAGGATACCTCAAAATACTAATGAAGAATGGTGGTAAAAGATACATTTATTTTGGTGCAAAATATTTTTTAAGTCCATGCAGTTTTTTTTTTCACAATATGCATTTTTAACCAATCTTCTGATGACCACTTGTATAAATAGATTTTAAAATGTTTTTGTACCAAAAATCTATCTTTAATTTTATTATCCATCAAATTCTTGCAGTATCCTTATGTACTAGCCTCTGGGTCCCACTGGCTTTCCTGTCATCACTTTTAAGTGATTACTCAGAGGTTATTTAACTGAAAAAGCTAAGGATACAGATTCTTTGTATAAATGTAGTGGATACTGTGAATAAGTTGCCATTTACTAAATTACTACTTCATTCCAAGGGCCTTGTTAAATGCTTTAGACATATTATCTCAAGTAATCTGCACAGCAACGGAGAGAGAAAGGTATATTTTTCTAAAACATTATCTATCTATCTATTTATTTATTTGGATGACAGAGTTACAGAGACAAAAGAGAAATTTTCCATCCTCTGATTTGCTTTCCAAAGGGCCACAGTGTCTGGGACTGTGCCAGGCTGATGTTGGGAGCCTGAGATTCCATCCAGATCTCCCACATGGGTTAACAGAGGCCCACACACTCAGGCTATTTCGCTGCTTTCCTAGGCATATTAGCAGGGGGCTGACTCTGAAGTGGAGCAGCCAGGACTTGAAGTAGCACTTGAAGCCAGCATACTAGACTGAGGTTTAACCTGATGTGGCATAACACAGCCTCAAAAGGCATCGTCTGTATCCTCATATTGTAGTTATGAATATTGAGCTGTATAGAACAACTGAGTAGTCAGTCCAAAGGCAATGTTCAAACCATGATTTTCAATTTGAATGCACACTTTCTAGAGGCAGATGGTAGGCACAGTGGTTCAGATGCTGCTTAGGACTCCAGCCTCTACCACTGGAGTACCTGGGTGTGACACTTGACATGGCTCCTGATTCCAATTTCCTGTGAAAGAAATTAGGTGATGGCTCTAGCAGTTGGGTTTTTGCCACCCACAAGGAAGACAGCCTGATTTTGCAATTGTGCTTTGGCCTGGCCCAGATATGGCAGTGACAGGTATTGGGAAGTTAACCACCAGGTGGGAGGTATCTGTCTCTCTTTGTCACTCTTTCAACTAAATAAAATAAATCTTAAAAAAAAAAAACCCAAAAAGTATAAAAAATGTCTTCATACTCACTTCTACCTCTGCAAATCAGAGTTCTGCCAAAGTCCCTTCATTTAATAAGAATAAGCAAAATATGACCAAATAAGGGCACATAGTATAGCAATGATGTTGTTGATAATATTTTTAAACAGCAACTTGGATACAAACTTCAAATTATTTCAACAACAAAATTTTATGTGAAACAGATCATTTATTTCTTCCCAGAATCTATAGCTATACCTGAGTAAATATAGATATATTTTCTTAGTGGTCATCAAAGAATTCTTATCACATTATATGTGGGTCAGTTTGCTCATGCTTCATTCAAGACAATTATCTAAATACTTCAGACTTTGTTAAAAAAAAAAGTATTTCAGCAAGTAGATCTTTGAAAAAAAAAAAAGATTGAAACTAACCTCAACTCTTACTTGGGCATAATTCTTCCCCTGCTTTGTCTTACGACCTTTCCAATGAAAACAGTTTGAAGTGACATGCCTTCTACTTAAACTAACTGTGAGCATTGAGATTTGGCACTTTCTTTAAGGTTAGCTCTATTTAACTTTCATTGCTTCCTGCACAGGATACCATAAAGGAGGGACAGAAGCCTGAGGGACTGGAATTCTCACGAGGAGCTACATGGTCTCTGGTCTCAGTGTCTCAAAATACTAATAATGAATATGAAATTATTTTGGGTAAATCTGCAAGAGAGAAACTGTTCAATGCCAGTACTCTAGACACAAATCTGGTTACAATGCTATAGCACACACATCAACACTAAAAATGAAAAATAAGGACAATTTGGAGTTTCTTAGGAAGTATTTACCTTTTGCAGTTACTTGCCTGGTTTACCTTCGCACCGCCACAAGTTTCTCCATGGTGAAACCTACTGAAAGTTACCACTAAGTAATGGATCTGTGTCTTATAAAAATGTCAATTATTGCAAAATACGGACACCAGAGTATCTGCTAATGCACTAAAGTGAATGCAAGTGCTCACTGGAGTCTCCACAAGCTCTGAGAAAGTTCCCTGCTTAAGCCCTCCTCATGGGAAGGTAGTGCGTTGAGAGCCGCAGCACCCTGGAAAGTCCCCGAGTTTAAGCCTTCAATGAAGAACTTCAGAAGTCCTCACACAGTTAAACTTCCTATGTGTCCTGACTATCTCCCTTCCCCAACGTTTGAACTCTCGACTTAAAAAGCTCAGAAGGGGACTTACTTTTGTCCTTTTTAACCAATAAACAGAGTGGTAGAGTAAACACACTTCCCCCACCCTTCCTTCAGGCTCTCCTAAGGGTGCTGGAGCCAGCATGCCTCGAGCCAAAGTTGAGACTTCTAAGGCCTTTGGGAGAGGGAGGAGGGACTCCCACTCAGAAGCACACCTCAGGACTCCAGAGGGCTGGTGCCCAGGACAGAGCTCCTCAGGCGGGTGCTGGAGCCCAGCCTCTTCCCAGCCCGAGGACCCAAAACAGACACTGCTCCTCAGGCTAGAGGGAGTGGGGACTCTCCACAAGTACCTTGGGGAGACACTAAAGCTTTGTGTCCCAGGATGTATGCACGTGTATACACACGTATCTGTGCAAATACATAGGTATAACTTGTACAAATGCATATGTACAACTTCATCCCCTTTACTGTGTTGGCATAGTTAAGATCCTCAAGTTCAAATACAAACAAACAGAGAAACAACAAACAACTCTCACTACATAAATTAAGTAAATTAGCACTCTCAGTCCAGGTGTTAATTAAACAAATGATATAATGATAGATAATTAAAGCTCTTCAACACTAAGTTTTGTCTAGAGATTGTAAACAAAACCTTTTTCTCCCCTTGCAGTATGAGTGGGATTTGGTTTCAAATCATTCCACTTTGAAAGCCAGCAAACTTTTAAAGAGCTACTTTCTATTTCAGAGATCAATTCTTTCTATTCACTTAGGTTGGCGGCAGCATCACGAAGTAAATGTTAGCAAATCCTACTATGTGCTTCTCAGCAGAAGTTTTTCAGACTTGAGGACAAATCACTTTCTCATTGACAGAAGGAGGGTAGAGAAGTTTCCTCTTTACAACCAGCAACACTTGACGGCAAGGCAACATGTGGCATACATACACTTTTTAGATTCCTGATAATTGGAAAAGACAACCAACAACAGCAACCACCACCACAACAAAGATTTCCATTTGTTTGACAATAGGCTTTACAGAAAACCTCCTAGTCTTGAATAGAGCCTGAGCTGCATCCACAGCCAAAGACAGCTAACTGAGGACTTTAAACTTCAGCAGTAGCAGTACCACAACACCAGCCGACACTGGTGCTTGGACCAGAATCTTAGGACACAGAACCACCACACACCACACACCACACACAGCTTCTGAGAGCTGATCCTTGGGTAGGGGGTCGGTGCAACCAGAGCCCCTTGCAGGCTCACACTGCCCTGGGTGACAGGGTCGCCTCTTACCTTGTTAGAAGCCATCTCGCTGACTGAGCGGTAGGTCTGGATGGTCTCGAGCTGGTCGAGGCACCAGTCTAATTCCTCCAGCGTTTCCATTGCTAATTTTTGATACGATTCTTCTGCAAACAAGCACACAGACATGTAGTTAGGCTGCAGCGGCTGCAGGCTGTCCATAGCAGGGTCCCGGCTGCCACCGCTGATGTTGGCGCTACTGAAGGTGCCCCCGTGCTCCTTCATTATTTGCGCGCCGACTCCTTCCTTCCAGCTCTTTCCACCAGGAGAACAAATCACCGTGGCGCTGAGGGCGCCCGCGGCGGCCAAGTTTTCACGCCCCCCCCCCCCGCGCCCCCGCCCGCCTGGATGAGGTGTCAGTGATCTACCAAGAAACTTCCTCTGAGGAAGAAGGCGGGGGAGCCGGCTCTGGCAAGCTCATCTGCATAAATGTGTCCGAAAACCAAAGGCAGAGAAGCAGGGAGAGTTTTCTCACACTCTGTGGGCCTTAGTCATCCTGGGTTCTTCGGGTTGCCTGATGTCATTTCTGAGTGTTTGCAGTCTAGTGGAGAAATGAGGAAAGCTTCTCCTCGTCTAGCTTTTCTTCTAAACGAAACACACAGCCGAAATTTTGGTGGGGAGGAAGATCGACCCTTACGTTCAAAGGCAAAGCAGTCATTCACCCCGGGACGGTGGAAAACGGGGGAGGGGGCGGCGCTGCATTAGGTCGCAATCACTTTAATTCGGCAAATGCTGACCCGCACCAGTAGGAGACACAGGCGATTTCTTTCTCTCCCTTGAATCTCTCTAATTAGAGGCAAAATGAGGTCTCCCTTGATAAGAGTTCAGGCTAAGAAAAACTGTCTGGAGTTTGACGTGAACACGTTTATTGGCTTGGGAGTCCTGCAGCTCTTGTTATACTAAACAAAGCTAAAACTTCCCTTCTGCGGGTGCCAGGATCACAGGGAAATTCTGACCCGGACTTTCAGGTGGAGCTAGACTTGTGAACGGTGCAGATTTTCATTTTGATTAAAGCTGGGGACTCTGATGGATCACTTTTGGAATCTACACTTTCTGGAAATATTTCTCAGGGATTCCAGCCTCCAAACTAGCATTTTCAAGATCACATTTTGATGGCACAATTACAACTCTCATTACATATTCACAACATGCTATTACATATCCGAAAGTCTGTGGGTCTAAACAAATACTTCAGGTTATTGACTTAAGAAACCCATGTTAATAAACACTAAATTAATTTTATAAATGGTAGATGAATTCATGAAGCTACAGCTGGTTTTAAGAAGCATGCTCCAACATACACAAGGGAACAATATATAGTGACGTTACTTTGGTTTCTGGAGCACAAGCGCACAGTAGTCATTAATAAAACTACAAGCCTCATATTGTGTTTTAAAATAACAGCTCTGTCATATTTGGAGCCTGTTACTTATACATTTATGCAGAAATCCTAGCAACACTACTTAGGCTTTTTATTATTATATGAATAATATTTCAAATGCGGAACTCAAATACTTGAGGCCAAAAAGGAATAAACAGACGGGAATCACCTGGCCACAGATGCACATTTCAAAGAATAGTTGCCTTGTTCAGCCCTGAAGTGTGAGTACTCTTTGGATGAAGCAAGGGTTAAAATTCAATATCCTGTATGTCATACTCAGAAACCCACTAAACCACTGCAGGCAACTTCCTCTATTTTTTTTCACACCCCTCAAAAATGTGCAGACGAGAATTGAGGTGTTCTTAATAAGACTCACTTCAAGCTAGACTCACACATGACTTTCCTCCCTTCTTTTCCAAGGTTGGAACGTTCTTCTGCAATGTTGCCTCAAAAGGGAGATCCTCTTCCCTCACCCTGGCGGAGTCCAGGACAGCACCTTGCTTCCCCTGTTACTTTCCAAAAAAACATGTTTCCCAAGGAAGCTTTTCCTGGAGAGACACAGCCCTCCTACCCTCATCCCCCTGCCTCTAATAAAAGAAAAATTTGAGCTGCTTTCCAGCTCCTTGCCTTCAGGGCTAGCGTCGTCCAGATCACAGTCTGATTGTACCTACAGACACACAAGTGCTAGGATGATGGGGCAGTCAATAATCTGCTCTAGACTTGTGCAATGGGTTGATGTACAAACCAGCTCTAGGGTGTTACATCATGATTCTCCATCATGAAGAAAAAAAAGGATCTGAATTCCATTCAAGCTTGAGCAAGGAAATAGAGTAATTACGCCAATAGAAGCATCAGAAAAAGGAGACCCCTTCAGACACATACCATTTGGTTGTTATGGTCATAGCTTAATTCTTATCATTTCTATGAACCCAGCATGCACACATGCATCCTTTTATTTTGTGCTTTTAAAAAGATTTATTTATTTATTTGAAAGGGAGTGTTCCAGAAAGTGAGTGGAAGAGATACAGACAAGGAGAGATCTGTCTTCTGCTTGTTCATTTTCCAAATGAGCACAATGGCCAGTACGTTTCTTGAATTAGGACAATGTGATTAGGTAACTGGCTGATAGATGGGATGAGAATTTTGCTTCATTTCCCTCATTTTCAGGTCAACAAAAATAAATGGTATACTCAGCAAGGAATTGTATAGTAAAAACCAGCTTCATGATTTGCAGGGCCCACTATAATAAAAGTATAGAATCTCTTGCTCAAAAACAAGACAATATGCTGTTACAGGTATAATCAATGAAGCGTTATGCTTTTTCTGCATTTGTCTCTCAATCTGTCGTGATGCTTCTTATTTTTTTAATCAAGTTTTTATTTTAAAATGATTGCAAATTGGTAGAAAAATTTCAAAGATGATGAAAAGAAAGCCTCACATACCCCACATGCTGGTTTCCTTATTGTTAACATTATATATTGTTATTGCACACTTGTCACAATTAACTTGGTTTATTATTTCATACCACATTTTGAGAGGCAAAGGATACCACAGAAGCCTCACAAGAAAGAAGAGACTCTGTTTTCTATGACTCTTACCAACTGCTGTGTGCCTCCTCCTGGCAGCTGCCAACATTTGCTGCTGTGTCCCAGCCAGGAGCAGACCCTGGAGAAGCAAGTCATGCACTTCTCCATACCATGATTCCCATATTGCATTCCAGAGCAGACAACCCCTAAGGATACCCCTAAGGATACTGTAGCCTCTGTACTGAGGTATACTAAAGTTCCAGATCAAGCATTGACAGCAGGCTCACTGCCACCAAAACACAGCATCTGTCTACTACATTACAGCTATGCCACCCAGAGGAGTGACAATTCCTATTATGTCCCACATGAGACTTTCCAAGACACACATGCTTGACTCAGCTCCTTCCTGAATATGTCAGGACACCTGCTGAGAAAGTGGGAAGCGTTGGTCATAGATGGTGGCAAGAAGAAAGAGGCCACATGACCCCTGGGTATCAGGGATCAGAAGAGAGAATGGTGGAAGTATCTGTATAGCATAGACAAATGCAGAAAGTACAACAGCACATAAACAAAACTCCAAGCCACTGGCACAGATTTCATCTCCCAATCAGATTTCACTCTCAAAACACAAGTTCAGAGATATAATTGCTACAAATTTTAAAAGCAAATCTGGATGGTGAGTAAGGTCCCCGCCTGCAACACAGCCCATGTGAGTGTTAGTTCATGTGCTGGCTGCTCTGCTTGCTATCCAGCTTCCAGATAATGGCATGGGAAAGCAGAAGGCATGGCCCGAGTCCTTGAGCCCCTGCCACCCACATGGGACCCAGATGAAGCTACTGGTTTCTAGCTTTAGCCCAGCTCAGTCCTGGCAGTTGTGGCCGCTTGTGGTAGTGAATTACTGGATGGAAGATTTTTCTCTGCTTTCTCTCTCTTCATATGCATCTTGAACTCACAAATAAATAAATCTTTATTTTCTTAAGAGAAAATATGGAACTCTTTTGAGCCTAATACAACTGCACAGGTCATGCTCTCAGGATACTATTCCTATTCCTGAATTGTATAAAATGATCTAAAAAAGGAAGAGATTTAACACCCTAGAAACAAGTCTCAAAAGAGGAAAAGCAGGTAATGTTACCATGGACAGTCATGTATTTGACTTTAGTTTCTAAAAATTTACAGTGGGAAGGAACAGTAAAAACTAATCTCCCTTCTCTTACTCCTACTTCCCTTTTTAACAGAAAGTAGTAAAGGCATACCCTCTTAGGCTGTCAGTTTATAATTACACATTTGACACTTAGAAACTGAGAGAAAAATGGAAGAATAGTTGTAATTAATATTAGCCTGGTAATAATATATGATATTAAAACAGCTCTTTGTCAAAGGAGATCTTAAGCAAACTCTCAATTATTGCAACATTTCTTTGTGATACCATTTTCCCTTTCCTTCTATTGATTATTTTTGCTGGAAATTCAGATATACAGAGAGGAGGAGAGACAGCCACTGGTTCACTCCCCAAGTGGCAGCAATGGCGAGAGCTGAGTAAATCCAGGGTCAGGAACCTGAAGTCTCTTCCGGGTCTCCCATGCAGGTGCAGGATCCAAAGGTTTTGGGCCGTCCTCGACTGCTTTTCCAGGACACAAGCAGGGAGCTGGGCTGGAAATGGGGCTTCCGGGATATGAACCGATGCCCATATGGGATCCTGGTGCATGCAAGGTGAGGACTTTAGCCACTAGGCCACCATGCCAGGCCCTGTGATAGCATTTCTAAGTATGGTTTTTGCTTTGTGTTTTTTAACCCTCAAATGCAAGTTTATTGAATAAAGTTGAAAAGAGCAGCAAAAAAAAAAAAAAATCTGCATTCCCCTAAATACAAAATCACGCATATTTCAGAGCTCAGTAACTGTTTTCACATGCAGAGGTCATGCACAGGAAAACATTGGTAATATTATTTTTAAAAGGATTTATACATTTTTATTGGACGGATTTACAGAGAGAAGGAGAGACAGATTTTCCATCTGTTGGTTCACTCCCCAGATCGTCACAATGACCAGAGTGTCCCACATGGGTGCAGAGTCCCAAGGCTTTGGGCCATCCTCTGCTGCTTTCCCAGGTCATAAGCAGAGAGAAGATTAGAAGTGGAGGAGCTAAGACATGAACTGCCACCGATGTGCAACACTGGCACTTGCACGTGGACAATTAGCAAATTGAGCCATTTTGCAGGCCCAAGGCTGGTAATATAACTTTCTTCCTTCCTAGCTTTCTTCCTTCCTTAATTAAAAAGGAATATCATGTTTTACGGAGAGAAGAAGTGACATACAGACATTGAGACATAAAGATATTTCATCTGTTGGTTTACTCCCCAGATGTTGAGCTGATCCAAAGCCTGGGGCCTCCTGCAGGTCTCCCATATGGGTGCATGGCCCCAAGGCTTTTGGCCACTCACCACTGCCTTCAGACCATAAGTAGGGGACTGGATGGGAAGTGGAACAGCCAGGACACAAACTGGTGCCCATATGGGATGCCAACACTTACAAGGTGAGGATTTAGCCATTGAACATTGTGCTGGGCCCAGCTAGCAATATTCTTTAGAGATCTTGAAATACCAAAAGCAATGAATAGACAAAAACCTATCAGGAATTGGCTATAGATGAGTCAATAAATCTACACGGTTATTTCTAATTTATCTTAAGCCACAAGTTGAATTATTAGAACAAATAATTCCTTTCAGATCCCTGGCAAGAATATATATTGGTCTATGGCCAGTAGAATGGTATGCTAGGTTAACTCTCCACCTGCAATGCCAGCATCTCATGTCAGACAGCTGGTCCAAATCCTGGCTGCTGGCTCCTCTGCTTCTTAGTCTGTTCCCTGATAATACTCCTGGTGATGCAACTTAACATGCCATGATTACTTGGACCTCTGCTACTCATGTAGGAGATTCAGATGGAGTTCCAACCTTCTGGCTTCTGCCTGACCTACCCCTAACCGGCGTGGCCATTTGAATAGTGAAGCAACAGAGGAAACAGTTCTAGTTCTTCCCTCTCTCTCCTCTCTTTCCTGTCTTTCCATCTCCTACTATCAAGCTGAATTTCAAATCAATACAATTAATTCATTTAAAAGAATATATTTTTTGTCTGTGAAACTGAGGATTTAGCTCAACACTTCCAGTGCATGTAACCATCAAAATGCTGCATTCAAATTTACGTCTTACCCTTGGGAGTGTTTTATTTTCAATTGCGTAATTATTTTCCTAAATGTTGTCATTTCGCGAGTCTCTGCTTCCCTTTTTGACCTGGAGGAGGCCCCAGGCTTCGGATCACCTACCTAACATGGGTCTTAGCACAGAAAGACTGTGTAATATGTATTTTTTTTCAGAAGACCTAGTGTGGTTCTCATCCTGCACTTGCTTGAATAGATAACCTTAAGCAAACTGTATAAATTCTCTGAGACAAATGTTTTCAAGTGTAAAATGAAAATAAGATAGATATTAAATTCTCACAGGAAAAGCAAAATGGGAGAATACACAAAAAAATAGATCCCAAACATTTAAGTATTTCACACAAGCATTTATTCTTACAAATGGGATACAGATGCACTGTGGAGAAACTCAGTTTGGCCACAAATTGTGAGCTGCTCATGATTTGAACATCTAGCCAGAGATTTCGGCCATTCTGAAGTCAGCATCCAAGCTGATGACAGCTCAAGGAGTCGTAAGCACTCGTCCTGTCATCTCATAGATAAATATGATTTTACTATTCACTTCATATTTTGGAAAAGTAAAAACAGAGGCTATTTACACACTGAATATCATTTACCTTTGGAATCTTAATTATTTTCACTCCTTCTGCATTAGGTAATTGAGTCTCAGAGAAAGAAGTACACTGCCCCAAATTGCACATAAGTAAGTGAAAGTAGTAGTGATGTACCCAAATATAATGTTCTACAAATCACATCTAAATGCAATGCTTTAAATTATTTTTATTTGGATAATTTTTATTTACTTGAAAGCCAGAATTAATGGAGGGAGGAGGATAGACAGAGAATAGGGAAGATCTTCCATCCACTGGTTCACTTTTCAAATGTCTGCCACAGCCAAGACTGGACCAGGTCAAAGCCAGGTGCTTCATCCATGTCTTTCTCATGGGTACAGAGTCCCAAGAACTTGATTTATTCCAGCCGTATTAGCAGAGAGGTGAATCAGAAATAGAGCAGCCAGGACTGAAACTGTCACCCATAAGGGATACTGGCACTTCAACAGATGACTTAACTTACTAAACCACAATACCAACACCTGCAAATCTTAATAAAGATATAAAAATATTCATATTTGTGGGGTACTATATGATGCTATATTGCATTCATTTATTGCATAATACTCAACTATAGTAAATATGTTTTTCCTTTCAGGCATTTAATATTTCTTAATAATAAAATATCAAAAATGCTACTGGGTTATATTTCTAAATAGAGAAATATATACAGCTCCTTGATATTATCTACAGTTCCAATGTGCAGCAGAATGCCTCAATGTGTTATTCTTTACTAGTTATAATCTAGTTCTTGTCAACCAATCTTTCCCCATTCCTTCCATCCCTCTTCCCCTCCTCTAACAACCTCCATGACATTTTTAACTTTTATGAGTCCAGCTACTTTTAAGAATTTAGATATGAATGAGATTGTGTAAATTTGGCTTTGTGTGTTTAGTTGTTTTAATTAACAAAAGAGCTCTAGTACCACCCCAGTTACTGTAAATGACAAGATTTCATCCTCTTTATGGTTGGGTAGTATTCCATTTTGCTAATGTACCACTTTTCCTTTGTCCTTTCATTTATATAGGGATACACGGGTTGTTTCTATTTCATGTATTAACAGCTCTGCAGTAAGAACGGAAAAGTGCAGATGTCTCTTAGATGGGCTGATTTTGTTTCCACTGGATGTATATTCCCAACAGATTATCACTCATCTGATATATCTATTTTTAGTTTTTGGATGGAATTTTGACTGTTTACTCAATTTGTATGTATTAATTTATGTTCCCAGCAATGGTGTGCAAAACTCCATTTTCTCCATATTCTAACCAATGTTTTTTTATCTTTTGTCTTTTTACAACAACCGGAATTACTGGTGTGAGTTGACATCTCATTGTGGTGTTGGTTTGCAATTCCCTGAACACAAGTAACGTTGAATATTTTTCCTATTTACCTGCTGTTTTCATTAATGTTTTTCTTTGAGAAATGTTTCTTTAGATGGTTAGTCATTTTAATTGGATTATTTGCTTCCTAGGTCAATTTTGACATAGCTATGTATATATATATATTAAATACAACAGATAATAAACATATCTGTCAAACCTCCTTTTAATATAGCAAAAGAAAGCACACACAAAAATGCATTTAACCCTTTGTTTACAGGCCTTGTATAATTGCATTCTTCCTATTAGACCAAGACTATTTTAGTGGCTAAATTAATTGGAACAATACCACATGGGATGGCATATATGATTTCATACCATGTAGCAAAAGAGAAATCAAATGTTAAAAGTAGATGCAAAAAGTATGCCTCTACTTGTATAAATTTCAAAGAGGTAAGCACTAGTGTGTGTGATATCAAAAGTTCGGTTATCAGAAAAGACTTGAGGGGCCTTCTATGGTGCCAGTACAGATCCATGAGTAGTTTTTGGTCTGGGTAACAGTTTCTTGGGCATGTTCATTTTATAAAAACAGACTTCTACACTTGTGATTTGCAAACTTTTTTTCTGTAATCCTGATTTCTATGCAAGCTTTTAAGAAAGATGACTTTACAAAAATATGAACAGAGGGTGGGGATTGTGGCAACAACTGGTTAGCTAAAATTCATGATGCCTGCATCCATATTGTAGGGCTGTTTCTAGTCTCAGCTATTCAGCGTTGCACCCGGTTTCTTGTTCAGGCATCTGGAAAGCAGGGGATGAGGACTCAAGTGCTTGGCTTTCCCCTTATTGGGGACCTGGATGGGGTTCTGGTTTTGTGCCTTTCAACTATGTCAGTTCTGGCTATTGCTGGCATTTGAGCTGTGAATAAGTAGATGGAAGGTCTCTTTCTTTGTCTCCTTACTTTGTCACTCTGCATTTTACATTAAAGAAAAAACTTAAAAATAAAACTAAGATTTTTTTTTAAAAAGGAGCATTTTCCTTTTGTTGAATCTTAGAAATAGGAATCAACAAAGTTCAAGAAATTTTAACAATGCTGAAAAGCTGTAACAATAACAATAGAAAAATGTGCTGGCTGTGACAAGACAGACCAGGATGTCCCTACTTAGAGTTCTGAGGAACATCTTTGAGTGAGTCTGACCTAATTGTTTGTAAATTCAGATTACGCCACTAAGCAGCAGCGTGATCTTAAACTAAGAAGCACACTGCGCCTCGGTTTCTTCATCTATGAAATAGGAACATGACTTAAATCAGCTGTGAGAACAAAGTGAGTCAACTTATGCAAAGTATTGAGTAAAACATGTTAGGAATTTTTCCCACCATATCCACCATCTTTTCTAAGTTCCTGGGTCACTTTTTGAAGAGTACATTAACATTTTTAGATGACTAAGTTGGATAGTGGCTTGGTGTGGCTCTAGCAAAAGGAGTTTGGATAAGGTTGGCTTTGAAAACCTAAAATGTACCGACCCAGCAAAGTGTCAGAAAACTGACTTTTTGATACGTGTCTTAGCTTAGAATTTGTTAAATTCCTAATTAAAATCTAAAACAACAGGGTAGTGGCTGTAGGGTAAGAAAATTGTTCGGAAAAATGCTTGCTGATTCATTCCATGAAGACAAATTGAGCATCTAGTATGTACTAAGCCATAGTGGAGTGATAAATTACAGCCATGAACAAGATAATGCAGAGGTGGTATTGTCCATTGCATGGAATGATTTTATTGAAATCCTCTTTCCATTCTCTAAGTGGCAAGTCTCTCAAGGTAGGTGCCTTATCATCTTCCTCCCTTACTTTTCCAGTCTTTGGAAGTAAAAAGTGTGTGTTGATTGGCTATTTTTCATTCACTTTATGAGTCTAACTTTATTTACAAGCTTGTAGTCCTATAGCTGTTCTTAAATGAGGTTTCCTTGTCAGACTGAATGTTTTGATGTTAACATGCTTATTTCAATCTTACCTTCCTTCCCAACGTGCCGTATTTGTTAAAATATAAAATAGTTTTATGTATATAGAAATCAGCCTCTATTTAGTGATGTTTTATTGAGCTTATTAATCTATTTGGTGGTTCTATCTGTGGCTTTCCTCTTTTTATCCTTAGCAGTATCTTTTCTTCATTATTAGTCACCATGCCCAAAGCAGTATATTTTATTTTGATAAATATTTGGTCAATTAAACACACCTGTGTTAAGGTTCAACATTTCAAGCAGGCATTCTCCATCTTATTGAGTAAAACATTCTTAGAACAAACCACAGGAACTGGAGAACACGAATATACTCTGAATGCAATTTTCTGAAGGCAAAGTTTGTATCCTTTGTGGCCACCATTTGGGCAGGACTTTGTTAATGTGTCCTTAGAAATAAAGGGCTTTGCAATTGCATATGACAGGGACTTCACTCTGAGTGGATTCACAGAAGAGGTTCACAGCCCCCAAGGGAAATAACAGTGGAAAGTGGGTCATTTTGATGCCAGTCTTTTTAGCAAATTCCTCCAAGACTGTAAGTTAAAAAAAATTTCAGTCTCAACTCGGCTTTGTATATGTAAATTGACAGTCTAGCAAGCACTTTTACTTGCATCTGATTTTTTCCCTTAAAAAATAAACCCCATGAGATCAAAATGTATTATTATGAGGATGATGACACACATTTTTCATTAAGCATGTAAGAAAATTCAGATTGGACATGTCAAAGGGAGAGAGAGAGATTAGGTAGGAGGAAAGGAATAAAAGAATGAACCAAGGTATGTGATTCTATCATTCTATCTATGCGATATCATTTTTACTAAGCCACAGGACTTCTTGCAAACAGTCTAAGGTTCTCTTCAGCAAAGCAGGCTGATACAAAGCAGAACTATGCCTTTGATGTGTCAACCTCAGAGCACTGTCCCTTTTGTTCTGCCTCCCCTCTGCCCTACCAAAATCTGATTTCAGGACAATTCTGACTTTGGAATTCACTTACTAATGAGAATCTATTATAGTTTTCCCATTTAAAACATGTCTCATCAGCATGAAAGGATGCTCAAGGAATTTAATGATTCACTCGTGTTGGCATTCAAACAAGTGGCACCAGAAAGTTATCAGAAATGGAGGCACGCTGCATTGCAGTTATTTTTCTAATAAAGTAATACAAAACAGAAAGAATTGTGAAGGGTGTACAGCATTGGTTAAGCGCTTGTTCTACAAATCTGGACTGCCTCAGTTCTTTTAAATATATATGTATATATTTAAAGTTACTTTGGACCAATAAAGTCAAATGGACCAATCCTTCAGGAATAGGATTAGCAACTCTCTCAAGGATCTAGCAGGAGCTGGTTAGACCCTTTTGCCCTCCTATTCTTTCTCTTTGTCAACAGTAAGGGATACAGTAACATTGGCACTTCCTTTTGAATTACAAAAAGGAGCCCTCCTTTGACCATGCACCTGCTGGCACCTGGACCTTCTTGGACTTGGCATCCAGAACCATAAAAAACACTTTATATTTATAAATCGCTCTTTCTTTAGTTTTTTGTAATAGTGGCAGGAATGTGCTAAGACATCATTTTTTAATAGTGCTTTTTAAGTGCAGTATTTTGTAGATGTATTTAGCATTAATGGGGATGGAAGGGAGAGAAAGAGAGAAATAGCCTGAACATTGATAAGTTGAGATTATTTGATCTTCAAAGCCATGGTGTTTGATTGACTAGCAAAAGTCACAATCAGCTCAGATTCTCAGGTCTAGAAATGTAATTTTTGTTAGTCTTCATTTTTTATTAATTTAATTCAGCTTACAACCCACTATAGAAACCAGTGAATTAAAATTTAGACAGCTATACTTTAAAAACACATTTTCATGCTTTTATTTTGTTTTGTTGTTTGTTTATTTTTGGCTCATTATTGGATGCTCCAATATATGAGAGATCAAATTCTAATCATAAGATTGCTTGGTGAGCATGAAATCAAATCAAAGCAGAAAAATGGATGGCTGAAACATCTTCTTTCTTTGAACTAACTCTCACTTATTTTCTAGGACTTAACCTAAAGGTCTGTCTGTGGTGTTCTGTAGATATCTGGGGTTAGATGAAGTGTCCTTCCTATTAGCCTTCTTATGTTATGATCAGAACTACACTTCCAGTTGACTACGTTTTATTAGAACTATTCTTGCTCTACTGCACTTACCAAAAGCTACCCTTCTTGACGGCAGGGATTATTTCGCGTGTGATGGTCTGTTCTACAGCACAATATCTACTATCTGTTAGAATTTCAAAAATACTGGTTGAATTGTTTTCTTGTCCAACATATCGATACATGGGGTACCCATTTCCAGAAGGAAAGAGGCCGTTGAAATGGAACATTACTAAAGTTACAGCATCGGAAATTCTTTTCTCTCATTTTTTCTTAATCTCAGACAAACCAACTTGTTTTTGCTGACATCTTCATTCATAGTTACCACAATTAATGAGCTCTGTATTTCTTTTGTATTTTTGTCTTGGCTAGATTTCTGGGCTGGTTCCTTTCCATATGGAAGACATTTTGCCTCCACGTAGGACTTTTGCAAAATCACATGCAGATTTTGTTATTTAACTCTGAGTAACCATATTTAGTCATCACTGACTTCTGTGCATCAAATATAAAAAAAAATCCTAAATAGATTCTTATAGCTGAGATGAGAAAGATATAAAGTCCAGAGGCAATAGAAGAGTGTAAGGGCATGAGAGAATTGGATATTAGGAGACATTTGGAGGTAAGGTAGAAAAAAATGGGTGAATGGGAAAGTGGTGGGTATTTGGCACAATACTTAAAATGTGGCTATGATGCCTGCAACATATATCAGAGCACCTATTTTGAGTCCCAGCTTTGCTCCCATTTCTGGTTGCCAGCTAATTTTCACCTTGGAATGCAGCAGGTGCTGATTCAAATAGATGAGACTCTACCATCCTCATGGGAGTCCTGGAATTTTATTCTGTGCTTCAAGCTTTGATTTGGTCCACTCTTAGTTGTTGCAGGCTCTAGGGAAACTTAATCAGCGTGTGGAAAATCTCTCACTCGCTCGCTCTTTGTATCACTATGTCTTTCAAGTAGAGTAAAAATAACAATTTTAAGAACTATAGAATTTTGAGAGATTAAAAAAATTAGGTGAAGCAATTGGCAGCAGGAAAAACAATGATAGGAACATGCCACACCATTCAGTCTTGTTTAAGGAAGGCAAATGTATCAGTCCTATTTGTGAAAACATTTTGCTTGAGTCAAGGATTTGGGTAGGATAAATTCACAAAAGTAGGATCAGACTGTGGGAGCAGTTTCCATGTAAAATAAGATGCTGGGCATTCTTTGGCAAGAAATGGGAAGCCATTGAAACCCAACATAGAGATGGCAAAAACAGAGTGATTTGCAAATCTCCTAATTTCATTTTACAATTGTCTAATGGTTTGTAGTTATCAATTGTTTTCTTTTGCACCATCTCTTTAAATCCCCATTGCACTCTGTGGGAGAGGTATTATTATCTTTGTTTTATAGAGGAAGACTGAAGCTCACAGTTTAAATAGCTCAATCACAACTCTTAACTAGTAATGCAAAATCCAGAAATTTGAAATTTGAATTAAAGCTTTATGATTCCTACTGACTATCTACTAGACAATAAAAAGTTGGCTACTGCTCTGAAAATAGAGAGCTGTAAGAATCATATGACACAATAGAGAGTAAAAATCAAGTAAATTACTAATGTACGAGAACATTATTTGTAAGAACAGTTCAGAGTTTAAGAAATACAGAAACGTCAAATTAAGAAGTGTTCCCAGGCAATTCAATGTACTATTTTCACCTTTGTTTTTAGAATTCAAGTTGTCCAAGAACTTTAAAATATCAGTAGGGAGTAGAAGCAACTGCATTTTCTGCTGAAGAGTGAGAACAGTGAAGAAGCACAGGAAGAGGACTACACATTTCCTAACCTCCTGGAACATTATCAGCTAAAATCTCTCATCTATTTATAGGAAAGTGGCTAATTGGGTCTATCCTGGAGCATGTATCATTCAGGACTTTGGACATATCAACTTACGAAAATGATATTGCAGTTGGCAGTCTAAGTATGGCCAACAGTGAAAAATCTGCTAATATCGACTTCCCCAATTGATACAGTAGTTTCACATTTGTTAGATTTTTCTTTGTAAGCAAAGCTGTTAAACTGATTTACGTTTTACAAATGAGATAACTGAGTCTCTGGAATTTCTGCATTGTTCAATGTGGTAGCTACAAGACACATGTAGCTCTTGGGCACTTTAAATGCAGCTAGTCTGATGTGAGCCATGTGTTTTTTTCATTAAACATCTTCTAGGAAAAATGCTGTAAACGAACTCAAATACTAACTCAAATGATTTCATTGCATGCTAATGTAATCATATTTGAGATGCACTGAGTTAATTAAAACATCCTTTAAAATGAGTTTAATTTGCTTCTTTTTAAGTGTCTACCCCCAAATTTTAAAGTACATATAAGACTTATATTTTATTTCCATTTGATAGCATTATTTTGGATCATAAGGCCGTAGGCTAGACTTGCACAACCCAAGGAAAGAATTCATTCTACGGTAAGTGCTTGTGTTGAAGGAAATGTAATAAAAATGACTGTAGCCAACATTTGCGAGTATTAGCCACTGTTTCTAAGCACTATGTACCCAGTAAATAATTTAGCCTTTAATATAATTTGATGACCCTAGTATTATTTACATATAAAAGATCACTGTATTTTATAGATGAGAAACAGAAATTCAGTAACTTTCCCAGGGTCACAGACTTAGTGGAGCCAGTACTGAGACTTAGGCAATCTGGCTCCTGTGCTATCAGGAATGCTTCGTGGCTGATTTGTTGGGTAAACCTCAAGGAGACATTTGGATCTGCTGAAGTTTATTTTGACTTACCATAAGTCAGTGAGTGCACGAGAGACTTTGTTTGTTAACTCACTTACTTGTTACAACAACTTTTGTAAATAGTTATTATTCCTATTTTATAGATGAGTAAACTGAGGCTCCGAGAGGCTACACAATTTGTCTAAAGATGTAGCACTAAGTGCAAGCTGGAACTCGGTTGCTAAGCCAGGCTGAATTCAAAGATGCTACTTGTCACTAAACCAAATTTTAAGAGAGCTACCTCTGTGGATGTGAAATCCAAGACGTATGAAGCTGCATCTCCAAGGCGACCATGGAGAATGTTTCTTGTTTTTATTTTTGTTTTTGTTTTTGCTTTCCAGAATTATTCCAGGAAGTTCCCATCCCCTGGTAGGTTTGATGATATTCTGAGTCTTCCTTTCTTTTTTCTTAGAAATTACTTTCTCATTCTCTCCCGGGAGCTAATAAATTTTTTAAAGAGTAAGAGAAAAGAAACAAATAAAAATGGTATTTTCTTCATGCAACCTTCACCAGGATACCTGTAGGATCCCTGCTTCCTCAAAATTGCATCCTCTACCCTAAAATGTGATTTACAAGGGTTTAATTAACCAGGTATAATTGCAGATTTCAGAGATTTAGGAATAATAATAATAAAAGGGCCAGTCCTCCTGAAGTCTTCAGGAAATCGAGGAACGGCATTTGGGTATAGGTAAAATGTGAGGGATGTGAATCTGGGCAGTGCAGAGGTAGTCCGAGTAAGGGAAAAAACACTTAGGCAACAGATTCAAGGTCTACAGGTGATGAATGTGCTTCTAACAGATCCAATCAGAACCACTGGATGTAAACGAAGACACAAAACAGACATAGCCAACTGAATCTTTGAGCATCAGACTTGTGTGTGCAGCAGGAAATGCTACCTCACCTCCTGTGGTCAATGTGAGCAGACAAGTAGCTGTTTTACGTGCATGATTCAGAACCTCTAATGAAATTAAAAAGTAGGCTACAAGTTTCATGGCAACCCAATGTGACACAGCAGCAAACAAGAAAGGCCTGAGCAGTAGAAAAGAAGCCAACAGTGTCTATGTCACAGCTAGCTGCCCTTTCTTTGGCCAACTTCTCCTAATTTAGTAGTACTTCCGTTTCTGCCCTATTTCCCCCTGGTTTTTAACCTACGTCACTTAAGTGAACCCAGCTCCAGACTGTAGAAAAACAAAACTTTGTATTTCAGCAGCGGTTTCTTTGGCATTTCTCCCCTTGAAGAATTTCTCTTAATTCTGATTTTTTTTCGTTTGTATATTTGAAAAATCATAGCTGTACCTATTTACTCTTTTCCCTGTTATTCCCTTTCTAACACTTTCTAATGCAGAATAATGCAAGGTCTGTTTAAATGTGATTAAAGATTTCAGTGTTTGGTTGAAGCCAATATTTACCAGTGAAATCTTGCCAACATAAATGTGCAGGCTAGGTAGAAAATATTGGCTTAAGTCAGTCTCTCTCTGAATACACACGCACAGACCAGAGCCATGAGTATTTTGTATGTCACTTCTGCCATTGAGGCCACTTTATGACAGCTTCATATACACAACAATTGGATACAGATTCAGAGTAGTCATAAATTGCGAAAATGTGGAGAGTAGATTACTGCAGTAATATTTTAACTTACTTTCTTGTTAGTAAGAGGTTTGTTTTTTATTTTGGTGTTTCTGGTGTTTACCACGTAATGGTAATTTAAAAAGGCTTTTAGAATTATAAAAAAAATTATTTTAAGTTGCAGCAAAAAAGGAACAATAATCTGCAAACAAATTATACTACAAATTTTGCAAAACAGCAGATATTGTGAGATTGTCAGCTTTTCTGAGCATTTGCTTTTATTTAGCAATTTTACTGAACTGTTCACTGATTGAAGTTACTAAATGAATGAATTATAACTATAATTTGAATGATCTTCAAGTGGTTGTAGTGTAGATTAGAAATTATTATTTTTTTTAAACTAAGTTCCAGCTGGCACCTGGCAGCTACAGGCTTAGAGGAATAATCTAAGCGGGTGGAGAGTCGATGATGTTTCCACGGCCAAAATACAGGACCTTACAAGAAAGCTTTGAGTTGCACAGTTCCCATCCTGCACACTTCCTGTTACGTAAGAAGAGCTGGGTCTGAGTTGAGAAAGAGGGAATGACTCGTCTACAAGAAAGGGCACTGGTGTTGCTATTGGAAAGCCCTGAATAGTTCATATTAACTGGCAGGCATTTAACAAATGCTTGTCTTGGGAATAGGTGAAATGAGGTGCTTTAAGCTATTGTATCTAGTGAGAGTGGTATTGAATTTTCCAGTCAAGACTTAGTGGCAGAAAACATACCCATACCCAGGAGCGGTAAAATCCATTTCACTAATATCTGTAACTCCAAATGCTCTAGAGTCTGAGTACAAAAAACCTGAAAGCTGTAGGCAGGGTGCATTAAAAGGATAATGTCAGTCATCAGAGTCGTTAATCAAGGGCTCTTGTGACTAAAATATATCTAATATTCAGTGTAACTTTATAAAGTGGATTTGTCATAAATTTATGAATGATAGCGTGGGTGGGGAGAAAACAGTGAATGGGTATGGGAAGGTAGTCCAGGTGTCTGAACTTAACAGCAAGTCCTAGTGGTGGATGCCCAAAGAAATATAGCTGCTGCTTTCCTCAAGAGATGTGTGGTCCAGGAGAGGAGCAGGAACACAGCTGCAGAATGGAAACAGCATGGGCAGGTCACGAGCTGTGTAACAGAGTGGCAGAGGTGTGCTTGTGCCTTGAATAGAACAAGTACTTTGTAAGTGCCTGTGGAAGTGCCCAGAATCTAAATGAGTTTCAGCTCAAAGATTGTCACAGGAGGAAACAGATGGAGGCCAAATGAAACATACAGAAGAGAAGAGCTAGTTCTCACTGAACAGAGTGTTGAAAACGTTGAGTAGGCTCAGTTTATGAAGTTAGGCAGAGGAGTATGTATTGCAAAGGAAAGAGCAAGAAGCTTTCGTCTGTTGTTAGACAAATGTGGGGTAAGAAAGAGGGAAGATGGGACAATCAGACCGGCGGAAGTACATAAGATGTTTCTCAACGAGAGTAGTTAAGGCAGGAAAGCTGGGAGACCCTGCTGTTGGTATCTGAGCTTGCAGCAATGCAAGCTAAATTAGGGGAAGACAACAGAATGGAAGAAAAGGGTTAAATTCTAAGGTGTGTGCAGGAATAAGAAATGTTTATTCACTATAAATGAGACAGAGGATTAGAGACAGGAAGGTAACAACAATGGTTTCTAGGCTTGGAGTTGCACACAAAAGCAGAACCGCTGACAGATGTGAGGGAGTTGGGGCAGAAAGGGAAACATGTTAATTTGGACCACATTGAGTTTAGCCTGATTCCCATATGGTAACAACACTTTAGGGCGGGTCTCTAGCAAGTGGTTAGATGCCAGACATGAGTTACTGCAAAGGATTATTGCTCTGTAGGCCATGTGGGCTGCTTTCTAGTTGGTTACTGAAGAAAAATAACTGATGCCTGTAAGAGATGTCCCCAAATCGTCCAACTAGCTGTTTGTTCCCTTTTACTTCCTTATTACCCATCTCTTCTGTCCCCAGAGGCTGCACAGTCAAAACAAATCTATGAGTGATACAGATCTTGGATGATTTCAAACTTGACAGGGCACACACTAAATAAAGGGGATTTGTCTCTTCAGTAGCTGTAAGAAATTAGATCAATTTCTCTGGGACAACAAAGGCCATAAAGTGGAAAGGTGTTAGAGAGTGACCTTGTTTAACTTCACAGGGAACGAGACTGGAGCCATGAGAAGGGAAAGGCCATCTGCAGAAACATCTCTTTAAGCAGAAGAGATAAAGTGAAAAATCTGAGTTTCCCCAGCTGAGCATAGGCAATACCGAAAAGGACAAATGTGACAACAAGAAGCCAGAAGTCTGTTCAAGCACAGGAGTCATCACTTCTTCCGGGGCTACAGCTTCAGGGAAGGCTTCCTGGTGAAGCTATGCCTTGGCAAGATTTTAGGGATGAACAGGAGCTTGCCTGGCAAGACATATGGAAAGAAGAGCAATGCATTCCAGGCGGAGAAGAGAACATTTATCAAAATTAAGAGATTTGACTTGTTTTTGGAATTACTACAAAGGTTCAGTAGTTTTAGGGAGTTTGAGAGGCATGCAGAGCACTGCTAGAATGTAAAAAGATGAGCAAGAAGTGTAAGAACACAACATGAAGGAGCGCTCACAAGATCTTTGGGTGCTGTTACAACGGTTAGACCCAGAGTTACATGGAGTGCTTTGGAGCAGATGTAAGTAAACCATTGTAAGAGGAAGGCAGTAAGTATTTCAGGCTGTGGATTGTCACAATTTCTATGGCAAATACTCCAATCTGCATCTTACTGTGAACACAGCCACAGACAACCCATAGAAAAACGTGTATGGGTCTGTTCCAGTAAAACTATATTTTCAAAAAATGAGGCTGGCCCTTGGGCCTCAGTTTACTAACCCTGCTACAGAGACATTTTCAGATCCTGAAGACACTCTTAAAACCTGTGCTACACAGAATGATTGCCACCCAAAGAGGTCTGTAGCCTAATTCCCGCAACCCTTGAATATATTATGTTGTGCAGCATAAAGGGATTAAGATAGTAGATGGGATGAAGATTGCTAACAGGTTAACCTTAAAATAGGGAGATTATTTTTGAATCATTTGGCAGGCCCAATATAATAAAAAACATCTTTACATTTATGAAAAGCAGGAATTAGAACTCAGTGTCATAGTGATGGGGGGAATGGCAGGGAGTGAGAAGGATCTGGCTGGCTGTTGATGACTCTGAAGAAGCAAGTGGGGCAGGAGCCAAGGAATGTGCAAAGTCCCCCGAAACTGGAAGAGGCAAGAAAATGGATCTTCCTTTAGAATCTCTAAAAAGGTGTGCAGTCTTGCCAAAACCTTGATTTGCATTGCAAATTTCAAGCCCCTGCATTTGTGTAGTTTTTGTTACTGCAGCGATAGAAACCCATACAGCAAACAGGGGAATGAATCCTTTCAGACATTCAGGAGAAACCCAGGATCCAGAATGGAGAAAGCAGGCTCGTCATTCACTCAATTACTTCCTGCAGCTGAGAGGCATAGGTTACAGAAGTGTGGATTTAGGTATGGGGAGATGAGGTGATGCTCTCCAAGAGTGCTTATAATCAAGAGCTATGTTTACTACCACAAAGGTGTCACAGTCTCTGATGGAATATAAGAAGGACTGAAATTAAATTCTCTTTATTTGTGTGTCTCAGGATTTGCAGAGATGTATATGTGGAGTGTTTCTAGTGGGGCTTGGGCTCTGAGAAATCAGCCCTTACAGTCTACTCAGCTGTCATTGGGCCACCCTCTGCCCACTGCTGTGCACTGTACCATGGGGAATACACTTTGCTGTTTTAAAATTTATGTTAAGAAGAAAATGAGAACATGATGCTGGTGGCATTTGACAGAGGGGCAGAAACTCCACATGCAAGCTCTAGCAGGCTTGGCATGCACATGCATTCCGGGTTCGCTTCAGAGACCGATGCTGCAGGGCACTCACTCAGGATGTGAGATCCAGGGCAATGGTCCCCACACAAACTACCTGTCATGGCTCCAGGCACACCCTGTGGGTCACAGCCTCCCTTCCAATTGCAAACATTTTAAACACAAAAACCTCTCCTTAACACCAAGCACAGTGCTTTCTGTCTTAACATAGGGACAGTAACTGCACAATAAAATAAAGGGGACAGTGAAGAGAACTTTTCATAATGATGGTGATCCTCACAAATCCAGAAAGTACATTTTAGTCTACAAAACACTCTCACTTACGCTGTTGCCAATGGTCTGTGTCACAGTACAAACTCATTTTGCTCACAGTGAGAATGAAATCTACACAGCACACAGCTAAAGAATAGGTTTGAACCCAGGTCTTAAGGTTCTTAGGTTCAGGTATATCTCAGAATTATCATTCCCTCCCACTTCTTTCCTTTCTTCTCCTTGCTCTTTTCTGTAAATAGAGTTATCTGCTGCATACCACACAAAACAATCCAAGATCCCCAGGATAGAAATTTAACTGAGGCAAGACTTGTTAGCTAAGGGAGACAACAGCTGCATAGGAGAGACCTTTCAATATGTCAGTTGTGACACAACTTAATGGAAAGATATTCTCATTAAGCCTCACTATATGCAGTCACTATACTAAGGACATCACATTGTATTAATGTTTAATATGAAGTAGCTACCATCTTCCCCAATTTACATGCAAGAAAAGAGTGTTTAGTAGACGTCAGCAAGCATCACTGTTCTCTTTTGACCCAAGTTCTCATTTTGTAAGTTATCATGCTGTACTGTCTCAACAAAAAGCATTAGCACACAACTCTACATCAGGGCTGTGAGAGTGTGAGAGCAAGCTGACAACTGGAGCAACTAGAGCAGGGGTTTCACCTGGACATGAGACCTCAGGCAATACAACGGCACCAACAAATGAAACTGGCTGCTTAAAAACGATCTTTAAATTTTCTGTCTGCTCTGAAACTGGAATGTGTGAAGAAGAGGATATCCAAAATGTCAGTTCTCCTTAAAAATATGTTTTTGACTAATAGTTACTTGCAAAGCATTGAGTTCCATGAGAAATACAATTCAAAATGAATTCTGAAGGAGTTGCACTGAAATAGCAGATATGAAGCTTCCTCTTAAGCCTCATCTGGTTGAAGAAAAGAGCTCTGTTTTGGCACTTAGAGACATGGGTTCTAGTACCAGCTTCATCGCCCGTTTGATCTAGAAAAGTTCTCCTGCCTCTCTGTGTACTGATCCTTCAGCTGGGAGGTGAGTGTGCTCCAGCACTTCACATCAAAAACTATCAGTCACAGCCTTGGGCTGCCTGAGGCTAAGGCTGGTCAGGTCCACACAGAATCAGAGTTTTACCTGGCTGGGTAGGAATGGAGAGGAGGAGAGGCCTGCCTAATGAAACCTTCCAGCGCCTGAGCCGAGCACCGGTAAGGGTGGCCAGAGTCCCAGACCTGCTCTCTATTAGCCTGGAAGGTTTCCCGTAAATTAGAAAATCATCAAACAATGAAAGAGCTTGACAATTGCCCTAGAAGGTCAATGTTTGTCACATGCCCTGAACATTAGTGCCTATTTGAAGGAATGTTGCTATTGCTGTTGTTTATTAGCATTACAGAATTTCGGTGGCAGGTGCTATTTATCTGTATAATTCTGTGCACAAGTTATTTTGAAGACTGATTTATATACAATTACCCATTCCTGTTGGCAAATCTAAGTGTTAGTGCCACTCTGGAAATGAATCTGTGGTTTAAAGAGACTAAAAAACTTGCCTAAAGTCACCCAGCCACTGGTAAGTAGTGGCACCTGTATTGTTACACAGGCCTGACTACAAAGTTCTGCGTCACCTGTCTAAAATGTCTGTAGTGCTTCTAATCTGGGCCTTTCCCCTTTCCTTTGACCTGCAAGGAGCAACTGAAAAGGACATATCTGCAGAGACCACACTAACACTTTGCAATTTGCAAACTACTCTCACACAGCAGATCGCTTGAGTCTCATAGCAGACCTGAGAACCAAATGGAGCATTATCTCCATGTTATAGAAGAAACTCAGTCTCAAGAGTGTGTGAGTCATTTGATGGTTTAAAAACCCATTTGCTACACTGACCGTGTATTTCTCTAAATTTTTGCTGTTTTGGGACATCTTTTTTCAGAACATTATGTCTTGTGTCTTAAAGTGTATCTAATTATTTGTATTTGTATTGCAGAATGGTTAACATAGGGTCTTCCCGGATAGCTAGGACAGAACAGCAGCTGGTGTTTTCTCAATCCTTATTCCAGGACTAAGTGTACATTATTTCCAAACAACCAAGAGTACATGGGTGACTCTTAGCATCCAAAACTCTCCTGATTATAGATTTCCTATTCACTTCTTTTGAAAATCTGGTTCGTTCTTTGAATCCCTTTCTTTCCAGAGTGGACACTGTATATACAAGGTACGCTGAACTTTGAGCCTTCTTTCTGATGATAAGGTTAGTTGTAGTAATCCAGAATAGATCCCACCAAACTTTTTAATGAATTTTCTACAAAGCATAATTGAGTGCAATTTTAACTTTACTCTACAAGCATGAGACATTTGTCAAATATCCCCACTTTCTATTCAAATAAAGCACAAGGTTAAAAAAAATAATCTTTTGTTTGGTTGTCTCATGTAATTGGGAGCCATTGACAAAGTCAAATAGGCAAAAACTAATTATACAAGTCAAGACAGTGTTAAATGTGGAAGTTTAGTGACTAGTAGAGACTTGAGGGCCCTTGAATGGGGCTGGTAATGATCTATTTTTCTTTTATTTGATTTATTAATTTTTAAAAACTCATTTTAAAGAGAAAGAAGAGGAAAGAAACATGTGGACACAGAGAGAATTTCCATGCTCCTGTTTCCCATATGCATACAGGAGCTAAAACTAGGAAAAGCTAAAGTCTGGTGCTCCAAACTCAATCCAGGTTTCCCATACAAATGCTCAAGAACAAAGACATTGCACCGTCAACTGCTGCCTCCTAGGATGTGCAGTAACAAGAAGCTGGGATCAGAAGCAGAACTGGGACCAAACCTAGGCACTGTAACACGGGAAGACAGAGTTCCAAACAGCAACTTCATCACAGCGTTAACTGCCTTCACCATGAGCTACTCCTTGGTGTGGATGCTTACTCTACTGATTTACTTAGTTTATGACAATTCACTGACATTTACTGGTAGAGTTTGTGTAGTTTTATCTCTATATGCTGTATTTCATTAAAAAGCTTCTAAAAAACAGTTGTTTCTGGCACCACATGATCCATCCCTAGCAGTTTGATTTCTTCTGTAATAACTGCTACACATTGAGCCTACCACTAGAAAATGCTCTACTCCTAATTCTGAAATTCCTCATTCAAACTCAACCATTTTCTTCTCAGCAGTTACAGACAATAGTATGGTTTGAAGTTCTTTCAAGTACATTTTGCATTCTTGAGTAAGTTTCTTGCTCAATCTGAGTATGAAGTTGTCTGTCTGAGAAACTGGGGTAGTGGTGCTTATCTCATAAGGCTGTGATTACTCATTAGGAGGGTGGAATGAAATAACGTATACAATGGCCAGCTGTGTGCCTGGCATAAAGCAGAGTGGAAATCTGATCTTGACCCTGTGTATTATTTCATTCTCTTGTTTTCTTCTTCCCACATTTGCCTAGTTCCACACAATCCACTTCCTATTAGCTCCCTGCTAATGTGCCTAGGAAAGCATTAGAAGATAGATCAAGTTTTTTCTTCTCCCCATATTTGCCTAGTCTGCTTGCCTCTTTACCTGACATGCATACCACCTTCAGTAATATTTAAAGAAACACCAGTTTGGGATTCCTTGGAAAAGCTCATTGTCCATATTTACCCTTCTATATTGACAGCTGAAAGGCATCACTAAATTGATTCATTTTACAGAGTTTTCTGTATCCTTAGCAGGGTCCCAAATGTTTTTAAATACTTTATTTATTTTTATTTGATGAGCAGAGTTACACAGAGAGAAGGAGAGACAGAGAGATTTTCAATTGATTGGTTCACTCCCTTAGATGGTTGTAGTGGTCTGAGCTTGGCTGGCCAAAAGGCAGAAACCAGGAGCTTCTTCTAGGTCTCCCACATAGATGTAGGGGCCCAAGACCTCCTCTGCTGCCTTTCAAGGCCATTAGCAGGAACTTAAATAGGAAGTGGAACAGCCAGGACTTGAACCAGTACTCATATGGGATGTTGGTACTGTAGACAGAAGCTTCCTTACCACAATGCCAGCCCACTGCCCTCCTTGCACACCCCCCAAAATAAAATTTATCTCCCTCCTAAATCACCACAGTGTTGTGTTCAAATAATTCTCGCTACTCACATATTCCCATGACAACTTTGATCACTTTTAATGGAGAACACAACTTCCTATCTCAGTGACACAAGAAAGCCTATTTTAAATTCTATTCACCTCACACTGTCCTGTATCAAGAACACTTTAAATCCATTATTGCTGTTTCTCAGTTCCCACCTCTCTATCACCACCAGTTTTCTTGCAAATTCTTGATCATTTCAACTTGCAGGCTCACTGACTTAGTCATTTAAACTCCTCTCAAAGGCCTTCGCTGCTTCAGCTGACACATACTTAACGTTCCTGCTCTTCAGCAGCCGCTAAAAGCTTTGCATCAGGCACTGCTCTAACCATATCCTATTTTTCTTTTTTTACTGCTACCTTCCAGTGAAACAGTTTTAAATCCTGTTTACACTTTCTCATCAGTCTCTCACTTAAACATCTAGGATCTTGCAGGGATTGGCATTGTGGGTAACAGGTTCAGCCTGCAATGCAGGCATATATATAGGGAATGGTTCATGTACCACATACTCCATCTTCTAGTCAGCTCCCTGTTAATGTGACTGGGAAAGCATTGGAAGATGGATTAAGACCTTGGGGCCCTGCAAGCATGTGAGAGATTGCAATGAAGCTCCTGGCTCCTGGCTTTGGCCTGACCCGGGTTGTTGTGCCATTTGGGGAGTGAATCAGCATATGGAGGATCTCTACCTCTATTACAGCTGCCTTCTCTCCGTAACTGTGCATTTAAATAAATAAAAAGAATGTTTTTAAAATGTTTATAATCCTGTTTCTTGATTTTGTTGCCTCTATTCTATTCAGTTTCATTCTTTCTCCAATCTCTGCCTCTGATGGCTTTCTAAGTGCAAAATTTATTGAACATTTCATGTTCTGTTTCATCTGTCACATTTGACTTAGACAAACTACACCTCTTTGAAAAATCTCATTTGCTTTTTAACCTTGAAGTATAGCTAGTTATTTTCATTAAAATGCTTCCCAAATCACTGAACCTGACCTGTTATCAAAGTCCTGCATCTACTTTTCCAATTGACTGTGGTATCTTGTCATGTGATTATTTCATTTCTGTAAGTCCATCTGTGTGACGTTTCTCTAAAGATGACATTCCAATGACAGGAAAAGACAAGCAACAGCAGGTATCCCAAAGAATGAATCAGATAATTTCATGTAATGAAAAGAAAACAAGATAAGGGATCAGAGTGACTGTACACATTATCTTATGGAAGAAACCTGTTCAGGCAAAACAAGATGTCATATTTCTAAAATTGGCTCCCCCACTAAATTGGTGAATAATTACAGGCAAATGATTTTCTTTTACATGAAATAAAGCATCGGGACTTACTGTGATGACTTTTATAGTGATGGAACTCTGTAATACCCTTTTTAGGAAAGTTAAAATCACCATTTTAGCCCACCCCTCCAAGCTGCCATTTATCCCTCTCTTTCACTTCTATATTTTTATTAATGGCTCCACCATTCATTTTCCTAGCCTAACCTCAAGTTTATCTTTAATGCCTCTATTTTCCTCAATTTTTGTGAACCATTATTTGCCATACTCAAGGCACTCTATCTTAAAAATATCTATTGCATGCAGTCCCATCTTTCCTTTTCTGTTATAGCTTGAGTCAAGCTCTCCTTGAACTCTCTGTTTTGGATATCATATTTGCCTCCACCATTAGATTGGTCTTTCTCTTTTGTGCTTCTTATTACTTCAAATGCCAGCTCAAAAATCTTTCATGGTTCCCATGACTTATCAAATACATTCTAGGCCCTTTATTTGTTGTTCAAGGTTCTTTATAATGTTGGTCTAACTTCTCATGCTCAACTACAGAGATGGGAATCTTGCCTTCAAGTCCATTTTGTTCACCAGTTTTTTCTAGTTTGAACTATTTCCCCCAGATGATGTTCTCTACATTTCCTTCTTGATTTTTTTTTTTAATCTTCGAGCAAGTCATATAATAACTCCTAATGAAGACTTGTTTGCTTTCCATGAGTGAGAGTTGTCAGTCCCTGCTCAAAGTCCAACTCATTGTGTACCTCTGCAGTGGCCCTTTATCAAGACATATGCTGATTTAAAATGGCCTCTATTTGCTAACTTTCCTAATGCACTTAAGGCCAGAGGCTATGTTACCTTCCTTCAGAATCCACCAGAATTATTCTGTTGTAGGCTTGCAATATAAGTGAGATAAAAGAATGCATTAGATCTTGAATATTGAACTTGATATACACATTTTAAAAAGTCACAAGTCTGCCCTTGCAGTCCTGTCAGAGACATATTGCTGTCCGTCAAGAAAAATTATCTGAAACAACAGCACCATATTGAATTACTGTAGCTTTATATTTTTTCCAAAAAATGATTAGAAATTACCAATTACTATACTTTTACTGAATTGTGGTTATTTTAAAATTTACTATATATGAGAAATTAAAAAATGAAAACAATTTTATACCACTTCGGTTCCATAAGTGTTGGATGATATTAGTCACAATTGCCCTGATTCACTTCTCTAATTGGCATAGTGTGAGGTGGTCAGATTTGCATAAAAACAAATAAAAAATCCACAATCAGGTTATCTAGTTAAATTTCTTTTTTTAATGGAACATATATATTATGGAAAATCTCAAAACTATATCTGGATTTAAATTTCTAATTTTTTATTATTGTTTTATGATGCAGTTCCATATGCACTAGGATTTCCTGTCCCACTCCCCAAGTTCCCTCCTTGTCCCCACTGATTTCCTCTCTAGCATTACAACAGGTGGTCAGTTAAATTTTTAGATAAACAATTTTTATACTGCAGTTGGTCCTTATAATAAAAGCTACTCATTGTTTATCTGAAATTTAAATTTACCTGTATTATTCCTGAAAATACTAAACGGGATGTATGTGTTTATCTCTGTGAGTTGTTTTACATTCTATATTCATTGGTATTTGTAGAAAGGTGAAAGGAAAAACTGTGATGGTTTCTCTTCCCACAATTCTTTTCCCCAAGATCTTTGCACTCCAATTTTCAGTTATAAACACACACATCTCCTGACCACTTTATTTAAAGTAGCATCTCTTCTCCTTTCTTGTCGCCCCCACCAAACACTTATCTCCTGTTACCTTGTCTTTCCATTGTCTGAAACTCTCTGATCCATACTTGAAACACATGCAACTGTCCGATTTTCACTTTTTTCCTGTTATTACAATGTCATCTCCAGAAAGTAGGGTCTTTTAAATGGGTTTGTAGAAATAGAATAATTAGTTGGTGAGATGCTGCATTCCCAGCACTGAGAATAATGTTGTACTCTTGAAAGGCTGTGTCACCAAAACAGGCTACAGGTATTAAAAACGGCTTTTGTGATAAATGAGGGCTGGGAGGCCTATCAAAAGAGAAGCTTAACTGTAATGTCATTAGGGAAAGATTCTGGAAGGAAGCAGGACTTCTGTAATGTCATAAAGCAGAAGTTTTGAGGGACGTTGGGGATAGTTTGAATCAGTCAAGGACAGATTTTCCTACTCTCTCCATTCTCCTCACTTGGAGATCAAGTGTGGGAGTAAGAGAGGTTTGTGTGGCACATGAGTACCATGTAGCCTACTAAAAGCCTTCTCAGATGATTCTGAAATGATTGCTACTTCACTTCACAGGAACCACCTAAATAGAAAGCTTCATGCATGGTTTTATCTGCATAGAACAAAGTGACTTGAGTGTAAAGAGAGGGAGAAAGATCATTAAGAGGGAACTATGGTGTAACCCATTTGGACCACTTCCTATTTTTGTGAATAGTGTTTTATCAGAATCCAGCTGCGCCTGCTTGTTTGATAGCACATGACTCCTTTTTCTACAAGTTCAGCACAATGTCTTTAACCCCCATCCTTCATCAAGTGCTATGTGTCCTTTAAGATTCTACTATTGTAGAATCAGCCTCATTGACATGACTTAACCAATTTATTTTTATAATCATTAACAGCTATACATTAATTAATTTAAAAATATTTGAAACAACCTTGCATATTCAGATACTAGGCTAAATGCTGGGCTCCATGTGTTTGAGACTTGTGAGTTCTAGATCTTGTTTCTCATTTCCTGTGTTTGTTATAGTCTATCCTTGTGGTTCAATAAAAAATCTCAGTGGGACTTTCTAATCTAAAATAAAGTAGGAAACACCATCAGCATGTATTCCAGGCCTTCCAACCTAATCTAAAATAGGAAAGTATAATTATAAATAACTACATAAGCAAGTTCAATCTTTTCCCCAAACTGATTTCTCACAGCTAGAGGTCTGGCATGAAGCTTAGTTCCCAGAAATGACAGCAGGCACAGGAGCACACTTTAGTTTTCAAGTAAGTACAAAAATACTTGATCTTACCTCTTCCCACATATACTTAACATAAACGCTGGCCTGCAGACTTAGCAGACTCTTGTTTCTCTCCAAGTCTCTGTGAATGACCCAACCTTCTAGGCAAATGGATAGTCTGACTTCCAGAGAGCCTCTTTCTGGGAAATATACCATGTTGGATTGTTTTAAAAGTCAACAATACAGTGAAAAGCAGTGGGGGAAGGGGAATTAGGGAGTGGGGAGGGGGACATCCCAGAGACTATGGAACTGTAAGATAACATTTTTTTTTAAATAAAAAAAAACAAAAATAAATTACAAATTTTAAAAGTTTATCAAAAGGAACAAACTTTCCATTAAACATGAGCGGTAATTTTTGGAGACTTATTAGATAGCATGGTATCTACAGATAATAGGAATGTGTTATATATCTGAAAACTACTGGGTGAATGGATATTAAATGTTCTTTCCTCTATAAAGACAAACAAACAAAAATTAGTATGGAAGGTGCTGTGAAACGGCTTGATCCAGTCACGCTTCGAAGTGTCATAAAGGATCAAATACATCACATTAGACATCATAAACATATATAATTTTACTTCTCAATTATCTTTTTTTATTTTTGACATATTTTAGTAGCCACTGGGGTCTCCCTTCCCCATCCCCAAGTTCCCTCCCCACCCTCGTTCTCCCCTCCCATCTTAGAATTGGTGTCTTTCATGAGTTTTCACAAGTCCATCATGTGACACGGAGGTGTCTCCCAACAATGTAGGAGATTATCAGACGTTTTGCTGTGAGTCCATCCTTGTAGTGCTTGCATGGGGACATACTTCTCTCTGTTTCTACCCATGGACATATTTATTTCTGCTACATGTCTATTATGCATCCCCTTAGGTACAGTCCACCACGGGCAGAAGAAATAGTGAACCTTCATCCCCATCAAGTTAGCGAGCTTGTAACAAAGATATCAATGTGATGCTAGGGTGCTCAAAAAGAATGCCCAACATCTTCCTGTAGGAATATATGCTAGCGTGTGTCCTGTGTGGCTCTAGTAAAAGTACAATAAGGACTAAATAATCATAAAAAGATTATTTATTATCTGAAAGGTAGAATTACAGAGAGAGAAAGAGAGAGTGCTCTTCCATCCACCAATTGACTCCCCATATGGTTACCAGAGCTTGGGCAAGTTTGAAGCAAGGAGCCAGAAACTTCTTCCAGGCATCCCATGTGGGTACCAGGGCCCAAGTCTTTGTGTCATTTTCTGTTGTATTTCCAGGTACATAAGCAAGGAGCCAAATCAGAAATGGAGCTGCCATGACCCAAAATAGTGCCCATTTGGATGCTGATATCACAAGTGGCAGTTTTACCTGCTATGCTACAGTTATGGCTCCTGTCAATTGTATTTTAACATAACTGAAGTTGGGGGGAGGGAAGAACTTTTAATTAACTCCTCAACCTGAAGATGATATGGAAACAGAAATCGTTTCCAGTCATAATGAACCAGGAGGCATTTACCAAAGGAACATGTATCCAATTCTCTTCTAGGTATTAGGATCAGAGGTGAAAAACTGGATATTCATGAATGATTTATGAATAGTTGTCTTTAGCATCTATTCATTAGGTGTGTAACCTAATCAATTATTTCACTTTCTGGAACATCCAATTTCCTCATTTTTCAAGGGGATCTAAGAATTCCTTCACCAGACTTTGTAGTGGTTTAATGAGCTATGTGTGAGAGAGGGCCTTACAGCCTTTGGAATGTAAGAGATTACTATTCTGACTCTGGCTACTGCCCATGTCACTCACTGTTTCTATCACCCATTACCCATCCAGATTTGCTGGGCAAATGCTGACTAATTTTAATATCACGTCAGTCAATTCAATAGTTGATCAATAGCCAAAAAATCAGTTTTTAGATTCTTCTAGTCCTTATAATAGCACAATCCTTTTGTGGAGCAGATAGGTAAGATGACTATTAGGGAGATTTATAAAAATAATGCATCTCTGTTGTTTTTTCTCCTCAGTTCATAAATATGGAAAACAGGGAGGGATATTATGTGTATCACTCAGAGAAGCAGAGATGCTATGGTTTGAGTGAACCATACACTTCCATGTCTCCTGTCTTCAAAAGCAAATAGGTCTCTTTGACCTCAGGGTTTTTTCTTCTGATAAGCAGTGTGAGGCAGTGCATGGATTTTGGAAGCAGTTTAGCTTCTCCCATTTTTACCCCTTGGAGCTGTGTACTAATCTTTCTGTCATCCCAGGCTTTCTGTAACTGAGCAGTCCAAGCCTCTGTGGTTTGAGAAGCTAATGGTCACCTTCCAGAGAAACTCAATCAGTTGAATGAACAGTAAGCTCCAAGTTTTTGAAGGAGCTGTCTCTAGAGTTGTAGAAACCCAGTAAATGTTTGCCTGTATTTCTGCCATTACAAAGTCATTATTTAGGAGAAGTCTAGTGGCAATCCCTGCAAGAAAAAAAAATCTTATAACTCATATGAGTGTAGCCACCCAACCTGTCATTTGGCAAACGAGTACAATTATGCCCATAGGGAACAAAGGTTATGAAATAGATTCCCGGTCTACTTCTACATAGTATTTAAGTGAACTTTCACATTTTTATTTATTTCAGTGTTGTCCTGCGTTCACGTTTATGTGTTCATAAAAATTTCTTCCCCTAATTCCTCTTTCATTTAAAAAATGGACAATCTGGCATAGTGAGGAAAAAAAAATTCACTGTTCTAGTGGCAAAAAGATAGTGTATCCTGCCCCATGTTAATGTTTTACTAGTTTTGAGGGTCTTGACAGGTCATTAAGACAACCTCATGACATAGTACTAACTACTATCACTAGTAGTTTTGTATCTCAAGATCAAATAGAGCAAGAATTATAGCAACAAAAATAATGTAAAATGTTTAAAGGACTCTGATCTCTCTATCTCATGTTGCTTTGACTTCTTATGGGGCTAAGAAGTAATCAGGCACTTGGGAAATACTTGCTGGTAAAAGTAGGACTTCAAGTTGAGTGTTGCATATAATAAGAGTATTGTGAAATTATTCAAAAATCACCAATTAGAAAACACATGCTCATCCAATACTGATTGTGTCCTGCACTGTGCAGCCGTGTGAGGAGTAGAATATATATGTGGCTGATCCTCTGGTCTGTCCGTGAGCAAATAAGCGTCTTAGGGAACCACACTACAAATGTACACATACCTCATCCTATTTTGCTAGACAGAAAATAGTGCCTCACTGCATAATGCAGAGCTTGATCTTACCGAAATATTTATCAGTAATGTTACATTTAAGCAAAATACCTCAATAAACAAAGTCAAAATGCCCAAAGAATAGTACATTTAGGAAGAATACCTTCTCACACTGAAAGTCTGACTGCCCAGGCCCAATAGTGATTGTCCAATGCATTCTCCACAGGTTGAAGAAATTGCACAGGTGTACAACCATTTTCCATGGTAACTCAGCCCCTCTGAGAAGTCAAAAGCAGAAGTCAGAGTAATAGCCTCGAGTGCCGGTTCTGTGTCAAATTCCTTTTTGTAATCATAGCTATTAATACATTGTAGGAATCCTCACCAAGGACTATCAGTATGAGCACCAAGGACTATATCCCAACTGCCAAGCAGACCATGGGGAAATGGAATGCCTTCAGAGGCCAATAACTTCTGAGGTCATCCACCCCCGTTTGGATCTACCACATGGGATGGAAGAAGCCCAAACCCTTCCTTGCAGGATCCAAGGTCATCAGAACAGTAAACTTCCTTCAGGACTAGGGAGAGAGCTTTCTCTGGTCCTTACTTAGTTTCAACTTTGTATCCCCACCCTCTCTTGCAATGATCATCAGGGTCACTCCAAAGCCCCCCCCCCATGCCAAAACACACAAATACGCACACACACACACACACACACACACACACACACACACACACACACACACACACACAAATTGGAATAGATAGAGAACAACAAGGAAAGCTTGGAACCAGATAGGAAACAGTCAGCATGGACTCATACATGCCTTACTAGGTAGGACACAAAGATTAGTTACTCCTCACTAAGGTTTTGAAGATTTCTCTGCACACCTGTCCTAAAACTGTTCTGCACTTCAACTGTTGACATATGCCTTGTTACAGTTATAACCCAGTTTAGACTATCCCAAAATCTGCCAAGTTCAGCAAAATTAATCTTCTACACTATAAATTGCTGAATGCTAAAATGAAATTAGTCACGAGACAGCTGATTAGTACCCTATAGCCGTTTTAAGGTGTATAGCAGCTGGTTCTGTGCATAAACCAAAATTGAAATGTCACTAAAGTAGTCACAGGATGTGGTTAAGAACTTGCATTTTTTAACATATTGGTCACTCAATACCATGTCAATTAATTTCGTAACTTTATAAATTGTTACTGATGCTATGTCGGGGCTTTTAATTGATTGGGGTGATACTCTGCTGGCTCTACCTTCACACCAAAGATGGTCTCCCCAAGAAACCTTTGAATGTACCTGTACAATTAGCTCCTGGACTCTATGCTTACAATGAAAGAATCTTAACTGAACTTGAACTGTAATACTGCAACAAGGTGGAGGAATCCACCATGGGGAGAGGGCTTGGGGAGGGATTGGGGGAATCCCAGAGCCTGTGAGAGAGTGTCACATCATGCAATGTAATCAATTTAAAAAAATAACATAAGTAAATAAATAAAAATACATTGTAGGAATCCAATAAATGTATGAATGATTAAGTGAAGACTGTGGAGTGGCAAGCACTCTGGAAAGGGAGTCAGGACATGTGCATTCTAACACATACTCCATACTCAGCTGTGTGTGAGGGAAGTTAATTCAAATCTCTAGTCTACAGCATGTGAAATCAAAGAGTTGAGATAAATGAGTAGCCCATGATCAATAAAGCACAGATAAGTGACTGATCTCTGAGCAGGAAAATCGTGTCACACTCTCCTCTCCACCCTACTGTGGTTTTCAAATTCCTTTATGGGTGAGAAATTATGTTATGTTCCAGTTACACTCAGGAATGCACTCTGAGTGCTGCGCAGGTGTCTAGACCTGCACTGGGAATATTCACTTTCATTGTCAGGATCTCAGGAAATCTTGAGAAGTGGAAACTAGAGTTAACAGGAAGTGAATTTATTCAAGGAAGCCACTGGCTTCTGATGGCTACTATTTGTTTCAGGATGAATCTATCCATCCTAAGAATGAAATAGGACCCTTAAAATCCTTCTTCATGGTTAAAGGCAAGAATACTACCAGGGAGGATAATTCTAGATGTGTGTATTCATGTTGTAGAGCAAACATTTCCAATGTGCTTTTGTTTGGGTTGTAATATTCATGACTTTGGGTTCATATCATAGCACATTACTTTCCCTTGTAATATTTGCTTCTGCTAGCCAACATTTTATTGCTGAAACAATGCAATCACTACAGATTTCCAGATTAATGTAAAACATATTTAAGGCTACAATAGTGTCCTTGGAAGAGCCATTCAGGGTAGAAGGTGAAACAGATGTTTTCTTAAATTCAATGGGATTGAAGAAAACTCTCTTCACAACTGTCAGGGACTGTGTTAAAAGTGGAAACCTATGAGATGTCAGGTGTAACACATGCAAATAGTTGACTGGAGAATTCTAAGACTATGTGATCAGAGGAAGGAGCACTAGGTTTGAAGGCTTGGATTAAAATTAAGATTCTGCGCATAAAAGTTCTATGGCTGTGGGCAGCTAATTAAATTTGTTGGAATAGGGAACAGTTAATTTATCTTCATGATACATACTATATTTTTGCCCCATATTCATAATGTAAGAATGGACATACCTGTAAAATATCTACCACGAAGGATTTTCAGAAATGCTAACCACCCCCTTTTCTTCAGATAGTTCAACCCTTCTGTGATTTACTGTGTCACCCCTCACTAAACCAACTAAACAATAATCAGAAGATCAGATGAGTTCTCATAATTTCACTCACTAGAAAGCATTTCCTTTTCCCCAAAACATACTTCTTCCCCTTGCTTCCAAATTTTAAAAAAATATTTATTTATTTGCAAAAAGAGACAGGACAACAGAGAGTTCTGCCCCCAATGGCTCCCAGGACTGTGCAAAGTCAAAACCAAGTTTCCCACAGGAGAATCAGAACTCCAACTACATGAGCCAACATCTAGTTTCCCACAGGGTGTGCCCTAGGAAGCAACTGAAATTGAGAGCAGAGCAGTGGCTGGAACCCAGGTATCCTGAGAAAGACTATAGGCAGTCAACGACTACATCAAAAGTCCATTGCTATTTTCAAAGCTTTAATACAAACCCCAACACAAAACAATATGACAGCGGTGACTTTGTAACAGTTTTAAATTTGAGGGCCCGGCGCCGTGGCGCAAGTGGTTAAAGGTCCTCGCCTTGCACGCCCGGGGATCCCATATGGGCGCCGGTTCTAATCCCGGCAGCCCCACTTCCCTTCCAGCTCCCTGCCTGTGGCCCGGGAAAGCAGTCGAGGATGGCCCAAAGCTTTGGGAACCTGCACCCGCGTGGGAGACCCGGAAGAGGCTCCTGGCTTCGGATTGGCATGGTATCGGCCCCGTTGGGCTCACTTGGGGAGTGAATCATCGGACGGAAGATCTTCCTCTCTGTCTCTCCTCTCTGTATATCTGCCTTTCCAATGAAAAAATAATAAAAAAATAAATCTTTAAATTTGAAAACAAAAGTTACAATGAGAACAAATGTATTACTGCTCCATTGAATGACTTAGCAAGATTGACATTGTGCCACATGATACACTGCTCTGTTTTGCATCTACTTTCTTAGTACTGTAACTAAGGAATTTATGATAATGAGTACACTTTGAAAGGATACCTATGTTCATTAACAAATGAATAAAATAGATTTTGGTAGGTTACATACAATCAGTGGGTAAACGGGACAAACTGTTCTTTATCCCAGATTTTCTTTTTTTTTTTAAAGATTTATTTTTATTATTTTTTTCATTGGAAAGGCGGACATACAGAGAGGAGAGACAGAGAGGAAGATCTTCCGTCCGATGATTCACTCCCCAAGTGAGCGCAACGGCCGATACTATGCCAATCCGAAGCCAGGAGCCTCTTCCGGGTCTCCCACGCGGGTGCAGGGTCCCAAAGCTTTGGGCTGTCCTCGACTGCTTTCCCAGGCCACAGGCAGGGAGCTGGAAGGGAAGCGGGGCTGCCGGGATAGAACCCATATGGGATCCCGGGCGAGCAAGGCGAGGACCTTAACCACTTGCGCCACTGTGCCGGGCCCTATCCCAGATTTTCAACCTATGCAATGCGACCTAAACAAGATAATGGACTAATATCACATATTTAACCCTGCACTTGAAAAGATTCTGAAATGAATATTATTATCTAAGAATTTGTTTTGATTAATGAGTAAGAAAATGAATGCAAATAAAAGCATTCCTTTGATATTTTATTTTACTGTTTTAGTACATCACAGAATGAAATGTGATTATTTCATTTAGCATTATTTGTTGAAACATTTGAGAAATAGTTTTTAAAATGTGTTTACTTGCTGGTTTGTTTGGAGAGATTTAGAAATGTAATATGCAGAGATAGATGATAGTAGTAATAAAGTTAATGAACTTTAAAAGTGCCTAAAACAAGCCCTTTGTTATATGATCCAAAAAGTTGCTTATATTGAACTACTGATAATGGGAAAGGCCCAAAATAAAATCCTGGAATGCAAACACTCATTCATGATGTGAAAGGACATTAGGTAATAACGGTTTTTCCATCCTTGCGGGTCTTACAGAAAATCATTTTAGGGGATGGTGATGAAATAACGCTAGCAACACTGAGAAATTCAGCATTCTTCCTAAGACTCAGAATCTACGTGAACCTGTTATGCAGTGAGTGGTGAAGTGCTAAGGGATGTCTGAGAAGGAAACAGAAAAGAATCAAATGCTCAGGTGTGGTGATTCAAAAGAGAATTCAAATGACTAAAGTTAATTCTGACCTACTAGCTTGAAAAGTAACACTCTTTTGAAGGACAAGTGTTTTTATCATTATTTTGCATCACTGGATGTCAGGCTCCTGGAAGAATGACCCATAGCATAATAGGAAGCCTAAGATGTGATTCAAAAGCATAAGGAATTATGTACACCAAGGAATCCAGTGCCAGAGTTGATGAGAACTTTGTGTGATTAAAAGCTACTATGAACTATTGTGAACCTATCATGAGCTAAGCATTCACTTGTGTGAATGTATTGTGTGCCATGTACTGTGTGAATGCAATATGTGCCATGTACTGTCTAAATCCAAGGCAATGAACCAAATTGACAAGAAGCTCTCTCCTCATGGCACTTACGCACCATTATTTTACAATAGTCTGACACTTCCAAAAACACTCATATGGGGCTATCTTTCCTCTTCTGCAGATGAATAAACTGGGATTAAAAAATTGAATACCTTACTTAAGGTTACAGAACTAGCTCCCATAATATAATATTCAAATCTAATTTTGTGCAGTTCCAACATCTGAGATCTTAACTGCTTTGCTACTCTATTACTCTGAGTAATAGAAAAAGGATTCTTATAAGGATCAGTCCAAGAATTCTAACATAGATGAGTATTTTCCACTAAAGTCTACTTTATCATCTATGATGAAGTGATGATGGCTTACCAAGAAGTCAACTCACCCCACACAATAAGCCTATAATCTGTGGATCTCATTCATCCAAACTTTATTAATCAGACATACATCAAATTTTAAACAGCATTTTGTGGCTATAAACAGTTAGATGTTTTCCCTCAACAAATCTAGTGGAGGGAAAGCATATCAATAGATTATTATAATATAACATGATGATACTGATATGAAGATTAACTCAGGATGCCCAGGATGTACAGAAAACACAACAGAAACATATGTTTCCCTCTGGGCTGAATCTTAGCCAGCAGGAATAAGCTTGGTGAAGAAAGCTAACTCAAAGTACTCTGAACAGAGAAAATGACATGTACAGAGAAGCGAAAGAAAACACAGTGTTGAGAAATTGCAAGTACTTTTGCTGGAAACGTTGAATGTAAGAGAGATATTCCTGGAAGTTTAACAATGTGTGTATTCAGGCGGCAGTTGCAGACAGGACAAAAATTAGGGAATACATTAAGAGATCATATAGTCAGAAATGAAATTAATATAGCAGGTCTTGGCCAGCATTTATTTAAAACAACAAAATAGCCTGGGAGAATAGGAAACGAGAAAGAAGTGAAGGGAAAAACTGCTATCCATCAGTTTCTATTGTGAGACTGACACCTCTAGGAATAAAGCTGCCTCAGTTTCTTAATAATCTTCCATACAGCAAGTACATGGTTTAATCCTAAATCTGAAGTGATCATATGAATAAACTCCAAGAATCAGGGCTACAGCTAAACATATCCATTTCAGAAGAACCAGAAAATGTGCCTACAAGAAATGAAGTTTCAAATGACTCCAACAAAACCTGACCACCAGGAGTTCTCTGACCCAGCCATATTTCTGCCAGATGAATCACCCAGGTACAGGGCAAAGGCCTGAATCAAGAAACATACTCTATGGCGTACCTTTATTTGCTTTCCTTCACTTAGGGATTTTCTCTAAAAGTTCTTTTTGGGTTTCATTATTTACTTTCTCTTCTAATTAAAACCATGTCTAGCCAGATTCTTCGGTTTTTGTTTTTCATTTTCTGTTTTTGATTTTGTGCCCCGCCTGTTTTGAGTGGTTTTTATAATTAATTTTAAAATGAGTTAAAATACATTTAAAATATGTCCATAACAAGAAAGGGCTTAATATTTCTTTCTTTCTTCTATATTATCAACTTCTTTTCAAAGGTCAAGAGTCAGAGAGAAAATTGATATTAATTCTTTTAAAAAAATATTGCCTATCTTACTATATGACTTATATAAGTCAAAAAGTCATTTGAGGCCTACATCAATTGTATTTGTTACAAATGTCAGTAGGATTAATCATAAAATTTTTTGAGGATCAATATATTCATTCACCTGGAAATAAACAATATCAAGTCAGCAATAGAATAACTATCTCCTAAGTACTAATGATTCATCTGTTTGTTAAGCATTTCTCTTTCTAGAATTACACAGACACCAACACACTTGAGGGCAGTTCTCTGGATTTTGAACTTCCCTCAATTTTAAATCAAAAGAATAAATCACAGTGATTTTCTGGCCCAGTTTTTCAGCTAATTTTATATGGTTAAGAAGATAGATTTATCACAATTTGTATTTATGCAAATTCAGATGGCTTCTTTGTTGAAATTTTGTGCTATTTATATATATATCATCTAAGAAGATATTTCCAAGCTGCATTTTTTTTAAGTTTCTCAAAATATTTTCTGTTATGGTCAAACTGAAAATGCAATTTTGAATATGCTCCGAAAATATGCATTCTTTTTTCTCTTAAAATATATTTATTCATTTTAAAAGCAGAGTTACAGATTATGGAAGGTAGCAGAGAGGAAGAGATCCTCCATCCATTGGCTTGGTCCTCAATTGGCTGCAACAGTTTGGGCTACGCCAAGCCCAAGTCAGGAGAGGGTGCTCTAGAAGCTGGGCCACGCTCTGCTCTTTCTGGAGCACATCAGCAGGGTGTTGAGTCAGAAATGGAGCAGCCAAGATTTGAGCCAGTGTCCATATGGGAATGCTGTGACTAAGAGGTGGTAACAGCCTGCTATACCACAGTGCTGGCCCCAACAACTATGTATTGAATTGAGAATCAGTGATGATTTTTAAGTGCCCCATTTTTTAGACTAGAAAAATGAATCCTTTGTTGAGCAACAATTTTAGCCCATTCTCTGCCTTCATATACCTAGTATAGAGGGTAAAATATCCATAGCAGTCAAGAAATATTCAACTATAGCCTTTATAAAGTGGCTATAAAGGAAGAGAGAAAGGAAATGGAATAAAATGCTAACTCATTGATGTAGAATCCCAGGGCTAACATTTACTGGAAAGAGTGATTTTTGGGGGGAATTTAAGAATTTGCCTTCACTTCTGTTCAATCTTAGCCACTCTGCCAAGAAGCCCATAGCAACTGACTGCTGCATGTGAGAGGACACTTGCCCATGTAAGCAGTGTAAAAAAGAAGGCTTTGTTGAGAATGCTCCAGTGCTCCTCCTTCCCCTGTCTGACCTCAAGACCTCAGAAAGGTCATTTTGTAAAGCTCTGGTGTGTACATGAGTAAACTTGAATCATCATATGTCACAATTGGAACCACTAACCCAAATGTCATAGACCAGATTACTATGTCATCCTCAAAGAGGTCATTATGGTATGTCTGGGTTGGTAGGTCACCAAAATCCTCTATCTGGGTTTGTTTTTTCAACGTACCCCCAGGGAGCTCTGGCCCTTTGTAAACATCACTCCTAAGGCCATTGGGAAAACAGCTTAGATTCATTCAACCTAACCTAGAAAAGACAACAGAAATATTCATGTTGACTTAGAAAAGATGGAAAGACAATAGAAGCATTCATGTTGCTTTCCAGACTGTCTAGAATCAGAGTATGTTGGGGAGTCTCAAGCACAGATCACATCTAAAATGGTAGAGAATGAGGTGGCAAGGCTGATGATGTGAAAGAGAAATTTGGATGCTTAAAATAAGAAAGAGAGAAGAGTGTTCTTTGCATGGGGCAAATCTACATCATGTACTTCACCGACGATTGTAACAACATTCATGAAATATGTGGTCAACTTTGTAGTTTACCAGATTTAGCAATGGAAGCTGCCATTTAGTAAGTGTCTGCTATCTGATAGGCATGCACACACAGTTGTGCTATGTGTACACCATTTGCCATTCTTAAAATAATCATGCAAAGTTAATATTACTGACATCATGCTTAAAACATGGAAGTGGTAAAGTAGGTTTATATACATGATTATATGTCTCCAGATACTGATTTAGCCTTTAAAAGCTCCTGAACCAATCTTGGTCTTCATTTCATCGGTTAGTGACTGGGTGATCTAGGGCCAGTTATTTAATTCCATCTCATTTGATCTTCCAGTGCCTAAGAATTCTGTAAATGAACTAGACACAGGAAGTGGTATAAGGAGAGGGTCAGCATATATCCAACTGTTTGTCTTTATTATTGTGATCTTCAACCTTCTCATGAAGTTATCTAATCCTTGTCATTCTTATTAAGGCAGGAAAGAATCAAACAGAATACATTTATTTAGGGGTTCTTAAACTTTAGTTAGTATAAGACTCATCCATGGCTTTATTTAAAATGCAGATTCCCTGAGCGCTGACCCAAAAACTTAAATTTCATATGTTGATCCTTAATGAACACCACTTGGCCCTAACTATATCTTGAGTATGTAGATGGATCCAGCAAAAAAAATAAAGAATCCTTCATTTATCAAAGGGAAAAAAATCTCAGGCTATGTCCAGCTATAGTAAGATTGTTATCATGAGCTCATCATCATTATATCCAAAGATAATCTAGATAGTATACCCAGTGAAAGTAACATTTTATGTTCACTTCAATTATTTAGATTTTGTTATAAAGATAAAATCTCAGTTCGTAATTACATAGTGTAAAAGGTAAGGTCATTTCCAGTTCTTAGTGTACACAGAGATTACGCTCTGTTTGATATGTCAGCAGATTTGACTTTCAGAGAAATTTTACTCACATAGGTCACCCTGGCATACCAAAAAGAGCCATGTATTTTCTTCTTTAAAAGGTTGGTTACTATCAAGAGAATGAAATATGAATAAAATTTATTAATCCTATAGTCACTTCCAATGAAATAGTCCTTTATTTTGAGAACATGGAAGTGTAACAATCAAATATAAGAAAATAAAAGCTATGTTTTCTAAATAAAATCTATAGAATGGTGGCAACATGTGAAAATGTGTGGAAATGCACAGTAAGTTGAAATAGTGCATGGCAAGGATTTGCTATTATATTGCACTCACTGAAAAGAAGTGCAGCAGTTTGTCAAATCAGACTGTCTGGCTTCCATGACTGGGTTCTCTTCTTGGGAGCTCTCATCCTAGAAAAAGCTATTTAATCTCCTGAAAGTTCACGTATGCATGAACTTTTTTTTTAGTATGCATGTAATATGGAAAATATAAGGATGCTTATTTTACCAAATTATTTTAAAGATGAAGGGAGCTATTTGCAGAGAAAAGTATTTAGCTCAGAGCATATTCCTGAACAACTGATCCATAAACGTTAACTGTTGCTTTTGTTGTTGATCCAAAGAATCCCATGGCAAGCAAAGATCAGGCACCTTTTCTCATTTCATTAAACCCAACAGAGGGAAGAGCTGATGTTGACTTCTTATGTAGAGGTGGTAGCCTTACTCAACCGAGAGAAATCTGGCCAGCAGTTTGTGCCTCCTCAAGGTACAAAGCTCAGATTGCAGCACTCAAGTTTCTGCCATCCAACGGGCAGCTACAGCTCATCTTACCTATCATCCTTCTCTTGGCCTCTGTAGTTCCTTTCTCTGAGTAGGGGATGAGTTCTGGCTACATATTTAAAACAACTCCATTTAATTCCATTTAGAGCTGGGATGCTAGTGGGAAATGCTGGCATACTTGATTTTTATATTTGTATTAGAAATTATTCCTTTTTCCACATTCAGTTAAGCTGAATATTGATTGCTGAATGAAGTGGCAAAATCTATCTGTATTTTGTGTTAGATTCCTTTCATATCAGTGATTTTAAATCTCAAATGAACTTTCAACACTGCTGCGGTGTCTCAGCAAGTGCTCATTTTGTACAACTGTGTCTTTTCTTCACAAATCTTCCCTCCTATCTTCTTACCATTTATATCACTATATAACTTTGCTTTGATTCACTGTGTGTAGAAACCTACCTCATATGACTTCCTATGTGGACTGGTTAATAAATGAAAATTGCTTAGAACATTACCTGACACATAGTAAACATAGTAAATACTAGACACGGCAGTCACTATTACTCTTCACCCCTAAACCCATTTCCTTCGTCCTCTACCTTTTAGCAGGAGTGCCTGACACTTTCAGAGGCCAATAGCTCGGCTTCCTGTCTGGATTGTACTATACTTCATCTCATGTAGGATTGCTCCTTTGACTATTTTCCTTTTCCTTCCATTAATAGTCTCTCCTCTAATTTTTTTTTCAGTAACATACAAGTATGTTTTACTGTTCTCAACTCACTCTGGAATCTTTGCTTCTCTTATTTTATAAATCTGTGAGCCCATAAATCTGCTGTTGTCAGGGTTACCGGTGTCACTCATGTTGGCAAAACCAGTGGTCACGTTCCATCTCAATGTACAGAAAAAGTTAGCTTTTGCTTAAAATATATTTTTTTCCTCCCTCTCAGCTTCCTTGACACTATACTTCCCAAGAGTTTCTGTCGCTTCTCTGGTTATTCCAAGTCTATCTTGTCCCCCATCTGCCTCTTCACTATGCAATATGTAAATGCTGTTGTCTACAGAAATGACCCTGCTTTTATGCTCCTTAAACTCTCTCTTGTGCCTGTGGATTTATTCGTAATAAATGTTGAAAGCTTCCAGACCTCTCTCTCTAGCCTAACTTTGCCCATATTCCTGTGCCATCACCTCTTGGAGGCATAATACTACTCAAACTTAACCAAACCAAGCTCTCAATTTTATTCTCACGCCACCTTCCAATATTTCTTCTTTTAATGTTTTCCACTTTAGTTAATAGTATGGACGTGCACCCAATGGTTCAAGTCAAAAGCCAGAACATCATTCAGGAACATTTTCCTAACCTTCCTGGTTCTACCCCTCAGCTCCCAACCCAGCTACAGTATCTACTTTTATCTATCCCACCTCCAGAACAGATTGTGCAATTGTCCACTTTCCCTACTAACACCATCCTGGGCTAAGCAAACATCATCTCATAGTTAGGCTGCTTTAATATTCCTCTCACATCCCTTTTTCCAATATAACTTATATATACCTTTTAGTATGAATGACCTTTTAAACAAATCTATTTTTTTTCCTTCTCCTTCACTTTTCCATTTTTTTCCCCAGTGATATCCAATTGTTTTAGCATAATCAAATTGCTTACCCAAGCCTACAGAATCCTACACGATCTGGGTATTTCAACCTGCCACCAACCTAGATTTCTACTACTCATTCAATTTCATTACTTTACAGCCACACTGACCTTTGTCAAATATACTATTCTCAAGACCTTTGAATGCCACGTTTCCTGCTTGGAATAATCCTCATTTTCCTTTTCAGCTTTCTGGCCTTCAGTGAAAATGTCACCTCCTTGGGGAGAGATATTGTCCCATTTCCGTATTAAATTATCTTCTTTCTTTTTCTGTTATTTTCTATGGTGACAACCATCTTAATATTCTTCAAACCACTTGTCAATTTGTTTATTTTCTTATTTGTAATCTGTCTCTCACTTCTAGTCCCAAAGAATTGAGATTCACTTCAAGCTTATTACCTGCAGAATAATAAATTTCCTGGCATGTGGTAGATCTATATGAATACTTGTTCCATAGACTGATATGCAAATAAACGAGCATCAAAATGTTAATCTGATCAGGTGAAATCGTAGAACTAAAACAGAACTTTGAAGAAACTCACTTAAAATGCTGGATCATACCAAAGGACAAATGCCAAGGAGACTGGGGCCTGACCTTTGACCTTCCCTTTCCCCCAGAGTTTGAAGACTGCTGGTTTCCTCTGGGAACTCCTCACCACTGCCATTTAGTCTTGAGCTGGCATTCTGATGAAAGCATTCCCTAGGTTTCTAGTCTGCAGGGTCCTCTTGGTCCTCAGAAAACCAGTTCAGGTTGAACATCTTCAATTCTTAATCCAAAATAGGAAATCCAAAATGCTCCAAAATCTAAGAATTTTGAGTAATTATGTAATTCCACAAGCAAACAAATCTATACCTATTCCCTTGCAACAAGCTGCAACCAAAATGCAGGCACACTGAAAGCATGGTATAAAATTACCTTAGGCGGCATGCATATAAATGATAAATGAATTTCATCGCATTTAGACCTCTCAGATAGCTCATTCAGTATGTGCAAGTATTCCAAAATCTGAAGAAATCAAAAATCTTCTCTATTCTGGCTCCTTGTAATTCAGTTAAGGAGCCCTTAATTAATCATTGCACTCCCTGTTGGACATTTATTATCCACTGCTTACTGCTTGAAGAATTTAGAGTCAAGCAAAATGTTCTTTAAACTAGCATTTATTTAATATTTTATGTGATGGCCTAATTCAAATATTTTATAACTTATTCTCATGGCAAACTGACTTTCTATTTTTTGTTAATATTTTCCTTGAATATACTATATACCAGGCCTTCATCTAAGAACTGTACACCTATCCGTTCATCTTGATAATATATCTTAGAGGTAGGTATATTATGAGTTCAATTTGATAGTTTGGGAAACTGAGACAGAGGCAAGTTTTGCTTATAGCTGCAGAGCTAAAAACAAACCAGAATCGGGGCCCCGATAACAAGCTGCAGCATCTCATTCCCCAGCAGCATCTCAGGCAGCTTTTCGGCTCCCATGTGGCAGGTGTCATTACTCTTCTTTTATCAGGAGTGACTCAGGACTCAGACATTACCTTTACCGGGAGGCTGCAGATTAGTTGATGTGTTCACAGCAAGTAGTATAGAGTCCATACGAAATGGTAGGCACTGAGCTAGATTTTGACTTAAGTTTAAGCAGACTTTGTCCTCAAAGAGCTTACAGACTTGCTAATAAACACCTGGATGATGTAGGATTCAGACTTCAAAATTCCTAATCCTGTGATTGTGCCTTTTCCAATGTCCTCAGCATTAGGTAAAATTGCCTGAGTTCAGAGCTGAAAGTTAAATTTGCCAGAGATTGGAAATAAAACAGCTGTCAAAGCCTTAATGAAAAGGAAAGCCGGGCCCGGCAGCATGGTGGCCTAGCAGCTAAAGTCCTCGCCTTGAACGCATCAGGATATCATAGGGGTACCAGTTCTATTCCGGCAGCTCCACTTCCCATCCAGCTTCCTGCTTGTGGCCTGGGAAAGCAGTCGAGGATGGCCCAACGTCTTGGGACCCTGCACCTGAGACCCGGAAGAGGTTCCTGGCTCCTGGCTTCGGATTGGCATAGCATCGGCCATTGCGGTCACTTGGGGAGTGAATCATCAGACAGAAGATCTTCCTCTCTGTCTCTCCTCCTTTCTGTATATCTGACTTTGTAATATAAATAAATAAATAAATCTTTAAAAAAAGGAAAATCACTTTTATCATCATTGAAATACAAATGTATTATTTTTTAATATTATCGCTGCTTGCACTCACAGACTCTACTTTCGCATTATTTACAATGGTCACATCCCTGTTGTGCACATAGTGTCTTACATGAATATTTCAAATGAGTTATGACTGGGTTTTTACAGTAGCTAACAATGCTGGCAATACTAGTTTTGCAGTGTTTAGGATTTCATTAAGCTACTTCAAGGTGGAATGCTTAATTACACACTAGCTTTTCCTGATCCTTTGGGAAAGGTGACTCAAAAACTGAACTCCATAAAACCAAGGGATACTCGGAAAATTCTCTTTACCACAGATTAAGTGCTGTGTACATCCAGATTCAAATATTGTACTCCTTAAAGAGCCTCACAGCTCCATTGGCTTGTGACCAAGTCCTCTGGAACAAGTAGTACTGACTCTGTGGCCACAAACTGTCCCATGTTTATGTTGCCAAAATAGGAAAACTGTGAATTCTCACTTTTTTTTTTCATGATGCAATGGGAAGAAACAGAGCCTTGGACCTAGAAAATGATGAAAAAACAAACCAAATGTATACAGAGCAAACATCACTGTCATGCTGCCTTGTTTGTTTCAGGAGATGTGGATTTATTTATTAAGAAGTTTCACAATACTGCAGGCACATCTGTACCACAAAGTATCAGTTATAAAAAATAATAAAAGAAGAGCTATATTAAGTCACCTCATCTTGCAACTGACAGGGCTGCAAGCCAAGTTTCTGCATTTTGAGTTTTACCAGGGTTTCAAAATTAAAAGATGAAATGGTTGCTATTTTCCCTCACCTATAACCCAGAAGTATCAATAAGTGGTTCATGCTAGAAAAATATGAGGCACAATGTACAAAATTGTTGATTCTTCCAAGTTTCATGATCAAGATGTTCCCCAAAATCTACTCAGGAAGAAAAATTGACTAGCCAACTTCAATTGCCAAAAGCACAAGCACGTGGCCTCTTCTATGGAGACTCATAGACAAAGGGGAAAAGTCTACACTTACTTATTTAGCATTTATTTACTTAACCTTCTGGCTGGGTTAGGCTGTTGGGCTTGGTTTTACATCTCGAATTACAAAGTTTATGATGGAAAGGGTGTCAGCTATTGAAGGAAAGGAAGATCTCTGTTCTTTGTCTTCTCTTGCTAATAAAACCACGCATGCTAAATGATTGTTTAGAGAAGTTAAGATACGGTTAATAGTAAGAGCATAGCCTCAGCTTGGCTTCACCTTTCGCATCCCTGTTTGTTCCTACCTATGCTTCTGGAGCTTCCAGCCTGCATCTCTTGCCAGCTCCATACATATCTTCTCTCATCCCTCTCCAACCCATGTGGCCAACAGCTATCCAAACCAGTCATCTAAGATTTTCTGGGAGTAGATCATGCACCTATTCCATGTAGAACGTGATCATACAAGTATCCAAAAGACAGTCACACTCTTTTAACCACATTATAATACAAGAAAGAATACAAAGGTACTTGAAAAGGTCCGTAGCAAATGGAGTTAAAAGACTATTGGTTTAGTGCAATAAAATTTTGAGACCTGGGCCCGGGGCAAGAGCCTAGCATCTAAAGTCCTCACCTTGAACACGCTGGGATCCCATATGGATGCCAATTCTCATCCCCGCAGCTCCACTTCCCATCCAGCTTCCTGCTTGTGGCCTGGGAAAGCAGTCGAGGACAGCCCAAAGCCTTGGGACCCTGCACCCATGTGGGAGACCTGGAAAGAAGTTCCTGGCTCCTGGCTTCGGATAGGGACAGCACCAGCCATTGTGCTCACTTGGGGAGTGAATCATCAGACAGAAGATCTTCCTCTCTGTCTCTCCTTCTTTCGGTATATCTGACTTTCCAATAAAAATAAATAAATCTTTTTTAAAAATTTGAGACCTATACTTATTAGAGCTCTTCAATAGTTCTTGGAGAGTTCAATAGCAAAATTAAACATGGATCTAAGAAAAATGTTTGCACCCAAAACAAGCTTATCATTTAACTCCATTTTTCTGCCAAATTATAAAAGTAGCTTCACACAGTGTGAACAAGGGCCCAGGACATGGACTCAAGATCAGGTAAAGAGTTTAGAATCTTAATTCTACTGTTTTTTTTAATCAGATAATTGCAAATATCACTATGTTCATCTCTAAAGAATAATACCTAGTTTACACAGAATTTATTTATTTTTAAATAACCATATTGAGGTATTTACATATCATTTTCCAATACACAATTCAATGATTTTTAATGGATTTATTAAATTGATCAGACATCACTACAAATCAGTTCAAACATTTTTATCACTGTAATATGATCACTCATTCAGCTTGATTGTTTCTCCCTGATCCAGTTCTGAATAATCAGTAATCTATTTTTTTCCTTAATATCTTCTTGTTTGACTCTATTTTGGATAAATATAATCACTTGATAGACAATATATTCTGCTCAGCTTCTATTCAATGAGCACAGCATTGATGAAAATCATCTATATGGCCTATATCACGTACCCTAATGTTGCTGAATATGGTTTTAATGTATAAACAAATTATTTGCTATGCAGCCATTTAGAATTTAACGGACATCTAGTTTAATGAGAATTTTTGGCTGCTACATATAATGCTGTTAAGAACATTTGCATCCAGTACTTTGCGTAGGTGTGTTTTCAGTTCACTTGTGTAAACAATTGGTAGAAATGGTGGTCCTTATGTGTAAATTTAGTTTTAACTTTTTAAGATTTTCTGGAATAATTTTGAAGCTTAAATGTTACCAGAGAATGGCTTAGAGGTTTAGAGTAATGAACAATAAAAATCATTGATTGTTTTTACTATTGCTTTTAGGAGGTTTCATTTTACTGAGTGAATGGCTTGGAACACTAAGGCTCAGAAATAGTTACAAATTTGCTCAAGATCCCTCGGATAATTGGCTGCAATTCACCATCTCTTCCATATTTTCTGACCCCATGCCTGATATTGCTTCCTATTACCAAAGATCAATGCTTAGCTCTTATAACCTCTGGCTGAAAAAAATATAGGTTGCACACACAAAAAAATCCTCCATGCATAAAATGGACTCTCAACCTGTGTAATAGAAATGCACACACTGGTTGCAAGTTTTTCATGCCTAAACTCCCAACACTTCCCAATCCTCTCTCCTTTCTTCGAAATTCTTTCAGACTGGTTTTCATTCAAACACCAAACCCTCAGTCTTTTGGCCTTGGCACTTTATTCATGGTTTGCTTTCTTTGTGTAATTTCATCTTATAAAATTATACCAATGCCGTAAGACAAACTTTAGATATTTCATATTCTTTCCTTGGCTTAGTCACCCTATTTGAAATTCATTAGTGTGCTGAATTGGGCCAAAATCACTGAAAAATACAATAATGTAATGAATTGCATGGAAAGTAATTTTTAAATTTAACAAAACACAATTTATAAATGTCTGAAGTAAATCTCAATACAGTTCATTGTTATATACCCAGAGGAGAATCCCACTAACAATTTGCCTTACTTTGTGTTTCCAGCACAATTTATGATTCTGCAAATTTTTATCACACTGTCATACATACCACCTGCTCAGCAAACTGAGCTCCAGAGAAGAAAAGAGTCATATTCAATCTTGTAATCTCATGTTCAGCATAGTACACAATTCAGGCTGTGGTGGGTGCATATGAATCTTTTTAGACTGAAAGCACTAGTGAGTAAGGTGAATGAATAAAAGAATGATTTTCTTGCTCCTCTCTCTGTTTCTCTCTTTGATTCTAACATAGAAAAGCTCACACTCATAGGTGATATTCTCTGGTCTGACAGCAGAATTCTAAAAGTGATTTCACTTAAAAAAAAAGATTTATTTATTTTATTTTTAAAAGAAAAAGCAAGAGAGAAAGAGGGGGAGAAGTGTAGAAGTATTTCATCCATGTTCACTTCCCAAATGGCCACAACAGCTATGGCTTGGACAAGGTTAATTCAGATGCCAGACACTCGATTTGGGTTTCTCGCATGGGTCGCTGGGGCCCAGGTACTTTAGGCATCCTCTGCTGCATTGCAGGCACATCAGCAGGGAGCTGGATTGGAAGTGGAGTTACAAGTCCTCTGATAGAGGATTCAGGCATCCCAAGCTGTGGCTTAATGTGCTGTGCTTCAATCCATCCCAAGAGAATTTTCCTTTAAGAAAGACACAACTTTCTATTGCTGTTCTATCACACCTTTTCTATGATGACTTACCTGATTGAGTAACTATATATGGTTTTGTCCCAGTGACTTAACCCTTTCTAAATAATGGGAAAATTAAAAGAGGATGAATATTTTAAGAGAAAATCTTCAAAATTACATGTATACAAGATCTCAGGTGTTATTATTTTTCTTAAATGAGTTGGGAAAAGTTTGGATTCTAACAAGGACCTATTAGAGGAATTTTCGTTCCACACAAGCATTATAATACTTGCTGAGTAATTGGATCCAACAAACATTTGTTAAGTGCAAATGACAAAACATCCAGTTGCAACATAGCAAGATTCCTGGCACAAGGAGAATTACCAACATATATAATAGTAGCAATGACAGCAATTATGGATTCAGTCATTATTCTATGGCTACTACTATTCACATGTTTTACATGCAATAACTCATTACAATAACTCTTACAATAGCTTATAAAACGATGGTTTTACATTTAATTTATTTCACTAAGAGGTAGACAGTATTGGGGGGGGAGAGAGAGTGAGTGAGTGGGGGGAGGAGAGGGGACAGAGAATGCCCTCAATAGCTGGGGCAAAACCGAGGAGCCAGGACTTCCATCTGGGTTTCCCAATCACTGGAGTCATTAACTGAGGCCTCCGATGCTCCCAGAGCATGTAAAGCTGGGAAGCAAACCCAAGTATGCTGGTGCAGGAAGCAGGCATCTTGACTCTTAGCTTAGCACCACTCCAAAAAAGTTTAAAGGCAAAGTAAATGAGGATGACGAGACTGAGGTGTGGAGTGAGGTTAGGAAACAATTAGCTTAAAAAGCCATGGAACTGAAGCCTACATCCAGGCAATCTGGCTCCAAAATCTCCTTGTAAAAATGCTTGAGACACTGTGTCCCCTTCATTGTTATTCCCTATTACTTATAAGCACTTAATGAATGTTTGCTATTGAATTGTGCCAACTACAAGGTTAACAAGGGCTGGGAAAATAATAAAGCCATACCGCATTATGGGAAAACTATCTAGCCTAACGTCAGGATAGGAGGGTGTGGACCATGCCCGTGCTTTTGTATAAGTTCAGAGAGACTTGGGCTGGAACTCCAGGTTCATGTGCTTTGGCTCAAGGACTTTTGTTTCCCTGACAAGGAGTTACCCAATCTCAGCACTCATGCACCACTCTGTCTGGCCCTGGAGCCCTTTAAGAACTTTGAAGGTTCTGTAAGACTAGATTCCAGACTCAAAAGAATTGGAAATCAAGGTGACGAAGAAAGGAAGTATTAAATGATTTACTTCAGGCTACACACCTGGTTTGGACCACAGCTTTAAGATTTCCTGAGTTCCAGCTCAGTGCTCTCTCACTTAAGTCACACAGTTTCATTTGAAGGAGGGAAGTTCAACAATGACTACTAAGAAACAAATAACTCAAAATGGGACTTTCCAGAGCTAGTCTAGAATTGGACGGCTGCCTCCCTTGTGTGCAAGCAAGGTACGCCTACAGTTTCACTACAGATCTGAAATCTAATGCTCTTTCCTTGTGATGTCAGAGGCCAGGAGATCTCTTAAGCCATGATTCATGCCCTGGTTGGAAATCAGGCTCCCACCGCTCTGAAAGTTTGTAACATTCTCCCCTGCCTCCTCTTCCTGACAGAAGGCTATGAAACTCAAGTGTTTTGCAGCAAATGTGCCTTATTCCTAGAAGAGAAAAAGGCATTCTCATCTCCCTGTTGGCTCAGTTATTACCCTGAGGGAAAGACATGAACTTGAAAGCTATTTTCTCTTAAATTCCCTCTAGTTTTAGAATCTGGAAAAGGGAACAAATTTAATGTAATCCAGGCTCCAGTGGGTGTGATCCAGAGAAAGCTAAGAGTAGTTGGGAAAGCAAATATAAACTTCATTGCAAAGGTGCATGTACCTTTAATACAGGTACCTGTGTGGGCATCACTTGCACTATTCTTACTTATCTGATAAGGCATAGGACTGGTGCCAGGTGTATGAGCTTTGGAGGCAAACAAGACAGAGATCAAACGCTACTTGTGTCACTTACCAGCAGAGAATCTTCATACTGCTAACCATCCCACTGGGACATATTTCCTTGGTTTAAGAAATGGGATGATTGGAGCAGGCTCTGTGGCATTGTGAACTAATCCCCTGTCTGTAGTGCCAGCATCCCATACAGGTGCTGGTTTGAGGCTCTACTTTAGCTTCCTGCTAGTGGCCATGGAAGACAGATCATGGGGGACTAAGTCCTTAGGCTTTTGTACCCACATGGGAGACTCAAAGGTAGCACCTGGATTTGGTCAGGCCCAGCTCCAGCTGTTGTGACTGGCTGTTTGGGGAGTGCACCAACAGATGGAAATTCTCTCTCTGTGTATCTCTAATTCTCTCTATAGAACTTTGCCTTTCAAATAAAAACAATAAATATGTTTTTTAAAATAGGATAATGATGTTGAGGGTGAAAAGCGATCTCTGTGGTGTTCCTACTAGGAGATCTGGTACTTTATAAATATCTGAGATCATATTACCACCTCCCCTGCACCTGCCTGGCATTTGATAGACAATGCTTTACAGAGCTCTTCAGAAACCAGAAAAAACTGTGAGGACAGACTGAGTTGACACTGATTTATCAAGTCATACTTCTATCGTATTAGAATCATAGTGCAGGAAAGATTTCAGAGCCGACTACAGGGGATAATTCCCTCAACTGAAATGTGAGGAGTGGGGAAACAAATGATTCCACCAAACACACTTAAGGAGTGGAAGAGTGGAAGCATGTTCCACTGCTGCAGAGAAGGAAGAGGTAGACCAAAGCGCTTCCACAACTGAGGAAAACAAGTGACTCAAGACTGAAATAAAGGAGGAAAGATTTTTGGAATAAGAACATGGTGAGATGTTAATTCCTTAAACCCCAGAAAATATCAACAGTACACTTTGTTTAGTAATTTGCTGCAAACACTTTGTTACAAAAGATAAATGAGAGGAAAGAAGTATACTTGGAAGGCAGGCTCAGAGAAATTCACGTCTGTGAACCATTTGTGCTCTCAGGTGATATAGTTGGCGCCCACCCCACACCTGCTTAAAAGATTCATACAGCACTGTGACCACGTTTAAATCTAATGTTCCCATCACTCTCAGCTTTCTCTGGGCAACACTTGCTTGTTTCCAAGCTGCATTTAATCTCATCGTTTCTGAAGATTCTAGCCTAAGATACTGAAGACCAGGGGAAGTTACAGGAACCAGGCCCCTTTGGTTTGGAAAGTCCTAACTGGGTGAGAGCAGAAGGCTGTGAATGAGGCTCGCTGGGGAGAGTTGCCTGGGGTCAACCTGCCCTGCAGAAGGACTGGAGGAACTCTCAGTGACAGGAACACAAGATTCAGAAGGCAAATAAAGGCAAGGACATTTTCATCTTCAGGTTTGACAAAAAAGTCCCAAGCACAAGCTGACAAGCTGTATTGACATTGACATTTCTAAGTAAATTAATGAGTGTTTCACATACTGCTTTGTGGGAAGTAAGGAATACACATGAAGAGAATGCCATCTGATATTTAACCCAAAATAATTTTTTAAAAGATATTTCTCTTAGCTGAGAATGCTCATCAGTTCAGACACTGAGCACCATTTGGCATCCTAAGATTTGCTTTTATCTCAGAATGCTTAGTAAACAGAGGCAGGAGCAGCAATGCATTGGGGCTGCTGCCCCTGGATGCTACTACTTCTGGGAAAGCTCAAGGCATTCAAAAGAGCAACACTTTGTACTGCTAGACTTCCAAACCATCCTTTGGTTTTCTTTTATAAGATTTTTATTTATTTATTTATTTTTATTGGAAAGGCGGATATACAGAGGAGGAGAGACAGAGAGGAACATCTTCCATCCAATGGTTCATTCCCCAAGTGAACGCAATGACTGGAGCTCAGCCAATCTGAAGCCAGGAGCCAGGAACCTCTTCCAGGTCTCAAATGCAGGTGCAGGAACCCAAGACTTTGGGCCATCCTTGACTGCTCTCCCAGGCTACAAGCAGGGAGCTGGATGGGAAATGGAGCTGCTTGGATTAGAACTGGCGCCCATATGGGATCCTGACACATGCAAGGTGAGGACTTTAGCCACTATGCTATCACGCTGGGCCCCATCCTTTGGCTTTCAAAACAACTTTATGATCTGGGATGAGTGCTTAGTTTACCATATTTTGACATAAAATCTCGATTAGTCAGAAGGAATATAGAATTTTACATTTTCCTGGATTTTAGATAACTTACTTGTATCTAGACTGGGTATGATTCTAGCCTAACTCCTAACACAGTTTTTTGTTATTGCTGCTCTTGGTGGTGGGTTGGCTGTCTAGGCCTTGTTATGCTCCATTTTTATGTGCCCCTTGGCTAGCCAGTGGTATCACTTACTGAATCAACATTTATCTAGACATGGCTGTGAAGATATCTGCAGATGTGGTTAACATCTGTAAGAGTGGAACTAACGTCTAGGAGATTGACCTAGATAACAGTGGTAGGTCTACCTCATTCTGTTGAACGGTTCAAGAGCAAAAACTGAGATCTACGCAAAAAAGAACAGATTCTCAAAACTGTGTCATTAACTCCTGAGTTTCTGGTCTGCCTTACAAATTTGAAACCTGCCAACCTCACAATTTCATGGGCTAAAGCCTTAAATTAATCCTATTAGTTGTGTTTCTCTGCAAGATCCCAACTGACATAATCATTATCTTCTTGTACCTTTTTAAGATCAAAGGTGGATTTTATTGAGTCCATACCCTGCCTGCCTCCTGACTCAGTGATAGCCATGACAAAAAAAAAATGTTATCTTAAGAAGCATATACACACATTTAAGCACAGATGAATGATTGAGGCAAACATACCTACGTTGTAAAGAAATTGAATGTTTTTCTGAAGCTCCACAGAACTTGTAGAACCAACATAATGTAAATGCAGTGAGAAATCACTAACAATAAGAAAGACTAGACGTCCAAGTTTTTGAAGAGGTAAGCCTTTAGAAGAGATACAGAGGGCTGTACACATAACAGCTTGGGAGAGTAAGGGGTACCCAGAGAGGGATAAATGAAGAGCAGGCCTAGAAGCAGCCATGGATGCACAGAGGCAAATGGCTCAACTTGGGTTAAGAGAAGAAGCTCTGAAAAATCAGGTCAGTGAGAACAAACGTCCATTGTGTTGGCAAAAAGCATATCAAAAAACTCGTATTTTCTCCTGGGAACAAAATGCAACAAATCACTGCATATGCACACAAGTGTCACACATAATGACAAAAAAAAAAAAAAACAAAACCTGGAATTTTCAGAGTTGCTTGTAAAGGCTAGTACCCTGTACAGACACATGAAAAAGTAAAATTTCTTTTACCTCTCATAACACAATATCTGAGTTCATTTATAATTGAATGTGTGCATCTACTTCTTAGAACTGAACCTTTGTTTGTTTAAGGGCCAATTGGCAACACAGGGATGAAAAGAAATGACATTAGGTTCCTGGCAAATGGCTGGCTTTTCCTGGGGGACTGTCCTTCCAAGGGCTGCAGGAGTTTATCATCGTCTTTGCCGTCCAGATAAACTATCACCTAACCTCATAAGATGACATGACTCTCTCATAGGCCTGTTTTTTTTGTTTTGTTGTTTTTTATTTTTCCTGCATGTGGCAGCCCAGATTGGCATCACAGTTTTTGAAACAAGCTTTTGTTCCATTGACTTGTTTCAAGTTCCCCAAAGTTGTAGCAGCTTAATTGTTGCAAAGTCTCAGTTTCTCTGTCCCTCAAAGCAAACTCCTCCTTGTCAACAATACACCACCAACTAAAGGAAGCCCCTTTTCCATTGAGTAGAACAGTATTTTTCTCTTTCAGCTTGAAGCTAAAAGCTCTCTTTCTTCCCATTTTTTAAAAAAAAATTTATTTGAAAGGGAGAGAGTGAGAGACAGAGAGAGAGGAAGAGAGAGATACAGAGCGATTTCCCATCCATGGGTTCATGCCCCAGATAGTTGTGATGGCTGGGGATGAGTCAGGCTGGATATCCCTTGTGGTTACAGGGCTCAAGCTCTTGGGTAATCTTCTGTGACTTCTCCAGGTGCATTACTGGGGAATTGTATCTGTAGTGATGCAGCTAGTTACTTTAACCAGTGGCTATCTATGAGGCCAGTGCTGCAGACAGTAGCTTAACATGCTATACTCCAGCACTGGCTCGTCTTTATTCAATTTATATATTTTTGAGCACATGTCCTATGCTAGCACTGAGCATACAGTCTAACAGTCTGAGCAGTCAAGAAAACAGGCAATTGCAGTACATTATAGTGTTTTTTTCGATGATTTCTGTGTACTAGGCACTATTAAAAATGTTTCACACCCAAGTAATTTTGCTCTCATTAACAGTTCATGTGTAAGGTTCTATTAATATCCCCATTGTAAAGAGGCTACAGGTAATAAAGAGCTGGTCTGCAGTCATGCAGAAAGAAAGGACTGGAACAGAATGAAGTCAGGCAGTCTAGTTCCAGAGCCTAGCTTCGGAACCCTGAAGGAGTGGAAGCACAGGAGCTGAGGATACTATGACAAAGAAATCCCAGCAACTAGGAGCATAGACAAGGCACCAGGAACTCAGACCTGACACTCAGAGACAAGGTCTGAATTTAAGATTTAGATGTCAATCCAATTGTCAGTATCTTTTAATGGCTTCCAACTGAATTGACAATGATATCTACGTCTGCCATGACCTGCCAATGTTTTACCTCCCTGGCTCTCCCAGGCTCTCTGAGCTCTTGTCTCACTGCTGTTCTAGCAACCAGGGTCTCTCTCTGTAGCACTTTGAAATGCTGGGTGGTCTTTCAGGAGCCTTCCACTCATCCTTGTTACTCTTCATTATTCAGATGTCAACTTCAAGGTCAGCTGTTTACAAGGGTCTTCCCTGTCTCAACATCTATTTCCTCATAGCAGGTAGCAGCAATGAAAGTGAGAGTTAATGTTAAATATAATTAGATGTAATTAATTTTAAAGTATTGGTAAATAGTCCCATTATTACAGGCAAAAGTGGGGCAAAGTCAGAACATTCTGCGCTTTTCTGCATCACATTGATCAAAATATAACAATGTATTTATGTAGTATTTTCCGGACTGTTAATCATAGAAACAGTAAGATGTATTTTCTTCATAATTGCTCCCATAGATTCTACAGTGGTGACATGTATAAAATGGTCATACATGCTTAATGAACAAATGAATCAATAATGACAGGCATGAGAAAAATTTTTGTCAAGATTTATACATTTGCTTACAACTTAGAATTCAATGGATAGGTGGCAAAGGAATTAGAGTCTGCTATCATGTAGAAATTGATAAAGTTGTTGATAATCCAAGAACTTGGTTTGCTTTCTTGTTGAGATGCTCTCATTATCTTCCTTCCATGAGCTTAACATCCAACGTTTCCAGTAGGATGGAGGAAGGAAAAGCATGATTTAGACTTTAGAGGAAAAAGCTTGGGTTTTCATGAAACACCAACACAGGTTTCAGTTCTGACTTTATCTCTTCCTAACTATTTAGTCTTGAAAAAGTCCCACATTCTCCCTAAGCCTCCTTCTCCTTTTTTTTTGCTTCAAATCTGTGAAAGGAGCCACTCCATCTCCAAGAGAGTTTAGTTGAGAGATTTTGGAATAATGCACGGTAACTAGCACAGAACTGCTGCATCTCTCTCTTCTGAAATCTGAGGCAGGCATGTGGGGCGAGAGTCGCTGCACTAACCAGACCAGCCCCCAGAAAAGTAAAGCTCATGGCACAACCAAAGGAGCACAAAGACTGAGTTGTCTAGTCCAGCTGCTTCCACAGGTCAGATGAGTTGAGTGACTGTCCTGGCCTCAGCTTACTCCATGGACACAGCCCAAGATGGGGTAGGCAAGTACATACAACACTGAGGGGTCACTCTTGGTAACTGTCAACAGCTCTGGTTCAGAAGTCAAGACAATAAACGAAGAAACAGATCCAGTGAGTTCTGCTGCCTGTTCTCTGTTTCAAGGGACAGTCCCTGCTTTGTTTCTCTTCTCCTGGGTGAAAGACTGTTGCCTGAAAGGCTCCTGGCTTCCGAGAACAGCTCTGCAGGCCACTTCATAATCAGAAGCAAGCAAGCAGAATTCACCCTGCCCCTGGGATTATGTCGTGCTGGGGACACGGAAGGCAGAAGAGGGAACTGAGACGGTCCTCTTCCTTCCTCCCTTTTCTCCTAGCAAACGGCCATGCACATTCTTCTCCAGACTGACCAACCTCCTTTTTTTTTTTTTCTCCACTTCCTCTGCAATGAAGAGAGGAAAAGGGGTGAGGTAGATCCAGGGTGTTTTCCCTCAAAGGAGTCAAATCCCTTTGACGCTGAACTCTGCCTGTGGTTTTTTCTTCACAAAGGGAAGCAGCTCCTGCTGCTACTCCTTGCTGAACTGCCTGCCCTGCAAATGCTGTGCCTGTCTGGATACCTGTGTGCCAAGTCAAATGCCGCCTTAAATACAACTGTATTTGGTTACAGGGCTGTGATTATGTTTGCTCATAAAGGGCCATCCCATCCTCTCCAGTCTTCTGAAAAAGAAAGCTCTCAGTTAACTAAAATCAGGCTTACCAGAATTCCAAGTGAGTTGGCACTTTTCTTTGTATTCTGCTTTGAAGAGAAACAGCCATCCTTATATAGTATCTCCTTTATTCAGTATCAGCTCCAGTCTCCTGCCTGTCCCATCAGATTTAGAATGTGTCTTGGAGAATCTTACAAATGGTTCTCATTAAAAAAAAAAAAAAAACATGCTTTGTGTTTTATTGGGAAAGCATAGTTACAGAGAGAAGGAGAGACAGAGACAAAGATCTTCATCTGCTGGCTTACTCCCTAAATGGCTGAAATGGGCAGAACTGAACTGATCTGAAGGCAGGAGCAGGATTGCCCTCCAGGTCTCCCGTATGGGTGCAGGAACCCAAGGCTTTGGCCCATCCTCTGCTGCTCTCTCAGACTATAAGAAGGTAACTGGAGGGGAAGTGGAGCAGTCAGGACTAGAACTGGAGCCAATATGCAATGCTGGCACTAGCAAGTGGAGGATTAGCCAGATGCACCATTGTATCGACTCCTCAATATATTCCTATGTAGCCAATTTTTTGTGGGTGCAAGGAGAAAAAAGGACAAGTGACAACATGCCCTGAAGTAGTGGTCATTGTGCAAAGGAAGTAGATGAGCACCTTTCAGAAAGCTCTCAGCAGAGCATTCTGTTTGGTTCCTTAGTGAAACCAGAGGCCTGGGCCCCTAAATACTCCAGGTTTACCCACACTTTGCTGGGTTCTGGAAATGATACAGTACTGATAATGCCAGTAATCATACTGACCCCCTTTTAAATGCTCTACAAATATTAGTATGTTTAATCTCACAACCACCAATGAGATATGTAGGATTTTCATCCTAATTTTGGAGAGGAGGGAGTTGCAAGAGAGGCCTAACGTAGATTCTCCTAAGATTGTATGCATCACACTGAAATTTGACAGACGCAGATTCTTTACTCTAAACTGCCATTCACAATTGTTCTCAATCCTTACAATAATCATGTGAATTAGAATATTAAAATGCCCATTATTCAGACAAATAAATTGAGTCTCTTAGAAGTGACTTGTGAGAGAGTGAGTTGAGTTTTCAATTCGATTCCACTCAATATGCTATTTGAGAACTCACTTTGTGGTTGCCACTACACTATGCACTGAAAGAATATTACATTGTGATGGGTGAGTTTTATTTTGCCACTGCTCTTCTGCTTTTTTTAACACTATTATTTCTTCCTGAAACAATGGATCTTAAGAATTCACTTGTAGTGCCTTGAAAGGAATGAGCAGTCATGATGAGTTAGCGGTGGCCATGTGCACTGCATACATTCCCTGAGAGCCTGAATGTTTCAGCCACACCAGGACAAACCAAATAGCAGCCCCAGTTCCTTTCCAGCATTTCCTGACTTTTGCAAAGGCATTCATTCGCTTACTGTGTTTCTCCACTCCATAAACATTTACTGAGCATCTATAATATTATAGATTATATGTTCTAAGTTGAAGAAAAAAAAAAGGATTACAATTTGTACTTGGGATGCTCTATGTTTTGAAGGGCACAATATTTAACTAAATAATCATAATATAATGGAAAAGTTCGGTAATAGGGGTTTTGAAAACTTCATTAAAAATAATTATGAGGGTATTCTTGGGGGGGCACCTCCAGAAAATTACATTTATGTTAATTCTTGAAGGTTGCAGATCAGGAACAAGCCAATTAAGTAGTGCTTCCTAAACGTACATTATATCCCAAGACTTGGCTTGAAATGAGGTAAGTACTTTATCCCAGACTCCAGAAGCCAAGAACAGACACTATAAAGAACTTTGGCAGAGTAACATTGCAGGTGAATGTGTGTCTGGGTGTGAATATGTGCACAGTATGTATGGAAAAGTGCAACCCAGTTAGGGACAGCAGGTACAAAGAACAGCAGAAGGGCCTGAAACCTTTTAGCAACAACTCATCTAGAGCACACCAGCCACAGCTTAGCATGGAGGTGGAGGCCAAACGTGGAAGATGAGCAGATGTTAGGAGTAAAATTCTGAGGGCCTTTGTGTACCTGGTAAGACCTCATCTTCAAGGTGAAGAAGAACCAAAGAGGAAAATAAAATAGCCACAGCTGAGAAGTATGATTCCAATATTACAGTGTAGGTTGAATTGGAGTGGGGAAAAATTAAGAAGAATCAAGTGGCTTAAAAGGCCATTGTAAGTGTTTAGGTACAAAACTGCAGAAAAGCAGGAGGGCAGATTAGAGAGAAGAGTGAAGGAGTTGGCCCTTGGTTGGAGAAGAGAGATCAAAGGGCATATAGGAATCTTATTCAACACCAGGACTACAGTCAAAGGAACAGTGACAAGATGAGGAAAGAAGGGAGACGTGGATCTGGTCTTCAGAACCAAGAGGACAACCTTAGGTGGTCTGACGTCAGAGATTCATTCTGCTTACTGCCTGATAAGTAAGGGAAGCGATGGCCCAGGCTGCAAATAGGGAGGGAGAGAGGTTCTTAAAGCAATCAGACCCAAAGATGCCTGTCTGCTCAGGATGGCTCCTGAGCTTAGAGTCTGGAGGGAGGCAGGGTCCAGGTGTAAGCTGGATCTTTGGCTCTGAATCTCAGGGGCTGTCACGGCAAACAGAGCTGTCAAGAAAACTCAGAAAAGAAGGCGGGTGTTGCCTGAAGGACCGTCCCCGACTCGTCTGGGTGCGGCATGACCAGACTTGATGCAGGCAGCAGCAGCTGGGGTTCCGGAGGCCACTGGCACATGGACAGCCTCCTGGGGAAGCACTGCAGATGAGGCTGTCTGGAGAAGCCAAGCTTTCTTCCCAGCCTCTCTTCCTCCACCCTTTGGCCACAGAGCCCTGGTGCACATACAGCACAGAACTAGGGACAGAAAAGTCCATTCATAGATGAGGCTTTGCAGCCACAGCCACTCGGAGGTGGTAGAGAGGGCAAAATTCTGTGTGCGGTGGTGGGGAAGGGGGTAGGGGGAAGGAGGGGCAGGAGGATGTAGGAAACTTTACTCCGGGAGCTATATATCAAACCCAACCTTGCTGGCAGACAATAGTGATCACCAAGATAGCAGACGCCACCTAGTAAACATCAGGCTGGCTTGTGTGGAGCAAAAGGTGAGACTCATTTTGAGCAGTGGGGTCCCTCCCTTCACGCTCAATTACAGGAGCTGCTTTTGCACACAAAACATTCAAGCAACAATAATATCTGATATTTTCCTGGACCTACTGTAACAACGGAAAAAAGAAAGGCCGGAACTAAAGTGCAAAAGAAAGAAACTGTTTGGAGATAGGTCTGCTACAGTATAAACTTTTCCCTTTTTCTGGCTTACTGCTATAGCAAAGCCTGATGGTTGTCTTTGTAAAAAAACGTGTCTGTATCTAGGTCCCTGGCAGTGATTTGCCTCTGGGAGGGCCAGCAATCTATTTAATGACTCCATTGACGTCAATAGCATAACTGAAATACTTACTAACATGCATGATTCCAACTTTCAGGGGGGGCAGGGTGGATGGTGCTTCTCAGCAGTATGAAAACATGAACTGGAGTCAGCGCGGAGCGAACTCAACTCTTGAGGTTAGTGGAGGATGAGATGCAGCAGGTCTCACTGGGTCCCAGTAACACGAACAAAGAGTCATGCTAAATTTAGGAATTCAATTGAAATTACTCAAATAACTGTTCATGTGTAGGGTGATATTTTTGGCAATGTTTGTCCAAGGATAGCACATTAACTCTTTGCACTCTGCTGACTTGTGAATCCGTGGGGAGAATACTCCAACTTAATTTTAGACACATCTAGAATAATTGTAAATCCATATGGATAGGTCAGTGTTGCTGCTCTGGGGTACACTTTCACAAGAGAACTATGGAATCAAAAGCAATTCTTACTCAGCAGCCACTCGGGGAATTATTCTCAGATTTATTGAGGATTTTCTTGTGTACACAGCTTCCTCTCTTTATGTTGGCTACCAACACACCCAACGTGAGTGATTAAGCTATCAAAAAACTCAGGCCACACAGTATAAATAACACCAAAAAAAACCATTTTCCTTATATTTTTTCCTTGGTTTTATCCATTTCTTTCTTCTTATTCTTCTGTCTTTTCTTTCCCTTTATTTATTTATTTATTTCTTCTCCTTTTTCTATATTCTTTTTACATTTTTGGGGGGAGGTAGGGATTTCCTCCACTTCCTGTTTTATTGTGAGTGGTCACAGCCTTTGGTAATAGGATTGATTTTATTCCTATTTGCTCAGAAGTGTTGTAATCCTGTCCGACCGTTCTTGCTTAATGTAGAAACCAAGCACAGGTTTTGCTGAGGCCAGACTTCATTTCTAGTCATCTGACGTAGTTGAGCTCTCAGGCAGCTGTGTTTCCCAGAGCTATTCTACCTGTGGCTTCTGCTCACATCTCAGGCCCTTCATATTCTGCCAAAGTATGAGGACTGGAGCAAGAGGGCTTGCATGTTCTGAATTTCTTAGCATCTAAGATAACATACCACACTTTTCTTTCAGCAGACCCTGCAACTGGTACCCACACAAGAATACCTGGCAGCTTGTTCCAGAAATGGGAAGAGCCTGTCAAGTGAGGCTCTTCTGTTTTATCACCTGGTAGAGAGCTATTTCCTCCCCAAAATGGTCTGGATATATATTAGAAGAAGTGAATTCCATTACACTGAAAAAATTTGAGTTTATTGTTCACACTGGACAACCTAGAAAGCCCTATCCTATCCTTTCCTACTTCTCTGAGCAAAGTCTTTCCTTAAATTACATTCTAATTGATGGTGTTGAAAACCACAATAGACCAAGGTGGTGGATACTCAGGCTGGGGAAAGATAGTTTTTGTGTCTTCAGCATCTGGCCTTAGTTCCTCCAGACAAGTGGCTAGACAACTTGGTTAGGTGACTTGCAGTCATTTTGGATGACCTACAGACTTCCAGATTGTTCTTCATTACAGCTGATCTGTTACACGTGGTAATGGTCCTGCTCAATACATTAACTGGCAAGTTTCAGAACAAGAAAATTAGTACAGAACTCCCACAATGACTGCTAAAATACTGCATGTACGATATATATTACCACAAATTGAGATGCATATTTATTACTCATCGGTGTGGTCATTACAAGGCTTATTTCTCTGATCCTTTTGTAAAGCAAATATACTGTACACTGATCATTTATCTGCTCAGGCAATTCTTATTTTAACCACATATTTGTAGTCAGTACTGAAACGCAAGAGAGAGCAAGTATAGAATTGGGTAGGAGAAGTGAAGTAATTAGGCGCTTCTGTTTTCATCAGTTATCTTATTTTGCTGTTGAAAGTAATTTTGGGTCCTGAATATTGAGAATTATGTCAGTTTTTCATTTTGAATATGCACAGGTGACATAATACAAGTCCTTATTTTAAAATTCTGTTTCTTTTATCTTCCTTGTCCCCTTTTCTGTTTTTAGCTCTAATCATCAGATAGAGAAACTCTGGCATTCTTGCTTGAGAAAAGGCAACATGTGATACAAATTGAGATTCTCCTTAAACTCCATTTTTGACACCATCATGAGGATTTACTGTACCTTTCTCCTCAAACAGGAATCACATGGCTTCCACACTGTTTCTCTTCTTGAGTTTAAAATTCACCATTACCAATGGCAGGCAGGCATTTGACCTCTAGTGGCTAAAGAGCCACTTAGGACTCCTACATTCCTTGTTGGAGTTCCTGGGTTCCAGTCTCAGCCCCACTCCTCATTCTTGCTTTCTGTTAACGCAGGTCTTGGGAGACGGTATAGACGAGTCAAAGAGTCAGTTCCCTGCCACCCATTCGGAGACCTAGATTGAATTCCTGGTCACTATGGGTATTTGGAAAATGAATCACTCAATGGGAGCTATCTGTCCATCTTGTGTTCTATTAAAAAATAGAATAAAATAGTTTTCCAAAATTTTGAAACAAATCCCCCTTATTTTGATATTGCTTTCCAAAGCATGAAAATGACAACTTCCTAGATTTATCTGTTTTTGCTCAAAAGCTACATGAACACATTAGCATGGATAAACAGGTATAGCAAGTATTTCAAATTTATTTGAATTTTGATGCAATAACTGATTTTAATAGTAAAAAAAAAATCTCAGTTGAGCATTTCTCCTAACCATGGAGGAAGAAAATATTGCTGATTACTATAATTTAATTTTATGAGCCTTTCCCTTCAGACAAAAGTCTTAATTTTATGTGGTGATCCAGGTCAATTCAACATAAACCATCTTCTTGCTAGATGAAAGTAACTATGCTAATGTACCATGCATGATGGAACTAGTCGGTATGCTGCTTGATTTCAAGAGCCTAAGCCCCATGGACCAGATACACAATTCGCAGATGATTGTGCATTCTCGAATCAACTTTTCTCACAACACAGAAAAAGAGCAATGATGCCAAGTTAAAAAATGAATATGTCTTTGCAGTGGAGGAAAATTTTTATGCCTCTGGAAGAACTGAGAATAGCACTGGTTTAACAGGGAGAAAAAAAGGCATATCTGATTTGGAGATTTCCTTTAATCTCACATTCAGTATGTCAGTTAATGATTGATTTGTAAATGTAGCATTTTAACTACAGTTAAATACAAAAAAGGTACAAAAAAAAGTACAAATACTTTTCAAAGGCAAGTATATCTTCTTCCTTTATATGGCTTTAAAAAGAGAGAAGCCTTTTGAAAAAATTCGGATTTTTTCCTTCCTTTTCAAATTTGCTTCTATGAAAGAATACAATGACCTAAGTCAGTTAGGCCTTCCTAGCATACTAGGTTGTCAAATCTCTTTAGATTATTATGGACTTCTCGTGCCTTTTATCTTATATTTCAACTGAAATATGTAGGTTCAACTGCAGGACTGACAACTGAAAACCTGATCTTCTTATCATGAAAAATATTTTAATGTTACCCTCTGGTTTTCATTTCCGCTTGCTCTCAGCCATTTATTTTTCATTCCCCTTTAAAGTTTCTATTTAAGCACACCTCTTTGTCATATGCTGATAAATATTAAAATAACAGGAAAAATCTGCCCGGCTTATTTAAACTGATAATAAGAACAAAACACGGGATGTGTGTCTCCTCCTTCCTTTTCTGACTGTGGTCAAACGTTAAGAAGATTTTGAAACCTGTAGTTACGTAACAATTGGTATCACCACATTTTCTTCCCAATCTAAAGCCAGAATTCTTGTTTGCCACAAAAACAGATGGAAACAAATCACCTAAAAGGCATTGTGATCTCTTATTCCATTGTTTTAAAAGAATTTAGCTAAAGAATCTCGAGTTGCCAAGCTCTAGTTAACTTTGCCAATAATCACAAAATGATCTTTCCAACATCTTGAACTAATGAGCTCATTTATAGCACCATAAATATCTCATCTTCTAATGTTTGTCAATGTTTATTACAAGATTAAGAAAACATAGTCTAAATATTCAAATTGAAGTCAAAAGCATCTTAGTAAATGTGGCTAACAGGAATACCAGAAGCGATACTTCAGTAGCAGGCCAATTTGATGAAATGATAGGAGTTTCAAAACCAGCTCCTTTGATCTCTGAGTATATAACACCAGCAATAGCTTGAAGCGCTATAGTTTGTTTCCTTTTATAAAACTTCTAAAGGAAATAGTGCATCCAGCACAGCAAGGTTTTGAAGTTCACACATAGAATACTGTTTACTTTTTTCCTTTTCATATCAGAGGGCCCTAGAGTAAACTCACCTTGACTTTCTGTGTTTCTTTCACTTTTATTCTTATTCTCAATTTTCCTCATAAAAATATTTTTAAAAGCGTGTTCCATAAATACTTCAGAAGCCATGAGGCAGTGGAATCTATCGCCTCTGTTCCCTGCTTTTAGAAGTTTAGTTTCTACAACACTCTTTAGCACAAATGTATGACACTGGCATCAGAACACAACAGCTGTGTAAGGAAGATGACGAGAACAAAGTGAAGTGAACAGTATGCCGGAAGTGGGAAAGTATACTTGTCTATGCTCGGTGCTAGGCCAATCTGGTACAAGTCCAATTGTTTCGCCTATCGTTTGGTTGACATGTACTGCAGCGATCAGGACACAGGTTCAAGGTAGAGAATGCCATTTGGGCTTCAAACTGTCAACTGCTTGGTTGTGTCTTCTAACAAGGGAATTTACACTCAACACTTCTCCATGGTGTTCCTCATGGTGGTGTTTTCCCTCCTCAATGCTCAGAGCTTCATGAAGAGTGGATGGACTTAATGGTCCTAGAAGATGAGAGGGCAGGGGTTTTTAGAAAATACCTCTGAGAAACAGAGCTGGATGAGCTCCAAGAGAAATGATTTGTGACCTGGAAAAAATCTTGGTTTTCACACCTGGAAAGTATGTTTATTCAAGTGGGATCTTTGGTTGGCAGTCAGATGGAAACCACAAACAGACCGTCATCAGGCCAACATAGGGCATCTTGGGGTCTTTGAGGTTAGCTCTCCTAGAGTTCAGTGGGGTCAGCAAGCCAAGGTCAAGTCGCACTATTAATAAAGTTATACCTTTTGGTCTGTTTCTGAGAAGCAGCCTTACCACACATCTGTTACTTTCTGCAAGGTCAGGTGTACCATGGCCAAAGTCTTAACACTGCTTCTATTTGGTTTCATATGTAGTGAAGCAAATTTTAGTATGCCTTAGACAAAAGCCACCAAGAGATATACTTTCAAGGGCTGTAGTATGCAAACAAATGTCATCACTCTGAAGAAGTCTCAACCAGAGGCATATTTACGACCTTGGATCAATGAGGTGGACCTCATGGCATTGCCTACCTTGCAAGCTGGCTCTGGAGACTGGAGGCTGACTAGTCGCTGGGGATCTCCTGTGGAGACAGACAAGAGAAGGACTGAGTCTGGGTGTGCCATCCCTCAGCCCCCCCCATGATCACTGAGGAATTTTCTAGGCCACAAGGAGCTATCAAGTGACATAATGCTATCTCTGGAAGGCAGGCTGCTGTAACATGGGCAGATGACTGCAATTCTCTCACATCCAGATGGTCTGGAATTTCCCTCACACAGACTTGGGATGCTCCAGTTCTCCAGGAAGGAAGTTGTTTATTCCAGGTCCCCAGTCAGGACCTCTGTTTTAGGTTGTGCTGTTCCATGAGGCCCTTGGAAGAAGAGATCCTTTTTTGTCACTCCCTCCTAATTAGGCAATCCTAATCTCTCTGGGCAGTGCTACAGAAGAGATAAAGCCAGAGGGAGCCTTCTTCAGGATTTGCATTATTTTGTGCCTTAAGAAACTGAGACTCAGAGAGGTGTAATCATTCATCAGAGGTCACATAGCTCCTGGGAAGAGTGAATCATTTTGTCTAACTTAGGAAACAGTCTTCTCACAGAGGAACCGAGTTTTATTGCACATTAAACAAGCCTATGAATGTGAAGAATCAAGTGAATCAAACTCTGATCCTGGGATGGGCTCCAGAGTTTTTTTTTTTTTTTTTCTATGTTTGTGTATAAGTTCTCAGGTAGTACTGGTCCTGCAAGACTAGCGACCATATTCTCAGTGCCACTTGTATTAAGGACTCATAGGATATTAGAAATGAGCAGAAGAGTGGGATCCTAGGCCGTTGGTTCTCAAACACGAACAGGCATCAGTCACACTCATGCTGGCAGGCTGTTTATTTTCCTCAACCCTGAAGGGTCTATTTCAGTATTAAAAAAAAAAAAACCTTAGGAATCTATCCTTTTTTAATTCCTTTGTGACTTGCCATGCACAGGCAAGTTTGAGAAAGAAATCAAATGCCAAGTGACATAGAAAGGCCTGAAAAATGTTGCTGAAAAATATTCCCATGCTTGGGCTACATAATTGTTTTTTTTGAAGTTTCAATTGCTCCACATACATCTCTGATCCCTTCAGAATAATCTAACTTTTAGATAACAGACCTCATGGCTGCAGAGTTGAAGAACTGATTCTATATCCACCAGCAATTTACTAACAGGTTGATTCTAGGCAAGATTCTTTTATCCTTTATGGCTTGAAAGTTTTTATGTGTGTCAGGGAAAGGGAATGATAATGCAACGGATGCTTTCCTCTGCTAGTCATTGTGCTGGCTACTTCTGATCTTTTATTGAGAGCAGTAGCATCTATTTTCATGACAAGGAAAGTGCAGCTCTGAGGAGTTGAGAGACATACTGAAGCAAATATGATTTATTACTGACATAGTCAAGAATCATAGCTAAGGCTTCCTGAATTTTAAGTGAATGCTTTTCCTCACTATATATCTGTTGATAATTCCTGCTCTAATACTAAGGGTCATTTTTCACAGAATCTGAGATATTAAACTCCTAACTCCCTAGTTTGGCATTCAAAGTCCTTTTCCCTAGGGCCTCAAGACACTGTTTTCCAGGTTAACTGTTAGAACTTTTCCTGACATTTCATCTCAAATCACTAATTGATTGTGTGCTCTCATGAATTTTGCACTTCTTCTTTAAGCACTTTATCTTTGCAATTAAAATATGCTCTAATTGAAATTCAGTATATTACTCCTTAGATTCAATGTAAATTTTATTTGGGCAGGAAGCATTTGGTCACTACTGCGTCCCTGGCACTGAACATAACTTTATATGCTAAAAACTTTGTAAATACTTGTTGAATGAAATAATAAACAAATGAATGAGTGTGTGAAGCAAGGAAAGGACTTTGCCAAGACGCAACTTCATCACTTTTTTTCTTTTCCTGCTGTCCATTTTCTGCCATTAATCAGATCATTCCTCTGATGTACTGTACATACATATCACCTACATTTCCAAGGACTGTTGCTATTTTGTCCAAAGGATGCCATAATGTCAGCTTAAAACTGCCTCTCCTTGAATCTCCCATGATGTTTTATTTGTTCCTTTAGGGTCATTTTTCCATGTTAGAAGTCAAATGGACATCTGTTATCTCAGTCTGAGTCTCTCATGGCAGAATCTAGCCCTTCATGAGCTCTGCCAATATGCCTGGTGAATAGTATGGACTCCAAAAGTGTGCACAGAGTGTGAGTGATTGGAGGGACAAAATGATCAACCTGAATGAATGATCTGTTTCTTTTCCATAAACACTCTTGGTTCTATGTTACTGCTTACTATTCCCTGAACACATTGTACTGTCTTGTTGCTATACACATTTCAGGCAGTTGAGTGCTTCCTTCGTGATTTAAGTGACTAATTTTTTTCACCTGTTCCAGGACTCAACACAGCCATCAGGGGTGCAGTGGATAACCCTCATGCTATATAGTATCTAATGCTTCTCCTCTGAAGCCCTTCTCAAGTCATATTTCAATTCCCATTTTCATATCTGTTTCCTCAATTTATCTGTGGCAAATTTAGCCTAAGACTGAAGCATACATATTATTGGCATAATACTTGGTATGACATAGATATTGAATACATGTTCAGCATTGGCTTAATCACATATTTTCAGTGCATCTTTTCCTGAACCCTAAATGCAAGTTTTGTATGAGAAACTGAATTTAGAGACCAAAAATATTGGAAATTCCCGTTTTCATAGCAGCATGGCTACAAACAATAATTGATTCACTTAATTGTTTCTTTTGGGGGCGGTAAGAGCATGAATTAGAAAAATCCCTACAGTTCAGATGTTAATTTTGAAAATATGACTTTATTTAGAGTTGCTGATTAGTAAAAGCAACCCTGGAAGGGACTATGTTTATTAATGTCATCACTTACTACTGATGCCTGGTACAAAGAAGCAGCTCTACACATATAAAATATGTGAGTGACTTTTGGAGGGTACATTGCTTATAGGACATGAGAATATCAACTAAAAAGTGCAAAGATTGTCAAAGGAAAATAAGATAAGTTACCTACTTTCCAATGGGTCCCTACTTACAGAAAAGGCATAAGAAATTGTATACCTGAGTGCTGGGAATGGCAACAGAAATTGTGGGGATAATACAGCCACAGACGTTAATGCTTTCCATCCCTGAACAGCACACTGAAGAAAGAAGTGGTCTATGAATAAGAATACGGGAATCTTAATCCTGGCTCTGATCCCTTCCAACTGTTTTGCTTTAGGCAGCCCATTGAGCATTGTTGGTTTCTTCCTCACTTAGAGAAAGAAGGCAGAAATTAACATCTACTGCTGATTTACAATGTGCCGGGTCCTGTTGGTAGGGTTTTACTTACATTTTCCCATTTATTTGAGGAAATTTGGCCAGGCACTTTTCAACTCCGAATGCCCAAGATTTTATGATTCTCAGCTAATTTAAATCCCATGCCAAAGTACATAAAGCAATGAAAGACACTTTAGATATAGGCTGAAAAAAATTAAGTGGTTATTAATACCTTCCAAAGATTACATGCGTGTTGATTAACTTATGCTCAGCCAAGTGTTGAAGCAAAGATGTTATATGATTTACTGATAGCCACAGGTGATTCTCCTGTTATTGCTAAGACCACCCTGAACGATTAAGGATGAGGTCCCTTTCCTCACCGCCCATTTTTGGTTACAGACTGCTGTGTGTTGGGCACTTTCACTCATAAACCACCTTATTACTCCACTGGTGGATTGGAAACCAGCAAATGCTTTAGGGATGTTTATATGAATTAACAACTCCAAATGAAAGCTGTATTTTCAAAGTAATGTCGATGACAAAGGAGATGTAGTTAGTTGCAGCCAAGGAAATAAGGGCCCAATCAAGCATCCTTCTGTGGGACACTTTAGGGAGGTGCAAGGAAACCACCTCAACAAGAATTTTGAAATTTGCACCCCTTGTGTGGTAAAGCTCAGACAATAGACTACTTTTATCCACAGAAAGGGGCCAGAAGATAAAAGGAATGTTAACTCATGAGAAGTGTAGTTCTATGTGGGAGTTCCTTTTCATGCAACAAACCATACTATCTGGATGTCTCATGAAAATCACTCCAAGGACACAATTATCTCTTAGAAGCTACATTCAAGGCAGGGAGTGGCATCCTGGAGCCCAAGTCAAATAACTTAGAAAGTAAATTCTGAGTAAAAATGTAGCAGAGTGAGGAGTCAGTTGTTACATTCCCTCCTGGTAAATATTCTTATCTTCAGTTCCTTCTGATAAATTGTTTAGTTATCTGAGGACACTGACTATCTAGGAATACAGGGGAGTGAATTAAATGTACTCTCTGCCATGTTGTCCCATTTTGGCTGAAACCCATCCTCCAGCTCTCAGCCTGAACTAAACCAAGGCCTTCGTAGTTGCCCAAAGTGAAGTGCTGTTGCTGAATGTAACCTGTCTTCAGTTTGTACTGATTAATGTTAGCTACAAGGAAGTGCTTGTAATCAGTAATCATATAGATTGGCATATGGATATAGATGCCAGTAATATCATAAGAGGCAACTCCTTTACAATTAATTGTATATGCATGGTTGCTTTGGCTTAAAGATGACTTAAAAGGCCACAGTGTGAGGATGTACTATGGGTCTCTTCTGCACATACAAATCATGTTTTGAAGATACATTGTTCTTGAAAGTCCAAGTGCTCAAAAACACCAAAGATTGTGGAAAGAGCTGATTCTTAAAAAGTGGCTTTTGCTGTTAATAAGCAAGATCAATTAAGCTCATGTTAACTAATCAGAAAAACACATGCCTTGACACAGTTTCTCTAAGAGGCTGTGATGCAGTGGTTCTGAGACATTCCATGCTAAAGGGGTTGTTTAATTCTTTCCTTAATCATTCCATCACCCTTATCCCAGCTTCCACTCTGGTCCAGAAGTTCTCCCTCAAATTTAATTCCTGAAAACATTAGCAATGTCTCTGCATTCAGGATTTTTGATCTTCATCTATTCCTTAAGTTCCTATTAAAAATTCTTCTATCCAAAGCCTTCTGGGAACTTCCTCCCATCACCCAGAGGACTTAGCACGATAAACGGGAGGGAACCTGCAATGCAAGTCAGGATGTCATGTTTCATGTGTGGCTTTTCTGCTTTCTGGAAATGGTATGGCAAATGCAATCACTGAATCTCCCTAAGTTTTGTTTGATTTTGCAGTGGAGTTACCAATACCTCTGTATGAACATGATTTATGATGATTGCAACACTTTGAAAATCTCAAAGTGTTCGACTACCTCTTGATTCAGCCAGAGAAATATAACCATCAATTATAGTAGTCCACACTGACTGTGCTGCATTGTATCTTAGGTCTTCTTCGCAAATATCAACTCCTTTAGCCCCAGCAATAGCCCTATTTTGTGGAACAGGAAACTGAGATACAGAGAGGGTAATTAGCTTGCTTGACTATATAATTGACAGGTGCCAAAAGTGTGCCTGCAAGTGTGTGTCAAGAGGCCTTATTCTGCAAAAAAGAAAAGACTGGTATAGAGAAGAAGCACACTTTCCTAAATACTTGCTAGTTCTTATTTCAGTACAAATTTCTTCAGAAATTCAAAAGTATGATACAACTCAAATTATGTATCAGGTATTCTGATAGCTCTGGAAACTGAAAGAAAGTTAAACACATTGGACACACTGTGGTGGACAGGAATCCAAATGAGTGCTGTGAGGTTGGCAGAGTGCTTTGGGACCAAACAAAACAAAACAAACAAACAAAAAACACAGGCCCATTCAGCCAGCCCTGGTGGGATCAGGAAAAGTAACTTGGAGAACATGATCTCAGAGATGAGTCACAAGAACAATCGGGATTTGGCTAAGCAGACACTGCCAGGTGGAAAGAGACATTTTAGAGACAATGGCAAATCTATAATTAGGATGGAAAAAGAGAGAGTGCAGGGGAAAACTAGACCACAGTTGATGAACATAATCCTCTGTGGCTAGAGACCTGATCTGATGTTCAGCACTATAAGCCCAGGTGCTTTCTAATGTATGCCCTGAATGGCAAAGAATTTGTCTGTTTCAGTCACTGTTATGTTGCCAGTACCTGGTGCGTGGTAGATGCTCAGGAAATATTTGTTATATGCATATTACATATATGAATGAATGAACAGTGAATGCTAAACAAATAATTTAAGGTGAATGAATTGATGAAAGAATTACAGGAATAATACTCTAAAAGGGGCTGAGATGGGCTTCTCAATGTCATGCACACATTCAGTGTCCCATAACTGAGAGATCTGGGGCTTTGGACTTTGTATTTCCTTTGATTTTAGAATATTTGACTGTATATTTTTGGGTTAGAACCCAAATCTAAACATGAAATTTATAGCTGTTCCACATACACTTTGCACAAAATGGTCTGAAGATAATTCTGTATGATTTTGTTATGCATCTGCATTTTGACTAGAACATGTCATAGGAGATCAGTGTGAATTTTCCCGCTTGTGGTATCACATCAGAGTTCAGAAAGCATTTTGAATTTTTGATTTTTGCAGATTTTCAGATTAAGAATTTTCAATCTATGTATTATATCAAGTATAATAAAATATAATACTGTCAGTTGAATCTGGCTTATGAATTGCCTTGGGAGTCAGGCATTAGCAATTAAACTTTGTCGTCACTCTAAGTGTGAACTACTACAGGCCTGCCAGCCTCAAAGTGATATGTGAGAAAGTTCACTGAGACCAAGGTTGGATGATAGGTTAGAGGGGAATCAATGAGGGGAAAGACTGTGACTGAGTGTGCCAAAAAAGGCTTAGTGATTAGCCACTGGATGATGAAAGAAAGGTAAGTATTCAAAGCGGGATGAACTCCCCTTTCAACTTTTTAGGTATGCTATCAAAATTTGGATGAAGCAAAACAGGACTGATAAACATTCATAGAAAGTGCAGGGATAGAATATTGCAGAGTTGGCACTGGCTGTCCCATCAGGACGAAGAGGTTTGACTCCCATGTGCTTATGGCATGGTTGTTAGCAAGTGAGCAGGTTCCAGGTCCTGAGGGCTATGGTTTTGCCTTCTGTGAAAGAAGGAGGTTGAATCAATGTACCAAGTGCTTCTCCATCTTCTCTTTCCAGCATCTTTTTTATTATCTGGTTTCTATTATTATTTTTAAACATGCAAATGAGCAAACTGCATGGCACTTAGATTAGGTCCCATAGTCTGGATTTATTTTGGAGGAGGCATTTACTGAGGCATTATCAAGTACCAACCCTTCTTAATACAGATCAAGAGACTAAGGATCAACAAAGCCAGCTGCAATGATCAAGATTATACAGTTAGTTGGGGGCAGAGGCAAAGAACAGCTGTCTCATATTCAGCAAACTGCATAAATCTGTTTATATATTATCAAAAAGTATGCAACTTGGACTTGAACACTTTGGCCCCTTTATCTTTAATTGTACATGTCTGAATTCATTGATAACACATTCAAAATACTTATAACAGAATTTATGATCACTATTAGCAAAACTAGCAAATATCAGTCAATAACACAAAATCCTTGTTTCATTTTCTTTTCATTTGTCAAACGCTGTATTAAAAGTTACAGATAAAAAGCTTAATAAGATCTAGACTAGATAATTCCTGACTTTTTAGCAGTTCCAAAACACCATAGATACTCCACTCTATTTTCATTGTGTATCTAAATACAGCTGCAGGACAAATTTTGATGCAATTGCTGTAAAGTGCTTTTTTTGTAAATTCTGTTCAATCTCTTTTGCCTTTAAGGAAGTGATTCTTTACACAACATCGGTACTTACTTGTTGGTTGTTCCATGAAGGTTGGTCAGTAGAGTGAAGTTGTTTCTAACACTTCGCAAGCTGGCAAGGACCTATGAGGAAAATGTTTCAATAGTTAGTTAGGGACCAAAGGAGGAAACAAGTGGGCAGGTCAGAGACCACACTTAGAAACCACACCCAGGGTCAGAGTGAGAGCAAGCCAGGAGCAGCAATGACACATACCTGAGCAAAAGGAGTTACAATCAAGTCATCGCCATGTCTGGTGAGAAGAAAGAAGAAAACATTTAAAGATGCACTTGAATTATAACTCTAACATATAAACTATAATATTAAACGTCATCCATGTCAGCAACACAAATGTCAAACAAGTCTTTTTACTTGTATTCAACAATTAAGCTTATGGGGATCTGAGCGCTTGAAAGGAAAAACACCAGGTTCATGACTCCTGTATTTATAGGGACTACACATAAAAGCTTTTGGAAGTAAGTCTATATCCTCAGGGTATAGTCTCATTAAATAGCAGGCCCGAAGTGCTGTAATTCAAAGCAACTAGTGGATTTTGGTTGTCAGAGCCAGGAAATTCAAAGGGAGGGTTGCTCAAAGGCACACATAGAGTTGGAAAAAATGGTATAACAGTGTGGATAAAGGTTAACTTTGGATTTCCTGGATTTTGTTGATTTGAACCACAGCTTTAATGCCACTTAAACACAGATTTCTGTCTGGGAATCCCATTACTTTTTGTTTTTAATATAACTTTTTTCTTAAAGTACCCAAGGAAAGCTTTTGATGGGAGTGTAAAGTCTGCAACCATGCTAGTGCCACTGATTTTGTTCCAAAGAGTTGACTAAATTGTTATGTAAATCTGTGTTTAGGAAAAGACGAAAATGATTTCAGAAGTGCACTGTCTCCTTTCATGGCATAGGCTTCAGTAAATCTACCGAAGCTCACATTCAGCAAGCTCTCTTTTGAAGATATTAAAACACATGTTGGCCTGTACTTGGGTCACAGAATTGTGCCAACTTTCTACAATAGTGTGAAAATTTAACAGCAGTATAGAAGCTTGTGACAATGACCTTTTGTTAGTCTATTCTCCCTTTTCTGTCCTCATAATGCCCTCATAATGAATGTGGTGCCATATTTGTTAGCTGTGTGGGGATAACTGATAATTATGGAAAGCCTGCCCTACAGCAGGCATTATGTGAGGCCAGGAAATCCAGACCTCTTTTTCTAATTTAGGCATTTGACATGGGGTCTTAGTTAAATACTTGATTTAATTTAATTTTTTTTATCTTTTTGAAAGGCAGTACAAGAGAGAAGGAGAGACAGAGATCTATTGGTTCACTCCCCAATAGCCACAATGGTGTTGAACCATGCCAAAGCCAGAAGTCTGTAACTCAATCCAGGCCTCACTCACGGGTGGCAAGAACCCATGCACATGGACCATCTTTCACTACCTCCCAGGATATATCAGCCAAAAGATGCATTGGAAGTAGAGGAGCTGGAACCTGAACTGGAGTTCCAAAGCGGGATACAGTCATTCAGAAATGGCTACCTAACATTCTGAACCAGAACTCCCATCCTGGGGTCTTGATTCATAGGATATTTTCATTTCCACTTACTCTTCCTTTAATTTAACTTAGCAAACTTTTGCGTGCTTACTTTGAATGATAATTCAATGAGTGATCTATGATTACTGTATGCCAGACCCAGTGCTAAACACTTGATTTGTATTATTTTGGTGAATTCTTACAACAATGTTGTGAGGCAGTTATGATTAATATTCCCATTTTGAAGATGACATCAAGTTTGCTTAGCACATGAATAGTAAGTGAAAGAGTTGAGGCTGTCTGATGCTCCAAATCTATGCTTTCAGGTACTAGGCTTTACATTCCATGCTGATACCACATAACTGACAAAGCAAATTGTACACAATTCAAAATTCTTGAAATTTAAATGTAATTGGAGAGGCAGAAAAATGTTAAAAACTCTGCCAGAGACATTGAAAATATAGAACAAGCAATACAAACAATGGATACTGAATGGTGTCAAGAAAGAGGTTAATTTCAGATCAGAGAGAGGAGTAGTACAACTTTAAAGGGCCAAGTCCAACAAGGCAGGTATAGTAGTTGTTACCAATGACAAGAATGGTAAAGCAGAGTCACAGAAATGGGGAAGAACTTGAATGAGGTTACCTAGACGTTGGGTCAGCTTAGGTGGAGCTGGGCATGTTAAATGTAGATATTTGTAAAGGAAAAGCCTGGAGTGTCTCCACACATACATTATGGATAGTTTAGACAGAGATCATAGAATTGGGCTTAAGTCAGTAGGCAGAAATTAGCTAGAACAGGATTTTAGTGAGATGAAAAGTGAGAAATATTTTTAGAACACAAAATGTCTATAAATATAATTATGCATATGCAAGAACGTGAGAATTATGTGACTACAATGAGCTAATAGTGAAATGGTTGCTGTCAACTTGCAGTGGCAGGGAGCTTTCTTGAGAGGGACATTGGTCAATATGAAGCATATTTAATTTTCAGAATTGCAGGGCCAAGAAGCTGCTACTGGAATGCAGTATATAGGGATAGGATGCTAATAAATATTCTACAATGTACATGGTGATTCCTACAACAAAGGTTTATCCTGCCCCAATGTAAATAGTTCTAAGATAGAGGAACTATAAAAATGGTAAGAAGATGTCTTGTAGAAGTCATCAGAGAAGTCCTGAAATGTACTAATGCACAGTTCGCAGTTCTTGCCTAGTGTTAAAGATGAACAGATTGTTTTTTAAAACAAGGAGAAAGTGGAATGCTATTGATAATCAGGGATGATTTGGAGGGAGAGAAATCTTGCAGGAATTCTTAGGTGGACACTGAAGTGACTCAGATGATAAAGGACTAGGTAGGGATAAGAAAAAAATAGGAGGAGTGAAGTTGAATAGATCCTACAGATCAGGATGCACCACATAATTGCAAAAGGGGCAGAAAGAAACAGATTTTATTTTTCATTTTAGAAAATGGATAACTGAAAAAAAACTGTTAAGTCATGAAGAGCAATCAAATATAGGACAGAAGTGGAACATTTTAAAGGCATTTATTGCATTTTAAAATACATGTTAAGCTTTAAGATATTTATATTGATGGACCTGTAGCCATAGATTTAGGAGTTAACTGCCATAGCAGGATAGCAATGGCTGAGAATGGCTCCTTTGATGGCAGTATATTTGGAATGTGGGCCCAAATAACAAACTTCGGGTCTTAAAAAGTGGACAGAAGAAGCAACAGGTTAAAAAAACAGAAATTGGGCCCGGCACAGTGGCACAGTGGTTAAGGTCCTTGTCTTGCATGCCTGGGATCCCATATGGGCGTCGGTTCTAATCCCGGCAGCCCCGCTTCCCTTCCAACTCCCTGCCTGTGGCCTGGGAAAGCAGTCGAGGACGGCCCAAAGCTTTGGGACCCTGCACCCGCGTGGGAGACCCGGAAGAGGCTCCTGGCTTTGGATCGGCATAGTATCGGCCGTTGCGCTCACTTGGGGAGTGAATCATCGGACGGAAGATCTTCCTCTCTGTCTCTCCTCTCTGTATATCTGCCTTTCCAATAAAAAAATAATAATAAAAATAAATCTAAAAAAAAAACCCAGAAATTAGGAAGGGAGCAATCATGATTAATGTAGTATGGTGAACTGTCTCATAATATTGCCTTTATCCCAGCTGTTTTCTTTACATGGATATTGGGATTGAAGAAAGATCTTGCTATCTTGCAACCTGCCAAGGCAATGAATTTACATTTACATAGTCCTTCCATGCTTCCTTAACTTCTGGACTTGAAATACATGATAAATACACATACAACAGAAGCAAATTCATACATATGCCTAGAGCGGATGGATTCTTGAGTGAATTACACAAACTAATGATCATAGTGAGACAAGCAAAATTTACAATACTTCTGAACTTTAGGAGGGCAGAACATTCAGACAAAGATAGGAGTCTATGGATACCAATACTGGCTCCTTTAATTGATTTTAGCTGTAAAAGCAAGTGTTGTATATCAGATAACAGCTGGTAGAGAAATTGTCAAACAACTTGTGAAACATTAGAAAATAAACAAAATACCTGCTCATGTATAGCTAGATTACCTATGGTATTAGTCAGAATTTTTTAAGATGATGAATTGACACATTATTAGTAAGAATAAAAATAAATGGGAGTAACGAAATACTTGATTGATTATAAAAATGATGTATTTCTTATTTTCCCACAGCATTAAAGTCATCTTACTCAGGACAAAGACCAAATATTCAGAACAATAACATGAGCAGCATCTAGTGACTGAACCAGCACATTACAGCTTGACTAAAAAGTTCAAGATGAGGACTTTAATTTTAGAATCCAATTTTGGAATTGGGTCGTCAAACTGAGCTCAAGTTAGCTTTAAACAATAAAATGAATTTCTACAGTAAAGTTGTGCAATACATTGGTACATTGTGAATTTCATTAACTATTTTCATTTTTTTTTCTCTTTCTCCACACAGACATAATTGCACTTTCCATCTACAGTTACTAGTCTTCCTTACAGAGAGATGTATACCACACTGGTTTAGCACACAGACTCAGGAGCTGGCACGATGGTTCAATGGACTGATCGTCCGCCTGCAAGCACCAGCATCCCATATGAGTTGGCTGTTCCACCTCCAATCCACCTCCCTGCTTATGGCATAGGAAAGCAGTAGATGGTGACCCAAAGCCAAGAACCCTGCACCCACACAGGAGAGTTGAAAGAAGCTACTGGTTCCTGGCTTGGGATTAGCTCAGATCAGGCTACTGAGGTCACTTGTTGAGTGAACTAGTGGATAGAAGATCTTTCTTTCTGTCTCATTTTCTCTCTGTAAATCTACCTTTCCAATAAAAATAAGTAAATCTTTAAAAGAAGAACACAGGTCTAGTAGCCACCAACATTCATTTCTCAGCTGGTTTTTTTTTTTTTTGCTAGCTGTAAAACATGTAATCTCTGTCAACTTCTCTTTACTTTTACAAATGCAGTTTTATGAAAATCAAATGATTTACACACTTTCTCTTTCTCTCTCTCACACACACCTTTAAATAAAAATGGTAGCTAAATAATATTTAGCTAGAGTTAGTATTTTATTATTACCAGAATTTGCATGTAGATCTTCCCAGCTAGTAAGAGACTCTTAATATGCTTATGTTTGCTAATGTTGCAATAAAGATAACTCATATTTATCTTGTTCTTAACCCTTTGTAAAGCACTTTCAAACACAAGATTTCTTTTTTTTTTCCCTTCAAACACAAGATTTCATATGATAAGGGAATGTTCCTGATTTCAGGAAATGTTGCATCCATCCAGTACGTTGACCTGGACTGCAACCTCCCTTTCTCTCATGACCAAATCAATCAGCGCCCTCTGCTGATCCTAGCTTGCCCTCGCCTCTGTTACATGAGGAAATAAAGCATTGTCCATCTGGCTCCTGAATGCTAGTCTTTAGATGTGTCCATCCTCCAAATTAGTCTGCATAAGGAATTGGAGCCATTTTAAAAACACACTTCTGATTATGTGTTTATTCTGCTTAAAAGCTATTGGTAGCTCCGCACTGCTTACTGGTGAAATCCAGACTACTTCAACAGATGCGCTTCTTGAAGAAGTTCCTGCTTATTGCTGAAGCCTCATCTTTTACAACTTCCCCATCCCTAAAATTCTCTGCTTCAGCCATAGTGAATTGTGGTTGCCTAGAGTTCTTCTTGCCTGTTCCTCTTGCACATCCTTCCTTCCACCTGCCTAACTGCTGTAGCTGAAGCTGTAATATCCTCAGGAGGCTCTCTGCCTTGCTGGACTGACATTTCAAAGTCCTGTGTGCAACTCTCTACAATTGGCCTCAACGGAGGGCATAAAAGTTGCCTATTAACTTAGTAAATTTTTGTTCAGCAGTCTTGGGGACACAGGCAAGGTCTTATTTGTTAGCAAAATACCAGAAAATTTAGATAAATTTGTTGAAAGAGAATCAATGCAATGCTCATAGCAGCTGAAAAGACAAGTACAGCCCTAACTAACCTTATGAGGACACTTTAAGAGATTCCTGTGAACCAGAATTAGGAGATAAGTTTACCTTAGTGTAAAATTCTTGAAATCATATGTAAGTTGCATTTTTCATTTTCAGCCTAATTTAGAGCCTATTTATGTGATGAATATCTGTGAGCTTTAGTCACTTGTATTAAGCCTTGGCTTCTAATTACTGGCCAACTTACTCAACTGTTCCATGTTCTAAAGTCTTATTTTTAAAAGATAATTACAGTGCTCACTACAATGGGTATGTGGTGATAAACTCAGTTAAAGTATCAGAAAGTACTTTAAATTAAAGCAATGTGTGCTATTTTACATAATACATACCATGTAGATATTTTGTTACAGGTTATTTAGCGATAATAAAGGAAATGTGATGTCTAAAAGCTAGTAGGTGTGGTGATCACAAGTCTAACGTAAGCCTTAGGAAGCACATTGTACTTTCTGGGAAACCATCACTAAACATATCTTAAATTTTAGTGGGGTTAATGCCAAGTTCTCATTTGCCTTCACAGATGTCTCAACAGACCACTAGCCCTTACGTAAATGACAACTTTACAAAGCTCCTTTTCTGTGAAGTACGTTGCTAACGGGATGATCCAATGAACATATCCATTCCCAAGACACTGCAGGTGGATGAGCAAAACTCCATCCTGTCCAGAGTGGTTTCTGCCACAGTTTGGGCAATAAAACTGACCTCATTGGTTTGCAGAACTTCATGATCCTATTGGGAAATCTGTACATCAGTGTGACAAGGCATTACATGAGAGATGATGGTAAGCATGGACACTGTGGGGAAACTAGCAGCTGATTGCCACATCTGGGGAAGTATCCAGTTTCCTCTGGGGAAGCCAGTGGTGGTGTCGTGTTGCTTTACTAGAAAAATATTATTTTGGTCTCTCTTTTGTGGCTAAAAGATAAAGTCAGATTTTTTTTAAAGATTTACTTATTTATTTGAAAGTCAGAGTTACAGGAAGAGAGAGAAAGACAGAGGTCTTTATTCACTGGTTTACTACCCAAGTGGCCACCACTGCCCAAAGGTGAGCCAAGCTACAGGCAGGATCCCAGAGCTTCATCTCCCACACGGGTGTCAGGAGCACAAGCAATCGGGTGCTTTTCTGCAGGTTTACCAGGCTGTTAACAGGGAACTGCACTGGAAATGGAACAGCCAGGACATAAATGGATTTCCACTTGGCATGTCAGCATCAGACAGGGACTTTACCTGCTATACCACAACACTGAATCCTTGTCATTTTTAGTTTTTATTTCCCTCTTCTATTCACTTGCTCTAGTCAATGATAATTTTTTCTTAGTCTTCTGAAAGTAGTTAGAAATTTTTACCAAGTCAAGGTTTCCTTTATTACTAGAATCTAAAGTAGTGGAATTTTGCAAGGTTGCTGAAGTCTCTGTAAAAGCTGCTAAGCAGGTTTCCTACAGCTCCAACCAATGACCTTCACATGGAGGCTGGTGGTTTATCATCCTCCTTTCTCACGGGAAGAGGCAGGAGAAGCAGTGAGACACTCAAGGGCTGCTCTTTCTCTTTTTGTTTCATTTCATCTTGAAAAGCAATAATAAGGTGCAATAGCAGTAAGAGCCTCACTTTAGTTTAGATCCACATGCCTGTGTGAATTTAGATTTTCAAATATGGCTCTGATAAGTGAAATATCAGACACCGGTATAATTATCCAAATTCTACCTTTTGTGGTGTTCACAATTTAAATCCCTAAACTGAGAAATATATTAGAATTTTTACTGTAGAGCTGAAACATTTAAAATAGCAAAATCTTACACTATTTTTTATTCATGCAAGGGTTTTAATATATTCAGTTTTCAGTTTTCTTGTCATTATGTTGCCAACTGTTTTCTTAGAAAAGGCTGTTCTATATCACAAAAGTACATTCTCCACTTTTTCTTTAAAATCTTTATCTTTTGTAAGTGAATACAATGCTAGATAATTCACATATGTCCTATCCTAGTTGGTCTAAATTTAAGGTTGGCAATACATAGCTTCTAAGATTGGGGGTACACTTTACTGCTCAATGAAACTGAGAATACAGTAAGTCATTGCTACCAAGGATATTGAATTGTGGAGTCACTCAGACCAATCTATTTCAACAATTGTAACCAAGTTGAAATGCGATCCTAAGGTCTGTTCATGTCAAGGATTTCTATAATATTGAGATTTTAAGTATGTGTCACCAGAATTTAATCTTGAATTTTTCTTTGAAGAAATAGTCACAGAGGAATTAATTTAGCAAATAACAAGTTTCAAAGCTAGTCTTTTTTTCTGTAACATATTTTGAGTTTGAATCCTTAATTATTTGGAGTTCACAATGCTGATTTTTTTCTCCCATGATGACGACTAGGTGGGTTTTTATTTTGATGTGGGATAGAATACCTAGTACTCAGAAACTGCCAATCCTAAATGATCTACAGCAAGATGGTTACATTTCGATGTCTCCACTCTGTATCCACACATTTTCTATACTTGGTAGGAGAAATGCCATTTTGCAGTTGGTCACACATATGCTAAAGGAATCCACAAGGTTTCAACATGGTCATTGCTGTAGTTTGGTCACAGTTTTATTGTGCCATCCAAGAATTCATGTGTTGGAATCACATGATCCCAGTATGATGAGGGAAGAGGCAGCTAACTCTTAAAGATGTTGGACCTAGTTCTTGAAATGATGAACTCTAAAGGGATTTTAGTAGGTTTTATGGAGTTAATTGTTGTGAGAATGGATTATTATAAAGCAAGGTCACTCCATGCACTTAGCCCCAGCTAGATTCTTTTGTGTTTTTCTGCCATGTTGAGATGTAGCAACCAGGCTAGCAACCGGCTGTTAGGTCCTGCCAGTCACAGAATTATTTGTCAAATAATCATATTTTCTTTATAAAGTACCTAGTCTTGTTTTTTGTTGTTGTTATTATAGCAACATAAAATGCACTAACATCATCATCATTAGCACAATCATTGGATGTGGTATGATATATGGCCATGGTAGGGACAAGTTTCTCAAATCTTTCAGAGTTCCAAGTGCCTTGTCATTACAGTAAGGATAATAATAGTATCAACCTGCTGGGCTAGCTATGAAGATTAACAGGGATAAGAGACATGAATGAACCTGGCTCCATATTTAATTCTCATTGTGTTTCCTTCTACTTTGCAGAATTACCTGTGCTTCTGTGTGTTCTTGGCATTTATCTGTGGCTAACACCTTTCTGAGAACATGCAAACTTTTAAAGAACAGAATCTGTTTTTAACTGTGATTTTTTCACTCTTTTCTTCATTTTTTTACCCCCAGGTTCTGGCACACTGTAAGAAATATTGGAGAGACTCAGCAAACACTTGTCAAATAAGTGAAAAAGTGAATTTTGACCTACATAGTGATTGAGATATTTTAGGTGATGAGTTTCTATTAAAATTGATGGTCCTTCATAATATCTTTCTTGCCACTAGCTTTAAAATGTCCTTTGCCTCTTCCACAAGAGAGTGAACCTTGCTGACCTCCTTTCTACTAATGGAACAGAACCTAGTGGAATTTTCCAAGCTGGAGACTTAAGGGAGTTACTGATATTTTTATAACATATGATGTTAAATACAATTGTATGCATGTCAGAGCCCTTTTTAAGACATGGATTTCAGTACCCAAATTTACTTAATTTCAAAAAATGTAATAAATAGGCAACACCACCCAGTCATAGCTCCTGAAATAGAAATCTACAATTAATAGTAGCAAAACAAAACAAACAAAAAAACACCAACTGTCCTTAATCGGTGGTAGAGTATTGTGTCTCACCAACAATCTGGACAAACAAGTGGGCATTTTGTTAATATTTCTGAAAAACAGACACAAGCATGTGACCAGATGGCAGCTTCATAAATGTCTCTGGGAGGGTATGCATGGCACCAACCATCATTTTCCTCCCTTGCTGAAGCCAAGTGTAGCTACATAGTCAAGTGTGATGTGTTGAAGTCCTAGTTGCATAAAATGATTCAGCAGTCAAGAAAATGAATTTTTCAGGGTCAGTAAAACATGGAAACTCAACATGGTACCTGAGGTTCTGCATGCCTTTGGACCCAGTTCCTGGTTACGCACTGCTCATACAACATACCCTGATATCCTTAAGACAGTCCTAATTGTCATGTCTGTTTATGTCCATTTTTCTCCTTCCTTCTTAGTACAATTGAAAGGGCAACAGTTGTTGTCACAACAGGATTAAAGAAGAGGTAGGTGTGAGACTGGAAGCCACACAGAGCTTGTACTTACTGCTCGCTTGGAAGTGATGAGTTTCTTGACATTGCCTTTGGTGACAAGTCATAGTCACTGTCTGATCTGTAGAGAAAGGACTCTCTGCGCTGGCTGTGTCCCGGGAAGGTGGCGTGAAGCACCAGCCCAGAGGAAGAGCTGGCTTGGGGGTCGAGCGGACTCCGACCTGGGGAAGGGCCATTTTCCACATCAAAGCTTAAAAAGAAAGCAGGAAACTCTGGTCACAGGAGAACTATCAAAAAGGACATCTAACACACTTTGAGAACCCACATGTGATAGGCACAGAAAGCTTCTCACTTTATGGAAAATTTTAGCTCCCCAAACAGCTCTGAGTGGCAGTTGCTATTATTCTCTTTTGTCTAAAGGAAAGAGAATTCCACCAAAGTGCAGTCATTCAGCTGAATTCCACCATCAGTGAACGGTGAAGCCAGACTTTAAAGCCAGGAGCTGACCCCACAGCCTTTCAGCAACATGAGCAACTTTGATCAATCTGCAGGAAGATCCAATTGCAAAATAGTTTGGTGATAACTAGCAGCTCTAGTATCTAGCATAGCCACCCCTGTCTGACAATGAAGCGCCTAGTAAACAAGTCTTCCTGGCTTAAATAAGTAAATACATATAAGCATATAACTAAAATCTAAAACAATAATGAACATAAATAAATTAAAAATAAAAATCTTCTTTCTGGCACTAATAAATACCACAGAGTCTTGAAAAACACAACATAGACAAGTGCACATTTCTAAATGTTTCAGGAGCAAAGTTTTCCTGAGACCATCCACTGACTGATTAGATGAGAGGTCGGCCCTGAGGATTCACATCCATGTACAGGTTTAACCACAGAGAGAACTGATCTGACAACACCTAACGATTCCGCAGGCACGCAGAGGTTGTTCTATGGAGGCTGTACTCAGTGGCCCCTTGTGAATTATACCATTGAGATTCCTGATCATTCCCCCTCACTCTCAAGGGTGTCTGCAGGCCCAGAATTATTAAGTATGCTCTAACCAGTGACCACACATGAAGATGGGTGTAGCGGACATTCCTTCTACTGCTAGTTCTCTCCCCATCCCAATACTACCCTACCTATGATGTCCTTCACACATTCTCCACCTTTCCATATACATTTTTGCCTGCTCTACACAACATCCCTTTGGCTTAGACAGATAATAGTTCTTTCGACTTGAAATTCTGTGAACCCTCACTAATTCCGAGGTAAAGCTTTGCAGACAGCACACAAAGGGTATATAGGGCTAAGGATGTTCTTCTCTAAGTTAGACCACAAGAGTGGGTTTCCTTTGTACTGCTCCAGCTGCCTTCATTTATTTCTTAACTTTTTATTCTCTTCTTCCACTAGTTCTTACATATGCTGTACTCAGATACATTTTGCTTATATTTCCTCAGTTCAAAAATGCTTTCTGATATAGTAGTGTATTTCAAAAATATCATAGAAAATGAAACATAGGCCTTTTTGCGCATATGTGTGGCAGCCCAGTGCCACCTTTCTGCACAGTGGGCAGGCATACCGGGGGCAGAGGGGATGGAGCCAGCGGGGTCATATGGGGTTATAGGGGCTCACATCAGGGAGTTGGAGTAAGCCTGGTAATTTCCCTACATGCTTGGTCCCAGATGGAGTTGGGGGAGGGGTAGGGAGAGCCCCAACTTAAAATGTTGGCCTGGCCTGATTCTCTTGACCACATGGTGTGCTCTGGGGACTTAGAGGGTAGCACAGGTTGGGGTGAGCAGTGACATGAGGGTTCATGTCTAGGTGAGGAATTACTACTGAGGGACTTCGATAGACAAAGCCACTGTACTTGCAGGTAAGCAAGGATGTTGAGACTCAGCAGTTTGGAGGAGGGAACGGGAGGGCATTTAAAGGTCAGACTGAAGCACTAGCACATGTGGGAGACTGAGTTAGGGTAGACAGCATCAATCACCGCAGAATACCACTCACTGTTGCACACTAAAGCTAGGGCTAGAGGCTTACCCAACAGTGTTAGATCAAAGCCAAAAGTGACAGTTGGAACAGGGGACGGGTAAGGTTGGGCTGGCCCATGACACTAACCAGCACATGAGAGAATCAGGACTGAGAGGTCTGAGGCTACAATGAGGGGAAAGAAGGCAGTATATTGGCTCATCCCTGTACAACTGCAATCTCTCCTGCCACAAACAAGGTCTGTGGCTGGGAATAGGCCTGGCTGCGGAGTAAGGGATGCCCCAGCTGTGTTGGTGTTCATTATGGCGAGCATGAGAGCCAGGATGGGGGCAGCAGTCTGAGCTAGACATAGCAGTGGAAGGCTGGCCCAGATGCTCATGGAGGATGTGACTACCCACTGGGACCTGCAGAGGACATCTCTTACCTCAGCAGAGGAAGGAGGACAGAACAAATGGGATAACTACCCCAGCCATATGACAGCAAATATCTGGGTATATGGAGACTCCAAGGTAGACCGTGTCAGAGAGTGAACGTTGGAAGGAGTTCCTCAACCTTGGACTGGTGATTTCAACAGCATTTCAGAAATACTGCAACCACTTGGGAAGAGCCCTCAGGGCATCATGGACCCTGGGTTGATAGCTGATGGCCATTTCACCTGCCAGCATATGGGCGCAGTTAAATTTATAATCCCATTTTCCGTGAGTGCTTTGATGTGTCTTCATAGTATTCCATTTACTCTTGACACCATCACATATATAAGATGATCCTACTCTATTTGATGAGGCTTATAGATATGTAAATATCTTGCTTAAAGTCATAGGCTAGTGACTTATAGAGCAATAATAGGAAGACTCACATCTTCCAACTTATTTGTTTATAATAAATGGTTATGTGGTTACACAGAGTCCTGGAATTGTCCACAGGGAAATTGAGTAAGATCCCTGCTCCTCTCCATCACATTGAATTCAAACACAAGCTGTGGTAGTTATATAAATATTCAGTGAGGGCCTGACGTGATAGCCTAGAGGTTAAAGTCCTCGCCTTGCATATGCCAAGATCTCATATGGGCATACAGGTATAGTTTTTCCAAGCAGCACTGTTTCCCATCCAGCTCCCTGGTTATGGCCTGGGAAAGCAGTTGAGGACAGCCCAAAGCTTTGGGACCCTGTACCAGTGAGGGAGGCCTATAAGAGGCTCCAGGCTCCTGGTTTCAGACTGGCTCAGTTCCGGCTGTTGTGGTCACTTGGGGAGTGAATCATCAGAGAGAGGGCCTTCCTCTTTGTCTCTCCTCCTGTCTGTATATCTGACTTTGCAATAAAAATAAATGAATTCTTTTTAAAAAAGAATCAGTTGTGGGAGAATTAAGATGGCAGAATAGGGTAACAACACGTTTAAATAGATGGAGAAACATTTAATCAGGATAAAGCAGAGAGGGCACATTCGAGGAAATAGTAGAGGACAGAACAACAGCAGAGGGGTACCCGGAGACTGACAGACATAGGAAAGCAGCAGACAGAATGGTATGGTGTTGCAGTGACTGCTACCTCAGCGGTATTCAGCAAACAGCGATCTGAATTCCACTGGTAGCTGGATCTCCAACAGCAACAAGGTGGGAAGAGCCATTTACTGGGAGCCCCAGAGGTGAACCCAGACAAAAAACTGCTTGTCCTGCAGGTCTGTTTGATTTTACCAGTAGCAGAGACAGAGTGGCAGATCCCAGGCAGGCAGTGTGGGAACAGTGTGGATTTTATAGCCCAGTCCACCCTCTAGAGCCATATCAGGCACCGTTTTGTTTAAGGAGGCAAGGGCTATGGACAAGCTGGGAGTGAAATCATTTCTGTCTCAGTGAACTGCAACAGCATGGTATCCTACAGATTCCACCCAAAACAGGTAGCCCTCAGACCTGACAGCCAGCAGATCAGGAACTCTAGTAGTGGCACATCAGGGGACATTTCTTATAGTGTAGCAAATAATTTAAGACTGCCAGGGACAACAGTGAGCTGTGCATTCACTGAGCTTGATGAGAACTCACACAGTTCAGTGGATTGCATTGGACCCACAGGAAAATAATACTGACTATGGTCAAAATAGGTCCATGCAACCTTCAGACCTAATGAATAACAGGTTCCAGCAAGATTAGCACCATCAATACCTAGCTATATAATACACTTGGTGTCTCCCTAATCCTGGGACCTACTCCAACCAGATGTGGGAGAAAGGTCGTACAGACAATGGTATAGCCTCACAATGGTATCACAGGAGGTAGAGACTGGTGAGCCAGGAGCTGGGGACACGGAGATCATGGTGGAGGCCTAACCTAAGAACCCAGACTTAGACCTCGCTGGAAGGAGTGGCACAAGTACCTGCAAACAAAGAGCTATGTACCAACTGCAATAAGTAAAATCCAATTGTATACCTGTGGGTGACAGCTTAGTAACCTGGCCCAAGGAGAATAATCTGATAGCTAGAAGTACAATGACCAAGAGCAAAAGAAAAGACAGAGGTACAATGAATATTACTGAAGACTCCCCTGCAAAAAGGAACAAAACCCTTTGCCAATCTCAGAGTTAACTGAGGAAGACATAGAGAAAATGCGGGATACAGAATTCAAAAACACTTGTTACATAGAGAAAACGCGAGATACAGAATTCAAAACAGTTGTTACAAAACTTCTTACCGACAACAAGAAGCACGTAAAGCAGGCATTCAAAGAATATGTCACACTCGAAATGAATCAAATGAAAGCTGATATATCAGAAATAAAGAATACAGTGGAGCAAATTAAAAGTACAGTGGACAATAAGATATTGTGATGTAATTAATGAACCAAAAACCAATGGGAGTCAGACTGCTTACGATCTACACCAAAGGATTGTAAAACCTACTATACTTTTAAGGTCCTATGTTATTCTGTAATGGCGCTGGAGAACAGAGAAATTTTCCACCTCCTTAGAATGTGTGAGGAAGATGTTAATTATAACCTATCAAGAATATAACAGGTAACTTATAGATAACAGACTCGAATCAGCATTAGACATTAGCAAAACCATAAAGACATACAGGGGGAATCAAGAGTGATCCTGACAACCTCTTAACAGGAGGTCAAATGCACAGAGCAGGTTGGGGGGAACCCCAAGGTGGAGCAGGTGGACAGGAGGAGGCTTATATCTCAACCATGGAGACTCCTGGATCCTCACCAAGGACTATCAGTACAAGCACCAAGGACTACATCCCAACTGCCAAGGACACCATGGAGAATTGGACTGCTCTTGTAGGCCAACAACTCTGAGGTCATCTACTCCCTCTCGGATCTCCCACATGGGATGGAAGATGCCCAGATCTTTCCTCACAGGATCTAACGTCATCAGAACAATAGCCAGGAGCCCTGAGTGGATCTCAGAAACAGAACAGTAAATTCCCTTTGGGATTCGGGAGGGGAGCTTTCTCTGGTCCTTACTTAGTTCCAACTTTGGATCCCCACCCTTTCTTGCAACGACCATCAGGGTCACTCTGGAGCACCCCCCCCCCCAAAAAAAAAATTAGAGTAGACAGAGAACAACAAAGAAAGCTTAGAACCAGACAGGAAATGGCCAGCTTGGACTAACATATACCTTACTAGGTAGGACACAAAGATAAGTTACTTCTCACTAAGGCATTGAAGATTTCTCTGCACACCCCTCCTAAAACTTTTCTGCACTTCAATTGTTGACATATGCCTTGTTAGATTTATAAGCCAGTTTAGACTATCCCAAAATCCACCAAGTTCAGTAAAAATTGTGCTTCAATACTACAAACTGCTAAATACTAAAATGAAAATAGACATGAGACAGCTGATTAGTACCCTATAGCCGTTTTAAGGTGTATAACAGCTGGTTGTGTATAAACTAAAATTGAAATGCCAATGAAGTAGTCATAGGCCCTGGTTAAGAATTTGCATTTTCTAAAATATTGGTCACTCAATACCATGTCAATTAACTCCATAATGTGGTAAGTTGTTGTTGATGTTATGTTGTGGCTTTCAATTGGTCGGGATGATATTCTGCCAGCTCTGCTTTCAGACCAGAGATGGTCTCCCCAAGAAACTGTTGAATTTATCTGGACAATAAGATGCTGGACTCTATGCATGGTACATGCTTGCAATCAAAGAATCTTGCCTGGATTTGAACTGTGATACTGCAACAAGGTGGAGGAATACACCATGGGGGTGTGATATGGGGAGGGGTTGGGGGAATCCCAGAGCCTATGAAACTGTGTTATAAAATGAAATGTAATTAATTTAAAAAAGTGCAGTGGAGAGTCTCCAAAATAGAATGAAGGAAGCAGAAGAAAGAATCTCAAAATTACAAGGTATTTTCTGTCACCAGGGCAAAACAAAGAAAAAGCTGGAAGCAGAGCTGGATCAAGCCAAAAAGTATTCAAGAATTGAAAGACAGTATTAAAAGGCCAAATATAAGAGTTATGGGAGTCCCAGAAGGTGCAGAAAAAGAAACAGAGTTTTTAAAAAGTATTAAATGAACTAATAAGGGAAAATTATCCTAATCTAGAGAAAGAATTGGGAAACAACATCCAGAAGGGGCACAGAACTCCCAACAGGCTTGACCAAAGAGATTTTCACCAAGACACATGATCATCAAGCTCTCTTCAATCAAACATAAGGAAAAGATCCTTAGATGTGCACGTGAAAAAAATCAACTGACATATAGGGGAGTGCCAATTAAACTCACTGGAGACCTCTCACAGGAAACTCTACAGGCCAGAAGAGAATGGAGCAACATATTGCAGATTCTAAAAGCAAAAAATTTTTGGCCCAGGATAATGTAAAAAAAAAAAAAACCCTCTCCTTTGTCTTTGAAAATGAAATAAAATTCTTCCACAGTAAAGAAAAGTTACAAGAATATGCCTCTTCCAAGCCTGTCCTACAAACGAAAAGTGCCTTACCAAAACCAAAGGCAAATGTGAAGAACATCCCAGGAAAATAACAGAAGACTAAATCAATGAACAACCCATTGCTAAAATGACAGAACTAAATTACCATCTTTTTGTATTAACCCTGAATGTAAATGATCTAAACTCATCAATCAAATGTCATAAAACAGCATACTGGATTAAAAAGAAACCCCATCTATTTGTTACCTACAGGAGACACATTTCACCAACAAAGATCAGCAGAAACTATATCTCATGGATTTTGATGTTTTTGTTAGTTTCATCTCTTCTGGTTAAATTCTTCAATAACTCATGGATCATACAGTAGCATCATTTTCTTCAAGAAGGTTCTAAATTTTCATTTTCATTTCTTCAGAGACACATTAGTCATTCAGTAGCATATTATTTACTTCATGGTATTGTTAATTTCTTTTTTTCCTTCCTGTTATTGACTTTGTTTTGTTGCTTTTCATTTAAGGGTATGTATAGTAACTGTGTAATGTAGATTGTCATATCTAGTAGCATGTTATTAATCTCCATGGCATTGTAAATTTCTAATATTCTTCCTGTTGTTGATTTTGTATTGTGGCTTTTCATTTAAGGGGTTGTATAGTAAACATGTAATGGAGACTATCATATCCAGATGTGAGGATACAATGCAGTATGCATCTCTACTTCCAGACAAAAATGGACTCCCAATGAAACTGTTTACTATATCCCGACAATAGGATGCTGAACTCTCTGCCATTGTTCATGCCTGCAATGATGAACATATGACTGTGCATGAAGAACCACACTATAATGATACTCTAGGGGAACTTAGAGGTGGGGAGGAATTGGGGAGCGGATAAGGGAAATCCCAGGGTCTATGGAACTGTATCATAAAATGATAACAATAAAAAGAAGTAAAATGAAAAAAGAGTCAATTGGACTACCATAACTTGGTGGCTATCTTAAATGAAGTTAAGAGAGGCAGCAAATTGCTCTGAATCTGTAGGTTTCCTTGAATCAGGAGGAGAAATGACAGCATACAGGATTCTAATGCTTTCCCAGAGATCTTTTTGAAAAGCTGCTCTTAGTTAAGCCACAAACTCCAGGTGTTTGTTAAAAAGCAGCAAGTGAGAATCTTTAGATTAAGGACAAAAAGGAATCATAAAATCCAATATGTTCTCTGGGTTTTCAAGATATAGTGGTCAGATTTTTTTTTTTTTTTAATCTCAGGCTAAAGGTCAGCTATAGGGCTGCCTTTCATGCACTGCATGCCCATAGTGGGACAGGCAATCTCTCATCTATTCTTCCTGTTTATCAGCCTGCCCAGAGGTAGAACTACTTTGTAAGCCACAGACATTGCAGCAAATGAACATATAATGAACCAAGCTTGAAAACTCCTCTTGGGAGAGATTTGCAGTACTGTTGAACAAAAAACCTTGAGCTCTCCCTTTTGGATAAGAGCCCTTTTGTGCCACCTACATCCTTGTAGAACCAGTAGGTCCTTGTGACGGCTCTAAACCCTTCTTAGGGATAAAGGAGATTGATTCTGAAAAAGATGAAGGTGAGAATACACCAACTTTAAGGATGAGAAGGAAGGAATCTTTACATTTCACATGTACTCCTGTGTTACTCTCCTAGAGTATATCTGTAAAGGTATTAAAATTTTTCAACTTCGCCCAGCACAATGACTCTACTGGCTAATATTTCCTTTGCAAGCTATGGGATCCTATATGGGCACTGTCATGTGTCTGGCTGCTTTGCTTCCCTTCTACCTCCCTGCTTGTGGTCTGGGAAAGCAGTGGAGGATGGCCCAAAGCCTTGGGTTTGGATCAACTCAGCTCCAGCCATTTTGGGGATGAACCAGTGGATGGAAGATCTTTCTCTTTGTCTTTCCTTTTTCTGTAAATCTGCTTTCTAATAAAATAAATAAGCCCTTTAAAAAATTGGTCATCCAGATGTTGCCCCAAGCCTTCCTAGGTCAGTCAGCCCCCTTAGAGATACACTTAACAGAATGGTTGATACCTACAATGGTAGAGCTTATTCCATGACCACTGTAGCTAGAAACCATTGAATTGGCCAATGCCCAAATAGCACAGGTCCTTAAATGTTATGTGTATCACTGTGTGTTTCTATGCTAAAATCTTAGAATAGGTGCCAAGTGGCATGCCTAGAAAGTTCTTAAAGACTTTTCCTTTGAGGGTTTTTACCATGGCTCATCCTGTCCTCATTTTAGCTAGAGCTGTTCCTTAGGAGTAGAAAGTCAGTCCACACAGCATTATCCCAGAAGGGAGCATCCTTGCCATCAGTCCTTAGTGCTAAGACCTAAGAATCTCACTCCTGCACATGAGTTCAAGCTATGCTGGACACCCCAGCTCTCCCCACGTTGTTCTCTACTGATTTTGTTTCATTCTTCCTAAACCCTGACTAAATTCATGGGAGAGCTTGCTGGTATTTGGAATAAGCCAGGCAATAATCCTCTGGGGCAAAGAAGCGGTCTTTGTGAGACAAATGGTCTTTCATATTCCCTGGGGCACTGTTCCAAAGCAACCAACACAGATGTACAACTTGGGAACAAACATGAATCACCAACCAGACACCAGCCCCAGTCACAGCAAAATTAGCAGACAGACATCACAATACGTCCCACAGATCCAGGGAGCTAAGAGGGTGTGGGCATGGGGAAGGCGGAGGACAGACTTAACAAGCAAAGTACATACACCACAGAGACACAGATACAGTTCGGGAAAAAAATGTATCTGAAACAATAGAAGCAAACACATGTATAGATCCTTGTTTATTTAGAGTAATTATTGCCTCATCCCTAACCAGAACATGGATTTAATCCTTAGGCTTTTTGTATTTAAAAACAATCATTGAGAAAGTAATATAAGGGCACCACATGAAACATCAACAATAAAAATTACTAGCAGCTTAGCATTTTTGTCTGAATATTTTTCCTGTATGTTTGTACCTTTAATTTGTTGAAGAAGTCTTTATCATTAACTGCAGTTTCTACAGTTGTCACTTTCCGTGGACTATGAAATGGCCTAGGTGTTTCATAACTTTTAAAATACTTTTCCTGCCCATTGTCATCATACTTACGATTTTAAATAACATTGCAGCTGATTTCTCTGACCTTCTAAATATTGTAACTTTCAGATTATGTCACACAGACATTTTAGATAGGTTAATGGAGGATATTGCTCAACTATTTGCATATAACTTCTGTCTTCCTAGATTCACAAATGGACTGAAGTAGCCTTGAAAGTGGCTTTCTTCTAGAATCAAAGACTTCTCCCTGTAGCCTGGTCTCTGATCTCCAAGAGTCTGTATGCTGCCCCCTATCTGGATGTGCTGCCTTCTCCATGCCTCTGCTGATCTTCCTGGACTGACTCAATAATCCTCTGAGACTTAATGTTTGGTGTTCTCAGCTTCTCTAAGCAATGTGGAGGGGTAATGTTGTGTGAAAGCAGTTTCCTTGTAATTGGAATGCCGTTTTTAAAGTGTCTCCAATAAGATACAATCTTCAAAACTTCACTTGTGTCTCTGTTTCTAGTAAATTTTCTCTGATGCCACATCTTCCATTCATTTTGAATATATTATCCTCTGTTCCCTGCTAGGCTCATGGATTCAACAATGTAGTCTTCCTTGGAAGGTTTCAAAGATCTCATTTCCTTGGATATCAAAAATCTGTGGATGCTCAAGTATTAGCACATTATCTGTGAACACTCCCATACACATGTTATCATCTCTAAATTACTTACGCTACCTAATGTAATGGAAATACTATTAAAATATGTGCTACACTATATTCTTTAGAGACTTATAATAAGAAAAAAATGTGTACATGTTCAGTACAGACAATTTCTCTCCCCAGCATTTCTCATCTGCAGTTGGCTGAATCCACGGGTATGGAACCCAAAGTTAAGCAGCGACAATCATGCTTAACACAGTTACATGTGGGGATTTTCTTCGTTTATTTAGCTACTCCCCAATAGACTGATAGCCTCCAGGATAAATGGGACTCAGTATTATTCGGTTACATATCCAAGGCACCTAGGTCAGAATCTTGAAGGTAACCGGTCTTCAAAAATGGTCAACTGAACTAATTAAGATTGTAACTTACTGGGAACTGTTTTTCCCTCTCCCTTGCCTCCTGTCCTCACTTCAACTCATGAGGCACAATTTTCCACTCTCCTTCATATGCATCTGTAGAGATGTGGCATTAATTTCTTTGATCAGACTTGAAAGGCAATGATATAAAATTAAAATAAACATTTTTGAAAATAATGGATGTGTTAGTTTTGAGCAAAAAAAAAATTAAGCAAAACAAAACATGCATGCATTAGCTGAGATGCTAATGAGATGTGTGAGTTGGTGACATCTTCACACAAACCCTCACGAGTGGAGAAGTCTTGCTACCCAGCTTCTGTTTATACTCGTTCCATCTCCTTGTTAATCAAAGCACTTCCTTTTTCCTGGTCGTTTTCACTTCCTAGAAATCTTTGCAGAGCCAGCAGTGAGCTGATAGCACAAGCTAACCAGCAGGTGGCAGGAGACCACCACAGCTTTTTCAGGCTATGCTACCCAGCCTGCAGTGCTAACAGGAGTGGTTGCTTGGTAGTGTTGGGGCAAGAAATAAAACCTAAAACTTATTCATAGGCCTGGCAGAGAAGATGAATAATAAATACCAGACTACAAGGTATGCATGAAGCCTATGATTACACTAAGAGAAGCTCTGCTTGTGAGAATTCAAGCTAAGCCAGGTGGTTGCAGAATTTACTACAGTTGTCCCCAAGGTAATGATTTCCTGATTCACAATTAACCACATAATCCCAACTTTTGTAACAAAGACTCATGGAGTAACACCTAGAAATACTTCATTCCAGAACCACAGGAAATTTTCCTTTTTCAACTCAGCTATGCTCTAGTTGAGCTTCCTTGGCTTATCCTATCAATCCCACCGAAAAGATCAGAAACTACAAATGAGATTTAAATTTATATGTCAGCAAAGCGACTCTGCCATATGCAGAGAAAGAGTGCTGTATATAAAAAAAAGTATGTGTATACTCAATAAGTATCTTCATCATTATATTCTTCCAACATCTCTGCAGGCTAATTCTCTTCATCTCATTGCAAAACCTTAACAGCTGATAGAAAAGAAACTTGGTAAGAAAATAGAATGCTGGAACAACATCAACTGATTCTAATTGGCACTTAAAGGATCCTACAACTAATGGTACAGAATACACATTCTTTTCAAGTGTTTTTGGAATACTATCAGTACAGACAATGTTTTAAGTATAAAAAAGTCTTGGTTTTTTAAGAAATAGAAGTCACATAAATGATGAACCAGAGTAAACTTCTCTTACCGAAAATAGAATTTAATTAGAAACTTATCTGACAGAAATGTGTTTGATCAGGAACATATATGACAAACTCCTAAGTATCAATAAAGTAAATATATCCTAAATAAAACATGGGTCAAAAACAAGATCAAGGAGAAAGTCTTGATTTGAAAGAGAAGTTGACTGCAAATTGTGAAACATCATTTGACAAGTCCTGAATTGTACCACCTTAATTCGGCCATCCAACGTGTGCCAAGAGGCTTCTCCTCCACGTCCCCACGCACCACTTCTTCACCTCGAACCCTGCCTCACTGACTGCGCCCTTAGAACAAAGCCTTTCTTTACTTTTTAGATTCACAGAACCCAGAGGTGAGCTTTATAACACACTGAACACAATGCATATTTGTTGAATGAAGGTAAGCATCTCAGTTTGTATCTCTCATCTGACAAAAAGCCTGTTTGACTTGAATGAAAACCTGTAGTAGTTTAAGATCCCTGGCGTTCATACCTGAAGTCCTAGGTTATTTTTCATATGTGCCACAGTATCCCAGGAATTCTACCAAGGAGTTTTTGCTCCTAAGAATTATTGTGCCTGTGCATATGCTTGTGCACAGACTGTGTGTGGGTTCAGATGATATATTCACATAAAATTGCTATATTCTTTAAAGTTGTGTCAGTAAATTGGAAATGAACATCTTTAGACTCTTGCTTACTATTTTGATAGAAGTAAATAACTACCACATTTAATTCAGTAGTTGATGTTTACCATTTCTCATTGTTTTCTGATTCTTAGAGTTGAGAAAGATGGATAAGGTTGTGTGTCTTACCCACAGTTAACAGTGACCTCTTTTACATAATTCATTAATTTTGACTGCAGCCAGTCTCATTTCTAATGAAACACGTCACTGTGCAAAGTCACAGCCCCATATTGTAGCTTCCACAGCCTAGGTCAAGAAAGGCAGAGCTCCTCTGGTGACAGCTACAGCGGAACATTGCAAGTCTGTCTTCAGAGTTTAGTGTATGATTTTTCTTCCATGTGTTAGGGAAAACTATGAGGTTCTGCTCATCTGAGTTCTAGAAGCAGCTTCCCGTGTCTTTTTCTTCTTCCCAAAGGTTTTAAAAATCAAACCCAAAACAATAATCATAACTACTTTTCTCACAGAGAGACTTAACCAGAGTCAACTCAGGAGGGCTTACAGCTGCTTCTCAGTGGGGAACAAACTGAAACAAAACAGGAATTCCCTTGTACTGGCACTTAGACCCTTATCTTGTTTCCAACGATATGAAGCTCTAGTTAGAAATTGCCAAGGTTAAATTAAATATGCTGCAGGCATTTTGGAGCTGGCAAAAGGATTGGTTCTCAAGTGTGATTTTATGCTAATGGTGATGATCATTAACATTTCAAAAATATTTTTAACAGCTACTATGAAATGAAAGCACTATTCTGGAACTAAGAAATCAACAATGTATAATATAGACAAAATTCCAGGGAGTAGGAAGACAAAAATATTTAAATAAAATAAGATTGCTTGCATGATGGTGTATGTTATGAGACCATCAGAGACAGACAGCGAGAAGAATGTGTTCTCTGGTTTGGGAGTTCATTAGGTCCACCTATTTAGCTGCATAGACTATTCTTTAGTGTATGACAGGGAACACCACACATCTCTCTCTTAGTGTCATTTGAGATGAGATCTGATGAACGTTTTAGTACAGCTTGTCCTTGGATTTTTATCCTATCGCTGGTTTCACACATTCTTCAACCAAAGAACTGTGTCAGACAATAACTTGGGTTTACATTTGGTACCATCTCTATAGCTAGAGATTTAGTTCTTTGTGTTTCAGTCTTCCTTTTTAAGCCAAGTTAGTCGTTGCATCATCCCACATTGCAGTGTCTGAAATTTTATCTATCTCTGCTATCGCACTTGTTGGGTACAACTGTTAGTCTACTAGTTCCTCAAAAGAGTTAAGTTCCTCAAGAACACAGAGTATTCTTTTGCTATTTGTTTACACCATTTACACCCATGCCAAGATCCATGCCTATCAGCACATAGATACTTTGCAGGTATGTAATGGATGAATACATGAAAGAATGCCTGGTTAGGTACCAAGGAATTCATAAACTGTCTTTAATAACCACTACACACAGCACATACTATGAGGGGCTGCGAGTGATGTATAGACTCTCACAAGACTTTAAGCCCCACCAAGCCTAACCCTTATATTTAACAATACATTAACTATCACTAAAAGCTTTTAAAGATACTTTTAGTTCAGAAAAAATGTCTGTTCTATTACTGTGTCAATGAGTGAATAATTGGACGGGTCAAGCAGTAATCACTTCAGTGATTTTCAAGAGTCTCAGCTTATTCTTATATTTTAAACGTATTTGTTTAGAGAAGGATTCATTTCTTGTCACTGGACCAGGTCACATACTAGTCCTAAGCAAACTCAAATTTACAATATTAATAGACAATCTTGCCATGGATTTGTAATGTTTTCTGGTTATTACTGTAGACTTCTTTTTGATTTTTGTGGTTAAATATCACAGTTCACTGACCTTTGTGAGACAGTTGTAGAGGGATGTTACAGTCTACATAGAAGATGCCTTTTCAGTCATTCACTTATAAAATGTCGTTCCTTAATATTTTAAGGATACTTCAAAAAACAAGTTACAGTCTCTCGAGGTTTAGTAAGTCTTACATTTCTTTGTTCATATGGATGGTTGGATGGAAAGAATGACAATGCACCTAAATAATAATCATAAAGTTGGAAATCAATGCCTCAGCCTGCAGGCTTTATAACACTTAATAGCGCTTACGTCAGTTAACATCTGGCCTCCAAATGCTATCAGAGTTCAACAGTGCACCTGCAGACAGCTTGGCATTTGGGTTTTTAATATGCCCTTTTGGGATGGAAGGGGGAGTGAATGAGAGAGGGGAAGAGCAAACAGAATGAGAAAATGAGACCCAAGAATCTTTTCTCCTTTTTAGACAGCAAAGCAGAAAAAGCACACACATTTTTTTCTCGTAGTATCTAGATCCAGGGCCTGAATTTGATTCATGGCTCTGGCTCCTGACTGTGGCTTCATGCTCCTCACATTGGGATGCACTAAATGACACTTCAGGCAGCCACATCTTTGCTGCTTATGTGGAAGACCTGAGTTAAGTTTTGGGGAATGTATCAGTGTATAAAATACTTCCCTGATTCTCTATGTCCCTAATATGAATAAATCAAAAGCAAAAAATAATGACTTAGAGCAAAACTAAAGATGTTTCACAACATACACACAAGTAAGCTGAATGATAAGGAACCAAGAGACACAAGGAAGAAATAGAAGTGTATTATATAATTATCCTTATACTATATGTGAAGAGCATAATATTGCTTATGGTAAAATGAAAAAAGCTAAAGTCTGGGGCCCGGTGCGGTGGCGCAAGTGGTTAAGGTCCTTGCCTTGCACGCCCGGGATCCCATATGGGCACAGGTTCTAATCCCAGCAGCCCCGCTTCCCTTCCTGCTCCCTGCCTGTGGCCCGGGAAAGCAGTAGAGGATGGCCCAAAGCTTTGGGACCCTGCACCTGTGTGGGAAACCCGGAAGAGGCTCCTGGCTTCGGATTGGCATAGCATCGGCCGTTGTGGTTACTTGGGGAATGAATCATCGGATGGAAGATCTTCCTCTCTGTCTCTCCTCTCTGTACATCCGCCTTTCCAATAAAAAAATAATAAAAATAAGTCTTTTTAAAAAAAAAAGCTAAAGTCTGTGGTATAAATTGTAGTGTAATCATTAAAAGAAAGTTATAGCTAAAAGACAAAGGCAAAAAAATGAAATCATATGGCATTTATCTAACAACACAAAAAGGTAAGTAAATATAATGGACAACTAATTAAGCTGAATTTCACTTGAGGACGACCTTGTATTTTGAGTCATGAAATAATGATCTGACACCTAAATTAATAATGTAAAGCAACTGGAAAATCTTAAGTTAGGAGTACACTTTAACAAGAAATAACTGTATCTCATCCAACCACAATAATCAAAATTCACTTCATGGGGACCAATGCTGTGGCATAATAGATAAAACTGGCACTTGCATTGCAGCATTTCCATGTGGGCACTGGTTTGAATCTTGGCTTCTGATTCAGCTCATGGCAGTGGCCTGGGAAAGCAGCAGAAGATGGTGCAGGTGCAAAGGCACCTGATAGCCACAGGGGAGATGAAGTGAAAGCTGTGGCTCATGGCTCCTGGCTTTGGGCTGGGTGCACTTGCCTTTGTTGCCTTTCAGAGAGTGAGCCAGCAGATGGAAGATCCCTCTTTCTCTCTCTGCAACTTTTTCATTCAAAGGTAAATAAATATTTAAAAATTCAATCACAGGCTGCCAAGTGCTGAAATTACATTCAAATAAGGCAAATGACAAGTTGTGACTGTTGTGGAAACACAGATAGCTAGAGAGAGCAGCTGAGATCTGGCAGCCCCAGCTGAACCTACTGTTGGACAGCTCCCTGATGATCCTGGAAAGCTGTGATTGACAGGTCCAGGAGACTTACAGTTTAACAGTTACAGCTGACTTGTATGATAGCCCAATCCAACTAATATGACATTCCCTTATTGTGTACCATTCAGAATTCTTTTCCTTTCTGTGCTCAATCCAAGATTCCCTTTCTGTCCCGGCAGATCTCCTATGAATGATGCAGTGCCACCCCCATGAACTACCCCTTTTTTGTGTGGCTGAAACCAAACATTTCATACTGTGGGCAAACTTGGAATCAGTACTAGTTGGAAATATCCAAAATGGCTACATCATGTATACCTCCCACCCCTGATGACATTTATAATCTTAAATGTCATTAAAATAAAATGACCATGGGAAGAGCGTTCCCATTTCAGTTACGTACCAGTTACTATACCACATCCAATATTTCTAAGAAAAAGGACACAGAATTAGGAGGGGTTCTAGCCTTACCACAGACTGCCCCCTTATGAATATTTATTTGAACTCCATCCCACATGTTACCACATATGTCTTTCTGTGTTGTAAGGAAATACCTAGCATTAACAAACGTGGCTTCTGTCTCATTTTTGAAATGAAATATTCTTAGTTTACTTGTACTCAAAGGCTTAATGTCCAACCATCATGAAGCAGAGCTCTGAATCTATTCTGCTTTGCCCATATTCATGAATTTTCCTTGCCTAATTAAACTGTTGAATATAATTGGTCCAAATTTTTTTTCTTTTAACACAACAGATAAGACAAATAGAAAACAAACAGCAAAATGGTAAATCTAAGCCTGCCCAAAATAATTTCTTTAAATTGAAATAAATGGTATAGATGCCAACAACTTAAAAAAACAGACATGTCTAATGGGTAAGAAAAAGAGTCTGGTTTAATTATGCTTATGATAATCCTCTTTAAATATAAGAACACCAATGTATTAATGAAAACAATGTACCATACTAACATTAATGTAAAGAAATTTAGAATGGGTCCCAGATAGTGTCATTGCAGGTAAAGTTCCCCTTGCAATGCTGGCATAACCTGTGGGTGCCAGTTACTGTCCTTAACTGCTCCAATTCTGATAAAAAACTCTGCTAATGGCCTTACAAGAGAGAGGGGGGAGAGGGTCTTCTGTCTGCTGGCTTACCCACAAAATGATGTCAATAATTGGGGCTGGACCAAGCTTAAGCCAGGAGCCAGGAATTCCACCCAAATCTCTTGTGTAGATGGTAGGGGACCATTGAGACGGGGATACTTGTAACTTCTTCTGCCTTCTCAGGCATATTAGCAGGGTTGAAGTTGCCAAGACTCAAACATGAACTATGATATAACATGTGAGCATTGCAGCTTAACCCTCTTCACAATACCACTCTCTCCAGTAAGTTTATCTTTTAATTTCTTTTTTTTTTCACTATCAACTTTACATAATATCAATGCATTAGGAAGTTTCATTACCTAAGCAAATTTGAGCTAGTCTCCTTATAAAAATGTTACTAGGCAAAACGATAAATATTATTAATCTACTTTACTATAAAGGCTATAAGATTATATTGTAAATCTTCAATAAAGACAACAAAATTTATTTTTAAAAGTTAAAAGAACAAAAATGAAAGTATAGGAATCCTGTAAGATAAATCTAACATTCAATGGCTCTTGAACATCACAGAGCAGAAAACAAAAAGTGTGTTGCTATTACTGTCTTTATTTCCTCAACATGCATTTTCTTTTCAAATCACTGCAGTCAGAATTGGGCCACAATACTTCACAAAAATGGTCCAGGATCATTAGTGCTCTCCATCATATCCAAAGCAGTGGGTCATTCTCTACCAACATCTTTTTGCATATCAACAATATTTGTCCTAAATGACTGTATGATCTCACTTTCAGGATATCACTTTATTCTGGCTTTCTCTCCCATTTCATTGGATTTCTAGCTTCTTCCCAAATTTCAGATGTTGGAGACCCTGAATTTGTCTTTCTTTTCTTTATCATGTTCTTTTTTTTTTTTTGGTGATGTTATCATTGTTAGAATATAAAATATTCATTCACCAATAACGCTTATCTTCTAACCTTGACCCCTAATGTGGTATAAACAGTGAGAAACTCAGGAAGAATATGATGGGTAGTAAATCCAGATATACACACAAATCCAACACTTGGACCCTCTCAAGAGGAATAGAGTCACTTTAATAAAGGAAGAAGATTTGAGACAATGGTACAGATTGATTCTAGGTGCTGCCAGAGAGGCAGACAGTTTTTCCAGGGATACAAGGCCTCTTCGCTACAATACTTTGGTACATCACTGCTCTCAGCCATTTGGGTGGTCTTACATAAAATGTGTTCAATTTCTGTAAAACTACTTAGCATTGATTTTGCATCTGAAGCATTTCAGTATGCCAACATTCCAAAAATAAATGGTATTGTGATTCAATTAGAGGGCTCGAGCAATGCAGGCTTTTCTGTTGTCATTATTTTTAGAAATGAAATCTTCCTGTAATTTAAACCAAATGCCTATGAACAGGTCACAGCATGGCCATTATTGGGCTGGGCAGTCCATTTTCACCTTCCCCAAAGCCAAGGTATGAGGGAAGCAGGAAAGTCTGGGGGATGGGTTCAGCAGTAATGTATCCCTCAGGCACAGAGGTGATCCTTCACTACACAACTGGTTACCACACAGAGTATAAACAACCTAAGTCATTGTGACAGGCTTCAGTTTTTCCTTCTAGAGCTATTAGTTCAAAGTAATGATGTAAGGATTCAGGTAGCGAAGTAGACAGAGCAATCCCTACTTTCATGTTCATCTTCAGTCATCAATTCCTCCTGAGATTTTTGCCTTTAGAGTGATCATCGTTGATTTCCAAATCCATCTTTTCAATAACAATGACTGCCTTCAAACCCAAGTTCTGGAAAAAATGCATTGGCAAAGAATTCCTTTTAATGACTTCTCCTGCATTCCTGCTCTTTGAATAACTCACTAACAGCTAAACAAATTGAAGAATTGATTTATTCGATAGAGACACCTTGGATACATCTCAGTTTTGTCAATAACTTCTCTTACTCATTTCACCAAGTTGCTCAATATGGATTTCCATTTTAACAAAACATCAACTTCAGAAATTTAAAAAAAAAAACAACAAAAAACAGAGGGATCTTCCAATTTTTTTTATTCCATTGCTAGATTTCTGGCCCACAGTAGGATGTTCTGTCCCCTTTGCCACCTCAAAAATGCCACATTTTGGACAAATAAATATCACTACCTTAAATAGCCAAGCTGAACTGATTAAATGTTGTCACTAAGTCATATAAATGAGTCATTTAATTTCATCTCTAATTTTAATAATGTGTTTTTTTTTATTCTGTTCTGCAGTTGGGTCATTCTATTATAAACAAGAAAAACATAATCCTCATTCTATTTTTTATACAGATTTTGCTGTTTAGACACACTGATTTTTTAAAAATTTTATTTATTTATTTATTTATTGGAAAGTCAAATATACATAGAGGAGGAGAGACAGAAAGGAAGATCTTCCATCCATTGATTCACTCCCCAAGAGGCTGCAATGGCCAGAGCTGAGCAAATCTAAAGCCAGGAGCCTCTTCCAGGTATCCCACATGGGTACAGGTCCTCAAAGCTTTTGGCTGTCCTTGACTGCTTTCCAGGCCATAAGCAGAGATCTGGATGGGAAGTGGGGCCGGCAGGACAGGAACCATCACCCAAATGGGATCCTGGCATATGCAAGATGAGGACTTTAGCCACTAGGCTACTGTTCCCGGATCCACAGACACACTAATTTTTTATACAATTGAGGGGCATAATGTGAGTGGCAGCAACATTTAATCCTACTAGGAAATTTGAGTTTGCGATGATTTTCTACTTTGTTTCTTGAAAATGTTGCCAGGTCTTCTGATGCATGAACTGTAAGTCTCATTGCTGAGAAAAACTATGATAGGAAAAAACACACAATTTTCCAATTCCTCTTGTAGTCCTTACAGTTGTATTATCACATTTGTTCCATACTAAAGGCAATTAAAAAATTAAGTCATAGTATAAAGCACAAAGTATAGTTTATCTCTCTTTCGTCAAAATCACTAATATGTGTACTGTGGCCAAATGAAGAAAGTTCAAACTCCTTCAGTGACAATTAGAGTGTTAATGTCATGGTTTGAACTTTTGAACTTAACTTTCTAAGCTATGTGTCACCACTCTTTATACTAAGTGAGCTAAATCATGCACTTGCCCAATGCCAAGTTTACTTTTGCTTATGTTCTTTCTACTCCTAGGCTGTGACTCCATCTAGAATATCTTTTCTGATATTTCCATAAATCCAAAGCCATGTGTGAGCAAAGATCCAGGATGCAAAATGGAAATCCCAGAAATAAGGGCACATTTTGCATGTCTAACTTTTGGGGTGACTGGTTAGAATCTTTCAAGTTTCGCTCTTTAGTCAACCAGTTAAGAAACAGAGGAGTGACTCAAGGGATTTTGAAGATAGTTAGGAATGATTCTGCCAGGGATGATTGTTGAAGCAGTTTAACGCAATCAGCCAGGGAGAAGCTTTAGATGGGGACAGAATTGGTTTGAAAATAAGCTCAACATTTTACTAACTCTTGACATTAGGTTTAACCTCCGAGACTTAGTTTCCTTGTGCATGAAACAGTGGGAGAGAAAGTTAAAAGCTTGCTGTATGGATTATCTAGTGTGTGTAAAGATTCAGATGCAGTCAGAGATGGCAGAATGGCTTCTTTAGACATAAGGCCTGAGATTTCATCATTATTGACCACAATTTTGTCTGCTCTGAGGTGCAATTTCTTCAGATGTGTAGACATCATCTGATAGACACAAAAGTTCGCACATGTCCAAGGAAGCTGCTAAGGTGTGGGAGACTTGAGTAATGAGTTTAGAATATTTCAATCTGTGAAGGACAGAGTGGACTTGGAAGGGTAGGCCAAATCCGGGGGGTTGAGCACTGAAAATTGAAGAAGATCCAAATTATGTATGACATACTCTGACCTGGCTACTACAGACTTCTAGATCTTTGTCTTCTGCTCTACCTTGCAGTTAAGAATGCATTGGGGATGGGCCCGGTGGCTTGGCCTAGCAGCTGAAATCCTCGCCTTGAGCACGCCTGGGATCCCATATGGGCACCGGTTCTAATCCCGGCAGCTCCACTTCCCATCCAGCTCCCTGCTCGTGGCCTGGGAGAGCAGTAGAAGACGGCCCAAAGCCTTGGGACCCTGCACCTGTGTGGGAGACCAGGAAGAGGCTCCTGGATCCTGGCTTCAGATCGGCATAGCATCGGTCATTGTGCTCACTTGGGGAGTGAATCATCGGACAGAAGATCTTCCTTTCTGTCTCTCCTCCTCTCTGTATATCTGAATTTCCAATAAATAAATAAAGTCCTTAAAAATAGTAAATAAATAAATAAAATGAAGAATGCATTGGGGACATAATTTTGGTCAGTGCACAGACTGTAGGAGAATGTATTCCTTCCCATATATTAAGTCTGATCATGTGAAACTGCCATTTTATAGATGAAAAATGAAATTTCAGATAGCTCTACTATAATAGAAAATCTTGCTATCGTGAGAATTCCTTTTTATCCTTTGCATTGTCCTTTCTTCTTTAATACACTAAGGCCTAGAACAGAGGACTCAACAGGTAAATGATGGGTAGCAAGATGAAGATAAGCACCAAGATAATGGAAAATACAAGCAAAATGTGCTCTGGATCTTTGTAAATATTATTTTAGCAGTGTAAATTTTTATACTACTTCCCACTGAAATTCTCATTGCATGAGACATATGCCTGTTCAGTCACTGTCATAGAATATCTTATATTGCTGCTCAAAATAAATTTAATTAATGTCATGTTGCTGAATCAGCGGGCAGTGGATCAATGGACATTTACTGGATAGAAGCAAGGATGACACGAAAACTAACTTCAGGAACTGTATGCATGTAAGGATAAGCAAACTATTTGGGGTAGAAGTAACCTTTAAGTTGTCTCTCTAGGTAACACTGAATAGAAAAAGGAGAGGAAAGGAAGACAACAGAAGTGGAAGGAAAGGGAGGAGAGGGGAGGAAGGGAAATGGAAGACAAGAAGTACTGGGACAGTCTCAATTTTAAGCAGGGTAGTAAGCAGCAAAGCAGATATCTGGGATATATGAGGTCTGGAATATATGAGGTCAGTCCGAGGAAACAGCAAGTGCAAAGGCAAGATCTCGCCTAGTGTATTTGAGCAATATCCAGTAGGACCCAGTAATCAAACTGAGTGAGCACTAAAGTAGCTGTGAGGGCAAGAGGGTAACAAGACAAAGTCATTTTATATAAGCTTTCCTAAAGAATCTGAGCAGAAAACAGGGATTAAGGATGGCCGAAGTTATTACAGCTTAGCAATCAGAAGGCTTGAGCTGCCATAAGCCTGACATGAGGAAAACGGCACATAGAGGTCAAATCACATTTAGTCTAAGAGGATAGATTTCAAATAAAAGTTATTAACTATGCAGCTGGATGGACGTGTCCTGACTTCAGTGATGACACAAGTATTTCAGGTTTGTTGGAATGTTTGTAAGATTGATAAATCAAGACTGATCTAAATAAGAGGGCATGGTTTTGGAAAAATGAAAGCTAAATCTGTGTCTTATGCACCTAGTCTCAGCATCCTGTAGTATAATTAGTTGATAGGAATGACATAAGCATTTGGGAAGAATTACATCAATTTCTGTATACAAACAGCATACTTTTGAGTTGATATTCAATAAATAATACATAATGTGTATCAATATTTGTATTTTCCAGGCAGTTTATTAAGCAATTTACATATATTCATCTATTTAATCTTTGCACTCAACCTATGAAGTACAGAATATTTTAACTTCATCATGTTACTAAGGATTCTGAGATCTACACAACTTGGGAATCTTGTCTGAGATCTGGATTAACAAATTTCATAACCTGCATATTAGAGAAGCCTTATGCAAATGTATTCATTGGTCCCTATTTTCGATACCTCCTCAAAATTTACACACAGCATGGTAGATTCCACATGACCAAAACAAAATTCCTTGTTTTTACAACTAAACCCGAGTTCCTCTAGTCCTTCCCATTTCAAACAATGGCATCCTCGTCTTCTTAACTATCCAAGTCAAAAACTCAGAAATTACCATTACCCACTCTCTTTCCCTTATCTGACATTGTTCATCAGTAAGACTTGATGGCTCCATTTCTAGCAAATATGGCATCCCACACCTGATTGTATCTAGTAATCACTAGTATTACTTCCAATATTGAATTGCAAATACAATCCAGAGTAACCAGTATGGAGCTATAAGATATCAATGACATCAGGCTTTAAAGCGTTTATTTCTATTGCTTTTACAGTGTGTCACAGTCCTTATGATCTGATTTCTGCTCATCTTACACATAAATTGCACTGGTTTTCCTTTTCCTTGAAAAACTATTATCTCCTTGACACAGGCCCTTTGTCCTCTCTATTTGTTCTCCTCAGCATCCTCTGTCTAGTTCTTGACATAGTGGCTTATACAGAGTAGTGAGACCTCACAGCAAAAGCCACCTGTTCATGATGGTCTTCCGATGTTTGTAATCTGAAACATCCCCCACTATATCATGAAACGCTTTCACTTTATTGTGTCTACAATTGTTTGAAACTGTCTGATCATTTATTTTTTACTCATTTATGTCAGTTTCATTTGATTAGGATGCAGGCCTCATAACATTTGTGATCATGCCCTATTTTGCTATTTTGCTGCACCACTAGTGATTAATATAGAGCTTTACACACAGGAGACCCTCAGTATAGATCAAAAATAAAATTGGTTGAATGTAAAATAACAGGAAATGATTATTGGAGTAAAATAGAAGAATATTTAATCAAATTACTATATAACAATTTGGGGGCTGGATAAAAAGGTTTGTGGGAATTTATAGTCCCTGAGATTCATTACTCCAGAACTACTTATTCTTACCCATTCTGTAAAACTGAAGACCTAAAAATACAGAAGCAAGACAACAGAATTCCAGGATTCAACTTACCAACTATTTTTTTGGCAAAATATTCTCTCTCTCTCTCTCTGTCTCGGACAATAGTATGAGTTCATATAAACAAAACCTAAGTATATTCCAGGAAGATTTCACAGTTGGCGTCAGCATCATTCCATGAGCTCATGTGCTGGTCACATCTTTTAGATCTTAAGTCTAGTCTAGGTTGATCTTGGCTGTGACTGCACTTCAAAGTCCATCAGAAGAAATGCCATTGGAACTCATGTGTCTATAGCCAAGGAGATTCGGATCTGTCTCACTTAATTCATATTACATCTACTTAAGGCAAGGGAACCTACAGCCCTCAGGAACACCAATACAAATTTGAGAGTAGCGGCTAACATTTGATGTTGTAGTTAAGATGTCTGTGTCCTACACAGAGGTGCTTGAATTAAAGCCCTGCCTGTGCTTTCTAAGTACAGTTGCTGCTAATGAAAACCCTGGGAGGAAGTAGGTGATGGCTTAAAGGGCTTTGGGCTTTCTTCCCACATGAGAGAACAGTATTGAGTTCTCAGCTCCTGGTTTCATTCTGGCTCAATTCTGGCATTGTGGGTATTTGGGGCATCAACCAGAGGAAGAAGGTTCTCTCCTCTCTCTTTCTGTGTGTGTGTGTGTGTGTCCATTTTTCTCTTCTCAAACAGAAAATAATAACAATGTAAAAGTGTGAGGTTGGAAAATTATTTGTTTGGATTAACAATGCATCATTCTTAGAAAGCCTAAGTACTAATAATTTGCTATAAATTTTGGCAAAAAAAGGAGAATTCAGGTGAAGTAATTTTCGATTAGATACAGTGGACAACGTTCTGATTGAAGTGAAATGAGGTAATGAGACTGCTGTGAAAGAGTGTTGATGAGAAAGGAAGGCTAGACCTGCAACTGTAATAGGACAGGGTTGTGAATTCCATTTAAGTCGCTCTGATGTTGCACTTGTGTGTTTGAGAATGAGACAACCGAATGATCAAGGTCAGGGAGCAGACAGATGTCAGGTGTGAAGACCTTGAGAAGGTGAGTTAAGATTCAACACACAGTGGAGAAAGTAGACTTGGCTCACACACTGAATAGAAAGAAAAGACAATAGATATGGATAGATGTTACAACTAGGTAAGTTTATTTTCTCATGATTTCTCTTAGAGTGAGCAGATGACCATGATTTGGAGGTGTACAGAAAGATGAGGTGGTGTAAAATGGTTGTTTGAAAATATCGGGAGCATAGGAGGACCTTACATGCGGTAAGTATTGAGAATTTTTCCCAATCCAAGTTCAAGGGCTCTCCCGATAATTCTGACTACACAACAATTGGTTTAACCAGCTCTGAAAACTTGTTAGAATTTTGATGACAAGCTAGGTGTATTTTTAAACATTTATTGGAAATTTAGATATACAGAGAGGAGGAGAGACAGAGAGGAAAATCTTCCATCCATGGATTCACTCCCCAAGACCACAATAGCCGGGCTGTGCTGATCTGAAGTCAGGAGCCAGGAGCCTCTTCTGGGTCTCCCATGCAGGTAAAGGGTCCCAAGGTTTTGGGCCATCCTTGACTGCCTTCCCAGGCCACAAGTAAGGAGCTGGATGAGAAACAGAGCGCTGGGATTAGAACCGGTGCCCATATGGGATCCCGGTGGGTGCAAGGTGAGGACTTCAGCTGCTAGGTTACCACGCTGGGCCCAAAGAAGCTACTTTAATTATAAGCATTGGAATCTTAGCTGATGTGGAAATCACAAATAAAAAATGTATGAGGGAGGGGCTGAGAGAAGCGAGAAATATTGAAAGGGGCAGGGTACATGAATAGGAAGTTGAAATGAGTTCAAGCAAAGATGAATAGAGATCTATAAAGATTGGAAGTAGTTTCCATATTTTTACATCATATTGTATTATTTTTAACAATTTTATATGGTATATTATTTACATTGAACAGTGAAGAAAGCAAGGATCAGAGGGGTAAAATTGTCCCTAAGGTCATTCAGTCAGTTCAAGTGTTGATATTTTAAATTCTAACTGCATTTAAAACTCTCATCTTCTCTTTTAGTCTATAGAGTTCCCCTCCACCAAAATAAAGGGTATGGAATAGAGGCAACAGGTGGTTGAACTCCAGGTTTCATAAAAAAATATTACATGCTGTTAGGCACCTGCTATTTGGCAAGTCCTTTGTTCAGAAACATTTGCAGTGTCTGATTTTAACCTCACAGCACTTTATTGCTAACTAAAGATGAAAAAATATATATTCACAAAAAGACATTACATTTGCCCTTTGGACTAGATTGCTGTGTGTCTGAGTTATGGCCAATGAAATAAAGGCAGAGCTTTTGGAAGAGACTTCCAAAAAGATTTCTCAGTGCACAGACATGTAGGAAAAAATTCTCCTTGCTCTTAAGCTTTTCTTTCTTTATTCCAACCTGAAAAGCCTTTACAACTTTTATGGACTCAGCAGTCATGATGACTGACAAGGGGATTTTAAAACTGATGGCCTCACCTATAATAATAGAACAGAAACCTGGAAGGATGGTGGCTTGCTGAGACCTTCCCAGAGCTTCTACAACAGATCTGGCTCTTCTGTCCTTTTATCTGAAACATTAAACTTCTTAGTGTTTGTCATTATTCATTTAGAATCCTCAGGGTTTCCAGGCAAAACCCATGTTCATATTTGTAGAACTGATGATATAAGAGAATCTGTCAATGCACTCAACACCTAAAGTCCATCTTTACAAACTGAAAGTACTTACAGTAGAATTCCGTGAGTTTTTGCTAATATTAACCACAAGCCAAACGGAAAGTTGAGAGGAACAATGATGAAAAGCAGAAGCATTAAAAGAGAGAACATATTTTGGACCAAAGTTTTTCAAGGATCTTATCTATCTGTTTATCAAAGAACCAAAAGAAAAGGAAGGATAACATGAAAAGAACATAAAACAGGAAATCTGGTCTTCATATCATTCTGGTGCTTAATTGTCACACAACTTGGGAAAATTTATCTGATATATTACATCCAAAATTATCTAGCCTATAAAATATTTATAATATTAAATTACAATCTTAGAATGTTATTGTAAAGTTTAAGTAGCATGATATAATTTACATTTTTATATAAGGTAAGGTACATGAAAACATAAAGTAATTTGCGATTTCCCAGCATTTTTTCCTGCATTTAACAATATCTCCGTTAATTTTTAACTAATTCTGTGCTCCTTGTCATATAAAATCTGTTGCCAGATTTTATTTTTTTAAAATAAATTACAGGTTCTACACAATTCAAGCAAGGGGTCTGCAGGTGATCTCAACTGGTCCAAAAAGTTGCACCATTTATGAAAACTAATCCTGGTTAGAAGAATAAAGAGTTTAAAAATGGCAAGAGTTCTTTTCCATCTTAATTTTTATATCTAAGGCTGTCTTGATTTTTGTCTGTTGCTAGGTCTACCTCTTTAGACTTTTGATGAATGTAAATACATCTATATCTTTTGCTTACATCCTACCTTGTTTAAGATTGTCAAGTCAATATCTGTTGTAAGAAGCCAAAATGCTCTGATATATTCATATAAATTGTATAAACACTATTATTGTGATTGCTATTACTAATGTAAACAAAAATAATGTATCTGGTTATCATTTCAGGCAGAAATAACCAAGCCATAACTGGAAGAATAAGTGTAGGTATCAGTTTCATGTCATTCGCTGATGCCTTGGCAACATTTTCAACTTCTTCTACTTTAAGGGACTATTGATTCCAATCGGTGTTATGATCCATCTCCAGAAAGCTCTCAACAAAAACTCCGGGACACCTTCCTAAAGCTCTAAATTTGCCAAATCAGTCACAGTGTATCCAAGGCTATGCCATTAAGAATAGTAGCAGAAGGAAAAGCAGTTTAAAATGCCAGGAAGGATCAATGAAAGACAAATATAAATTGGCAAGCTTAAAAAGCAAGAGCTTAAAAAGGCAACATCCATTCTAATTCATAATGCAAAAGGCTCCACTGTCCTCCTTGACTTAGCTTACAAATAGCATGCACGGTTTCTTTGCAATTTCAGTAATAAAGTTTGATAACTACTGTTCACATTTAAAGACCTTCAACTTCATCCTGCCTTAAGATGCTACTAATGAGCTAGGCTCCAGAATGTCTCCTGTTTGATCCCTTGGAACTCATGAAGAGACAGGTTGGAAGCTATAAAATGCTGTCTGTAATGAAAGTGAGGTGAGGCTAAAAGGAAAATACATGCACAAAGAAACACTGAATGCTAATCTAAAGTTATATGCTTTGAAGTAGAAGGAGATCAAAGTGAATTCTTATTATCAGCTACTCTGCTCTTCTTTAGTACTAAGTAAAACATGCAATACTTGGGAAGCTTTCTGTTCAGAATGAGACCACCTCCTAGTCTACAGAAAATTTGTGGATTTTATTTTCATTTCCCTTTTCTTAGTTCCCTTATCCTTAAGTAGTGTTCCTCCCCATCCCTTTAAGATTTTTCCTTATCCCCCATCCCTTGTTGCCTTAGGAGGTAAGTAGGCAGCTAACCATTTCATAGGGAAACTGTCAAAAGGTCCTAACAATTATATACTATAGAAATCATAACAATTTCAAGAACTGTATAAACTATGTAGCCTTTGGTCCTTAATCTCCAAGTCTCTTATACACAGGGTGACTGGAAGCCCTATTGTTTCTTCTCTGATTTATTATTGAGGACGAGGCTCATTTCCATCCATATTCTTCGTCTGATTCTACCTCTCTGAAAGTGCTACTCAAGAGTAGTCTTCTTGCCGAGATTTGAACTGAAGATGTTCAACCTAATACTTCATTTGGACAATCTAACCTCTATCTTTGTAACACAAGATAACATTCTTTAAATGTTATTGAATCTTTAAAACACATTTCAACATAAAAATTCGGTGTACAGTCCAAAGGTAACGGGGACAGCAAAAAGTGGCATTGTGACTTGTAGGTACCTCTGAATTTCATTTCTGTATGGCATGCTCTCTAACACAACAAATAGAATAAATACAGGGAGCAGTGACTGCTACCGAGACCACAAATTAGCAAAGTGATAACAAGTGTTCAATAACATATCAGCCCTAACCTCTTGGTTTATGATGATTTATTGATCAGTTTTAGCTTGGTGAAAATTATCCTTGTACATATATTAAATATTTTTTAAAATGTGTATTTTGAAAGGCACAGAGACAGACAAACAAATCAACTGATTTATTCCTTAAATGTCCATAATAGTTGGGCATGAGCTAGGCTGAATCCGGGAGCTAGGAATTCAATCTAGGTCTCTTATTTAAGCCATCAGTTCATACTTCCTAAGGCGCACTTTAGTAGGCAGCTAGAGTTGGTGCTCGAGCTGGGACTCCAAACTAGGCATTCTGAGTGTCCCAAGAAACGTTTTATTACTGTTCCAACCGTCTACTATTTTTTTTTAAGATTTATATATTTTTCTTGGAAAGGCAGATTTACAGAGAGGAGGGACAGAGAAAAGTTCTTCATCTACTGGTTCACTTCCCAAGTGCCACAACAACTGGAGCAGAGCTGATCTGAAACCAAGAGCTGAGAGCTGTATCTGGGTCTCCCACATGAGTCCAGGATCCCAAGGACTTGGACAATCCTCTGTGCCTTTCCCAGGGAGATGGATTGGAAGTGGAGCAGCTGAGACACAAACCAGCATTCAGATAAAATTTGGGCAAGGATTTAGCTGCTGAGTCATCATACCAAGCCCTAACAACCATCTTTTTCAAAAGCTTGCTGCTATTCATACAATTCTAATGTCTCAACCAAAATGTTAAGGTCATAAAGCTGTAATACTTTGATATCTCTCATGATCTCTGCTCTCATGAACATTGTAGTCTAGTGATAGAATAGTATGTACTCAAGGACCTGACAGCAGATTTCTTCCAAGACCACAGCATTCTAAAGGATAGAGAAACCCCAGGGGTTTCACAGAAAAATTAAACTTTCCTGGGTTAGAGGTGAGTGGTGAGTACTGGTATTGAAAAGGATTGATTATCTAGGAAGAGGATAACATTCAACAAATGGAAACCAGTCCACCATTGAGAAAAAACAGCAGTAGTCCTTGAGTCCCAAGGAAGACAGATAAGTTTTTCTTCTACTTTTCCTGCTTTGTTGTTCTACAAGGGAAGATTAGGACACTTTTCAAGTCTCATTTGGAGGGAGTACCATAGTCCTTCTCTTATTGACTCTGCCCTTGGACTGCATGAGAATTCCATTTGTCAGGGCATTTAAGATCTGAACTAGTCTCAGTTGGAAATATCCTGTTTTTTTTTCCTTGTTTTCCATCTGGTGGTCCTGTTTTGGAACAACATTAGTCTTCCTGTATTTCCTTTGTCTTGGAGAATTAATTGCTAACTGGGCACTCAACAGCCTTACAGAGTTGTTGAAATGATTATTACTAGACTAATAGTATTTCCTTTAATGTTTTCTCTTTCTTGGATTTCTGTCCCATAAATCCATTGGACATAAATGTCTTGTAATTAATGATTTTGTAAATCAGTTATAAATAAACCACCCATTTCTTGAACATCCATACATGTCTTCCATGCCAATCAAATTCCTCATCAGTCCAGGAAAGTTCTCAGTGATTTGTCCTCTAACTGACTTTCCAGCTGTACCTTTTTGCGTCTTCTCTTTTTAGCTCTTAGATTACGACTATACTGAATTTTTGTAGTTTCATGTAAATGATTCAGCTTCAGTTTCCTGCCTCTGGGTCTTCCTGTTACTCTAAAACTTAGAAAGTACTTCTGTCCCACCTTTCAAATATCAGTGAGCCTCCAAGGATCTTTTCAAATGCTGCTTTCAGAAAATAATCATTTTACCACAAATAATACTATGTGAATTGTACATATAATTTTCTTTGAATTAATTAAGATATGCTTAATAAACAACTACGGCATGCACAGCGTGAGTCATGGCATTTAGGAGTTACATAGTTACCATTAAGAAATTCTCCACAAAATGGAAGAGGTTTATAAACAGTTAGCAATATATGTTTATTCAGCAAATGTTATTGCAGTTTCTGGCTTCTACTAGACACCAGGTACACATAAGTTATATATTTTTGGAAGGTGAAATACAATTTATCTCTTGTTTTTATTCTATCTGGAGCACAGCAGAAAAAATATAGCCCATTTTCTACATAGAGTTGGAAACACTCTTTTCAATTTTATAGTTTCGTCTTTGGCTGCATTTTGAAAATGAATGCACCACTTCAGTTTGAAAAGGAAGGTATAAATTGAAAGTGGAAGAGAAAGAAAACATAGCCAGAGTTTAATATCACATGAATTATACTGTAGAAAAATCCAATGATTCCACAGATTGGTCAAAGTCCACTAATTTGAGAAGTTGTAAACTATACATTTTTTTTCTAATTTTGTTTTAGAAATTAGATCCAGTTGTTGCCATTAATTGCTACTGAAAACATGGCTAGAACTCTGTATCCTGCTCTTTCATCTCCATAGAGCCTTAGAGCAATCACAGACCTAGGTAAGTTTGCAGAATTGCATTGGATCTTAGAAATGAGGAGAATTCTACAGAAATCCCATGAGATAAACTCACATGAGATGAGTCTCCAGGAGAGCACTTAACAGGACTCAAGGGGTATTCACTCCAGTTGTGTCCAGAGACTTGCAATTTCATTAGTATTTAAATTTCAAAGTAGCATCTTATTTCTTAAAGTTACTATAGTTAAAACAACAGGTTTGAAACCACCAAGCTAGCCCAACTCTTTAATCTTCAGTTCTAAAATTTAAGGCTCAAAATCTTAATGGGTGTGGCTCAAGATTAGACAAAGGCTGTAGCAGGAAAGTACTAACTCAATGGTGAATCTCTTGTCTTGGAATACTCATCTGAGGTTTTTAGAGAAAGAATGGATGGAGAAAGGGAGACATCACATAGAGGATAGAGATGGTTGAATTAATGAATGGGACGAATGATTTAGTAGAAGTATTAATACTTTCATGTTAAAGAGATTAGAGCCAGTTTATCCATGCATGGTGGTGCATTCAAAGAAAATGTACTGCACATCAAAAAGCCTAAGTTAAATATCAGTTCTGCCATTTACTGCTTATGAGAACCAGGGGAAGTTTAAATTCTCTCAGATTTATTTTTTAAATAATTATTTATTTACTTGAAGGTAGAGTAGCAGGGCATTGTTGGAAACAGAGACTGGGAAAGAGAATCTTGTATGTATTAGTTCACTCCCTCAGGGACTGCAATAGCAGAGGTTAAGCCAGACTAAAACCAGAAGTTAGAAACTCCATCAGGATCTTCCACAGAAGTGGTAGGAAGCTGGATCAGAAGCAGAGTAACCTGGACTTGAGCCAAAACTCAGATACAAGATCCAGGTATCTCAAATCAAATGGTGGCTTAATGTGTTAAGGCACAAATCAATACAAAATCTAGCATTTTTAAAATTGTAAAATGTACCTAATAGCAGATCCCCCTTCAGGCTTACAAAAATGGGTAAACAGAATATGCTTTGGAAGATCTCAGGTACAGTTACAAAACCAGAAATATTAGTCTGTATTTAATAAACAGTTGCATAATAAAATTCAGGCCTTGACAAGACAGTAATTTTTCTGAAAATAAGTAATACTTTAATATGAAATGCAAGACTCAGAATAATGAAAAAAAATGGCAGAAGGACTCAAAACACCTGAGTTATTCTCTATTTGCTTTTCCATATACCCAGCATCTAAGTTATCTTCTCCCTTTCTCTGTGATGTAGGCAGTTAAACACAGGTTCTGTTCGGCCAACAGAAGACACAGTCACAGCCAGACAGGAAAGGAGAGAAAGCTATCGGTGCACTTCTGTTCCTCCTTCTTCCTTGGCACTTCAGGTCTGGCTGCCACTGCTTTTCATACACACAAAACCCATTTCCCAGTCCTGCCTCTTTGGGTCTAGTAATAATAGCCATTTCTCATTCCTGCTCCTCCTTGGGAGTTTCATTATTCTTTACTGCATCCCTTAACATTGCTTATGTGTCTGTGAATAAATCTTTGTCAAATGCCATTTACCATCCCAGTAGGATGTGTTTTGTGTTTCCAACAGTGAGGTAAACAATGACTAAAGCACTTCTGTGACCTTCAAAAATGAATAAGGAGAAACAGATCCAGTGGACTGAATGTGCACACAAATGATACACATGGGCAAGGATATGGAGAAAGTAAACTGAAGTCATAACCCACTGAATTCTATACTCCTACTTAAAGACTTCTCTTTTATTTCACTTTGGAAGAATAAAACCAAAGCAAATAAAGCAAACAGATCATATAGCAAAGGGGAAGAGTAACTTAACTCAAAGTTTTATTTGCCTTAAAAGGAAGACCATTTATATCTAATGGTGTACTCTAGGATATTGATATGTCTTCAATTCACTTTGCTGTGTACATGTAGGAAGACTGAGATGGAGACTAAGTCATCCAAAGATCATAGCATAATTCATAAAGAATTAGGCAAAGCAATGACTGTGACACCCTCTTCTCCAAAAATCCTCCCCTTTCCTGTGCCTAAATTAAGTGCTTTAGTATCCTCTTTCCTTTATTGTCTTGTATACCATACATTGATTAGTGGAGAAGTGAATATTCAAATTTTATCTCCAGCTAAACTGATCATGTTATGAGGCATTTTTCAAGATGTCTTAAAATAGGCTTACCAGCCAGTATTTTGAAGACTCCCATAGGCACTCCCCCACAAACACACCTGAGGCTACAGCTCCTACTGGTGAGTACTAGAGCCAGAACTGGGGGCAGGTTAAGTTGGACGAGGCAGCAGCACTTCTTGGCATACATGTGAACCAGGTCTGAGGATAGATAGCATTGAGCTAAGCCACAGAACCCATTGGTATGCACAAGAACCTGATGGGTTATAGCCAGGATGAGTTAGGCCACAGTGTATGCCAGGACACACAAAAATTGGGGGTGGGGGCAGGCATGGTGGGGGTTATTGGGGTCTGCCCAAGCTATGTCTGGTGTGCATGAAGATGAGACCTATGGTAAACTGGACTGGACTTGCCTAGGGCACAACATTCATCATTTTGTGTGAGAGATGGGGCTGAAGGAAAAACAGACTAGGCAGCCTCATTCACTAGTATGTATATGGGCTGATACAAGTGACAGACCAAACCTGAATCTACACTGGCTAAGCACATAGTAGTTAAGTCTGAGGTCACCAGAGGTGAGGATTTTTGTCACCAGAGGCGAGGAGTTTTGGAGGGGCAACCCTGACTGCAGAGAAAATCAACATATGTGGTCCAATTTTGCAGTGTACATCTGGACTGGGTCTCTTTAGTTTTTGATTCCTATGCAGTGGACAGCATGCCCAGATACACTGAAAGACATAGACGCCAGTTTATCTAGGTCAGCAGAGAATGTGGAATGCCTGGTCAGATGTTGGAAAGCAGAACAAATTGTGACAACTCTCTTGGTCAAGCTTGGCAGCAAATGCCTGGGTCTATGGATGTACTGAGGTAGACTTGGACAATCAATAGACCTTGGAAAGATTTTCTCAACCTTGCTGCAAAAGAGTCAACAACATCTCAGAACTATAAAAACCACCCAAATAATACCCTTGGAAATTTCACAGGAGAAAAAAGAAAAGAACTTAAATATTTGTCCCATCCACATTCCTCCATACCCCAATGCTCCCCATCCTAATCAAAGACCCATATGGGTATGCATTCAACTAAGTAAACAATATTAAAAATAAAAGAAAAAAAATAAATGAACAGTATCATGAACAAATTACCTTGCCTTGTCTAACATGGAATGTTTTGGTAAGAATAACATTGTATTCATTTGATTTAATTTTTTTTAAATTTTTCATGATTCAGGTCCTAAGACTCAGGATTTCCCCTTCTTTCTTCCTTACCTCCTGTTTCTCACCACTGTTTCCCCCTATATTAATACAAAAGTATAGCCCTTCAACAGCAATCATAAATCCATCATTCTTTTCTTTAAGTATATCATGACATTGGAGGTATAGACAATGATCGAAATTCTACCATCCTATTATCTGTGGACTATTATTCAGCCACTAAAAAGAATGAAATTCTACAATTTGCAACAAAATGGTCCCAACTAGAAACCATTATGCTTAGTGAAATAAGTCAGTCCCCAAAGGGCAAATATCAAATGTTTTCTCTGATATGACAACCTTCATGCAAAAATACATTGTATTTAAAGAGTACTTAGCTGGGATTTCTAGCATCAAATCCATAAAGGCAATGTAGGAAATTCAGAGATGTGGTTCAGTGTCCATTCCTGAGTAAAGTGGTATCTCTCTGTAATACTACTGCAGCCAATTAATTCATTGCAAAATAGTTGGGGATGACTGACCTTTTTATTTCTAATTGCTCTCTTAAAATAGATTGGGTTAACCAGTTTCCCAGAGAAACATCTAATAGAAAATTCAGCCAAACCATTCTGGGGAGATTAAATTGTTTTATCCAATCTACCAATTCAAATGCTCTTATCCAGAAATACACCAAACAAATAAACCCAGAAACTTATACCAAATAATTGGGCACCTAGTGTTACAGTGAAACTGACTCAAATTGACTCATACTGTTTTTGATTCTTTCATCTGTAACATGACACTATCATCCTGGGAAGATCTCACCATTTTGCAAGCATTTTTGGTGGTAGAAGTGCCATGCTTGGTATTATAAAACTCCAATCTTGGGGCCAGCCAGCAATATGGTGCTGTGAGTTAAGCTGCTATTAAGGACACAGTACCCTAAATGAAGGGCTGGCATGAAGCCTGGATACTCTACTTCTTATTCATCTTCTTGCAATGTGTCTGAGAAAGCAACAGAAGAGGGCCCATCTTACATGAAGGAGACCAGGATGTTCTTGGCTCCTGTTGTGGTCATTTGCAGAGTGAACCATGAATCCCTCTCTTCTTCTCCCTTCTTTGTTTAGCCTCCCTTGCTTATTTCCCCCTATCCCCTCCATGATGTTGACATGACAATAAAGAACAAATCTTTTTTAAAAAAATAAATGTCCAGGGTTTGCATGGTGACAAACTGGGTAGAACAGCCATTTTTCATGTCTATATTCAATATGGGCACCACTTGGCTGCTCTCCTTCCTAACCATCTACCTGCTACTGGCCTGAGAAAAGCAGAAGAAAGACTTGGACTTTGCACCCATGTGAGAGACCTAAATGAACTCCTAACTTCTGATTTTAATCTGGCCCAGTGCTGGCTATTATAATCATCTGGAAGTAAACCAGTGGATGTATGATCTCTTTCTAACTATCTATAACACTTTTAGAGAAACAAATCTTTAGAAAAAATAAATGTCCAATCTCCTAAGAAACCTCATGCTTTCACTTCCCAAATCACTAGCTAGATATTTGGCCTTTGATTTTTCATTCTTTGCAGTCCCACATACTGTGAGACAGCATGAAAAACCTGTCAACACATCACCTCTTTGATTTTTTTAAGGCTATCTCCTCTAAGGAGGAAGATTTCAGACAGCTCTTCCTGATGCCCCTAAGGTCCATGATAATGAGCTACCTTTCATGAAGGATAGGCTATATGATTTTCCTAGGAGTATGTCTGATTTTGACCCAGTCCCTTGACCCTGAAGATACAAGAACAAAATCATCATATTGCTTTGTATTCCAAAAGAATCTATGCCTCTCTACAACAGGAAGTAGAATATTGTTGCTTGACCACCAGCAGTAACTTTGTCAGTTTATAGTTCCTATTTAAACCTTCCTCATGTGGAGGCATAAAGAGTTACAGAAGTAGAATTCCTTCTCTTTGTAGCAGAGCACAGCAACAAATTCGGAGTTCAAACATCAGCCCTTGGGTTCTTTTCATTGTGTTACATCTGGCTCTCATATTCTATTGCACCTCCCAAGGTGGGAATGTGTGTATGTGAGTCTATAAAACCATGTTGTTCAATGACTGCCAAATGATTCACCTATAGAATGAGAATGTTTCATTTGAGGGGATGTACAGTAGCTGTGAAATGGAGACTAACATCCAGATGTGAGGATACAATGTAGTATGCATTTCTACTTCCAGATAAAGATGGACTTACAATGAAACTGTTCACTATATCTTGACAATAGGATGCTGGACTCTCTGCCATTGTCCATGCCCGCAATGATGGACATATAACTGTGTATGAAGAACTATACTTTAGTAATGATATAGAGGAACTAGGTGGTGGGGGGAATTGGGGAGGGGATAGGGGTAATGCCAGGAGCCTATGGAATTGTATCATAAAATGATAATAATAATAATAAAATGTAAAAAAAAAGTTTACTGTCATAAAGTTATGCTGTAGCTTTACATGGATTTTTTTGTGTATGACCTACTACCTGCCAAGAGAGATCTCTGATGCTTTTTGTCTGTTTTAAATACTTTCTGAGCTGAACTTCCCACCTCTGGGCTCAGTCTTTGTCAAAACATCCATTACTTCTCATTACATTTGTCCTCACCTGTCAAAGCAAATTTTCATTGCCTCTTATCATAGCCTAAATTTTCTACTCTGACACTTACTGCTATTGAGGTTTCAAGTCTGTATACCACCTTGGCCTTTGTTCTACCCCAGAAGGTGTTTCTAGTTCTTTCCCTGACTGTCTCATTGCTATTTACTTCATCAAGACTGATCATATCATGGAAAGGGAAGACTTCTTATTATATTTAGTATGCCTTGGGCTGCTCCAGCCAGTTGGAACTACTTTAGACCCTGAACTTGTCATAACTAATAGCTGTTATTTATCCCACATTTACAGTAGTACCTACAATTTATTAATGACTTTTGGGCTTATCCAATCCTCATTTTGAATCCTGGTTCTGCCCCCTGAACACATAACATCTTGTATCCATAGATTCTTTTTTTTTTTTTTTTTTTTTTTTTTAAAGATTTATTTTTATTATTTTTTATTGGAAAGGTGGATATACAGAGAGGAGAGACAGAGAGGAAGATCTTCCATCCGATGATTCACTCCCCAAGTGAGCCGCAACGGGTCGATACTATGCCGATCCGAAGCCAGGAGCTTCTTCTGGGTCTCCCACGCGGGTGCAGGGTCCCAAAGCTTTGGGCCGTCCTCGACTGCCTTCCCAGGCCACAGGCAGGGAGCTGGAAGGGAAGCGGGGCTGCCGGGATTAGAACCGGCGCCCATATGGGATCCCGGGCGTGCAAGGCGAGGACTTAACCACTTGCGCCACCGCGCCGGGCCCGTATCCATAGATTCTTAATCTATAAAACTTTGTGCTCAGATTAAGCAAGAAATATTTCACTGAGCTAAATATTTCACTGAACAATACTAATTTTAGGAAATGTTTGTAACACATTAAAATGCAAAATTTTAAATATGTACAGTTTGGAGGCTAACATTGTGGTATAGTGAAATAAGTCCGTGCTTGCACAGCCAGTATTTCTTATGGGTACCAGTTCAAGTCCTGGATGCTCTTGTGGTATGTCTCCCTGTTAATGCATCTGAGAAAGCAGCAGAAGATGGTCAAAGTGCTTGGGCCCTTTCCACCTGCATGGGCGAAGAAGATGAGATTCCAGTCCTGGACATCACACTCATTTGGGTAGTGAACCAGCAGGTGCAAAATCTCTCTCTCAGTCTCTCTCTCTCTCTCTCTCTCTCTCTCTCTCTCTCTGATTCTTTCAAAGAACTAAAGACAAATCTTAAAAATACAATATTATAAGTACAATACTTTGAAAGACTACCACAATAGTATGCACGAGGCATATCCAAACAGGATGTAACCTCTGTCTCCCTTCCCTCTGAGAATTCTCTCACCCTAATTGTCTCCATTCTCAAATGTCAAAAATAAATAAACCAAGGGAAGAAGAAAAGGAGAAGATGAACACAACTTTTGAGGGTACTTCTGATTTTTTCATTTTTTCAGGCTTTTTTTTTAAGATTTACTTATTTGAAATGCAGAGTTTACAGAGCGAGAGAGTTCTTCATCCTTTGGTTCTCTCCCAGGAAGCCCTGCCAGCCAGGACTCTGCAAGGCCAAAGCCAAGAACCAGGAGCTTCTCCTGCATCTGCCATGTGGATGCAGGGGGTCTGCTGACTTGGGCCATCTTCTGCTTCCTTCCCAGAAAACTGGATTGAAAGTGGAGCACAGGACTCAATGGCACCCGTAGGGATGCTCTCATATCAGGTAGGTGCTTTATCCATGACGCCACAATGCAAGCCCCTCATTTTCCTTTTTGTTTAGAGACGTTTTAAAAATAGTGTACAAATAGTGATGATTCCAGTTGTACGGTTTCCTAGAGGAAAGAGCTATTGTAGTATTGAAGGCATGGGATGTTGTGTGGACCAAAAATCCAAAAAGGTGTTCACTGAAGAAAACAGAACTATTGGTTAGCTTTCACTAGCTTATGTCCACGATGATAACATCTGTCTCCCAAAAACATAGTTCAAGCGGAACTTCAGTTTCTTTATACAGAATTATTATCTTTATATGGCTGGTCTCCTAATGGTTGGCTGAAAGGTATGGAAAGGCAAGCAGGACTGAACTGTGTAGAGTCATTGTATTATGCTCAAACTTGTGTCCTAAAAGTGATGGGTGACATGTTATTGTAAATATGAATTAATTCATGCTTTAATAATATCTTCAGTTTCAAATATCATTCAGGATCAATGTTACCAAGAAATGAGTGAGTCAAAAAAGGAAATCTATTAAAATTACACTGGCATCAAAGCTATAGTCTTTTCTTTTTAAAGACTATTTTTATTGGAAAGGCAGATGTATAGAGAGAAGGAGAGAAAGAGAGAAAGATCTTCCATCTGCTAATTCACTCCCCAAGTGATTGCAATGACCAAGTTGAGCTGATGTGAAGCTAGGAGCCAGGAGCTTCTTCCTGGTCTTCCACATGGGTGCAGGGTTCCAAGACTTTGCGCTGTTCTCAACTACTTTTCCAGACCACAAGCAGAGAGCCGGATGGAAAGTGGAGTAGCCAGGATATGAACTGGCACCCGCAGGGAATGTAAGGGAAGGACTTTAGCCACTAGGCCTCTTTGCCAGACCCCCAAAGGCTACAGTCTTAGATTCCATGTTGAAGTAAATAAAAGGCACTTCCCAAAACTTTTGGAAAAATGAAATTAAAAGAAAAATAATTTAATGCAAAAAAACACAATCCCAGTATAATCACTTAAGGATACAGCTATTCATACTTTTAAGAGTCCTCTATGAATATCTATGATTTTGTGCACTGATCTTGTGATTCCTTTATATTCCATGAACATTTGAAGCACCTCAGATGTGGTGCAAGAGAAGACACCATTTAACACTGGGAGGTTCAGCCATCAAGCAGCTAAATGCTTATTTATTTACATTTTATGTACAGATTTAAAAAAGATAAAAGCATAACTTATGCAGATGCTCTGTAACCCAAGATTTTGCAGTGATAATGATTATATCTAGTTAAAGTTACTATACAAAGAGAAATTTCATGCATATTTTGCAAAAATCTAGGATAAAGATATCCCACAGAACATTTGTCTGTGAGGTTTGGGTGCCAATGTTCCCAGTTGCAGACTTAATAGGCAATGTTTTGGTAAATACTGAAGTGATTTTAGGACTTAAAATGCTGAAAGAAGAATAAGCTGGAAGGATATTTTCTAGCAGGGTAGAAAACACATTTTGAAGAGGAAGACATTCTAGGCATTTTACTGCTTTCTTGGGGCACTAATTTATGTTGTCCTGTGGAGATATCAGTTCAGTCAGGGACAGTTATGGAAATAGAGCTTCTTAGGAAAGGAGACTTCCTTTAGCAGTTCAATGATGTACACTGAAAGAATACTTTCAGGAAATACAGGGCAATCAACTACACAATCTCTAGGGACAAAATAAATGGGCAAAACATAACTGGAAAGAGAGGAAAACAAACATTCACATCTGGAAAATAAGGTTTCATTGAGTTATCATTGAGAAATAGAAACTAAACTTGATGAGTCTCTATAGACTCGTGAGCCAATGATTACCGCATTATAATGTGCTGTCTAGACTTAACTGGCCAAATGACTCAAAAGACTTCAGCTCCTTTTGGTTATTTTTAAATTATTCATTTTCTTTATTCGAAAATTAGAGCCTCTCTCTTTCTCTCTCTCTCTCTCTCTCTCTCTCTCTCTCACACACACACACACACACACACACACACAGGGTAGGAGGCAGATCAAGGAGAGAGGAGAGATTTCTTTAACCCACTGGTTCATCCCTGAATGTACACAACTTTCAGGGTTATGCTAGGCCAAACAGAAGCTGCATGGGAAGCAGAGGTGCCAAGTCTTGAATCAGCAGTTAGTATAGGATGCAGGTATCCCAATTGGCGGCTTAACGTACTGTGACACAACATTCACTCCAAACTTTCAGCATTGTGGAAGTCCCACAGCCAGAGAGGACCTTGCTCTGTGCTGTGTTGTTGTGCTATAGTGCCTGCAGCTGTCCCATTTTATTACTGTTTTTGAGATCTCTGATGTATCAGCACAGACTAAGAGACCATCTGGATTCTCGAGCAAGTCTTAGAAAGAACACCATGGTAGAGATCTGGTTTAGGCCAAGAAACTTTAATGACAACCTAATACAGATGAGGGTTGTTCTGGGCGCTTCTGATACATCAGTGAACACAAAAGAAGTTACAGCAAGAAATTTATAATTCTATTCAGGGGAAAAGTTAATGAAAGCGAATGAAAAGTAAGTGAATCATGTGGTATATTAGAAAGTGATCATGTGTAATGAGAAGTAAAAATAGAAGAGTGAAATCAGGAGTTATGTTAGGAGACATGGGGATGGCCAGGCCTCCTTGTGCGAGTGAGAACAGTAAAGTTTGGTAGAGGTGAGGAGTTAGACTTTTGGATATGTGGATGGGGGAATTTTATAAAAAGGAAATGGCCAGAACAAAGGTTGTTTTAAGTTTTTTTTTGAGGTTTATTAATTTTTTAATGGAAAATCAGATTTACAGACAGAAAGAGAGACAGAGTTCTTCTATACTCTGGATTATTCTCCAAGTAATGTCAATGACTGGACCTAAGCTGATCTGAAGCCAGGAGCCCAGAGACTCTTCCGGGACTCCCAAACGGATTCAAGGTCCCAAGGCTTTAGACTGTCTTCTACTACCTTCCCATGCCACAAGCACAGAGCTGGATGGGAAGTGGAACAGCTGGGACACAAACCAGTGCCCATATGGGATCCCAGTGAGTGCAAGGCAAGGACTTTGGCCATGAGGCTACTGTGCCAGTCCCAGAACAAAGGTAATTAAAGCAGGAGTGTGCATCCACGATATGCATGAACAGCATGGTCCTACATAGTGGAAAAGAATGAGAAGGGAAATCAAAGTCCAAGGAGTGAACATGAGAAAAATACGGGAGAACTGTGTCCTATACAACCTTTACTTTGGAAATGATAAAGAATTCAAAGATTTAGCTGCCATTTTCATTTGTGAAAAACAATGGTTCCTAGTTGTGGCCATGAAAAGCAATGGGGAAAGAGAAGATACCCTACTATAACTGTGCCACACCTCATTGTCTATTTCCTTGGAAGATAAGGCAAGCTACAGATTCAAATTGGTGCATGGGCTTTGGGTCATGCTCTCTGCTATAAAAAGGGTAACAGGGGAATTACTGAGGGTATCCAAGGAATTTAACGGAGTATTTTCAGATACTATCTGTTTGGTGGGAGAAGGACAGGAAAGTCTCTGTGAGCTCCATGCATTCAGACGCTCAAAGATTGCACCTTTTGCAAATAAAGATTTCGGTTTCCTTTTAGGCAAGAATATCAACCAGTTGGGAGAGAGACTGCAGGGCTAATGGTAACCTTCTAAAGAGATCTACTGAACAATAATGCTATATTATCTATCACAATAAAGAATATCACAAAGTTAAAGAAAAATACTATGAAGCTGTCTTTCAATATTAAGCCAACATGTCTGCTGCCCTGCATTTCTTAACACAAAATCAGACAAGTTTCTTAACATCCTTAGCTGCAATTTCTTTATTCAAAAATCAGAACTAAATAAAGTATTTTTGTGAAATGTTGCTGATAGTATTAAATGAGATGATGCATACATAGTATTTGGTACAATGTTATTTTCGTATTAAGAAACCAAGATCATCTTCTCCAACATACAGCATTATTATTTAATTGGTCCTAGATTGAATCATGAATAATTCACCTTTTTACAGGAGGGTAAGGTATCTGAGTTTAGATATGCCTGTAATTGCGAGTCTTTGAAAATCTTCTTCTCACTGTTTCAATGCACCCCATGAATAAGATTCAAAAATCACCAGTGAGAGTAGGTATGGGAAAGGAGATACTGAAGGTCTGAGTGGAAGTGAAAGTATAAAACACCTATTCAATAAAGAGTGTAAGAAGTGATTGCCAAGATAAAAGTCATGTTTTTTTTTATGCAACTAAGAAGTCACATATGCTAGTGTCTGAATGTTTAGGAAAAATGAAACACTTCAATTATTATGAACTCAGGGGACTGTGTCCCAGAAGTTCTTCTTTAAGACATCCATGTATAACAGTCTATCTCATTTTCCTTGACTTAATGTCAGGCATATTCTTTGGTGCTGTGCTCCATCTTTAGGTGAAAAATTGAGCAAGTCTTACTTCAATTAAAACACAAGCACTTTTGGCTCAACACCTTTTGTGTGCCTAACACTACTGTCATTTTATTTCAGTTTCAACATTATATATCAATGGTCTCACTGAGGCCCAGCTATTTGATGTAAAAGAAAACACAGAATAAGTACTGGGAAAAGAGAAGTGCATGATTAACTGGAGAGTCTAATGTCAGCAGCTGTAATAATATTTTGCATATGACCTTTGCTGTGGTGGTCCTGGAAAGCTTCACTTTCTCTTGTCTGTTTGTCCAAACCTTTTCCAGGTTTCTGGTCATTGTAAAAATTATCACATTCTGTCCACTTTTTCACTTTCTTTTTCAGAAATTCAAGATTGGTTTCAGTTGCTCAGAACTAGGAAACTTGAATGGTATAGTGACAAATAGGACTTGCATGACACATTAAAAATCACTGACCATAAATACAATTTAATCAATTGAATGGCCTTGTCACAATTGAAAAGCACTGTAATCAAGTAGAAGGCACATCTCAATTGAAATTGAAATGGAAATGTTTCATAAATGTGTAATCAAACACGTGAGAAAAAATGCTTTCCATTAACATAGGTTTCAAAAAATAACGCAGGGCCCAACACAATAACCTAGTGGCTAAGTTCTCGCCTTGAATCCACTGGGCACTGATTTATGTCCCAGTTGGTCCACTGCTCCAGCTCCCTACTGGTGGCCTGGTAAAGCAGTAAAGGATGGCCTAAAGCCTTGGGACCCTGCACCTGCATGATATACCTGTAGGAAGCTCCTGGATCCTGGCTTGATATCGGCTCAGTTCTAGCTGTTGTGGCCACTTTGTGAGTGAACCAGCAGATGGAAGATCTTTCTCTCTGTATCTCCTTCTCTCTATATATCTGCCTTTGCAATAAAAATAAAATAAGCCAAATCCATGTTATATTCCATAAAATTGGATTTGTGTGAAGAACAGTCAGACCATCCTCCAAGAAAAATGCAGAATTCATATGGTATTCTGGGATAATGATGACCATGGGCTGAACAATTGCGATGGGCATTAACAGAATCTTTTTCACATTAGACTAATACTAGAAACAATCAATGCCTGTAAGCAGGTAAATAGAAAAGCAAATTTGGTGTAATGATAACAATGTGCTACTATTCATTACTACATCAAAATACTACTATCATTAGTATAGAAAAACACACATCTCATGAAATGTCATGTTGGACTGAAAAAGCAGATAATACAGAGGATACACTGCATTGTCTTTGACAATAAGTTCTAGAAGTGGCAAAACTAATCTATACTGTTAGCACTTACACCAATGGTATTCTTATATAAGGAGTGATGGAAGCTGAAAAGAGGCACAAAGTAATGCAATAGGTGGTAGAAATGTTGTGCAAGTTGTGTGAAGTTATGCTTACAAGGATACATCCGTTTTTCAAGTGTCAGCAAGTGCTTCACACTGAATATGTGTGCAATTTATGTAAATTATAAATCAGAAAAACTAACTTAGAAACCATAGGTGAGTGGCATACACATGTGGTAAACATAAGGTCTGTCATAGCACAAACTGTGTACAGACTTTGGAATTAGGCATCTGAGTGTAAATCTGATCCTTGAAAAGATTCAGTTGGTGGTTCTACAACCCTGAGAAACTTGTAACATATTATAAAGGATTGGCATCCTCATAAGTTTTACAATAAAGTTAAAGAAAATCATGTATAAACTATGCAACATGTAGTTGAAACACAATAAATGATAATTTCAACAGACAGCTGACCTGGATTCAGTGAGCCATAAATAATGCTTTTCTCTCTCTCTCTCTCTCTCTCTCTCTCCCTCTCCCTCTCTCTCTCTCTCTCTCAAACACACACACACACTCAGAAGTTTCCAATCAATGTAGATAGTAGTAACTATTTATATGAAGATTGCTGTTTGAATAAAAGTCATTCAAGGCTGAAAGTCACATTCCACAACAGATATGAAAATGGCTGAAGCATGAGACAAAGTACATACATCATACATTCATTCAATAATGTACACAGATGTGTATACAACAGTTGTGGAGACACAACATGAAGTTGTGGAGAGTTAGGCACACTCTTTAGAATCATGACAGTGCTGATCTGCTGCCATATTCTAGTTTCTATAAATTGGGGCATGCAAACCTCTTTTTTACACTTTATTTTTTCCATTTGTAAATGGAAGAATATACAATATGTCTGCAAGAAGTTGCTAGTAGAATCAAATGAGATATAGAGTTGGTGATAGCTCAATTGGCTAATCATCTGCCTGCAAGCACTAACATCCCATATAGCTCTGATCCATGTCCCACCTGCTCTGCTTCTCATCCAGCTCACTTACTGTGGCCTGGGAAAATAGTGGAGGATGACACTCCACCTGCGCAGGAGGCCTGGAGGAAGCTCCTGAATTTGTGGATTTGGATTGTTCAGCTCCTGCTCCAGCCAATGCTGCATTGAGGAGTGGAACAGTGGATGGAAGATCTTTCTCTCTGTCTCTCCTCCTTATAAAGCTCCCTTTCAATAAAAATAAATAAATCTTTTTAAAAATAAAATGAGAGTACAAGAAACTATTCAGAACAGTATGACTTTGTGTGTGCTTTCTGCATCTATTCAACTGGTCTACTTCTTGTGGTTCACTTTTGATTTCCAATAACTAACTTTCTATTAAACAAAACAGAGAAGGCCTGATTTGTAATATTTAAATCATTAGAGGAACAAAAACTACATAATAGAAAGTAATAAGTTTATTTCCTGGCTCCAATCATGACAATAATTTTATAATTAAAGCAATCCATACTTACTACTATAAAGAAATGGGAATCTTGTGAAAGGGAAGATAACCATGTAGTTTCTCTTGATAATTGCTTTAGAAAACACCCCAGAAAATCTTCAACAATTAAGCACATAGCAATGACCTACATGGGAACATCTCTCTGAAAGTGACAGGTGCTAGTGAAAGTAGGTGCTACCCACATCCTGAATTCTTTGAGGACACATTTAGTTCTCTATTGCCACAGCGTAACATGTGACACTCTTTCAGCAATTGTTAGGCCACAGGAGAGGCAAAGAAGCCATCAACATCACAATAGCTTATGTAAAGAAAGTTGTGCTTGTCCCTCAAAGTTCCTAGAAGACAGAATTACAATAATAATTAGTAACCACTTATGAGTAATGACCAAAAATGACAAGAAGTACTGAAGGGAGTACGCTTAGGGCCCAGAACATTAGCAACATGGGGTGTTTAATTTGTTCAGGAAACATTTATAAAAAGTAGAAAAATACATCACATCATTGCGAACAAATGAGAGTTCCCTTAGGATTTAGTTCAAATTAACTAATTGAGCCAAGTCATATTTTAACACCTAGGAAGCCAATTATTAATTGGTAAAGTCAAATATGAAGAGGAAAAAAAACTGAGACCAAGCCTTATGGTGCTTTATTCAATTTTGAAGATTTGATTTCAGGATATGCCAGTACTAAGAGTATTTTGTAATTAAAAATCAATAAGAAGATCTATCCAGGAGGAATAATTATATAGTTTCTGCATGGCTTCACTGTACAAGTCTTAGAGAATCGCAATAAATAGATTCCTCTATCATTGTGACTGCTGCCGGCCAAGACTCACCATTACATCTGAGACCACATCCTAGAATAGTGTCCTCCCTTTTGTGTATCACATAAGAAATTAAGCAGACTACATTGTCTAATAACTTAAATACATCTTTAGAAAATCCTGACTATATGGTTCTTTCTGAGATTCTTACCAGTTTAAGGTTAGCAATAGAGGTAAAATATTATTGAGAAAATAAAAACATAACTCTTAAATATCTTTCTGGTCTCAACTGGTGGTAAATTAATTTATATCTTCAGTGGCCTATGGATCATAAATATTTATAATAGCAAAATGCCAGCTCTGTGATTAATTGGGGTTTGATTTCTACATTCTTAAGATGAATAGTATAACCAACCCATATTAAGAAACATCTAATTTGCTCTAATCCTGCAGTTGAGATTTAATCAACAAATGTAAAAACTTGTAAGATTCATGTTGCGAATAAAACATCACTTAAAGACTAAAAAATATAATAATGCAAATAAAGAAGCAATTTTACATTGCCAAGTTATTCCAAAATTAGAAATCTCAATCTTTTTAGCTCCCCACTTACATAAAACGTGATTTGAAAATTTATAAATTTCTCCTGTAATTTATTTAATTCTCCCAATTACTATTTTGAGAAATGCTAGTGCAAAAAAATAACAAACTACTCTAATTTCCTTGCAGTGTAAATCTTGGTAATCTTCCTCTAAGAATGGCCTCAACTTTGACTTTTTTGAATGAAGATCAGCAACAGTGCATTAAATGGCAGCATATGTTACCGATGCATTATACACCACATGATGATGTACACTCATTCACCTATCTTCTGTTTAACCTACGTGCATCAGACTTCCATGTAAGAGTTTCAGAAACAAAGGAAATCAATTCCTGAGCTGCAAGACCTTCTGTCTCTACGTGCCACACATGATCACACTCCTGTCAACTCCATACAGTCTGCTCTGGGGATAATTTGCTGTTTCTAGCCACCATCACATACCCTAGCTTCAACCTCAGCTCTGCCCCCTGCCAGTTCTTTACCTGTGACAATTTACTGGTAAATTAATTCTAAGCAACATCAGATGCTGCCAAAATAAATGAAATTATTGTAACGAATAATCTGTATTTCACTGTTTCATTATTCCACTCAAAGTGTTCTGTTGTTGTTGTTTTAGTATAACAGGTGGTTAAAAACAAATGCATCTAGCAGGATCAAGTCTTTTGTTTTCATCTGTTTACTCTCTAGGGCTATCAGATTAACTCCACATCGCCTGAGATGAAAGCTTAGAGTTGAACTGCTTCATTGCCTATGGATCTGTTTATACTCCAGGCCACACTGCCTCTTGCTGCTGAATGTTCAGGGACACTCAAACAGAAACACTACACTAGGTCATTTGAACCTCACCCGTAACTGCATGATGTACCTGTGGGGTATGCTGTGTTTCCCTAGAGGAAAATGTATTGGGAGGTGAGAGAAAATCAGTTCCCTGAAAGAACATGTACAGGTGTGAGAGTGTCTAGCTGCAAGGCCATAGGGAGGAGCAACTGAAGTTATGGGTTAAGACTGTGCCTAATTAGATTGTGCCTCATCACCCCCAGCAACACTCGGTGACATGCTGGAATGTTGCCTCAGCCTTCCTCTCTACTTTCCATTTTTATCTCTGCACTTACTGTGAGTGTTCAGAAAGTCCCTGATAGAGGAAGATTATCATTATCTGGTAAATGACTGCTGAGGAGAACAACCGAGCACAGGGTGCCGATGTGAATTTGGAAAAAGATCAGGGAAGGCTACAGAGAATGAACCAGAAATTCATAATAGTTACAGGATATTTCTGCTTCCTGTTTTATATAAACTAACACTGTCTTCTATAGCTTTGGTGGGAAAATAAAGTAAACAGTATAACAGCTGTGAAACTGTCTCATAACCTATGGCACATTGCAAAAAGGTTGATCGCTATTATTCCACTCTGAGATTGAATATGATGCTGTACAGTTCTTAACATTAATGCAGTAAATTGCAGTATGCTGTTTACTATGACTGTTGATATTTTGTTGCTATTGTTGGCAAAAATATATTTTGAGTGAGTACTAATGTTTGAGTAGCATTTGAAATAAAGCAAGATTAAAATTGCATTAACATTAAAATATATAATTCAACGGGGAAAAATCAGAAAAATGTATATCAAATAGTTACCAGTAATCATCTCTAAATGGAGGAATTACATGTTTATATAAGAGCTTTGTCAGAATGTCTGCTCAGTGTCCTCTTTTTGGAAAATGCTCCCCCCATATCACTTGCGTGTAGTGGAAGCAACTGTGGTCTCTTGTGATACTCCTCCAACCACCTGGCCATACAGGATGGGGCGACGATGGGTTATTGACCCAAGTAGAGCCAATTAGTCTCTTCCTAAAGAGTGAGATATGGAACATAGATAGGATGAAATGATAAGCAAGCTTTTCTCTGCACACACAGCTGAGTCGCAAATGAGTCCCAATTGATTTTGAGGCTCTGGAAAAATGTGCTTTCCTATCATAGTGTTGCTATGGTACTTCCAAATACCTATAATAAATGACGTTTTGCTTTATCAAGCTTGACTATGCTTTCTGAGTATTTAATCAAGTGCAGTGTTTTGTTGCTGCTGTTGTTCATATGGTAGTTTCCCTTTATCTGTAGGAAACATGCTCCAAAACCACTCTGAGATTCTTAAAACAGTTGCTAATTCTGAATTCCATATATGCTATGTTTCTCTGATACACACACACCTATACATACCTATGAAAAGGATTAAATATAAATCAGGCACAATAAAAGATTAACAAAACTAATATTAAAATAAACAATTATAACATTGATCTAAAAATTATGAGACAGTGGTCTCTAAATTCCCTTCTCTTTCTCACTTATTCTCAACTGCCATGGTTGGATAAGCAGACTACACAGTGCAGATACTCTGCACAAAACCAAGAATCCTGTCCTGAGTTGGTTGGTGAAGATTTCATGTTACTAGGAACATAAATTTAAAAATTATAAATCCTTTATTTTTGGAATTTTTCATTAATTGTTTTGGATTGTAGTGGATAATTGAAATTATGGGTAGGAGGGGAAGGAAGGATTGCTTTACTTTTGACTATTTTAAATAAATTTTTCATAATGGTCAAGTAGTTCTCTTATACTCAGAAAAAAAATTAAACATATCTATATATGTAATAATAGAGTAGAATGGTAAGATACAGCAGTCTAACCCCAGCTATTTTTAATCATTCAGCAGAGTGGAGTTTTACATACGTTTTACAAATTACTTGTTTACTGGCCTTGTGCACTGGTGTAACAAGTTAAGCCTTGGGTTGTTGTGCTGGCATTCCATACAGACATTGGTTGGCGTCCTAGCTGCCCCACTTCCTATCCAGTTTCCTGGTAATGGCTTGTGAAAGAGCTAAATGCTTGGGACCCTAAAAATAAGTGGGAGACCAGGAAGAAGTTTTTGGCTCCTTGCTTTATACCTACCCAGCTCTGGCTGCAGAGGCCAAGTGGGGTATCATGTAGGAAATGGAAGATCTCTTCGTAACTCTTCTTTTTGAATCCTAATAAGATAGCGTCTTTTAAAAAGGAGAGCACCTTATGCACAAGATTCAACAGGAAAGGAAACTAGGGCTAACTGCAGAATATTAGCCACCAGATTTGTTTGTAAATCTCCCTGTTCAAAGTTATATTGGTGATATGAATAGTGTTTTATCACAAAGCATATTGGTCTCCACTCACATTCTTAATGTAACTGAGGTCTTACTTTTAGCAGTCATGGAATTGGTCCAAAAAAGCTTTTTGCAAATGAAGCATTAAAAGTAATGTGGTTTCTTTGGCTTGCTCTATATTCAGTTCAAGCACACTAATTTGCCAGCTCAACTGAAACCTGTTCATTTTTATTCCAGAAAAAAATGCAGTAACTTTGAATAGAAATGCATGGCAGCAAGGTCTCTTTTCTTTCTCTAACTAAATGCTAGTGTTCCTTAAGCACTGTCAGGATAAGTCCTAGATGATCTGGACATCACAATATTTGTTTATGACTTTTTATTTGCTTTCTATTATCTCAAATAAATCTGTGTTTATTTTGATATTGATTAAACACACCCACAGCCCCCCACACAAATTTACACAAAATAAACATTCCAAGATACAGTCAGGGGCTTTTTTCATTCTTACTTTATTTATTTAGTTGTTTATTTATTTTTTCATTTGCATGTTTATTTAGTATTCTGCTATAACTACCACATATCAGAGGAAACCTATTTGTCTTATTGGGACAGGCTTATTTCACTAAGCATAATGGTCTCCACTTGCTTTCATTTAGTTGCAAAAATACAGAATTGTATTTTCATTTCGGATTTATATTCCACTATGTATTTCTGTACCTAGTTATCAGTTGATGGGCATCTGAGTTGGTTCTGTATCTTCAGCTAGGGAATTTTGAAAAAATATTTGCTGTTTGAGATTTATAGTATCTCTTTCCAGTACACTGACAAATCAAAAAGGCTTTTTTCACTGTATTTTCAGGAGCATGTCTATAGAATATTTTATTTCATTTGTTAAAGATTATTTAAAGATGAGGAGACAGAGAGGGAGAGAGAGAGAGTCTTCCATCTGCTGTTAATTCTGCAGATTAACACAACACAGAGACATGAGTAGCAGCGTCCCTAGAAGTTGGGTCATCTTCAGCTGATTTTTCCAGGTCATTAATGTGGAGCTGGATTGAAAATAGAGCAGCAGGGTTTAAATCAGGGCCAATATGATATGTCGGCATTACCGGAAGCAGCTTTACCTGTGATACCGAATCACATATTTAAACTATAGGAAACATTATTCAAATGCACTCTGTTTTAATAAGCACAACAGGCATATGTGTCTGGCTAGCTTTTGAACTCCCACAAACAGCAGAAAAAAAACTGCTGCTAGTTGTGGGAGGTAACATCTATACACTATTTGCTTTTTGTTTGGGTGAAGAAAATCAATTTGTCATCTGTCATGGCCAAAAATATCATTCTACATTGAATTTATAATTAGATATGTTCTTGGTTCAAATGCAGAAAAAAGAATAAAACAGAAGTTTTCTAAACATAATCTGTATTCTAAAGAAATAAATCTAATTTAAGCTTTAAGTGGGAGATTCACAAATATCTATATCCTCCAGATCCATGAAAACTAAATTATCAAGAATGATATTCCAATTTGGTAAGTGTAAGAGGGATTGATGAGATACCAGACTTCAATCTCTAAAATCAGATTTGGGAAAGTCAATTATTTGCCTGAGTTTAGACTGCTATTGTTTTCTCTCCCACTTTGTTTTTTTCTTCACCCTTTACTCAAGCTTGCATTTCTCATGTAGTTGTTGTTTTTATTTTTGGCTCAATGACAATTTTTCTCACCAGAGAAGATGGCAAGGTTTTCATCTACAAAGTCAATGTGAAGAATACAGGGTCTCCAGAATCTTCTCTCACCAGGGTCAAGTGATAGTTTCCTTAACCATTGAATACTTATTATTAAGAAGACTCATTTTTAGGTAACCTTTCATAAGATATGCAACAAATAACAGAAATGTTCCTGGAACAGCCAGTGTAAGTCACAATTAAATGTTCTATGCATTGCTAATAACTGTTTAAAAATCATCAATAGAAATATTTATAATCCCATTTTTAATCTCTCAATTCTCACAAGCAAGCTAGCAATATTCAAACATTAATTGAGCATTGATCAGTATTACAAATTCAGCTAGACCATGGAGATATAAATATGAGTAATACTGAGTCTTGCTTTTAAGGAACTCATTAATTTTACTGCTATTATTTTCTATAACATAGGGAGATAGGTAGGCTTAAATATTTAGGATATATTTAGTTACCTCTAAAACTATTTTGGCATTACTTGGTACTAAAAGTTGTTATTGTTGTACTATATTAAGCTTCTGCTTAGGATGTGAGTAGAAGGTTAGAGGAAAGGAGTCATGGGCATATTTGTCCAACAATTTTCATTATTAGTTTTGAGTTCATAATTTTTATAAAACTGAGATTCTAAGGAATTGCCTTGTCATTTTTGTTATCAATTAAATGCTTTAGATTTCTATTTTTAAAAGGAAAACATTTCATCGTGTTTGATTTAATACATGCAAATCCAATACATCATGTTAATAAAGCTTATTCAACAAAACAATTCATAGCGTATGATACCCAAAAGTGCTATTATGCTATTCTGGGTCTCAAATTTGAGAAAATGAAGAAGTGAAGATAAACAGAAGTACAAAGGCGGACTATTAAAAAAAAAACTGTACAAAAAGATTATGAGCTAAGTTTCAAGTAATTTGGTTTTAGGATAAGAGCTAAAAAACATCTTAACAACAATCTTTAGGCACACAGTTATAAACTTTTCTTTTTAACCTCAAAGTATATAAGATAATGTGTTCAAACTAGGGCTGTAACGAGTTAGGTTAGCAATGACAAATGATCTGCTGACAGGTGAGACTTCAGGAACTGGCAAAAGATGCCAAGGAAAATGTGAAAATATTCCTTAAAAAAAAGATTTCTAGTGTTTTTTTATGGTTCAATTGTGACATGGCTCCAGGCAGCAAGTTGGACCAGATGTCTTACCAAATTTTCTTCCAGCTCAACGACTCTATCACTATCATAATCTCAAATGCTAAAAGTGTTTTTCCACAGTGTACCAAAGGTCTCTCGAAATGCCCCCCACCCCAAATCCAACTGTCTTTCTATTGAACTTTCTGTAAGGTTTGCCAAAATGGAAACATGATTCAGATTTTCTTTTCTTCTACCTTACTCCAGATGCTTAACTGGTTTATTCCAAAGATTTGTTTTACTTCTCTGTTTATATTTTCCAATGTATCTCAATTGCTACAATCTCCTTACTTTGGCATTTAATCTCAAGTCAAAAAAGTCCTTGACTGCCTTCATGTGACCCCAGCCTGTAGTTTCAAAACTGTGTATCATTCCTTTCAATCCTCAGATCACGCAGTCAGGTTGCCTCTGTTCACTCAGTTCTTTCGGTCCATGATGACCTCATTCATTATCTACTGAAATATCATTAATTATCAAATATTAGTTTGAAGTACAGTTTGTGATGATCCAGTCACGTCACCAGTCTCTTAGGCCTCCATCTACTTTTGCCTTGTTGTGTATTTATGTATGGATCTAGATTTATTGTTCAGAGTTCTTCTAGCTCTCCAAAGTCTGTCTTAATAAATGATCAATGCTTATCTTCTAAGTTAAAGTTATTCCAAAAGATCAACCATATCAGTAACAATAGCAATGATGGTAGTGTCTATTGTGCTGTGTCATCTAAGGGACTTACGTGGGAAAATAAACTTGGCAAAACCTTACAAACTCACAGTGCTTTACTTTTTCATTTACATTCGAAGCATATGTCATGGTACCTGTGGATGAACAAGAAATGGAAACTACATGGTGAATTCTGCCCTTCCATGTCTCAGTAGGAACAGGAAAGGCAAATGATGAGTTTTCTCACATTACTCAAATTGCCCAACACATAAAAATAATCATCTAAATGTATTTTAACATTAATTTTGGACAAGTTGCTGGACTTCTGCTATGTAACAAGGTCTAGAAAAGGTGCTATATTGAGTGTTAGTGCTCATCATGTATTTTATAAAATAAGCTGATGGAAGGGCCTTTTCAAAAACATGTATTCCAAAGCAGGCAATCTTCCCTGGAGTATACTGTAACATTACCGTTATCCATGTCTACATGGGTCTCTTATTCAGAATTCAGTTAGAAAGAAAGAAAGAAAGAAAGAAAGAAAGAAAGAAAGAAAGAAAGAAAGAAAGAAAGAAAGAAAGAAGCAGAAGAAAAATTAAAAAAAAAAAAAAGGGAGAAGACTAGTGCTGGGAGCCAGCCTGGGATGGGGGGAGAGGGGTACTGTCTCCAGGGAAAGCTGTTTTTCATGCCGCTTTTTGCTTTACACAGCCCTGGTTTCAAAGAAAAGCTGGATACAGGTTATGATATCTGAGAACCCTGCACAAATTGGCTCATTGTGATATAATCTGATTGCAGTAGGGCTTACGCAATTCACATTCCTCCTGTTAGGCTTTCCCACAATTCTAGATAGCTAATGACATATTTTTTTAAGTGCAGGAGAGGAGAAAACATCTGCCTGTTATCTGAGGGAACAGAGCAACCACCTCTTTGCTTTGAGGGCTGGGTTATGAATCAGTGTTTTTCTGTTTCTTTATTTCATTTATGTGCAGGTTTACTAGACATCCTGGACTGATTTGAAACCTCCCAATGACGTCAATGGGACAGAGAAATTGGAGCAGCAGAGACAGCTGCAATGCAGCAAGTCTACTGAGGTTTTATTCTTTTCTCCCAGGGTGACATCTGAGACAGATATTATCAATCAAGCCCTCCTGGCTCAGCACCAAATCAAAGGCACTTTATCATTCAAGGCAGTAAAAGCTGCAATTAGAGGAAATGCTCAGCTTCTTCCCTAGGAATGTTTTCTTCATGACAATTAATAATACAATTAAAACTGAATTAAATAAGAGATTGCTTAATAAAATATTTAATTTAAATATGGGAGCTATTTACTTTAGTATTTTCCTTATCAAAGTATTAAAGACTATTCTGTATATGTTGACTAAAAAATTCAAAACAATGAAACACTATCTTCTAATAGCACTAATAAAAGCCTAACAATAACCTTTTACCAGTTTTCAGGAATTTTCCACACAAAAAAACCATAGGTGTATATCATGCCAACTTTGCTATCATTTAGGAAAGAAACAAGAACAAAAAACCTGGTGATAACTGACTGTGAGAAAACTGATGCTCTGTGAATTAAGATTTCTTTCAAGAGCATCAAAATAAAACCAAAAAGAAGAAAACAGAACCAAGTGCTTTTTTTCTTTGTTAAACATAACATATTATTTACTGACTTTGCAAGTTCTCTTTTTAAGGAATAGTCTCACTTGCCTGAGCATATAATAGCATATTAAAATCTGAAAAAATACAGCACTTAATCTAATTATATGGTTTTAAAGGAAAGGTTTCCACTCTTTTTTCTTCCTTATATTTTTAAACAAAAAAATTTTAAGCTGTTGAGAATATCAAAAGTAGTCAGCTAATCTAATAAATACCCCTAAAATTAAGGTTTTCAAAGTTTTCAAAGTTATCCTGGAGAACCAGGCATAACAATATCTTACCAATTGCAAAGAATACAGAAAAATTGCAATTCCTACTGGCATGTTTGTTGATAAAAATGCCTTTGGCAAAATAAGTATAAAGGATTAGACAGAAGACCACAGGTAAAAATAGGGAAGAAAACACCAACACAGTTCTCAAGGTTATGTAGCCCAACTAACATAGGATATGAAGTAGTTTAGTCTAGAAGGCAAAGGACCAAAGGCAAAAGGACACCACTCTTCTTCCACGATTTTTTTTCATAAGAATTATTTATTTTGTATTGGAAAGTCAGACTTACAGAGAGTAGAAACAGAGAGGAAAATCTTCCATCCCCTGGTTCATTCTCCAAGTGGTTGCAATGGCCAGACCTGAGCTAATCTGAAGTCAGGAGCCAGGAGCTCTTCCGGGACTCCCACACAAGTGCAGTGTCCCAAGGCTTTGGGCTGTCCTCTACTGCTTTCCCAAGAGACAAGCAGTGAGCTGGATGAGAAGTGGAGCAACCGGGACACAAATTGGCAGCCAAATGGAATCCTGGTGCATGCAAAGTGAGGACTTTAGCCATTATTAGGCTATTGCACTGGGCCCAATTCTGTCACAATTTTTTATTATCCACCAGATATCATTCTTAACGTACTCTATATCATATTAGCCAACATTATTAATTATGCTACTTCTCAAACTTAATAAAAAGCTCCAAAATATGAAAGGCCATCATACCGGAGCCTTTTTCTTCAATGAGGAACCAATAAGACAATGGATGTTTAAATGTCAGCAGTCGAGTTAAGGTCCTCTAGATTAATTCTGCTCTTTCAATGAGGTCACGTTTACCCACATGAGGGTGTCTAAAATGCTCCTGCCTGTTTAAATTTAAGCAAGATGGTCCTTTCTCTTTTACCCTCTTCCATTTATTAAGCTATGAAGCTGTCATTGAGTCACAGTGAGGTCTTGCAGATATCCTGGGGCACTATTTATACGTCTGATATTTCTAAGTGTTCCAGCTCTAAATCTACATAAACTATTGGATTCACCATTCGCTTTGCTTGGCACAATGGGATTGATGTGGGGGTTGAACCCTGATAGAAGTTAGTTTCTATCCCAACTTCACCTCTCACTAGATACATGTCCTTGGATGACTGCATTTGCGCATTAGTAATGAAATAAAATAATACATGCATAAAATATCTCGGAGGCAGCCTAAATGCGATAATTGCTACTTTCATTTGTTAAAATGCGTTTTATTATTATGCTTGATTATGGGTAGTAGGAACACACACTTGCAGACACACACAGTCACAGCATAATCCAGAGTCAACCAAGCTCACAATTTAAGAATCATTCTTGTTTTCGATGTCAAATCGCTATTATACTTATCAATGAAAGTAAGCTAGGAGTCCCTCACAGCCATGAGAAATGCCCTATCAGCCAGTGGCCAACCAAACCTTGCCTGTGTCATAAGCAACAACCATCAACTGGTTATCTAGCAAGAGAGGAGTGTATTTCTTTTCCCTTTCTCAAATTACTGTCCTTAACAGGTATTTCTTGGATTATTGGTCAGCTTCCTAATGGTTCCCATGCCTGCCTCTCTAGCTCCAACATCATCTTTTTAAATTATATATCTGCCCATGCTAGTCTCTGCTTAAAATCCCCATGGCTCCTCAAAACTTGGATTAAAACCATTTCTGGGGCCCGGCGCGGTGGCGCAGTGGTTAAGGTCCTCGCCTTGCACGCCCGGGATCCCATATGGGCGCTGGTTCTATTCCAGCAGCCCCGCTTCCCTTCCAGCTCCCTGCCTGTGGCCCGGGAAAGCAGTCGAGGACGGCCCAGAGCCTTGGGACCCTGCACCCGCGTGGGAGACCTGGAAGAGGCTCCTGGCTTCAGCTCGGCATAGCATCGGCCGTTGTGCTCACTTAGGGAGTGAATCATTGGACGGAAGATCTTCCTCTTTGTACATCCGTCTTTCCAAAATAATAATGATAATAATAATAAATCTTTTATAAAAAAAATTTCTGTTGCTCAGCATTTCACAGCACAGCTTGTATCACATGTGGACATTCATTAACTGTCTAACTTCACCTTCCTGGTGTGACTCTCAATATTCACCCAAGCCATAATGTTTTAATTCTTTCAACTTGCTGTGCCAGGTCATGCTGTGATGTACTTTCTGTCCTTCACCTCCATTTTTACTTCCTGTTCCTGTTAACAAATGCTTGTATTATGACAGACACTTCCCAGACTGCAACACATGTATTTATTTATATGTCTGCTTCCTCCCCATGTGACTGTGAAATCCTGAAGGGTAACCACCACATGTTACTCATTTCTATTTCTCTAACTAGGTACTATTGATAGGCTCTTCTTACAAAGTGATAACTGAATGAAATATTAGTGGTAGTTGTGATTTCAGCTGATTTACATCATGAAGAGTCATGAACAGGGAAGGAACTTGAGCAGCTTCTTAGCTAGTTAGGTCCCCAGTTTCTCCAACTATCAACCTTGCTTTTACTGAGGAAATATATATTGGATTCTTCAGCCATGCGAAGTGATACTAGAGTGCTAGAAAAGAGGTTCAGACAGATATATTTAAACTTGACACATTCTGGGGACCTGTAAATCTGTAACAAATATGAAGCCTGTTACATTGATCCAGAAATTGCAGTGAACTATGCTTGTCCAAATGAACTAAATACCATGGCATTCAATTATTCACCCATTCAGCAAAGATTGATCAACATCTGTGACATCCTGGAAACTATGATTTTAATAATAGCAAACAGATGAGCTTTTATTTGTTGAGCATCTGCTATAGTACTTCTATTTCCTAATAACATATTTCTAATATGTGAGCAACCCATGAAATGTGTTCCCCTTTTAGATAGATTATTCTCCCTCCAGGTCATAAATCAGATCATTTTCTCAATGTAACTTTTGTTTCTGTGTTCAGTCCTACATTCCATCATTTTCCTGTAATGAGCCTATTTTATCTCAGACTTCACTGCTTATTTGCATATAAAGAACAATAATAGCACTGCTCTCTAAGTATCCCACCGTTTAATGGTTGCTTGATATTAGCAGAAACACTAACTGAGATTTCGTAAGATTAACAAATGGCAGTAAATCTAACTTTAAATCATCAAACAAAAATAAGTGAAGATAAATCTTTGCTGACAAATGACAGATATGACAGGAAACTTAGAAACTTTTTAAGGAAACTTTAAAAATTTAACATAAACTATAATTAGAAGATGTTTATTTAAGGGCAAAAATATTTGTTAAATACTCAGATTTTTCTCACAATGTATATTTCTTTCCACAAACATTTTAAAGAACACCGATATACATCATTATTCAAATTAATTGGATATCATGCAAAGGTCTTCCACTTATTTACAACAGATAGGCACACAGCAAGTCTTCAATAGTCCTTCCTTGATCATAGCAACTATTCCATAAATTTTTGATGACTACTGAATTTGTAAACAATCATAGATTTAGTCAAAAGTATTACACTTTTCTAAATAAACTAGAAAACAAATATATTTTGTTCATCTATTCACAAAATCATTTAGATATATTTATTAGCTATAATTTTACTATTGAAAAATATCACATGGTAGAAAAAAATGGCTTTTGAATCATTCAAATGTGGAATTCACTTAGATTTTGCTCAGTACTTGTGTATTGAAAATGGATAAAGTAATGCCTTTGAAGCATTATTTTTAAATTTTTCATGTAGGGATAAGAATACCTAACAGGTTGCTAGGAAAAATGGATGAACACATATAAATTACCTTAAACTAGCATAGTATAAGTATCTAATGATTTTAAAACAATATGATAGTGCCCAGCACAGTAGCCTAGTGGCTAGTTTCTCACTTTGCATGCACTGGGACCCCATGTGGGTGCCGGTTCATATCCTGGCTGCTCCACTTCCCTCCAAGCTCCCTGCTTATGGCCTGGGAAGGCAGCTGAGGATGAACCAAAGCCTTGGGACGCTGCACCCACATGAAAGACCCAGAAGAAGCTCCGGGCATCTGGCTTCAAATAGGCTCAGCTCTGGCCATTACAGCCAATTGTGGAGTAAACCATAGGATGGAAGATCTTCCTGTCTGTCTCTCCTTCTCTCTGAAAATCACAATTTCCACTAAAAATAAAAAAAAAAAACCACAATATAATAAATTTTTACTTATTTTTATTTTGGGGATGGAAAAGAAGAGAATCATCAGCAGATAGTTTCAGAACATGACATCTGTTTTGAGCCACTTCAAATAACATAAAAGAGAAAACAAAATGCATATATAGTCGCTTCCCTTTATTGTCACTTCTTAAACGGAATGATAAGCACTATGATAAGATTTCAAGGTATTTGAAAATGTGAATTATAATTTCAGTTCTAAACCTGCATGCTTTGTATTCTGGAAGGTAATTTTTGTCATATGACTAACATTTCATGAATATAGCTGGAAAGTAATGTCCATCAAGACTTGGGTTGAATCTTTTGAAGCTTTCTCTATTAGGAAGACACCATGACAATCTGTTTTTAATAAGGTTGTAAGTCCATTTCTGTTGCTTACTTGGAAATCAACTCAGCACTAAATACTCATGAACACATGTGTCTAAATCTCACCTAGAATGAACATCTATTACCTGGCTTTAATTAAAAGAAACCTAAAGTTAACTTATTTCAGCCTTTAGCTAGAAGGCAATTAGATTTTTCAGGTTTAAAATATTACTGCTATCAAAATAAAAACTACAGAGTGATTTTGTTTATTATCAAACAAACTATGCCTTCAGACAAATATTCTTAAGTAGCTATGAGGGCCAAATATAAGGCATTTTAGATATTGTTTCTACAAAGGCACTTGAGGAAAATGCATTTGCATACCCACATTTTATAGCAGAGCATCTGTGTTCAAGTCCCAATTCCACTCAACAACTGTAGCTTCCTGCTAATATGCATCCTTAAGGACAGTGGTGATGGCTTAAGTTGATGGGTATAGGAATGACCCTGTATGGTACAATTCTATAGGCTCTGGAATTTTCCTCGCTCACTTTCCAAATTTCCTCCCCCACTTTATTCCCCCATATTATTACAATAGTGTAGACCTTCATAAGCAGTTATAAGTCCATCATTCTGCTATTTAAGCCTATCATGACATTGTGAGTACAGACAATAACAGAGTTCAGCATCCTATTGCAAAAATATATCCAAAAGTTTCATTGGGAGTCCATCCTTGATTTGGAAGTAGAGATGCACATTGCATTTCATCTTCACGTCTGGATATGATAATCTCTATTACACTGTTACTATACACTCCCTTAAATGAAAAGCCATAAAACAAAATCAAATGGAATAAAATTTAAAAATTTTACAACATGATGGAGCTATATAACATGCTACTGAATAACAATGTGTCAATGAAAAAATGAAAAAGAAAAAAATGTTGGAGAAAATGATGCTAGTGCATGATCTATGAGTCACTAAAATTTAATAAGAGAGAAGAAACTATTTTGGAGAAATGAAAATAAAAACAAAAACACCAAAATCCATGAGTTGCAGCAAAAACTATTGATCTTATAATTTGCATGAAGGTTGCCTTAAATCATAAAGAACATACATTTGTGCTTTTTGAATTGACTTTTTTCACTGAGCATAATAGTCTCCAGTTGGGACTATTTGGATGCAAATGGTATAATTTCATTCTTTTTAATGGCTGACTAATTCCATGCAGTAGATTTACCACATTTTCTTTATCTACTTCTCTTTGGACAGGCGTTTGGGTGTTTTTTCATGTCCTTGCTATTGTAGACTGTGTAAATACAGGATTACATGTCCCTTTCTCATATGCAGATTTAATTTTTTTTGAATATATTCCTAGGAGAGAGATAGCTGGGTCATATGGCAGGTTTATTTGCAAGTCTCTAAACACTCTCCATACTGACTTCCATAGTGGTTGTACTAGCCTACATTCCAACCAGCAGCGAAGCATGAACTCAAGTTGGAAATGAAGAATTGAAATTATCCCTGTTTGCAAATGACATGATTCTCTACTTAGGAGAATCAGCAGACTCAGTCAAGAGACAAATCAAACTCAAAAGAGACTTTGATTGGGTAACAAGATACAAACTTAACACAAATCAATGGCGCTAATATATACAAATAACTCTGTGGCTGAGAAAGAAATTATAATTATAATCCCCTTTAAAGTAGTAGAAAGGAATCTTAGAAATCTAGGAACTAAACTAACTAAATATGTGGAAGACCTCTATGATGAGAACTATAAAACATTAAAAAATAGAAGACATTAAAAGAAGGAGAAACTTACCATCTTCCTGGATCAGCAGGATCAACATCATCAAAATGTCCCTAGTACTAAAAGTAATATACAGATTCAACATAATCCCAATCAAAATCCCAACAGCATTCTTCTCAGAAATAGAAAAGAATATACAAAAATTCATATAGAAACACAAGAGACCACGAATAGCCAAAGCAATACTGCAGAATAAAAATTAAGCTGAGGAATAACAATTCCAGACCTCAAGACATACTACACAAGGCAGTAGTCATCAAAGCAGTCTGGTACTGATACAGAAACAGAGAAGATCAATTGAACAGAATAGAAACCCCAGAAGGGAGCCCACACATGTACAGCCAACTCATCTTTGACAAAAATGTGAAAACAATCGAGGGAAAAAGTATGCTTTCTTCAATAAATGATGTTGGGACAATTGGATAGCAGCCTGCAGAGGTAAGAAGCAAGACTCCCCTGTCACCTTACACAAAAATCAGCTCTAAAAGGATCAAGCGCCTAAATCTACCCCAGAAACCACCCAACTATTGGAAGAAAACATAGGAAGCACTCTCCAAGATCAAGGAATTGGGCAAGATTTCTTGAAAAAGACACCGAAAGCACAGGTAGTCAAAGTCAAAATAAACAAATGGAACTAAATCAAACTAACATTTCTGTACCTCAAAGGAAATGATCGACAAACTGAAGAAGCAATCAATGGAATCGAAGAAAATCTCTGCACACTCCACAACTGATAGGGGACTGATATCCAGGATTTACAAAGAGCTTCAGAAACCCAGGGACAGCAAAACAAACAACCCCATGAAGAAATGGGAGGAGGAGATGAGCAGGTCTTTTTCAAAAGAACAAATCCGAATGTTTAATAGACATATGAATGTATGTTCAGGCCCTCTAGCTGTCAGGGAGATACAAATGAAAACCACATTGAGGTTCCACCAAACTCATGTAAGGAAGACTGACATTCAGAACTCTACTAACAATACCTACTGGCGTGGGGTGTGGGCTCAAATGAATAAGTATTTTTTTAAAACATCACTTGAATTCTTGAGTAAATATTAACTTTGAAGTCATACATGTACATAGCATGTACATACATGTACATAGCATGTACACACGAACAAGAGGCTACTGAACATTTACTACATACTGTGAAGTGGTCTAAGGATTTGAAGTCTAATAGCAAAATAGACAAACATTGTTGCTTTAGTGGCATCTACATTTTAGCTTGTGATAGCAGATGAGAGAAGAGAGCAATCCACATACAGTATATTGTAGGATCCCTTTTCCTCTGGGCCAATCAAATGGATTTTTAGGTCCATTTCCATTCTCTTTACATGAAATGCTTATCATTTTGTTAGAATAATGTCCAATGTCATAACCTCTGGAAAGGCTGTGCTAACTCTCAGGGTCTCCTGGAGCTCTATTCCTGGTATCTCTCAGATTATCATCATAGACATGTGTTTAGCAAGGAACTACACAAAAAGCAATTATTAGTAGATACTGCATTGTCAGGGCCACTACACACTGAGCATACTACAGAGATGTCCAATTAAGAAAACAATGTAGTTTTATTCTATAATTAAGGAAAGAAAGGTTAATTGTGAGGTTAGTGGTGATTAGCATGATTCTTGGCACACCATCCATACTAAAGTTAAATAACTTATGAACTTAAAAAATATTTTGTTGGAAAAAACCTGTTTGATGTGAATTACAGTAGTACCACTTTACCGAAAGCTGATTCAGCATATTCAGTAACAGCACATTCAGTAACTCAAATAGCCTTTAATTAGTTATCACAAATAACCTTGACAGAAATACTAATTTTATAATGTGATTATTTTCTGAAATGCTTAATTTCATCTGTATTCTAATCATCTGAATTAGTTCAGGAGTGTAGTTAAAATGTATACTCTCCTGAACTTTCTAAGTATAACAAGAAATTTGAATTACTCTATGACTTGAAGAGGGAATTTCAGCTGTTTGAGTGACTTAGCATGATTGACAGCACAGCTTACTTTATGGAGCCACAATATAAGACAGGGAATGTTCCAACAGCACAGTGGATGCACCTGCACTGACAATGTTAAATGTTTATTTATCTTTTATTTACTTGAACAGCAGTAAAAGAGAGCTGGATTGGAGGAGGAGGCATAATTCAAACCACACCCGCTTTCAAATCTGTTGTTTTGTATATGAGGTTCTTATGTGTCATTCCATGTCAGATTAGAAGCTTATTTCTTGACTAGTTGACAACTGTCCAAAGTATACTCTAGTCCATATTCAGCCAATGGAACTGTGCTTTGTTGATTCAAATACACAACAAAAGACAAGGCTACTTTTCTGATTCCGAAGAAGCTCTTAGGAAACAGCTAACATTCCTTCCTGCATTCAGCTGGTAGAATAATTTTAGGTTTTCCACAAAGAAATGACATGAGCATAGTTTTTTTCTTAGTGCTATGAATATTTATAAATAAATTAGTGGTTAATTGAAATGAAATTTTCCAGTGTTTGTTTGTATCAGTGTTCAGTAAAAGAGAACATATTTTAATTTGTAAGAGACTTCACATTTTGTTGGTTTTTATCTTTTTTTCATGAGGACTGATCTTAGGAACATCTTTTATTTCTATATTTATTTATTTTTCCTTTTTATGAATTATCCATCTTGAGTAATTAAAGCAAAGGGCTTCCTTTTACTTTTATTTTTTAATTTTTTAAAAAAGATTTATTTTAATTTTATTGGAAAGGCAGATATACAGAGAGGAGAAACAGAGAGGAAGATCTTCCCTCCGATGATTCACTCCCCAGGTGAGCGCAATGGCTGGAGCTGAGCCAATCCAAAGCCAGGAGCCTCTTCCAGGTCTCCCATGCGGGTGCAGGGTCCCAAAGCTTTGGGCCGTCCTCCACTGATTTCTAGGGCCACAGGCAGGGAGCCGGATGGGAAGCAGGGCTGCCGGGATTAGAACCGGCGTCCATATGGGATCCCGGGCGTGCAAGGAGAGGACCTTAACCACTGTGCCATCGCGCTGGGCTGGAGGGCTTTCTTTTAAACTAAAAAAAGTGTCTTTTTCTACAGAATCATACTCAGGGTTAAAAATTAGTAATTGCTTGAATGCTAGACCCTGGTATTTAGCAGTAAAAAATACACAATGCCATGTTCTAGGAGTTTTAGTTCCCCCCTCTTTTTTGAGGGTGCTGCAAGTTTCAGGTAATCTTATTACTTTTTTTAAAAAGATTTATTTAGTTTTATTACAAAGCCAGATATACAGAGAGAAGGAGAAATGGAGAGGAAGGTCTTCAATGCGATGATTCACTCCCCAAGTGAACGCAACAGCCGGTACTGGGTCAATCCGAATCCAGGAGCCAAGAACTTCTTTCAGGTTTCCCAAACGAGTGCAGGGTCCCAAAGCATTGGGCCGTCCTGAACTGCTTTCCCAGGCCACAAGCAGGGAGCTGGATGGGAAGTGGAGCCGCCTGGACTAGAACCGGTGACCATATGATAACCTGGTGCATTCAAGGCGAAGACTTTAGCTGCTAGGCCACACTGCCGGGCCCTATCTTATTACTTTTTAGAGGAAGAAAACTATATAACTTCAGCAGCTACTCTTCCTTGAGCAGACTTTAGTGAAAAGGTGCTTTATAAATATAGAAGAGTAAGTACAATGGAATAAAAATTAATACTCTAGTTACTCCATGATTGTGCACAATTAATGTTTTCAACAATTATATTAGCAAAATAGAATAATTTCAGAAATACAATTCTAAGAAGGTAATCATATTTTTCTCCCTGCCAATATGTTCAGAGAATAAACACATATTTGTTGGCTTTTGGAATGTTTAGAAGTCTGTAACTTTGTTTTGAATATGATTGCCATAAGAGTCAACACTATTTTAACTCAGGCCCATATAATCTCATTTATTATACATACCAAGTATAGTTATGCCCGTTTAGAGACTCAGAACAAAACAGAAACACATAAATCAAATAAATGGGAAAGTAATTTTACCACACAAATTATTATTCTTATTGCCAAAGGATTTCCTAGGTGGTTTCTTCAAAGTTTAGTTTCTCTTATGTATTGAAGTGGCAGTTTCCATACAAGAAATTGATGTGGATGTAAATGAAAACGTAGAGCTACTTTTGTTTTCTCACCTATATTAATGTTAGGATTCCTGTATAATTAGCATTAAACACAATGGATTGTTGTGAGTGTAGAAGTGGTTGCTTGATCTTCCTCCTAAAATAGAATACAATTTTACTCCTGTGGAAGTACCTTCTGTGTCCACATATAAGGTTAAATGGTCGCTCCTTGCTTTCTGGATAAGAACTGAAGCTGATGTGCTAGTGTGAGGGTCTATCCAGCCCTTTCTAAATTTTAGCATTGTCTGAACAGATGAGGTCACAGAGGCAACATCACACGAACCACACTGCTCCAGAGCCACGGGGATAGAAACGAGCATTTCATCCCCAGGAAGGTTGTACAGTCAGGCAAGTTTAAATTATATCTCTATTTAATATATGATCCTTGTAGGAAATGCCTGGGATATTTGTTGTTTATGGCAGGTTTGAAAATCATTAAGTACCTGCTGAATTGTCTAACCCAGTGCTTTCTAGTTTTAAATAAACTGATGCTGTGATTAGCCTTAAGACCTCCTGAGGTGCTAGCATCCCATACAGATATTCCTCAGTTGAAGGTCTGGCTTCTCTCCCAGTTCTACCTTCCTTTAATTGTGCATCTTGAGAAATGACATGTGATGAATCTAGTAGTTAGGTCTTTACCCCTCCCATGGGAAACATGGATAGTACAGGCTCTTGACTCCTTATTTTAGAGCTTCCAGCCCCAGCATGGCAAGTGATTGAGGGGTGGATAAGCCAACTGTGGAATCTCTTAAAAATTACTTACCTACTTAATTATTTAATAATAAATTTTAGGGGAAATTGCATTTTTTAAAAGACCACAGAACCCTTATATCTCTCTTTGTGAAGTATATGACTACTTTTAAATGTTATACTCTTATTAAAGGAGGAAAAAAGGCATCTTTTTCGATCTAGTTACTCAAAATTTCCTTTTGAATTCCATTTTGGCTAAGAATAGTAAAAAAAAATTAAAATCTATGCTCATTTTCCTTCCATGTCTCCAGCTTTTTCATTTGATCCTATTAAAAATTTTTTGATCAGGGAAAATTATGGTTTGATTTATGAGAATTAGTAATGTTCAAAATCAAGAACATTTCACAATGATAACTTTCTTATTAGTATCTTTCCAGTACTGGATGCTCACTAAAGCCTGTGTGTCGCACTATGCAAAAACATTAACCCTGCCATGATGTCTGATTTCTAGAAACCTAGTGTCAGAGCAGTTCACAAGTTACATGTGTCTCAAATAAGCAAGGCTGACACATAAAATGTGCACTCGTAGTCCTTCTTGTTATAAATCTGGACTATGAGATTACACCAAGCTAAATCAGGGACAAAGCTCACACAAATCCATTGCATGGTTCTAATCGAATCATCTGCCTACCCACAATTCCACTTTTCTTACTGAGTAAATCCGCAAAAGAGGCACAAAGTACATTACCAACACGAATATTTTCAACATTTCAAAGCATTTAAAATCTCTCTCATAGCTAGAAAAATACGATTAGAAAAACACCAAATATTCCTTAATCACACAAAATACATAATAGGTAAGCTTTTAAATTCTTGACAACTTACAGTAACTGCTCGTTATTTTAATTTTTGCTTTTAAGAGTTGGATGGGGAAAGCTTTCAATAGAGAGTCTTATTTTAAGCTTCAAGTTAAGAACTATGAATATCATTTGCTAAATTTTACACAGGCCTGAGAAAACATAATTTACTCTACTAGAAAAATCCTACTTGAAATTCTTCAATTCTCTATTTCTACTAGAAAAACTCTTCTTTAAATTCTCCAATTCTCTATTTGTATAATTCAAAATAAGATAAAAGAACTTTTCATATTTGTAGTTACTCAAAATATTTTTACTAAAAAATTGTATCCTTTTAGAAAACAAAATATTTTCCCACAGACTTTTGTTTTTAATGTCTCATTCTGTGATGTAAACACAAAAACATTTGCCAGCTCTACTCAAGAATTTTCTGATAAAGTTTGCTGCTCACAGTATCACCGGCACCTACCATATCCATGAATGTCGCCGAGGAGGCAGGTCACTAACATGCAACATCCTGAAGAGCTGGTGTGCTATTGATGTCCCAGAACTCAGCAACTTGGTTCATGCTCATTAATTTCCCTGTGTTCTTGCTGCCACAGAGTCATTACTGAGCTCTTTGTCTTTCTATTTTCCGTTTTGATGGCATGTCACTTTCCATTGCGGAATACATATCATTCTCAACATGAATACAAATGACTTAGCAATCATAGTGCATGCAATCAACAGGAGTATCTTTATTTTTTTCCTTTAGAAATCAAATGAGAAAATCGATCTGCAGCCACATCTGAATGATAGTTTCCCACGGTGTGTATAGCATCTCTTCCAATTTACCTCCGAGAAGGAAAGAATTTAAGTTTCAAAAAATTTTAGAAAAAACTCCCTTTAAAGAGCATCCTTTTTGTTCTTGCTCATTTTGCATTTTCTTGTCCATGCCTGGTGTCTTTTCGGTATGTTTTTGGGTTTTCTTTTAGCTGAAGTTCACAGGCATCAGATTAATGAAGTGAAATTCTCTCTCTGCTGCTACCTTTTGCATTGCACTTGCAGCTATCAAACCTCCTGTCTGACTCGTTCTGCATTGTTTACCCCATTCAGTGCACGATCAGAGAACACCTAACACACGAGGTCAGATTTCCTGAATGACATATGTTGGACTCCAACAAAAGAGAAAACCCTGGAGAGATTATAAGTCTTTTTCATCACAGAAGATTACAGAGCAATGAAAATGTCTGTTATACACAGAAATAACATTGCAACTGGAATAATCAAATCAACTTTCAGGTTTGGAATAAATTCCCCAGACTGTTGGTGTGCGTTTAAACTTCTACTTCTGTCCCAGAAAGCCTGGCCTCTTAACAGACAGAATCGGCCCTAAAGAACACAGTGATCACTGGTTACAATGAACAGTAATAATTTCAAAGATCCCCTGATCCCTGAAGAAGGAGAGATATCATCCAGAGTGGCAGATTATACTCCAAAGACATTCAACAGAGATGAAAAGTGTCCCAGCATTCTGAATCTCACAATACAATTACTACACTGATCAACAATGGCTACAATCAAATGAAAGGCATGCCCTAATGCCCTCCTCTTTCTGGCTCTCATCCTTGTGCATTTTAATTATATCTGTGTTCCTGGGAAGGGAGCTGGGATTCTTTGCTTCAGAGTGATCTCTGTATATCAGATTCCTATTCTATACAATGTCTCAGAGAAGGTAGCATTAAGATGGGGCTATTTGATGCAATACAGGCAACACATCTATAAAAAACACTGGTTCTCCAAAGATGGAAGCCTTGAAATGAAAACCAGCTTTTCTGACTGGAGTTCCTCTTGTACTCTTACCCACCATCCCCACTGTACCCCCTGCCCTCATGCTGCCTGTGGTTTAATTTCAGAAGAGGAGCCAGTATAATTCATCAAAAATCTAACTCAAGTCACATCATACATCAGCTGAAACTGTTTCAAATAGAGCTCCATTTCATTCTAATGAAAGCAACATTTTTTAAATGACCCAGAAGTCTTTTAAAAAAAAATTCCCCATTATCTCACCAACCCCAGGGTTCAGCCTTCCTCGCACTCCAGAAGCCAGTGTGGCCCTTTGCTCTTTCTTGACCATGCGAGTCAGGTTTCTGCCTTTGGAATTTTTCAGTGTCTGCTCTTCAGCCTAAAATGCTCTTCCGCATTTGCTCTGTAACTGTTCTGAGACATTATTAATGAGATCTAGCCTGAGTGTAACAATTCCTGCACTCTGCTTACTTTTCTCTTCTCTTTCTCCCTCTCTCTCTCAGCACAATACTTATCACCATGATAGCATGCAATTTATGTACTGGTGTATCATTTGTATCCTTGCACTAGAATATGACTCCAGGGATAAGATAACTCTGACTTTAATTCCATTGCCTTTTTGAGTGCCTAGTGCAAAGTATATGCTTGATAAATTTCTACTGAGAAATGAGATAATTGATAAGATATTTTTTAAAAAGTGTCAGTCCAAGCAGCACAACTAGCAAGAAAGAAAATTGTTGGTCTAGTACATGATTAAATAGAAGTGATGTTCATGAAAATAATATTTGGGGGCAAGATGAATGTTCAAGGTAATTTTATTTCTTTAAGATTTATTTATTTTCATTAGAAAGGCAGATTTACAGAGAGAAGGGGTGACAGAGAGAAAGATATTACATCTGCTGGTGTACTCTCCAAAGAACCACAACAGTCAGAGCTGAATCGATCAGAAGCTAGAAGCTTCTTTCCAGGTTTCCCATGTGGGTACAGGGTTCCAAGGCACTGGGCCACTCTCTACAGCCTTCCCAGGCCAGAAACAGGGAGCTGGATGAGAAGTGGAGCAGCCACGACTGAATCGATGCCCATAGTGCATCCAGGCATTCAAGGTGAAGGATTAGCCAGTTGAGCCATTGTCCCAGCCCCTCACGGTAATTTTCTTATAGAAATAAGACATTTTAGTCTCTGGTGGTTTGCAAAGTGTAATTATTGAGAAAGAATCACAAAGAAGAGATTGGTGAGTAGAGTTCAACTAATGTAATGAGGTAGCTCGATTACTTGTGAGAGCAACATTAATTATTAATTTTAGATTATGGATGAAATATGCCATTAAAAAGGATCTTAGTATCTGATAACAATCCAGAATATCTTTAGAGTATAATCTGCCACTCTGGATGATATCTGCCCTTCTTCAGGGACCATGGGATCTTTGAAATTATTACTGTTCATTGTAACCAGTGATCACTGTGTTCTTTAGGGCCGATTCTATCTGTTAAGAGGCCAGGCTTTCTGGGACAGAAGTAGAAGTTTAAATGCATAACAACATGCTATTTAAAATTAGGACATTTATTTTTTTATTTTTAAAATTCATTTATTTTTATTGCAAAGTCAGATATACAGAGAAGAGGAGAGACGGAGAGGAAGATCTTCCCTCTGATGATTCACTTCCAAAGTGACTACAACGGCCGGGGCTGTGCCAATCCAAAGCAGGGAGCCATGAACCTCCTCCGGGTCTCCCATGCGAGTTCAGGATCCCAAGGCTATGGGCTGTCCTTGACTGTTTTCTCAGCCCACAAGTAGGGAGATGGATGGGAAGCAGGGTCACTGGGATTAGAACTGGCAACCATATGGGATCCTGGCATGTGCAAGGCAAGGACTTTATCACTATAGTATCGTGCCAGGCACTTTTTTTTCTTCTTTTTATTGTTGCTTACATTGTATTATGTAGTACAGTTTTATAGGCACTGGGGATTCCAGGCACTTTTTAATTTTGATTTTTAAAAATAGGACATATATTAATTCACCTCATGATTCACATTAACCATGGCATGCCATAGTCTTAGAAAATGACTAGATTAGGAGGAATCAAGATGGCAGAATAAGATAAGGACATGTTTAAACAGAGAAACATTTAATCAGGATAGGGCAGAGAAGACACATTCCAGGAAATAGGAGAGAACAGAACAACAGCAGAGGGGTACCCAGAGAGTGACACAGAAAAGCAGCAGACACAATGGTGTGGTGTTGCAATGACTGATACGGTAGCAACATTCAGCTAACAGAGATCTGAACTCCACTTGTAGCCAGAACTCCAAAAGCAACAAGGTGGGAAGGGACTTTCACTGGGAGCTTGGGAGGTGAACCCAGACAAAGAACTGTCCATCCTGCTGGTCTGTTTGATTTGACCAGGAGCAGAGATAGAGCGGTAGATCCCAGATGGGCAGTGTGAGAACAGGATGGATTCCACAGCCCAGTCAGCCCCCTACAGCCATATCAGGCACCATTTTGCTTAAGGAGGCAAGGAAAAGACTGAGCATATACTGAGCTGGGAGTGAAATCATTTCTGTCTCAATGAACTGCAACAACATGGTATCCTACAGATTCCACCCAAAACAGGTAGCCCTCAGACCTGACAGCCAGCAGATCAGGAACTCTAGTAGTGGCACATCAAGGAACATTTCTTACAGTGTGGCAAAAGTTTAAGACTGCAGGGGACAACAGTGAGCTGTGCATGTGCTGAGCTCACGAGAACTCAGAGTTCAGTGGATTGCACTAGACCCACAGGAAAATAATACTGACTATGATCAAAATAGGTCCATGCAACCTTCAGACCTAATGAACAACAGGTTCCAGCAAGACAAGCACCATCAATACCTAGCTATATAACACACCTGGTGTCTCCCTAATCCTGAGACCTACTCCAACCAGACATGGGAGAAAGGTCGTACAGACAATGGTACAGCCTCAGAATGGTATCACAGGAGGTAGAGACTGGTGAGCCAGGAGCTGGCGACGCAGAGTTCATGGTAGAAACCTAACCTAAGAACCCAGACCTGGAACTTGCCGGAGGGAGTGGCACAATTGGCTGCAAGCAAAAAGCTGTGTACCAACTGCAATAAGTAAAATCCAATTGTAGACCTGTGGGTGACACAGCTTAGAAACCTGCCCCAAGAGAAGAATCCGATAACTGGAAATACAATGACCAAGAACCAAAAACACAAAGGCCAAATGAATATTACTGAAGACTCCCCTGCAAAGGAACAAAATCTTAAGTCAACCTCAGAATTAATTGAGGAAGACATAGAGAAAAAGGGGCACACAGAATTCAGAAAACTCATTTTAAAGCTTCTGATCAACAATGAGAAGCACACACAAAAGTTCAAAGAATTTAAGGAATTTGTTACACAAGATATAGTAGTAATAAAGCAAATCAAGGCTGATATATCAGAAATTAAGAACACAGTGGAGCAAATTAAAAGTACAATGGCGAGTCTCCCATTCTGTTGGTTGCTTCTTCACTTTGTTTCCTTTGCTGTACAGAAGCTTCTTAGTTTGATGTAGTCCCATTTGTTTATTTTGGCTTTGATTGCCTTTGCTTTTGGTGTCTTTTCTATATTTTGGAGTGTGCTTCCCATGTTTTCCTTTAATTGTTTGATGATTTCTGAGTGTAAATTTAGGCCCTTGATCCATTTAAAGTTGATTTTTGTATAAAGTGACAGGTGTGGGTCTTGCTTCTTTTATCTTTTTTAAAGATTTATTTATTTCATTGGAAAAGCAGATGCACAGAGAGGAGGAGAGACAGAGAGAAAGATCTTCCATCTGATGACTCACTCCCCAAGTGGCTGCAATGGCCAGTGCTGCGCCAATCAAAAGCCAGGAGCCAGAAACTTTTTTCCGGGTCTCCCATGTGAGTTCAGGGTCCCAAGGCTTTGGGCCGTCCTTGACTGCTTTCCCAGGCCACAAGCAGGGAGCTGGATGGGAAGTGGAGCTGGATGGGATTAGAACTGGCACCCATATGGGATTCTGGCTTTTTCAAGGTGAGGACCTTAACCATTACACAATTGCACTGGGCCCTGGGTGTTGCTTCTTAATTGTGCAAGCTGCTATTCAGTTGTCTCAACAGCACTTGTTGAATAGACCAGGGTTTTTTTTTTTTTTTTGCCTGGGTTGTTTTCAGTTTTCTTGTCAAAGATTAGTTGACTATACATGTGTGGGCTCCCTTCTGGTGTTTCTATTCTGTTCCATTGATCGTCTTCTCTGTTTCTGTACCAGTACCAGACTGTTTTGATAACCACTGCCCTGTAGTATGCCTTGAAGTCTGGAATTGTGATTCCTCAGCTTGATTTCTACTTTTCAGATAGCTTTAGCTATTCATGGTCTTTTGTGATTCCAGATGAACTTTTGTATCATGTTTTCTCTTTCTGAAAAGAATGTTGTTGGGATTTTGATTGGGATTGTGTTGAATCTGTATATTGCTTAGAAGATCAATGAGGACAGGATTACTATTGGTACCATAATATTTGTATGAAAACAACTGGATGGATACCTTTTGTATAGCTGATTGTATGTCATTTGTATGTGAACAACTGAGTCAATATCATTCCTATAACTACATGGATAACATTTGTATGAGAACAACTGAGTTTATGGCATGTGAATGAGAACACTTGGTGGGATATACAAAAGAGTTGCAAACAACAGTATAGAAACAACCTATGGGTTTGGTATTTAAGCTTAATACCTCCTCCCTTATCCTATATGATCCTTGGTCTATAAAGTCTGATGCCATTGATAAACTTTCAACCATTCGTCAGAGTCCATGTGTATTATTGTAGGCTCCATGCACCAAGTCCGTCACTGCTGGACAGTGAACAGCATCTAGCATATTTTATATGATAATTGGGCACTTGTCTATCTTATTTGGAGAAATATTTACTTCAATTCTTTGCCCAATTTTTTACATTGGGTATGTGACTTTTTATGTTGATGTAAGTGGTTCTTTATATATTTAATAGATATATATCAAAAATACATATAATTTTATGATACAATTCCATAGGTTTTGGGATTTTCCTTTACCTCCAAGAGTCCCCCAAATTAATACAGTAGTATAGTTCTTCATAAACAGTCATAAATCCATCATTGTGGGCATGGACAATGGCAGAGAGCCCAGCATCCTACTGTCAAGATATGGCTAACAGTTTCATTAGGATTCCATCTTTGATCTGGAAATAGAGATGCATACTGCATTGTATTCTCACATCTGGATATGATAGTCCCCATCACACAGTTACTACACATCCCTTAAATGAAAAGTCACAATACAAAATCAACAACAGGAAGAAAAACAGAAATTTACAGTACAATGAATTTAAATAACATGCTACTGAGTGACTAATACGCAACTGAAACAATGAAGAAGAATATCAAGAACCTTCTTGAAGACATGGTATGACTTACAAGCAAGTCAGTGAAGAAATTAATGAGAAAAAATTGCTTTGAAGAAATGAAAATAAAAACAAAAACATCAAAATCCATGAGATATAATTTCTGTTGATCTTTGTTGGTGTGATATGTCTCCTGTAGGCAACAGATAGATGGGTTTTGTATTTTTAATCCAGTTACTAATTTATGCCATTGGATTGATGAGTTTAAGCCATTTACATTCAGGGCTAAAATGAATAGGTGGTATTTTGGCCCTGTCATTTTAGGATTGTTCATTGTTTGATTTAGTCTTCTGTTGTCATGTTACTGGGATGATCTTCACATTTGCCTTTGGTTTTGGTGAGTGCCATTACTTTATTTTTCAATGAGTATATTTATTTTTAGTAGTTATAGTATTAATTTGAGATTTTACCGAACTTTGTGCATTTTCAGATAGCCAAAACTGATTTATAATTCTAGCAAGCCATATACTAACAACTGAGGAGAAGAACAGTTTTAGGTGGGTGCACAGAGAAATCTCCAACATCTTAGGTAGTGAGAAATAACTGAACTCTGCGTCTTACCTAGTGAGTTCTAGGAAAGGCCAAGTCAGAAGCCTGCCCAGTAAAGTACAGGTTGAGTAATTATAGGTCAGCTGACTTTTTCCTGTCTGTTCAAATCTTTCTATGCTAGTCTCTTTCTATCTGAGCTAATTATGGGGTTCCTGAGTGACCCTGATGGTCATTAGCAGAGAGGATGGCAAGCCAAAGTTGGAACTAAGCAAGGACCAGAGAAATCTCCTCTCCTGATTTCTGAGGAATTTACAATTCTTCTTTCTTTGAGGACCTCCTAGGGCTCCTGTCTGTTGTTCCAATGTCATCAGACCCTATGTGGAGGGTTCTGGCTGCTTCAAACCCATGTGGGAGATCTGATAGGAACTGGCTGAGCTCAGAGTTCTTGGCCCACAAAGACATTCAAATTCCCTGTGATCTCCTTGACAGTCCGGATATGGTCCTTGGTGTCCATACTGATGATCCTTGATTACGTATCCACTGCTTCTGTTGCAAAAGCACTTGGAAGGTTTCTGGGTATCTCCGGGACTAGGATATAGACTTCCTCTTATCCTCTTGTTCTGCTCTGGGTTCCCTTTCTGCTCTGTGCATATAAATTCTTTATATATTCTGAAAATAGTTTTCAATCACTATGTTTGCAAATATTTTCTAGCACACTGTAGGCTATCCTTTCATTTTGTAGTAATGCCTATGTTTTATTACACTATTTTTATAGTTTTATTTGTTAACATTTCGTTACTTATTTGAAAACAGGAGTGAAAGAGAAAGAAGAAGGGAGAGTCAAAGAGACAGAGAAAGAGAGATAATAAGATTATCCATTCACTTGTTCTCTTCCCAAATGGCTGCAGCAACAAGGTCCAGCCAGGCTAAAGTTAAGAGCCAAGAACTTCATTTAGTTCTTCATATGGATGGCAAAAGTACAAGTGCTTGAGCTATCATGTGTTGCTCTCTCAAGCATACTAGCAAAACGTGGTACAAATGTGACTTAAACTTGCATTCTAATATGGAATACCTGCATTGCAAGCAGCAGTTTCACCCACAGGATCATAGCACTGGCCACAAGATCCTGAAGTTGTATATCTTACTTTATGGTAATAATAATGTTGAATTAATTTTATATACAGTTTGAAATAGGATTTAACTTCAATATTTTGCATCTTGATATACTTCAGCATTGGCACTATTTGTTAAAAAAGAAAGTCTATTTAACCCCCACTGAATTGTCTTGGTATGTTGATCAACAATGAATGATCACAAGTGTTTAGGTTTATTGATTTCTAAAGAATTTATTTGCTTTTATTTGTTTAAAAGGCAGTGACAGAGAAATGCAGAGACTGAGAGAGAAAGGGATCTTCCATTCAGTGATTCACTTGCTATATGGTCACAATAGCCAAGGCTTAGGCCATGTTGAAAACAAGGCTGGGCCATCCTGAAAGTAAGGACCTGGAAATTCATCCTAGTCTCCCACACAAATGACAGAGAACCAAACATGTGTCCCATATGCTGTTTCTTTTCCTGGTGTGTTTTCAGGTAGCTGAATCAGAAGTGGAGTAAATAAAACTCGAATTAATACTGCCATAGGCGATACCGATGTCACAATGGAATTCAGCCAGTTGTACTGTGACACAGGCCCCGTGAATTCATGGATTTATTTTTCGTCTCTCAGTTGTATTTCATGGATCTGTTTGTCTTCTGTCTGTGCTGTACTGCCTTATTAGATTTCAAATTGATGAATTCGAGTCCTCCAATTTCTTTTCAAGTTTGTCTTGACTATTATGGCTCGCTTATATTTTTGTATAAATTTTAGGATTAGCTTGTCAATTTTCTAAAGAAATCCACTTTGGGATACTGTTTTTAATATGTAATATGTAATCCAATTGAGGCAAATAATGCCACCTAAAAACTGATTAGTTGTTTCTATGAATATAGGGTGTATTTTCATTTATTTAGGTCTTGTTTAATTTCTTCTGACTATATTTTCTATTCTTCTGCATAAAAACTTTGCAATTCCTTGGAAAATTTATTCCCCTTATTTTTATCTAGATGCTAGGGTAAATATAATTATTTTTAATTTAATTTTCAGATTATTCATTTCTAATTTATATAGAATTATAAATGGTTTCATGTATTTATCTTACATCTCAGAATGCTTGTTACCTCATTTATTTTAGTTTTATGTTTGGCATGAATATATTCCTTAGGATTATTTCTATAAAAATCTATGCCTAGTGGCTAAAGTCCTTGCCTTGAACAAGCCAGGATCCCATGTGGTTGCCGGTTCTAATCCCGGCAGCTCCACTTCCCATCCAGCTCCCTGCTTGTGGCCTGGGAAAGCAGTCAAGGACGGCCCAAGGCTTTGGGACCCTGCATCCATGTGGGAGACCTGGAGAAAGTTCCTGGATCCTGGCTCCTGGCTTGGCATAGCATCGGCCCGTTGCGCTCACTTGGGGAGTGAATCATCAGATGGAAGATCTTCTTCTCTGTTTCTCCTCCTCTCTGTGCATCTGACTTTCCAATAAATACATAAATCTTAAAAAAAAAAATCTATGCCACCTACAAGTTGTTGGTCAAAAAGACTTATTTTGAATACAATAGGTGAAGTATAATGATTTCTTTGAATTTCCCAAATGAAACCCATTAAATCTGAGATACTAGTCCTAGAAAAAGTAAGGAAATCTGAGTTGTATCCATTCCAAATATTGCTTTATTAATGACTTAAAACTAATATGCCAGAATACATAATTTTCCAACTTTATGTCACAAAACTTTTTATCAACCCCATGAAGAACTATTTTTATTCTCATTTTATAACCCCCCAAAATAAGCCTACATGACATATCTCAGGACGTACTTTAACATGTTAGTGCAAGGATTTAAATTTCAGTTAAAGGAGCAGAGTTCCTTAGGACACAACCTACTCAAGATCTCTTATCAAGAAGTCATGGTTCAAATCAAAATCCTTTGACTGCATTTGTTTTGACTTGCAGTATTCCTTACTGACAATAATAGAGATGATGAGCCTTTTTGGAAAATTTGAACTATGTTAGTAGACTTTCCTCGGGAATGGGGGAATAAAAAAATGACTTGCATGGAATGCATATACTAGGATTATGCTGGCAAATAGTTCTTTTGATCTACTAATAAATTAAATCTTACTGGTAGACTGAATATTAATTTTCAGCTAAGATGAGTGAAAACAAATGGAAGAAAATTGATGGCAGGAACATCCATACTTACAGAGAAATATGTTACAAAATATGTACTTAAGACTCACCAGGGAACATAAAGCCACACAGATAATCCGTCAGCAACTAGGAGCACTAAAGACACCAAAACAATCTTGCATTAGCCTCATTCAGTAGTAAATCACCCACCAAGACCTGATGAGGTTCTTACACAGACTGACGCTGAAAAACTGCAGTACCAAGACAGCCACTCAGGACTTAAGGAAGGCAGAACTTACTTATTTCAATAATATTTAACCCCATTATGTTCAATGAAATCTTTTAATACTGTTTTACTTACAACACTTTTACATGCTAACGCATGACAAATACTGTATTCCTCAACAAAATCTTATGGACTGATGACTGAAAAATTTCAACCTCTGTACCTCAGCAATTATTCAATAAGGAAAAATCAGACACTTTACTATTTGAACTAGAAATAATAAAAGCATCAAGAGTGTTTAACTCAAGAATAGCACAATCTTATTAAAATAATTCTGATATAAAGAACAGTCTTAATAGTTCATTTAAGTGTTAGAGTTTCCAAAGTTTTTTGACGTGAATCATTGCAATTAATCTCCACCACAATCTTCTGGAAAAGGCATTCTTGAGTCTATTCTACACTTAAGAAAATTCACATCCACATTCAATAAGAACAAAGATCAGGGCATGGGATACAATGTCAGGTTTTGTCACTTATGCCTACAACAAATTTCTTTACTATGCCCATTACTTTTTGAATTAGGCATTATCAAATCTATTCATCAGATGAGTCTCAGAAACAATTAAAAATTGTAAAGATAAGAAAGGAATTTAGGCACAATTCTTTGAGTCTAAGGTTACTGCTCTTTCAGTAACAAGTTATACAAGCCTAGAAGGATGGTATTATTTTTATTTTTTAATTAGGATACTGTAAAATTGAAATAAGAAAAGCTCTATGACCTGGCTATGATCACTGAAAGCTATTAGTTCAAACCATGTTGAACTGGATCTTCTGTTTCTTAATAAAAAAAACCAGTTGATGATTTACAGATTTACCCTCCCCCAAACAAAAATTTCTTAATTCATTCCTCAGTTTATTTAAGGTCTAATACCACCTCCTCAAACTATGACAAAAAGCCAGTGCAGAATGGGCAGCAAGCTGAGACTCCAGTCATGGAAGAGAAGCTGGCCTAAATCTGATGATCGCTCTCCTGGAGTTCACACATACTCTTAGAAAGCGGTCCAAAGCAGCATAAGGAAGCAGGGAGAAACGATCTTCCCTTCCCTGCAAGACGATGGAGGCTAGATTCTCTGTGTGCAGTGGGAAGGGGATATAAGAGTGGCAAGCCTTTTACTGCCAGGAGCTATTTGAATATTTATAACATACTTCATAGGCCATGCTGAAGGGAGCAAGACTACAAGGTTGTGAATCCCACTAGGGGCTCTTACACTGCATCTCAAAGAACAGGTTAACATGCCAGCTACCAAGGTTGATATGCCCTCTGAAGCTGGTCCTGGTCTCCACACACTGTTCTATTTTCCTAGAATTCCCCTATACCAACGCTCCAAGAATAAAAGACCCAGTCTGCTGAAGGACTAGGCCTCTGCCATGTGGTCATTCCATCCATGCTTGGGTAATTGGCCACCTCTTCAAATTTATTTCTCTTTCTGATAAGTTCTGTTTGACTGTGAGTTTGTTTTCCCTGTTTCTGTGCCTCTTTGCTAACATTTGTTACCAGCTTTTCTGAATCACTTTCCTAATGCTTACAAACTATTATCTAAAAAATTCTCCAACTATAGATTTATCGAATTTCAAGTTCAACCTGTTACTGCTTTGTCAGGGCCAGAACAAATGAGTTTTTGGGCCTCATGCAGTCTATGGGCTAGAAAACCCCCACCTATGAAGTATGACTAGAATTGGAAAAAGAGAAACATACAAATCCATGAATTTGACCATCAAAACAATCAGAAAAAATCCAAGAAGTTGCTCTTGTGCATTTGCTTGTAATTTGGAATTACAAATTGAAAATCTAGAAAATCTCTCTGGAGCCCAGATGTACTTGAGCAATCAAAGTATAAACGTTCCACTAAACACTGGGGACTTCCATATATCTCATATGTCAACATAAAATAGGCACTTTCCCATCAAACAAAAATACTTAAAATTAGTGTGATATTTCCTGAATACTGCACATTGACATTGCTGAATAACAAACATTTTATTTATTTTCTCATTTAGTACTCACAACAACCATATGGTTTTTTTCCCTATTAACTCCATTTCAAAGATATTGGAAGCAGAGATCCAAGAAATTAAGTCATCCAAGCAAGGTCACAGAGTGAGTGAGTGAATTTAAAACACCAAGCAATATGATCATCTCAAAAGCCCTTGGTGTTTGTCCTTTCTGAAGCTTGTGAAGACATAAGTAGAGTAAGTGACTTATCCAGGGACATATACAACTTACTAACTGCATGTTCCAAAATAAGCAATTTATTCTCTGAGGCTTGATATCTTTAAAGGCAAATAATAATGGAGATCCTATAACCCATGATAGAAAAACAGGCAAAGCATAAATAATATTTCTACAGATCTTACAAATTTTTTTGGCAAATTTAAACATGTAATTAGCACATAAAATACCTGGTAAACAATAAAGTGCCAAATAAAGATGAATTTGAAGCAATTATAAATTTAGTAGTAAAGATATTTGAAACAGATTAAGTGATTTTCTCATTCAAAGATTTGAAAGTTAAAACAGAAACATTCAAAGCAAGATTATGTTGATAAGTTTGACTTGTGCAAGTATCAAGAAGCTTCCACAAGGAGCAATTCCCTAGCACACAGTTTAAGAATATATTTTAAAGAAAACAAAGACTATTGGTATGTGTGTGTGTGTGTGTGTGTGTGTAAGTATATGTTTCTTTCATGTCTGCATGCCTCTGCCTATTAGAAAGTGTCATCCCTGACTGTGTGTCACTGTACCAATTTTATTTCCAATGTGGGCATCTATCAAACACCACATGTTTTTAGGAGTCACTAGGCACTCAAATTCAATGCCAAAGGAAGGTGCTGATCATTCCAATATAATAATTCTAAGATTTAGAAGTGTACACGATAATTTTCAAGATAAAGAAGCCATCTTTAGACCAGCTGTGAATATTTTTTTAATTCCTTATTGGCAGTACACACATGTCCTTTATGTTAGGGCTCTGATCTGGAAATAACAACATACTGATGTTCTCACAGCACTGCTCTTGAGTTGGAGGGCTGGAAGTCAACTTGGCTAGTAATCATGAAGTCTGATCGAGGCACCTCCCCATGGTGACCTTGTTTTCATCTTTAAATAAATCTTAGAGAAATAATCAGTATAATTAGGTCTTGACAGGCACTAATAATCTAATTGAATTTATAAAACTTCCATTGGAAAAAAAGTCTTGGAGGTCATTCGGTCCACCATGGTCAATTTATAAGTGAACTTAAGCAAATTTAGCTAAAGTTTTCTTTCTATAATTTTAGATGCCTGTCACCATATAAATGGAAAAAAAAATAGATTGTGCCATTTAATTAACTACTTGCAGAGTCCTAACTCCTTTTTAGAGATGGAAGGGGTATGGAAATTCCAAAAAAGTAAATATAGCAGGGGAAGGTTAGAAGCCTATAGACCTGAATCTAATTTAGCCACTTCATAAATAATAAGTAATTTAATTTGTCCAAGTTTAGGATCTGCATCTATAAAATAGAGATACAATGTTCTGAACTATTTAGAGATCCTGCAATTGCAATTGCATGTATCCAACTAAAGTGGACATAAGTTAAAAAAAAAGAAGTAAAAAAAATGTCGGTTTACATAGTGGAAGTGTAAGGTGTCCAACATCAGAAAGAGATTGAAAGAAGAATGTTGGACTTCTATGATTCTGGTCTGTCTTCTTTATAATAATTTCTTCCCTCAGAATTCCTGTAAAAATTTTATTTGGAAAATCTCCCGGGCTCACCTCTGTCAGATGGCAATCTTTATGGACAATAGGCGAATGCTGTATGTAAAGCCCCTGCTACAGCCTGTAACTAGAGACAATAACAGAGCTGTGAAATATGTTAGGGTCTGGAGGGGCGTTAGAAAATCAGAGAAATACAGGGCACTGAAAAAAATCCAGAGAAAAATGCAGTTAAATGATGCTTATTTTGATGCAAAATGTTCTGGAATGCATGCATAGACTATTCAAAATTTCCTTGGACATTTTGAAGAGCCAAATGAAGAAGAATGTCTCCCAAAGGACTGCAGGTAGAAGGTGCACATTTGGAGTGATCAGGAGATTGTGGAAAAAAAGGCACACGAGGTCTCTTTCCAGTGAAGGACATGGAGTCTCAGGAGAGAACTTAAACATGAAGGAACAACACAGCTTTTATAAAAAAATGTAAGTGTCCAATTGAGATTAAACAAAATAATAAATAAGAAGGTGTTTTATACACTGGAAAAGGTTATGCAAGTGCCTAATAATTTGATCTACACAGCATTCACAATCTAAACCCACATTGAAACATTGTATCATGCCCCCAAAATATTTATGACAACATCATAGGCACTTTCCTGACTACTTCATGTTTGTGTTCAGCATACAACAGCTGCTCTGTGTGTAACTATAGCTGCTACTTAATTTGAAAAAGGATGGAATTGTTCACGTACCAGTTAACCTACCCTTTTATGTTCTTTTCACTCACCCATTCCTATCAGATCTGAAGTCAGTCAATAATATATCTAGCCACATAGAATTTGCTAAAAATTCATTTAAAAACTAAGCTTTTTTTAAAAAAGGAAGTTGCCCAGTAAGTAGAAAACTTTTTAAAAGAATGTGTTGAAAACAAGATTTTAAAAAAAGCTATCAAGACTTGTGTATAGTGGAACATAAAGTTAAGCAGATATTTGAGATCCTGGCATCTCATATCACAGAGCTGGTTGAGTTCTGATTTCTCTGTTTCTTATCCAGTTTCTTGCCAATGTGCCTTGGAAGCAATGGATGATATTTCAAGTGCTTGGGCCTCTGCCAATCATACTGGGAGACCTAGACGGAGTTCGTAGTTCATGATTTTAGGCTGGTCTATACCTGCCTATTGTAGTCATTTCGAGGTGTGAATTTACAGAGGCAAGATCTCTCTCACCTCTCTCTCTCATTCTCTCTCTTCCTCCAGCCCTCCCTTTCTCTATCCCATATAAATTTCTATCATTGTGACTGTGAAATAAATACATAAGTCTTCACCAAATAAATAATACTTAAGAAGTGATTTATAAAATTGCATCACTTTCAATAGCCATTTGACTAAGTTATACAAATAATTTGTATGGAGAGGTGAAATTTAAAAACTGGCTGGAAGTAGACTCATAGAAATAAGTTAGAAAGAGATAAATTGAGGCATTGAATGCTGACAAGTCTGATACTGGCTGCAAATGGGCTAGAAACGTGGCAGTATTTGGTAGGGAAACAGAGCCATGAGAATAATTTTTTTAAGATTTATTTATTTTTTTATTGCAAAGTCAGATATATATATGTATATATATATATATATATAGAGAGAGAGAGAGAGAGAGAGAGAGAGGAGGAGAGACAGAGAGGAAGATCTTCCATTCGATGATTCATTCCCCAAGTGACTGCAACAGCCGGTGCTTTGCCAACCAGAAGCCAGGAACCTGGAACCTCCTCCAGATCTCCCATGCTGGTGCAGAGTTCCAAGGCTTTGGGCCGTCTTCGACGCTTTCCCAGGCCACAAGCAGGGATCTGGATGGGAAATGGGGTTTCTGGGATTAAAACCAGCACCCATATGGGATCCTGGTGTGTGCAAGGCGAGGAGTTTAGCTGCTAGGCCACGGCACTGGGCCAGAGAATTATTAAGCTCTGGCTGTCGTGGCCACTTGGGGAATGAACCAGCAAATGGAAGACCTTTCTCTCAATCTTTCCTTCTCTTTGTAAATTTGCATTTCCAAATAAATAAGTAAATCTTTAAATATTTTTAAATCTTAACCTTTAAATATTCACGCATTTCACATTTCACACCAAAATAAGCTTGTCTTTTAATTCAAAATTTTAAGTGCCCCCAAATTACCTCTGTCTTGAGTTTTTGTATTGTGTCTGACATTTAACAAGCACTTGGAAATAGCTTTTGGAATGATATAAGGTAAAACAAAAACCCTTAAAAGAATATATCTAATGTTGACATGTAGAGAGCAATATTAGGTTTCATAAGGTTTACACATTAAGAACATATCATTTAGATATCGGATCCTATCAACTTGTCTCTTGAATTTATATTTGTTTCATTTTCTAGTTCCAATATCTTCTGATTTTGCCATATACAAAGACAAGATCCTAGAAAAACAGAACAGGTTTGACTGTAGCAGTATTCCTAATAAAGTGTAAGTAACTCGCCAGAATCAGGAAACAGAGTTATCATATGCAATAAACATTCTTACACTAGTTAGGATAACAGATGTCATTAATAAATTTTAGCAGCAACTATAGCAGCTTGATGTAAATTTTGGAAAGATTAACCTTTCCAATATACATTCGAAAAGGTGAAATGAGAGAGGGTGTCAATTAGCAGTTATAACAATAGGACACAATTATAATCTCCTCATGATGGAATCCCCATGCTATGAGTTGAATATAGTTTGTTTCCTGTGAAAACTACATTGAAATTTTATCACCACCATGATATTTGGTGACATGGAAACAAAAGGAACCTTTAAGAGGTGATGGAGATTCTGCCCTTATCAATTGATTAATCCATCTATACAAGTAATGGGTTAGTGATTTGTCTCAAGAAGGAAGCCTTTATGAAAACCACGTTGGCTAGGCCCTTTGTGTACTTCTCTCATAGTGCTCTGTGTTGCCTATGGATTTTGGTAAGCAAGAACCAACCACAAGAGGTTCATCTACTTGGGTGGACATCGTAAGTCAAAACCAACCTCTTTCCTTTAAAACTTAACCAATCTATTAAACTGTATGGTTAACAACAGAAAATGATCCAAAGCATCCCAGACCTTTATGCAATGCCTACCATCATATATGTCCTATATACAGTATATATTATATATTCTGAATAATCTGCTAGTAACGCCCAACTGACAGATACTTCTATTACATAATCAACCCTTGGTTAGGTTAGGAGAAATTAAACATTTGTAGATGATTCCTGATAAAAATTAATCTTAAGAACACATTGGTAGAAAACTTAGTTTTTTTAGGAACCCAGGACTCCTCTATGGGGTCAGGTGAAGTTCTGAGCTTGCAGAGATCACAGGAAGTAAAAAACTTGAAGAAGGCTAAGAGATACATGGGGTAGGCAGAGCAAGAGGAGCAACTAATGACAGCAATAATGTCTTGAAAGATTAAATGCATTTGGTTAATGAGAGAGAAACAGAAAAGAGTAGATTCCAAGAACTCTGGTCCTGGCTTCCTTCTGGGTTCCACACTCAGTCTAGATGTATCATTGTAAGTATGGCCTTGTAAGTTGAGGAAACTTGTACAGCTCGGTGTTCCTTGCAAACACAAGCAACTAGAAAAATAATGCATTCCATCTGCTTTTGCTAGCTTTCTCTTTGAGTGCAGCTGAAGTGGATGGGAGAGATAGATATGAATGAGAGGGAGGTCTGTGTCCTCAACTCAAGCAGAAGTGGAAGATATTTTGAAAGCACTATTTTTTTTTTGCTTTTGTAAATAAAATATGTTAAAGAACCTTTCACTTAACAAAATGCCTCCTGAACAGCTCCTGTCGGCTGATGGTGCTTCAGATTCTATTTCAGAACAAAATAAAAGAACACTTTTAATTCACAAAGCACTTCAACCCTGAAAGGAAGAACAACAACAAAAGACCCCAGACGCTGTCACAGAGCAGGATCAAGGATGATCCCAAGCATAAAAGTGATTTCCTGATGACTTTTCTTTCTCCTCTGCTTTCTACTTTCCAATACTCTTTCATCAAGTCTATTCCTTAGACCGTTTCTTGGCTTACACTATCCAAGGACAAGATAACTGATAGTTTCCTCCTCATGGAAAGCATCCTGCTCATTCTACAGATCCTTTAGCAGCTTCTCCTAAGTTTGGCTCAATAATTAATACAGGGATAACAGAGAAGATGAAAAGATATTTCATTCCACTAACAGTGCAGTCTAGTGGGGAACTTAAGTAAACAATAAACAAACGAACAATACAGAGTCAAAATGGTTGTAACAAGCGCAAAAGAGAAGGGCCCTAATGCCCTTGTGTTGTGAGAGCTTTCCAAAAGAGGAAATTTATCAGTATCCCAACGGTGCAGGAAGATGCAAAGGTAAGGAAAGAAAGAAAGAAAGAAAGGAATTTCAAAGAGATGTCAGCATAGGTGTTTAGCAATTCCTTCCACATGAACTTGGATATAGGTTAACTGCATGAAAATGAATGAATTATCAGTAGTGCCATGGCAGGCGTCCTAGCAGCTAAGATTATTTTTGGAGCAGCTGACCTCCTTGAGGCCTCTCAGATCACACCACATACATTACACTTACACATGAGGACGGTGCTTTTGCTACAAGCCCACGGTGCTACAAGTCTCATGAGGACGGTGCTTTTGCTACAAGCCCACGCTCTGGCTCACGTCTATATGCAGAATAGCGAGGTGAGAAAATCTGGAGTGGAAAATGGCTACATTTTTAAAGAAAAAATTAATGCAGTTAAAACTAATACTTCTGAACACCTAAGCTTACTTGTTTTTCTCCCCCACCAGAAACTCGCTAACTGGTCTTTGTGTTTCTTGGCATTGAGTAAACACTAGGTAGAGTAAAGATAAAGATTGAAAGACAAATGAAGACTATATTCTTGGTGTACAAGTAAGTTCAAACAAAACGAAACATCATGAGGTTCTTGACAAAAGGTAGGGGACTGACTGCTATGAATACACATAGTGATAATGCAACCGGTGGGTGTTCAGGGAATAAGGGAGTGATCTCTGAAACAGAAAGCAGGCAAGATTTGAAGACAATAGCATCTGGACAGCCAGAAAAGCAGGGGTTGGAGACAAAATGAAAGAAGCTGAGGAGTAACCATGAGCCAATCGTAAATGAGCCAAAAGGCAGGGCTCCTTCAGAGCAGGGTTAGCAAGTAGCAGCCTGGAGTGGGATGCGAGAAGACCAGAGATACAAGGTGGAAAAGTTAATGTGGTGTCAGGAAACGAAGCACTCTGGGAAGTGTTTTATGTATCAGCTCAGCTGGGCTGTAGTATTCACTAATTGTATCAAACACAAATCTGTGTGCTGCTGTGAGGTGTGTTGTTGATGTTACAGCCAGTTCATTGTTTTTAATGTAGGAAATACATACCCTCAGTGTTATGGGTAGGACCTCATAAAGTCAGATCTTAGGATAAAACAGGCTTTCCAAAGACAATTCTGGCTTAAGACTGCATCACTGGGCCCGGCGCAGTGGCGTGGTGGTTAAGGTCCTCGCCTTGCACGCCCGGGATCCCATATGGGCACCGGTTCTAATCCTGGCAGCCCTGCTTCCCTTCCAGCTCCCTGCCTGTGGCCCAGGACGGCAGTCGAGGTCGGCCCAAAGCTTTGGGACCCTGCGCCCACATGGGAGACCCAGAAGAGTCTCCTGGCTTCGGATTGGCATAGCATTGGCCGTTGCGCTCACTTGGGGAGTGAATCATCGGATGGAAAATCTTCCTCTCTGTCTCTCCTCTCTGTATATCCACCTTTCCAATAAAAAAAAAAAAAGACTGCATCACTGACACCTGCATAACTGCTCAGCCTGCCAGCTAAGCAGAGAATTCAGACCCAATTGAAGTCTATGACATGAAGTCTATGACATCTATTGTAACCTGACGTCCTAGCACATTGATTTTCCCCAGAAATTTTAGATTTGAAAGACCCCACAATTGCTAACTGAGATAGATAAATAGATGATAGATAGATAGATAGATAGATAGATAGATAGATAGATAGATAGATAGATAGATAAAACTTGCTCTTCTCTGGAGAACCCTAATACTGACAAGCCACATTAAAGACGCAACACTGGCGTAAGTGGCATTGGTGTGCTGCTTGCTGCTGTCACAGCCAGTGTTTCCATTTTGCCTGCTTAACTTTGTCATGTGACAGAGTAAGAACATTTGAACCATTAAATCTGCTCCTGTCTTTGGAGTCCCCACTCCTGAGTTTCCCACATTCAAGGCATTTAAGAAAATAACACCAGAAATTGCTCTTACACAGAAAACAAAGCTTGTCATGGAAAGCTTCTAGAATGCATTTCCCTTTCCCTAGTATAAAGCAGTGTTATGATTACCAGAATCCAAAAGCATAGCTCTGTTACACCCAAAATCTTCAATTGTAATGACATATCAAAACACACAGAATTATTTCTGCATTTTCAAAACGAGATGTCATCCAAACAGATTTTTATCGTTTCTGTTTATTATAGCTATTTTGAGGCTTTCATGGTGACTTTTTCAGCAGAGTTCAAAATGTACTACTGACATTATAATATTAATTTGTCATTCAGTAGAGTTAACTTCAGTAAGCATTTACCAGAGTCATATCAGGTGCTGAGAAAAAATAGAAAACAATACAGTAAAATCTGCTATCAGAAATGCTGGGAATGCTCATTCTGGAAATCTGGATTTATCGATTAGCTCAGCAAACATTCACTGAGTCTTTACCATGTGCTGGATATTCTGATAGACAGAAAAAAAGAGACAAAACAATGCTTTCTGCCATTAAAGAACTTATAGTAGGAGAGAAGTGGGCTAATAAAAGTACCATATTGTCACATGATAACTTATTTAGGAACAAAATAAAACCTACATTACTAAGGTAATATTTGAGGTGACTCTTAGGTCATAAAGAATATGTATTAGCCAACTGCACAAGACAGAGTCTGAGAAGAAATAAGGTAAATAAAGGCATAGATCATTCTATGGAATGAAGATTTCATGAACAAGGATATGAAATCAGAGGGCCCTTATTCCCATGATATTGAATGTAACAGTTAAGGTTGCGTGTAGAAGGCTTAATGTGGTACCTAGAAGAGAATAACTGCTATTATCATTAGTTAAGCATGTGTGAATGATGTTTACAGTGTAACAAAAGATGAATGAAGCTGCAGAGAATAAGCAAGTTCCACATACAGTAGTATCATGAGCCAGTTTTAGAAATAAGAATTTTAAATGCAAGTAATGGGAATCAGTTTGACTCTAACCATCTTGGCTTTCCATTTACTAAAGGGAAAATCAACCAACTACTTTTTTACTTGAATTCTTTTTAAAATTATTGTTTTAGATGATGTTTTTTTACATAGTCGATCAGGGTGGGAAGGATCTAGGATTAGGGAGAAGTATGTCTGATGATGGTTTCCAAACTTTCTATTTCTTCTTCCCATTTCTGGCGGGTGATGGGAGAAAAGGGGATAGGCCATACCCAGCCTCCCAACCATGCTAGTGCCCGAGAATGTGGAAAGGCCACCCAATATCAACCCAGGGCACACATGCTCCAAGAGTTCTGTCCAGGTGGATGCAATAGTTCCAAAATGCTGTTGATCTTGCCAATGCACAAATGAGGAATCCCTTCCAATGTCCATTGTCTGCCCAGATATTTGCTGTCATCATTTGGCTGGGGCAGTTGTCTGTATGTTCTGTACTCCATTCTCTGCTAAGGTACCAGATGTCCTCTGCAGGCCTTAAAGGACTACCATGTCCTCTACATGCACCTTGGTCTGCTGTCATTACTCCATCCTTTACACTGAGGAGGACCAGTTCTCACAGGTGGGCTCATAGATCTGGGCCATGTGACCCAGGCCCCACAGAATTTCTCAACCATGGGGCTCACAGTCCCAGCTCCCACCATGCAGGCAGACCCAGTGACCTGAGCCAGGAGACCCAAGCCCCCCACCACTGGGGCTCATAGACCTAGTGCCCATCATGCAGGCAGGCCCAAAAACCTGGGCCAGGCAACCCATAACACACCATACCCTCTACGCCATGAAGCTCACAGACCTAGTACCCACCCAACTTTTGTTCTATCTTATTTTTCTCTTTTGATAAATGCCTTCATCAAAAAACACTCAAAATGCCCAATGCTATATGACTTTTCTGGCGAATTTTATCAAATATTTAAAAAAGAGTTAACAGAAATGCTTATCAAAAAATAAAATAAGAGGAAACAGACAAGGCCAGTACAAGCTGTTTGTTCTCCCCGATCATTTTCAACATTGTACTGGAGGTTTTAACCAATATAATTGGTCAGGAAAAATAATTAAGATACTGATGTTATAAAGGAAGAAGTAAAATTATCTATGCTTGGAGAAGACATGATCTTATAAACTGAAATTTTAAGGAATCCAGGAGAATACTATTAGAACTAATAGATGATGGCATAAATACTACAGATTGATATTTTAAAATAATTGTATTGCTATACACTGGTAATGTACAATAACTTCAGAAAAAAATAAAACACTTGGGAATAAATTTAACAAAGAGGTACAAAACTTGTTCATTGAGAAGTCTAAAATATTACTGAAGAAAATGAATGAAATAGGCCAGCAGTCTGTACATTGAGTTTAAGACTATCTATGTTTAAAATGATACTACTTCCTCAAGCAATCTAGTTATTTATTATAATATGAAATTCCCAATGACCTTTTTGTGCGGAAATTTGTATTACATTTTAAGGACTCAAAAATAATCATATGTATTTCGTAAAGGAATACAGTTGCGGAATTCAAAATTTCTTCAAAATTTAACTCGTAGTCATGCAATGTGATGCTGGCATAAAAATAGTCATATAGATCAGTGGGAAATGATTGAGTTAAGATATGAACTATGTTGACAGTTTGTGACTTGGCTGCTTCACTTTGGATTGCTATTTCTGCTCATGTCCTGAGAAAGCAGCAGAAGCTGGCCCATGTCCTTGGGACTCTGTACCCACGTGGGAGACCCAAGAAATACCTGCCTCAAACTTCGAATCAACTCAGCCCTAGCAATTATGGCCATCGAGGAAATGAGCCAGTGGATCAAGATCTTTTTCTCTGTCTCTTCTTCTCTCTGCGATGGTGCCTTTCCTATTAGAATAAATAAATCTTTAAAAAATAAAGAGAAATGAGCAATGAACTCATATGTCTAAGGTCAATTGATTGTCTATAAGATTGACAAGACAATTTTATAAGGAAAGCAGAGTCTTTCCAACAATGGTGTGTAGATAACTGAATATATACACAAAAAGAATATTGTTAGGTTTCTAGCTCATACACATTCAAAAATTGTCTCAAATTGTAGCAGAATCTGAAATGTAAATGCCAAATGTTTAATTTTTATAATAAAATCCATGAATAAATCTTGATATTCTCAGGCAAGGCAGTGACTTCTTAGATACAATACCCAAAACATGTGATGCATGAAAAAATTATACATCAAAATTAATTTTATATAAACAATGCCATTAAAATGAGAGAAACGATTAGAATTACATAATTGCTCTCAGATATTTACATCCACAATATTTAAAGTACTCAGTAATTAGGGTAAATAATACAAATTAAAAATGGGAATGGGATTTAAATAAATATTTTTCTAAACATATATACAAAAGTCCCTTGAAACATTAAAAGAGGGGCAAATATGTTTGTGCAATGGAATGATACAGTTGACAATGCTGGCATCCTATATGGGCACCAATTCAAATAACAGTTGTTTGACTTCAGATCTAGCTGCCTAAAATGCAACTTGGAGAACAACAGAAGACAGCAAAGTTTTTTGGACCCTGTCACACATATGATAGATCCAGATGAAATTCCAGTCTCCTGGCTTTAACTGTTTCCCAGCCCTGGACACTGTGACCATTTGGGAAGTGAATCAGCAGATGGAAAATTTCTGTTGTCTATTTTCATATTCCAATATTTTCTAAGTGAAAGTATTTTCTAAAAAAAGAAGATATATTTAACCAACATTATCAAAGGAAGAGTGACATGAAAACCTTAATTATATATTACTTATATCCACTAGGATAGCTAAAACAATACAAATCAACAATAGAAAATGTTGGTGAAGTAATGTAGACATTTGTGTGTTCGGCCATTTCGAGTAGGATTATAAAATGGTACAGCCTTTTGGGGAAAGCTTAGCAGTGTGTCAAAAGCTAAACCATAGAGTGACCATACAAGCTAATAACTACCCTTTTAGTTGCATGCAACATGTAATACATACATGCTCATAATAATCCATTATGGCTAAAACAAGATTTGACTCCCAAACTCGTACAAAGGTTTAACTCTAAAATAATGAGTTAGTGGACTTAGGAGAGTGGGGGCTTGATCCAGTCATGGAGAGTGGGAGGAAAGCTCAGTGACCTAACCACTGTCCAATAAACTACATCATTGAAGATTCCAGTTACTTGAGTGAATATCATATTCTAGTTGCTCTTCCTGACTGAGTTACAGTATTTCCAAGTGGAAATTCAAGCAGCAGAATAAAATAGCATTTCCCACACCAGAAGCACCCTATTCCTGTCATCTTTAATTTGCTCATTCCATCCTGACGACCAATTGAATTTGAACTGACAAGAAGATTAACTGGATTGGGAAAACAACTTTTACTCCGCAGGAGACATTTGAACCAGAAAAGGCAATGTGATCATAGTGGACTGTTTTTCCTCTCTCCAGAGAGTATACGGTTATTGAGAGGAAAATGTGAGTGTGGGCGTGTGGAAGGTGTTTGGTGTCATGGACAGTGCACTGTTGATGCACTAGTAGGCGCGGGTTCAAGTACTTTCTCCAATTCTGCCATGAACAGTTCTGCCACGAAAATTCTGCCATGTTGGATAATGCAAAATTAAACCTTGGTTCCATCCTTGGCAAAGTGGTGATATTTCCATACTGATGTAGCTATTAGGTATACCAAATAAGATGAATATAAAATAACAAAACAAATGTTTGGTGAGAATCGGCTTTCATTTATGAAAATAGGCCACTTAAGGACACTGTTTGTCAGAAGATCACACTCTGTTGGGTAAGCATTTTCTACTATATAATGTAACTGAGACATCAAATCTAAGCTATTACTTTTTCCATGTAAATTTTTTCTTAACCATCAAATTGGTTCACTTGGATTGCACAGGCTGTTGAGTTACTTCACGGTCATGCACTGTTTATTAATAGAGTTGTATATTAGCCCTAGACAGCACAGATGCAAAAATCAAAACAGACTGAATTTCCATTCCCTAGAGTTTCATACAGCCTGTTTTCTGAGAAACTACCTTTTGTGCACATATCACTCTTAGTTTGCAATAGGTACAAGAAAGCGTGTTTTTAAACATGGTGATTTTTCCTGGGATATTAATTTTTCCCTATGTTAAACAGTTTAAAACATAATTGGTGTCTTAAAACAAATAGGCATATGTTAGAATAGAAGCAAAAATTTAGGGCCCCATGTGATAACTCAACTGATTTATCCTTTGCCTTGCAAGTGCCAGATCCCATGTCAGAACTAGCTCACATCCTTGATGCACCCCTTCCCATCCAGCTCCATTATTTTTGACCTAGCAGCTCGAAGATCTTCCTTTCTATCTCTCCTTCTCTCTACAAATTTGCCCTTATAATAAAAATAAATAAATATTTTTAAATTCAAAATTTACAAGAAATTCTATCCTTGACTTTTCAGCATAACAATGATATTCTTAAAGTGAAAGATGCCACGATGGATATATTTTAACTCAGTGCAGTGAGGTTTGACTGTGTAGATTGCTGATGATGCAACTTCTGGGACCACATTCACACAGGTTCTGACAATGTTCCCAGGAATTATAACTCAGCAGTGACAACGTTTAGTGGCTTACCTTAATAGAAATCCTGGTAGAATCAGTCCATAAAAGCAGTGCTATGTGGTTGGATGTTTGGGACAGTGATGAGGCTGGGATTCAGCATTCCACATTGGAGTGCCTGGAGTGGAGTTTCTATTCCAGCTCTAATCCAGCTTCCTGTTAATGTGTACCCTGAGTCAGCCAATGAAGGCTCACATACGTGGGTCCCTGCTACTCACATGGGAGACCAAGACAGACTTCCAGGCTCTTGACTTTGGTCTGGTCCAACGGCAGATATTGTTATTTTTTTCTTTCAAAAAAAGGAAAGCTAATACACAAAATTTTGAAAGCTATGCCTACATGCTGTTATTATTACCTAACTCTTATTTAGGATGAATACTTTTGACATATCCCAATTGTGCAGTGTGAAGAAAAAGGCATCTATCATCAGGTGTTGGAAATTATTTCCAGATATAAGTAGTGGGCACAGTGACCTGTAAAATTGCTCTTTTCTTTGACCTTTGTGAAGCAAAGCAAAAATAAATACTGCGTTATTACAGAAGTCATAATATTCAACACACACACACACACACACACACACACACACACACACACACCTTCTTAATGTGATACTGTGAGACCTGACAGTATCACTCTGCAGAAATAGAAGAAAAACCTTACTCAGTATCTATCCAGAGAAGTACAAACATTTTCTACGGGAAGCAAGGTGGTAGTGGACCAGTTAAGAAGGCACATTTTTCATTTTCTCATCCCACATGTCTAAAGGGCATGCAATAATAAGGCATAAAAGCTTTTGAGGGATTTCTTTACCATAACTTGAAAACCACATATTTGCTACTAATACAAAAACTTGGAAATGACATCCCAAGATCCCCGAGACTGAAGACCAGATTATGCAAGTTGGATGAACGGTCAGCTTTATTTCCATAAAGTTTTCCATTTGAATTTGAAATACACAGGTCCTCATAGCTTGTAAGAGAACACTTACACCCCTGGGAACCATCATCCTCTTATTTATAGTAAGATCCATGGAAATGTTAGTTTTTTGCATTATATCAATAAACCCTCTAGCACTGTTTGAGAGCAGTAACCTTGCTGTAGTCGAAATTTTTTTAAAGACTATTAGCATCACATTAGCTGGGTGTCTTACCAGTTAACCACGCAAATACTTCTTTGTGTTATCTTGGGCACCTGTGACCTAGCTGTTCCCTTCGGCACGCACAAGCTCCCAAGAGCTTGAAGAGAAGCACCTCATCTGCTTTCCAATCACCTGCCATACTATCTGACACATGGTAGGCAATCAATAATGTTTGATGTTTTTCTGTTAATAAATACACTAATTCTCTTGTTTGGTTATTACTACTAATGTTTAAAAGAACATTATCAGGTGTTAAGAGGTTTTGTTTCACATTGCAGGTCATTCTACTACTTTAATAACCTAGAAGTAGGGTGAAGCACAGTAGTTTTCAAAAGAATAAATTAGAACTTTTAGAAGACTATCAAAATAAAAAAGTCATTGGTAGCTATTTATTTGTGAAGTTTATGTGTATTCCAAAGAGGTACTTCTTCATCTACTCAACTAATCATGTTCAGAGTGTTACCTTGGATTGCAGGCTTGAGACCCAATCCTTCCCTATCTATTCCTAATTTTTTAAATTTCCTTTTTCTTTAAAGATTTATTTATTTTATTGGAAAGGCAGATGTACAGAGAGAAGGAGAGACAGAGACGAAGATCTTCTGTCCAATGATTCACTCCTTAAGTGACCGCAATGACAGGAGCTGCGCCAATCCCAACCCAGGATCTTTCCGGGACTCCCACATGGGTGCAGGGTCCCAAGGCTTTGGGCCATCCTTGATTGCTTTCCCAGACTACAAGCAGGGAGCTGGATGGGAAGTGGAGCTGCTGGGATTAGAACCGGCACCCATATGGGATCCTGGCGTGTTCAAGGCGAGGACCTTAACCATTACACTATCGTGCCGGGTCCCAATTTTTTAAATTTCTTACCTGTAGGTATTGTTCAAATGTGCCAAGGTTCCATTCAAATGTTATCTACTCAACTAAGACTTCTTATTTCTGCTGATAAAAATGAATCAGCATTTTGATATACAAATGATTCATGAAGTGGTTTGTTGTTGAAAGAGCCTATTTCCATTGCAAGACGAACCCTTAAGCATAAGAGCATAGTCTTATCTTTTAATGCAGTTAGTACCTACCAAGCAGAGTCTGAAGAATGATACTCTTCTGATTCTTCAAGCATTTTTTGGTTCTGATCAAAAACCATTAGCTGGTTCCCTGTAAGTCTCCACATTACATGAACAGCTTTTCCTGCATGCCTGCTATAATACATGAAAATCAGGTTATAACTGCCCTACTGTCTGCCTAAGCTTTTCTGTGCTAGTCATCTATATTTTCAAGCATTAGCAAACTTCCCTGAGCGATGATGTGAGTGTTGTAGGTTATTCTCAAGCATTCTTGTTCTCTGGCTCCTTTCAGAATGAAAGCTATACACACCTGAGGCCCTTCAAATGGAATGCAAAATCTTGTCAAATACACATAAATGCCTTGTGTATGACTAACAACAGCTTTACTATGTTTCTTTTTAAAAAAATTTGCATTTATAAACACACACACACACAAACACACACACACAGACACACACATCAACTTATTTCTTCTTAACAGTGGGGTTATTTTAAAGCAGGAGATGCTCTAAATGAACTCTGTATTGTTCTTGCTTTCTAATTTTGCACTCTGTCAACAACAGCAAAAAAACACGCTGCCAGCGTGTTGTCACACTGCAACAAAATCCATGTTCTTATGGCTTTCTTTATCAGAGATAAAAGAACTAGATCTTTCTAATTTTGGAGCAAGGCAAGCAAAGCAATACATAAGCCAGTAAATGTGAATTTGAATCCTGTAACACTAAGACTTGACTTTCTTACAGGTTACATTAATTATTTTTATTTCCTTATTGTTTTCTTGATACCTGAGGTGCACAACACATTGTGTTTCTGTCCTAGTTTAAGCAATGACTGACCTGGATAGGAAGCCTGTGTGATTACAAACAGCACCACCCAAGAAAAACGTTGTTCTAAAAGCAGCTGTTTAAAACGTTCTTCAAGCCCTTCTGTTATGCTCTATTGTAACATGACTGATTTCTCCCACAGGCTGCGAGATGGTCACTGTTCTGATTCTAAGAAATTTAGCATAAGGATCACTTGTAATGAAAGTTTTCATCCATGGAAAACCACAGACATCATTGAACAGGACTTCACACTCTTCTTTTGGGATATCTCTCCCTTCCTTCATTTCTCACCTTCCACTGAACTACAGCATTCATCCAATGTGAAAAGGCACCAAAAATATAAAAATCTTGAAGAAACCAATTACTTCTAAAGCCTTGTTCACTAAAATAAAATCATTTCCCAGAAAACATGCTTTATTGTTTCTGCCCTAGTTTCAAGTAAGTTTCACTTCTGTGTATTCCCTAAGCTGTTAAGATGCACTGCTGGCTCTTACTACACTATTACCACAATGTACCCTTCCAAGGTTCTCTCAGCCAGTATTTTTGACAGCTTTCTGAATCCAGGATCTTGTCAGAAAATGACTTACTGTTCTCAGTATGCAAGTCTTTCAGGGAACAGTAGAAGCTCATTAAACATATAACAAATAAGTGAAGAGTAAATTAGCTAAGTATAGCTTATACATGAACACACATAAACATGCAAAAATTTAGCCTTTCCTAGATTGATATCTTCAACAACCAGAAAATAGTAAATCCTATATTTGCCAAAGAACAGTCTATGTGAAACTACTGTACCCAGAGACCTAAAATGTTAATACATGATGTTTTTAAATATATAGCACTAGCTTGAAAACAGAGATCTAAAATATAAGTGGGTGGCAGAAGTAGGAAAACCAATTGCCATAGAGCTGATTTTCAAGACAGCAGAGATGTATGTGGAATCATATTCTAAGTAGTAGAACAATTTGCAATACACACACAGCTCCCAAGAAAATATAGCCTCATATAGCCTCATACCTGAGACTTAAGTATAATTTCATTGTGCATACATATCATATTTAACACTGTCACATGCTAAATGGCATCCTGTAGTATGCAAATATAATCAGTATCCATGAGACTCACAAGGATTTTTGAAGATAAATATTTTTAAAGTAAGGTAACATAAGCAGAAGAATTCACATACACAGTAGGGAAACATGACAGATTTCTGTATTTTGCATGATAAAACCTTGCCATTTTTACTTTTCACCTTTATTATATTGTACAAATTGAAATGTTTAGCACATTTTTTAAGATTTTCTCATGTGATTAAAGAATCTTCCGCTCTTTTGACATTTAAATATATTTTATGCTACTTACGTAATGATGTGTCATTCCTTGTATTTAATTTGTAGTTGTAAAAAGTTGCACTGAGTCTTTTGTTTCCTGGTTCTCTATTTTTAAATCCAAAAGGCTTTGCTGACCTTTCCTAGTTCCTGGCCCTCACTGAGAAGGCTTCATCAAGTGGTGACCTTTCTGGATTTGGAAGGTCAGCCTTGCATGGGAGAAGTGACAGGGCAATCCACATGGTACCAAACTGTGCTTTCCACATTTGCATCAATTTTGCCTGATTTTAAGTTAAAAATAGGTACCAAGAACATAAATCAAAAAGGAAAAAATAAATGCCTTTTTCAAGGTATTTACTACTCCGTCTTGTACTTACCTGTTTATTATTTTTCCCTAAGCTTCTATTTGATTTGGTTTTCTACATCAGCTACTAGCATTCTGTCTCATATTGCACCTAGGGGAATCACTTTGGAAGATGCTGTAGAGAGAAGGATTTCCAAAGGTGTCCATGCCTGAACCTCTAGAATCAGTACGTTATTTTAAATGACAAACAAAACCTTGTAGATTTCATTAAAGTTACATATTTTAAGATCAGAAAATTACCACTGACTATCCTAAAGAATCCAATAAAATTATATCAACGTTATCATTCCGAATTCTCCCAGATTAGAAGTAAAACCACCCTCCTTCTAACTTCTGGGTGATCGAGTCTACATGGAGCTCCCTGCAGATCTCTAGTGCCTGCACAAGTCTTTTGGAGATCCATCATGCTTGCGTCATTTTGTTCTGTATTTTTCCTTGAAAATATTACTGTTGTATTGAATGTTTGATTTGTTAAAATCAGTTCTGCAGGGCCAGAATTGTGGCATAGTGGGTTAAACTGCTGCCTCTGAAGCCAGCATCATGAATGGGCACTTGTTTAAGTCCCAATTGCTCCACTTATGATTCAACCTCCTGCTAATATGCCTGAGAAAGCAGCAAATGATTTAAGGGTTTGGGCTCTTATATCCAAATGGGAGATCTGGAAGAATCTTCCGGCTCCTGGTTTTGGCCCTGCCCAACCCTAGCCACTGCAGCCTTTGTGGGGAGTAAACCAGAAGATGAAAACCTTTCTCTCTCATTCTCTCTTTGTGTGTGTCTCTGTCCCCCAAAAACTCTGTTTTTCAAATAAATAATCTTTTAAAAACTCAATTCTGCTTTCTTTTTGCTTAACCAAAGAAGATGGCCTCCTTGAGAATAGAAACTGTGCTTTGTAACAGATAAAACTAGACAAGCCTGAGTTTCTAATTTGTTATTTGTGGTCACTCAGTTTTGGCTTATTTTTCTGTAATATGGACATGATAAGAATTCATTGATATCTGTAAAACACTTGTAGCAATTCCCAGAACATAGCAATCACCCACTAAATATAAACTGTAAGTTTTATTTCTCAAAATACCACCTATCACAGAACCGGGAAGATATTAGATGTTTGGTAAATAATTGTTAAGGTTTGGCTATAAAATTGTGAAGAGAAATGTAATACAGTATGCATAAATTTAGAACTATTTTTATAATTTTCTAGTTTTAATCCTTCCTTCTTGATAAAGTACAAATAAAATGGATACAACTAGAAATCATTATGCTTACTACAATAAGATAGTCACCAAAAGACAAATGTCATATGTTTTCTATGTTCTGTGATAACTAATAAGCAAAGTGCAAAAAATAAAATCTGTACAAGCAACATTCACATCCAGATTTGATTACTATTTATAACCCTTATCTATACTCTCGAGGAATAGTGTTTTTCTCCTATTTACTATTTTTGGAACTCTTTGGCAATCAAGGGTTGAGCCTGTGATTGTGTAGTGAACTGAGAGCATGTTATTGTGAAAACAAAAAATAATAATGACCCAACAACAATGAAATAGTGAATTGGGAGGCAAGGAGCATGGACAGGAGGGATGGCAGGAAAAGAAGTATCACTACACTGCTAAATCTGTATGTGCATGTGTGACATACTTGAAATTTGTTTGCCTTACGGAAACAAAATACATTTAAAAAATGAAACATAAAAATAACAGTGAAGTGTCTCTAGCCCAATAATCTGGAGAATCCTAATGCAGTCTAGACTCCAGCATTAGCCACTAAGATAACATCAAGAAAGTCAAAAAAGTGTTCTGAATCAGTTTCCACACTTATTAGTTATAATAACGGCACTCCATACAGCTTCATTCCTAAATGAGTGAATTAGAAGACATGACTCAGACAGTGATTCACACGCTGAGCAGACTATCCCCTACTAAACTAAAACCTTCAGATGTAATATCCTTTAACTTTTTGCTACCATGAATAGACATATTAAAATGAAGGTTTACGTCATTCCAAACCTTTTTCAAAGGATAAGGTATCCTTCAGTCCTAACCTCTTTGCTAAGCTGTTGATCTTCCCATACCTAATGAGGCTATGAAAGTGCCTACAGGAGAAAATACTTAGCTTTAGCAATTTACCACCGGTTATTTTCTTTCATAGATCTCATATCAGCTCCCACCAATGCCTGTTTTCTCTCATCCTGTGAATATTGCTTAAGAATTTTCCATTCTAAAAACTGCCTTTATCTCACATAGCCTCCATTCAGTATCTATTATCCTTCTTCTTTATCCAAACATTTCAAAAGTTATCACAGTTTAACTGGATCTTCTTGTGAAGCAACAATTTATCTCCTCATTGTGGAAAACTGACCTCTTCTTATCCTAGTCTTAACCGACTGATTTTTCACAGCACCCGATATGTAGATTCTGTCAGCTTTCTGGTAACTTCCTACTCATCTTTGCTACCAGGAGGAGAGTTGGGAGAATGGAAGCTCAAAATCATTTCAATGATTATTCTAACATAAGGATTCACAAATCTTTGTTGTAGGATATAAGAATGGGTTTCATTATGCCTTAGTTTTGGTTAGTATAACAAATTAACAGACGTCAATGAGTAGCAAATTTTGTAATAAAGTGCTGATTCACCAAAGCAGAACAGAACTTTGAGTGATAAATGTTACCTTACATAGGAATCATACTAATGCATCCTTATAATTCAGGTGTCACAAAACAACAAGGTGAAGGAGAAACACTATCAGAGAAATTGTCAGCATAGCTTAATACAAAATTCTTCAGGGAGCTCATGAAAATGTCCACAAGGGGAAGAGTCACCTTGCAACATCTATAATAACCAGAAGTAGTCAATGTCAGATTAAGCTTGTGCCATTCAAGGGAGACTTTCCTTGACCTTTACTTCTCCACCCTTATTCCACCTTTTGGACGTCCAAAGTATGAGAGTGTAGAAGTTCTAACTTTAAATGCCAAATTTAAACTTCACATACTCTATGGATTCACATATTTCAACTACTAAATTGAGATCATTGATTAACCACAAGTGATTAAAGTGTTTCATGATGTTGATTTCATAAGATGCACTTGTTGAATGCATGGCTACTTTTGTATCACTGGCTAAAGCTCCTTGTCTGAACTTGATGAGTGTAATCCCAGCATCTTATCATGCAGCTCTATATACATGCTTCTCATATACCACTCAAATAATACATGTTCCAAACTAAATTCATCCTCACTTTAACTGATTCCTGTCTCTTTATTAATTCTCCATGATTGGCATCAGTTTCTATACTGTACTCAAATTTAAAAGACCCAAATCAATTTCCACGTTCTACTTTACTCTTTACACTGTATTCTTACTGTCATTTAAGTGTTCACTTAAGTGTTATCATTTCAACAGTGAACAGCCAGACTAACTGGTCTAACTGTGAGGAGGGAGTTGAGCATCAGCCCTGGAGGCCCTTACCGTTTTGGATTCTGTACTATTTCAGCTGTTTCCCCTTTCCTGTGCCATTCTGGTTGCTCACCAATGGGCTGTAACCTCACGATGTCTTAACTGAGAACGCCATCTACCAATCCCCTATGGCTCTGACAATCCCATTCACCACTCGTTCGAAACTGCCCTCCCATCCACTTTCTCTTTCTACCTCATTTCCTCCTCCCTCCCCTGAGTATGCTGTGGCTTTTTAGAACAGATATCTCCCCTCCTTCAGCTTATCTCCTTCCCCTTCCTTTACAGCCCCATCCTGCCATAGCAAGACAGGGTCCCCTTCTCTCTCTCCCTCCCTCTGCCTCAACTCAGGTCCTCACCCTATTGGAGTAAAGAACCTCCAAGGTACCTCGCTGCATCTGGTATTTTGGCTTTAATGGAGGCAAACTTATCCTGAAGAAAAGACTTGGCTGCGGGGAAATGAAGCTGTGTGCAAGAACTTAATTGCATACAAAAGCTAACACTAACTCTGATCTTTTTTTCTCAAATCTACAACTGACACAATGATTCCCCTAGTAAGTTTAGCTACTGAAACTGAAAACTGACAGTGTAAATCTCAATAATTTCTCATTACCTAAAGAATTATGTCTCAGTTCTTTTAATTCTGGAATTATAACTTCCTCCTCATTTTCACCATTGTGTTCCTTCAAATTGAGTGTTCCGGGTATATCGATATATTTTTGGACATGCTTCCACTAACTCATACCAGCACATGAACGTTTGCTGCTGCGCTTTGTTCATTCTCTTGCACCTTTTATGCCTTTCTCACCTACCTACTTTGCACTGTAACTCCTCACCAAGTAAGAGTTAATTTATGAAGCAATTTCTTCAGGAAGGTAATTCTGATAGACTGCACAGTTACCTCTCAAATGAAATTTCTAGCTCTTCAGATAATATTCCACACTGTACTTGTCTGTCTTTTTACTCATTTCCTTCAAAGACCAGTTAAGGAAAGCCATCACAGCTTGGTTATCTATAGGTATACTCTGGGAACAATTTTGAGTTCAATTGCAGAAAATCACAATGAAGCAAATCACAACTACTGATTTATAAACTTTGTTTACATGATATTTTAGTCAACTAAGGTTGAAACATTACATATGTGTAAAATGTATATATTTTAATTAAAAATATTTTGTTACTAAAAAAATGCCAACAATCATCTGAGCCTTCAGTGAATTTATAGTGCTTTTCTTGGCAGAGAATCTTGCCTTAATGTTAATGGGTGCTGAGTAATCACGGTGTTGGTTGCTGACAGAAGAGCTGTGACAATTTCTTAAAATAAGACAATAAGTCATTTGCTGAATCAATTGACTCTTATTTTCATTACAGATATCTCTGTAGTTTATCATGCTATTTGACACTATTTTACTCACAGTAGAACTTCTTTCATAACTGGAACCAGACTTCTCAAATCCAAACACTGTTTCATCAGTTAAGTAGGTATAATATTATAAATATGCATTGCCACTTCGACAGTGTTCCCAGGATCTGCAGCAGGGATAGATTCTGCTGGTAAGAATCTATTTTCTTTGCTCTTGCATAGAAGCGACTCTTTCTTTTAATTTTTTTTAAAGATTTATTTTTATTATTTTTTCATTGGAAAGGCGGATATACAGAGAGGAGAGACAGAGAGGAAGATCTTCCGTCCGATGATTCACTCCCCAAGTGAGCGTAACGGGCCGATACTATGCCAGTCCGAAGCCAGGAGCCTCTTCCGGGTCTCCCACGCGGGTGCAGGTTCCCAAAGCTTTGGGCCGTCCTCGACTGATTTCCCGGGCCACAGGCAGGGAGCTGGAAGGGAAGCGGGGCTGCCGGGATTAGAACCGGCGCCCATACGGGATCCCGGGCGTGCAAGGCGAGGACCTTTAACCACTTGCGCCACCGCGCTGGGCCCTAGAAGCGACTCTTAATCCATTACAATTTCATCATGAGATTGCAGTAATTCAGTTACATATTCAAGCTGACTTCAAACTCAAATTCTCTTGCTACTTCCAACATTTCTGCACTGATTCCTCTGGTGAAGCCCTGGACTCCTCAAAGTTATCTGTAGCTTTACAATGAATTTCTTCTAAATTCTTGGAATTGTGATTTTTTTTAAACTTTCTTTCATGAATCATGAATGTTCTTAGTGTCATCTGGAATAATGAATCCTTTTCAGAAGATTTCAACCCATTTAATCATATTGATCAAGGGAATAACCCTTTACAGAAGTGAAAAATTTATAAAATATATTTTCTAAATAATACTTAAAAGGCCAACATTAGTTCTTGATCCATGGGTTTCAGGTTATATACTGTGTTAGCAGGCATGAAAGTAACATTAGTTTCATAGCCAACCGCCATCAGGCCTCTTGGGTAATCAGGTGAATTGTCAGTGAACAGTAACATTTTTGAAGGAACATTTTATCCTAAGCAGGTAGTCTCTATAGTGATACTAAAATATTTAAGGGATTGAATAAGACTCCAAAAGCACATGTAATAAATGCCAAAATAGATAAATGGATTATATCAAGTTAAGTGCCTTCTACAAAGCAAAGCAAATATCCACCAAATGAGGAAACAATGAACAGAGTGGAAAAAATACTTTCATACTATTCATTGGTTAAATAATTAATGTTGAGAACATATAAAGGGGTCTAGGAACTCCACAGTAATGAAACAATCCACGTAACCAACAGGTTAAAGGTATGAGCAGGCCTTTTCAAAAGTAATGAAATACAAAGGGCCAATAGATACACAGGGCCACCAGGGACGTGCAATGAAACAACACAATGAGATTTCACTTCAGCCCCAGTTTTGATGGCTGGCATCCAAGCACGAAACAGCAAAAGCTGGTGAGCATATGTAGAAAAAGTTCTCAGATATGCTACTAGTTTGGAATGTAAATAATGCAACAATTATGGAAAACAGTATGGGGATCTACCATATGACCCAGTCATCTCACCCGTGTGAATTTACCCGAAGAAGATGAAATTAGTATATGAAAGGGTTATATGTACCCCTAGGTTTATATGGAATCAACCCACATGTCTCTCAGCTGATGACTGGGTAAATAAAATGTCATATTTGCAGTTGACAAAATATTACAAACCACAATAAAACCAAACTTTTGACTTATGCAGCAAAATGGATTTGATTGAAGACCATTATGCTTAGTGAAATAAACCAACCCCAAAAGGACAGGAATATGATTTGTATAATTTCTAGTTAATATAGAGGTACCAAGAAGGTAATATATCTGAGTGAAATTCACATTTTGAGATTTGACAAGTATCTATAGTCCTTGTTTAATACTTGCATTACTGCAGGTTGACTTTTCTTTTTATTCAGTAGAGGGTTATGTTTGTGATTATAAATTGTAAAAAGTATATCAACAGTTCAAAGAAAAAGAAGAAATGAAAGGTGGAGGGAGGGTGGCGGTAGCAAGAGAAGGAGGGTAAAATGGGAAGTACCCTTATGTTCTTATATATGTTGCTTTATATAAGTAAAATAAACAAAATAATACTATATAAAAATACTCAAAGAGTTGACAGTTCAGTCATTAAGAGATCATTTGGCTGTCTGTATCCCATTTTGGAATAGCTAGGCTTGGATCTTGGCTTCACATTTATTTCTAGCTCTTTGCTAATGAGCATCCTGGGAGGCAATAAGGATAACTCAAAGAGTTGAATTCCTGCCATCAGAGCCCAAGATTGCTCCTGGCTTCAGCCTAGTAAAACCCCTGCCATCGCAAGCATTTACAGAAGTGAGCCAGTAGATAGAAGAGCTCTCCTTGTCCTTCTCTGCTTTTCTTTCAAATAGATAAATATTAACATATTTGTTAAATTGTGCTGTGGACAGATGTATTGTCATTCAGGCTGTTTTTCCTTTCACAGAATATAGGCAGAGTATAACTAGGGTAATTTGTAAGAGCTGTAACATTTTCTGGAATAGTAAATGAGAATTGATTTTAGTTAAAAGCACTTCTGTATTAGTCACTAATATGACAGTCAGAATGTCTTTAAAATTTTAAAGCCAGGTGTTGACTTTTTGGCAGCTACAAAAGCCCTAGATGTTTTGCAACATAATTGATCTTCAAAATGTTCATAGAACAATGAATATTATGAAAAACTTTTGTATGATCTTCAAAACAGTTCTGCAACACAATAATGTTATCTTTTAATTCCATTTTTCCATAAAATTCTTGATGTACCCTGATGCAATGCTGTTTCACCTACATTAAAATCTGTTTTCTTGACCATATCTTTTGGATAACTTGCTTCAGCTTCTGCATCAACACTTGCTGCTTCACTTGGCACTTTGTTATGAAGACTGCTGCTGTCTTGTGAGTCAAACTCTGCTACCTTCACACTTTGTTTCTGTAGTATCCTCACCCCCTCAGTCTTCATGTAGTCCAAGCAAGTTACAACCTTGGTCAGGATTAGGCTTTGGTTATAGGAATGCTGGACGTGGCTTGATCTGTTCAGACCCTCAAATCTTGGCCATATCAGAAATCAGTTGTTTCACTTTCTTATCATTCATATACTCACTAGGGTAGCACTTTTACTTTCCTTCAAGAATCTTGCTTTGCATTCACATCTTGGTTTGCTGTTTGATGTAGGAAGTCTAGCATTTTGCTTACCTCATTTTGAACACACTTTCCTCACAAAGTTAATCCTTTTAGCTTTCATTTAAAAATGTGAGGTTTGCAACTTTTTTCACTTGAGCACTTGGCAGGCACTACAGGGCTGTTAATTAGCACAAAATAAATTTTGCTGTGTCCCAGGATATGGGCAAATCCAAGATTTGCTTGGGTATGAAGCACATGTCATTCACCAATTTATAATTACAGGTGTGTGGTTCATAGTGCTCCGAAATAATTATAATCATGATATCAAATATCACTGATCTCAGGTAATAACAGATAGGATTACAGTGAAGGCATTTGGAATATTGTGAGAATTACCAAAGTCCAACCCAGATAAATGCACTCTTGGAAAAACCGTACCTATGGATGTAATGAGTGCAGAGATGTTACAAGCCTTCAATTTGTAAAACGATGCTTGCAATCACAACAGGAGGTATTCCTGTGCACAGATCTAAAGTCTACACCACACAAAGTGTTTGGCACATGACCCCTTCACACATAATATTTTTGGAAAGAAGGAAGTAGCAATATAAAACAGTATTTCAAACAACCTTATATTATTTCACACAATTTTTAGACTAATCAGATATTTTATAACTGGAATACATGTATTCACAACATAGAATTAAGAGCACAGTGTATTTTCCACCCTACCCTTCCTCATGCAAGTGTTCCTTATCCGGCCTTCTCCTTCCTTATTTCTTTCATTTTTTAAAAACTCTTACAATGGCATATTTCAATTTCACTTCACAATCATGGTAAAGATTTCAATGCACGGCAAGTAGAAGAAAAACACATTCCTCAAACTTTAAACAAAGGCTCTAGACAATATTAAACACAAGGAAACAGTCCTAGATTGCTAAACAAGCTGCTAGAGATCACCAAAGTGTCCCTATGCCTCCAGATCCAGAATCCCTAGTTATTTGCCCAGAGAGTCACACCAGCACCCCCTTGGATGCTGAATTAAGTGGAAATTAGAAACAAAGGGCGGTGTCGTCTAACACCTAACAGGTGTTCCCTCTAGCCCTGAAATATCTGAAAGAGTAGAATTAAATGCATTAAAAATATAACAAAGGGCTAGCTAAGCTCTATAAATGCAGATAGAAGTGATAAAAAGCCCTAGTACCTTTGAGTGCTCTGTTGTTTTATGTTCCATATCTGTTGTAATGTATCCTATTATTAAAGAGAGGTTTTAAACTGCTACATAATCAACTGGCATATCCAAAGCAACTCCACAGTGCCAACTCCGTATGCTCTGCCTAAAACACATTGTTTCCCAGACTGAATCAGAGTATGTTTTCCCTAGGAAGCCAGCATAATTTTGGCATGAAAAGAAAATTGTTCTTTTGGTTTCAACACATTCAGCTGGATCTTTCTCACCTTAGAAAAGATCACCATTCTTTAATGGCATCCTTAATAGTCTTGTTCTAATTTTGTCTATTATATGAATTTTACCAAAAATGATTATTTATTTCAGAGGCAGAGAGACAAAGATAGAGACAGAATTCCTATTCACCAGTTCCCTCCCCTTATGTCCACAGCACCCAGAGTGTCAAATCCAGGAGCCAAGAATTCAATATAGATCTCCAACAATTTAGGTCTGCCTTAGCCCGAATTTAATTGCTTGGGACTCCCTGGATCTAAATCAGTAGGCAGCTGGGATCAGGTGCAGAAGGCCAGGTATTAAACTTGGGCACTGCATTGTGTGTCTGCACCATCTTATTTCGCATCCTAACCTCTAGGTCAAATATCCATATCCTACAAGATATTTGAAATAATGACTTACATTTTTTCGTTCTTTTTTTTTTTTCATTAAAGTGAGAGGTAAGCTCATTGCCCTACAGGGCAAGTGGGAGATACCAGAATCCTTTCAGAATAGCAGATAAAGCAGACATGCAAGGGAGTGAGAATTCAATTTGAATTACCAGTTCTCTTCTCATACCAGTTCCTGAGAGTAGAATGGTTCTAGGTTCTGTTTGCCAACAATAACATCAACAAGTGTCAAGTCCCTAGAAGGAGTATGTCTTCTTGCGGTTTCTAGATATATAGGGTCAGAGGAAGCCATTCTAAAGCTTCCTGAACTCCAGTCACAGCAGGGATTCAACAAAAGGCATCAGAGCTGATTTAAAATATCTACAGGGATGAGGACAGCAGACTTCCTCTCAGGTTTATGTCATCCAGCAGGACTGGTGACCAAAGACAGGTTTTTATCTATTAGTAAGAAGATGAGAACATCAGGGTGATCTAAGCATAAGTTTTCTTCCCAGTAAGCAGAATAGAATCAGGCGACAGCAATTAGAATGTTATTGAAATTAAACAGTGATACTGATAACATCCTAAAGCTTGTGATCTGTGCTAAGAATAGCAAAAGAGGATTTCTTCAAATACTTGGTTGATAGTAATGTTAGCAGCTACCTGTATATGGTAAGCTGGAAGGGACTTCTGGATTTACAGCTTTGTGGGAAATCATGAATAGCACTGCACTGAAACCACAATCATTGAAGGAAAAAAAAAAATCTACCTGCATCCTATTCTCCAGGTCTCCCCTTCTTCTTCTTCCCACTCCCTGCACTTGAAACAAAAATAATAAAAATGAAGTATGTGAGGAGATTATTGGGACTGTTTATCTTTGCTGCTTGTTCTCTGTGGAAGAAGATGTGGTTTATCAGCTCTTGCCTCCAGCTGGTACCGCAGAGGGACGGATTTTCCACAGAACATTTTCCATGAAATAACACCTCTGGCCCTGAGTTTGCACACCAAATCCTTGGGTCTCACTAGACCAAATAAACAAATTGGGTGACCTGATCTTCTCTAGCTCCTTGCTCTTGCAAATTTGCTAACGCAAGGAAGAGGAGCCTTAATAGAACCCTCATGCTTCTTAATGTTCTCTAAGGAGCTCAAATTGTTACCTGAGGTTTCTCTACGTGCTCTGAAGACAAAAAAAGCAGAATTGAGGTAAACAATGTTAAGGTGATGAAAACATAAGAAGCAACCAGGCCTCAAGAACCCTTCACTTCTAATTCCTTTTGGAGCCTAAAGGAAGATAAAGCAATTCACTTTCTCTTTAAAGAAAGGTCGGAGTTTAATTCTTGGTGTTTCTCATATCAACAAAAAATAAGATCAGAGAAAAGCCAGTGTAATTTACATCACAATCTTCTCCAGGTTCATCTCTATCACAAAATAGGGAGCAGCAACCTTGTGTACTGAACAAAAGTTATGGAATCCTAAGAAAAACTTTATCATTCTCTTGTATAAATGGGGAAATGTGCACTCAAAGCTTAACTTCCAGGTGGAAAGGAACAGAGCTAAATACTAAATGTAGGTCCTTTACACAACTGATGTTCTCCCTGCTCTACTGCCTGTCTCTCTCACCAGCTCTTCCAGTACATGATAAGTAAGGTTTGGGTGCCTATTACACTTGTTCATAAACTTTAGTGGCACTCCAAAGTCAGCATGATGTCATAAAAGTGCCATGATCAAGCCTAAGACACATTAACAAATTTTCATACACGGAATGAAATCCAAATTCTCTTTTATGTTCCACAAATGATCAGCCCTTATCCAACACAAAGCCGTATCCATACCTCCCCATCACTAATTCTACTCCCATATTCTTCCCTTCTGTTTGATTTGCAGAGCTTGCTCCAGTTCTTTTTGTTGGCATTTAAGTGGCCTTTGTCTAGAACATTCTTTTTACAGGTCTTAAAGTGGTTGACATCATAGCACTCATATATCAGCCCACAGAGAGGTGCTATTTGCTAATGTCTGTGTAACCCTGAAGCAATGCTAGGTAACGTGGCACCTTCAGATTTGCTTCTGTACATCTTTTCAACTAACTGTGAAAAATTCTGACTGCCACTCTGGGAAAGATCTATTACATTAACCTGAATTAACATAAAACATGTTATTTCAAACCCTAAACTCCATTCCCACTGAAAAGTATTTATTTGAAAATCAAGATTACAAATAGAGATACAGAAAGAGAGAGAGGTCTTCTATCTAATGATTTACTTCCCAAGTGGCCACAATGGCTAGGGTTTTTCCAGGATGAAGCAAGGAACCAGGAACTTCATTTAAGTTTCCCAACTGGATGGTAGGGGCCCAAACACTTTAGAAAGTAGGAGACAACTGCATTCCCAGGCATATTACCAGCAAATTACATTATAAATGGAGCAACTGAGGCATGAACCAGTGCCCACACAGGTTGCTGACATCAAAGGAAACAGCTTACATTGCCCTCTTCTCTCTCCTCCTCCTCCTTCTTCCTCTTCTTCTTCCCTTTCTTCTTCTGTTTCTCCTTCTTCTTTTCCTCCTTCTCCTTATTCTTCTTAAGATTTAATTGCTTTTATTGGAAGTGCAGGTCAGATTTATGGAGAGAAGGAGAGACAGAAAGATCTTCCATTGGTTGGCTCATTTGCCAGATGGTCAGAGCTGAGCTGATCCAAAACCAGGAGCCAGAGGAGTCTTCCAGATCTCCCATGTGGGTGCAGGATCCCAGGGCTTTGGACTATCCTCTAATGCTTTTTCAGATTATAAGCAGGGAGTTGTAAGGGAAATGGAGCAGCCAGGACGTGAACCACACCCATGCAGGATACCAGCACTTGCAAGGTGAGAACTTAGCGATTTACTCATTGATTCATTTACTCATTCATTCATTCATGGTTTTTACGACATGCACACCATTTGGAAACAGATTTAACCTCTCATTACCCATGGGAGCTTGGAGAAAGCAATAAAGCTTCTCTAACTTCAGAATTCACATTTTAAAAACAAATTCCTAGAAGATAAACCGTATCTTTACAATTTATGTAGAGGAGATTGACTGGCTAGTGCTTTTGGAAACCACCTATCTATGAATGTAAGGGAAACAGGACTTGGCAAAGAGAAATGACAATGATTCCATTACATAAGGAGCCTTGCCTAAACTCCAGTCAAACTCTGTATTGGGCTGGCCTTTAGTGATACTGCAAACTAAAGTGTCGTAAAGCACAAATCACTCACTCGGTGAGCCTGCAGGAGAGAGCATGACTCAGTGAAGTGGCTGTCTAAGGTTGAAAGCAAATTTTTGGATATGGAGTTAACCTCCAAGTGTCTTGGGGGCAGCTTGGCTACTGAGTATGGTTCCATCCCTAAGGTGGATCAAGGCTGTGTCAAATGGTGTCCATTGTATGAAGTTAATTATATTTGCAAATTTCATGTAGTTTCAGGTAACAGTACTTATGTGCACTCCATAATATTCATCACATAGCATCCAGCACATAGCACTCCATAAATATTTATCACACTTTAAGTAAGTGAAAAATTAGTGGATGGATGCTTTATTGATCTTGCTGGTATTTGTTGTTTTTTTTTTTTCATGTACATCTCTTTTCCTCACAAAATATATGACTATACAGGTTATACTTTATAATGACATATTTCTGTGTCCTGGAAAGAGCTTGTTAGCATTTCCCATATGGATTCTTTCTATCATCTGTTTTGATTGACAATCAAAGTCATGTCAAGACTTGGGTTAAATAGGATGGTTTACATAGCTACATACTTGACTTTGGAAGGCAAAATGTGGGAAAGATGCAGTAATTGTTGGACCAACAGAAGTACAGTCACAGAATTTACAAAGGAATCATTCTACCTTTTTGACTACACAGTTAGTAAGGTAATATTTTTAAATTACTTCATATTAACTGGTTCAACTAGGGGATTTGCAATAGAAGCAAGGGCAATGCAATATACATATATATTTAAGAGAAAGCTCTATTGCTTTCACAAAGTAAGAATTCTCACTGCTCCTATGGACTAGCTCTCATATTTTGAAATTTTCTGAATAAATAAATATAGTTGTTACGCATATTTTTTTAGCTAATTGCTTATATGATTGAAAAAGCATTTTGCAGACCAGTTTAAATGGTATACCAATCACAGAATTAGTAAGGGGCAGAAGATGACTTTTAAGACCATTTCCATTTGTCTTAAGGCTGTAGCTACTTTGTGTTTTTTTTTTTTAACTTCAGATTTCTATTTATTTTTAAACAGTGAATTAGTTCGTTCCTTAATTATACACAATGAAGTATTTCTGTACTGCTTCCTTTATTGCAAGTCTAGTCCACAAAACAAACTGTACCTTGTCTCTGACTGCAAGCACTTAAATAGACAAGACCAACGACTGCAAGAGGTCAGAACATGGGCTCAAATTTCTAGAACCACCTGAGTCTGATTTGTTCACTTCCCTTATTTTTATTCAATCACAAAATAATGTAAAGCTATGTTGTTTATGTGGTGTTTTTAGGCTTTCTTAAGAAGCAGCAGCAATGTATGTCTTCAGATTAATACCGATAAAAAGGGAAGTTCCTTTCCAGCCGTCAGGGTAACAAAATATCATCAGCAGAGCAGTCCGTTTTCCTCAAGTGAACATATGAACACATGCCCTTTCGACTCCACATAAAAGGAACCTAATGGTCAGAGGGAAATCACATTCTTCCAAAAATGTACATCTTAACACTGTAACAAGGAGATCACAATGGATCAGTTGTTAATTTTGCTTGAAATTGAATACAATGATTATTACACAAATATAGGATGACTCACAGGGAACAAAAATAAAATCAAGTCTTTGGAAAAATCTCCAACAAGAGCTATCGTATGACATGGTATCTCCCTGGAGACTGGTTAGGGAATTTTCTTGCAGAAAACATCTTCTGTGATAAAAATGGAGTGCATTTGTTTCCTTGGAAACAAACCCTTTCACCTTGATTGCACAGAATTTTAAGCAAAGAAAATTTGGTAATTAGGTCCAGAATCTACCTATTTTAAAGTAGGGGAATTTTCCAAACACATGATATTTTTACAAATAATGTACAATAAAAAAAAACTGTTTAGCTCAGTTAATATCAAACAAATAAACCTTTGCATGGCTTAGAAGTACAGACATCTTACATTTTGAGTACTGAAATACAATTGCCTAAGAACCATTCCTCTTGAATGGTTTAGAAAACCCTCTGATTGAAGTAGTTAACTGACAAAAAAGAATCTTCTGGAATAAAGAAAAAAAGCTGAGAAAGGCATCAGCTGAGTAATACAAATACTGGCTGGCTATTAGAAAGTTGCATAATCAGACAGTATTGTCTCAAATAGTATCTCCTGGGGAGTAATATTTGTTTTAAAGGGATTTTTTTCTTTTTTGCTACAAAGGGGACTTACAGCCCTACATTATTTTATGCCCCGGAATTAACCTCCTGGATGTTTTCAGGAAGACATGGCTGTCTTTCTTTTCTCAAATGAGCTACTTTTAAAAGATATGAACATAGATGAGGAATTCTACAGGTTAAAACTAATTCTGACATTATTTGAATAATCCACAGTTTAAAATGATATATTGATTAAAATATTCATATATGTTGAGCTATACTTTGAACTCTAGAGTAAATATGTTACAGCAACACATGTATCTCTTTACTTCAAATGTCCCTTAATGCAATGGCTTAGAACAGGTTTGGACATTTTATGCCATCTTCCAACTTCTAATCAGATGGATTCTCAAGGGATCCATTTTTGAATTCTTGAATTAAGCAGTAATAGAAAATGTGAGAAAAAGTTGAAAATTGTGTACATTTCAACACTCAACCAGTTTCCCTAATGTTAGCATATTGCCTATCTATAATACATTGGTTAAAAGTAAAAAATAGCATGTCATGCTAAAATTAATCCTATTTCCATCTTTATTAGTATTTTATCAGTTTATCCATAGTGTCCTTTCACTCTCATGATCAAATCCAGTGACTTGTATTACATTTAGCTTTTACTTTTTATTATTCATGTCTAGTCTGATACTTCCTCCCTGTTTTTCATTCATGATCTTGTTAATTTTCAAAAAAAACCAGTCAATTCATAGAATGCCATTAAGAATGATGCACTCTTTAAGTGTACTTATGTGTATTGTTACCATCATTATTGAATTTGATAATTTAATTAAGGTGAAATCTGCTAGGGTTCTCCACCATAAAATGATCAGTTTAGATTTCATAATTAATAAATACAACAGAGGAAATAATTAGCAACAATAGAAATATCTGTCATTTGTCATACTATCACCCCAAAGCTTTACCATTCATCACTAGACCTTGGTTGCAATAGTTACACTGCTCTCTGTTCTTCTCAGTCCTCAGAAAGGGTAAGTCTGAAGGACACATTTTTTGTTTTGTTCATGATTTGAATGTGAGCAATCATTTTATTTGTCCTATTTTTGGAAACAAAGCTCTAGATGATCACAGCTATTATTTTCAGTATGTAGAAGGAATGTTCAAGGAACATTGGACAAATAAGTACTAGAAGGGAAGATTCTACCACTAAATGATTTATTTTTAACTGATATTCACATCAAAAGCTTACTCAAAAGTTATAAAACCCTGATCACTTTTTGAGATTTACAAAAATTAATATAAAGAGAGCAGAATTAATGTAGTCATGGATCCAATTCTATGAACACAATTTCATTTATTTTTTTCTTTTAAAGATTTATTTAGTTTTGTTGCAAAGTCAGATATACAGAGAAGAAGAGAGACACAGAGAAAGATCTTCTGTCCGATGATTCACTCCCCAAGTGACAACAACGGCTGGTGCTGCCCCAATCCGAAGCCAGGAGCCAGGAACTTGCCCAGGTCTCCCACATGGGTGCAGGGTCCCAAGGCCTTGGGCTGCCCTTGACTGATTTCCCAGGCCACAAGCAGGGAGCTGGATGAGCAGTGGAGCTGCCAAGATTAGAACCAGCGGCCATTTAGAACCTGGCACGTTCTAGGCAAGAACTTTAGGCCACTGTGCCAGATTCCCTTCTTTTTTGATTCCATTCTTCATTTTTTAAATTTAGTGAAAATATATTTTTAATATCTTTATAGTTAAAGGCTCGATGTTCCATAGGATAAAGAGCTCAACAAGCAAGGAGAAAATACCACAGTTCAGCAGGAATAAATAAACAAGGACTACATGCAATATAGAAATCTAAAGATGCCTTATACATTTAAGTTTTTCTATACTGTATATGAAAACGACCACACATGAAGAAAATGCATGAGGAAATGACCTTTTTATTTTATATTTCAACTCAAACACCTCTTCAAGGTGCCTTTCTTAAAGGAGTAATTATTCCTTTGTATTGTACCTTAGTGCAGGCCTCTCATGATTTATTACATTGCATTTCAAGTCATGACATCTCTGTCCCTAAACCTACTCTTAAACTAAAAGGTCCTTGAGACCAGCCACCTCCTCTTATTTATCTTTTCAGCATCATTACTTAACACCACAATGCTAACACACACATAATCCTGTGGTTTGAATGTGTCTCCAGAAAGTTCATATGATAGAAACTTAATTGCCTAGTTCATGGGCTAACAGTTTTGAAGGTGAGATTTGGTAAGATAATTCAGGTTGGCCTCCATGATGATACTGTGGATTTTTAAGAAAAGGAAGAGAATTGGGCTGAAAGCCTTGCTTTATCTCTCTGTGTCATCCTTTCCACTATCATGTTATAATTCATGAATAAGGCACTTGTCAGGTGCTTGTGTCATTCTTTTGGGTTTCCTCAACCCTGAAACTGTGATTCAAATAAGCTGTTCTTCTTTATGAGTTACTGAATTGTGAGTATTTTAGCTAATTTAGCATTGCAAAAGAAAATGAACTGTTTGGACTAAGATGGATGGATTAAAACACATAAATAGTTTTCATTTTATATGAAAGGCTGAGCAAGAGACAAACAGAAAGATCTTCAACTTGCTGGTTCACTCCTCAAATGTGTACATCAGCCAAGACTGAATAAGACAACTCACCTAAGAGATCAGACCCTAACCAAGACTTCCCACATGTGCAGCAGGGACCCAAGTACAATTGTGTGATACACAAAAGAGCCTGGATTCAAATCTAAATTCGGATGTGTGTGTCTTACAAAATGTGTTTGTAAAGATATGTGCTTTTATATTAACAATTAATAAAAATTATGGAAGGATACTTAGGAGGAATGTTGAACAAAAGTGTCTGAACTCTGGGAAATCCATTTAGTGAGAATTTTAATTATTACAGGCAAAATACAGGAAACAATATATTAAAAAAGTTTATCTCAGCCATTTAAAATTCATGTGGCCAAAGAAAAAGCAATTTGACTTTATGAGTCTCACATTCTCCATCAACTTAACTGACTAGATGATCCATAAAATCACTTTCAGCAATAATTTATCCCATCATACTAACACCTACCTGGATGTTTTGGAAATATGAGAATCATATACTCTTTCAAAGTTAGTTGATCAAACACATGTGTTCTTCCTTGAACCAGAACTTATGCATTTTGCCTAATTTGCATCATGTAAAATTAGATTCTATTTTGTATTACTCTCAATGTGCTATGTCTTTAGAATGAACCAAAGAGAATGATCATTTTTCATTTAAAATAAGCAAGGGTAAAAGTAAGTACTCCTTCGGTTCTTTCTCAAATCTGAAATTATATTGTTGTTATACCAATCCTGTTTTTTTCAAAATATTTATTTTTATTTTATTGGAAATGTAGATTTACTGAGAGAAGAAGAGACAGAGAGAAAGATCTGTCTGCTGATTCACTCTCCAAGTGGCCACAAAGGCAGGTACTGAGCTGAGCTGATCTGAGCCAAGAAGCAGGAGCTTCTTCTGGGTCTCCCATGCAGGTGCAGGTTCCCAAGGCTTTGGGCCATCCTCTACTGCTGTTCTAGGCCACAAGCAGGGAGCTGCATGTGAAGCGGAGCAGGACATGAATAGGTGTTCATATGGGAACCTGGTACATGCAAGGTGAGAACTTCAGCCTCACCTATGCTGATTTTCTTAAGCATATCACCTCATGAGAAAAATGTATAATCCAAGAAATGTAACTAAGTACATATTGGTATCACACAGGCTTATTTCAACATAGAACATTTTCTTTGAATTTGCTAATGAAAATAATCCATTATGTTTATTTTGAATTTTATGCTTCCAAAGAGGTTTCATATTCATAAACTTTTAAAACTATTATGAGCTAAACTAGAGTTAGGCATCGTTTTTTAATGTTATTGCAGTGTATATGTCAATAAGAAAGCCATAGTGAGGCTAAGATTGTTCTCCTGATTACATATGAAATCACCCATTCTACTTCTTTTGAAAAATATTTGGCCTGTGGTTGAAATGTACTCAATGTATAAATGGTATATAAAGATCATTAATTTGTTTTATTTGAAGACTGAAGATTAGGGGGTGGAACTCGTCTATTGTGTGAGAATTTTACAACATTTGCCAGTCTGACAGAAGCAAAATTATATTAATGCTTTTGGGGGGGCGGGGGATTGGGAAGCAAAAGCAAAAGAAGGAGTAAAGATGGTTGCTTTCTCTCTTGTATCCCAACATCTCAACTTGGAACTTCAAACAAGAAGGTATGATACAAATACCTGGAAGTGTTGATGAAAACAGTGTACAAAATAAGGTGAACAATTATACAAATGTATCATGGAAGGATAGCTTTCTAAAGAGTATGGAATATTAAATTTGGTGTTCTTTCATGCTAAATCTGTTAGGATTTCGGGTATCAAAACTGTTAAACTCTAGGTTTTTTGAATAGGTTTAAGTCATACTTTTTTGTTTTTGTTTTTTCAAACTTAAATCACTTTCTCCTTTCTTGCCATTAAAAAAAAAACTACCATTCCACCTATTTCAAGTAAAATATGTTTACCAGTGTGTGGAAAAACACTGACCTTTTAAAATGTCAAGGTATGGTAGGGTGAATATTTCCAAAAAAGGGGGTTAAAAAACAGAAGAAGAAGTAGGGAGAGTATGTGGCCGAATAGTTGAGCCTCCCCCATTCCATACTGGAGTGCCAGAATTTGAAGTCCACCTCCAACTCCTGACTCTAGATTCCTGCTATTGCAGACTCTGGGATACAGTGATTTGTCACAAGTGTGGGAGACCAGGAGGAGGACCCTGCCTCCTGGCTTTGGATCTGTTCAGCTCTGGCCATTGAGGCCACTGGGGGAGTGAAATCATCAGACAGATCTTCCTCTCTGTCTCTCCTCCTTTCTGTATATCTGACTTTCCAATAAAAATAAATAAATCTTAAAAAAAAATAGGTGGGTAGAAGTGAAGTGTTCTCTGTTTCTCTGTTTCTATCTTGTCTCTGTCTTCTCAAAAAAAAAAAAAGAAACAAAAACAAAAATACAAAGTCTTCAGTGACTTGATAAGTTTCAAAGAAACAAAAAATCTTCTTGTCCCTTACACATAAAACGTCATGTCACAGTCAAGATTTTGTATCTCAATCCACAAAAAACAAATAAGAATCTGTAATATCGACATGTTTTCATAACATTCATCTTAGAACTGTGAGCATAAGAACCACCCACCAATCAATATTCAATAATGCCCTCTACTAATTACATGGGTTATGATGTCAAATTAAATGTTATCCTTTACTAACAAAAATAGCTTCAATACAAAAACAAATCAGATTTAGCACTAAACAGGGACAGTTACGGCTTATTTTTCTTCCTATTTTTAAGATAAATGAAATGCATATGAAAAAGAAAAGCAAAAGACTCAACTATAATAACAACAGCAAACATTTACTGAGTACCTACCATGTGTCTGGCTCTGTCTGCTCTGCTTTATGTGCCTTACTCTGGGAAGTGTATGCTTTTATCTTCTCTTTTGCAAATGACCAAAGTGAGTCTCAAAGAAGTTAAACTGTGACTCAGTGCTATATAATCACTAAGCAGTAGGACTCATTATAGTGTGTGCCATATGAATGTGAAGTCATTTATCTTAAGCTCTGTGTTGTCTTATAAACATACAAAGGAAGCAGTCAGGGAGAAGGAAGCAAGAAGGGACAAAAAGAAGGGAAAAAGAGAAAAGGTAAAAGAGGTAGGCAGAGATAATGTGAAACAGAGAGAAATTTGGGAAGGCGAAAGGGAAATAGAAATATATGTGAAAAGAAATGATTAACTTAACTTAAGTTTCAAGATGAGAAACTAGTTCATTGAAGAGCAATGATGCTTAGCAACTAAGCCACTAAGGCAACTTTGTGAAAGTGAAGAATGCTAACATGCCCGTTTTAGAAATGTGGGGAAATTTTATCAGAAATAACACTGCTGTACTGCTACTCTAGAACTGTCCAACAAAAACCATTCCGACCTACTTCTCTATAAAACCATTATTCAGAGAATGAAGGAAAACGGAAGAATGGAAGAAAAGAGATTTTTCCATCTTGAAACTTAAGCTAGATGTTATCAGCAGTGGCCAGCCTTTTTTTTTTTTTTTCTTAGTCATGGTCAAAGAATAAATATAGCTCCTTTAAGAAACTGACATTTTGGAGCTGCCCAAACTTGTCAGTCCTGACATTCATACCTCAGTTGGATAGCTTCAGTGATCCTTCCTAACTTTTTCCTTACAAGCTCTCTCAGTCAGTCAAATGGAACAATTTTTCCAAGGTGATCCAAATGTTTATTGTCTTCATATTTGATCAAATTCTATCATTTTTCCAAGTGCCATATATAAATGCACCATTCCATACACTGTAAAAATCCCCGATGGCCCCGAGCAGTGGTGTTCTTTCCTTCCTCTCCACTCTCAATGAATTCAACCTGCACTTGTTTTTATGCTTTCCACTTTCTCCTTCAATCTATGTCTCAATATCTTTTTATCTCAAAGTAGTCATTCTTGAGACATCATCCTTTCCTGGTTTATCTTTATAGACCTAATTGTCCTCAAAAGATCGGTGTCTTAAATGGTGGATAAAAAGATTTTTAATGAACAATGATTTAATTTCCATAATGTACATAATGCTACAGGGTAGGTTTCTAATCATTACAGGACATCAACATATGTAAACATGCACAGTAAACTTGATTAACCAGTGTAGACACAGTAAATGACTTAAACTTTATGCACTCAGAGCACACAGGAGGAAAATTAGCATTCTTACCATAACATCTAATGGGAATTCCCAAGGAGGAGCTACTCACAAAGGAGGTAGCAACAGAGCCTGATGTAGGAAGGATAGAGAGGGCTGTGGCTGAGGTAAATGGGAGAGAGTATATCCCTTCAAAGGTGGATGTGTCTCATTGGAAGCTAGGTGCAAAGAGCACATGGTTACTGTTGGGAATGCAAGGCATGGATTCAGATTTTCATGTAAAATAGTGTAATGTTTCAGTCTCAGCATCTAATGTTTTTAATTTAATAACATACACATGGCACAAATGGATAAAACTCATTTGCATGTTGGATACAGGCTGTGATTTCCAGCATGGAATATCTGGTCTGAACATCCCAGGAAGATGTGTTACAAAGGCATTAGGTCAGATACTTAAGGCATTTACCTGAAACACTGAATCATTACATTAATGCTTGCAATTTCATTTTTAAAAAAAGATTTATTTTTATATGGTGTGATTTTACAGAGAGAAGGAAGACAGAGGGAAAGATTTTCTACCTGCTGGTTCTTTCCCCAAATGGCCATAAGAACAGGAGCTCATGTGATCCAAACCTAGGAGCCAGGAGCCTTTTCCAGGTCTCCCACAACAGTGCAGGATCCCAAGGCGTTGAGCCATCTTCCACTGCTTTCCTAAACCATAGGCAGGGTGCAGGATGGAAAGTGAAGCAACCAGGACAAAAAACTGATGACCATATGTGACCCTGGCACTTGCAGGTAGATAATTAGCCAATTGAGCTATCATGCCAGGCCCTAAACTGCAATTTTTAATAAAGACTCAGCCAATTTTTATTGTGTCAGTAATAATAGCTTCAACTGAATTTAATTATCTACAAAATCCCTATTTCTGAACAAGGTGACATTCACAGGAACTGAGACTTAGGATTCTAACATCTTCATGGAAAACACAGTATTATCCATAACACTAGCAATGTTTATATTATAGTACATTTGTAGAATTTCTTTTGCTACATAGAAATTACAGCAGTCGGGTCTAGGAAAAGAGAAACTGGAATTGTAGCAGTAACAGCAGTTACAGGAGAGTATGAAATACACATCTGCTCTTCCACTTTGGCTTCTGGATCATGTAAGACACAATGCGACTTTTCTACAAAAATAAGAAGACGCATTTCTTTCCTGATTCTATGGGAACAATTGTGCTGAAGGCCTCTGTGTAACTGCACATTGCCCAAAGTCACAGTGGAAAATTCACTGCTGAGTATCTGAAGATGCACAAATTACATAGTAAAGAGGTCATTCAAAGTTTCTCCTTTAATGAACCATTAGCCTTTTTATTCTTTTATCTTTTTTTCAAACACCTGTGGATTTCAACCAAAAATAGAGATGAACAATTAGAGCCCAGCTCAGCCACCCAAGATATGGAGTTCACATAAATCCAAAATTACACTCTTTCATGATTGAGGTCTTTCTAAAATCTAACCTTTAAGTTATCACTGCATGTCTAATTGATAAGTTTTGGCACATGAAAAATAAAGTTGAATGGACTTCCAGTATAATGGATTAGAGGCAGCAGAATGTATTTCCTCCCCAAACACATACACACACAAAAAAACAACCAACAGATTAGAAACTAAAACCAACAATAATCAGCAACTGGTTGGAATATTCCAGAGGAAAGCACTGAAATATAGTATGGATAAAATGGGAGAAACCATGGATCACAGATACAACATGGTCTGGTAAAGAAAATAATTACATATCTTAAAACTGGTTTCCCTTATCACAGCAGTCTGGAAAGTGTGAGACTAGAAACAGTTTTTCACAGTGGTAAAGAGGAAAGTGGGAAGACCCTGACATTCTGTGTCCATAGCACAAATGCTTGAAATTCGTGACCCACTGTGGGTCCTGAATCTAGCTGAAGAGCTGATGGGAGAGTTCACAGCCGTACAAAATCCAAACAGTACAATCAATTTATATCATATCCTCCCTTATCGAAACTGTGAAATTGCCTTTTTAAAAGTCTGCATTCTCTTGTATATTGCAGTATTACTCAAAATAGCCAAAACAGAGTCAACCTAGTTGTTCACCCATAGATGAATAAAGACAGAAGACAATGTAGTACATATCCATGATATAATCTCACTAATCATAGTAAAGATGAAATTTTGACACATGTAGTAAGTGGAATTGGGAGGCAGCATATTCAACAAAACAAGCATGATCTAGAAATGTTCTAAGGTGTAAAAGCTAAAAGAAGTTGAACACAGAGGAAAAACCGAATGGTAATTTTATCACAGCCTAAGAAAGGAATGAAGAATGATTGGGTAACAGGTATCAAAATCCAATTAGGTCAGACTGAGTTATAGTGATTTTCAGCATGATAAAATATAGTTCATAACAACCCATAACATGTTTCATGAAGAACTAAAAGTGGAGTTAGAAGCCTCTGAAAATCAAGAAATATTAAGGAGTGAGACTTTGAGATTTAATCGGCACATTGTATAGATATATTTTATAAAACATATACAAATTTTCAGTTAATTGAAATGGAAAAAGCTTTAAAAGCAGACAATGAAGTAATATATATAAATAAAGATGATGATATTTTGGAGGAGGTACAGCTCCAAAGGTTCCTGTGAGAATACAAGAAGGCTTTATTGAAGAAGGAATATATGATCTCACACTGAAAAAAAAAATGGTTAGGGTTTTATCAGCAACAAAAAACGGAAAATCAGACCTCTTCCTAAAATACATTTGCAAAAGTAAAGAAAATATAGTATGGGAACAAATAAAGATCGAATTTATGCAATTCTTAAATATCCCTAACCTGAAGACAAGACATAAGTACAACCATAGTTTCATTTTGTTAGAAAAAATAACCACAGTATGGATCAGTTTCCATATGCATTTTCTTTTCAGCAGTGATGACATATGAAAAAGGAAAATATCCAAAATCAGGAAACTTAAATAATTTGATAAATTCCTTGCTGCTCTAATATTTTACATGTCATTGTGATGAGTATCTGGGAAACAGGTGAGAATATCAAACTGAGGACTCATTCTAGACACACTTCCATAGGAAGGAGCCAAAAAATACTTCAGAAAAAGTTGCAGCCTTGAGATTTTTTTTTTTTCAGTTTTAGGCAATTTTTTAAGTTTTGGTAGAATGTAGTTAGCACCATATTTCTTTTAACCTGTACACTTCATTTGCTAATTTTTCTGCACACCAGCACAATATTTTTTCTTTTAAAAATACTTATTTTTTAAAGGCATGTCTACAAAGAGAGAAAGCGGGGAGGGACTGACACATATTCCCACTTCAAATGACCTGAACAACCAGGGATGGACCAGACAGAAATGAGGAGCATATGTGTGCAGTCCCCCAGGCATTTCGGTCATCCTGTAATGGTTACCAGGCACGTTAGGAGGGAGCTGCAGTAGAATGGAGCAGCCAGAGCTCACATCCACCCCCCTAGGGATTGCCAATGTGGAGGAGGCAGCTTAACTTGGTATGCAGCAATAGTCCTATATACAATAATATCCATTAATATTAAGCATTACCTCACCAGATAATTTATGCAATTATAGCCTCTGAAGATCTTTCAGACTGTCAATTATTGTAATGAAACTGCCTTAAACAAATGCCACAACAGAATGCCTATTTATAGACAATTATGAAGAGAATTATAAGCAGTTTCTAATTAATATTCAAATACCTGGGTCCATGAATTCAATTTTTAAAAATTTCTATCCTGTCATACTGCTTTTTTTCCTTTTTTTTTTTTTTGCAATTAGTATGGATTTTTTCTCAAGACAAAGGAATTTAATGTGGTTCAACATAGAGTTTACATCTATTTATCCATGGCGCAGCTCACATGATTATTTTTCCAAATTTGTGTCTGTTTTAATTCCCAGAAGTTTTCTCCCTTTGCTCATTTGAGATTTTACAAATAGAAATGGAACTTTCAAGACAGTGTTAAATACCAAATGATGAAGAGGATGATAATGGATAATGGGAGGATAATCAGCAATTTGCAAACAAACAAAAACAAAAAACTGGATTCAGGAGGAACAAATCATAAGGAACTGGCTGCAGCTGCAAGGTCAGTCATAATGAACTGCAGATTTTAATATTGAAAAAATATACATCCAAAAGTCTCCTCATAAACCCTCAGATATTTATACTGTAACTCAGTCCTCTGGAACAGCATTGTAACTCTGTATACGAATAGAATAGGAATAAACTCCACGGGAAAACCAGAGCTTTGCTACTGCCAAGATGTGTGCTTGTGGCAGATGCAAGAAGAGTCCAGAACAAAGTACCCGGCTGGAAGTTCTGTCCATTTTCTGCCTGATTACATGGTGCTAGAAATAGTCTTAAATACTGAGCTCTAAATTAGCTTTGTCACTGACTGATTCCAAAGTAAGAATGGAAAACCAAGAGTTGGCAAACATTGGAGGAACGCTTAAACCATGAAAGAGATCCAGATAAACAGAAATAGAGATAATTTGACAAGATTTTCAAAATCTGAATGTGCACGAGCAAGTTAAAATCAACTTGAATGAGTGTCAAGAGGAAAAGTAGGTTAATAGCTAACAGCGTTTTAACATTTGTGCGATCATCATGTTATCTGCTTTTTGCACATTCTGGAAGCATCTGCAGGAAGCTTTTCCATGGTTCAGGAACCAAACGCAATTATGAAGATAGAATGATACCAATGGCAAAAGTTAAAATAATGTTATACATAAAGAAAGAATGAAGGTAAGAATAATGTAATCAAAAGGTAAGAGTAAAAAAAAAAGTAGCATTTGCAATGTTAATTGAGCATATCTACAAGATCCTGAATTCATAGGACATCGGAATTTGAACAATAGAATACCAGCATTATGGGCCTGATGCGATAGCATAGTGGTTAAGTTCCTCGCCTTGCACGCATGGGATCCCTTATGGCTGCCTGTTCTAATTCCAACAGTCCGTTTCCCATCCAGCTCCCTGCTTGTGGCCTGGCAAAGCAGTAGAGGACAGCCCAAAGCTTTGGGATCCTGGACCCTTGTGGGAGACCCGGAGAAAGTTCCTGGCTCCTGGCTCCTGGCTTCGGATCGGCTCAGCACCAGCCATTGTGGCTGCTTGGGGAGTGAACCATCGGATGGAAGGTCTTCCTCTCTGTCTCTCCTCCTCTCTGCATATCTGACTTTGCAATAATAATAAATAAATCTTTATAAAAAAAGAACACTAACTTTGGTTTTCATGTTTTAAGCATTATAATACATTAAAAAAATATGGCAACACTTTGAATTCTTCCTGCTGAGACAGCAGCATTCCAGAACACTGGTTTGACAAATTTGCTTGACAGAATTGAGTAAGACATAATCTTTATTCTCAGGGTCCCAAGGCTTTGGGCCATCCTCAACTGCTTTCCCAGGCCAGAAGCAGGGAGCTGGATGGGAAGTGGGACTGCAGGGATTAAAACTGGCTCCTATATGGGATCCGGGGCATGCAAGGCAAGGATTTTAGTCTCTAGGCTACCACGCTGGGCCCAGCTTCGTCTTATTTTAAAGAATTCATACTTAGTGCATTTGCAATGCTATGAAAAAATACTGCAAACTAACTTATAACTAAAAAGAAAATTCTCATAGTTGAAGGTTTGGAAGTCTAAGATTAAGACACTATCTAGCTGTTAAAGCTGTCATGATCTAATGTTTTATGAGAACCTTACTTTCTGGCTTATAAATAATATAATTATAATTATGTTATAATATATAATCCTATCGGACATCCATGTGGTAGAAGGGACATGGTAAGTGTTTGCGGGATCTTCTAGGAAATCAGCATTTGAAAGAGTTATCTCTATCCCTGGTTTTACTGCAGTTCAGTTCACCATAGTTCCAACACTCATATGTAGAATGAACCCACATGCCCATCAACTGGTGACTGCACAAAGAAGATGTGATACATGTACACTATGGCATCTACTAGATTGAAACAAAGAATGGAATCCCGACACTTGTAACAGAATCGATGTAATTGGAAACCAAATGCTCAGAGAAACAAGACAGTTTCAAAAAGACAAATATCATCTGTTTTCTCTGATACACGGCAGTTGATACGGAATGCAAAAATGTGTAGAAGAATTGGTGTAATTGCTTTTAGTCCCTATTTCTACTGTGTAACTGTGGTCTTCTACTTTCCATGTTGAAATTAATGGATAGTGGTGTATATTAAACTGTAATTATAGAGTGGATTAAAATTTTGTCTTTGCAAAAAAATTAATGAAAAGATAATAAGGGGGCCTGGCGCCATGGCCTAGTGGCTAAAGACCTTGTCTTATATGCAATGGAATCCCAACTGAGCTCCAGTTCTAATCCCAGCTGCTCCACTTCCCATTCAGCTCCCTGCATGTAGCCTGGTAAAGCAAGCAGTCAAGGAAGGCCCAAAGCCTTGGGAATCCTCCATCCGCATGGGGACCTGGAAGAACCTCCTGGCTCCTAGCTTTGGATCAGCTCAGTTCCAGCCATTGTGGCCACTTGGGGAGTGAACCACTGGATGGAAGATGTTTCTCTCAGTCTCTGTTTCTCTCTATATATGTGCCTTTCCAATAAAAAATAAATCAATGTTTAAAAGAAAAAAGGAGAAACAAAGAAGGAAAGAAGGTGGTTGGGAGAGGGATAAAGAGAAGGGAAGGGGGTGTGGTTAATTCTAAGAATTACTTCTACGAAATAAATGAAATCTGTTCTTTTTATATTATTATTATTTAAAATTTATTTATTTTACTTGAAAGATTGAAGAAGGGAAGGACAAACCTGGGTCTCCCATGAGGATGCAGGGGGCCTAAGGCCTTGAGTCATCCTCTGCTTTTTCCAGGCTACAGTCAGGGCCCTGGCTAAAGAGGAGTAACCAGAACTAAAACCAGTGCCATATGGAATGCCAGCACTGCAGGCACTGGTTAAGCATTTATGCCCCCACACCTGCCTTATTCTCTTTATATTAATAAAAATTCAAAAAATTAAAAACAAGGGCACAAATTCAATGTATGCAAGTTCTGCCCTAATGCTTTAATTACTTTCAAAGGCCCCATCTCATAGATTATCATATCAGCATATGAGCTTTCAATATGTGAATCTGGCAGAGATGCAGACATTCAGACCATAAAACTTCCTAAAAGTGAAGCAAACACTATTGATTGATTGATTGATTGATTGATTACACTGCATTATGTGACACAGTTTTATAGGCACTGGGATTTCCCCAACCCCTACTCAAACCCTCCCCGCCCTCCCCCCCCCATGGTGGATTCCTCCACCTTATTGCATTACCACAGTTCAAATTCAGTTGAGGTTCTTTCATTGCAAACATCCACCAAGCATGAAGTCCAGCATCATATTGTCCAGATAAGTTCAATGGTTTCTTGGGGAGACCATCTCTGGTCTGAAGGTAGAGCTGGCAGAGTATCATCCCAATCAATTAAAAGCCCCGACATATCATCAGTGACAATTTATAACATTACGGAATTAATTGACATGGTATTGAGTAACCAATATGATAAAAAAAAAAAAGAATGCAAGTTCTGAATCACATCCTGTGACTTCTCCATTGACATTTCAATTATTACTTTATATACAACCGGGTTTTATACACCTTGAAATGGCTATAGATTACTATTCAGCTGTCTCATGTCTATTTTAATTTTAGTATTTAGTAATTTATAGTGTTGAAGCATGATTTTACTGAACCTGGCTGTTTTTCGGGTTGTCTAACTCTGTAACTCTAACAAGACATATGTCAACAGTTTAGGTGAACAGTTTTAGGAGGGGTGTGCAGAGAAATCTTCAAAACCTTAGTGAGGAGTAACTAATCTTTGTGTCCCACCCAGTGAGTTATAAGTGCATCCCCGCTGACAGTTTCCTGTCTGATTCTAAGCTTTCCCTGTTGTTTTTGTCTGTTTAGATTTTTTGTTTGTTAGTGTGTTTTGAGGGTTTTCTGGAGCGATCCTGATGATCATTACGAGAGAGGGTGGGGACCCAAAGGTCGGAACCAGGCAAGGACCAGAGAAATCTCCTCTCCCTAGTCCTGAAGGAAGTTTACTGTTTTGTTTCTGCGGACCACTTAGGGATCCTGGTTTTCGTTCCGATGATCTTGGGTCCTGCAAGGCAGGATTTGGACTTTTTCCATCCCATGTGGTAGATCCAAATGGGGGTGGGTGACCTCAGAGTTCTTGGCCTCCCCGTGGTCTCCTTGGCAGTAGGGATGTAGTCCTTAGTGTTTATACTGAGGATCCGGGGGTCTTCAGGGTTGGGATACAAGCCTCCTCTTGTCCACCTGCTCCAGCCTGGGGTCCCCCGCTGCTCTGTGCATATGACCTCCTGTTAAGAGGTTGTCAGGGTCGCTGCTGATTTCCCCAATATGCCTTTGTAGTTTTACTATTGTCTACTGCTGATTCGAGTCTGTTGTCTATGAGTTACCAATTATGATCCTGGTAGGTTGTATTTCATGTCATCCTCACACTTTCTAGGGAGATGGAAGATTTCTCTGCTCTCCCACCCCATTACGAAATAGCATAGGGTATTAAAAGTATATTAGATTTTATAATTCTCTGATGTAGATCATAAGCAATCTGACTCACATTGATTATTGATTCACAGATTACATCACATTATCTTATTGCATTAGATACAGGTTGTTTGAGGTTGAAATAATATTACAATATACAGGTACTATTTTCTGGATTGACATGATTTCATCTTAAATTAAGGCGAACACGTGGTATTTAACCTTTTGGGATTGGCTCATTTCCCTTAGCATAATGGTTTCCAGTTGGGCCCATCTGGCCACAAAAACTGTACTTGGTTGTTTTTTCTAATAGCTGAGTAGTATTCCATGGAGTAAATGAACCATAGTTTTCTTATCCAGTCAAAGCAACCACTCTTAAATGACTCTTGTAAACAGTAAATGAACATCTGTCTAGAATGCTTTTTGCAAAGATAGAGCATAGCTCAAAACAACTATATATGTATATTAGTATTGTGAATTGATGTGCAAAGCAATACATTCAATATAAAATCACTGATTATGTTTTTCTTTCTATTTCATATAGTTCAAGTCAAGTAAAGACACATTTATGATTCCTATAAATCAATGATCTGATAGTGCATAAAGTGAATATAATTTTTATTTTATAGAACATGTATGAGGGCCTTGCACTGTACCTATAGGCTACGGGGAACCCATGCGCCAGGATCCCATATGGGTGCAGGTTTGTGTCTTGGCTGCTCCACTTCCCATCCAGCTCCCTGTTTGTGGCCTGAGAAAGCAGTAGAGGGTGATTCAAAGCTTTGGGAAACCCAGAAGAAGCTCCTGCTCTTCCCTTCAGATTGGCTTAGATCTGCTGTTGGGGGTACTTAGGGGAGTGAACCAGAGCATGGAATGTCTTTCTTTCTATCTGCTTCTCTCTCTAAAACTGACTTTTCAATAAAAGCAAATAAATTTTAAAAACCTATATGAAAATTAAGAAACTTCTTGTACATAGAATAAGACTTAATCTAGTTGCAATTACTGTTAAAACAAATATTCAGCGCACATTTACAATCAGTTTCTTCATTTTCTTATTCTTCATTCTTTTGGAACAGCTATATAATTTGATTATTAGAATTATCTTATTGTGTACCTCATAGAAATGTAAAATACATGTATGAAAATGACAGGATCTTCTATAAGAAAATGATGACAACACAGAGCAGCAAAAAACCCAGTTTTGTTTTATATATCATTAGATATTTACCAACTCTATGAAATAATGTAAATTGATGTTTTTCCATCACAAAGTGGCAGTTAAAGTAAAATTTTGGAGACAATTATAATTGTAAATTGATCACCAGCTTTGAAATGCCAAATGAAAATAGAACAGCTCAAAGCACAGGGCTGTGGTACAGACTAGCAATATAACTCCTGGTGTTTTTCGGCAGTGCAAAATGTTCTAGTTGGGTAAACAGATTAACCTTTTTGGATGCTATTCACACATTTGATTCAAATCCATGGGGGAAAACACCTTTCTGAGCTTGAGAATTGTAAATGCAAATCCCAATTGTGTCTCAAAAATTCTACACCAAAGGAGAAAAGGAACAAAAGAGGAACTAGTTCACTTCAGAAGCTGTTACAATCTCCATAGATAAATTGCAGTACAATCTTGGAGCCTGGGGGAAATAATTTGGTTTGGAAATGCAAGATGCAACTGTAAGTTCTGTAGATATCTACTTGCACTTATAGCTTGAGAATGTCATCAAATTACTCTGAACACATTTCCTCTTTTTTGTTTTAATGAGGAGGGAAATATCTCTTCCGTGTGCTTATTATGTGGATGTGTTGATTTATAAACCAGTTCCCCATTTGTAAATATGAAAACACTTCAAACTGATTAAACATGAAAAGGTGCAGATGTGTTGATGCTAGAGACTCAGTAGGAAAACACGGATGACAACAGGAGCTAAAGGAGACTGGCTCTAGGTCTCTCGGGGACTATCAGAGCAGAGGGTCTTGTAGAGCTTGGTATACCCCACTGTGTTTTTTATTGTCATTTTGGCAATGTCAAACAAATGAGGCATTCCATGAGGCATCATGTTCATGCTATATTTCTGGTAAATTTTAAAATCCAATTTGAACTACTAATCCACGACTCATATTTCATATTTGTATTTATCTGGCTACTTAATTAATTCAATAGACATTTATCAGTGCATCCTATCACATCACTGGAAAGCATGACATGATTTTGCCCTCAATAATAAAAGGTGATCTAAATGAATAGTAAATGATTTCTCAAAATACAAAATTATAAACTTTAATAAATGTCCTGAATAAAAGGCACAACTAGAAAAAACATAAGGATATCCACCTGGAAATAATTAAGGAAATTTTCTAGCCTTTATTTACTATTTTTTTCAGGCACATCTTTTCTCTTTAAATAAATCTGTCACTAATTTATGACTTTGTTATAGACTTTTGTAATTGTTTAAGCAATAATTGATGTACATATGTGAATGACAGACTATTCCACTAGCTGCTTCTTCTATTTGTGAATTTCATTGTGATGAACACATCCTGTTTGATCCCTTCACATGCACTCAATATCCTTTGGCTAGGAAAGGCTAACCTATATCACTTATAGCACTTGATCCTCTTTCCACAATTTTTGCTTGCATCCAGCTGAGAACAAATAAAAGCAGGATAGAAGAGGCACTTATTCTCCTGTCTCTTTCTTAAGGAACCACCACGAACCAACTAGAATTTATATTAACTATTACACGTGGGGCATTCCTGTCCTTTGAGTAGTTAGGATCACTACTGCTGCTATTTCTAAATTGAGGAACAAAACTATCTTTAATGGCTGCCTATTTACATATTTGTAAACTTTTCTTTTCTTTTCTTTTTCTTTTTTAAATAAATCTCACCAAACTTACATATATATGTAGAATTATGCACACACTTCAGTTTGTAACTAAAGTAAGAAAATGTTGTTTATTGCAAGAGATAAGGCTAGTGATAAAACCAATACCAGAAATTTTTTTTTAAGATTTATTTACATTTTCTTGGAAAGTCAAACTTGCAGAGAAGAGTTGAGACAGACAGGAAGATTTTCCATCCATTGATTTACTCCCCAAGGAGCCGTAATGGCTGAAGCTACGCCAATCCGAAGCCAGGATCCCAGAGCCTCTTCTAGATCTCCAACATGGGTACTGGGTCCCAAGGCTTTTGGCTGTCCTCTACTGCTTTCCCAGGCCACAAGTGGGTAGCTGGATGGGAAACAGGGCTGCCAGGATTAGAACCAGTGCCTGTATGGGGTCCTGGTGCATGCATACAAGGTGAGGACTTTAGCCACTAGGCTTCTGCATCAGGCACTAACACCAGAAAAAAAAATTTTTTTTTTAACAACTAAGGCAATTCATTGAGACAGTTCTCAAAATGTGGTCCCCAGATCTGCAGCAACAGCATTAGTAGGTAACGGACATGAAATGTAAATTCTGAGGCCATCACAGTCGTGTAGTAGACTAAACCTGTGCTTGGTGTACCAGTGTCCTGTACATGTGTGGTTCTTGTCCTAGCTGCTACACTTCTGACCCAGCACCCTGAAAAAGCCATGGGGAAGCCTGGACTGGACCAGCTCTGGCCCTGAAAGCCATTTAGGGACCGAACCACAAGATGCACCACATCTTTGTTTCCCCGTTTCTATAATTTTTTCAAATAAAATAAATAAATCTATCTAAAAATAATGTAAATTCTAAGACCTTGCCTATAACATATTGGATATTAAATTGGGTCCAGTAGTAGCCTGTGATTAATAAACCTTACATTACTGGGCATTTTGTGTAGTGGCTTACGTCACTGCTTGGAAATTTCACCTCTCAGATTGGAGGGTCTGCTAAGTTTCAGGGAATGTGATTTTAATTCAGTGTCCTGTTAATGCGTTTTGTGTAAAACATAAGATACTGGTTTATCTACTTAAGTCCCTATCACTCACATGGAAACACAGATGAAGTTCCAGGCTCTGGTTTCGGTCTGTCCCAGATCTGGCTAACACAGCCACTTGGCAAGTGAAATACCAGAGAGATGGTCTCACTCCACCTGTCTGTTTCCTTACCTCTCTGCCTTCCACATAAATGAAACTGGATATATAGGTATATAAACAAGTCATCTATGTAGGTGATCCTGATGCATACTGAAGTTTGACAACCACTGTTTTAAAACATTATTCTAATACAAAATAAATGAGATACAAGAAAAAATCGCTAATTAGAACTCTTAGAAAAAACTTCACTTCATTGGAAAGCCAACGTTAAAAGACAGTTCTTTTTTCAAATAATAACATGTATAGCGATGTTCATAGTTATTTTATACACTCACCCACATGTGTGTGCATATACGTATGTATCTATGAATTTATCAGTTAGTTTCAAAAAAGAAAAATCTGATCAATGTTAGAATATTATCAACCTTGAAAACTTACACCAAGCAAAATAAATTAGACACAAAGGAAAAAATATTAGATGATCATGACTATAAGAAGTACCTAGCTGGCACAATATATAGAGTGATCATCGCCAGGGACTTGGGTGGCAGTCTGAAGGGGTAGGCAACTGAGTTATTGCTTAACGTATAAAGATTTTAAGTTTGGGAAGATGAAAATATTTTGAAGATGGCTGGTAGTGGCTCTACAACAATGTAACTATACTTAATATCATTAAATTGTACGCTGAAACAGTGGTTAGAATGATCAATAGTTTGTTGTATATATTTTACCTAAATAAAATGTGCCAATAAACACATACCAATCATTAGGAAAATGCAATTAAAGCAACATGATATTTCTCATCAGTCCAGTTAGAATGCTTATCATACAGAAATCAGGAAACAATAAATGCTGAAGATGATGTGGGGACCAGATACCCTATCCTACTGTGGGTAGAAATGTAAACTAGTGCAACTATTATAGCAGACAGTATAGAGATTCCTCAGAAAATGAGTCTATCACATGATTGAGCCATCCTATTTCTGGTAATTAATCTCAACCTCATGAATTAAGCATGCTTGCATTTTAATGTCTGAATGAGCTGTTGTTACTTTAAAATTTATTGTATATGTGTGAAATGGCCATTTTCCATTTAGTTACTATTTGTAGTCATCTGTCTGTGTTCTTATATTTTTTCTTTGTAATGTAAAATGTAAAAATTCTTATTAGGTAAATAGTGAAGCCTTTTCACTAAAGCAAATTTGAAACAAGTTACTTCAAACAAACAAAAAATTAGAGAGAGAGAGAGAGAGAGAGAGAGAGAGAGAGAGAAAGGGCTATAGAAGGAGGGTAAAATGGAAACAGGAAAGGAATATGTTATTATCTTCAATTGTACCTAAAATTCACACTGAATTTATTTAAAACTAATTAAAATAAAAAATTGTAAAATGAAAGCTCTTTCCCTAATTAAAAAAAAATCTATACATATCCATTTAGTATAGTGTCCAATGAGTTTAAATATATCCATCCATTTCCTCTAACATCTAACACTTCTTTGCGATAACTATATCCAAAATTCTACTCAGGGAACATTGATATACTCTTTTTTTTTTTAACATACCTTCTTTTGTTTTATGATATAGTTCCATAGCGTCTGAGGTTGTCTGTACCCTTCCCCAAGGTCCCGCCCCTTCGTCCCACCTTCCTCCCTTCCCTTCCTCCCACCTTGATTTCCCTTCTAGTTTTACAATGGATGTCTCTCATGGACAGTCACAAGTCCATCACGCTGTTACTGAAGTGTTTCCCAACAACATAGGCATGGACATTGTCAGGGAGCCCATATCCTTACTGCTAGGATAGTTTCAGTTCTTTCACTGGGACTCCATCTCTGGTCTGTATGCATAGAGACATACAGCACTTTGTTTCCACCTCTGAACATATCAGTCTCTGCTTACACTTCCATTATATACCCCCTACAATACAGAACGAGTGAGCACAGTCCGTATCAGGGTGAAAATAAATTTTCATCAAAATGAAGTTAACAAATATGCTACAAAAACAAAATTGCATCATCAGAGTGGTGAAAACAAGAATCAAAAACCTTCTTGTAGAAATAGATGCTAGTGCATGACCCTTGTGGCGCAGAAGGAATTACAATTAATAACTATATAATAATAATCATCATCATTATTTGTGATACGTAGCAAAGCAGTGTTGAAATGGACATGTACAATCTCAAGTGTTTACAAGTAATCCATCTATTATGGATGATCAATTACTGAATCACAAGAACTTACTGGGAGAGATACAAATAACTAAGTGCAACAAGATAAGATTCACAACAAAACCAATTAGATATGACTACAAAACTGCAAATTGAAATAAAAGAGCCATTTCATAAGAAGATGAGCGAAACAACCCATACCCATATACTCTCATCACTATATCTCTGTACTATATGGAATGCATTAAAAACAACAAAAAAAAGCTAAATATTAAAACAAAATTCTGTCTTAAGATTGTTTAAATAGAGAAATATAAAACATATTAACTATGGTTAGCCTAATGTGCAGTAGACCTCCAATCTAGAAAAATGGGGACATTAAAAGTCTTAGGTCTAGTTTTACTATAATGTGCTGAGATTTATTCTCTGTAGTTGTTTTATACTGACATTTATTTTGCATAAGTAAGAGCTGCAAAACAGTTGTTATTGTCTCGGGTTGACACATAACTGGGATTGATCATGTTCACCTGGAAGCTAGAAAAGATTTGTATTTTAGAGTATCCTATTTGTCATCAGAAAGACTTACTTTTTTCTGTCTCATAAAAAGTTTAGAATTATGAGAACTCCTAAAGTAAAAAACACCAAAAATATTTCGGTGTTTTTCCTGGAAATGAATTCATCTATATGACCATATACCATTTCCTGTGTCAAAAAATTACAAAGAATGCTTTTTGTTTGTCATACTGATGTTACCAAGAGAAGGTTTAAGCTCAGGAAAATACTTCCCCCCCACACACACACTTTATAAACAGTTGAGAAGAGCAAAAATCAAAAATGATTTTAGTCTCATCATGCACGATGACTTCCAGTTCAGTAAGGGGAAACGAGTTGGCATCAACAACTCAAGTTTTTATTGTGCTTTTCTCATTTCAGGTGCACAGTGGAAAGAATGAACAGTGTATCTTAATTAATTTGAATGTTGTGGACATGTTCACTCATCAGCAGTGGGAAATCACTTGCTGTTTCCTGGTAAGTAATGAAAAACATGCTTTAAGAGTAACAGACTTTGTAATAAAAGTGAGTATCACTCAGAGACTACATGGAAGAGAGAATGTTCTGACTGCACAGAGGAAAATGCCACACCCAGTGTTAGAGAATTTCATTTCATTATTAACATTTATTTGTTATTTCTCTATAGGCTAAAAATATCCTGAAAACTTTATAAACAAAGCAAAAATGTTGTTCTGATATTCATTAGAATATCCAATTTCATTCCAACCCATAGCAGACTAACTTGATATTTTTATCAACATGTACAGAAAATATTCTTTTTTTTTTCAGAGTAAAACTGAATCATACTTATTTATTCAGACATCTACGTAAACAGATTGCGTACACATGTGAGTATATATATGTATATATATGTATATATTTACACTAGCAGGAAGACATTAGAATATCCAATTTTATTCAAAACTACCATACTAAACTGATACTGCTCTCAACAAGTATAGAATATATTCCTTTTTGAGGGTAAAACAATCCTATCTATTATGTAGACTGTGCACAGATTTGTGTCTTTTTATGTATATATTTACACTAGCAGGAGCACAGATGAATAAAATATACATTTTGTTTACACCCTTAACTCTCTGCAATAACTACTTTTTTTTCCCATTTTTTTTCTTTATTTTTGACAATCTACATAGTTAATTATGGCACCAAAGTTCAAGGGCTACAGGAAAGTGGATAAGACTATTATTTCCACATTTTTTTCCTGTATCTGGGGTAAAGGGGGAGATAAAGGGAGAAGCCCCACCCAGTCTCCCACCCATCCCACGTCCCCAAAGTGGGGCAGGCTCTGAGGGTCTTGCTCAAGTGGTTTTGATAGTTCAACAGTTATGAATTGCTGCCAGTCTCGCCATTCCAAGCATGATGAAATCTCTCCAGAATCCACTAATTGACATAGTCCACCTTAGAGTCTCCGTTTGCCCAGTTTTTCACTGCCAACATATGGCTGGGGTGTTTGATCTTTTTCTGTCCTCTGTTGTGGTGCCAGGTATCCTCTGCAGGTTCTGATAGACTGCCATATCCTCCATGTGCAGCTGGTTATGCTCTCCACTGCTCCGTCTGAGCCTCTGAGGAGGCTCGGCTCTGGCAATTGCATTCCATGGCAGACCATGGAACCGGCACTTCTCTTCATAGTTAGGGTTCTTAGTTTAACAGGGCTCTCCAGTGTGTAATCCAAGAGGGAGGAGCCCACTATTTCCCTACTAGGCCTCACCCACTCCCGGATTATGCACTCGCCAGGTGGTTCTGGAATTTAACTTGACAGATTTAGCCTCCAATACCAGCCTCTGCCAGCTGATGTTGAGGCAAAGCCCAACCAACTCTCACCCACTCTAATTTTTGCTTTCACCAGTTGGAACAATCAGCCAAACCTGGCTTTTCCCTGATCTAGTTCACATGAGGCCCACAGGCGTTGCAGCCCTCCTGGCCTGGTCTGCCCCCATACCAACCCATGCTCTCCAGTGGGAGTGGTTGTCCAGTAGGGGAGCCCACAATCCCCCTGCTGGCTCCACATTTTTTTTTTAGCTTTGTAGGTATAGGGAATAGGCAATGAACAAAGAACTTAATTTTATGTATATATTTACACTAGCAGGAGCACAGATGAATAAAATGTACATTTTGTTTATACCCTTAACTCTTTGTAATAACTACTTTTTAATTTTTTTTAGCTTTGTAGAATATAGGGGTTTTCCCTTCTCCTCCCTTTGATTCTCAGAATTATCACAGTAGTATAGTCCCTAGTAATAATTACAAGATTAACTTTCTGTCAACTAGAGAAAGAACAGCATAAAAACTGTAAACAGTAGACAGAATAACCAAAGGTAATCAATGTTTTAGATTCAAAGAATTGTGGGAAGGAAATTAATTTAAGCAAGTTCAACCAGCAAACAGAACTGTAACCATAGAGGAAGAGACCTTAAAGCATCAGGAATGATCATAGAAATTTAAAAGAGAATTGAGGTTGGGAAATTGCTGTCTTGCTACAGGAAACATCAGGCTTAATGACAAGGTAGTTTAGTACATTGTTCAACAAGAGAGTAAAAAGTAAAGGCAAAAAACAAACATGAAAATTAAAGGACATTCAAAGGCCACTTTTCAAACTTACGCCTGCTTCATAAACTAGGAATTAAAAAGACATAAACTAGGAATTAAAAGGCAAAGTTTTAAAAAAATTTTTTTTTTTCATTGGAAACATAGATATACAGAGAAGGAGAGACAGATTTTCAATTTGCTGGCTCACCACTCAAATTGGCCTCAATGACTGAAGTTGAGCAGATCCAAAGCCAGGAACCAGAACCCTCTTCCTGATCTCCACAAGGGGCAGGTTTCCAAGGCTTTGGGACATCCTCCACCACCCATCCAGGCCACAAGCAGAGAGCTAGAAGGGAAGTGAAGCAGCCAGGACACAAACGGGTGCCCACGTGGAAGGCTTGGAGGTGGAGAATTAGCCAGCTGAATCATTCCACTGACCCCCAAAGGCAATGTCTTTTGAAGTTCCAGCTGTTTAGACAGATGCATTTAGCATCAGGTTTGTCACAGCTCCTAAAACTTCCTATAACATAAAGAGGAACTAAGGTAAATGGCTTCCAGATGCCAGGATTTCACTTACTCCATAATCAAAAGCAAAACTAATTTGAACCTTTCAGTAAAGAGTCAGGATGATTTTTAAACAGAAGATGACAGTATGTAGCAAAATTAACAATTTACTTTTATAACATAGCTCCACAATTAAGCTCAATATTCCAAGGGCGGCAAAATGATGTTACTCTATTATTAATAGCAAGCCTTTATGTAGAAGTTCCAGAAAATACAATTCTCATCATTAATCACAATATACTTCAAAACAATTAATTTCCTAAGAATTAGACTTCTGCTTATTTTCTGATATATCTTCTGTGGAGGGAAATTCTAATATTATAGCAATAGTTAAAGTACAATATTTCACATATTTAAACCCAGTAAAGGTTGGTATGTGAATTAATTGGCCAGGAGGTTTCTGGTTTCTAGTCCTAGCCAATTCTAACTTCCATTCTTAGGGAAGTTCATATTCTGATTCAGGAAAGTGTGTCTGTTTTCTTCCATTTATAAATTGGATAAATGAACCTACATGATCTTGAAAACTCTATTTCTTTTATAAGTGTTAACAAAAGATGCATGTATGTTTAATTTTCTTAGTGATATATGTATATCAAATAAAATATGGAAAATATGGATTATTACAGGAAATTTTTTTTAGAAATCACCTGTGTTATTTTTGCATAAGTCCACAAAATGTAATTAAAAGTAGTAAGTATCAACCTTTTAAAAATAAAAAAATCCAAATACAGAAGACTATTCATTGCACCAGTTACACACCCAGAAAAAAATAACTGCAACATTTACTTTGTGCTGTTAAGAAAAGTTCTGATTTATACAATTTAATGTCTGGGACTAGTTACATTTCGTATCATCTCCAAATAACAATATTTAAGTAGACATGACTATTTTTCCTGAAAACATAAAAGTAAAATCCACTCTACAAAGACCTCAACAAGTTTCTGAATCAGTTGCTCTATGAAGACCAAGTCCAAATTCTGTGTAACGTATTTCCTTGCACCAACCACAGCAGATTGTACAGTGTGAGTATCACCATGTGTTTGGGACTGGGATATCCTGCCTTTAACCTACTTCTTGCTTACTTCAATATGCAAGAAAATAGGAAAGACACTAGCTTAATTATATTTGCAACAGATTCCCATTTAACCTGAATTTGCTAAGTACTCTCTATGGCCACATATTTAAGAGTGAACATACTTATATTTATTCACTGACTTAAAAAGGTTCACTATTTGATTGAATCACAAGTACCCTTATCGGAGGTAGTGATTCTATTATGCCACAAGACCTTCTCAATGTGCTAACACTCTTAACTAGGTTTTTGTTTTAAACTCAAGAGCTAAATTTCCAAACTAATCTCTTGAATCACAGACATGCAGATAATTGAATTGTTGGTGAAAAGGAAACTCTGATGCTACAGATATCTTTCATGCTATACTTCCAGCCACAACACAATAATTACATAGATGAACCCATAACCTCCACCTTATATACACACCTCAAATAACTAGAAAACTTGAGTGGGAAGAAATCAATGAAATAATGCATAATTATAGAGAAATGATAAAGAAAAAAGGCAAGATCACTGAGTGCCCAATGTGCAACTTGCAGTTCAGAGTGGGGAACCTAGAAAGGATAACATTCACACTGATTTGGGAAGGAAATAAGGACTTAAGGAGAGCAAAGGAGCTAGAGATGGGAAGACAGAGTACCAAAGGGGAAGGACTGCTAAGGGTTCCATTTGAGGCTGATTAAATAGATATGTAATTGTATGAAAGGGAGGTTTGAAAGGTTGAAAAAGCAACTCATTCTGAAAAATTCTTGGAGCTCACGTATAGCTCACCAATTTATGTTTCCACCAGCCATTGTGCTTCTGTGAAACACCAATATGAATCACCAAATATTACCATATAGAGGTTAATTAGCCCTAACTAATGGTTACTCTGGACATACTCTGAAAAAAATCAACAACAACTTCAGAGAAACTACACTGATCTCATGTAGTCCTGCTGAGCCAGGACAGAAATCTAACCATTTTAAAACAAAAAAATGTTTTTAAATAATAAAATAAAATTCAATACTAAGCACTCTAAAATGTCCAGACTGATCATTTGGAGCAGACGGTTAAGCCCATAACACATAACAGTCTTGCTTCAAGTCCCAGCTTCTTTGCCTCTGATCCCGCTCCCTGTTATCGTACCCGGGAAGACACTCCAAGAGGGGCAAAATGATTAGGCTGATCACACCTACAAGGGACATCAGGGTGGAATTCTGGACTTCTGGATTTGGTTTGGTCCATCTCTGGCCATTATAGCCATATAGAGAATAAACCAAACCAAAAGCTGCAAGGTTTCTTCTTCCTCTGTGTGCTTCCTTCCTGTGTGCTTCTCCCTCCTGCAGTCAGTCTGCTCTTCAAAGATATAAAATAAATACTTTATAAAAAAACTATTACTCTTTCAAGTCAAAAAACATAAAATAGTGAAAATGGAAAAAAAAATCTGAATGACATAGTCCACCAAAAAATATGAACCTCAAATCAACATATGAAAATGTATTCAATATCATCCATCAGAAGGCAACACAAACTAGCAATGGTAACAGTAAGATACACAGGCATTCACTTGAATGGTTCAAATTAGCCATGACTGACAATATCAAGTTGATATTTAAAAAGTGCAACAGCTGCAGCTCTCACCACTGCTAGGAAGGTGTAAATGGTTACATCCACTTTGGGAAAACAATTCAGCAGCTGATTCTAAAGTTGGACATATACTTATCATATCACTCCAAAATCCCAATCTGATATTTCAATCAAATAGAAACCAAAACACACATCCACATACAGACTGACATTCACAGAAGTATTAGGAAACTAGAAACTACCTAAATGCCCATCAGCTGAGAGGTAAAAAAGTTTGGGAATATTCATACATAGCCATTACTCACTGGTAAAACAGCAAAGCACTGATTCATAAAATCATGGATGAATCTCAGAAACATCACTCTAGATGACAGAAACCAGACACAAATCCTATGCACTCTGGATGTTGTTCACAGTATTATCATGTAGTGACCCAATAATGTCCAAAAGTTGAGTTTGGGGAATGAGAATGACAGCAAAGTGACATGGAAATTTTTCAAAATGGTGACGTTGTTTTACATTGTTCTACACATTTCATTTTGAGACCAGCATGGTGACTTTGCAAGCTAATCTTCTGCTATCTGTGCCAGTTCAAGTCCTGGCTGCTCCCTGCTTTTGGCTTGGGAAAGCAGCAGGGAGTGAAGTCAAGCCCTCTGTGCCCATATGGGAGATTCAAATGAAATTCCTGGTTCCTGGCTCAAATTGGCTCAGCTCTGGCATTGCGGCCATTAGGGAGTGAACCAGTGGATAAAAGACTTCTATCTTTCCTCTCTCTGTAAATTTGCCTCTCAAACAAAAATAAACTAATCTTTTAAAAAAGATTCATTTTACTTTAACTTATTTCAAAGGCAAAGTTACACAGAGAGAGGGAAAGACTTACATAGAGTGAGAGAATTAGAGATGGAGCTCTTCCATCTGTTGGTTCTTTTCCCAAATGGCCACAGCGCCCAACACTAGTTGGGACCCAAAGTCAGGAATCTAAAACTCCATTAAGGACTCATATAAATTTTGGGATCTAGGCACTTTGGTCTTCTTCCATTTTTCAAGCATATCAGCACAGCACTGGGTAAGAAATGGGGCAGTTTGGACCCAATCTGGCACTCACATGGGATGCCAGCAGCATTGATTTAATGTCCTGCTCCACAACACCTGCATCAACAATGGCCAACAGAGGCATTTTCAGATAGAAATATAGTATCAGCCACTTGCAAAGATTTAGTGTCCTTCTGGTAACTTAAAAAAAATGCGAAATTAATTATAACAATTATTTAAATACATCAAATATTGATACTTACACAACATAGTTATTAGTGAGCTATTTAAACATTTTTAGCACTGTGTCTGTAATTCACTAGGCATTTGATACCTAGATCATAACTTCATTAGGTCAAAAAATACATGAGCAAGAACCAAAGTAGCTAGTAACAATCCATCAGCACAGAATAATCCAAACCATGATTGTGTTACTGCTTACACAACTCAATACATATGTGAAAAAGTCATAAAACTGTTCAAGTCAATACAGTTTATTGTACATAAATTATCCCTGTAAACTCCATTCTTTAAAAAAAAAAAACAGGTCCAGCCCAGTAGCCTCGTGGCTAAAGTCCTTGCCTTGCATGTGCTGGAATCCCATATGGGCACCGGTTCTAATCCAAGCTGCCTCTCTTCCCATTCAGCTCCCTGCTTGTGGCCTGGGAAAGCAGTCAAGGCCAGCCCAAAGCCTTGGAACCCTGCACCCATATGGGAGACCCAAAAGAAGCACCAGGCTCCTGGTTGAGATTGGCATATCTCTGGCTGTTGTGGTTGCTTGGGGAGTGAATCAACAGATCGAAGATCTTTCTCTCTGTCTCTCCTCCTCTCTGTATAGCTGACTTTCCAATAAACTATAAATAAATCTTTAAAAACAAATAAATAAAAACCAAACACATATACACTCAAAGCAGGTGACAAAATTTGCTCATATAAAAGACCTCCTACTCTGGAAATCAAAGCTTAAGAATACAGAAGAAAATAAACAAAAATGAAAACAAAACAAAAAAACTGGGAAACAGGTCCCTGTGTGAGGACTTTATAACTCTTGAAATCATATATATTATAAAAGCAATATGCATTAGTTATTGGAAATAATACTTCAGTTCTTTGCGGAATAACAATGAACAGAAATTTGCAGGTGAGTTTTCCATGCCTTGTTTTTTTTTGTTTCCTACCAATATTAAAATTTATTATTATTATTATTATTATATTTCCCTTATTTCCCTTTCCAAACTCCTTCCCCCACACACTGAACTATAGTATAGTTCTTATAAATAGTTATACATCTATCTTTTCAGGCATGAACAATGACAGAGCGCACAGCATCTTATTATCCAGATATATTTAACAGTTTCATTGGGAGTCTATCTTTGATATGGAAGTAGAGATGCATACTGCATTGTATCCTCACATCTTGGTATGACAGTCTCCATTACACAGTTACTATACAGCCCCTTAAATGAAAAGCCAAGAAACAAAATCAATAGCGGAAAGATAAATAGAAATTTACAGTGCCATGAAGTTAAATGATATGCTACCAAATGACTAATGTGTCGCTGAAGAAATGAAAAAGAAAATTAAGAACCTCTTTGAAGAAAATGATGCTATTGTATAACCTCTGAGTCAGTGAAGAATTTGATATGAGAAAGAAAAATCTGTTTTGAAAAAATGAAAACAAACAAAAAACCTTCAAAGTCTAGGAGATATAGTTCCTGCTGATTTTTATTGGTGAGATGCGTCTCCTGTAGTAATTGATAGATCCAGTCACTAATCCATGATGTTTGATTGATGAGTTTAAGCTATTTGCATCCAGGGTTGATAATAATGGTTGGTAATTTGGTTCTGTCATTTTAGCAATGCGATTTTCCTTGTTTGATTTCGTTTTCAGTTGTTATTTTACTGGGAAATTCTTCACATTTGCCTTTGGTTTTGGTGGGTGCTATTGCTCTTCTCTGTCAAGAGAGCATGTTTAAACATCATTTGTAGGGCAGTCCTGGAAGAGACAAATTCAGTTTTTGTTGTTTTTTTTGTTTTTTTTTTTTTTTTTGCTGTGAATGAATTTTATTTCATTTTCAAGGACAAACTCTTTTTTTTTTAAATTTTTTTATTGTTGTTAACATTGTATTATGTGATACAGTTTTATAGGCACTGGGGATTCCCCCCACTCCTCCCATACCCCTCCCCCCATGGTGGATTCCTCCACCTTGTTGCATAACCACAGTTCAAGATCAGTTGAGATTCATTGCTTGCAAACACATATCTAGCATAAAGTCCAGCGTCTTATTGTCCAGATAAGTTCAGTGGCCTCTTGGGGAGACCTTCTCTAGTCTGAAGATAGGGCTAACAGAGTAAAGATCCGGTCAGTTAAAAGCCCCAACAAAACCTCAGTATCAATATACAACATTATGGAATTAATTGACATAGTATTGGGTAAACAATATGTTAAAAATAATGCAAGTTCCATTCTTAGAAACATCTGGGTTGAGATAGTGTCAATGACAGGTTCAAAAAATAACCAACAACCAAACAAAAATTACAAGTTAAATCAAGGCAAACATGTGGTATCTAACCTTTTGGGATTCGCTCATTTCCCTTAGCATTATAGTCAAAACTCTTGATTTTACATTTGCACGTAGCTCAATGCAAGAATTACAATCATCAGGAAACTTGATTTTTATCCTTGGTATTCTATGTAATATAACTACAATTTCTTGACTTCCTATGAATTTTAATAATTACTCAATTTAACAATTGGAATCATGTTAATTGTCATATATATTCAATGCTGTTGGAAATTTTTTTTATCATTTGTATCCGTGTGCAGCACAGCATGGCATGTTATGATGATCCAAATTTTGCAAACTGATTTAGAAAAATTGGATGACTTGCTCAAGATTGTAACTTAAAAATCCAGATCTGGGGTCTGGTGCGATGCTGTAGTGGTTAAAGTCCTCGCATTGCACACGTGGGGATCCCATACGGGTGCCAGTTCTAGTTCCAGTGGCCCTGCTTCCCTTCCAGCTCCCTGATTATGGCCTGGGAGGGCAGTTAGGATGGCCCAAAGCCTTGGGACCCTGCACCCGCGTGGGAGACCCAGAAGAGCTACTGGCTCCTGCTTCGGATTGGCTCAGTTCAGGTGTTGCGGCCGCTTGGGGAGTGAAACATCGGAAGGAAGATCTTTCTCTATGTCTCTCCTCCTCTCTGTATATCTGCCTTTCCAATTTAAAAAAAAAAAAGAAAGAAAGAAACAAATCTTTAAAAAAAATACAGATCTGGACTTAACCAAAGGTTTGTGGAGTTCAAAAACTTCATGTACATTCCACTAAATAGCATGGCTTTTCTGGTGTGGAGTTTAAAGTAGGTGCTTTCGAGGGTCAATAACAGCACAGAATAGTGATTAAGAACTCAAATTGCAGGGTCTGTAACACAAGGCTAAAATCACATCTCTGCTTCATAAGGGACTGATCTCAGAATATTTACTTAACCACTCAGTCTCCATTTTTCTGAACCATCTACTATTAAATGGTTAAAAGCAAAGAATCTGAAGTCAGACTGTATAGATCCATTCCTTAAAGGTAATGTGGCCTTGAAGAAATTACTTAATTATATTTCTCTATTTCCCCATCTTATAACACCGATCAGATGTTGCCATTTGTCAGAGTAGTTAAGATGCTGTTTGGGGTGATCCATCCCATACCAGGGTGTTTTATTTCAAGTCAATGATTCCAGCTTCCTTCTAGTGCTCACCGTGGCGGAGCCTGGTGATGGCTCAAGTACTTGGGTTCTTACAACTTATATGGAAATCCTAGATTCAGCTCCTGTTTCTTGCCCTTAATGTGGCCCAGAAAAATGCTTTCAGGCATTTTGGTAGTGAACTATACAATTAGATATTTCTTTTTGTCTCTTTCTCCCCGTCTTTTTGTAAATAAATAAATAGAGATTACAATAATTTCTGCATAGGTCACAAGAACACAATGTTTTAATACAAGAGGGCTTACAGTTTTTGAAAATGAAATTAAGCACAAATTATTTTGTGAAAGGCATTTTTAAAACTTATTTTTACATAGTTGTTGGCAAAGCAGAGTGGCAAAGAAAAGGAGGGAGAGAAGGAGACTCTTCCATTTGCTGATTTATTCACAGGATAACTGCAACAGCAAGGCTGGGCCAGGCAGAAGTCACAAGTTCAGAACTACTCACAGGTCATACGTAGCAGGGACCAAGCACCTGGGCCATCTTCCACTGCATTGCCAATTGCATTAGGTGGAAATTTGATAAAGGATTTCAGCATCACAAGTAGTGCTTTAATCTACTGAGCCACAATGCTGGTCACTTAATGTAAAATAATTTTATATCCAACTGCTGGAATTTTGGCATATTGGGTTAAGCCACTGCCTGAATGCCTGACTTCCATATAGGCATCAGTATGTGTTGCTGCTTCTCCACTTTCAATTCAGCTTCCAGATCATGACCTGGAAAAAGCAGCAGAAAGTGGCCCAAGGGTTTGGAGTCCATACCCATGTTGGAAACCCAGGTGAAACTCATAGCTTTTAGATACAGCTTGGCTCTTTCCTGACCATTGTGGCTATCTGTGAAATGAACCAGAGGATAGGATGTTCTCTCTTTCCTCCATTCCTCTCCCTCACTCTTCCTCTGTCTCTGTAGCTGTAACCTTCAAGTGAATATGTTTTAAAAATTCTTCAAAATCCACGCATGAAATATTTCCAATAAACAGTTTTTATAAACTTTTTGAAGACCTACCCCACCAAGATATAAGTGTTCTGGATGGCAGCTGCATCTATAAATGTTGGATGCTATGTCTATGCTCTTGATGAATTGGGAGATGATTTAAATTCCAGAATTTTATGATTTGATAATTTATAAAATGTAGTGCAATCCACAGAGGAAAAAAATCTTCACACTGAAACTGATCCAGTTTCTTGACTTAACTAATTCTAAAGTGATTTTCGAAGTTTTATGCCAAGAGAGTGCTTTTTGTATTTGAAAGAATAAATACTTAGACTGAAAGAAAATTGCCTCTAATACAATTGTTCAAGTTAAAGGAGGCCAGATTTGGATTTGTCTGGTTTCAACTGCAAGTGCTTATTAGGTAAATGACAGATCTTTGAAACCCTCTTGTGTTATATGAGGACTGAAAACTCGGTTTATTATCTGAAAAGCTAATTAATCACTAACTTATAATCATATCTTAAATTTAGCCACTCTCCCAACCTACCAAGCCTACTACCTGTCTAAGAATCTTGGTTCTTGCTGTTCCCTCAGTTTGAATTCTCTTCACCCACACAGCACTCTTCAGCATCTATGATGTCTCTGATCAGATGTCACTTCCCTGAGAGTCCTTCCTGACTGCCTTGCACTCGCCTGCCTCATCTGTTTCACTTCAAGGCATTTATTACACCTGGACTATGAATTGCAATTCACGATAGAATTCATTTGTCTATTTCCCATGATGCCAAGGACATTTAGTCAATGAAATATCCATAGTATCTAGAAGTCTGCTCAACACATTAACAGACATCTCAAATGACCTCAATATTTGACTCTATGCTGTATGAGACATAAGCACCAAGTACTTTGTTTCTCCTCATCCAGAAGCAAAAACATATAAATCTAACCTTAAATATATGATTTCAAAATGATGGTTAAGTATTGTATTTTGAGGAAAATTCAGCAAAATAATAGAACAAACCAACACATAAATAAATGGCTCTATTACTGATGGTTAAAGAAAATGCTTGCTTCAGAAAAGTTAGATTGTGTTGCCAGTTAACTAGAAGCCTCAGGAAAGCAAGATCAGGTGAAACTTTTGCCTGCTTCACCAGGTGATTTGAGTCAAAATAGAAGGTTCATCCTGATACTAAGACGCATTCACCCAACCACTGCACATAAGAAATGTGATGCATTTACTAAATCAGAGCAATTTTACTCTCCAAGAAAATTCTGCATTCAATAGTAGAGTCATGGGGATCATGATATCCGGGATATTTAGTGACATTGTTTCTAAGTTTATTTCAAAATAGTTGTGGACAGTGGGATCAAAAGATAGGTGTCTTTAGATTTAAAATTACTTTAAGTGACATGCAATATTTGTACAAATAAATGAGGTATAGTAAGATAATTGAATAATGATCAAATCACTTTAATTAGCATTCTTACTTTCTTGCACATTAAATTTGTGTTGTGGAAATCCCTGAACATTTCTGGTTATTTTGAAATGCACCATGAACTATTGTTGGCTATAGTAACCCCACTGTGATATAGAATACAAAAACTAATGCCTTCTACCTCATTGCATTTTTGCATAAGTCATCAGAATCTGTTATTTTCATACTCTCCTACCCTTCCCAGCCTCTGCAAGCATTTACACTGCAGTTTACACCAACTGTCTTTGCCTTCAAATAATGAGTGATAAAAGTCAAAGACATGATGGTATATACATATAAAGGAACATTACTTTTCTAATCATTTACATATGCCTAATTATCCCCTACATGGTGCCTTATTATCTTCACTGATCTCTATGGCTCTTTTTAAAGATGTATTTTTTTTTTATTGGAAAGTCAGATACACAGAGAGGAGGAGATAAAGAGGAAGAGTCCTGTGTCTGCTGATGCACTCCCCAAGTGGCCGCAATGGCCAGCACTGAACCAATCTGAAGCCAAGAGCCCAGATCCTCTTCCAGGTCTGCCAAACAGGTGCAGGATCCCAAGGCTTTGCGCCATCCTCCACTGCTTTCCTAAGCCACGGGCAGGGAGCTGGATGGGATGTGGGGCCACCAGGAATAGAAATGGTGCCCAAAGGAGAACTCAGCGCATGCAAGGCAAGAACTTTTGCACAAGGCTACTGATTGGCCCTCTGTTTGTTTTTATATTAATACCCTATTGTTTTGATTCATTTAGTTCTGTAGTGTACTTCGAAATTGAATACTGTAATGACTTTAGATTTGTTCTTCGTTTTCAAAGCTGATTTGTCTCCTCTGTGAATCTATATGAACTTTAGGACACTTTTTCTATTTCTGTGAAAAAAAAGTCACTTGAAATTTGATACTGATTGCATTATAGCTGTATAGTATACAGATCCTGGATAATATAGACAATCATGATAATGATTTTTTTATATTACATTGGAAAGGCAGATATACAGAAATAAGGAGAGACAGAGAGAAAGATCCTCCATCCACTGGTTCACTCACCAAGTGACCAAAATGACTAGAACTGAGCCAATCTGAAGCCAGGAGCTAGGAGCTTCTTCTGGGACTCCCATATGAATGCAGGATCCCCAGGGTTGTCTACACTTTTCTGGGTCCAATACTTCTAATTATCAACACAGAATATCTTCCCATTTATTTGTACCTTCTTTAGTTTCTTTCATCAGTACTTTGTGGTTTTCAATGTACTGAAAAATATTTCACATCTTTGGTTAAATTTACTCTTTAATTTCTAAGGTTTTTTGGTAGCTATCATTAATTAGATTAACACTCATTTAATCAAGAATGTTGATATATATAAGTCTCTAAAATACAATTTATTGTTGGGTCCTACTTTGAGTAGCCCTCTTAGGCTCTAACATAACTCTGTAGCCTACTTAGGCTCTAACATAATTCTTCTAAAAGTATCTAAGTAAAAATCAGCATTGTAGCATAATGTGTTAAGCTACCATCTGCATTCACAGCATCCACATACAGGCACTAATTTGAATCTGGCTACTCCACTTCGATCTAACTTCTTTTAATGCATCTGGGAAGCAGAAGACAATGGCTCATGACGGGCCTCTGTATCTTAATGAGAGAGTCAGAAGCAGCTCCTGAATCCGGGCTTCAGGCTCGCCCTGTCCTGGCCATTGTAGTCATTTAGGAAGTGAACCAGCAGATGGAAGATCTCTTTCATCCCTTCTCTGTCTATGTAAGTCTGTCAATTAAATGAACAAATAAATATAAAAAGTATCTAAATCATTTGCTAGATATATCTAAATTTAAAAGTAAATTAGAAAGTATGCAAAATGACTTCAATTTCAGGCATACGACAACCAAAAACAGAATGTGTACTCTAATGTAACTAATCTTTACAATACCCATATTATCAGGTGTTAGTGTCATTAATTTCCACAAAATGAAACCTCTTCTTAATAGGCACTCAGCAAGCAGTAACCTGAATTTTGGGGATCTCATCCTTTAGAAGGGCTTTCTTCTATGCTTTTGAAATTGCCCAGAAGAGTTATGTCATTTCATATAACCAAGAAAACCACAGGAAACTTGGTTGCTAGGAGACCACTGAATTATCTCCATGAAGATCACCACAGTAGTCTTGGCTTGAATAGAACAGATGCTAGAAAATAAAATTATGGAGTATAGTTACCTTTCTTTAACCTATGATGGCACTTTAACTGCCTGTTAAAACTTTCTACCCAACCAAAAACTGCTTGTCACTTCAGAAAAGCAATAGGTAGATGTGTTGCGGGGAGCAGGGGGTGGCGCACTAGGGTGCTGCCAAGGCTGATGGAAAGGGGCATCGTGACATCATGAGTATGTGAAGACTTGCCTCCAATGCACATGTTCTTCCTTCTTCCAATTATTTTGACAACCTAGAGAAATGGGTTTGGTGAGAACTACTGTCACTTCAACTAAGGGAAATTTTTAAAGAAAAAAAAAACACTTGCAGTTGAATAGTCTCAAAACATGAATTTCAATAGTCTAGGTTTCTGTCATACTGAGAAATAGAAGACTGTGATTCGAACAATGTAAAAATCCCACCAATCATAGGTTTCATAGTATTATGTATATGTACATATACATGAAAACAATTTTGCTTCTACGGATTTGGTGAGAATGTGATTAGTTATATCTCTGAGTAGTCAGATTATAACAATCCTTATGATTTCAAGAAGAGAATTGTTAATACTAGATCAATCTCCTGCACCATTCAACACAAACTTCTTCTCAGAATACAGGGCCACTCAGAATGTCCCTTAAACACTATAATCATGTTTTTACACCCTGTCCTGCACCTAAAAATCATTGTGAACCTAATTGATGTATTTATAAACCTAGTTAGAATCTAAATATATTCACATGTTATACTACCCTCAGGGAAGAAAAATAGGGCCTTTTGTTTGACTATATTATCACTAGAAAAGAAAGGTCATTTCAGAAAGAAAATAGTTTCCTTATTAATACTTTCATCTTTCTCTAGTTTCATTAATCCTCAAATCCTCATATCTTTTGCAACATCAGTCTAGTTCTGCCTTGCAAAGTGACATGAAATGTAATCTCAGCTACACCTTTTCCCTATTTTCCATTGAACTTGCCATTTGCATAAATTGAGGGTGCACCAAATGCTCTTCTGTTGTAGATCTGAATTTTCAGTCATATTGAAATGTGTAAGCTTAGAAACACCAGGCCAACACTGTGATGCAGTAGGTAAACATCTGACTGCATGAAGGCATCCAATATGGAGTCCCAGTTTTTCTATTTCCAATTCAACTCCCTGCCAATATATCTGAAAACTAATGGGGGTGGTCCAACTGCTTGATTCTCTGCATTCATGTTGGGAAACCTGGCAGAAGCTCATGGATCCAGGCTTCAGGTTGACCGGTGGCAGTCATTTGAGAAGTATAGGAGAAAATAGAAGATTTTTCTCCCTGTCTCAATGTAACCTAACCTTTTCAAACAAATACTAATAAACTCTTTCATAAAGAATGTATAAACTTAATTTTGTAGATCTGTTTATATGACCAGTGGGATTTTTAAAAAGGGGGATGGCATAAGTAGATAACCAAATCATAGGAGATAAGTTTCATGTAAGAAGAACAGAAGATATAGGAATAGGATTGAAGCAAAGAATATAGTTAAATTGTGTGCGCTTACAAAACAAAAAGTTGGAGGAAAAAAGTTGAAATATTAATAATTTACAAATGTTCAAGAGGCTTCAGTATTTCATATGTAGACTAAACAAGGTGACCAATTAAGTGATTCTTTTACATAATAATTTTGCAAAAATTTCTACTTATCAGTGGCAAGATGATGAATTCAGGGATAGTCTAAGACAAATTACATGTAAAGTTCTATATAAAGATATTATATTATTAAGTTGAGTATCTGTGAGAAGAACTCTGCTGGCAAGACCACCTGGTCATAACTTTGGCCATATTATTCGCTTACAGATAAAATATTCAAGAAATCCGAAGGTGACACAAGTTTGCAAAAAAATATTCACCATAAGCTATTGTGCAAACAACCGATTAGAAATGAATATTTGTTTAGGACCTGGTGCAATGTCCCAGTGGCTAATTATCATCTTGTATCACCAGGATCCCATGTCATAGCTGCTCCACTTCCCATCCAGATCCCTGGTTGTGACCTAGGTGGGTAATAGAGTTTGGCCCAAATCTTGGAACCCTGCACCTACATGGACGACCTAGAAGAAGCTCCTGGCTCCTGGCTTTTGGCTCCTGGCTCTTTGCTCCTGGCTCCTGGCTTCGGATCAGCTCAGCTTCAGCCTTTGCCACCACTTAAGGAGTGAGCCAACGGATGGAAGATCTTTCTGTCTCTCCTTCTCTCTAGAAATCTGGCCTTTCCAATAAAAATAAATCTTTCAAAAAATGAGAAATGAACATTTGTGTAAAAAATGAATGCATAGTAGAATGTCTACAATGTAAAGAATGACTTTTTATAAGGTGCTTTGCATACCCGGTCTCTTATCCTTGCATAGTTCTTATTAACTCGGTGCCTTTAATTCCAGTTTAAGCTGATGAATTTGGGGTTCAAATAAACTGTATAACTAACTGGTTTACAGTTACTTAATTATTTACACATCCAGCAGTTAAACTCATGCTTGGTAACCTATTAACCAATTATATTGGGAGATTTTGTGTTGAGTAGCAATCTCAGTGGCGTAATGCAGCAAGTTTTATTTTTCAGTCATCCTACTTGTATATTATGGGTCACATGAAGAACTCTGCTCATTATAATCACTCAAGAACCCTGGTTGTTGTGAACTCCCTTCGTCAAGGTTATGAGGGCATGAAAGTGGGACATGGGGAACTGCACCATTGCTCTTTTCTGCCTGGAACGGATATGGTTTAGCTACTTATATTTGAAGAACTAAAAGCTAAAATCCAACACATGAAGACACAAGGTATGCAATCACATTATTCCATGCGGAAGAGAAAAAAAAAAAAGAACCAGGATTATCAGATCTTAAGGCATTGCATACTATCCATTTCACCTTGTTAAATCTTCAATAGGGTGACACTGAATAAAGAGTAAACAAACAAACAACAAACAAACCAGCCTTCCACTGCATTTATCCCATTAAAAAGTAGTAAATAAAGACGAATGGAATTATCTGTCACAGATGTAAAATTTTTTTTAAATTATTCGAGTAGAATCTCTGAAGGGATAAAACTGTATATAAAGACAATCTATTAATAAGTGGAGTATCTGTGAGAAGAATTCTGTTGCCTTAACCTATATTAAGGGAGACGCATGTTAATCACAGCATAAAGTCACTATTTGGGCAATCCAATATTAGTCCCTACATTCCAGAATCCATATCACTCAATCACATTTTCTTCCTGAGTTACAGGCCTTGTTTTCTAACTAAATGTTAAGCATTTCTACACAGGGGTATCCAAAATTTCCAAGGTAAATTTAATTTATGCCCTTAAAAATAAACATTCTTAGGTTCAGACATGTGAATTGATATAGTACTAGTTAATTCTCTGAGGGGCCTAACACACATTCTCTTCCTCTGCTTCAACAAGTTTGTCACAAAGTTCATTACCTATTTGGTTAGAAACATGCCTAGGGCCCAGTGTGGTAGCCTGGTGGCTAAAGTCTGAGTCTTGCATGTGCCAGAATCCTATGTGGACACTGGTTCACTCATAGCTGCTTCTTTACTCATCCAGCTCCCTGCTTGTGGCCTGGGAAAGCAGTCCAGAATGGCTCAAAGCCTTGGGACCCTGCACCTGTTTGGGAGACTCTGAAGAGGTTCCTGTCTCCTGGCTTCAGATTGGCTCAGCTCTGGCCATGGCAGCTGCTTGGGGAGTGAGTCAGTGAATGGAATATCTGAAAGAACTCTGTCACTCCTTTTTTTTGTAATTCTGGGTTTTCAATGAAACAAATAAATAAACCTTAAAAGAAAAGATAAAAAAAAGAAACATACCTTTATCCCTAGGATAGTGGCTCAACTCATGGTGTTTCTCAGTTATCCTTAGAACTATTGACTTAAACTTTTTGTTTTTTTTAAGGTTTATTATTTATTATTTTTTTGTTGCAAAGTCAGTTATATATAGAGGAGGACAGACAGAGAGGAAGATCTTCCATCTGTTGATTCACTCCCCAATTGGCTGCAATGGCCGGAGCTGCACCAATCTGAAGCCAGGAGCCAGGAACTTCTTCTAGATCTCTCACACGGGTGCAGGATCTCAAGGCTTTTGGCCATCCTGACTGCTTTCACAGGCCTCAAGCAATGAGTTGCATAGGAAGTGGGGCTGCCAGGATTAGAACTGGTGCCCATATGGGATCCAGGCAAGTTCAAGGTGAGGACATTAGCCCACCATGTCATGACCTACTAACCTAAACTCTTAATTGATCTCCCTGTTACTGATCTAATTTGCTCCAAATCTATTCTTATACATTTGCTAGAGTAATCTTTCCACTGTGCTTTTAAAAATGCAGTCTTCTTATTAGTACTCACAAGGAAAAGCCAAAGACCAGCTATGCAAAGCATAGGGTCCTTTGCAATTTGGATCTTACATTTCTGGCATTAGCATGTTTCCTTTAATCCTTTTTCACAAACACAGAATCACCAGTCCATCTCTGAACAAGAAAAATCCTTAGCAACATGCCCTTGGACTAACAGGTCTCTCCTTGGCATGAATACCTCTCCCCTCAAAGTTTTGTGAATCAGCACAGAAATCTTTAGATTCAACTCAATTATCACTTTCTGAACCACGCAATCCCTCTTCAAACACTTCTATTATTATCCTTATCACCGAGTCTTGGAATTATTCCTTTACAAGTCTATCTCCTCTACCAGACAACATGCTGTGAATGGAATTAATTATCCTGGAACTTAATATGGGCCCTAAAGTTTTAAAAGAATTAAGATGGAAATGAGGTACAGAATGAATGTTAATTGTATGGAACTAATGGTGTAGTTTGCAAGCAACACGATTAGGTTAAGAAACTAATTAGGTTCAGAAACTAGGAGCAAAGTGTGAAAATTCTACCAGTAAATACATAATTGAAAATGTTAAAAGTTAAAATGCAACAGGAATAATAACTAAAAAATACGATTGGTCTAAAAACAGTAGCAACAGTGGATTAGAATTCCCTAATGATTAATGATGTAAGAAAATGAATTCAACAGTGTAGTACATCAGAATGGTAATGATTTTTAAAAGCAAATAATAATAAACTGCTCACCCTAGTCAGATGGCTTCAGAACTCAGCTGACCTACTACTGAATTGTAACAACCATTTCCTTTATTCAAATCTCAGGTGGCAAAATACAAATTACAACATCACTCCTGACTGCATGCTCTTGGAGGAATTTTAAATTAGCACAAAGGAAAGTGTTGCCCGTGAGAGCTATTCTGGCATTTTTACTCACATATTTCAACCAGCATTTGAGACCAAGGCAACATATTTTTCTTAACACCGCTTATATGTGGGGGTGTTTTTCATTACCTTAGTAATAATTCTGCTTTCCCTTCCCTCCCCGCTCACCATCTTTCCTTCCCTCCCGCCAGAGTAGAGAGGAATTGAGCCCCACTGAGCAGATAAAATAAGCTTGATGAATCCCTATAGTGAGAATAACATTAACAGTGGGATTGCAAGATTTCCTATTGCAGAGGCTTGGATAGCATTTCATTATTAAAGTTGCCTGATTACTTTGGCTTAAACCCTTTCCTCAATTCCTTTATTTCTCTATTTAAAATCACCACAACAAATAAATGAAACAAAGCACATGTAGGTGCGTATTGAGCTCCTCTTGTTCAAAGATTGCTGCACAAAACTACAGTCATAACACCTGCCTTTTGTCTAGCACAAACAACCCTTACCATGAATCACCAGAACCAGTCAATATAAAGGGAAACATTCACTGCATCCACTGGATATTCAGGCTTTTGTTGGTGAAATGTACCAAGCCAGAAGAACATTCTGGAGTCAGAGTGCCAACCAGTAGGCTTATTATGGTGATTTACCCTTGTGTTTTTGCTTGATGACAAGGTATTATTTCCCTAGTTGCATGTGGTGGCACTATAGTTTTCCCTTCTCCCAAAATAAAACTTCTCAGATGTTCTCACTGCTATTTCATAACAAGGTAAACGGCAGGATGTGCTGGTGGCTCATATTAAAACATCCTCATTCATTAAATTTGTACCTTCTCCAATTATTAAGATTTCTAAATTTCCCTATCTTCTCTTTTCTCATGAAATTCTTTTTTTTAAAGTGACTAGTTCCAAAGCCAATTCATCACTCTATGTTTCATAATTATTTAAATGAACCTAATCCTGTAAAACCATTCTGTGTTCAATATCATCCAAAGAGCAAATTCTTAACCAAAACCTGTAGGTGCAACCTCACTTGACACAGTGATTTTCAAATGTGAGACTACAACAGGATTGCATGGAGAGTTTATTAAGATGCAGCTGCCCATGACCTTTGCTAAGGATACTGTTGGATAGGTCCATGAAAACAAAGCTCACAGGCACCCCCTGGGAATTCTGTCTCTTACACTGACCACCACTGGTGAATTGGCAAGAATGTGGTCTGGCACAGGCATGTGTCAAGTCCCATACTCACTAATGCTCACATTTAATATACTCAAACACACTTCTAAATTCATCAGCCTAACCCCACATTCCCACTACTGTCGTCTTAACTGGTGAACTAGTATCTTTGCCCAACTAGTACTTCTGCTCTCCACCAAAGCAATTGAAGTCCTTAGCACCTTCCCCAAATTTGCTCAGGTTTTGCCAAGTTCCCATCAGGCAGACTCTCATCTGTGGTAGCCACTGTCAGGACATGAATTTTTACAAAAATCAAGATAAACTTCTAACTAGAATTAAGAGATTGTCACATGCCTTTAAAAAGAATATTGAAAAACCTGTTCTACCAAGCTATGACCATTCCAGAAAAGTATGATTCCCCAAATTTCTGCATCTGAGCTTCCAGACTACTAGAAGATCGAATAGAATCAAGTTTTCTCCTATAGTTAATCCCTTAGCCCTTAGCCTTGCATGAGTTTCTTGGGGTTTAAATGTTTGCTCTGATCTGCAACTGCAGAATTCTTATTGTTTTCTGTTATGATGTCACTGGCTAGACTGACTTCCATTACATAAGCAAGATTACTGTGAAATTTTTGATGGTAAACACTATAACAATATCGGCATGGATGTTGTGCACTGCTTTAATCAATTTACTCCTAATGAGAGTCATTTCAATAAATTTCTGTCTGGATACCAAAAATAGATTTATTGTTAATAAACAATTGATTTGTTTTAATTTCAAAGACACTAAATTTTCTGAGAGAACCTCTGTCTGGGCTACTGAAAAGCAGAGTTTATCTATCTCCTACATTAGGTTGTGTGTACCTTTCCCATTAGCATTGTCTGTGTTACTAATTTTTTAATTTTCTTTCATCTCAATTTTTGTTATATTATTATAGTCTCATATCTTACAAGCTTCCTTATTAAAACAAAACAAAGCTGAAATTTGGCTTACTCTTGACTCCTTCCTGTACCAGGCATGAAGACTCAAGGTAAGAATTTAACCAGTTTCTCTTTGTCTATCCTCTCTGTAACTCTGCCTTTCAAATAAAGAAAACAAATATCTAAATCAAAAGGGGGCTGATGTTATGGCATAACTAGTAAAACCCTGACTGCCAACTCCAGCATTCCACATGAGCATCAGTTAAAGTATCAGAGGCTACACTTCCAAATCAACTCCTTGCTAATGTACTAGGGAGAGCAGGGGAAAATCATCCAAGTGATTAGATCTCTGCCTCACACATCTGAAACCCAAGAGAGGATCCTGGTTCCTGGTCCTAGCTGTTGTGGTTATGGGGGAGTGAACTGGAACAGTGAAGATTCTGTCTAATTCTGCCTTTCAGTTAAATAAATCTTTTTTTCATAAAGGAAAAATGCAACTTGAAAAGTAAGGAAGACAAATATTCTTGTCAACAAGCATGCATTGTACATTCATTTAATGCTCAGAAACCCTGCAACTCATCTAAGAGATTACAAAGAGTACTTGCATATAAATTCTTTACAGTTTGGCTAGGAAATGAAGACCAGCATATACACTTAATCATAATCTGGAATTCCAGCATATAGACTTAATCATAATCTGGCATTCCAGTCATGGAAATGATTTAAGATTTTGGATTGATAGGGGCCCAGCGCGGTGGCGCAGTGGCTCAGTGGTTAAGGTCCTCGCCTTGCACACCCGGGATCCCATATGGGTGCCGGTTCTATCCCGGCAGCCCCACTTCCCTTCCAGCTCCCTGCCTGTGGCCCGGGAAAGCAGTTGAGGACGGCCCAAAGCTTTGGGACCCTGCACCCGCGTGGAAGACCCGGAAGAGGCTCCTGGCTTCGGATCAGCATAGCATCGGCCGTTGCACTCACTTGGGGAGTGAATCATTGGACGGAAGATATTCCTCTCTGTCTCTCCTCCTCTCTGTACATCCGCCTTTCCAATAAAAAAAATAATAATAAAAATAAATCTTTTTAAAAAAAAGATTTTGGATTGATAAAAGCAGAAAAAAAATTTCAGGTCAAATGAACAAAATGGTGAATGGAAAAAGTAAAAAACAGAAGAAAATTTGAGGTGAAGCAGATTTGGGATTTGAATTGTCAATATAATTCCTTAACTATTCAGAATCCACTTTAAAAAAAACATGTAATAGTGTCTTGGAAGAGCTTTGATCTCATAAAACCTAGAGATAAACTGTGTGCAGAATTAATACAAAACCTAGTATATCTTAAGCACTCACAGGTTAGTTATTTCCATGACCATAGTGATGAGGTGGAGTTTAGTGTCTTATGAGCAAAGTTTTCTACAAATTAGAGTACCTATGCTGGTAAGAAGTGGATAACATGATCATATACTTAAATTGGGGACACATGCTGGGTGGTCTTGTAAATCAGCAGATAACTTTGGACTTGAAAAAGGAAGAACAGTGAGCTATTCAAAGTTAGTGAACTGGGCAGTGACTTGATGAAAGTAGTCTTTAAAGAAGATGAATGTGTTCTGCAGACACAGATGAAACAGAAAATGCTACAGCCATGAACACTAAATAGAAGGCTGCCGTGATAAATGACAGAAAATGACAAGGTACAGGATGAGACAGGTGGCACAAAACTAAAAGCAGAGACTGTGTGTTTGTATTTTTTATTATTTCCCACGATATGGTTTTGTAAGTATAGGGATTTCTCTTCATACATCCCCTTCCACTTTCTTCCCCCTTGTCCCCATATTGTTACAATAGTGTCATTCTTCAGCAACAGTCATGAGTCTAACACTCTTCTATTTAAGTGTATCATGGCATTGTAGATATAGGCAATGGTAGAAAATCTAGCATCATACTGTCAAGACATATTTAACAGTTTCCTTAGGGGTCCTCCTTTTATTCAGGAGTGTAGATGTATACTGCAATGTACCTTAACTTCCAATTTGATAATTTCCATTATATATATATAAATATACATAGATATATATGTCAAATATTTTGTATAAGTATTGCTTTATATCAGAGAAAACATATGCTATTTGAGCTTTGAGGACTGATTTATTTCATTGCGCATAACAGTCTCTGGTTGGGAACATTTTGTTGCAAATGATTAAATTTCATCCTTTTAAATATCTAAGCAGTATTCCATGGAGGAGTTGTGCCACAGTTTCTTTATCCTTCCTCTTTCAACAGCATCTGAGTTCCATTTCTTTGCTATTGTGGATTGTGCTGCTATACATATAGGATTGCAGGTCACTTCCTCATGTGCCAATTTCATTTTCTTTGGATAGATCCCTGGACGTAGGATAGCTGATTCACAGGATAGATCAATTTTTGATCGTCTTAGCACTCTACTGATTCTGGAGTGATTAAACTAGCCTACATCATCACCAACAACAGAGTAGGGTATCTTTTTCCCCACATCTATGCCAACAGGTATTTTAGCTTATTTTTGAATGTAGGCCAATCTCACTGTAGTAAGGTGGAACCGCAATGCAGTTTTTATGTTTATTTCCCTCACAGCTAGGGAACCTTAACTTTATTAGGAGACTACACAGCGAATAATAAGTTAAAGTTCAAACATAATCACAGTAATAGTCCTTCTAAGTATTTGCCTCTTATCTTTCTCTTCCACTAGATTCTGGACTCCATGGGGGAAAATACCCCTTCCGTCTCATCTAGTCTTTAGCATAGTATTGCACACTTAGAAGATTCTTGCAATATTTTTAAGTGAAGTTCACTCATGAATAAGAAATTAAAGCAATTTTGCTCTTATAGGTTCAACAGATAAATAGCATTCAATGAAAGCAAAAAATAATAATCATGGGCATTTATTAAGCCCTCTTTGTTGAACTATTTGTAAGCAGTTCATGTGAATTATCTCTCTTTGGTGCTAATAAAATCCCTGTACAGTAGATGCTATTACTGCCCACACTTGAAAGTGATAAAATGAGACGCAGTAAATTTAAGCAACTTATCCTAGGTTACTTATCTAACAAAGAGAAATTCTGTATTCAGAATCTGCCTATAATAAAGATTTCAAATGACAAAGTTAGAGAAAGAAAACACAAAGAATTCTCCTTTCTTTGGTTCAGCTCTGCAACTGGCCACAACATCCACAGTTGGACAACGTTGAATCCAGACACTTTACCAGGATCACCAATGTGGGTGCTGGGGACAAGCACTTGGGCCATTTGCACTGTTTTCCCAGGTGTACTAGCAGGAAAAGGAATTAAAGGATGCCAGAGCCTACACATTCTTCTACTCAAGGAAAATGGAAATGGGCTTTGAAAGAAGAAAATCCCATCAAAACAGAGATGGACTTAATGAGATCAAATTCATCAAGGCTTAATCCTCATGGCTAGTTAACAGGTACTCACCTAAGTATCTCACCTATTGCTGTGGTGAACAAGGTATCTAGAGAAAATAAAAAGTAAGCATACTAACCTCAGCGATATAATCATTTGAGTAGAGTGGAAATTAAGCATAAAGTGCAATAGGCATAAATGACAATAGTAAAAGAGATAAGCCAAAGTGTGAAATGAAGACACAGTTTAATAAATGTTGTGAATTTGGAAGTGGAAGCGAATGCTCATATTCTTCTGTCTCAATGTTACTCTGATTTTGTTTTCCTGCCTCTCTCTACATGTATATTCCAACTCACATGTTATACATATATTCCAATTCAGCTGTTACAAGATTGTACAAAATATATTAGCCCATCTTGAGATTTTGTGAAACTTTTTCCCCAGGCGTTTAATGACTTACAAGAGATTACTTATGAAAGTAGGACCTTCCATTTTCACAGAAGAAATTTTGGTTTTCTCAAGGTCAGAGTATTTGTGCACATCATATCTCCATGCATATACAGTTTAAATTCCCAAGTATAATGTTGCTGTAACAACTAAACAGATATCCATAAATCACTTATGATGCAGATCTAACTTTGGTAGCAAAAAAGGACCAACAGCAGAATATCTAGATCTCAGATGTTTACTACCTTTGGTTTATCTGGCTCCTCATCACTAAAATATGAAAGATTATGCCTCATGTTTCTTATGGGACTTAAACCTATCTGGGTATCTGCAAATTTCAGAAGTTGATTTCCAGATACTTCAGCCTGCTTTGTGTTGCTTTAGCAGAATGCTTCATATAGAATTTTATTATGTTCATAATTTTGTTTGCTGCAAGTACAAGATTTAGTAATCCTAATTTGGAAGCCTCCAACCAAGCCCTTCAGTATCATAACATGGCATTTAGCACAACATGATAGCAGCATGTATTAGCGAGATCGTACGGCAAGAAAAGAGACAAGAGACAGAGAAAAGGGCAGGCTCTTTCTTTCTACCTGCTGTCTGGGACTCACCCACTCCTGCAAGATCAGCATTAATCTCTTTGCCAGGGCAGTCAAGGCCAATTACTTCTTAGAGCCTCATCTTTTAAACATTCTGTTGTTTTCTAGTATCATCTCCCTAGAGATCAAACCTGTAGTCCACGGCCCTCTGAGGGCCATGCTGTACCCAAACCACAGCACCAAACAATGGCAGAGACTTTCTTGTCTTTCTTGTCTTGTGACAGGTCTGAAGTAGCTTCTTTTAACACTATTGTCTTACATAAGGGTCACAGAAGCTTAGGCCTGTGCGTTTCCTTCATGACCTAATTATTAAACCCAAACCATGCTAGCTCTTTCAATTCATGAGGATTTACTTTCTGTCACACAAATGTTCAGTAATTGAAAGAGACATGAAAGTTGATGAGGTAACTAAGTAATAGTAACTCTAAGAAGCAGGCAGAAGCCCCTGAGTTGGACAAAGAGGGATGATATGGAGTAATCGAATGTAATTGTTCGTAGAAGGACTCTTTCACAGAGCAAAGAAGGGTTAGGATATGACTGGATCACAACTGGAAGATTTACTAATACAAGTATATACTAAAATGTGAAGTTGTAGATCTAGATTTTTCAAGACATATATTTTAGAATCATCTGAGAATAGAATTGGCCACTGTTAGAATGAAAATATTGCTCAAATTGGAAATTAACAATGATTCTAAAATAATTTTCATTTAAACTGTCAGCAGTATTAAAATAATTTTCACTAAGCGTACTGTAAAACACATAACATTTCTCATAACATTTTTCTAATTTCATAAATTGTATTTTAATTTAATTCATACAGACTTCACTTAAATGTTCTCATTCACAATTTCACCTCAGTGCCCTTAATAACACTTTGCTGTAATACACAAAATATGTTTTTTTTCTCATTGACATTTAGTATCTTCGTTACCTATCAAAGAGCCATTAACTTTCCCAATAATTTCTGCTCAGTCACGTTGTGCATAATTAGCTCATTTAATCTTTTCTCTAAATAATTTCTCTATTCTTTTGATCAGTTTGAGCTGCATTCTCTGATGTTTCTTTAATTTACCAGAATTTGAGCTCCAGTGCATGTGGCTTTACACGAGTATAACAACTGTGTACAGCTGTCTAATTAATCACTCTGCAGAATACACACGGGGAATTCAGAACATCAGCAAATTTATGTGAATTCTTTCTTGTATAACCCTCAGGTTATCAAGTATATAAGAACAGAAACTATCAGAATTCAATAATGCCCCCAAATCACCAATAAATAAATGTGCCTATGTTATCAACAGGGAACTTAAATCTAGTAAATGTTATATTTTTAACTAGCCCTATCTGTCCACATCCCTGAGTCCACCAAGCTTTAGTTGTCACTGAGAAAGACGCAAGGAAAAAGAAAAAGGGGAAAGGGAAGGAGATAGCAAAACTCAGTGGTGAGTATGTCAACCTACCCATTTCAACAGTGTTAACTGAGAATCCACATAATTATAATTTTGAACAATTGACATAATCTCTCTATTTCTCAATTTCCTCTTTGATAAGACAGCCATAATAAAAATTGCCAACTATTTCAATATTTAGTGAAAGTCAAATTCAGGGATTTGATTATTGTGTGCAGTTTTTGTTTATAATCCTGAGGTGTAGTAGTTTTTATTTTTACTATTGCTGCTGATTATTTTATTATTATTATTATTATTATTATTATTATTATTGCTATGTGTTGATACCTTTACTCAATGGAGTGTTAAACTTGTGACTGCAGAGTGAAATGAAACTATACTATTATGAAAATCAGAAATAAATTAGAAATAAGGAAGAAGGCGCAGCGGTGGGGTGAGTGAGAAATATCAATAACCTGATGACTCTGTATTGTGGTATATGTGAAATTTGTTCACTTAATGTAGATTTAGAAAACTTAAAAGCAAAAGAAATTGTGTTAATGAATAAAATGAATAAAATGAATAAAAGCTGAAAGTGGTGTGAGTCAAGAGCAATTTCAAAGCATTACATGAGTAACTCACTTAATTCTCAAAATCCATGAGAAGGTACAATTAAGAGATAGCTTTTCTAAAAGCTTAGAATACTACAGAGTTCATGGCAATCATTAGAACAGCTTAGGTATGACTATTACATCATTGTCACATTTGACAACTGGAATACTGAGGCACACAGAGGTGAGACATTTGAGCAAGATCACACAGAACAAACTAGATAGAGGAAATTTATATTGAGAAAATCTGCTTCAAGAGACTGACTACCTTATTCAAATTGTGGTATTTAATGATACACTGATAGTTACATTAAGTGTCAGGCATAACACTAAGACTTGGGATCATAATTATAAATAAAACAGTTCTAGACTGCAAAGATCTTACAATATTGGGAAGTAATGTTCATAAAGAAATAGTCAAAGCAGGAAACATTCACTGGGGGAATGTGGTAATACAATTATAGCTACCTCAGCAAATTGTCCCTAGAATTAAGTTAACAAATCATACCACTGCCTAGAACATAGGATCTAGAATGTTTAGATGTTTCAATTTACCATGTTCAATGCATTAAATAAATGTCTGCACACACCTATTTACTCACTTGGAGAGTACCTGATTCTTTTCCTAAGAAATATTACATGCTTTTCACTAGGTTTCATGATTTTTTTAAGCACCCACATAATATTTACCGACCTACAGAATTTTCTTTATGGATAGAGCGTGGAATGAAGGATTTGACTTGAAATTCCCTTTGCATGAAGAGTTGACTATTTATGTATGTTTACTTGCGGTAGCTTGGGAATAGGTTAACAGAGAGATAGGTGCTAGATAAAATATACATAAGCTATATATCGGAGATACACTGGTATCATAAAGAGAAAATATTAGGAAGAAAAAAGAAATTAACAACACCAAGAAGTTAAACAACATGCTATTAAATGACTAACGTGTAGCTGAAGAAATGAACATCGAGAACCTTGTTGCAAAAAATGATGCCACTGCATGATCTACGAGTCATTGAATAATTTAATCAGAAGAAAGTGTCTTGAAGAGATGAAACTAACCTAAAACATCATATCCCATGCAATATAGTTTCCGCTGATTTTTATGGGTGAAGTGTGTCTCTTCTAGACAACAAATAGATGAGTTTTGTTTTTAATCCAGTCTACTAATCTATGCCCTTTCATTAAGCTTAAGCCATTTACATTCAGGGTTAATATGTATGGGTGGTATTTTGGTCCTTTCATTTAACTTCTTGGTGTTGTTAATTTCTTTTTTCTTCCTGATGTTGATTTTGTTTTGTGGCTCTTCGTTTAAGGGGATGCATAGTAGCTGTGTAATAGAGACTGTCATATCTAGTAACATGTTATTTAACTTCATGGCATTGTAAATTTCTAATTGTCTTTCTTTTGTTGATTTTGTATTATGACTTTTCATTTGAGGGGATGTACAGTAGCCATGAAACTGTTTACTATATCTTGACAATAGGATTCTGGACTCTGCCATTGTCCGTGCCCGCAATGGACATATGACTGTGTATGAAGAACTATACTTTAGTAATGATATAGAGAAACTAGATGGGGGTGGGAAATTGGGGCTGGAATAGGGAAATACCAGAAATCTATGAAACTTTATCATTTTATGATAATAATAATAAAATATAAAAAATCCACATAAACAAATCTGAACACACTCAACAGTGGCAAGAAAAAAAAAAGAGAGAGAGAGCGATAGAGAGAGAGAGAGAGATAGAAAATAAACCAGTTGGAGACAAGGCCTTAGGTACATCATCCAACCTCTTAGAAACCAGGTTTTCTACTTTATAATGAAAAAGATTGACAAGATCACCTCTGGACTCCTCTGCTCTGTAAAACTGTGTGGCTTTCAAAACATGATTCTTCAGTTACCCCCATAGTCTATAAAATCAGCATGCTTTATTTTCCTAAGTTTATTGATAGCACACAACATCCAAACATTCTTACAACATCCAAACATGCTTTCTAATAGCCTACTTTCTAACACATAAAGGATTAGTAATGACAAGGATCCCTTCACAAGAGAATCAACATACTCTCCATTTGAAAAGTAAAGCTAAGAAGGCCAAAGATGAAGGAGGTGACTGCAAGGCACAGAAAGTAATTCTTGAGAATGGTAACTCAATATAAGTGTGACACTTAAGATATCTACTAAGAAATCATGTATCCCTTGCAAGCCCTTTATATGTCAGTTTTATAGGATTGAGACAGCAAGGAATTACCCTAGGACATATTATCTAAAGTCCTCTGCAAAGGGAGACTTACAATTGAATTCCACAAATATACAGGGAATATTAAAATTAAATATCCTACTTTATCAGTTTAAATTTTTGTAAGGTACATTTCTACACATATATGGAATATCTTTGATCCACCTAGTTTCTATAATCACCAGTAGACATATGTCCTTCATGATAACTTACTGATATTTCTATAATAAATTGCTAGCCAAAGTCAAGTCATGAACCAAAACAGGATCTTTTTGTGGCCCTGTTTTTGTTGCATCATAACACTTGCAATGATATTATATTAAGTCTTTAGTTTATGCTCTTATTCAATGGAGTATCATTATTAACATCAATTAATGCAGAGTACATTTAAAAGATTAGGTTTATAAAGTAGTACTCCAAAAATTTAAACAGTTCATATGCTATGTATTAGTTTTATAGAATCACAGATTAAGCAATATCCCTTCTGTAACTGTGAATATTATTTATCAAGATAGAAAAAACAATCTTCTTAAAACTTTAGGATTATTAAAAAATGCACTGCAGATCAAGGTATTGCAATTTAAATCAGTTATAGTTAAAGTAAATAAGAAGGAATCACTTCAAGTGCATGTCTCTGAATGCCCATGTTTCTATGGCAACTATTTCTTTCTTTCCTACTTCCTAATATCTTTGTCAATCAATATTTTATGGTAATTGTTTCCATGGAAATTTGATGTTGTCTATTTTTTTTCCTAGCCTAAATAATCATCTTCCAAAAACGTTAGCCAAAATTATAAAATTTCTGAGCAAAGACAATTTCAAACAGGCACTGTTTGGAACACCTTACTTTGCAATTCTTTATTGCCATTGTTTCTCAGTTTATCACCTCTCACCCCCTCAGCACCCCACATTACCAACTTTCCCCTCTCTCATTGTCCTGTTGTCTAACATACTCCTTCTCTAGCTGCAACTCTGTTTCAACCACCTTCAAATTCTTCATTCCAAATAGTTACAGTGTATATAATAGCACACTTGTGTATTCCAACTAAAATTGAATAAAGCTTTTCATATAGAAAGCTAAAATGTGTACAGTTCATAGCACTTGTGCCCAAGAATTCAGGATCTTTAAAGTGTTTATAGACCCTAAAAAAAGTCTATGGTAATAAGTATTCAGAAATACCTTTTGATCAAGATTTCACCGTCATAGTAGATAAGCACAGATGCATAATAATTATACCACACACCTGTGTTAATGTAAAGAACAATGGAATTAAAGAAGTTTGCATCAATAATTAAAAGGAAATAAATCTGATTTCTTATCATCATAAACTTATGAAATAAAGCCCTATAGGAAATAGAATCCCACTCCAATTGAGTTAAATTGAAAAATGAAGGAGTTGTTTATAGATTAATGATTAGCTTAATCCTGAAAATTTTTTCTAATCAGTGTTTTGCTGTTACCTAAAATGAAGGTTAACTTTGGTGCTCTTCATATAACCCTCCAAAGAGCTTTGAAATATGTCTAGAATGGTATTGATATGCCTTGTTCCAGATTCTTCTTTATGTCATTTCCAGACTTGAAATAGGAGAGGGTGGGGAGCAGGAAGAATGGCCATTTCCTCTCCATTCAGCTAGAGAGTAAATGTAATACGTGCTCAATAAATGTGTAACCCCTACTATAAAAGGTGGTAATTATTGGTTATTTAAGCTACTACAGAAATTGGTATAATGCAGAAATAATTGCACCCAATAATAAAACCCAAAAGTACAAAAATGTACTAGGGCACAGAAGAAAACAGAATGCTGTGATAATCAAGAAAATTGCATTTTTGGAAACAGAGTATTTTAGTTGTGCCTTAGAATTGGATTTGAAGATTTTATGACCCACAAAAAAAAAGGCAAAAAAGGCATTTCAGAATGGAGGGAGTATTGTGGGTGGCACTAGAAGGGCAGAAAATAAAAGGATGTTAAGAGAAAGATGGACTTTGATTGGATGTCAGAGATGCAATACAGGGAATAAGTTAGAAAGTGTGTAAGAGCTGTGAGTCAGAACTGGCCTGCTAATGAACTTCAGGGTCCAAATTAAACAGTATGGAACCATGTAAGCTTGCAGCAACAGTCAACACAATCACCAAACAAAATAATTTTATCTGGAAACCATTCTAAGAATATCAGTCTTTCTCACAACTCCTTTTAAAACAATTCTAACTATATATATATACAAGCACACACACACATACATATATATACTAATGCTATAATTATAATTATGTTAGCATAATTATAATTAGTATAATTATTACATAAACATTTTCAGGATATATATTAATATAATATATATTATTCTAATTATATATATTAGATAGGTGTCCATCTGGTTTTGACACCCATTTATGCAATTCAAAGTGTTCTTTAGTACTTGTATTTTAAAATAATGGAATTCTGCTCTAAATCAGGACTTTGTGGAGACAATATAAACACTAATTTAAAATTACGCACTTACCATATGAGATGAAATTTACCTACATTTACAATCCAATGAACTAAACATATACCTACTTGCTGTAAACCATGAACAACAAACTTGTGGTTCTGGAATTAACTGAAAAATATAATCTTCTCATCTCATACGCATTTTGCTTTCCCATAACCTGGACTAGTACTTTTTAGGGTCCTATTGTTTTCCAGACTCCACTTCAGTCTATGTCATAATTGTTTTATGTAAACTTCCCTTTGTAAACTGAGATTAAATTTAACTGATAATTTATTTTTAATTTCAAATGGCTTACATTGCATTACTTAATATAATGAAGCATCTTATTTCCTTAGTCCAGATATATTAGTAGATTATAAGATACAAAATTAGAGAAAATAGAACACTAACTAATGGTAAGGTTAATTCTAAATTCCTGTGTTAAAAACATGTGTGTTTGAAAATGAGGGATTGAGTGTTATTTGCATTTTCAGACACAGTCACATCTTTAAAAATCTCAGCAATTACTCATCATCTCCATGTCTATAGTTGTGGTTATTGGTTAATTTGAATCCAGCTGCACCATTCTCCAAGCACTGCTGTGTGCTCACTCTACAAAATGCTTATGGATTCCTAGTCGGCTTCCCTGGGACGAGCTTCACTGATTTTGAATTGTGGTTCTCCTCTGAGACATTCATTCAGTGAGAGTTCTCTAAGCTGTATTATGCTTCTGGCTTTATAGAAGGATAAGAATATTTATAGCTATGTCCCTCACAACATGGACTGTTGACTGCTCTATTTTATATGATTTAGCATTCAATATAACTCTCAATGTAAATATTCCAAATAACAAATTCAATGTAAACATTACAAATTACAAATAGTAGCTAAAGTTAATCCAAGACTGTACATTGATAAAACAACAAACCACATCTTTTTTTAAGACTTAGAACATTCTTAGTTGAAAGCCAGATTTAACAGAGAGAGAGGAAAAACAGAGAAATCTGGCAATAATGGCAATAGCTGGACTGATCCACCTCCCAAATGGGTATAGGGGCCCATGACCTAGGCCATCCTCCACTGCTTTCCCAGGCTATAAGCAGAGAGCTGGATCAGAAGCGACACAGCGGGGACACAAACTACCGCCCATGTAGTTTTCACAGTAATTGTGGGGGATTCCATTATTTTCATATTTGAAAACTAAGTCTGAAAAGTTCAAAGAGAACACCCTGAATCATATTGTTAGCTAACAGTTGAGCTAAAATCCATATCGAGGCCTTAGAATAAAGAAAAATCTTATAAATACTGTACTTTGTGTGCTTTCTGTGAAAAACCAGTAGAGAAATATGAAAAAGATATAATATATGAAGCACTGAAAGACGTACATGGGCATCAAGCTCTGCATATTATATTCTGCAGCTTTTTAATAGTATATAATATCAGCTGAAATTTTCAATTTCATTTACATTTTCCTTAATATTCATACATCGCATCCACATTAACACTGCAACATTTAGTGTCAAAGTATGGGAACTTCAAAGACAAAAGTCAGGTTTGTTTATACTCAATAGAAATACAACGAATTGTCTAGTAGATTTAGACAATTACATGCTTGAGTACAGTAAATTAAAAATACATTAGAAGCAGTTCTTCCAACAAAATAAATAACGTGTTCAACATATCTCTTCTTGAGTTCCACTGTAGCTACATGACAGTAAGATCTATAGTTAGGAAATGAGCAGCAAAATGGAGAGGGTAGCATCTCATCATTTAGTATAACAAAATTATGTAAGTATGCAAGACTGTTCATTCTAGAAAGTAAAAATTAAATGCTTTATAAGAATACAGAGACTATCAAGTCATCTATATGCATTGAATTTTATATACAAATTACTTACACTTTCATAACTATAATTTTTGTTGCTGGCAGGAAGAACATGAACATCCAGCAGAAGACTGTATGAGTCATTCATATAAGTAAATAAATGACATTTTCCTAGGGTAAAAACTATTGACACTCAAATATACTTAACAGCAATACAGGATACAATTAAGCCTTTTATTTTTTTAAAAAAATATTTATCTTACTATTCCATGCTACAGTTCTATAGGCTCTGGGATTTCCTTCCCGCTATCCCCAACTGCCACTAATTTCTCCCATGTGATTACAAAAGTATAGTCTTCCACAATAAGTCATAAAAGTCCAGCAACCTATTGTCAAGATACATTCAACAGTTTCAATGGGAATCCATCTTTCATTTGGAAGTAGAGACACATACTGCATTGTATTTTCACATCTGCATGTGATAGTCTCTACTACACAGTTAATATACATCCCCTTAAACGAAAAGCCATAAAACAAAAGCAACAACAGAGAGAAAAATAGACAATTTACAATGCCATGAAGTTAAATAACATGCTACTGAATGATCAATGTATTGCTGATGAAATGTTAAGACTACATTACAATAAAATGTACCCAAATGAAATATTAGAATTAATACTTGCATGTGGTAAGCATATACTAGACCATGTACTGCCGCCCATTGATACCTACCACATAATAACTACAATATTTAGTGGACAATCTATTACACCAAATTTTTGAGAATTGAATTTCAGTGTCTACTCTGCTACTGACTATCTAAGTGGCCTTGTTTATAAATGGGGAGATTGAATTATATCACTAAACGTTGTCTAATGACTCTTCTATCATTAACATTTAATGATTCTACTCTGTAATCACATTACAGAGAATGTTGAAATGTAACACAGTTTCTGCCTTCAACACACAATTAAACTAATTGAAAAAAAAGTAGAGCAACAAATAAAGTTGCAACTAGGACTCAGATATTTTGGTTGTTTTGCTTGCCTGAGGGTATAAATCCCAGATCACAAATTATTTCCTCTCTAGAAGGAGAGTGCCTTGACAGTAATCAACTCACAAGTTAGTTCATCAATTTTCTAAAGCATGGTGGTGAGTTTTTTGTATATGCAAACCTTTCTGAAATCAGGATACTATGTACAATCAATGGCAACTCAGTGATATCTGGAAATAGTCATTCAATTAAGATTTTTCTCCATCAAAAATGAATAGCAGGGCCCAGTGGCGTGGCCTAGCAGCTAAAGTCCTCGCCTTGAACGCACTGGGATCCCATATGGGCACCAGTTCTGAACCCGGCAGCTCCACTTCCCATCCAGCTCCCTGCCTGTGGCCTGGGAAAGCAGTTGAGGATGGCCCAAAGCTTTGGGACCCTGCACCCGTGTGGGAGACCTGGGGCAAGTTCCTGGCTCCCGGCTTCGGATTGGCACAGTACTGGCCATTGTGCTCACTTGGGGAGTGACTCATTGGATGGAAGATCTTCCTCTCTGTCTCTCCTCCTCTCTGTATATCTGACTTTGTAATAAAAAGATAAATAAATCTTTAAAAAACAAAACAAAACAAAAAAAAGAAAAAATGAATGGGAGAAGTAAAGATTGGTATGAAATAAGAACTAATTCACCTTTACATAATTTTGCTGCTGTGCTGACACCAAAGCAATTTATCTGTTGTTTAAATTAAATTAATGTAACATTTACAATAAAAATATACGTAAATTCTGGACTTTCATTTAATGTCTTGAAAGAAAAAGTTCAAAAAGTTAAAGAAATATGTGAAGTATTTTAAATGTCAGTAATGAGAACATACATAAAAAATGTTTAATGTTTATTAAAAGGAACCAGAATTTTTACTTTATTCTTACATTTATATTATTGAGTTTTAAAGTGGGAAAAGCAAATTCTGGAAAATTCTAAATAAACATTTTTAACTTCTGATATGACAAAAAGTACCAAAACAAACAATGCTCTCTCTGAATTTTTAGTAATTCCTCACGATATGAAATGACACTCAAGTTTGAACATGAGATAACATTCTAATAAAGACAGGAGAGCAAGAGTCCAAGAAATCAATAAAACATACTGCATGTTTCCATAAGAATGAGGAGACAAAATAGGTATTGCAGACCAACAAACCAGAAGAAAATAAGGCAGTGAGATCACCCACATTAAATGATCTAAGATGGAGGCTTCCTTAGACTTCTATTTGGATTTACTTTTTTATTTATGTGTTACCGACAAAAAGAAAATGCAAACAGAAAGAGAGCATGTGGGAGAGAAAGACAGAGTAGAGAGAAGGAGAGAGCTCCTTCATCCACTGTCTCACCTCTAACATGTACACCACACCCAGGGCTGAGTTAGGCTGAAACCAGGAACCAGGATTAGCCTGTTCTCCTGCTGTCCTTTCCCTGTTTCTTCACATTGTGAGAAGACATAGCCTTCCACTTCCAAAGTTCCACTGGGTTACCCTTCATTTCATTTTCAGCTCATGAACTTAACGATTTTAGTTTATGCCCTGCTACACACAGACTTCCCACTGTCCTCTGTTCATTGTTTCATAGTTTTGCTTTGCTCCTTGCCATGACCATACCTCTGTAAATAATTCTTGCAATAACATCTCCTAATTAAAAATCATCTGAGCTGGATTTATTTTCGCTATATTTCTCACATCGCCCAGCCCTGGGGGAAAAAAAACAACTACAGTATAAAAAAGTGAATCTAATGTTTTAAATTATATCATTTTTTTAAATTCGTAGATTCTCTTAAGAGAAGAGCACTGACATAACAGTAAATGATTCCAAATCATTCTGATCGCTCCCAAACCTTATTGTAATATTCATTATTGACAGTTCTGACTAAATAGGAAAGTGATTGTTCATTTCCGAGGACTCAGTGAAACCGTATTAGATGCTCTTTATGGACCACTTTAGGAAGACTATCTGACACAGAACACCTGGCTTCTAATTTTGCATTTGATATTTCACTTATTTTAACACAATCAGAAGTTTTCTACTTTGAAATTTAAGAAACATTTAAAATAAAAAATGAACTTGATTCCTTATTCAACATTATTATTTTATAAGTCTTTGCTCTATTTTATATGCAAGTTTTTTTTTGGACTTTGATGTAACCTAGTTAAATAATTTACCTATAATTATATTTTAAATAGCTACAACGATAGCTATAGGATCCCAATATCTCGGAGGTAGAATAATCATGTAGAACTGATGGAATGCAAGAAATGACAGACATATGAGCTATCTGCCTGAGAGGTCAATGGACATGCTAATTCACATCTAGATAACGATTTTTATGATCGTTAGATTTTTAGTGTGGCAGTCAAATTGGCCTATTGGTCATTATCTTATCATTTTTTCATGTTATTAAAGGTTTTCAACATTAAGAAAGCACTCACAATGAGAGGCAAAAGCACTTGGTTACTCATAAATATGCATGCATAAATTATGAACACACAAACTTAGATAACTAGATGATGGCAGATCGTGCACTCTTGATTCATATAAATTTAGAATTCAACTTTGTCACTGAGAAACTTCAAAAAGTAAATTATTACTCTTACATCAAAATATCATCTTTCCCCAAATTGTTGGGAAATAAGTTGACATTACCAGTTCCTGAAAGTCCTCCACCATGCTTTTATATAGCTTTTCTTCAAGAGTCAAAATTTTTTTTTTAAAGATTTATTTTATTTTTATTGGAAAGGCAGATATACAGAGAGGAAGATCTTCTGTCCGATGATTCACTCCCCAAGGGAGCACAACGGCCGATGCTATGCCGGTCTGAAGCCAGGAGCCTCTTCCAGGTCTCCCACACGGGTGCAGGGTCCCAAAGCTTTGGGCTGTCCTCAACTGCTTTCCCGGGCCACAGGCAGGGAGCTAGATGGGAAGTGGAGCTGCCGGGATTAGAACCAGCACCCATATGGGATCCCAGGCTTGCAAGGAGAGGACCTTAACCACTGTGCCATCGCACCGGGCCCAAGAGTCAAAATGTTTTGCCACTTATTTAGTAAGCTACAACTTACCTTTGGGGACCAGAATCTTAACATCTTTATTTACAATCATTCATGCATTTGTACCATGGTATATTTGATTTTGATATACACTTCTTTAGTGCATAGTGCATATTGCAAGTCAAAAATTATACTAGGAAATAAAACAACACTCAGTAGGGTACCTAACTTTGAGAAACTTAGATTTTTATGTAAAGATGGATAAACTGTTCAACAAAAGTGAATATCATCTAGAAGGGAGATGGACTGGTCTATGAGCGAAACAACTAACACTTCCTGGAAGTCGTTAAAGAAGACTTCAGGCAGAGTAACCCTGCAGTTGCCTTTTTAAAAAGGAAAAGCCATTTCTGTTCTAAAGAAGACAACATGTTGATATGATGGAAAAGCAAGTGCAAAAGCTGCAAGTCCAGAAGAAACAGTTTTCCCTTATATCTTTAGACTCCGTTACTTCAAAAAATACATTACCTCTCATATCATTTAATTTAGAGAGTGGTGGGAACATTTCCTATGGAAGGATTTCCAAGTTAAGATTTCACCAAATAATTGAACACTGGCTTGATGATATTGCAGGTTTAGAATAATTGGTCTTCCTATTTAATAAGATGTTTAGTTTTAAAAGATAAAAAATTTCTAACTTAAGATAGAGGGTTGGAATACATCCACATGAGCTATGAACATCTATGGGAAAGGAGAAAATATAATAAAGTACAGAAGTTTCAAATAGATATTTGTTTTAATTCCTCTTTGAAGTGTATTTTCCTTCCATTTATATATGCCTTCTGATATTCCCTCATGATCAGAACAAACAGGAACAGAGGTCATAGAGCTATTGGATTAAAAATACCTACTCATAAATCAATGCCATCAATCATGTAAACCCAATAGAACTGAGAGTCGTATACACCAATCACTCTGTCTTTCCATAGACACACAGAGTACATTGGCATGCTGCAAAGACCAGCTCGACTGTCTATATTCTCATAATACTCCTCCTGCTGAACAATGGTTCTTATGCTTTGATGGCTAGTAGTGAGTTAAACCCATGAATATAGAGTGGATTAAAATTAAGATTACAAAAATTGATGAAAAGAGGGAAGCAGAAAAAGGCATTGGAAAGGATGGCAGTGGGAAGAGTGGCTTTCTACTTGAAGCTGTTTCCATAGAATGCATAAAATCTACTCAGTGTATTAGTGAAAATAACTCCAAAAGTGTATTGAGAGAAATTTATTTTAAAAATGGAAAGAAAAATATTATATTTAGGGACGTTGTTTGTATCAGACACAATGTATTCTTTAAGTCATCTTAAATAGTTCATTTTACATTTTGATATTAGAGAATTAGGACTGTTCGCTGCAAACTGTCCCTATCAAAACAATGGAAGTTATTTATTTATTATAGTGGATAAGGTGAACAAATTCCATGTATTTCACAATACACACTTAGCACAATGACACTTCCAACCACACCCATGCTACTTACCATGCTCCCACTTTCCTCTTTCCTTCAATACTTTTTAATCTTTATACACATACTTTCAGCTTACATCACAATCATAAATCATTTATCTAAAGTATTTGTTATTAGAGTTTTCATAGCATCTCTCACTAAAATATCATTTGCAACAATATTGTTTCTTACCTTTTTGTACAATTTTAGAGCTTAATTGAATTAGCAGCCAAATTTTCACTGAGATCATCATTTCTGAATTTTGTAATGTGTCACTTTGACCATCATATTTGTTAAATGTAAAATGAAAATCCTTTGGTATAGCCATTATTCTTGAGCATGCAGCTACAATTTGACCAATTTGTTAATTATTTTTTCACAAGTGAGAAGCAAGTTACTGTAGAGGAATGTCCAGCATTCCTTTTAAGAATGATCTTCCGGGCCCAGCAAGGTGGCGCAAGTGGTTAAGGTCCTCTCCTAGCACGCCCGGGAACCCATATAGGCGCCGGTTCTAATCCCGGCAGCCCCGCTTCCCTTCCAGCTCCCTGCCTGTGGCCCGGGAAAGCAGTCGAGGATGGCCCAAAGCTTTGGGAACCTGCACCCGTGTGGGAGACCCGGAAGAGGCTCCTGGCTTTGGATCGGCATAGTATCAGCCCGTTGCACTCACTTGGGGAGTGAATCATCGGATGGAAGATCTTCCTCTCTGTCTCTCCTCCCTGTATATCCGCCTTTCCAATGAAAAAATGATAAAAAATAAATCTTTAAAAAAAAAAAAAAGAATGATCTTCCCTATCAGCTTTTGCTTAGTTAAGCCCTGCTTATCCTTGTAATCTGGCAAGTCATGTCCAGCCTTCCCCATTTTATAGTTTACTCATACAATTTCTTTGTAATTGTGAAAGATGTAATGTTACATTTGTCTAAAAATCTCCGAGATAAACAATCCTTTAAAGCACAATGAATGTGTTACCTCCTCTGTCTCCAATGATAAATAAATAAAGAAATGCAATGTCTATTAAGTGGAATTTTTACCAATGAATGTCATAAAGTTGTCCTTTTTAGTAAGGTACAGCTTGTTGCAATAACAAAAAAGATGATACATTTGGAAAATCTACTAGGCTCTACTCAATTTGAACATGAATGTGTGAGAGCATATGGTCAAGATCCTACTTAGTCATTTTTGATGTTAACTAAAATGTCAGGTCAATAGCTGAGAATGTTTGGCAGACACTGGAATCCATCATCTCTCTGCAAAAGTGAGTGTGCTCCATTGAAGCAATCAATAGATGACTTTCAGTGCCTTTCAAAATCCTGGCTGCCCAAAACTCAGAGCCTTCCAGCACATGTTACAAACATAAAAATAATTAGAAAACACTAGTGCTTACCACCCTTGGCTTCCCTTTGGACTGACTTGAGATTTCAAAAACACAGAACCCATCACTGTGGAGTCATTGCATCAGAATCCTGTTATGGGGCCCAGATCCTATTAACAAACAGTAACCTTATTCATTTCCAAGCAGCTCCAAAAAATAGCCATATTTTAGAATCACTAAAGTAAATAATAGCAATCCTTCATTCTTGCTTTAACATTCTCTCTTTCTGACAAATAAACTAGACACATTTCCCATCTTATTTTTGAGGGTTTAAAGTCTGGTATCTTGCAAGTACTCATTGTGAAAAATGAATGAAGCCTGCCATGAGACAGCAGTCCATAAATAAGCATCATGAGATTTTGCTTGATTGTATTTTAATAAGATCAAAATAAAGATGAGCAGAAGTAACAAAACTACCAGTTACCAGCCTATGTTCAACATGGGCGCTCTGAAGAAACACCACACTCTTTGTCTCCATGAAAAGGACATCTCCTCGAATGAAAGGATCCATACAATAAATGTGTTCTTCATTGCACTGAAGCAGGTATGTGAAAGAAATTGCATTGAATTGTAATACAAATAGACCTCAACCTTAAAAACCTAAGTGTGCTTGATTTGGATTTACATTATTCTATACAACAGATAATGACAGTTTCTTTGAGAAATCTCATAAAACAAATCAATCATTCTTTTCATAAAATCTTAACACTAAAGGATCGTTTAAGACTAGGTTGCCTAGTATTCTACTCAACTTCTACCTAAGGTTGAAATCTCATTTTAGCATCCTGCATAGACAATTGTCAAATTTCTGCTTAACATGTATTCTCATGGGTGAATGGGGCATCCTGGTGCCTCAAATTTTGCTGTTAAATATTTGTTAGAAAACTGTTTGTTAAACTTGAGCAAAATATCCTTCTCATTCTTCATGCTATACCAAAGTTGTGCAGAGTAAGTCTAGTTCTTTTCACCATATTACAGTATTTTAGATTCTGCAAAGTGAACTATACAGAACTCCATGTTATCTGCCAAAATGCAACTTTAAAATGCAGTTGCTGTGGCTGCTGTTAGCCTCATTCAATGATAGTATCCCCTATCAGTGATGGTGCTTCAAGTCCTGGCTATTCTGCTTCCTACAGAGCTCCTTGTTAATGTGCCAAGGAAGGCTACAGAATATGGTCCATCCTCTAGGGCCAATGCCACCTCTAACTCTGCCTTTCAAATTAACTAAATGCCATCTGTTAACACATCATGATGCAAAATAAATGGTATTACATCTAATACACATAATCTTTCTACGACAGTTCCTATGATTACCACCAAGGAAAGAAAATTGCATTTTACAAAAAATTTTTAAAAACACGTTATTTTCCACTTCATGTTTTAACCATAATGTTATATAATGTTTGGATTTGTTTTCCCATGTCTTGATTACATTATCATAATAAAACAGTAGCTGCTATATTGATGATCTGTTACTTGTTTAGACAACATTACTCATTTTCTATGACTTAGAATAGAGAATATTACAACTTTTCAAATGCTGAGTAACCATGATATTCAATATTTGAGAAACCAAATGAATAAAGCACCTCCCATCTCTGCTCCTAGAACAAGCAAAGACTCATTTGGGGGACTATGTATGATCACTTTTAAATTGCTTCCATAAGAATTGCACAGTTATGTCCCTCTTTTACTGGAGGAAATTAAAAACATTTAAAACAGAGACTCATAAGCAGTAAGAGGATATTGAAAATCTCACTTTTTGCTAATACAGAGTTCATGCTTTCTTTGGTATATAAGGTCAAATAAAACCAGATGGTAATATCAACCTTTCACAATTCTATAAAATAAGAGCTATCAACAGAACTTTAAAAAAGTCTTGACAGATTGGTTTCTATCTTACAACTGCATGTAGACATTATGATACAACCTCCTCTCCCTGCATCCATTTCCAGATGGACTCTCTCTTCCCTTCTTGTTATTTGTAAAGCTAAGTGGATGACAGTCTGAGCTGATAAAGGAAATCAAATATCTTTGGTTATTTCTCTAGAAACCATGGGCACTTGGAAAACTACCTTCCCAAGCCATGATTACATAACACATAATAAAGCCATAGACACCATATTGAAAGTCAGTTTCAGTTATTACCAAAAATGAAGACTGTGAAACCACTATATTTAATTCACCCTACAAGGATTTTCTCTCTTAATTCAAAGAAGTCTAAAATTTGTCATTATAATATTCTTCTAGATTCACAATTCTCAACAAAGGCCATATTTATGTGGTGAATAGTCAGGCTGTCCTAATCATTTTCAACAGAAAGTTTCTAGAAATTTTCTGCAAAAAGACAGAATTTCTAGTTACAAATTATAGAATAAGGATGATCTCTTCTATTTGTTATACCTACTACTCTCTTTATAAGAATGATTTCACCAGATTCAGGAAAATAAGAAGAATCAAACCTGAATAGTTTTATTACACATGAGCCACGAACCTAACTCTTAGCATTTAAGAGTCCAATCATGGACTCCACTGTTTCCATACAATGGGAATCATCAATATATCCTAAGCAGAAATGCCAAATAGAAATATATTGTGAATCACAAAGCAAAGCAAATACATAATCTTGAATTTCCTTTTTTGAAGTATAGTTTAGTTGATTTTATTTCTACTTTGTACGAGAAAGACATTATAAGTGGTTTGGCTTTTACATCCAATACTAAGTTGAATTAGTATTTTTTTAACGGGTCCTGGTTATGCCCATGTGGGGTGTGAGTCAGGCCCTGGGGGTGCCCATGTGGGTTGTGAGTGGGGTCCTGGGGTGCCCATGTGGGGTGTGAGTTGGGCCCTGGGGGTGCCCATGTGGGTTGTGAGTGGGGTCCTGGGGTGCCCATGTGGGGTGTGAGTCGGGCCCTGGGGTGCCCATGTGGGTTGTGAGACAGGCCCAGACTTTTCTGTACAATGAAGCTGCATTTTAGTAAAACAAAATAATACATCTAATATCACAGAATTTTTAAAAGCTCACCAGAAAATCCACTATAATTCACATAATTTTAAAGAATTTTACTGAAAAATAACTTCAAACTCCAACAAATTATAAAAGTAATAATAGTATGATGGACACTCAGATATCCTTCCTTAGACATTCACAATGCTAAAATTCTACCTCGCTTACTTTATAATTTAATTTTCTTTCTTTTCTGCTTCTCTGTGTATCTATAATATTTTGACCCACTAGAGGGTTACTTACTAACTGATTTTGCATGATATCTAAAGTTAGAACCAGTACCCAAGAATACTGGAGGGTTTATACGCCCATTAGTCCTGTAAAATTTAATCTTAAGGTTTCATAATCCAGTGACAAATGAAGCCAGATTGTAAAGCATAAGGGGTAATTTCTTGGCTATGGTGCCTTCTGAATCAAATAACAGCTGCTGGCATTCATGAAGCACATTATGTTATAGTAGTTAAAGAATAATTCTTGGCAGATTTGTCATTTATGATTAAATTCTCACAGAGGAATTTACTTAAACACTATGTCTGAAACCATGATTGGATTCCAAATAAGTGTCTAGACTTGGAATTCTATTTGGTCTTTTCTCTTGCTTCCTGAGATTTTAATCAGAATTTGCTTTACATTGTCATGGTTTCACAGTAAAAGGTATTTATATTTATAAAAAATGTAATCAAGGAAAAAGTAACTCTCTTCTGATTCCACATCATAATGAAAAATGTCAATTGACCTAGTTAGATCCAAATAGGCTTTCAAAAGTCTTCCACTCTCTTCTCCTCCTCCTTCTCCTTCTTCTTCAAGACTTCCATTGCTTACAGATATCTTTTGTTATAAGAATGCCCAGACAGTGTTGATTAAAAACAAAGGCAGTTGTTATTCTCAAAAATGGTACGCACTAAAAGGAGGCAAATCTGGCACAATTAGTCATGGCTTGTATTGCAACAAAGTAGGAATGGTAAGATGCACATTTACTAGTATTTACAGAATCTTCAATGCTTAGCATAGTTGCCTATAGACACCAACCAAGTGACAAATAGCCATTAATTAAGGGAGCAGTTTCCCTTTTGTAAATTCATGATGCAACAAACTGAAAGCTCTCACATATGAACTTGCCTTGGATGATGGATGGTGATGGCATTACATTGCTAGAACACCATTTCACAGTGAATGCACATACATTCAAAATAGCATGCCTATATATATATATTTTTTTTCCCCAGTGCCACATGAAATGTGTACTAGACTATATCGATTTTTGATTGTTGCTCTAACAAATAAACATAAATGCAGTGGCTTAAAACAATACAAATTTATTCTAGAAGTCAGAACCTGACATAGGTTTCATCATAGAAATAAATAAATAAATAAATAAATAATCAAGATATTACCAAGGTTAAGATTCTTTTTGTTGGAGTTTAAAAGAGATCCCATTTCCTTATATTGCCCTGGGCAAGGCATCCAATTTTCACCCTCTTTAACTTTCTACCTGCCTTCCCCAACACCATAACAGACCAAGAGCCTGAATGAAAACTGCATGAACATAATGCTAAGTCAAATTCAAAATTCTTATTTCCTCTAGCTGTATAATTTCCTATAGAAACGCCATCAGCCTGAAAACCACATACCTAGAAAATTACATACAGTCAGTTGTAGAAGATAAAGTAAACATCACCTGCATATCGTACTGTAAAATAAACCCAAATAATAAACTTTAATCAATTATGGGAAATGTACAAATTAAAAACACCATTGTCCCTCTTTATTGTTCTCACAGTTTATTTTTTTCTGTAAAAGTTATATATTGGTATTTTTAACAAATACTACTATTGCTATATGTGTACAAACTGCTTTGCACAATGAAATATTTCTGATATTTATCTTTTTGTTGGCAAAATATACAACCATAACTTTTCCTGTCTACTGAATATCTACATCTAACATCATGTTTCACCTTAAAAATTCTTTCCCAGTTTGATGAAATTTTCATCTCAGAACTTTCTACTCTTAAAATTCAGATTTCTAACACTAATTTTATAAGAAAAAGCAGAGCTCAATAAGCTAAAATATCTGGTTTTCTTAAACGTTTAGTAACAATGAACAGGGAGAGGGCACAGTCCAGACAAAGAAAGCTTTGCTATAGAAGGAAGGCGTGGGATGAATTTAAAAATAAGTTCTTATTCCTGACCTAGAGTACTAACCACAGTTATTCATCCCCTTCTTATCTCATCAAATTATTGCAGGGTGTATAAATAAGCTGCCTTCCAATGTGTTTTCATCCATGAACAGAATAATAATTTTTAAAGATGACTAATAGTTACCATGTACCAGACACCAAACTAGCTATTTTACTAAGCCTTTATCTGTTCCTACCCTCAATGAGAACTCTATGTGTTAGATACTTTATTGAATCAATGTCCTGGAAATATCTATTGCACTTCTTATGTTCCTGGGAAAAAGGTAAAAATACACAGTCCTGAGGGTAACATGAAGAAACTTTAGCCTGCCTCTTGGAAACAAAGAAGAACTTCAGCTAACCCACACTTCATTTCTGAGAGAAGCTTCAAACGTATATGTTTCAAAAAGTACATTATAATGTAGCACATTCAAAACACAGTCATGTGTTGATCGAATTACAGGAGGTTTACATATCCTTTATGTATGTCCTTACACCCACCACACTCCAAACCAGTTCTGCAAAAAGATTACACAGTTCCAGGAAACAGCTGTGGGTTAGGGGATGTGAGGAAGGAAATTAGGTTAAAGGTACAGAGAAGCAAAGGAGAAAACAAAACAAAACAAAAAATCCTCCCTCTGAACACAGAAGGCTAAAGGAGTGATGAGCCTCCTTTGTGTTTTAACCTCCAGAATCGTCTTGCATGAGTCCCTGGAGCTCCCTAGGCTCCAGCGTTTTCATCTACATGAATAATATCCAAGGTATATTAACCATATCACTTAAGGCATTGTCTCAAATTCATGTAGGGACTAAAATTCTGCATATACATTTAGCAAATATTGCTTCTTTTACGACTTCATAAACAGTGATCTAGGTAATTTGAGGCAAATGTACGTTTGTAAACTGATATTATCATGGTAGATGTTTCAAATGAATGTATGTATATCTATCTATTTATCTATCTATTTATCATCTAACTATCTTTTTCTATCTGTAGATCTAGTTGCAATAAAAATAAGTACATGATACCACGATACCAGCTGTGTTCTCCAAAAATCAGGATCTGAGTTGGAAGGTAACACAGAGGATGTATATTAAGAAGAGGTGTTTGACTCAACACTTGTAGGGGGAGGGGAGAAATACGAATCATGAAGAAAAGAAGCTGAGTACCAAATCAAACCCTGCCACCGTATTAACAACAAAATGGCACATCAGTTGTTCTACACAGTTCAGAACAACCCTTGCATTAACCATGAAAACAGGTGGTTTTTTGAGCACTGTGATCTTGAATAAGAGGGTAGGAACTAGGGCAAGTGAATTTTTGAAGAGAACATCACCTTGTCTCCTAAAACAAATGAATGATGTTATTCCATAGGTAAATATTTCCAAATATATCAAACCTTTTAGGACTACAACCTTTCAAATTCTATCCAGTAATCAGTAATTAAAACAAAATTTTACTCTGAGAATCTGTGCAAATAAGCAAATGACTAAATAATATCAAACTTATATAGATCTTAAGAGTCAAATGTAACATTCTAATAACATTTGTTTATTCAGTCTTCACATAATCCACCAACTATATATTTATACATGTTTACTAAAAAGTTTCTACTTCTACCAATGGTACAAAGCATCATCAAATCATTCAACTTTTTTGAAAAAGGAATATGGGAAAACTATTTTCTTTTTCTTGTAACTTCAAAATTCTAATACAAGACATGAATATTCATAGGTTACAAGCCTAATCTTTCCACCCAAATAGAAGTGTACATTCTACTGAGCAGGGTTTTAATTAGGTTCACCCATAAACTTCCCCACTAAGTGTTAAGTTTCATTTTCCCCACTTTAATGTAAGGTTGGGGCAGTTGTTTAGTGCAGATGTTAAGCCACCAGCAGGGATTCTCAGTATGTAATAGGTACCTGATTTAATTACTTCCTAACCCACTTCATGCTAAATCTTATGCTGGAAGGCAACAGCTGTGTACCTGCCACCATGCAGCAGACCTGAGCTCCAGAATTCTGGTTTCACCCTAGTCAGGCCCCAATAGTTGCAGCATTTAAGGAGTGAACCAGTGAGTGGAAGATCTTTCTGTCTCTCTTTTATTCACAAAATCTGAAAATAAATATTTTTAAATTATATTTATTAAATAGATACATAAATAAAGTTAACTGATTTCTGAAAAATTCCTAAACTCAGTAGTCAGATGCATAGTCTGGAACAAGCATGAATATTCTCCTTATTTTGTTTTCTCTCAAATAATATTTTTAAGAAAGACTTGGAAATTACACAAGCAGTCTCCACAACAAGAAGATAGGATATATCTGTTTAGGAGAAAACTTAACTTTTTTTTTCAAAGGTTTTTTTTTAATTATTATTATTATTGGAAAGGCAGATAGAGAGAAAGATCTTGTATTCCACAACAGCTGGAGCTGAGCTGATTTGAAGCCAGCAGCCTCCTCCAGGTCTCCCATGATGGTGCAGGGTCCCAATGCTTTCGGCCATCACATATTGCTTTCCCAGGCTACAAGCAGGGAACTGGATGGGATGTGGAGCAGCTGGGGTATGAATCAGCATCCAAATGGGATTCTGGCACATGTAGGGTGAGGATGTTTGTGCAGGGTATTTCAAAAATTAGAAAAGACATAACTTCTTAGTTTCTACCTAAGTGATTGTACTCTTCAAACTTTCATTTGGAAATTCTCAATATCTAGGTCCCCTGTTTTACATGATGCTGTTCTTTCCTAAAGCAATACTTCATATTATTCTCTTCTGTCCCAATTTGAGGGCATCTCCTCTTCCCATTGCTTTTCTAGTTCTCAGTGTTCAGTTTGCTTGTGTGCACCCACAATAGGAACAGCATATGTCTGATAGTAACAACAACACTCCCCTCATAATCATCAACACCAGATTCACAGTCAGACCGAATATCCTCCCTCTCATCATCCAGAATCAGTGAAGGTCAGACGGAAAAGACTGAATGGATCTTTTGGCAGTAAAGCTGCATATTTTTTTGGTTCATGTTGAGTCCATTCATTTTATAATGTAAAGGTGGAACTTTTAAAATAAGAGAACAACTTTTTAATTTCAAGTCAATATCCTTTCAGAGCCCACAGGAATTAACATCAGTAGTAAAAAAAAAAAAAACCACACAATGAATTACTTACTGATACTGAATTAAAAATAGTTTATCAGTAAAACACAGAATTTATAGAAACACATTTAAAAGCCTCCACAACAATATTTAGAAACAGTCGGTTTCCACTGCACTTTAATTCATTATAGATCATCAATCTCCAAAACATTGTATTATGAGTCTCTGAATAAAAGAAAACTAGGTATTAGTAATTTTTTTGTTGCCTATGCCCCAACATGATTCCCTTTCGAATTAATCATTTAAGAGCATTTTGAAATACACAATTTATTTCTTCTTGTGCAATTTCCATGCTGATTTTCCTTCATTCTTAGCTGAAGATTAGGAATCTTAATCCAAAAAAAAAAGTTAGCAATGCATTTCTGCAGAAGAGAAATGCAGAGTATTTTGAAGTGATGCACAACATATGACCACTAACGCACAAGAAATGTTGAAGTTAATCTTTTTGGTTGTTGCTATGCAGACAAATTTTGCTACCTTACATATCTCTACCTACAGAAGGACTCCCTGGTACTTTCCAACTGAGTTTAAATCAGTTTCTGTCACTCCAATCTCTCCTTCTGTTCCCTTGAAGAATTATTTAGGAAATTATGTTTGTGTGACCCAGTTTTAAAAAATATCCTGCCTAACAACATACTAATTGTAATGCAAAACTGTGACATGCTAATTATGTAAATTTTTACTTCTGAAAATGCAAAATGGAGGTATAGCTGAAAAATATCCCACATCAGATACACAGATTCTCCTCTGGTCAGTTATGTGGTGACATGATGTAAGAACGCCTTTTTGCCACTCATACCACACTACTTTTATTTCATAGTTAATATTGATGAAACGAACAGTAATCACAATGCCTCTGTTTTTCTGACTTCCAATAGCTAGCAATTGGAAAAATGTGGAATGCATGATACAAACTGAACTGCCATCGATAATAGCTTAAACAAATTCCAGACAAGGTCACTTAAAGAAACATATGGGAAAACTAAGCCAAAGAAATTGTTACATGTTCCAAATAACGACTAAAGAGCATGTTGAATGCTATATCCATATTTTCATACTTTCCCAAATAAGATAATATCTGGTCAAAATCCTTTACCACCTTCCCAAGCCATCGTGGGAGCCTGCACTATCTTCTGCAGAAAGGATTATTCATTGTTATGTAGGAGGATGGTGCAGTTGATTGCTCCTTTGCTGTCAGGAAACAGCTCATCTAGAAAGCTTATAGTATGGGTGCATCTCAGAAGGAAAATCTTACTCATAAATACAAGCAACGGCTGGATAATGGAAATTCAGTTATCAAAAACCAAAGGAAACAATGATGACAGTTAACCTAAACCTTGCATCCCAAGGACAGGGCAATAGGCATAGCAATGAGAGGTGGGTGATTTCCCTCTAAGTTAGTAGACAGGTTACTGGATGCCAAAATATAACAGAAGCTACTAGAAATAAGTCCAAAAATGACCAGGGTCAGACAAAGATAACCTTAACTATGATGCAAAGAACCAAATTTATATCAGCAGGGCATGGAAATAATTCATCTGTTTCTCAACAATCTGTTAGCCATATTCACATTCAAAGGTAGCTGGTGGTCATCACCAATATGAACAAGACCACAAGTGCTAAGCAAACAAGGTACATTTTCCTTGGTAGAACAGGGCAGATAATGTTCAGGTGACATTTATCTCACTGGCATTTACAATCTGCCTCTTCAAAGGATCGGACCTGCACCACCGGAAGTAAGACAGGCCAAAGTCAGCACAATTTAATCACAGTGATATTCACTGAAAGCTCAAAAGCAGTAACAATATTTTTTCATTTCCCCTCAAACAGAAAGACTATTTCTCAAATGTCTTCAGAGCCTAGCCTTGTCAATCTGGAGTTAAGAGTCTATGACATAAAAAAAATACAGAAGTTTCTGCTACATCAAGGATATTTCATTTCACTCAGTTCAATGCTTATCACAAATCACTTCAGAAAACCTAGATTCAAAGCCAGTTAGGGAACACTGAGCTGCAGTTCAGATGCTTGGCAGAGCATCCAGGAATGACTCCCTGGCACAGGGACTTCAAGGAGAGTCTAAGAAAAACTATCATATTCTCAGACAGCAATAACAAAGCCTGATCTAATCCCAATAGTGTCAGGCTTTACTATCTTAAAAATTCCTCCTAAGAGTTTTCCATAGATTAACATTTAATATCTTCTCAACGTTCCAGTAAGATAGCTGTCATTTTTACACACTTGACAATAGTCAGAAACGAAATGTAGAGTCTGGCTCAATCAGTCAAGCTCCAAAGTCTCTGTCCTCTATCCCTGTGCTGTATTTTCTCTAATTAAAGATAGAAACTTTCAAAAATGGCATCTATCACCAAATCTTGCTACACGTCTCCTTGGAATGTTTCATTGCTTCACAAATATAAAGGTACCAAACCTAATACTGGAAGGTTAATACTACTCTCTAAGAGAGATATCTATACAATCCTGTTTATTCTCAGTTTTGATATCTGATTTCTGCTTGTACACTTCAAATTAGATAAAAAAGCTCATAAAAATTCAGAAAAGTCCATGAGCATTAACTTATTTTAAATTGTGATTGTCATTCTTAAAGATTGTGTGAAATCCCATTGTATTTTGGATATTAGGGAGCTAGTTATTTGACAATGGACAAAAGATTAAATGGGAAAGTTTCCTGTATAAACCAAGATTAGAGACTATTTTCTTTATCAGATAGTCTCCAAAACTCCTTACCATTACCAATCATAGTCATTATAGCTTTTATACAACCAAAATGATGTAATTCTGGAAATTAGAATCATTTTAACTAAAAATAAAACAAAACAAAACTTGCCAAGTAGAAAGGGACAAGAGTAAGACCTTCTCTGTGTTGACAATCTCCCAGAAATGACTACTCAACTCATTACCAAGAACAAACGGTTCTGAGATGTATCCTACTATCTCCTGATTCTCTTTGAACTGTAATGTAACATCTGCCCTATCGAAATGATTACAGACAGTTTAGAGATATAAAATTGAGATCATGAAATATTCTGAGTTTTAAATGATATCTATATCTTTTTCTGAATTTTGCCAATTTTATGGCTTGTCTCATTTTCTTAAAACATGCAACCTTATGAAATTTACTATGACTTGCATGTCTAATTCTAATTGCTAACTTTGCTTTGTTTTTCACAAGTTACAATATGTTGAGATCCCTCAAAATTGGTATTGATTCCTGCTGATCCATGTACATATTCAGAATTTTCAGCTCTGATATGATTGATCAAATATTTCTTGGAACAGCCTCCTTCTCCATATCTGTCTCCATGTAAATCGCCAAATCTAGATTAGATCGCTTAGATTTATCCTAAATACTTTCTCTGCCTCAAGTATTGCCCCACTCAAGTATTTCAGGCAATTTTGTTGGGGAATAATTCAGCCAATAATGCAGAGACAGGTTATCACACTATTATTTAGTGATAGTATTAATTCACTGCACTTAGTTATTGAAGCATAACGTCTGTTTCCACATATATTGTCTCACTGCCAGCTATACATATTAAAATTTTCTTAGATTGTTACTTACTCTTGAAGATTCATTTTTAAAGTTAATATTTTGAATGAATCATATATCCCACAATATTCAAAAAGACTATTGGAACTCTTAAGTTCCATAAGAGAATTTGGCATGGTGGCAAGGTATGAAATTAATGAACACAAATAGAAGGTGCCAGTATACACAATTCAATGCTGAACAACAAATTGTAAGAATGTTCCCCTTTAAAAGAGTGGAGAAAATGTTAAATAACTTGGAATGAATCCAATCAAAGATATGGAAGACCTCTATGATGAAAACTATAAAACAAACAAAAAGAAATAGAAGAAGATACTAAAAGATGGAGAAACTTACTATGTTCCGGGATCTGCAGGATCAACATCAACAAAATGTTCATGTTATCAAAAGTAATATAGAGATTCAACATGATCCCAATCAAAATTCCATCATTCTTCTCAAAATAGAGAAGAAGATAACAAACTTTCATCTGGAAGCACAAGAGATCATGAATAGCCAAAGCTATCCTGGAGAATAAGAATCAAGCTGGAGGAGTCACAATTCCAGTCCTCAAGACATACTGCAGAGCATTAGTCATCAAAACAGCCTGGTACTGGTAGAGAAATAGAGAAAATCAGAACAGAAATTTTAGATGTGAGCCCACACATGTACAGCCAACTCATCTTTGACAAAAACATGAAAACAATCACGGAAGAAATTATACTCTCTTCAACAAATGATGTTGGGACAAATGGGTAGCAGTATGCAGAAATAAGAAATAAGACTCCACCTGTCACCTTATATAAATACTAGCTCTAAATGAATCAAAGACATAAATCTACACACAAGAACTATCAAACGAATAGAGGAAAACATAGGAAGCACTCTCCAAGAGCTAGGAACTGGGAAACACTTCTAAGAAAAGTCACCAAAATCACAGGCAGTCAGTCAAAATAAACAAATGGGTCTACATCAAACTAAAAAGCTCTGTACAACAGAGCAGATGATTAAAAGCGAAGAGGCAACCAAAAGAATGACAGAAAATGTTTACACACTACACAACCAATAGGGACTAACACTCAACTCTTAGAGCTTCAAAAACTCAATCACAGCACAACAAACAACCCAGTGAAGAAATGGTCAAAGGAAATAAGCAGACATTTTCAAAATAGCAAATATGAAAAATATGAAAAATGCTCAGGTTCCCTAACTGTCTGAGAAGTACAAATGGAAACCACATTGAGGTTCCAGTTATCACCAATGAGATTAGCCTACATTCAGAACTCTACTAACAACACCTGCTGGCATGGATGTGGAGTGAAAGTTGATACCCTCCCTCACTATTGGTCGGACTGTAAGTGACTAGAACCATTACGGAAATCAGTATGGAGAGTGCTAAGAGAACTGAAAATCAACCTGGCATATGACACAGTGCTGTAATCGTATCTGCAATAGCAAAGACATGGAAACAACGCAGATGCTCATCCAAAGAAGAGTGGATAAAGAAACTGTAATACATTTACTACATGGAATACTACTCAGCCATTAAAAAGAATGAAATTCTACCATTTGTGCCAAATGGTTCCAACTAGAGCCATATGCTCAATGAAATAAATCAATCCAGAAGGACAAATATATAGACAGCCTATTTGCAAAATATGAGATCAATAACCCTTTCAATACTGTTTTTGCCATATCTCATTTGTTTTCATGTTTTTGTTTTTATTTTCATTTCTTCAAAATAGTTTTTTTTTCTCTTATTAAAATTCTTCACTGACTCATAGGTCATGCAGTAGCATTACCTTTTCCAAGAAGGCTTTCCTGTTTTTTTTTTTTTTCATTTCTTTCCTGTGTTCTTTTTCATTTCATTTCTTTATTGGTTACTCAATAGCATGTTATTTAACTTCGTGGCATTGTGTTCATGTTTATGAATCACTATGGATATTTGGCAAGTGGTAAGGGAAATGCAAGAGCTTATGGAACAGTTTCATAAAATAACGATAAAATCAAAAATAAATCAATAAAAGTAAAAAAGATACATTTGAATTAAACATATGTATGTACATATACACAAAATTTTATAAATATTACTTCTTCTTCCTTTGTCCTCCAGCTGTTTTTTCTACAAAATGTTTCATATATATATATATATATATATATATATATCATTCTGACTTTTTAAAAAGTTTTTTTTTACTTTTACTGAAAAAATATACAGAGAGGAAGAGAGGCAGAGCGGAAGACCTTCCAACCACTGATTCACTACTCAAATGCTTACAACAGTGAAAGTTGGATGGTCCAAAGCCTGGGGAGCCTGCACCTACGTGGGGGATCCCGAAAGCTCCTGGCTCCTGGCTTCAGATTGGCTCAGCTTCAGCTGTTGCAGTCATTTGGGGAGTGAACCATCAGACAGAAGATTTCCTTTCTGTTTCTCCTTCTCTGTATATCCACCTTTCCAATAAAAATAAATAAACCTTTAGAAAAACAAAAAAGACAGTACCTCCAGTTTATTGCGTCATGAACTTCTGTGAATATAAATAGGGGATACATATTAGAAGAACATTTTGACAGAAGGATTTTTATAAAAAGAATTTTAGTATACTTATTAAATTTATTATTTGGTAGAATATGCTAGGAAAATCTTAGGAAATTTGCTCATATCTCTAAGGGAGCTTTCTCTTTGGGAATTAGTATTATCTCTGGGGAGCTACAGAAGACACAGTAGGCTTTCAAAGAGTAGGTCAAGTAGTATTTTGAGACTCTAAAGTGAGGGAGAGTCAACAAATTAAAATTCAACCCGGGGAAAAAAAAAACTAGGTTTTTCCATGCAACTAGTGGAAGCTTCACTTACAGCAAGGGAAAAAGAATTCGAATGTAAATGGATCAGTCAAATTTGAGGATGTTTTCAACAGTTTCATGAAAAATGTATATTATAAAATAATGCATCCATAAAACTTTAACACCAAGCTATGAAGTCCCTTTGTATATTGATTAGTCATTTTAACCCAGCAATAGAGAAGTTAAAATATGTCATTATTACAAAAAACTCAGTAATTTAATTTTTGTTTTTAAAAACTTTAGCTGGTTATTACTCAAGTTTATCTTTCAAAAATACTGAATCAATGTAAGTTAGCAGAATTATTTAATAGTTCATGTTTATAGAAGTGTTCCAAGATTCCTGGAAATGTAAAATTTTACCAAGGAAATGAACACATGAGGTAGGATAATATAAATTACTTTGAAAGATGTTTATTAATTCTAAAAATAAAACTTTCCTTCACAAATAAAATTGTCTTAGTAATATGGATTATCTCATTTCTTCCTCATGAAGCATTAAATAAATGTAATGCAGCTTTGTTTAAATTGTGTTTTTATCTACACAGATGTTCTTCAAATTCCTCTGCATGTCAGGCTTTTACCTAATCAAAGATACAGACAATGCTTCCAGTATTATTTAAAAATTACCAAGTTTATGATTCCTGTGCTAAAGTCATCCAAACAAGTCCTAAATCTTCAGATAGGAATCTTTAAATCCTCAAACAACGCATTCATTTTCACATCTAAAGTAAGGCTTCATTTTCCACTCATGTAGAAACTTAGTTCCAGGTGTTATGGAACTTTTAGGCATGCAGTCTCAGACAATGATTTTTAAATAAAAATTCTATCATTTTATTGATTTAGTTTTATGTTACTTGAAAAGGGGAGAGAGAAAGAGAGAAAACCTATCACTTTTCTGGTTTACTCCCCAAATATGACAACAGCTGGTCTGGATTAGAACAAAGCCATGCGCCTAGAGCTCAATTTTGGACTCCCACGTGGGTGCCAAGGAGACTCATACTTGAGCCATCACCTGCTGTCTCTTAGGATATGCTTATTAACAGGAAGCTAGAAGCTAAAACACAGCTGGACTCAAATCCAGACAACCCAAAAACAGAGTCCAGCCTCCTAGAGAACACCTTAACAACTGTGCCAAACACCTACACCAAATATTTTTTCTAAATAATTAGACAGAGAAAGACAAATAGAGAGCACAGAACCCTTGAAATTCAATGCATATTCCCTATACAGTGTCAGGACCCGACTATCTGAGTATGTACATTCCTAGGTACCTGGAATAAGAAACTAAGCCATCATTTGACTCCAAACACTCTAATGTGAATGGCTGGCATCCCAAGAGGTATAAATCCATACAACTGTGAGGTGTAACTTAAACATCTCAATATATGAGAAAGGTATAGTTTGTGAAAAGAGGTAAACTTACCAGACTGGATCTTGGATTCACTCCACTATGTCATGGTATCTTTAAAAGGCCACCATGTTTCTTGCTTAGTCTCTTTAAAAGCTAAAATAAGGTCAAAGCCAATTTGGCATATGACAAAACACATGTAAGTAGCTTTGCACAGCATTCAATTGATCCTCAATGATTGTCAACGCCCTTCCACAAAGTACATATTCATTGTGTGTTTGCTTTTATTTTGTAAATTGCAACTTCTATTATTGTTAATCTTTGATTCCTAGTTATCTGTAAATTACTAAGCTCAACTTAATTCTCTCATTTGCTGCTGGAATATTTTAAAACAAAAAGTTCTTTCACCATCCCTTTTTTACTACAGAAAGCAGTTCTGTTGCTTGTTTGGTTTTGGTTCTGCCTGGACCCTTTGTTGATATCCAAGATTTCTGCACTTTAAAGAGAAGATTAAACTGGATTTCCTCTTTTATGAACATTAAAAATGGATTTTCACAACTTTGACTTTCACAGCTTTGTCGGTCTTTGGAAAGAAATACACTTTTATTAAGAGAAAAAAAAAATGTGCAGTGTCCTAGGCAACTTAACAGAGACCTCTGGAACAGCAGCTGCTCTCAAGTGGTACAAAAAAGAGGTCTAGCTTCAAGGCTCCCATCAAGTTTCCATATGAAAGTTATATAAATTGAAACCACTAAGGCAGTTTAATGAAACCCAAACTGCTGAGTTCTGCAGTGCTTTGAAAGAGGCCTTCTTTTTCCTAACCAGCATGAGCTTGGGAAATTTTCCATTTACTTGGAACGCTGTCATATAAGCTGTTCTACCAGTTTGGCTCAAAGATTCAACAGAGATGGAGTGAAATAGTGAAATGAATCCAATTATTTGACTTGTACATTTCACTTTATAACTGGTCAAAAATTCAATAGTCTTTAACTTCCTTTTCTTCTTTTACAGGCTCCTAGGAGCTTTTGTTGAAGGGCTCAAACGTAGTCATGCTTTTGTTCCAAAAGCACTCAGTAGGCAAAAGAACAATACAGTAGGCTTGGTGATCCACCTGCACCCCTTTTCTTTCATGAGACTATCTTAAAACTGGATTCATGATCCTAAACTCACAAATTACCTCATACATTTGATAATCCTAGGTTCATGGAAAGGACATATAAATTTCACATTATGAAAATATAAAACATAATAGATTACTCTGTAAAGAACTCCACCATTGCTGCACAGCTTCACTCTGATTCAGTGCTTACTGGGCTCGTGCTTTTTTGGTATTTGGAAAGGCATGAAGCACTCAAACATTTTAGTAATGCATCAAATATACCAAATACAAAAAAATTAATAACAATAAATCCTGCTTTTGCAAATACAAAATATTAATTCTTTCTAGTATAACAATTGTCCCTTAACATTCAGTAACTTTCTAATGCCAGGAAAATGTCTTAAATTCAGAATGAATCAAAAACCATTACAACTTGCCGCTTTAAAATCAAGATCCTTAACGTGTGCTATGATGGAAACTAGGCTGAATGCTTTCCCTTCATTATCTGCTCTAAACCTCTTAACAATTTGAATCAGTTTGTACCAGATGAGGATAAAGGGGCTCAAGAAGGAAAAGTAACTTACTGAACTCTCAGAGCTCTAAGGTAATAAAATATAAGGAAGTCACAATTTGAACTGATGTTTGTTTGACTCTATTTTCTTACACTTCCTCCCAACTCCAACCATATTTATACTTTATTCTGCTCTTTGCATTCAGCAAGTAAATTTATCATCCAAAAGTGTTTTTCAGACACATGAGAAGAATGACCGTCATTAAATATGCAGTGAATCCTCCATCTGCCATGATTGCTTCCCACATGGGCACCAGTTCTAGTCCAAACTGCTCTACTTCCTGTCCAGCTCCCTGCTAATGGCCCAGAAATGCAACAGCGGATGATCAAAGGCCTTGGGCCCCTGCACCCATGTGAAAAATCCATAAGAAGTTTCTGCCTTCCAGCTACAAACCTGTCTAACTCTAACCACTGAAACACTTTGGGGAGTGAATCAGCAGATGGAAGATCTCTCCGTTTCTACTGCTCTCTCTCTCTCTCTCTGAAACTCTGAACAGCAAATAAACAAATACTTTTAAAAACTATTCAGGGCTTTAGCATTTACTCTCTCATTACTGTTAAAAAGCATTACATATTAAGTCACAGTCTTGTATCTTACTATTTTCAGAAGACAAACTGCTTTGGGTTTGAAAATAGTACCATTGAAACACTGTTCACTTGGAATAGATATTTGGCCAATTGCTTAGAACACAGTAACAGAACTTTCTGCAAATAAATATCCTGGAGGCAGAAGATAAAAACTGAAGTAATTGTTTACTAGTTCCCAATGTGGAAGACCTGAAATGAGTTCCTTTCTCCCAGCTTGGACCCAGCCCAACCCCAACTATGGACAGTAGGGTATTTAGAGAGTGCACCAATGAGTAAGATCTTTCTCTTTCTCTCTTTGTTTCATCCCCCCAACTCTCTGTGCATATGCATCTGTCCCATCAAGATAAATAAAAGTACATTTTTAGTTTTAGGTATTTTTATTTAAGTCGTACCATTTAAGCAGCCTTCCTTGGGACATTTAATAGTCATTTGAATTGAATAAAAGAAGGGGGGGAAATCAACAAAGGTCTGGTTGAACACAAATTTCTACTTTATTAGCAACCTTCCTTCATGATATCACATTTTAAAGTGGCTAACTTAACTATATGTTTAAACCAAAGGGTTTTTTATTCAAGAGGTCTAATTTCTTCAGAAGAGTCTTGTGTTTAATATTTACATGTTACATATCCACTATATAAAACACTTGAAATCTATTTATACTTTCAATACACTGATTACCTACTGAGTCACATACTATGTTAAATCACTGCACAGTAGGTATTGTGTGTCTCAAAGCCACAGGAAAATTCAGACTTGCTACTCAAGTTATTCACTCATAACCAGGAAAAGTGAGCAGGAAAATGCCATGCTACACACTGTGATGAATGCTAGTAAAAGGTACTGGAACACACAGGAGAGACATTTAACTCTGATTTCATTCTATAGCTGGCCAGATTACCTATATAATTTTGAGCCATGTCTTCAGAATACTTTAGAATGAGGATAACAAACACTAAAGAACAACATACACAAAATAGTGTGTTGTAGAATCAGGAAATATTTCAATGTAGTTGGACCATTGGTTTGGAGAAGAAGAGGGACAAAGGTCAGTAAGGTAGAGTGATGGATGTATAATATGCTACACTAACATTGGCTGGCATTGGATGCAATCAGCAACAAACTGCTATCAAAGAACACTGTCAGTATGTAGTCTTTCTTGATTGTTGAAGAAGTCCTTGGGTTTTTTTTTTAAAGCTGTGAATTCCGGATGGCAAAGAAATTTAGAAGCCAACTATTAAATTGAATCATTCTAAATGATATTTCAGAGAGCAGGAGGATAGCCAGATGTTTACCTTTGGATCACTGTACTCTTGGATCATTTGCTGCTTTCCTTAGCATACTTGTCCAGCAGATAATCAGATATCACCAACCCACTCCTTCTGTTTGCAGCATGTTAATATAGGTCAGTTTAGAGGAGAGCAATTTTATTCAATAAGAATTATCTCAAGGTGCACCCCGCTCCTATTCACTATCAGTTCCAGAAATGATGGACTGAACACTTTAAAAAAGGAAGAGGCTATTAAAGCAGAGAAGCTGAGGCACATTACAAGTCAAGCAAAATTCTCAAGTGAATAAATGATGGTATTGTCTTTCCAACTTCCATTCAGATCCCCTCTCCACTCCTATTGATTTGAATTCAGTCTCCAGTTCCCATATAGGCACAAAATTCCAACTAAGATCCTCTCTGAAAACAGATTCAAACTGTAGACTCGTTCTTTATCTCAGGTCTCCCTTACCAAAATACTCAACTTCCTGAGAGTTATTTCTTTTAAAAATTCATCCAGGAAGTGTCAAGCATTTCAAGATTGCATTTTTATGCTGCACTAGGAAGGCATCTACTTTTATTCCCAGTTTTTCATCAAATCTCTTACCTACTCTATTTTCCAACACCCTGTGCCTCAGCATATTCTTATTATTAAAAAAGAAAATCAAGAGCAAGCAACTTTTGCTTCCTTGGGTGCCTGATTTATAAAAGAGAAGTATCACCTTGTGATTTGGTTTTGGAGATGGATAATAAAAACACGGCAAAAGAATGAGCAGAAATAATATAATGTTTATTCAACTGAAAAAAGTGTCACTTGTCATTTCAATCTCTTAATTAAAGAATTGTAATACAATTTCCTATCTACAGCATCTGTCTCTAGAAATTAGAAGATATGCACATTTGTGACTCCAGCCCCCTTCTTTCTTCTAGCTAAGGGAGGGAAGAGAACTGAGCAGTGCTGAAATAAGATTTAAGTTCCCGTAAATGATAAAGGGTGCTTATTTCTCCATGCTGCAATAGCCAGATTGTGAACATCCTTGGAGCCTTCTGCTGAAAGTGCTGTGTGATAGAAGTTGGACAGAAACACAAAGATAGAGAATCACTCTTCTTGCTAATATGCTAGTTTTCCCAACCCAACTGAAAAGCCTGTAAGGTGGACACTGAGTCTTAGGTACAACCAGGGATGAAACAGCATACGTACCTTTCCACTAGCAAGAAAGTATTAAACAACTTATGACAAGAAATAATCATTTATGCCTACTTGCAAAAGTAATAGCTACTATGAGTTGGATACTAATTAATAAATTCAGAGATATCATTTACAATCCTGTCATAAACACTGTAAGAGAAGAGAAAATACAGAAACAGAGACTCAGTTACATGATGTTTCTGGGTCACAACTAGTCAAATCTAAGAATATTTGAAGCAATATTTATTTGCCTTCAAAGTGCATATTTCTCCATGTCATTAGAGATCAACTAAAAAATTGATAGATACACACATAGATAGAGCACAAATATCCACATCATGTTGAGCTTGCAGAAAGAAAAAATGTTTCTACATATATCATATCGAATACTAAACAGAAAGACTGTTAGCTGAATCAATCATCATTGATCCTGTGTTTTGAAAAGCCACAGCCACCAGCCTTGGGGAAAAAAACTGGTTTCATCAAGAAAAATATTGGTTCACTGCAAATTATGAAGTCCTCTACTTAGAAAGACAACAAGAAGCTACGGGGCGGGGGGTGGGGCATGGATTCTATGTGGAAAAACACTGCAGAAATGAAATGCTGGCTCTTGTGAGCATTCAGTCAATAACAATATCCACATGTGTTCAGTGTTTTCCAACTCCGACTTTAGGTACCTGCCCTGTGTAAAAATACACAATTCTCCTTGCTCACAAGAAGTTAGCAGTTTTATTCTGGGAACAAGACCATGAATAATTAATTGATCCACAGAGTGTACTACAAGAAGTAGAAATATAATTATATGGGATTTTAAGAGACTAGCAATAGCTCTCCTTGAGAAAAAAACTAAGGTGAAACAAAGAAAACAGAAAAGTATTTTTATTTCACCAGAAAAAGAGATTTTTTTTAATGTTGAAAATAATATCAGTGTAATTCAGCCAAATTCTAATTTCACCTTGTCAGGTATAATTGTGCTGAACTATGCTTACTATGCACTTAAGGATCAGAAGTATTGGAAGACTTAGATGCAAAATAATAAGAATAATAATGATGATGATGACAACAAGACCAGAAAGATACCATAACAAGGAGAAAATCAATACTGTACATTAGGATGCTACACTGGTAACCAGAAGTTTATCACTCCCTAAACCCTACACCACCACCACCCAACTCTGCTACATTCTAGCACATAGGTAGGGATGCTTTATCAGATAGAAATGACAGTTAGTCAAGTGCAGGGGCTTTCTAGAAGAAAGTGAATCGATAAGATCAAAATTTTATGACCAAGGAGTAAAGGCTAGAGGAGATGAGGCTGAACAGGGATAGAAATAAAAAGGAATTATGATAATTTCCAAGTTCTAGCACATGCAATATAAATTCCTACACTTTTGGTCCGAAGACCTATGAAGAATAAAGCATTTTTCTTCCAAATCATACAAGGAAAAGAACGGAAATTATCAGTGAGTTGAAGATTGATGCTTGCACATGATCTCCCAGTGTCTTTATGTTCTCTTCTCTTTTATATCCTTTTCATGTTTTGCATATGCTTCAAATAATGGTTTTATAATTAATCCAGTATATGAAAGTTTGTGGCATATAATCAAAGGGTCAGGAAACCCTTTTATTTCCATAACATCTTGTATAAATTAAATGTAGTATCTAATAAGATTAAAATGACAGCTTAAGTTGGCACGAATGATTCTTTTTCTATTGAGATACTCTAACCTAGAGTCCAGTGTGGGAGTATATTACACAGCAAACCAACAACAAAATGTTTAAACTTTCAACTTACTTGCTATTTCAGGGAAAACTGAGTTTGCAAAGCTTTATTAAACCACTGTAGTTAATATTCTAAACATGTAACTCAGAATCCCAGGATAGAATCAAATAGGAATTAAGGGTTTCAAATACATTTAGAGGGGGCAAAAGAAGTGAGAAGAGAATCTAATTCCCACAGAAAAAAAGAAAAGCATAAAAACATAGAAAATGATAAGGGGAAAGAGTAGGAAAACAGGATTTAATACAAGCAGAAAAATGGAATGAGAAAGAAGCACATTAAGATTACATTAAGGGAAGGAATTTTAGAAAACCAACTGCAGGTGAAGGGTGGTGCTGACACCAGTGTCACCTGTGTCACTGGGTTAATCCACCTGCCATTCCTTGGAGTAAATGACTCACAGAAGCATCCTCGTTGTCTCCACCTACTTCATATGCTAATTAGCCAAAAAGTCTAATATTAATAGCTAGTCCAAGTAGCACAAGATCATTTGAATGAAAAGCTTAACACAAAACTATAAAAAGGAATAGAAAATAAAAGGAAAAAAAAGAAAAAGATGAAATGTTCTTTCAGCTTCTTCCACCACTCCTCCCATTTGGTGTTCTCTTGCTTGACTCATCGTCCTCTCTGGCTTCTTTCCTGAGTTAGTCTTGCTGTCAGACTGCTAAGGACACACTGAAGCTTTGGTTCTAGATAAAATTAAAATGTTCCCTCAGAAAAGCTACTGCTCAGTGGCAAGTAACTTTTTAACGAAGACATTTAAAGCAATCACTAAATCTAACACTCTCACCAGCTCTGGCAGTAGGTAGCCAATAAGGCATTCTACCCCTCGGAGTCTGCTGCAGCTTCCAAAAAAGCCATTAGCCACATGACAGATTGAGGCTAAACCTGGCAGGGCCTCCAGAGGCAGTGAGACAAGCAGAGCAGTGGTGTAAGTCATGTATGTTCTGCTCCACTCTGTTCATATCGGCTACCTTCTCCTAGAGGTTTTACCTGATGATTCTGCTGAGTATCTGATCAAAGTGATTTCAAGCGATAAAGGGGCACAGTAATTATTAGCCAACCTAAGAGGTGATGACCATCTAAGAGGTGATGACACTGACTATATTGCTTAATGAACATAAATAAGATACACTGTTGCACCCGTTTTGTTGCAAAAGACAGGGTTTCATTTTTTGCTATGGCTGCGTAGGATTCCATCATGTATATGAATATCACATTTTCTTGGTCCAGTCATAAGTTCACAGGCATCTGGATTGATTCCTTATCTTAGCTACTGTAAACTAAGTTGAAATAAACATGGAAATACAAATGATCCTCTCATATGCTGATTTCATTTCCTTCAGATAAATTCCCTGGAGTGGGAAAGCTGGGTCTTATGGTGGATTTAGTTTCAGAACTCTGAGGAAATCTCCATATTGCCTTTCACGATGGTAGTAGGAGTTAATATTCCCACCAACATTGGATTAGTGTATCTAGATCATTTCTATCCTAACTCCAAACCCAAAATTCAGCAGTGTACTTAAAATTCTGTTCAATGGGAGTCTTAAGCTTTTAATGAGTCACTTCTGTAGATGGATACAAAATTAACTCAGCCATAGAAAAAAAATTCCTTCCGACAGACAACCCAAGCAGCTCTACTTAAACACACATTAAACTTTTGATTCTACATGATAATTTCACTTGAAAAAAAAAAGTGTTTCTAATGTTAATAAGGAAAGAAGTTGGAAACCCACTGATCAAGACTTTTTTTTAAAACTTTATGATTTTTTCCATGATAAGCTTGAATAATTGAAGAGCTCTGAGCACCAGAAACATATGGGGTTCATCAAGAACCAAAGAGCAAGGAAAATAACACAATTTCACCTCTGCATTAATAGAAAATGAACCTTAAAGGCAGCTGATCAATAATTAAAAATAAAAACAACCAGTGCTCTCTAATTCACTTTCTGACTGCAGCCCAATTCTGGAATAATAGGCAAAATACACAAATAAAAATAAATGTATGGGTTACTGAACTATTTCATTTTCCATCTAAAATACAATTCAAAAGTTTGCAACTTTACAAATATGATTTTCTTATTTTATTTTGGGTGTACTGCACCTAATTTTCACCAATGAAAACTATCTTTGCTTCTGACAAAACTATGTTTATTTATTGACCCTGAGTCAGTTTTCTGTCCTGGTCATCTCTTCCTGCACCATTATCTTCACAAAGCTCTCTTCTCCACAGAAATGCCAGAACAGAGTTTTTACAAAGACAAATCGTTTCCTCATTCTGCTTTATCCATGTAGAAAGAGTGTGATACTCTCACCTGTCATTCTCCACTCAATTATTTTGGTCTACTAAAAACCTGAAATTTCAGTATTGGACACTACATATTCAGTTCTGACAGTTTTTCAGTGATTATGCTTGACAATGTCAATTAAACTGCTAAAGTCTTCTGAAATTAGTATTAACAATGTGTAGTCAGCAACAAAACGTATACTATTCAAAGGGACTTTCATGCAACATCACTGCCATCATAAATATCAATGAATCAGAAATTTAAAAGTAATGATTTCAAATTTAACATTACTTAAACTCAAATTTATCCAAAATACAATATACCCATTGTATACCATAATTTAATAATTATATACTAAGGACATCTATAAAGATTTTAAATTAAAGAATGAATTACACCATTTGTAGCATTTTTGAAATAAATTTTACATCATTTCTCTAGTCACAGTATTATAAACTTGCTTTTTGATGGGTTAATATATGCCATGAGATCATGTCTAGCTATAGCGAACTAATCCATTATATAATTTTTTTCATTTCCTTTTTAAAAATTATATAAAATATATTTTTGATTGTTTTTACATATTTGGTTAGGGTGCAAAGAGTTAAGGGCTAGAGGAAAATGAGTGAGACCATTGTTTTCACATTCCTTTTTTCCGTTCCTGTATCTGGGGGGAGGGGAGAAATAAAGGGGGAAATCACACTCAGGCTCCCAGGGTCCCCAGCCATCGCAGGGTCCCCAGTGTGGGGCAGGCTCCTAGGGTTCCGCTCAAGTGGTTTTGGTAGCTCAACAGTTCTGCATTGCTGCCAATCTTGCCACTCCAAACATGATGAAATATCTCCAGGCTCCACTGGCTTGCACAGTACAACTCAGAATCTCCATTTGCCCAGATATTCACTGACGACTCTTTGCTGGGGGTAGTTGATCGATTTGTTCTGTCCTATGTCCTCTGTTATGATACCAGGTGTCCTCTGCAGGCTCCAGTGTACTGCCATATCTTTCATGTGTTTCTGGATATGGTGTTCACTGCTCCATCTAATGCACTGAGGACGTCCAAATCTGACATATGCATTCCACGGAAACTGCAATTTTCTCCGTGGTTGGAATACTGAGTGAAGTGATGCGGTTGGGGGAATTCCCAAAGAAACTTCATCTGAGTGATCCCAGATCTGATTCTTGTGTGTGTGTGTGTGTGTGTGTGTGTGTGTGTGTTTGTGTGTGTGTGTGTGTGTACGCGCCAATACAGGGTCCAGCACAGTCCGTCACTCAAATCGGCCTATGCGCAAATTGTTAATTGCAGTTACTGGGTCAGTTGTCTCCAGTCTTGTCTTTGTCGCAAATTATTGGATGTTGCAGTCTGTTAGGAGCCACACACTTATGGGCCTTAGACTTGGCCTACCTTACACCCTGCTGCATTACAAAGCCTGCCTTGGGCAAACAGGACCACAGCAAGTAGGATATTATGGCTAGAACATCCCATGCAAAGCAAGCGGAACAGAACCTCCATTCTTGTTCCTGTTCAAATAATTAGTTCCTCCCCTATTTCAACATAGATGATTAGTTCCTTCCCTGCTTCAATGAAGATAATTAGTTCCAGGAAACCCCTCCCCTTCTCCTCCTCCCATAGAAAAGAAGATATATATACACACACACAAGGAGTAAAATAAACGGGATTGGCACTCTTTTTCACCAAGTATGCGTGTTTGTGTGTTTCTTGGGCGAGCAGCCCAGGGGCGAGCAGCGCAGCATTCCCAGTCTACCCTGAGAGTTTGCGTGTTGTGTCCTGCAGGTTGGGACAGCAGCCCATCCCAATCCTGCTCACTGCACACTTGGTCCCCACACAAACCAGTGGGAGTTGTAACCTATTCAGAGCAACCCGCAATAAGCCCCATCTGGCCCGCCCCCTGCCCTGATTCCCGCGCTTGCCAGTATTTGCAGTCTATCCCATATCCCAGCTCTCATACCTGTCAATGACCATTGAAGCCTAGTTCGACCCAACCAGCCCCACTATCCAGCCCACACATGTGCCGGCGGTTGCCACTTTCTGTCTAGCCATGCCTGCCCCAGTCCTGGTTCTCATTCTCACCATTTGGAGTGGCAACCCAAGATGAAGGTGTCCACTATTTCCCTACAGGGCCCACTCCCACTCCTGGATCTTGCATTCTCCAGGTAGTATTGCAGTTTACCTCGAAAGAGCTTTCCCCCATGCCAGCATCTGCTAGCTGATGCTGCAGCAAAGCCCAACTAATCCTCACCCTCTCTGGCTTATGCATGTACCAGTAGGTTCAGTCTGCCCAGCCTGGCTTGACTACGATCCCGCTTACATGCAGGCCAACGTGTGTTGTAGCCCTGCCCTGCCTGGTGTGCCCCCAGTCCCAGCTCTCATGTTCACCAGTGGGAATAGTGGCCCAGCAGGGGAACTCCCTGCAACCCCCTACTGGGTTCACCCACTCTTCCCCAGGTATCATGTGTGCTAATTGTGCACTGCAGCCCCATCTGGCATGGCCCACCTCACCTCGGCATTTGCCAGTAGGTGCTGTGGCCTGGTCCAGCCCAACCCCACTAGCTCACACTGGTGGGTATTACAGCCTAGCCAGCCCCGCTACCCCCAGTCCCAGCCCTAATGTGAACTGGCTCCTATTGCGGCACACCCTGGCATGACCCACACATCATTCTGGCTTTCAGATTTGCCAGGAGATGATGTGAACTGGCCCAGCCTAGCTTGCTCCACACCTGAGCCAAAGGTAAGCCACTGGGTATCATAAACTGTCATGGTCTGGGCTGCTCCCTATCGTGATTCTTGTGCTCACCTGCAGGGTGTGTGTCCTGACAGAGTTGTTGCAAAGCTCCTCCATCAGAAACTCTCCCAATGCCAGATCTCATGCACACTGGTGGGTCCATGGGCCAGCTCTACTTAGTACACTTCCTGTCCTAACAGGAACAGTATCCTTTCCTGACTGGCCTTCACCCATTTTGGTTCTTACTATTGGATGCTACAGCCCAGCAAGCTTATTCCACACCCACAGCTCACACATGGCTGAGTCCATCCTACACCAACTTTAGTTCTCACAGTCACCAGTGGGTATAGAGTCTAGCCCAGTCTGCCACATCCAAGACCCAGTCCACACCCATGCCAAGCAAGACTACAGCCATGTCTAGACCAGACCACAGCCCCTACTCTGGCCTCTACACTCATGGGGGGGGGGGTCCCATAACTCAGCCAGGGTGTCTCCTTAGCTCCCCAACCAGGCCTGATCCTAGTCACAGATATCGCATGTGCCAATGGTTGCTCTCACCTAGCTTTGCATAGTCCCTTCCCTGTCTTAGTTTTTGCCTTCTGATGCTGCAGTATGGCCAGGCACAGCCAGCACCCAGTCCCAACTCTCACTGGCAGGTGCTGTAACTTGGCCCTGCTCAGTCTGCTCTCATCCCTGGCTCATGCAAACCAGTAGGTATGCAACCTAGCCCTGCATGACGGGCACTCCATCCTGGTTTCTACACTTGCCAGTCAGCTATGGTTTGCTCTGCCTGCCCGGTCCGCCCCTTTCCAAAACCATGAGATGGAGCTACGTTGTTCAGCCTACCCAATACTCAGGCCTAGAACACGTGCTCATCAGTGGGAGCTATGACACACTAGGGGAGTTTCCCAGGTTCCTCCACTCAGGCCACTCCCAGACCCAGATCTCAGATCTCACACTTGCCAGCAGGTACTTGGTCCTTACCCAGCATGGCTTGCCCCATGTGTCTTGGCCTTTGTATGAGCTGGTGTGGCCTGGCTAACATCACACCCTTTTTTAGGGTGCTCATGCAGGTACTGCAGCCTCGACCTGCCCTGCTTATTCCTAGTCCCAGTACTGGTGAGCATCAGTGAGTTCCATGGTCACACAGCTCAGCCCATCACCATCCCAAACTCTCAAGCTATCCAGTGGGACTTGTAGTTGCATAGGGTTGGGCCCACATGCTTCCCCCACAGAATCCACCCCGGACCTGGTTCTTTTGTGTGTTGGTTGATGTCATGGCCTAGTATAATGTGACCCATCCCCTGATCTGACACTCACTATCATGTACTGGGATCTAGCCCTGCCTGACAGGATCCCAGTCATAGCTTGTGTGTGTGTTGCAGTGTGTTGGTCAGCCATCTTCCATGCTAACAAACCCAACCCAGGACTCCCACATGGACTGGTGCATCAGTCTGACCCATAAAGATTTTCTGGTCTTTCCCCTCCAAACCACCAGGTCTCAGTTCCCTTACACACCTGTAAGTACAGTGGACCTGTTATGGGTATCCCTCAGGATCCATGCCTCACCTACATGTACAGTGGCCTTACACTTGGATGTCCATAGGTAGTAATTCCATAACTCCAAGACCTTAGAGCCTTACCCATTGTGTGCCTCTGGACAATGAGTCAGTGGGAGAGAAACTTATGCCTGTCTATTCCTGTCTTTCTGACTTCCAAATTAAAAACTATATAAATAATAAATGTAAAATATTAGAATATAGATATATTTCCAAATACACACATACCCATGTATATCTATATCTATATCGATATCGATATAGATATTCAGGGTTATGTGAACGATACAAAACACTTTTAGCCATCAAATAAATATAAATTGAAACCACAAGGCAAGTCATCCTCGATATGTTGTGATAGCTGCATTTCTAAACTGTCAGATAACACAGGTCATCAAGAATGCGCAACCCTTGTGCACTGTTCATGAGAATAGAAAATGTGTAGGCATTTTGGAAAATAGTCTGACAGTTTCTCAAAAGAGTAAATCTAGTGTTATCACATGATCCAGCAATTTTACTACCAGAAACTCCCAAGAAAAATTAAATAACATGAACTTATGAACAAAAGTGTTTATAACATTGTTTGTAATAGCCAAAAAAATAAAAACAAAAAGTGGCCACAACTGCTCAATGTACAAAGCTGTTGCAATAAAAAGGTACAAAGTATTGATATGCTACAGTGCAGGTGCAAGGCAAAAATATTATGGTATGTGAAACCTTTTTTATATTCTTAAATTACAAGTCATGTATTTTTTCATTTAATCATATAAAATGTCTTCAGTAACCTCGTCAAGACGGAAAGGATTGCTAAATGGAGATGATGAGATTTATTGCTAAGTGGCGTGTGATCGCTTTTTAGGCTGATGAAGACATTCTAACCTAAGATGTTCATTTCACAATTTTGGGAATATATTAAAAACCATCAGACCTTACACACTGAAAGGAACATGGGTCGACCCAATGGCTCAATGTGTTAATAAACCATCTGCAATGCTGGCATCCAAAATGGGTGCCAGTACACATCCTGGCTTTTCCACTTCAAATCCAGATCCCTGCTAAAGTGTCTGTGAAACTAGACACTAAGCTCCTTGAGGCCCGGACACCCTTGTTGGTGACCTGGATGAAGCCTTGGCTCTAGGTCACTTGGGGAGTGAACCTGAGATGAAAGATCTCTCTCTCTCTCTCTCTCTCTCTCTCTCTCTTTCTCTGTCTCTCCCTCTCCCTATATAACTGTGTTTCCAATAAATAAGTAAATCTATTAGAGAATAAAAGACTGTCCATAGTACTTATTACAGTATACATTTCTTGTGTTTCTGATCAAAAAGTAAAAATAGAATTCATAAACGTTGTAGCTGAATTAACACCGAAGTTGCCTAATATAGCTATAAGAATCAATAAGCTTTATATTTTAAACATAAAATATTTTGACAGTAGCAAAATGGAAAACAGTTTACTCTAAAACATAAATTAAATTATCTCCAAGTGTTTCAACTCAAACCTTTTTATATTAAATTACATTCTATCAAATTAGAGAAAACGTCCTACCTGATCATTAAACTTTAAATTTTACTTTATTACAACACTGTAAAAAGAAAATGCATTAAAATTGACAGGTAAAATAAATGTTGGGAATTTGAATATGCACTTTCACAATATCACAAGGCACAACCAACAAGATACTCAAAGAAATCTTGTTGTTCAGCTGTGAAAAAAATTAAGCTCCCTAAGGCCGTGTATTGTATACCAATCCTTTGCAGATATATTTGTGGTATTACAATGGAAAGCCTATACTCTCCCTCAGCAGCCCATTTGCTAAACTTATTGTTTGGTATGTTCATTGAAGTGAAGAGCATGACTTCGTTGTGAAGAGGACACACTCTGATTTGTTTTGCTTTGTGACCTACATCTAAAATAAGGTTCACAGAAATTGGAATGGCGTTTTTGGTAATAAGAACCAACATTACCAAGTATACACTCTGTGTCAGGCACTGTGCCAAATACTTTAAACGAATACATATACTATTAAACACTTACTGATTATCATGTGGCTGCTGAGGCCCTAATTACTTATTTTATATATATATATATAAACGTGTAGGATCCTCATAACAGTCCTATACGTTAAATGCTATTACTAGACCCATTTTTATGATTCAGTAAACAAAACAAAAATAAATTGACTATTTCTTCACTGTCAGTATAGGTAATAGACTCAAGTCATAGGTGTACATCCAAATAACCTTTCCCAATCCTGGAAGCTTAATATATTTTTTTAAGATTTATTTATTTTTATTGGAAAGGCAGATATACAGAGAGGAGGATAGACAGAAAGGAAGATCTTCCATCTGATGATTCATTCCCCAAGTGGCTGCAACGGCTGGAGCTGAGCCAATCCAAAGCCAGGAACCAGGAGCTCTTTGGGGTCTCCCAAAAGGTGCAGGTCCCAAGGCTTGGGGCCGTACTCGACTGGGCCACAAACAGGGAGTTGCATGGGAAGCAGGGCTGCTGGGATTAGAACCGGCGACCATATGGGATCCCGGTGCATGCAAGGCAAAGGCCTTAACCACTACGCTATTGTGCTGGGCCCATGCAGCTTAATATTAAAGCTCTGCTCTCATACCATGTCTTTACCTAATCAGGGCCACCTGGGCATACTAGAGGTCATGACACATGATCCTAGCTGGTTCTACAAAGGTGCAGCTGACATCATTAATCCCAATCTTGAATCTGATTGAGACTACTCATTTACCAAAGACCAGTGTCTACAGTGGGTATTGTCATGGGTCCTGACCATATACATGATCTTTTATTCTGTATTATATTAAACCCTTGACAAAAAAAAATCACTTGTGCTTCATGGTCATTTATAACTTTTTGGCAGTGCTAACCTGAACTTGAATTAATACTTTTGTCTACAAAACATATAGGAAGATTCATTTTCAGATGTTGTAAGCCTAAGAAAGACAGTGAAAAATAATAACATTTCACTGAGCACAAGGGATATGTATTTTATTCAAAGATTATATTCTGAGAGATATATGCAAGGTTTGTAAAAACTAAAGTCTGTTTGGAATACTATGCTTAAAAGTAAATACTATTGAATTTTCCAGATCTCACAATTAGATTTAAAATATATACCACTACAAATAATAAGAAGATCAAGTATTAAGCATTGCTGCGTAGTATAATTAGCTTGCCAGATTTGGGGAATAACTAAAAGAATTTGGTAGCTTAAGGTTTAGGATATAGAAGATTTAAAGGATAGTGACAGCATAAACAAAACTGGGAAACTTCCACAGAAGAATTTTTCTGAGGCAGAATGAGTTAAGTTTCCATCCTGTTAAAACTATAGTCTGGTTATCTAAAATGGCATAGCAGCCAGTAAGGAGATGGAAGAAAAGGAGTTATTTTCTCTATTTTATTTGTTTCCATTTCTTAAATTTTGCACTTCTACATTTGAGCCTTGGAAACATTATTTTTAGTAAAAAGATAAATCCCTAAATCTATATAATATGATATTCAGATTGGATCATTAATCTCTAATCTCTAAATAAATTAAAATATTAAATTTCAGACATTGTCTCAGACTTCCATTCCTTTTTGTGTAATGTAACAGGATTTTAAGTCTTAATATAATACTGTATATTAAATGTTTTTCAGGAACTGGTTCCAGCATACCCTTCCTTAAAGTACTCTAAGTTTCTTAATGTTGTTTCGAAAGACATTTTTAAAAAATCATTAGGTTCCAATATATTCCCCAGTCAAACCTTAAATCGTAACACATTGCAACTACTTGACTGAAAATTGAAAGAACTAAGCTACAATGGATAAGTAAAATGGTAACTTTCTAGAGAGGCTAAATATTTGAACAGCTAACCAAGATACTAATCTTTATACTATTTGATGTGTTACCCAAGATGGGGTTTGTAAGTCACTTTCTTGAGATATACGAATAAATTCTAGAGTAAATACACTCGCATACAAATCTCAGAGTGTATCTAGGAACCAGTGTTGTGGCCCATTGGATTCTGTCTCAACTTGTGACCCCAGTATCCCACATCACAACGGACTGTTCACATACTAGCTGCTGTGCTTCCAATCCACTTCCTTCTAATAAATCTGAGAAGACAGCAAACATTACAAAAGTACTTGTACACTGCCAGCCCATGTGGAAGATGAGGTGGAATTCCTCAGCCCTGTCTTCTACCAGCCCATATCTGCCTGCTATGGGCATCTGAGGAAGGAACTAGCATAAGGAAAATTGATTATGCTCTCTGTCTCTTCCTCCCTCTCTCAATCATACTGCCTTTCAAATAAACGAATAAATCTTAAAAATTAAATGTCTATTTAGTTTTGGATATTTAGCATTTAGTTCAGTTATTATTCATAGTTTGAATATAAGTTCATAAATATTAGAACTGCCTGAGTTTCCCCTTTGAAAGGTTTATTTTGAAAATTGGAATTACAGATAAAGAAATCTTCCATCCACTCGTTCATTCTCCAGAAGAGCCCATGCTGAGCCAGACCAAAGCCATGATCCAGGAAATTCTTACAATTCCCCATTGTCAGCAGCTTGGGGTCAATAAATTAGACCATTTTTCAGTGCTTTTACCAGGCCATTAACAGAAAGCTCCTTTGAAAGTGGAGCAGCCAGGACTCTACTGGCACATAAATAGAATGTCATCTTTGCAGGCCATAGCTTTACCTGTTCTGACATGGGGACAAATACCTTAATGTAAAATCTTTCCTATTGTTAAAGTTAGTCAACATAGGAATGGCTGCCTTTGGCATAGAGCTTCTCCACTTTGCAAATAATCACATTGAGGCTGGTGACCAGCAGTGACAGATATACAAGCTGGGTGGCTACCAGATTGGGTAAGAAGAAAAAAATAGCTTATTTAAAAGGTATTGACAACTGCAAGACATTGCAAAGTTAAATTGGTATTATATAGAGACAGTCTGAAAATTTCTTTCCTAAAAACCTAATTACTATGGAAAATGTTTATCTATTGTTGGTACCCATTAGAGGTGATTTTTCCAGCCTGTAGGACTCTTGCCAAATGCAATCAACTCTGCTCCCCATCAATGGTAGATACTTAGATGGCAAATCTACCAAAGCAGAGATTCTAAAAGGCCAACGGTAAGCAGAATAATGAGTGGTAATGAATACTTAGCATATGAAATAAGGAAAACTCATCCTAATCTACTCACCAATGATCAAGATGTATGTAACTGAGATCTCCTTGTATATTTTGTTTTCCCTTTATTGTGGGTTTACTCCGACAAATTCAGAATTTCAGTTAGGCACATGTAACATACACTTACAGAGTACAAACAGAAGAAACAAAATAATAATGCAACGCTAGGGACAAATTCCCATACTATGTTTTAATTAGTTGTGTCCAATACTAAATCTCATTTGTAAAACTGTGTTTCCTAAGCACCATTTTTTAAGGCATCATTAGTAAATTTAAACTCCATCTCATTCCTTTTCTTTTTTCTTTTTTTAAAACTACCTGACTGGTAATTATTCTGGTGTTAGCTCATGTATGCATGTTTTCCCTCAGGTAGATAACAAGCTACTTAAGGATAAAGAATGTATCTTACAATGACTTTCCATAAAATCAAAGGAATGCTGATGTTAAACATTTTTAACCTGAAATTCCCTTCCCTCCTCTCAGAATATTTGAAAACTCTCATTGCTAGAGGGTTGCCTATCACATGAAATCTTTCAGCAGTTCTAGGGAGCCAAGCAACAACTTCCTTCTCTGAATTTATTGACCTTGACACTTATTGGAGCTGAGCATAGGCCACACTTACTGGCAACATTCTTCCTGCCTCAGTCATTTGCACCTTCCCCTAGAGACAGAATGTATCCAACATTGTGAAATTCTCATGAGTCTGTTTAACTTCTTCAGAGCATTGGAACTTTGGGAAAAGGAGTATATGGCCCATGATCTGGTATAAAAGTCAAAGGTTTTAGCTGGATGTAGATGATGAACTAGAGCCACACACCATAATGACAGCAAATTGAGTACCACTACATTCACTGCCTTTCAGTTTCACTAGACAAAAGGGACTAATGTGGTAGGCCTAAAGTTAGCAAGACCAAAGCCTTCCTTGGGCATTACTGGGAACTCTCCAAGTTACCAGTGGATAACTTAATTTCTTAATTTTTTCCACCCAATAGTAACAGTTCTCACTGGTTTTTAAGTGATATTACATCACTGGAAGTCTACTTTTCAAGTCTTCAACTATCATGCTGCCCAGATGCTTGAGTTAATATTAATATACTATAACTGACATGCTCTGACCCAATTATCTATTGACCAACAATGAAATCCTGGAGAAATTACAAGTAGGAATTAAAAAAATATATACCTATCTTCTCAATAGTCAACAACTTCATAAAAAATGAATATTGTCCATAAGTGTTTCAACAAATGCTTTTGCATTATGACCATTTTTCTTTGACTTCTTTACATATAGTCTAGTTGACCGGCTGCCTTGAACTGAGGAATCCAACCCAGAAGCTTGAGTAATGTGAATAAATAAGCCAGAGAAACACAGCATAACTCTGCCATCTCTCTGAATACCATTCTACCATTTTCGATTTCAGTTGGACCCCAGAATGGCTAAAAACAAACTTACTGCTTGAATTTATATTAACACTATACATGAAAAATTAAACAAAAATATATACGGTTGCATATGCACCCAATTGGCTGTGTTTCTGTATGCCAAAGAACTACATGAAATGTTGGTCTGCAAAGTATGTGATTTATCAAAAAATAATTTTCTAAAAAAATTTGACTATGAATGCCATAAATATGCATAGGAGGTTAAAAATTCCATGTGAACAATTTACTTGCTCTAAAAATTGCCTTTTAAATAAATTATGCTTTGGCTCCTTAATTAGTGAGTTATAGACTAGAAAAAGTACTAATCCATTTAGTTATTATTGCAATAAAATATGAAGCTGACTGCAAACCCCAGGCAATGCCAGAGAATATTTCAGCATTACTAACCAGGCCATCAAAATCATGTTATCATATCAGTATGCATTTAAATTTGGAAATAGTACATAAGAACTTCTATCATCAATTTATGAGTACAATTATTTCTAAAAGTGAAAAACATAAGTAAGAAATAGTGTTTTAAATTGTATAGATAGGCTCATCACAAAATATTAAATACTAATTATTACATCACAGAGCATTTTATTCTCAGTTCAATGTTTATCACAAAACTTTTTAGTAATTATTATGTACATTTTCATCTGCCTTAGCACACGTTGCAACCTCAATTGATATTGGTTGTGTGAATGTATAACACAAACACATTTACCTTGTTAAGACTGATTTTATACACACTTTTACAAAATAATGCTAATTTGCATCTGACAGTGTGACTTGTTTCAAAATCAAGTGAATTACTACAATGAAGTTTGCTGGTGGTCCGTGCAGTGGGTGTGGAAAACATGAGAGTGTGAAGAGTATTGTTCCATTGTAGGCAGGGCCGCAGAGAATTTCCCACTGCACGGCAGGACCCAGTGGATGTCTCCACAACCACCTGAATGCAGCTCCACCTCCCTTTGCATGGACACCGGACAATCCCACTGAGAATTCCATAATCTATTTAGGTATTGTCTGTCACTGCGGAGTTGGTGTTTACTACCAATGTGAGCTTGGAAGTTGATGTTGCTGATACCGATTTCAGCAAAAGGGCCTTTTATTATTCATGCTGTTTCTATCTCTATCTCTGCTGCCCTCTGCCCTCTCTGCCCTCTGCTGCCCCCATTGACCATCCTTGATTTTTAACTCCCTCCTTCTGTGATGCATTTCCTCCCTTAACTGATTCAAGATTAACTTAAGTTGTAGCATGAGGATTGTAGTAGGAATGTGTTACTGATTGATATGCACCATCTATTGAGAACTTCCTTTAAGGTAAAACAAACAGCAGAATTATCCTTGGAAACACCCACTTGACCAAGACCTAAAATGTCTGAGCCAGAGTTTGGCTGTTTCTGTATAAATAAAGCAGACAGCTTTCTCGCATTGTCCATTATGATCCTGGAAGTGTAGTGGTCCATTTTGTTCCTCTTTGCGCCTCATGGGCACCCTTCTTGAGTTCCGAACTCAGCTGGAGCTGGACTCGGGCAGAAGTTGAAATATTTGAAGGACTACTTAATCTCTCCTCAAACACATATCTCAACACACTTTTTACTTAGGCCCAAAAGCATTGTTCTAATCCCCATATATTTATTATTTTCTATAAGCAAACACTAAAATTCAGTTCTTTTGGGGTAACTGATCATTAACGTCATAGAATACAAATATGTAAAATATAGAAATCAGGACTCTAACGAGTAAGTGATTATTCCATTGCTGCCTTTCATTATTGTATTTAGTTTCTTTCTTGCATTGCATCTCTTGGCTAGTAAATTTCCCAATTAATCATTCTTTTTATATGGTTAATGATCTTTCCTTCCACCAAATAGATTACACTTAATACCATTCTCTACAATGCTAATCAAATCTTGATTCAACTCTACATGTGTATACAATATTATTTGTACATCTCTAATGTTAGTGTTCTTCCTGGCAATGAAGGTATTTGTTTTAAAGAAAGTGATGCAGATATTAAAATCTGATAGCTGATGGCCAGCCCTGTGACTTTGTGGGTAAAGGCAAAGACTGCAGTGCCACTTTGGTCCCAGCAGCTTTACTTTTTTTTTTTGTTTTTTAAAGATCTATTTATTTTATTGCAAAGTCAGATATACAGAAAGGAGGAGAGACAGAGGAAGATCTTCCGTCCGATGATTCACTCCCCAAGTGAGCGCAACGGCCGATGCTATGCAGATCCGAAGCCAGGAACCAGGAACTTCTTCCAGGTATCCCACATGGGTGCAGGGTCCCAAAACTTTGGGCTGCCCTCAACTGCTTTCCCAGGCCACAAGCAAGGAGCTGGATGGGAAGTGGAGCTGCCGGGATTAGAACTGGCGTCCATATGGGATCCCAGGCGTTCAAAGCTAGGACTTAAGCTGCTAAGCCATGCCACCGGGCCCCAACAGCTTTACTTCTGATCCAGCTCTGGGCTAATATGCCTGGGAAAGAAGCTGAAGATGGCCTCGAGTGCTTGTGTCTCTGTACCCCAACATGGGACCCAGAAAAAGCTTTTGGATCTTGGTTTGAGATCAGCTAGTTCTGGCTGTTTAACACTTTGGGGAGTGAACAAGTGAATGGAAGATCTCTCTTTCCTTTTCCCTCCCTGCAACTCTACCTTTCAAATAAATAGAATGAATTAAATATATATAATAATGTAATAATGGTGTCAAAGATAATATAAACAGAAAGAAGGAAATACACAAAAGCAGAATAACACTTATCTGGAAATATATGAAACGCTGAATACACATTCTTTCAATAATTAATGAGCCAAAATGAATTCAAATCTTAGGAAAAACGTATTAATATAAGAATAGCAGATTTCAACATATACAATCTTATGAAGAAAAACATACTTGCCTCCCTTCCTCCATCCTTCAAACCAACCTCATTCTTCATTTATTCTTTTCCTTCAATTCTATAACAACTTTTGTATTTCATACATACAGAATCAACAACATAATAATCCTTCCCACCATAATTTCCCACCTTCATTCTCTCACACCCACACTCCTCCTTCCCTTCTTCTTTTTCTTTTATTTATTTGATGACATATTTTTTGTTTCTTTATAATAATCACAAGCTTAATCTTCCATCAAATAAATGATTCAGCAAATATTCCACAAAAAAACCACTATTTCAAAAGTATTGACAAGAGGTATAAAGAATAATCAAATCACAAAATGTTAATTTTGCTGATATATAATACATTTCAGTATTCTTTATATTAATTATTACAGATCAGGGAAAATATATGAGTTTTTGTCTTCCTGGGACTAGTTCATTTCTCTAAGCATAATAGTCTCCAATTACATCCATTTTGTTGCAAGCTCCTGGAATTCATTCTCTTTTTCAGTTGAATAATATTGTATCATGTATATATACCATAATTTTTAATCCAGTCACAAGTCAATTAGATTCATCTTACATATTAGTTATGAGCATTTGGATTCATTCCATATCACAGCTCTTGTGAACCAAGCTGTAATAGATATGAAAGTACAGATAACTCTCTCAAATGCTGATTTCATTTCATGTGGGTAAATTCTCAGAGAGTGAAATGGCTAAATCTTATGACAGATTTATTTGCAGATTTCTGAGCAAGATCCATAATGCCTTCAAAACGGTGTACTAGTTTAAATCCCCACCAACAGTCTATTGGAGTTCCTATTCCTCCACATCCTCACAGCATTTGTTATTTTTGGATTTTTGGATGATAACTATTCTAACTGGGGTGAAGTGAAGCCTCATCACGGTTTTTATTTGCATTTCCCTGAATGACTAATGATCCTGAGAATACATTCTTGTGTCTGTTGGCCCATTTGCAGTTCATCCTTTGAAAAAAACATCTGTTATATCTTTAGCCCATTTCTTAACTGAATGACTTGTGCTGTTGGTGTTGTTAAGTTTCTTCAGCTACTCATAGGTCCTTGATATTTATCCAATATTAGATGTATACTTTTAAAATATTTTCTCCCATTCGGTTCGTTGCTTGTTTACTTTGATGTTTCCTTTGTTGTAGAGAAGGTCCTTAGCTTGATCTAAGGCACTTGTTTATTTTTGCCTTTATTTCCTGTGTTTCTGTGATCATTTACCAGAAGTCTCTGCCTATTCAAACTCTTGTAGTGTTTCTCTGGTGTTTAACTCTAGAACTTCAAAGGTTTTAGGTCACAGATTTAGATTCTGGACCTGAGTTGATTTTTGTATAGGTTGTACAGTAGGGGTCTTGTTTCACAGAGCTGCATGCAAATATCCAATTTTCCCAACATCATTTCTCCAAAAGCGATTTTAGTTCATTTGTAAAATACAATTGGCTGTAGACTTAAGGATTAATTGCTGTGACCATAAACCTGCTCCATTAGTTAAATATGTGTGTTCCTGTGCCAGTACCAAACTGTTTTGACCTTAACTGTCTCGTAATCATGAGATCTGCTATGGTGATATCTCCAGTTCTTTTTGTTTAGGGTTATTCTGTTTATTTGGTGTTTCAGGGATTCCACAGGAATTTTAAGCTCATTTTTCTATATTTTAGATAAACATTGTCAGCATTTTTATTGTGATCACACAGAACCTATAAATTGATTTGAATACAACAGACATTACAGTGATAACAATTTTCCACTTTATTAACATGGAATCCAAAATGAATCAAAACCTAAGTAACACAAGAGTCATAAGTGCAAAGTCACTCCCAGATGTCAGGAAAAGCCTCAGGAGATTGGATTGAATGACTTCTTGGATATGAAATAAAAACACATGAGTAACAAGAGTTGGAAAATTGTGTGCATCAACGTATATAATAAACACAATGAAAACACAAACTACAGAAGAACTATAGAAAATACTTGGAAATCATATATCTAATGTGAGTTTCACAGGTACAATATACAAAGGACTCATACTATACAATGAATTAATAATTAACCTGAATTTAAAATGTGTAAAAAATTTGGAGACTTTTACCACAGAAACATATAAACGGCCAACAAATACATGAAAAGATGTTCAACAACACTAATCATTACAGAAGTACAAATTCAAGTCACAAAAATAAACTACTTTTCACCAACAAGATTATTAATATAAAAAGCTCAGAAAACACCAAATGTTGCTGAGAATATTGAAACAATTGAATCTTTGTAAATTGTTGGTATTGTGAAGTGATATAGCTATTATGGAAATAATATGACAATTGGTCAAAAAGTTAAAAGCAGAATTGTCTTACGAACATTTTGATAATTCCACTTACAGGTATAGATACCAAAGAATTGAAAATACATTTGCATATTCATTTTTCCAACAATATTATTCACAATATTAAAAATATGGAAAAAGCCCAACTGTTTATAAAAAGACAAAGAATTGATGCAGTGATTTTCAGGAACTGAAGGGAAGGAGAAATGAGGAGTTATTGTTTAACTGATGTAGAGCTTCAGTTTCTAAAGTTCAAAAATTCTGTGGGTGGGCCTACTGTGATGGATCAGTGGCTAAATCCTCGCTTTGCTTGGGTTGGGATCCCATATGGGCACAGGGATCCCATATGGGTGCCAGTTTGTGTGCCAGCTGTTCCACTTTCCATCCAGCTGCCTGTTTGTAGCCTGGGAAAGTAGCAAAGGATGGCACAACACTTTAGGACCCTGCACCCACTTGGGAGACCCGGAAGAAGCTTCTGGCCTCTGGCTTCAGATCAGCTCAGCTCTGGCTGTTGAGGATATGCTGGATATAACCAATTAGCAATTCTGAATGAAGAGCAGCCTGTCTACTGGAGGCTTACAATGTGCCTTTATTTCTACCCATTTCTAACTATGGAAGGCTGGTTATTGCTTCAATTCTTCTAGATTAAGCCCCCAAACAAACAAATATATGTTGAGTATGATCTATGAATCAAGCAAGGAGGTGAGAGTATGGTGAAGAATTACACAGAATGTGCAAGTATATTCGGGGAAAGTAATACCAAATTCCAGAAACTCTGTAACTCAACAGTTGAATCTCAGTACAATTAAGATGATAGAGTCAGTAGCCTGGCCACCCAGGTTTGATTTCCGGCTCCACTACCTGGTTGCTATGGTCATTGAGACATTCTGCCTTGTTTTCCTTAGTTTTGAATGGAGAAAGCCAAAACATACAGTCACGAGGACGAAATGTGTTCACATTTGTGAAAACATTAGATGGTCATGTAAGTACTCATTAAATAACTTCATAAACATATATTATTATCCAAACTGCATAGCAAAGACTGCTTGAAGCTGTGAATTTTGCTCAAAACTACTATTTATATAGAAAATGGGGAATCCTATTTGGCTATTTTAAGAATATATTCAGCTCCTTTGAAATATTCGTCCATCTGTGATGAATGAGAGCAGATTGTGAAATGGAGAAAAAGTATGAGGACTACTAAGTTTCGTTGTAGTAAGCTTACAATGCGGTTACTTCTCTTGCCTTAGCAGTTTTAAATTGCATAGAAAAAAAAAGTGAGACTAAGCCTGTTTCCACAGAGTGAACCCTATGGTTATTTTCATGTAGAAACATGAATAAGTATTATTTATTCCTAGATTTATAAAAAAGAATAAAGGAGCAAAACAAATTCCAAATTTAAAGAAGTGTTTGTTCTATCACACTAGAATCATGGGTAGAATTATAATGATGCTTTCTGAGCAGGAACCTGAGCTGCATTACAAATGTGAAATCTTTTATGAGGACCAGATGGAAACATTAAATGCCTAGAGAATTTGAGAACATGTTAAAAATGAAAATCCCAATCCAAACACAATGACTACATCTGATGTATGCTACTGCAAAACCAGAAAATATTTAGAACATAAACTCCTTAAAAGATTGCTTTCATTTAAAACTAAACAACTCTAAGAATCCCCAACTGGTGAAAACCTGGCTAAAAAATCTGGAGTGATGGTTCACAAAAAAAAAAAAAAGGAAGGAAAAGGAGAAAAAGCATTGTATCCTGCAAAAAAAAAAAAAAAAGATAGTACATACTCCTGAAAATCATCATTAGCATAATATGAAAATAGAGAAGATAATAAATTTTAGGATTCAATTTCTCTCTTAACTGCATATCTGGACAGAACTTTCAGCTACTGCAACCTAGAAAGCCAGACATGAAACACTGTTTCATTACATTGACATCAAACAAAAAAATTTGTTTTTTCACTTTGCTAATGTTGATTATATAAAATTCACATTTTAGAGACAGACTAATCATTCAAAAAGTAGTATGTGTGAGGGTTCCCTCATAATATATAAATTCAGATGTTAGATTTTTATGACATCCTGTATCTGTCAATGCCCTAATGACAAAATAAGAACTAAAATAAGTCCATACATCCCCAAAAATCTTACAAAAAATTTTTTTTTTCATTCAACAGGTACTTGCTGATTATCATGCAATGTGAATGAGAAATGTCATCTGTCTTCAAGGAGTTTAATCTAATACAATTATTCACATTTTTCTACCATATAATGTGCTTCAAAAAACATTCACACTCCAGATATGCTTTCCTGAAAAAATAAGTTCATGTTGCTGTTGTTGTGATAGCACCAGGAGAAAAAAAAATGGTCGTAGATTTAATGTACATACAATTCTTTGTAAATTTATTCATTGAGAAAATACCCTTTTCACTTCTACAGACGCATGACATATTAGTGATGTCTTAAGAACGATTTTTCTTGTGTGACTGAAGTAAACATACTTTCAACAACTATTTGTTATAATTATAAAAGAAATGAAACAGACAATCTTCGAGAAAATGGTGAGGCTGATTACGACATCACAAGAAATCATAATGTTTTACAGAACAACAATGACAGAAGGTAAATTATGTGGGAATTTAGAAAGTCATTAAGAAATTATGTGAGAAAATACATTATAAAAAATTAACTTGTGAATAAGTTAAACATTTGATATGAAAAAATCATACATTAATTAATATTATATACTGTATTACCTAACTTTCACAAATATAAAACAACTTAGATATCCTAGTGGATATGCAGGTAAAATGTCTGGGTTAGTTATTTGCCTAACATATCTCAACTACTAAAAATATAATAAATATGGATTTCTTATCTCACTACGAATTTAGTACACCTGTCATGCTACCTCCTTCTCTAGACAACAACACAGGAAACATTTCCTGTAAAAATTCATATTGTAAAAACGCTATGCATGGATCCAAAAAATTGCTAAGCAGAATCTATGATAAGTAACTAATATGAATTTCAGATGACTAATTGTCACATGCAAAAATGCTCATGTTCCCTAGCCATTCGAAAGAGACAAATGAAAACGACAATGAGGTTCTACCTTACTCCAGGGAAAATGGCCTACATACAGAGACAAATAACAACTGCTGGTGAAGATGGGAAGTAAGGGGTTTCCTAATCTATTGTTGCTAGGAGTACAGACTAGTGCAGCCTCTCTCGAAGACAATAGTGAGAGTGCCCAGACAACTGAACATTGATTATTCTGTCACCCACCTATCACACTCCTGAGAACATATCCAAATGAAATGAAATCTGCTTACACAGAAAGCGACCTGCAACCCTATATTTATAGAGCACAAAAAAAAAAAAAACCTCAAACACCCAACAACAGATGAGTGAATTAAAAAAAATCTTATGGCACATCTATTCTATGGAATACCACTCAGCTACTGAAAAAGTGAATTCCTACTAATTACAGCAAAATGGTCCCAACTGGAGACCATTATGCTTAGTGAAATCAGTTAGTCCCCAAAGTATAAATAACACTTGTACTTTCTGACATAAGACTGCCTCTATGTAAAGTACAGAATAAATAGATGTAAGTAATCAATTATATACACATATTTTCACAAATAAGGTCAATAATGGAGACTAAACTACTGGGAAGTATATTATGTGGTAGTACACATTTTTATTCCTGAATAAAAGTAGGACTCCCATTGAAACATGTAAACACATGCACATACCATATGATACCAGATTTTCTACTTTTCCCTATATAAACCATGCCATGATATATTAACATATGAGAAAGTTAGCCTTATAATCATTACTAAGGGACTATACTACTGCGAAAATTCAGGGACAAAGGATGAGAGGGGAAAACAGAAATGTAAGAGAAGGGGAGAAGGAGGGAAGAACCCCTATACCTACAAAACTGAATCATGATAAATAATAAATAGACTTTAATCTTCCTTTCTGTCTCTCCTCCTCTCTGTATATGACTAATAAAAATGAAAAAGCAAAAACAAATAAAATAAAATAAAAATTCATTATTGCTGATGAAATTCCTGCTTTGATGGCAATAACTATTTTTATCATTTTATTCTCCAGATTATATTTTAAATTGTTCATTTTTCTCTGCTACATTGAACATGATGGTTCAACATTTAAACTGGAAGGTACTGGATCAGGCACTATGGCTCAATTGGCTAATCCTCCCCTTTCAAGTACTAGGATCCCACTTGGGGGCCAGTTTGTGTTCCAGCTGCTCCACTTCCCATCTTGCTCCCTGCTTATGGTCTGACAAGGTAGTGGAAGATGCTCCAAGGCCTTGGGATCCTGCACATGTAGGCAACACTGCAGAAGTTCCTAACTTCAGATTAGTTTGATTCAGCAATTGCAGCCCTTTGGAGAGTGAACCAGTGGGTGGAAAATCTGTCTATCCTCTCTGTGGATCTGCCTTTCCAATATAAATGAATACATATACACATAAACACATAAATCTTAAAAAATTAAATTAAAAGGTACTCAAAAACATCCAACCATCTGACTTTAATTTACTTATTAATTCAGTATGTATTAACTGTCTACCATGCACTAAGTTTCTTCCAGCTTTAGAGATTTAGTAACAAACAAAATAATGTCTGCTATCTGATGGAGTTTATATTCAAGTAGAACAGGTCAGATAAAAAGATATATAAACAGATGACATATAAATGTAGGGTAGTTATAGGTACATCCATACAGATATATCTATCATGCAGCAGTAAGTTCTTAAGAAACATCAAGGCAAAATTAAAGACAATAGAAAGCTACAATTGGAATTATCATCTAAATAGGTGATCAGGAATAACACTGAATTAGGTGAATTCAGGCAATAACCTAGAAAAGGAGAAGGTTAATGTAGGTATCTGGAAAAAACTGAATCAAGAAGCACAAGCTTGACGAGGATCCTGCTTAGAAAAATTGAGCAAGTACTCCAGTGTGGCTGTAAAGAGGAAGAGGTAACCAAGAGAGATCAACAGAAACACAGAAGTAGGGTACACAGGAGGTGGTCTATCCTGAGTGACATGCAGTGTTGTTGGGGGATTTTGAGTTGCACAACTGCTCACCCATTATATGTGACTGCTGTGGTAATTATGAAATGAACACACTGTGAACAGGGAAGAGTAAAGGCAGGAAACATCAGGTGATAAGTTCATGAAACAGCCTAGATAAAAAGATTCTTGTGGTGACTTGGATCACAATTGTGGCAACTGGTGACAAGAAATAGATTCTGGCTCCACTACAAAAGTAGAGCTAATAAAATTTGCTGATGCATTTGAAATGTGAAGTATCCGAGAGAAAAATAAGTGTCACAGAAGATTTCAAGGCTTCTGACCCAAACAATTAAAAAAAATGAAATTGCAGTTTACCAAAGTGGAGAAAACTGGAAACAGATGGTAACAAGCATAGGTTGGAGGAACAAAACCCAAGATGTCAGTTTTGGATGTGCTTAGCTTTCACTGTCAACAAGACAGCTGGATAGACATAGTCCTAGAGTACTTGACAAAAGCATTTCTAGGGTTCAAAAAATATACACCAAACAATGCATTGTAAAACTGAAACATATTTAAATAAATTACATGCTTACGTTTTAGGAGCCACATTTTTCTGAATACCTCTAACAGGGTGTTGGGCAGAAAATGGCATTGGCTATTCACATCATCACATACAAGGTAAGCTTGGTAGAGCAGGTATCTGCATATACACTCCCTAGGAATCTGGGATTCAGTTGAATTTAAGATTCAAATCACTGAGTCCTAAGAGTGAGATTTTTCCATTATAATACGAAATTCAGTAAAGTTTTGAGTGAAGTAGTTGAATAAATCTAAATCAACCGGATGGACTCTTAAAACTCTGATGCTTATTTCAAACAGAAGTAGAAACTTGACACAATTTGTGTGAAGCGTCAAAGTATTCTGTTGTTTGTTTCACTGTTGCTAAACCTTGAGTTTGAATGGCCGATCTTCACCAGGCATCATTTCATTTAAACAGAACACCTTGCCTTAAAGACCTATTTCTTGCCTTTTCATTGGCAGAATACAGAATCAACTTGACAAAAGATAATGTTAGAAGTAATTCTTTGTCAAAATAGAAACAACAACATTTATTTATACCTTCATCCTTAAATATTCGTGGACATAAAGAGCGATTAAATTAAATAATCTAAAATAATTGAATAATAAAAACATTAGCAAATTAAATGCTGCAAATTCATCTAAATAAAGATTAAATACAACTTTCAATGAACTGTATATTGGTCATAAGAGCTTGCTATTATTTTTCTGGAAGTGACATAGACCCATGAAGTAGTTAGGTTACAAAGATGCAATTTAGATCAGCCACATCTCCACATGGCCTCTCATTGTAGTCCCTTACATTAAGAATGTTTCTTCCTTTTAGAAAAGAAATCTGGAGAGGTGTTTACAGTATTTAACAATGTTATTAACAAAATGCACTTTACAAACAACTCAAACACACCTGCAGTATTTCAGTAAGGCAGTTTGCCTTATACAAATTAGTAATAATTTATCACAAATTCCTTCCCATAAAATATCTTTATTCTCTTATGTTTTCTGGCTAATACCAATTAATATTTTAAAATATGTAACTAGGGGAATAATCAATAGTGTTTGTCTCTGTTACTGATCAGGACACTGAGGCTCCAATTGTTAAATAACTCATTTTGTCACCACTAAATTTTTGTTAATAAATAAATAAGAACTAGTTTGTTAGCAGTGGCGCCAGCATGCATGTCTAGATGATTTGACTCTAGATTCCACAAGTAAACTTCCTTATATAAACAGGTCACTAAGAGCTTAGATTCTACTGGCTAGGAAAAACAACTGCAGAGACATTCTTTTTTTTTTTTTAAGACTACTAATTTTTCTTTAGTCTGCAAAAATCTACTGAAATTAATGGAGAAATAGTGTTCCATTGGCATCTAGTTTGACAAAAGAAGAAAAGTAGTAAATTCAGGGAGGTAGTTAGAATTTAAAAGGAGAAAAATTATTTTAAAGCCAAAATGATTTGCTATTGTCTTTGTGAAAATGAGTGCCAGTTACACTTCATAACACATGAGAAATTATATTTTTAATTTTTAAAATTTATTTTGGGATGAGAAAGCTTACAATGGCTATTAAGATTAAGCAGTACCTCTTGGAAAATGAGTAATATGTAAGTGCTCTAAAAATGAATAAGACCCATTAAAATTGCTTAATAGAAATTTAGCTAATAAAGCAATGGTACTTAAAATAGTTAAGCAATTGATATGATGATAAATATTATATAAATTCTTGAAATCACAACCCTGAGCACATTAAACAAGTAATATCTGCTGACTGTCTGCCATTAACCAGGGATTGCGTTAGTTGCTGTCTACATACTAAGTTATTTAGTCTTCACAAAGGCTTAATGAAACACAAATAAAATTTTTCTAAGTTTTCAGATGCATAAAGAAGAGCTGTAACAGGTGGAATGGTTTGTCTGAAACAACCAGGATCTGGTAGAGTTGGAATACAAATGCCTAGGGTCGGCTGCTATATCACAAATCCTCCTAGTGTCTCTATTCTGTTTAATATAAACAAGTATGTTTTGTGGGGGAGTTCTCCCATGGCTCAGCCATATAATAGGTAAGGACAAAAGCCACAGTGATTTCTGCAATGTTAACATCCACATATAAATGTCAATGACAAAATCTCATAAGGAAGTCTTGGGTACATAAGCCACCAACAAGAGACACTCAGATCCCATTATTTATTGTCCTATTTGCTTGGGCCTGTATTCACAGAGCTTAAATAGTCCTGGTGCTGAGTTAAACTGTATAAACTGCTGAGGCAATCAGGATACAAATAAGCCACAAAAGCACTCTCTGATCCTTGGAGCTGTGCAAACAGGTCAAGCTTATTGCTTTAGTGAAGAAATGGAAACGGTAGCAAGGAAACATTTTTGGGATAAATGAGTTTTGATGACACTGGAATCCTTCCAAGGCAGTTGTTCACTGGATTTTTATATTGACTTTATATGGGGCATCCTGAAATAGACAAGTCATTTTCTTGGGTTTTGGTTTTGTGTTTTCAGATTTGCTTTTACATTTATTGATGCAAATGAATGCAACGATTTCAAAATGCTTAACTTCCTGCCTCTGTCACACACAGGATAATAATAAACGACTTAAAATTATAACTTGTAAAAAAATATTGTAATATTAGATACCACATGTTTGCCTTGATTTAACCTGTAATTTTTGTATGGTTGTTTGTTATTTTTTGAACCTGTCATTGATACTGTCTCAACCCAGATGTTTCGAAGAATGGAACTTGCATTATTTTTAACATATTGTTTACCCAATACTATGTCAATTAATTCCATAATGTTGTATATTGATACTGAGGCCTTGTTGGGGCTTTTAACTGACCAGATCTTTACTCTGTTAGACCTATCTTCAGACCATAGAAGGTCTCCCCAAGAGGCCACTGAACTTATCTGGACAATAAGACGCCGAACTTTATGCTAGGCATGTGTTTGCAAGCAATGAATCTCAACTGAACTTGAACTATGGTTATGCAACAAGGTGGAGGAATCCACCATGGGGGGAGGGGTATGGGAGGGGTGGGGGGAATCCCCAGCGCCTATAAAACTGTACTACATAATACAATGTAAGCAACAATAAAAAAAAAAAAAAGAAACCAAAAAAAAAATATTGTAATATTGCTTAAATAAGTATAAAATAAACATAATTTTATGAAAGATTGTTTTATACCTTTCTTAAAAACAATGATTAAGTATGTTGTGCCAGACCCGGTAGCCTAGCAGCTAAAGGCCTCAACTTGCACTTGCTGGGATCCCATACGGGTGCTGGTTCACATCCCAGCAGCCTCATTTGCCATCAAGCTACCTGTCTGTGGCCTGGGAAAGCAGTTGAGGACGACCCAAAGCCTTGGGATGCTGTACCCACGCGGAAGACCCAGAAGAAGCTCCTGGTTCCTGGCTTCAGATCAACTCAGCTTCTACCATTGCAGCCACTTGGGGAGTGAATCATTAGACAGAAGATCTTCCTCTCTGTCTCTTGTCCTTTCTGTGCATCTGACTTTCCAATAGAAATAAATAAATCTTTATAAACAAAAAAGAATGTTATACTACCATAGACTTGATGATTTGTAATTACCTTAAAGTTTACTTTATATGGGCTAAATGATCAATTTCCATTATTACTGTTTGTAGCCATTGAATATATTGCCATTAAATTGAGGTCTTTTGCTTCTTATTCAATAAGCTTTTAATTTGCTAAAGTATTAAGCCTTTTTACTGTAATACAACTTCAGTGTATTAGCTCAAAAACTTAAAAAAAAAAAACAAGAGAAGAAAAGAAGATAAATGTAAGAGAAGGAAGGAAATATGTTGCTAGAACTGCATTTTAGTGATCTATTAAAACTAATTAAAAATAAAAGGCAACATAAATTTTTGTTTCAATGATAGCAAAACTAGGCTATAAAGTTTTTTTTTTATTGGAGAAATACATTGTTCACACTATGTTTCCATATAAGTAGATGCTGCATTAGGATGCAATTATTATACAACATTAACAAATGACATTGCTTTTCCAGTAAACTGAATGGTCAAAATGTGGATACCATAATTTTATTTCTTTTTTTTTTAAAGATTTATTTTATTTTTTATTGGAAAGGCGGATATACAGAGAGGAGAGGCAGAGAGGAAGATCTTCCGTCCGATGATTCACTCCCCAAGTGAGCGCAATGGCTGATATTATGGCGTTCCGAAGCCAGGAGCCTCTTCCGGGTCTCCCACGCAGGTGCAGGGTCCCAAAGCTTTGGGCCGTCCTCCACTGCTTTCCCGGGCCACAAGCAGGGAGCTGGAAGGGAAGTGGGGCTGCTGGGATTAGAACCAGCGCCCATATGGGATCCCGGGCGTGCAAGGCGAGGACCTTAATCACTGTGCCACCGCGCCGGGCCCCATAATTTTATTTCTTTACAAACCCTAATGCACTTTGCCTCTTTCAGATTGGCACATAACATGCACAGCAATACTTTTCGAAAAATAAACATAATTTCTGGGTGTATGAGTGTGTTTAAAAATTTAATAAAATGAAACCAGTTACAAGAATTAGGCACCTTCTAATACATGGAATATTAATTCATGTACTTTAAATACATTATATCAAAATATATAGAAGCCTAGCAACATATAGTTATGCTTTTAAAACTAAATTCACATTTGAAATAGTAGACCCTGAGGCTCATCTGACCATTCTACAAACGAAGGAATTCTGGTTCTAGGGCAGTTAAATAATCTAAATCATTCACATAGGAAGTTGTCTCAAGTAGTTGGGTCCCTGCCACCTGGTGACAGTCAGATGGAGTTCCAGACTGCAGACACTGGCGAGGCACAAGCCAATTCAACTGTGACCAGTTAGTGTGAGAATCAGCCATGGAATATCAGTCTCCCTCTCTTCTTTGCTCTCTTTCTCCATCCTCTGTGTGTATGTGATTTCCTTTCTATTACTCTTTAAAACAAGTAAGCAAATCTACACAAGAATAATAAAACAAAACTAACAAATCAATATAATATATATAATAGATGAGCAAAAGGGATAAAATTTAATGTAACATCAACATGATACAAAGATCAATTCTCATGTGTAGCATACTAAAAACTGTAAAATGTTCCATAGTAACTATATAATTTTCATACATTTAGAAAAATAAATAGCATCTCTCATTGGGAAGGAAAATTTGAATGTTATAAAGATTCACTTTGAAATATAAAACCAATAATTTATCACCAGAAAAAGTAAAAACTATTATAGATACCTTTAAACCTCCACTATAACTGCTTCATAATCAGGGTAGCCCAAAAATTATTTTTGACTCTAAAACAGAGGGTCCAAGGTTATTTACAATTTGTCAGTATGTTAATGCAATACCAAGAAACCAACTCTTCAATGGATATGAGAACATGCTGACAGAATGGAAATCAACCTATAGTATAGTAATGTACATGGATTCCTTTTGATTCCAAACTACTGTTTGCCATCCAAATGTCCTTTCTTCAAGCTAAAGAGAGCATACTGGTGATTATAAATGAATAAAACACAGAGACAAGTTGTGAATATATTAATGATTAATAATGCCAGATAAAAGCTGTCCATAGTAAGAGTCTTTCAACTTTCTGAACTTGTAAATTTCTACTAAAAGTGACCTACAGATAATCCATGATCCTCATTTAGCAACTGTCCTTCCTGGACATACTAGCTGCTGATAATTTTATTATAGAAATTGTCTGGAAATTCTGGGGACTCTTCCAAACACATTTACACAGATTTTTATTTCTTTCCACTCATTAGCTTTTAGATGGATGAGTTCCAGGTTCTTGGACATTGCAGATTTTACATGAAAATTCTTCTAAGTGCTCAGACTAGAAATTAGACCATTGCCATTCAATTTTTAAAAGAATTTTCCAGCTAGTTCCTAGAGCAGAATAGTCTAATAAATATGATATGAAACAAGCTCTTCTTGAGGCCACAATACTCCCTGCCCCTTTATTTCCAGTCTGCGTAACTTTCAGTAAGCCAAAATTGTGAGAACTGGAGTCATGAAGATTAGGAAAAGCTTCATCGGGGAATCCCCAGGTGCTCTGGAACTTGTACAAAGGGTTCAGAAGCAGTCACTCCTGTTCCCCTTAAAGAAAAGAAAATGTTTGAGTTGTAACAAGAAGCAAGCTGCAAAGGTCAGCATCAACAAATTCGTTTTTTTCTTTCTTTAAATACACAGCGGATTTCAATCAGTGTCAGACAAATTACTATAAGTGACCAACGTCCTCAGCCTCCTAGTTCAGAAAAACACAAGACTGAAATAGGTGAAAAGCTTTGCTCTTGCTGTTGTCTTTTCTTGAATAAAAAGAATATTAATTTGCATCTTTTTTCCTCTGCATCTCATAAATCTTCTACGTTTTCTGGAGAAATCCTATGAAAGACTCAAGATGCTGTAGCTACTACAACTGTTTATATTGAAAAATCTGCACCAGTGGAAAACCAGATGATTAAATATGCCAACATCTAATATGTAAACATTTTAAAGGAAAATAAAAATTAGGCTCTTCTTAGAAAATTCATAAGATATGTAGAATTTTCCAGAGATCAAGTTCCAACTGTGCTATTTAATTATAGAAAATAATCAAAATATTTTTATAGACAAATTTTTGTTTCATGTCAACTTACAGACAAATATTTGTTTTATGGCACTATAGCCTACAAAGTATGATTTGCACACAGTGGTGTCAATATTATTCTTTATTCTCTAAAAATAAAGAGAAACCATACTCATTGTTTCTTTTATTTTCTTCAATACATATTTATTAGACGTCAGCCTTTCTTGTAGTTTCCTGAGATATAAAAAACAGACATTCCCTGCATTCATGCAATTTAGCAAGCATGACAGATGATGAAATGGAAAAAAGACAATATAAAAACAAACACCTCTGGAGTGTATTTACAAGTAACAGTAAGCAATAAGAAGAAAAAATAGAGCAAAGCAGGAAGTTGGAAAAGGAAAGTGAACATATAGGAGCTCAGAGAAGGTCTCTACATTAGTGGTACTTGAGCAGACGGCTGAATGCAAATAAGAGTATCATGCAAATACTTAGGGAACTAATCTTACATGTGGAAGACAATTAAGGAACTGCTGGTACTGCTGGCAATGTGAGCACACACCACTCTAGAGTGCCTGGGTTTGAGTCCCAGCTACACTGGGACTTGCATTAGTAAGAAATTCTAGCTTCTTACTAATGTGTGCCCTAGAAGGTGGAAGGTAATGGTTCACGTAGTTGGGTCCCTCTTACCCGGACTGAGTTCCAGTACCCTGGTTTTGACCCCAATTCAGCCCTGGCTGTTAGAAAGTGAAGCAGCATATCCGAGTCTTTGTCTCGCTGTCTTTAAAATAATAAGCAGGAATAAGAAGAAAAAAAAAAAACAAGTGCAAAGGACCAGACATGGAAACATGTTAAACAACAGAAGGCTAACATGGTCAGAGAACAAATGAGATCAGTTATAGCCCAAGGCCAGATAATGGAGGGCTTTGGAAACCATGGAAAGCATTTTAAGACACGTTTCTAAGAATCACTTAACAACCCCTAGAAAGATGTTGTTAATCTCTTGACAGTGATTTAGAGCAAGAAATACAACAAATATCCAAGGCAAAAACTGGGAGACAATGAAAGCAAGAATGAAAACAGAAAGCAAATGGAATCTCACCAAAGGTACTTTTAAAACTTAGCAGTTAAGCAGCAGAAAAGTGGCTAGACCACTGTCTGGCATGTGTCCTAGGGGACATCACCATTACTTCAGAAAACCTTTATCACAGTAAGTATTCTTAAAATTCAAAATATTGAAGACTTGAGGACACTAAAAAGCTAGAAAAACATCACTTATAAACTTAGTGATAAAGACGTTTGCTTTGATTAAAGCAGAAAATTGAAGCTGTATGTGGCATAGATTTCCAGCGGCATTCAAATCAGATAACAGACTAAGGTAATTCCCATAATAAATCCCACCAGGGGTTTGCACCTAAGCATAACACCAAGCATGTATTATAAATTACGACTGAGTGAACAGGGTACTTTCCACCCACTTTGGTTACTACTGCTTCTAGCATGTAGGGCAGTGTACCAGTTAGTACTATGCATAACATCACATTGCAGGCAAAAACTGAGATAATAACTTTTGATACCCTATTGCATGAGTAGAACATGTTTCCCCAAAACTCATGAAGCTCTTTAAGTGCTGATATCTTACGGATTGATTGAATAAGGGTGAAGACTCATTTTAACAACGTATCTGAGAGATACGTTCTTTAAGTCACTGGGGACATGACCTTGGTAAGTAGTTTCATGTACTTCAGTTCCTGTTCGTCCTACGTTCTCCTCTACCTTCCAGATAGACAAAAGAACCAAATCTTGTCCTGGCAATAGGAGCCTTAGAATATTTCCTATCTTCCTCACTTTGCATGTTAGGTTTGAATTTCAATAAACAATGCATACTTTCCTCCACATACAGAAACAAAGACCAGTTAAGCTCTTTACTTCTGTGTAAACTTTTCAAAGAACTTGCCATCTCTCAATTTTTTGCCAATGAAACATAAATAAGAGTAGAACAGGTCTTTCAGGCTAATGAAAGGATTGCATAGTTACATACATTCCAAACAAAGTTAAACACAAAATAAATATTGAATAAAGGAAAACTGTTATTATTAACACTATTTATTAATGAGATTTTTTATTGCTTCATTGGTCAAAGAAAAATGCTTTTTGCACTTGCCTCCACTGTTCTAGAGAACACTTATTCCTATTTCAAGCTCACACAGTCTCTCCTCTGTGAACCTTCCTTAACATAGTTCACCTCCTTAGTGGAGTGGCAGTTATTTCTTCTGTAGTCTCATGGAAAGTTGAACTTGCCCCTTCAATACTATTATTTATACTGTACTGATTAACTATTAAATTGAAAGTTCGTTTTGATATTTGAAGACAATGGTTCTTTCTCATTGTCTCCCAAGGCCAGGGCAGTAACTGAAGAATAATAGACTCCTGTAAGTATTTTTTTCCAAACTAAGTTTAGCTGATGACTATGTAAAAGTACATACATATCTCGGGCCTGGCGCAGTGGTGCAGTGGCTCAGTGGTTAAGGTCCTCGCCTTGCACGCCCGGGATCCCATATGGGCGCCGGTTCTATCCCGGCAGCCCCGCTTCCCTTCCAGCTCCCTGCCTGTGGCCCGGGAAAGCAGCGGAGGACAGCCCAAAGCTTTGGGACCCTGCACCCGTGTGGGAGACCCGGAAGAGGCTCCTGGCTTCGGATCGGCATAGCATCGGCCATTGCGCTCACTTGGGGAGTGAATCATTGGGCGGAAGATCTTCCTCTCTGCCTCTCCTCTCTGTATATCCGCCTTTCCAATAAAAAAAAATAATAATAAAAATAAAAATCTTCTAAAAAAAAGTACATACATATCTCAAAACTTTCTAACATCACTGGGAAATCATACAAAAAAGTTGGAGAATAACACCAGGATCAACAGAGTCAACAGGTTCAACAGATTCAGCCTACAACCTGATAAAATAATAAAATGCATAAGTATGCCTGAAGTTTAGGAAAATCTAAATCATATTAGTATTTTTGTTGCTGTTGATGATGAATCTTTTTTTTCCTTTTTTTGGATTTATTTACTTTATGATACAGTTCCTAGGCTCAAAGCTTTCCCATTAGCCATTTCCTCCAACAACTGATGTTTCCTACATTATTACAATAACATAGTCCTGCAGAGTGATGGACTTATGACTGGCTTTGAAGCATATTAGTATTTATGAATTTCTTTTCAACTTTTCTCCCATTATTCAGATTTGCCGTGCCAAGTTTAAGACTCCTTCATGTCTAAACTATGCCATTTCATACTTTCCTATTCTAATATCAAGTTTATGAAACTTTTTAAAAAAACAAGGGAATGCTTCCAAGATAGAAGTAGAACCAAATAAGGAAAGAGAAAAGTATGTAAAGCTATTTTTCTTTGTGCTTATAATTAAAAGCATATTGTGTCTTGTGTTTAAGAATGGATGTAATGGAGATAAAACTCACCAATACACTGAGCGTGACACCCACCCTATGCTTAAGAATTAAAAGAATTTAGAAATATAGGATGATGGTTCAAAGTCAAGTAACAATTATTGGAGTCTAACCACCCAGAAATAGTTGAAGTCAGAGTACTTTTGTGATATTTGAGAAAATTTTTGCAAAGTAACGTAAAATACAGTAAATATTGGAATACTTGTGGATTCAATGAGATATTTCATTTATTTTTGCTCATAGCAGTGTTCAATTACATGCCTTGAAGAAATAAAAAAGAAAACCCCCAGGATCATTTAATAGTAATCTTCATATTCATGCAGGTTCATCCATGTTGTTTAATATCTGTTGGGGGTAGTATATATCATCCATTAATTGAACATTGCAATTATGAGGAAATATGTTGCAATGACTGGATTATGAAATAGAAAGATGGTGCAGTAAATGAAGGTACAGAGCTATACTCCGCGCCCCTCCCCCACCACTAGTCTTAAAATGAGGGCAAATGCCATATATTTTAAAGATGGGTTTATTATTATGTCACCCAAGCATGGTGAGGTAATCACTCAAATTCCTTCCAGATTGGAGATTGTGTAAATACCTTGATTAGTGACAACATATTAAACATCTACTTTTTCAGATATTTTGAAAGTAATTCCAGAGTCAGAATTTCACAAACATTTCCTAACGTTCCTGCCATTAGCCCATGCTTCCTATCTTGAATTCTGAAAGCCAGAACTACACATTATTCTGAGAAAAATAAGAAATTTACAAATAAGTCAAAGTTAAAAAACTCATGAGTGGGTTTAGATATAAACTATATCATTTTCACTCATCCCTTTCATGAAAATTACTTTAACAGTAGAATCAAAACAATCCAATTTTCTTAAAAGACTACTGTCTGCTGTAAAGTAATAACATGTTCTTAGGGATTTCTAAGTGTGTATCTTGGAATTTATAACTTAAATGTATAGTTTGGAAAATATCAATCATTGATCACGAAAGACTGGTTGCATTTCATCATGACAAAGTGATAAACATAAGAGCTTCTATTCCTATTTCCTCTTGTAACTATTTCATATGATATAAAAAGTGCCACATAGTTTGTAAGATTAGGGGAGAAAGTCATTCAAATAAATACAATATATGTATATTTTTCAAAAATGTTTTCATTGAATGTTTCATGAAAATAAGTTCAAAGGATTTAAGCTTATACTCAGATAAAACGACAGTAGTAAATATAGATGCAGAGATAATCTGAAGCAGAAAGGAAAATGATAGAGTTTTAATAAGAAAAACTAGAAGGGGATATGACATTTTGGAAAGAAAAAATGAATCATAGCCATAAAGAAAGTTATTTTATAAGTTTGATGAATAATTAGTTATTTAAGTTTATATCATGATACATTGCATCAAAGTCATATGCTTTCTTTTTGACAAGTGTGATCAATCTTGTTTTAACTCAAGTAGCCTCAAATATCATTGTATTGTTCTTTTTGCAACTTGCTGCAAGGAAATCTGTATAATGCTTGAGTAAAACTGGCTCTTTAATTATTTTAAATTTGGGGTTCCTTTGAAAATAAGAAAAAAACACCAGTATTTATAGCTCTGTGTTCCTAGCACATCAAAAATCTATTTTCAGAGAAAGAAAGCTCACATTATCGTATTCAGGAATCAAAAGTCTATATTAAGGAAAATATTACAGTCTTAAGAAGACTCTGTTAAAAGAAAAATAGCTATCTAAAGTTAAATTTATTTTGGTAAAAACAATAGCTTAACATAACTCCTAACTAATTGTGCATTTTCCAGATATGTTCTTTTATGAGAACTGATTAACAACATATCTCAGTATCTCTCCTATTTTCTTATACCAGTTAGCAATAGGAAAAAGCACACACATTATGGGTGGAGCAGAGTACAAGACAGAAGACTTCCACGATTCAGTTTACTCCCTTATACATCAACCTTTTATTTCTGAAAATGTTATGAGCACTGGTAGGTTTGAAAAGTTAATCATGTATATTACATGCAATAATATTTATTTCATCCAGAAGATGAACCCTCAAAATTCTCCAATGAAGCAGTATATAAAGAACAACAGTCCAGTGTCTTTACCCAGTTTTCGAATATCAGTGACCGCATTATGGTTAGCCAGGTAAGCTATATATTTGCTAAGCATGTGGTATCAAACAAAGGCAAGCTATATCTTTCTAAGAATAACTTCAAATTGCTAATGTGTCAGGCAGTAGAGGAAGCAGACATTTTAGATAAACAGTACAGAATTCAAGTATATATTCATTATAAAAAATAAGTACCTTAGTTTATACGTAGGTTGGACCCCTAGTGTGTTACCATAATTTCACCATTATAGGATTTTTCCTTTATAAGATTCTAACTCCTTTTATTGCCATCACACTATGAAGTAAAACTGAAATATACATGGCTAATCTTGAAGTCAACTTCAACTAAAGAGAAAAATCTCTTCTTCAATGATATCTGAAGTGGCCTAGGCATTTTTTAAAGTAAATGTGATCTAATTTATTGTGTTTTCCCTACAATTGCATTATTAAACTGGTTTAAAGATGTTCATTTAGTTTACTTATGTTCCTGGTAATATATACCTTACAGGTAGAAATCACTGTACAAATATTTTACCTAAGGTTTTTGAATTTGTCTAGTCGGCATCCCCAATATCTATAAAGCTGAGGTTAATTTTTTTAAACACAAGAAGTTTATCAAAGAGAACATAAAGAGTAGGATCAAAAATAAAGTATTAACCACTAACCATACAGGTTCAGAAGTGGGAACTTGGCCTTCTCTTTTCTTAAGCAGCAAAAAGATGTATGTCAACAATCAAAAACTCACTGATTTATGCACAGTAACCATGTGTCACCTCCAGAAATAAACTAAAACTAAGATTAAGACATGTAGTCTTCCATATAAATACAGCATTGAAATTCAACAGCCACAAAAACAGAAAGTCACCTACCACATCATTTTTTTTAAATTAACCTTTCAAAACTTCCTCATCATCCTACTTAACTAGAATCAACCATGTATCTTTAGAAGCAGTAATTTTAATGCTACAATACAGCATATTTTAAATATGGAAACAGCAGGTAACACACTCAATTTAGCACATTGTGCATTTATGTATTCTGCAACTGACCCATTCACATCATAACCATGCTCCGAATTAAGAATAAAACCTGAATGTCCCATTTTCCACATTTCTAAATCACTGTCGTTACTTCTAGCATGTGAAAAGCACCACGCATGCCTCCACATCCCATCTTACCACGTATGTGCCACAGTGAAGCGACGACGTTGCCGAATGCTTTTATTCACCAGCAACTTTCTGAAAAAGCATGGTGAGTTCCTCGGTGAACTGCGTGGAGAAATTTTAGGCGATGTGGGTCTGTTTCCCGGTAATCTCGGAAGCTCAAGTTCTAAGTGCATTTGCTCTTTGAAAGTCTTTATGCAAACCTCAGATTCAGAAGCAGTAAGTTCCTTTGAAGAATTTTTTGCTGTCATGTCTTGTAGGAGTGTTAGCTTTCACCATGCAAAACAAAAACCTCCAACATACCAGAGACACTGCTGCAGGTCAGAAGGCTTATAAGTCTGCAAACTCTTTCCAGTTTAATTTGGGAAGCTGTGGCTCCAGTGTAGGAGCTGTTCAGAGCAAAAGCAGCATACTCGGAGAATGGCAAGTCAGGCTGTCACAAGGAGCTGTATCAGGCTGGCTTTCCCCTCTGAAAATGCGCCAAAGTGCTTCCTATGTCAGTAGCCTCCTTGTGGATGAGGTTTGTCTGCAAGCTACACACTGACACACACTCAATTCATTCAGCTGAATAAATCAACTCATGCAATATTCATAGCAGCTTCTGATAAATCCTTTGCATGTATTTTTAAAATCTTATCAGACAACCTTCATTGATGAATGGAGAGTAAGCAATGCCTAGTCCCCTAGTCACTTGCTTTGTTCACTGAAAAAGCAGAACCAGCATTTGTGATGTTTAAAGTCTTCATTGAGAATTATCCTGCTCCGTAATGCACACAACAGTGACTCCACCTACCAAATGCTATTGGCTCAGGATTATTTAAACAACTACATTCTGTTTCCCCCTCAACACCCCTCAGCTCTCAGATTTTCACAGTGTGTGAGGTTACTGTCCTCATCAGAGCGAAAACTGATCAGCCGGGATTGTCAGTCTAATTCAAATTGCCTTCCACATTCCATCTCTGAATGGAAGCACTAATTTGCCAAAGTTTTTTTTTTTCTCTTCCTTCTCCAGAAGATTCCAAACTACATTAACATAACAAAAGCAAACAAAGAAAGTCAGCAAACAGGAAAACATTGGTTCTGGTTCATTTTCCCAACGAATTTAAAACTAATTTCTATTGGCATAAATATGACCCTATTCATTCTAGTTAATTGTTCATAAGTTGCTCACGTTGCCACTCAACTTAGAGCACTTAAGACAGTCATAGCTTTTGAAAACTGAAATAGAGGAAGCAAGTTGGGGATAGGACTATTCCTAGAGCAAGTGCAAGGTACCAGGGTAATCACTATGTATGTATTTGTGATTTACAAGTAGGGACACAAGACTCAATGCTCGTGCAAGGGCATTTATGCTTAGGAGTGTGTATGCGTGCATTGTGCACACAAGGGATGCAGGTGATACATATGTGCATGCAAGTTGAAAAAAATGTCTCAAGTTCTAGAATGGATCACTGTAACCTAAAAAGCCATTTTGAAGTACAACGGAATGCAGCTTCTGTACTTTAAAAGGCACACAAAAATCGAAAAAAAAAAAAGGATCATGATACTTGAAATTCTGGACTTCTGTGAAAATTGTGTAGAGGCAATAATTGCAACTGGGGTCAGACCAATCTCAACTTAATCTGACAAAGCAAAACCAGGGCTTGTCAGCCAGAATGACAAAAGAGACTGATTCTCAGTACGGCTTCAGGGGAAAAGCAAGAAACATTCATTTTTTGTGAATGTATGAGGTCTTATGTCCTCATAAAACCAATCACAAGCATGGGAACTTCAAAAAGTTTGTGCAAAATAGAATTCAAAGCTCAGTTTGTTTTGGTTTCAAATATATTCCATACATAGTTTTTTTTTTCATAATGTCCATTTTCCATGAACTATGAAAATCCTTTCTGTGTTGCATACTTCGGCTAAAAATATGCTAAATGGCTGAACAGAGTATACGTGAGGAGAACCGCAGGTAGGAGTGGATCCCAAACGTGCCTTGGGCAAGTGAATCAAACATAATAGAGGAAGCTTATCCTAGGTGTTGGCAGGGACTCTCTACACATGGTTTTCCAATCACTAATAAAATATATTATGAATAAAAGCACTGTTACATATCTAAATACATATTGAATCCTATGAGCCCCCTCTCAGATTCTCATTCAAAAGACAAAGAGATACACAAAGCTAGAGAACTTGAAAGACTTACCAAAGTCCCACAGATAGTTCATGTCAGAACTAAAATTAAAACCCTGCTCTTCTCCCAACTGAGACAGCATTCAACTAAAAATTTATAATTTACACACCTAGGCCCCAAGGTTTATGTTTCTATATCTGATTATATTAAACAGTGTTATTTGAGGACCCATTTGATCAGTGATATCATGAATGACAATATAAATAGCATTTATTTTGCTCTATTATGAAAAAGTGAGGATACTCTTCTAATAATATGAACCGAAGTTATTCTGCTTTTATTCAGAATGATTTACTACCAAAACATAAAAACTTGAAATCACACAGGATATTTCTCATATTTAGTTTTTAAACCTGACAAAATATAGTAAGCATTTTCAGAATTTTTGCCACAAAACATTTAAGCAAATTTCACCACCCTTTTAACTGTATATAAAATACAGTTACAATTTTAAAATGTTAAGATAATCTTATCTTAACCAGCATAGTAGTATGACTCTAATTATATTCTAATTTTTCATTTTCTTTTATATGAAATCAAACATTATTTTATACATTACTCTTTCTACCTACTATAATAGCCAAAATCCATTTACAGGCATTTAAAATCATTCTAAGAAATAAAGTTCTCAAAATAGGTAAATTAAAGTCTACTTAGTCAATAAAAAACTGGGAGTTCAGAAGAGTTAGTTGCATTACTAAAGCTATAAGTTAATCAGATTACTTGAAAGGTTGAATTATTTATCCCTGAAGGTAGAAAAAGCAAGTTTCCAGATAAACTCATGAAGATTTCTGTCTAAAGTCAACATGCAAAAACAAAAGTGAGAAACACTATGAGGAATAGAGAAACCAAAGATGCAATTGAGAAAAAAAATAAATAACAGTCTAGCTTAAGTAAACACTCAGCTGTGCTTCAGCAAAGAACACTATTCTGATGAGAATTGGAGAGAAAGCAAGTGAAGTTTAAGTTTTCTGTCCAGTGCCTAAAAGGAAATTGATGAATAAAATGAAAGCTTTCCTTTCCACATATAATTCATAGCCCATGGCACCTCAAATGAAGAAATCAACACTGTTAAGCCAATTTATTGGCATACAGATATTTGTCCTTGGGAATTATTTCAAGATTCTAATTATAACTATGCCTCGATTTTAAATAATAAAATTCCTGGTATCTGCAGGCTATCAAAACTGTAAGAATAAAGAATTTGTCACAAAAACATAACATTGATGGATTTCAATAGTTAAATGGTAAATAATAACAAATAACGTATTGTTTATTGCAAATATTACGGAAAAGATTTGTATTTTTATTGAAATAAAAGGTAATTTTAGGAGCAGGTATTTAGATAGTGATTAAGATGCCGTCCTTCCACACCAGAGTACCTAGATATGCTGCACAGCTCCAGTTCCACACTCTAACTTCCTGGTAATACACACTGGCAGGCAGCCAGGACCTCTCAAGTTGTTGTACCCTTGTCACCATCTTGGGAAACATCACAGTGCTCTCCACATTTCCTGTCTCTAGTTCCAGTTCAGGCATAGTTGTCGTAGGCATTTGGGGAGTAAACCAGTGGATGGCAACTCTTGTTCTCTCCCTGTCACTCAAAAAAATTTTTTAAAAAACTTTTATGTCAGTTATCATTTTACATCTGACTGACACAAAAGTAGAGTATTTTAAAAACAAAACTGTAATTTTAGTGAAATGTTACACCTAATAACACTGTACTCAACATGAATGTTGCAAATTTAAAAAGAACTGCATATTTGGGGAAACAAAATATTTATTTTATTTGAATATTTATTCAAAAGGTTTGTTAACAACAAATAAACATAAAATTTCAATACTGACAGGCTTCAATTGTGTAAAGATACATGGTATCTGTATTTTACTATCTAGCTTTTCATTTTCTGAAACAATAGACTATCCAATTATAGATACACCAGATCCCTGCCATCAGCCCAAGGCAAGGTACTAAGGTCAAAAGTACATCAACTATGGCAGCTTCCAGCAGTATGTTCTCTAATACAACAGTCCAAACCGTATAACTTGCTCATCACAACAGCAGTTTCTCTTGACTGTTCTATTTTTATTTTAATAAATGAAGGTACAGAATTGTTCTAAATGATCAAAAAAATATAATATTCAACTGAATAAGCCAATTACCTTTTTGTGAAAGGAACAATTGCTTGCAACTTCTAAGAGTAGAGACGAAACATACTTATTGTACACCTAACATATTTATTGTATACCTACTAAGAATTAGACATGGTAGTGAAAACTTCTAGCAAATTACTTCTTATGCTCTCACAAACTTAATACAAATATTATTTTTTTCTTCCATAAAATATCAATTGTATGAACTTTTAGTACTAGGCTGAGTCTTGCTCAATACAGTACTCTTACAATATGAAATAGAATGGAAGATTAGACAATAAATATTTGTAGACTGAATGTTTACTTTCAGATAAGAACATCAAAACATGAAGCTTGTGGCTTTTCAGGAATTTCCCAATAACCAAATTCACTTCCACTGGAGCATCTATTTTTTCAATATTTTTCAGTATTTTTTATTGTTTTATGACACAGTTTAATGGGCCTTGGTCTCTCCCCCTCTTAAGTTCCCTCCCTTCCTCTCTGTTCTCCCCTCCAGTTACAATGGGAGTCTTTCGTGAATGTTCACAAATCCATCATGTTGCTACTGAGGAGAAGAGGGAATGTATGTTCTTGGTGTTCTTTTCATATTACTGGATGTCTTTCTTTATAATTACTAAATGCTTGCAGTTATCTACCATGTTACTTTTAGCATTGTATAAATTCTTCACTTTCATCCAAGATGTTATTTAATTATTCATCATTAGAAAAATGGGAAGCACTGCTGATAGGATTTGCAAGCTGGTGCAAACACTATGGAAATCAGCATGGAAAACACCCAGGCAAATGAATATCCGCCTACCATATGATCCAGCAATACCACTTCTGGAAATATATCCAAAGGACCTGTTACATGAGAAAACAATATGCACCCCTATGTTCACAGCAGCACAATCAGTAATTGCAAAAACATGCAAGCAATTGAAATGCCCATCAACAGAGGACTAGATAAGGAAACTATGGTTCATCTACTCTATGGAAGACTACTCATCTATAAAAAATTTAAATGCATCTGTTTGCGGCCAAATGGGCCCAATTGGAGACCAGTATGCTAAAGGAAATGAACCAATACCAAAAGGTTAGATATCATATGTCTGCCTTAATATAATCTTATGTCAAATCTAAAAATTGTACCTGTGAATCCTATCTTATTGCACTTCCTAGTTGTTTGTATCACACATAATAAGATCTTGTGATGTAACCTATTACTCAATATATCATGAGAGACCAATTGTGTGTGATCACCTGAGATTGTCAATGTCCCTCTTATCACCGTTATTATTAGTATACATGGGTAATGATAATCTAGCCCTTACTCCCATTAGAGCCACACAGGTCACATGCTATCATTTATTTCCAAAGGAAGATGTTGAACATTCTTTTGCACCACCCTAGGGTCACAAGTCTGATAACACCATGGAGGTGAAGATCCACTACTATTTTTCTTTGAACCCGTGGTGAACTGTACCTAAGAGGATGTATAATGGAAGCATAGTGTAAATACATATGTCCAGAGATAAGTATGTTCCCATGCATGCAGTACAAGGATGGACTCACAGAGAAACGGACAACTTCCTACACTGGTAGAATACAGGGAAGGAAGACCTCAGTGCCTATTAAACTGTGTCACAAAATGAAGAATAAAAAAACAGGAATCTTATCTCATAGATTCCCATACCTGACATCATATGGTTCTTAGAGACACTTCTATTCCACAAAGGATTCCCACTTGAAGCCCTTGTGTGACTCCATATTACAAAAAGCAAACACTAATGTCCATTGTCCTCAAGGTTCCTATATCAGCTCTCCCATTTCCAACTCTAGCTCCTCTCTGACTTACTCCCCAGCACGCTCTTCCCTTATACATATTTTGATTTTGATTTTGATTTTTTATCTATAGAAAGCAAACAAACTTTATGTTTCAAAATACAGATTGATATGTAGAGTGCTATTCTCCACCTGGTCCTCCCTCCTGCCAGCATTCCCCACCAACCCTCCTCATTTTTTCTTACTTTCTTTTAAAAAAAATTATGCAATGGCATGCTTTCAATCTCAAATACAGCCTTAGTACTTCATTAAATAAAGAATTCACCCAATAGCAAACAGATAAAAGGGCCCCATTATTCCTCAAGAATATAAACAAGGTTATAAATAATAATCAAATCGCAAAACGTCAATCTCCCCCACATAGATTACATTTTTCTACTGTATGTACTAGTTGTCAACGATAAGAGAAAACACATGCTTTTGCGGGGAGGGAAGGCTTATTTCACGAAGCATAATGGTTTCCAGTTGCAACCATTTTGTTACAAAAGACAGGATTTCATTCTCCGTTCTGGCAGGATATATTTATATATAATGTATGTTTATCACATTGTCTTTATCCAATCAAGTGCTGATGGACATCTCAGTCAATTTCGTATCTTACACATTGTGAATTTATCTGCCACAAGCAGGGTGTACAAAGAACTGTCTCATGTGCAAATTTCATTTCCTTTGGGTAAATTGCCGAGTGTGGTACTGTTGGGTTATGCGGCAGATGGATTCTCAGATATCTGAGGAATATCCAAACTGTCCTCAATGATGGTTGTGCATGTTGGACAAGCTTTTTGCTTCACTTATTTTCTCATCTTCTTCCAGAATTTACCCAAATACCACTACTTTGCTTAAGTCTTCTGTAAGCCCACTTTTTAAAACTACCATCTTCCCCATTCACTTTACTTTTTTTTCTTAATACTTCCCAGCTAATGATGCATAAATATTACTTACTCAGTTATTTGGCTTCTATTATTCCCTCTAGAATTTAAATTTCAGAAGGGAAAAGGGTTTGTTGCTTACTTCTGTAATTCCAACTAACAGCAAAGTACTTGGCACATGAATCTTAGTACTGAAATAAATAGTAGTTAAATAAATAAATGCTGGTCTTCTCTATGCAGAACAATAGGAGATATGGATCTTATTACAAATATGGCATAATATCTTTCATGTTAGATAAAAGCCAAAGTGTTATTAAGCAGCAACCTTTTTTTCACAATTTTATGTATTATATTCACTGTCTAGACTTTACAATTTTCTTTGCCAAGAATACATTGCCTCATTCATTACCATTAAATTCAAAAGAAAACTCTTCAATAAAATCTTTCCAACTTGTAAAGGGAGAGGTAGCTGTGTCTGCTCATTTGCAGCCCCAAGCTTTGGGTGGGTCAGACTCTCAGAATGCTCTGATCTTAGTACATGTTTTCCTGTCTTTCGCCTTGATCGAAATGGTCTCCCAGGACAAAAGGTATTAGATTCATCTTTGTATCTCTACAGCCTGACACTGCATTCTGATTAATATTTATTGATTAAAGTATGAATAAAATATGAAGTTAGTTACCCAAATTATGCACTTTTGTTAGTACTATATTTTTCTTAGTGTTCCCAAAGCTACTCCAGTTAAATGCCCTTTTTCTACTTAAGCTTATATATTATTCCAAACTAAAAATAGCTTGGTTTTTGAAAATAATAACACTTATTTTTATTATTCTCATCTTCACTGCACTGCAGTGCTAAAGTATAATATTGGCATGTTTAATATCTATTATTTAGGCTGCATACTGGCAGGACAGACTTATCAAGCACATCCCTTACTATGGTTTTGGCGGAATAATTAGGTGCTTCTTTTAGTAGGTACATTCTGAGAAGGCAAAATCACACAGAATGAAAATGCTGAAGAAGTCTCAGCTTTGATTTGCCAGGTCATTCTTAACATTAAGATATATTAGAAAGAATGAATCAGACACCAAAACACAGTATGTCCACACTAGAAACTCTTAAATATCCAACTAATAATTCAGTTAATAATGACTGCTTGTTACTTTGGAATTCAAATTTCAATGGACGATGTTTTCTAAACCATACTAAAACAGAATGCTTCACTTCCCAAACAGCCTATGCAACTGAAAGGGTTATTTCACATGAGTGTAATAGGAGGGATATACATACTGGAAACAAAGGCTTATACGGAAAAACTTGTCAAAAAGGGCTGGATTGGCTAACCATATTTCAAGTGCCAGGATCCCACTGGTTCGTTTCCCAGCAGCTCCACTTCCCATCCAGCTCCCTGCATGTAGTCTGACAAAGCAGCAGAGCATAGTCAAACGCCTTGGGACCCTGCAGCCATGTGGGAGACCTGGAAAAGCCTCCTGGTTTCTGAATTCAGATGATCCCAGCTCCATCCTTTGTGGCCACTTGGGAAATTAACCAGCAGATGGAAAAATCTTACTCATTCTCTTCTATCTGTGAATCTAACCTTCTAATGAAAATAAATGAATCTTAAAAAGTAAAAAAGGCCTAACTTTGTCAGGCAATAAAACTACCTTTTCATGTACTGTTGTATGGAACTTAACACATGTAGACCCTGGAAATAATCTCCACAACCAGGGTGCAAAACATGTCTATTATTCCAAAAAGTTCTCATTCTAAACTTGTATACCAATATTCTCCTCCCACCCCTATTCCCCAGCATTCTTTGTTCACCATCATTGAAACTGCATCTTTTTAATAAGCTTGTATAAATAGTGAAACCAGATTAACACAGCAAACATACTTTAAGTTCAGCAAAAACGTCACATTTACTGATAGTTTATTCATTTCTATTGCTAAATAGTATTCCATAGTTTGGTTATTCATTCAACAGTTACAAGAAATTTGGGCAGTTTCTGACTTGGAGCTTTTGAAGACTTCCATATGCAAGTTTTATTGCAAACATATGGTTTCTCTCTACATAATAAAGAGCCAAGAACAGGATTCATGGGCCATATGTTAAATATATGTTCATCTTGATAATAAAATTAAGCTGTGTTCTTGAATATTTGCTGTATGATTCTGTATTTTTTTTTACCAGTAATACATGAGAGTTCCAGCGCTCTGCTGTTCATCAGGACTTCTTTTTGCTAGCGTTTTAGCCATTCTTATCAATGAACAGTGGCATTTTATACTAGTATTAGTTTACATCTCCCTAATAAATGATGTTGATCACCTTTCCTTATGCGTATTAACTATCTATATACTGACTTGCCCATTCTCAATGATGGTGGATCTTTTTTTCTCATAACTGGATTTTCTTCCCCAATATGTCTACTAGCATTGACCCTTCAGATTCTTCAAATAGATGCTCTATACTTTCTGTACAAAAACTAAAACTATATTTGATAATAAAGACAGAATGGATCATATTGCTCCAATATTACTTGGAAAAAATCCTTCAGTACAGTATCAGTTTAAAAATAATTCCAAACTTTCAAATTGAATTTATAGTTCATACTTTTGCTTCATCAATTCTTCTGTCAAAGTCTTTAGTGTTTACATTCTTGATGTCATTTTCTTTCATCTGTGGAATTTGTAGCTGGGATCATTTATTATAGTTCACTCTTGCTGTAATTAGTTCTCAGAGCCACTGAACATTGTTATCTCCAAGCAACAGAAGTTTCGATGCCTTTTATAGCTATTCAAAGAGAAATCCTTCTAGAAGTGGACACTGACTTCTAATCTGTATCTAATCCTGATCACTTCCCAAGCAACAATACTTTTCTCACTGCTGTGTGTGGTGGCATGGATATCTTAAAGCATCAAGACCCAAAAGGGACATAATCTGTCCCTCATCCTTACTGCCATGTTACTACTAAGTCAACCATACTGAGTAGGCACTCTCTGCCAAGAATGAAATTCCTGTTGGGAAGCTTGGGTTACAGCTGATATTTACATATCTGTTACTGAACATAAAATCCAAAATTTGAAAGGCCTCATATAATTCCTATTGCAGTGTGACTTGATGAACCTGTCCAGATAATGTTATTTTTAATGAACTTATTCTCTGCTTCACATTTGGTGAAAATTTCCTATAAATACATGCCTTCATTAGCAAGGTAGTTTACTACATAGGAAAGTTTCAACATCAGCCTCATAGTCATTTCCATTGATTATGTGCCTCACAAACTTCTCTATGGTGTTAGAAAGCAAAGATCAAAAGCTATACTTCATGTGTTAATTTCTTTATCTAAAGATAAGGCATATGCTGTCTGGACCTGTGGTAACAGTGACAGATCCACAGAGCTCTGAACTTCACTCAGGGTTATTCTTCCTTTTTCCTGGAAGATAATACGTATTAATAGACAGACAGCTCTATCAATCCATGTCCTGTCTATAGAATCTCTGAAAGAACTCTTTTCTTTCATCCTGTCTATACTCCCTTTATTCTGAACTGGTGGCATTTTGGCCAATGTAAACCTTTTTAAAACTTTTGCTGATTTCACATAAATTGTTCAGTTCCCAAAACAAGAAGTACCTCCTTACATCTTTTCTTGATAACTACCTCTACATTCTTTTCTTTTGCTGAGATGGTTAATTGGATGCATGAATCACACGCCTAGACTTATCAGCAAATAGTCATCATTTCACCCCCCACCTCTGGGTTTTCTCTCAAGTAGTGTATTTATATATTTTTAAAGTTTCCTTCTATTTTATTTTAAATTTTATGATACAACTCCATAGGTTTTGGGATTTCCCTTACCTCATGCTCAAATCTCTCCTCCCCACCCAATTTCGCCCATGTTATTACAATAGTATAGTCCTTCATAAGTAGTTATAAGTCCATCATTCTGCTATTTAACTGTATCCTGACATTGTGGGTGCCTAAGATGGCAGACAGTCCAGCATCCTACTGTCAAGATATATTTAAATGTATTATTGGAAGTCATTCTTTGATTTGGAAGTAGAGATGCATGCTGCATTGCATCTTTGCATCAGGATATAACAGTGTCTATTATACAGTTACTCTACATCTCTTTAAATGTAAAGCCATAAAACAAAATCAATCAATAACAGGAATAAACTTTTTAAAAAGTTGCAACACCATGGAGTTAAATAACATGCTACTGAATAATCAATGTGTTGATGAAGAACTGAAAAAAAAGCAAAAAAACTTTATTGGAAAATGTGACTTTATATTTTTGTTTTTATTTTCATTACTTCAAAATAGCTTCTTTTATTAAATTTTTCATTGACTCATAGATCACACAATAGCACCTATTTTTTTTTTAACAAAATAGATTTGTTAAGAGTAGCTGAGACTGGAACTGGCTCTCTAGTAGCAAATACAGGAATATCAAACAGTGTTTTAAGCCACTGGGCCACAATACGTGTTCATGCCAAATCATCATTTAGGAGTTCTACTTCTCATTTAAAAAATCCTGGAACACAATTAGGCCAAATTCTTTGCTATTTTGTTTCAAAGATGATCTTCCCACCTATTTCCAATAAGATGTTCCTGACTTTTGAGGCCTTACCAGAAGCACCTTTAGCATTCAGGGTTTTGCCAATAGTTTTCTCAAAGCAATATAGACATTTTCATCAAAATTTCCAAATTTCTTCCAATATCTGAACAAACCAAATAACAACAAGCCATTTCCAGATTATAAAGTATTTGTTATATCACTACCTTAATAATTCCTGGTATCATCACAGAGAGGCTTAAAAAGCAGAAATGTATTATTTCAGAGTTTTGGAAACTGGAAACACAAAAGTCAATGTATATGTTGCTACGATGGGTTCATAGGACTATAAAGAATCATTTTCTTTGAAAATGGAAAGGTTTTTATTTCATTTTGTTGATGTTATACATCTCATTTACTGATTTCTGTATGTTAAATTTTCCTTATATGTCAGAGCTAATTCCACCTGGTCCAGGTGAATAATCTGTCTGATGTGTTGTTGGATTCTATTGACAAAAGTTTGTTGAGATTTTTGTATTTAGATTCATCAGGACATCGGTTTGTAGTTCTCTTATTCTCTTATTCATGTTAAGGTGATGTTGCCTTCATAGAAAGAATTTGGAAGAAATACCTCTCTTTCTATTGTTTTAGATATTGGTGGGTTGCTGAGGTAAGTTCTTCTTGAAATAGCTGGAATAATTCAGTAGTGAAGTCATCTAGTCCAGCATTTTTCTTTCTTGGGAGGGATTTAATTACTGATTCAGTCTCTGTCCTGGTTATAGATTTATATAAATTTTTAATCACCTCATGATTCAGTCTTAGTAAATTTTATTTGTCCAGAATTACAGCCATTTCTTCTAGGTTTTCCAATTTGTTGGCATATACTTGCTTGTAACAGTTCTAGATTATTCTTATGTTATATATCATTTTTCTCTGATTCTATTGATTTGTTTCTTCTTTGTTTTATTCTATTTTATTTTATTATTAATAAAATAGATGAAATAAATAGATAGTGGGATATCTATTCTGTTGATTTTTCTCAAGATCTTCTCATCAGATACCAAGAAGGCATTTGAAAAAACCCAACACCATTGCATGAGAAAAAAAAAACCTAAGTAAGATAGGCATAGAAGTAACCATCTACAGCACAAGAATTGCAATAAATGAGAAAATGAATGTCTGCATCATACTGAATTTGGAAACATTGGAAGCTTTCTCACTAAGATCTGGAACTACACAGGACATCCGTTTTCATCACTGATATTCAGCACAGTATTGGAAGTCCTTATTAGAGCTAAGACAAGAAAAAGAAATAAAATGAATGCAGTCAAATACCCCTGTTTACAGATTACATGATTTGACTCATAAGAGAGTGAAAAGACTGAGTCATTTATTGGAACTCATAAGAGGATCTGGCAAGATAGCAGAATATAAAATCAACAAACAAATTGATTTTTTGTTTAGCATACACAAACAACTTGCAAATCAAGTCTCTTAAAAATAGCACAGAAGAACCTTAAATATCTCGGTAATAACCTAAACAAAGAGGTAGAATACTTCTATGATAAAAATGACAAAACATTTTTAAAAAGGCATAGAAGAAGACGTTAATAGGTAGGTGAATTTACTAGGCTCCTGGAATGATATATCAACATCATCAAAATGTCCATATTACCAAAAGTAATGTACAGATTCAACATGATCCCAATCAAAATATCCAGTTATTATTCTCAAATATAGAAAAGATAATACAAGAGTTCATCTAGAAACAAAAGATACCACAAATAGCCAAAGCTACACTGAAGTATAAAAATCAAGCTGGAGGAATCACAATTCCAGACCTCAAGACATACTACAGAGCAGTGGTCATCAAAATAGACTGGTGCTGGTACAGAGATGAAGATCAATGGAACAGAATAGGAACCCCAGAAGTGACTGCACACATGTATAGCCAACTAATCTACAGGAAAGGCATTGGTAATGACTTCTTAGAAAAGTCACCAAAGGCACAGGCAGTCAATGCCAAAATAAATCATTTGGATCACATCAAACTGAGAAGCTTCTGTACAGCAAGGAAACAATCAACAAAGCAAAGAGGCAACCAACAGAATGGGAGAAAAATCTTTGCACACTACACAACTGATAGTGGAGTAACATCCAGGTTATACAGAAAGCTTCAGAAATGAAACAATAACAAAACAATTACCTTGTGAAGAAACTGGTGAAGGAAATCAGCACATATCTTTCAAAAGAACAAATGCAGATGATTAACAGTCATGAAAAAATTCCCAGGCTCCTTAGGTACCATGGAAATGTAAATAAAAAACACATTGAAGTTCTACCTAACTCAAGTAAGAAAGACCTACATTCAGAAATCTGCTTAAAACACCTGCTGTGATGGAAGTGGAGGAAAAAACTACCCGACTCCACTCTTAGTGGTAGTGTAGGCTAGTACAGCCACAAAGGAAGTCAGTATGGTCAATGCTCAGACAACTGAAAACTGCTCTACCATATGACCCAGCTATCCCATTCCTGGAAATATATCCAAATGAAGTGAAAACCGCATATGAGACAGTGACATGCAACCCTATATTCATAGAGGCACACTCCACAACAGCAAAGGCATGGAAAGAACCCAGCTGCCCATTGAACAAGGAATGGATAAAGAAACATAACTTTGTAATGGAGACTATCATATCCAGATATAAGGATATAATGCAGTATGCATCTCTACTTTCAGATCAAAGATAGACTCCCAGTGAAACTGTTTACTATATCTTGACACTAGGATGCTGGACTCTGCCCTTGCCCATGCCCGCAATGATGGAATATGACTATTTGTGAAGAACTATACTATAGTAATAATATAGGAGAATTCAGTGGGCGGATGAGGGGGCTTAGGCAGCGGGTAAGGGAAATCCCAGGGCCTATGGAACTATATCATAAAACAACAACAACAATAATAAAAGAAGTTAAAAAAAAACAATAGTCCATCACCTCCATAGAATGCTATTCAGACATTAAATTCTACCATGTGAAATGAAATGGTCCCAACTGATGGCCATTATGCTCAGTGAAATAAGACAATCCCAACTGGCAAATATCATATGTTCTCTTTAATATTAGGCAGTGTTCTTACAAAATACAAAACAGATACATAGGTGAACAGTACTTACATACATTCTCACAAATGCTCTGGATAATGGCAATTAGCACATTAGCAAGCGAAGAGTATCGCAGTAGGTCTCTACTCCCGAGTAAAAGGACATCCAGTGAAATAGTTAAATATACCTCATCAATATATTACTAAATTCTCTATCTTCTGTAGCTACAAGGCCATAATGAACTTAAATAGCAATTGCTAAACTTGTAACTGTTACTAAAGCAGTAAACTACTGTAATAATATTGGGTAAAATGGTGAGAGGGCAACATATGTAGGGAAAAAGGGGCATGAAAGGGGAGAATGCCTATAACTATAAAAATGTATTATGAAAAATAATAAAAATAATTTTAAAAGAAAGTGGGAAGGAAGACAGATTTTAGAATGTAATGTATGAATGTAACATATGAGAATGAAATGTAAATACCTTCATTTATTAAGAGCTGAGTGTGCGGTGGGGCATTTTTATACATATACATTTAAATTCCATTATGCCCCTTCAAAAAATGCAAGCTATTCTGGGCAGATAAAAAAAAAACCTGAATAACAGAAAGGTTTACTTAATAACCCCAGATCACTCAGTTAGTCATCATTGAAACCTAGTGGAATTAATTTTCAAAACTTGATTTCTAACTTCATAACAAACAAAGCAAAAACAGAGAAGAAGCATGCATTTATGCCCAAAATAAGATGATAAATACTTTATAAAATTTTCTCTTATTTTACATTGTAAAACTAGTGTGCTGAACACTTGTTAAAAAGTCATCGATCAGGATACCATAAACTTTGATACTATGAACCACATAATGTAATTTGAAGGTGAAATAAGAAATTATATTCAAGCAACAGACTTACTTTATCATTTAATTATTTAGAAGTTACTTTGAGGGCCCGGCGCCATGGCGCAAGTGGTTAAGGTCCTCGCCTTGCACACCCGGGATCCCATATGGGCGCCGGTTCTATCCCGGCAGCCCCGCTTCCCTTCCAGCTCCCTGCTTGTGGCCCGGGAAAGCAGCGGAGGACAGCCCAAAGCTTTGGGACCCTGCACCCGCGTGGGAGACCCGCAAGAGGCTCCTGGCTTCGGATTGGCATAGCATTGGCCGTTGCACTCACTTGGGGAGTGAATCATTGGACGGAAGATCTTTCTCTCTGTCTCTCCTCTCTGTATATCCGCCTTTCCAATAAAAAAATAATAAAAATAGATCTTTAAAAAAAAAAAGTTACTTTGAGTGGCCAGCATTGTTGCATAGCAAGTTAAGGAGCCCTCTGTGACGCTAACATCCCATACAGGGCCTAGCAGAGTCCTGGTTACTCCAATTCCCATCCAGGTGTTACAGCACCTGAGAAAGCAGCAGAAGGTGGCTCTAGTACTTGGGCCCCTGCACTGTATTGGGAAAGCAGGATGAAGGTCCTGGCTGCTGGTTTCAGCTCGGCCTAGCCTGCTGTGTTTCAGTCATTTGGGGAGTGCATGCACAGATGGAAGAATTCACTCTCTGTCCCTCTCTCTGACCTTCACATGTTATTAAAATATTCTTCTTTTCCAACTTAAATATTTGAAATCAAAATGTTGTCCTGATTCCATTTCTAGCCTCTTCTACCTTCTAAGAAACACAGGTAGAATACAGATAGATACACAGGTACCTACCTGAGGTAGATAGTTGGAGATACGTAGGTCAGTTGCTAAATTCTCAGAGTTATTACTACCATGAATAGTATTTTGAAGTGAAAACTGTATTGATTTTGCAAGTTCTAGGTTAGAGTTTTGCATTTTGATTTGTGTTAACTTACCTACAATAAAATATTTTTATTTTTGCTAATAGATAAACTTTAGAGGTGAATGACCAAACTCTTACTAACGTTTTTGTGTAATCTCTTTAAATTTTCTCATTTTTACTAATGTAAATGCATTTTTAAGACATATGAGAATCCCAATTCACATTAACCATCACAGTTACATGTCAGGATTTTTTAATTCCTCTTTCCTATCTGTGACTAGGACCATTTCTAGGTTCAGTTCTCTGGATTTTCTGACACATGCTGTGATTTGATTGAACAGTATCCATTAAAATAAACGGACATTGTTTGCCGCATATTGCAACAAAATAAAATTAGCTCTTCATGGGTATATGAAGAGACTCAAAATAATGTATATTGAGAACACAAATGAGACTCAAATGAAGAAAACACCACCACTCTCCCCCTTTTAGTGAAGCCTTTTATATTCTAAAATCACAGACTATGATTGCAGTTGTGGATCCCATCAGATTTTTACAGCTAAGGAAATGTGCCTCTTAAGGCAGTGATCCAGGTTTCTGAATCGTGACAGCAACAGCTGAATACTAAAATTAGGCAGTCCAAACAACATTTTCTGTACATTTTCAGTTGTTAAAAAAAGCAGTTACAGTATACTAAGTTTGAAGTATGCTGTTCCAACCTTTTGATGTCTCTATGGAAAAAGATTTGTAACAAAATTATTATGTCTTCATCATATGCACATAATTTTTAAGTGGTAAGATAAGTTTTTTTCTTAATGTGATATTTTAAATGTAATTACAAATCTCCATAAGTTATCCACAAATATACTCCTATTTCAATAAATGTTAAATTTATACGTGGCCAGACTCAAGACCAAGACACTTCCTCTGCAGGAGTGTTTGCTTTTACCTCTGCTTGGAAGACTCCTCTCGATTTTTCATCAGACCTGTCCTTTATTCCTTCAGGCACCTGCTCACAATATTACAGGAAAGGCTGCCCATAATGACCCTGTATAGAACAGCTCCCACCCACTCTCTTCCCTCCTCAGCTTTACTCCGCTAACAGCTTCTATCACTGCCTGGTAACAGTGACATCCTCACTAAAATAAAAGTCCCATGAGCACAGATATTCGTGCTTTGCTTAGCACACTAACTCTAACACCTAAAAATGATGCCTGATATATAACAAATCTGTGGAATAAAGAAAGGTTACTTAGTTAAACTACAGGAACATTTGCTCCTGGCTCCCATGAAGCACCATCTGCTTCATTGTCAATCACTTCAACCAATTTCCCAGGCAATTTTGCTTATGCAGTTACTAAGAAGAAATGCTAAAAGACACACACAAAGGCAGAAAGCAGGCATGGGTAAACCTTGTCTGCAATTCACCACCGTTAATGGCCCTTTAGCCACCACTGCTAGGGGATTCCATGAAAGGCCTAAACCTCTCAGCAGAGAAAGATTTCAATTCTATTTCCCCAGCAAGAACACTTTTTTACTAGTGGAAAGGCAAAGCAGACATGAACTTGTGACCTTCCCAGCAGAGTAGCTGCACCACCACCCAGCAGGATTCGCTCTTTCAGATAACACAATGGTAACACTGTGTGCTGAGGAATGATTCACAGGAGAAACAAGAGCTCTGCCAAGGCAGGAAAGCAATCTGCATAGAACACTATCTACTGAGAGGGCTCTCTTTTCCTTTTAATACAAGAGGCAAGAGCACTTTGGGGGATGGTAACTGACCCAGTGATTTTAAGTCCTTTGGGAGGAAGACAGGGGACTGGGAATCACTTTTTTCTGGAGGGGTAGTTCCCATATTCTGATCATCAAAGTGTTCTTTGAATACTGTTTTCATAAATTTCTACAGCTCAATAAATAGTGGGAAAAAAAGTGCAGGTGATGATGATGATGGTAAAAACTTGAGGAAATGTTTCAAATACAAATGAGTTAGACAGCCAAAAATATCTAGTACAGCAACAAACTTTAATGAGATTTTTGAGTAACGGTAAAATCTCAGAAGGATTTTAAAAAGATGAGATGCCAAGGTGAGAGACCTGTACACCTGCATGAAATTCTAAATGATTTAATATTCAAAACATTGAGCTTGTTGTCAAGGTGATTTATGACAAGCATGGTAATTCTCTTTTGATTTCTCAGCTATTATTTATACTACAATGCATTTATACAAAAATGCATTTTAATTAAAACTATTTTGCCATAGAAAACATATTTCCTAAAGAGTATTCTTGATATTTTCATTAAGAACCAAGCATCAAAATACAATAAAGAACCTGCATGTGAAAAAAGTTTATGTGGAAAAAAATTAAACCCCTGAAAAATTGAAAAACAATCAAGTAGGAGACTGACGTAAGTGAATGAATTATTTAACAGGACTTTGTGCTTTGAAAGCCAACCTAACCCAACCATAGGCAATTCATTCGCTTCCACAGCACAGACCTTTATCCATACACGTAAATGTTCATACCAAGCATTTTGCTTGGTAATTAACATGAGAGCAAATTATCATTGAGAATGTAAATTGTAATGCATTTGCAATTCAATCTGGTGCATATATCTAGATAATAAGCTTGCAAGATTTAAGTGTCATAGATTTTATCATGTCCATCTGTAAGTATTCCTAACATAGAGGGGAATTCCAGCCTGAATATGGTGCATCATCTTTCATCTGCAGATTCTTACTGGATTGAATTTCATCAACTTTTCTAAAGTTCTATAATTCTGTTCCTAGCCTAAAGTGAGGTTTTCAGAACAAAGAAAAACTATGGTGTAATCCTTAGAGTAATGTTGAGATGTCTTAATATTAGAATGTGTGACATTTCCTAGAAGAATGAGGAAGAGCAACACATCACAGTCTCCATTTCTGTACAGAATCTAGAAGAATGTTAGAACATAATTTTCCCTGCAAAGTGCAAAATCAAAAGTACAAAAAAAGTAATAAACTTCCATCACAGAAATATGGCTAGTAAATGGATGAAATGTTTCTGTGGTAATGCTCAGAAACCTACGGTATGACATTTAATTGTATTATACACACCGGGTTACAGAGAAAAGTGAGGCCCAAGAAGTTTATAGTCAAAGCACCAAGGCTCTTTTGTCTATAATTCCATATACCTTCCCTTACACTATTTGTTCAACACCTGTGTTTCTATGATTGGTATTGCCACTATCACTAGAAGTTTTATGTATCTTCTAAAGGTACTCTTTACAATTCTTAACAAATGCTGTGCTTTAACAATTGACATGCTTTGGTGACACAGGACATTAAGAAGTCTTACAATGATTTGGACACGTAGCAATCAGTGTGATAATCACTGCATTCAACCATGGTTTTAGAGATATTACTATTAGAGTTCTAGCATATAATGAAACAGAAAGATAAAAAAAACCAGGAATTAAATCTGGTATCTTTCCCAAATATAAAGTAATTGGGCTAGAAGGAAGCTTCATTTAAAATAGTGAGCAGAGACATTTTCAAACTCAAAAATGCTTACATCAGGATGAAAAATAAGCAGTCTTTTCACATGCCAAGCCAAATTAATAGGTTGTGACTTTCTGAAAACTGAGATAATAAGGTTTTTGAGACTGAATCTGGTAGAAAAGAATACTATGACCAGTAATGGTTGTTGTACACAAGAGAAGAGAATAATATCACCCAAGTACGGGAGAATGTTTCCGTATAAGCACCTGCAATCGTGTTAACATCTGAGAATTTTCTATATTAAGAGCCAATGTATTTTTTACCTGATGGTTCATTGAAAATAACAATGAGATTTTAATTCAGAACTGAGTTGAAGCAATCCCATGATTATAAACAGTGCTATGTAATGTTTACTATGGCTATATAAACCAGATATTGATAATGGTCTTGGTGAACTTCGAAACAACGTAAGATATTCTAGAAGGCAGTAGTTGGTGTAATGATTAAGACACCTCCTAGGAACTTGAGAAACTCCTCCATTGGAATGAACACCCTGCGGGAGAGTGCAAGGAGCAAGGCAAGGAGCAGCCTAGACCATGTCAGGTTACAGTACCCACTGGCATACATGTGGGTCAGGTCTGGGGACAGGCCAGTCTGGGCCAGCACATAATACCCACTGGCAGATCTGAGTACAAGCATAGTGGGCAGAAGGAGCCAGATCAGAACGCAACACCAGCCAGTTCATATCATGACTGGGACATCAATCAGGCTGGGCTGGGATAGGTTGCAGCACCCACCAACAGGAGGGGGTAAGGGAGGAAGACTAGACTGGGCCAGGTGGCGCAATAAGACTGCAGAAGCTCAGGTAAGGCATCATGGCAGCCTTGGCCAAGCAGGTGCCACATTCGTGAATCCCAGGGACAGGTGATCTGACAGGAGTAGGGTAGATTGGCTCAGGTTATGGGGCCCATATGTTTTCCTGAGGCATGTGTTGCTGAGGCATGGGTTCCTGAGCCCCGGGGACAGGGGAGCCAGTGGGGTATGGGTCACTTGGCCTAGACCCTGGGGCCCACCTTTTAGGTGGATGTTGGTTCTGTGAACCCCAGGGTGAGGAATCTGGTGGGGCTTGTTTCTCCTGGTCTGGGTCCCAGAGCCCACATAACAGGTGGGTGCCAGATTCAAGAGCCACAGGGATGGAGGATTCAGTGATGTTTGGTACTCCTGGCCCAGCTTCTTGGATTTGCCAGCAAGAACATGCCCTACTGAATGAAAAAAGTGAAGCAGTTGACACTGGCCCTGTTGTAAAAGGAGAATAAGGCAGCACATTTGGTGCTGTAGCAGAAGAGAACTAACTGGACAACAACCTAAACAAACGATGACAGTAAAAATATTTCGGTGAATGGAGCCAATCGACGTTGGGAGGGCGACATCGTCCCTGGATCGGTGAACTTGGTAGCACTTCATGACTGTCCAAACCACTTGGACAGAACCCTTGGAACATGTAAACATTGAGTCTCTGGGTTGATATGAGGTAACAGTTCCTCATCTCTGGGTATTGGGAAATATGGAAAGTCATGAGTGGTAATCCCCTTTGTTACTAAGGGGGAGAAACAAGAAGAAACAGCAAATTTGGAAGCAACTAATTCACCCAATTTTCCCTATATCTTGATCCTTCTCACCCTGATCAACCATGTAATCATTATTTTTAAAAATAAATTGTTAAAAAAAAAAGACACCTACTAGTATATCCACATCCCTTACCAGAATGCCTGGGTTCAACTCATCACTCCATTCACAATTTCAGCTCCCCCTAAATGCAGACACTAACCCAGCAAGTAAAGTTCCAAACAGATGAGTCCCTGACACCTCCATGGAAGACCTAAATTGACTTCTCAGCTATAAGACATTTGGGGCAGAGTGAGCCAGTAGGTGAGAGGGCTCACACTCACAATCTATCTCTCTCTCTCTCACTCTTTCGTATATAAACAAAAATTTCTAAAATCGCTGTATCATAATCATGTGGAGGAACAGGATCTGTATAGAGTTTAAAAGAAAGAACAGTAATATTCTAAAATTTCCATCACATTGACAGAAATTATTTGAGCACTACATTTATTTGCTATAAATGTTTTACATTGTTTTATCCTCCTATAATTGTTATTATTTCATATTTGTATGATGGGAGAAAGTATCTGTCATCTCAACTAAATTATGACAATCTCCCTTAAAAGGTTGAAATTTGGTATTTTATATCATTCTCACAATGACTTCCTATAAACCTTTCCTCAGGATAACATTAAATACCAGTTTAAAAATAAATGAAAAGAAAAATGCTAGTTCTTGAGTGCAACTACTCTAGTAAATTTGCAAGATAAGTATTTCCATTTCCAATTATATACTTTAGGAATTCATGGGCAAAAACTCAAAGTCAAAAACTAGCAAGCATTGAAAGCTTTTTCCAAGCCCATATCTGTCCCAATCCTAACTTCTTTCTCCAACTAAACTTCTTAAATTTAACTACTGTGGCCACTATTGTGGCATTTCAGGCTAGGCTAACACCTACCACACTGGCATTTTATAAGGGCACTGTTTCTAACCCCAGCTATTCCATTTCCAGTCCAACTATCTGCTAATGTGCCTGGAAAAGCAGCAGAAGATGACCCAAATAATTTATCTCCCACAACCACATGGGAGACCTCAATGAAGTTCCTTCCTTGGCACAGCCCTACCATTACAGCCATTTGGTGAGTAAACCAGCAGATTAAGATCTCTCTCTAGCTCTCCCTCTCTCCTCTACAATTCTGTGTTGCAGGTAAAAAAAAAAAAATCTTTAAAACACACACACACACACACACACACACACACACACAGTGTAATTAAACAAATAAATAGGATCTGGCAGCGTAGCATGTTGGCTTAAGATGATGCCTGTAGTGCAGAATCCCAAATGGGTGCTTGTTCATGTTCAGTTCCCTGTTAATGTGCCTGGGAAAGCAGTAGACAGTGACCCAGCCCTTGGGTTCCTGAACCCTATGGGAGACACAGCAAGCACCTGACTTCTGGCTTTGACCTAACCCAGCCATGGCAGGTGTGGCCCCTTGGAAATAAACCAGTGGATGTAAAGATACCTCTCTCTCTCTCCAACACTCTCACTATATGTATTCTGACTTTAAAACAAATAAAGTGCAAAAAATAAACAAATTATACTGAATTAAATTAATTACTTTCTAGAGTAAATTCTAATTTACAAATAAAATATAAATATATATTCAAATATTTTAGGTTAAATATAAAAAATAGCTTACTTTTAATGTCTCCATTGGCAAATCTATGTTCATTCACAATTACCTGCACATCGAAGCGTGTCTTTAACATCCAGTTACCTTTAGTTCTATGGAAGTGCAGCTGCAGTAATGAATAATCCTACATGGTTTTTCAATTAAAGCAAAATGAAACTGGCTGGTATTTTTCCCAGTATTTATCAATTAGCTAATGCTCAAAGCTGGCGAATCCTGAGTTTTCCTGATTAAACCAGAAGGCATAGATTTTCAGCCAACAAAGCACTTTGCTCCTTAAACTTTACCTAAATATAATCAAAAGAATATTCAAGGCAAAATACTGATTAGTCTAAAATTTCTACAAAACGTCAATTCCTTATATATTCAGCTGGGTCTACAGAAATTAAAACAATGGAGTATGTTTGTGGGATAAAAAGTATAAGACGATTATAGTGCAACTATTACTAGGTCAGGGGAATTTTTGAAAGTAAAGAAATAACAATGCAGAAACACTAAATCAAACAGAGGAATTTTTGATAATTAAAGCACAGCAATGCAGAAGCCCTAAGCGAATCAGAGCATACATAACCATGGTAGATATAGCCTTTATATTCATACAAGATGTAGCATTTAAAACTTCAAGGAAGAAAAATTATGAACTGCTTTTTTTCACTTTTTGATAACGATGCTCACTTCTGAGATAATTACTATAGTTACAAGAAACTCAGCATAGCACCTGTTTAAGCATTTCAGCAGTGATGTCTTACAGTTTAGCCAATTCTAGCACCACTCATCCTCCATTTTTATTCCTGATATGTCAAAAACAGCAGATATTACTAATAAGAGCATCTTCTCTGGACACTGCAATCCTATTGTACTTTTGCAGTAGCTGCAATAAACCTCAATCTCAATACTGTCATTCCACTTCAACACATATCATTATTCAAACTATGAAAATGGATACCGGCAACAGAACTTCAAACAACTTATGGAAAAGTTAGAATTAAATGAGATTTACTTTTATGCAAATCATTTTGAAATCTATGGTTTCCTTACACTACATATGTTCCATTAACATTGAAAGGCCTTCAAATGCATGGATCAGAAAAATTGTTGCATCAAAATAGACTAACCTCTTAACTCCAGTTTTCTATTAAATTTTTGAAGTATTCTCAAAAAGTTGATGTATATGACAGCATCTCTCCCTCATTTACTAATAGGGTTTTGCATTTAGTCACTAAAGGCTCTTCATAAAAATGAATCTCTAAGAAATTTCCCCCACTGTATCCATTAGAATCTATTAATATAAATGCCTAAATAAGTGTCCTGTACTAAGTTATTCTCATAACAGAAAGCAGCAATGACTATTAGCAATGACTACTAAAGCTATTAATGTCTACTGCTTTCTAACAAATGTAATGGTACTTCAAAGAAAATTTCATGGAGACATTTTATGAAAAAAAGCAATCAGGTTACTAAAGGACCAGCTGCCATTTTCTAAGTACACAGTCATAATATTATAACTTAGAGTATAAGAATTAGTCACCCATTTTAATTGCCTATAATTTATGCATTGGAGAATTAAACTGACAATGCTGAGATTTTTTTTAACCTGTGAGTTCCTCCAAGTCCCATTTTACCAGTTTCTCCTCTTCTTTTCCCACCAACAGTGCAGCCATGCTTTTCTCTTGCTTTATAGAATTAATTACCCCAGGTACCTACAAGATAAATTCCAATCCTTTACAAACGCCTCTTAAGGAGTTCTTTATCCTCTCTTTTCTTACCTAGAAAAGATCTCTTCTGAATTTTGAGTAAGCTGAAGACAAAGTCCTATTCCATGGGTTTTTATGCAATCATCCCACTGCTATAATTCCAGCGACATTCCTTCCCTTTCTTCCAAACTCTTCCACGTAGGACCTGAGTCATGTCAAATGGCACTCAGTTCCCCTACTCTTGAAACATTCTAATGACACCTCCAGACCGGCTATTCACAATCTTGGTATTTGCATTACACATGGAATATTCTTTTACCGTAGAGTTTATTACCCTGTTTATTTGTTAATTATATATCAATACATCTATTTTCCCCACTTGAACATAAAATACATGAAAAGATGGTCTCTTTCATAAAAAAGCCTTTATTTTAAAGATTTATTTATTCTTATTGCAAAGTCAGATATACAGAGAGAAGGAAAGACAGAAATATCTTCCATCCAATGATTCACTCCCCAAGCAACCACAACGGCCAGTGCTGTGCCGATCCAAAGCCCAGATCCTCTTCCAGGTCTCCCACGTGCGTACAGGGTCCCAAGGTTTTGGACTGTCCTTGACTGCTTTCCCAGGCCAGCTGGGAGCTGGATGGGAAGTGGGGCTGCCGGGATTAGAACCAGAGTCCATATGGGATCCTGGCACGTTCAAGATGAGGACTTAAGCCACTTAGCCACTGCGTTGGGCCCCATAAAAAGCTTTATGTTCTATCAAAGCATATGGCCAGTGTAGACACACAAAAAGAAGCATGGTACCAAAACATTTTGGTGTGTTGTACAATGCACTTACCTCCATGTCAGTAATCTTCCAAATGCATTCAATGCTATTTCAAAACATTTATGGGAAATGGACTTAAAAGATCAGTTTATTTTGGCATAAAAATTTGGCAACCCTTGCCTAATTATTTCAAAATATTCATTTTCCATAAATGTTTTGAAGACTCCTGATAGATATATCTATTTTTAATTCCACCCAAATTATTTACCTTTTAGTTCATTCTCCACAAATATTTTCAAAATGTCCTCAGATATCACCCTATACAAAAGAACATAGGAAACAGTCTAGTCCTGACACTAATGATATAATTAAAGTGCATTTTCTATTTTTTACCTTTGTAATATTCTTATAATTAAGTCAATCTGGATGCCTGCTACATAGGAAGAACACAATAAACAGGTATGTCGGACGCATCAATAAATTAATAGCATTACTAATGTAAATCAAAATAAAGATGTAAAAATAAAAGATACTTATGCATTATTCACTGTTTTACCTTAGAAAGCAGAACAGTGAAATGAATCTTCAAGATTGATATCAAGAAGTATTGCAAGTTTCAAAGGATCTTTCTATGTGAAATTTCGGATGTCTTTTGGTCAAAACTAAGTTACAAAAGAAAATGAGCAAGCACCCACAGGCTCCCTGGAAGGAACAATGCTGAAAGTGAAAGTCAAAGTAAGGCCTGAAAAAGCTTAATGAAAATCCAAAAAGAAAGAAGAATTATACAAACCAACAACCAAACCTTGCTCATCTTATCTAATGCTTTTACAAATCACGGTAACAAAGCAAGTTATATTCCTCAACAAAAGTGCAAAAATATATACCATTACAAACACTGCCAGAGATCGAAAATGTGAAGATTCTGAAAGAATTCTTGCAGTGGATTATATACTGCAATACATTGCTCAAGAAAGTTAATATTTTAACATATTTTAAATGGCTTCTCAACTAAATACATTGCCAGGATACAGCTAGCAATTAATTGAGCCCCAGCAAATTAAGTAACCTAATTCCTGCAAACAATCCCTTCATTCCATGATGCAGCATAGAGGTAATGAGGGTCCCCAGCCATCCTCCGCCCAGTCACAGAAGGGGAGCAGGTTCAGGCTGCTTTCTGAGACTATGGGGCATGTGACTCACTCGGAACCATGATCTGTTTCCTAGGTAGGCCTGCGAGAGCCTCCTTGCCCTTTCACACTTAGGAAAATATTTGAGACACTAACTGCTCAGCCAGTGTTGAACACCAATATGAATGTGTGGTGTAGACAAGGAGAAAAATCATACTGTGTTCAAACCTCTGAGAAGCTGGAAGATACTGCATCACAATCAGTCCTTCCTGACCGACACTGAGAAAGCAGGGCATTTCTCAAGCAAAACTAAAAATCTTATTATATTCTGTTTCATGCATACTTTTAGATCAAAGCAATAAACAGCTATGTTACACCAAAATGTAGCTATGACTATTTTAAATAAAAGTTTAGGTAATAAAATAAAAATATAGGTTGGGTAATAATTACATAAAAATACAATTCATTATGTGTTACTGAAATATTACATCAAGTAAGCAGAATTTGATGTACATTAAAAACATAAGAACCTGTAAAAGAGAACTTACAAACTGCATTTTAAATATGTGGTAATATAATAATATGAAGTATACCTTAGAATGTCAATAAAAAACAGAAAATGCTAACTTTGTCATTTTTCTGCCCCAATCTGTGAGAAAATGTGAATTATGACTTTAATCTTCGTAAATTCTTCTACCTCATTAAAGATTGACCAAAAAATTCTCCCCAACAGGAGTATTTTTTCATTCAAGATTGTACTTTAAACTATGAGAAAAAAAAAGTTTTGTTTGTTTTTAATTACAGGTTGTCAAGTAATGCATAATATAATCACAGCAGAATGGGAGCCCAAAGTCAGGCACTGCAAGCATCTTGCTTGCAGGTTTATTTTGCACAATTTAGCATAACAACTGAGGTCCAAAGAAATTCAATAAGCATATGCTGCGTGCATTAATAAATGCGTGCATTTTCAAAAACACAGAAAGGAAAAAAAAACCTAACCAAAAACCTTAAAATCATGGTTGTTCATATCTGAAATAAACTCCTGTTGGAGTTAATCTAGCTATATCATCTTTTTTTAAAAATGGACAAATGGAACCACAATCAGAAAATACCATACTTTAGGATAATAGAAGAGCTAAGATTCAAACCAAAGATCTGGTCTCTCGGTTCATTGCTCTTTCGATTACACCACTCTACTCAATAGCATGCATAGAAGAGAAATCTTCAAGTGAGCATATTTTCTGGTCCTATCAAGGTTATACACCTTTGTTGACTGTCTACCATGCCAACCACTGCACTACCCAAATGAGAGCAAGGTGTGGTTCATAATTACTTTGTGCATTAATTAGGAACCACCATGGTTGACAATATTTACATACCAGTCATTTTTAAAAATCTTCTAGGATAAACTATTAAAAATGTTAAGTCTTAAGTTCCTGAGATATAAGGACATTAATTTTATGTAGCAAGAACTAAAACCAGTTGACAAGATCTCTGGAACTGTTCACCATGACTGAATATTTAAACCTGTAAACGAGTTTCATGGGGTTTGCTCCATGTAAGATGTATATAATTTTTATTCCAAGGATGTCATTTTTCTGTACTGGATATATTCTGACAACAATATGTGCTTTGTGCCCTTTTGAGAATAGGATCCAGTACCAATTTCACTGATGTTTGTAACCAGAGACTATGCAAAGCTGCATTCTAATTAATAGTACAGTAAAAGCTTTGTTCTCTTTGCTCTGTGGGGAGATGAGCTGTCTTAGCTCTTTAAGCAGCCATTGATTTAGGTTGCCCAAGATGTTTCTTGCCTCTAGATCATCCATTCACTTTTCTAAAACCTATTCTTGAATAAAGGACAGAAATTTCATGAAATAGTTACATGTTCTTGTATTGAGCACATAAGATGATAATTTTAAGGCTCACGGTCTTTGAATTAAAAGATAACTTTATTTTGGCACAATTTTTTTTAAGTCCACTCATACCTTGATTTCTCATGTACCTGGTGATGTTCCCATACACTTGTGAAGATTTGTGATGGCCCCTCAAACTTACATTGCTCAGGATTTTAAAGACAGCAAAAATAGAACACAATTAAAATATAACTAGGACAGTAAATTGACATGACTTTAATTACTGTATCAGTTATAACCACTGCTAACATATATAGTTTTAATGTTTTTGATTATATAAAGAGAACAGATTTCACATATTTCAAAAATACAATTCTAAAAACAAGAATACTTTCCTCTATAATTCCTTTCTTGTGTTTTCTTTTTCTTTCTCTTTCTTTCTTTCTCTCTTTCTTTCTTTCTTTCTTTCTTTCTTTCTTTCTTTCCTTCTTTCTCTCTCTCTCTCTTTCTTGCTTCCTTTCTTTTTTTCTTTCTTTCTTTCACAGTGTTTAACAAGTACAAACACCACCATCATTTTTCCAGTTTCATATTCATCATTCAGTGTTTAAAATATCATCACAATGTTTCACAGCTTGTTTTCACCACTTAGTATATTCTTGTACACCAAGGTTTTAAGCACTCTCGCTGCAGCCTGTTTCCTGACTGTAAATTAAATCATATCCCTTTATTAGATGTAACATTTTGGTTCTTTTTCAGAATTATAAGAAATGCTTTGGAAAATATCCCATAGGAGTATACAAAATAGCATGATGTGCATACTTTGTGAATGCTTATTTAACTTTGTGTTGTCATTAATTTACATTAACAGAAATATGAATTGATACAATGCAAGCATAAATAATTCTGAAAACTGATTTTCACATCATGATTTATAACCAGAAATACTAGTAGCAAGCACTTTCGGCCTTCTTGATGGTAATTTACGGGCCTACGGAAAAAAAAAAGCTGAGATTTAAGCATTTTCAGGTACAAGTATGAGTTATCGGTTTACTTTTTACAGTATTTTGGAATAATATGTCTTGAAAAACTTCTAATATTTTTATCATCTTATTGCATGGCTCATAACCTTGGAAAACTGTTGCAAGTAAAAAAGATTTAACCAAACTACTTTAAAAGAATAGTGTTGGTAGAAACACAATTTCAGTTAATTCTGTTCACACTGAGAATTGCTACAGAAGAAAGTGTGTGTGTGTGTGTGTGTGTGTGTGTGTGTGTGTGTGTGTACACGTGTATGCAAGACAAGTGAGAGCTAGAGAGATCAGGTTACACACGCTTCGCTTGGAATAAATTTTGTTTCACTGTAACTGCCATATTGTCAAACCAATCATTTAACCCTAACCCATTTAGGATGTTCTAAGGAAATGTCTTCCATTTTTATCACTTAGAAACAGAAAAAAAATTTTTTTCTTTTATGAAATTTGACCAAAATTGAACTCTTCTGCTATCTTGCTAGTAAGTGAAACAGTCTAAAGATATTTTATACACAAATAGGAAGAAAAAGGAAAATTTTTACATCTATATTTTAGAAAGAAGTGTACATGCGCAACCCAGACTAATAAGCTTCCAAGTGTAATTTATGTCTGAAGACAAAGATTGTGGTACTTGAAGAATGGAACAACGAATGAGTGCCAGTGCTTGCCTCAGGTGGATGTGAACAGGCGGAAGAGAAGCTGATCAAGCAGTTAGTATCCATGTGGCCACAAATAATTCTATCCTTTAATTAAATTATCAAGATTCACTTTCTGCTAACAGAATCCTAGAGTTCAATAAGGGTAGTGAGTTGAAAATAATCAGATCTGGGTGAGAAAGTCAGAACCAAGGTCTTACAATATACCAACAACATAAGATTTCTGTTTTCATGAATTTATTTGCCCACTGCTAAATAGAAAATTATAAAGCACAGCTGGATAGCATTGCTATAGTGTTCAATGTTAGATGCCTCTAACAATAATTCAGAAGATGCTGACAGCTTTTGTATTTGGAGTAGAAAGAAAAAGGAAAATTAAGACAGTCTCTCCCTTCAAGGAGTTTAAAAGAGGCTTGGAACTGTCTGCATATTCAGACTCGAGTGCATTACTAGTCTGCTCTTTTTGTAGTTGCAAGGATCAAATATACTCAAAAGCACTAACAAAAATTAAAGAGGAAGAGGTACAGAATAGAGTGTTTTAGGTAGAGCAATTCATAGGTAGTGGCTTTGTCACACCATAAGACAAATTTTGGAAATCTTGAAGCAAGATGACGTCCCATTGGTAACAGAGAACCATGCCTCATGGGAGTTTGACATCATGGAACCTGGCATACACAGTCAGTCATACTTGGGCCCATTGTTGTCACAGCTACTGCTGTTTTCTGGAGAGCTACCATCACATAAATGCTAGCTATAGGACTTTTCCAACTAGTATTAATAGTTCCCACTTTCACCATTAAAACTGACAGTGTGAGTCAAAAACTCCATGATGCTTCTAATTTTAAGATAAGGAGAGTGCCTGATTCATGAGGTCTTAAGAACTGGTAACTGGAAATGCAACAGAGCTGAGGATGTACAATTTTCATCTCTCAGAGATTACGTGACATTCTCTGTGCTCCTCTGGATTGGCTCCAGTTTGCTCTATCTACAGACAATCTTCTAATTAGTTTTCACATGGCCTCCACTGGCTTCTGAGTTCTCAGTTGGGACCATCTTCCTTGGAATACCTATGTTATCTGCACCCTTGCTATAAAATTTTGAGAAAGAGAATCCAATTCAACCAGCTCATCTGTTTGAGTCCACCAACAGGGTAATCCTGACAGATTATGCTATATTTAGGTCAAAGTCAAATATTTGAACAGTCAGTCTTCAATGGTGGAATAGCCCCTTGCACACAGCAATTTGACTATTAGATTTACTGTTTTGGACTTTTCAGTCTCATTTAAAACCATTAAGTTAGCTGTTCCCTGCACACACTATGAGGTTCCTAACCTCTGCACTTTGTTTCTGCCAGAAAGCTCTCTCTCCACTCCTACCCCACCCCTCCTCACTTAAGGAACTAACCCTCATCCTTGACAGTGCTAAGTCACCCAGAGTCTCCTCTTGGAAGCTTTCCACAACATCATAAACACAACTGTGCATTTTTCACTCATCTGGCTTTTCCTGGAGTGATCCTGCAGACAGAAATTTTAAGTGCAATATACTGCTGCCTCACCAACTTACTGGATTTTACCTTAAGAAAATTCACTAGATTATCTGAATAGCAGCAGAAAATTACATTTATTTGGTAAGGTTATAAGAACTAATCTAGCACACAGCAAGTACACATAAGCACTAATGACTGTCATTCTTCTTATGAGCACCTATAGAAGAGAAACGGTAACATTATAATGGACATTATCTCTCAAAGGGAAATGAATTCACAGGAAACCCACTAATTAGTATGGCTTGCCCAGGCATCCCTGATGTTTCGCAAACATAACAAGCACGCTTCCTCATTTGAAGCCTCTGGCTTTCTGCTCCCTCTTCCAAGAACTGTGTTCAAAGATGTCTGCATAACTCATTCATTTCTTTCATTCCTGTTCAGGGAAATGACTGAAAGTCATCCATTGTTAAGGTTTTAGTTTTCTTCATACCATCAGCAACATGCTTCATATGACCCATGTGTTCTGAGAGCACCTTTGGGTTCTTAGGAAACACCTTTCAAGTTTCCCTAGCACCCCTTAGGTGCTCAACACCTGTGTACTGATTTCATCTAACTAGGTGAATGCAAAGCCTAGATGTGTGTCAAGGAGCTGGGGTCACAGAAGGGAGCCATTAGAGTGATTTGGTACTTTTGTCAGTCTTTAGAATTCACAAGCGCATTCACAGTCCTTTTTTGTTGTTACTGTTTTTACTCTTTAAGTGCTCTAGAGACACCCAGTGGCTTCACTGAGCACTGCTCAGATGAGTGATGGATTGGTGAAGACAGCTGTGGCCTGATCACAAAGCAGGGTGCATTCATAAAAATACCCGTTGTGCATTTTTGTTTGTGTGTATGTATATGTGGTTATATGTATGCTGCATTGCTTACCTATATTTCTCACAGGGCTGAGAAACTGCTACTATTCTTCTCTGTCTTTCCCAGATGAAGAATTTCATCTCCTATACGAGGCCCATGAAGTTTGTTCAGAATCAACATGCGGGAAATGGCAAAGCTAGGACACAAGCCACTCTGATTCCGTGGTGCTATAAATCTCAACAGATACATTCTTTGGAAAGAAGAATTGTATTAGCCCAAGAAATTCAATCATTAGGAAGCAGGAACATTCTATTCTGGAATCTTAGCTTGTGCCTCAGACTCCTCAGAGGAAAATGCATTGTGTGAATTGACTATGCTACACACAACCCTGATTTCCAACCCTCAGCCACTGACCAGCAAGCAGAATGAAATGGCAGCTATAAAAAGCCCCAGTCTCTTCTGGAATCTTCCGCACAGTGCTCCCACTGAGATCGGGGAGTAGGCATTTGGTACAGTTGCTAACATGTCAAGTGGGTCACCCACATTTCTTATCAGACTGTCTGGGTTTAAAGTCGTTGTTCTCAACTCCAATTCCAGATCCCACACTGTGGGAAGCAGCAGTGATTATCCAAGTCCATGGAACCTTGCCATTCATTTAACAAATGAGAGTAAGTTCCTGGCTTCAGGCATTACATCAGCACAGTCTCAGCTACTGAAGATCCCAGCCATTGCAGGCATTTAGGGAGTGAACGAGTGGATGGAAGATTTTTCTCTTTTCCTTTCTTTCTCTCTCTTTCTGAGTCAAATAAAACATAAATTAATTAAAGATATTCAGAGATATAAGACATTAAACACTTGCTCAGATATAAAAAGTTGAGAGGAAAAAATGAACTTATAAAATTTAGACTTCAAATAACGTTTTGTCTTTGATTTCAGGTCATCAAATCCAGTACAAAACCTGGATGGGTCAGGGAACAAAGGGGATTGAATGTTCCATAGAACTATTTGTTATTGAATCGCTTGGATTCAACTGCTTTCCCTACCGATGGCTGGGCAATGTGGAGCAGAGGGGACAGCATAGGTTCAGCACTCAGCACCGCCGTCTACGCCGTTCACAACCTGAGGGGTGAGGCGCATGTTTGCTGCCTTATCTGGAAAAAAGGAAGCCATAATACGCACATTGCATGATTCTTCTATGAAAAGGAATCTAACTGAAACAGCATTGCCAGGCTACCCTGAGGAATGAAAGGTACTTATTGTTACGCTTATAATGACAACTGTACCTTCTAGTGCCAAATAAATTGACTTGTATGTACTTGACACAAGTTTCAACCTCTTGTAAACATGTAAGTCATATCCCACAGAAGTTCATCCATTGGTACGTTATTCATCCTGGATGTCAAAGAGTGGATTCTTCCTTATTTCCCATTAACATGATATAAAGTTCCCTTAAAGGAATTCAGATTTCCAAACTATTAACATCTGTAGACACTCTACAATAGGATAGAACCAGAATCCTCAGAAGTTACAGAATCACCAACAGTAAAGCAAATACACAACATTTGAAATGTGTTCGCTCATCAGAAGTTTTATTTTATAAGCTGGCATTAAAATTAATGTGATGTTAATGATAAATAGGCTGAGTCAACTTCTGTGCAATTCCCAAATGATTACCCACCAGAAAGAGGTGCCCTGTGTCCTGAAACCTATAAAGTACAGTGTCAGAGACATGAAATGATCAGTGCAGCAATACTGCCCTCTGGTGTTGCAAAACAAAATACACAAAACGTTTTATTTCTGCTACCCCAGGAATGGAACCAGACTTAAATGGTTTAAATGATCCACTTATATTAGATGAAGAGCCACAGAGAATTAGGGACAAAGAGAAATACTTTGCATCCACTGGTTAACTCCTCAGATGGCTACAAAATGAAGTAAGGAGCCAGAAGCTACCAAAGTTCAGGCACCCAGACACTTACTGTCTCCTGCTTTCCCAGGCCATTAGTAATAAGGTAGACAGAAGTGGAGCAGCTGGGAATTGAGCCAGCAACCATGTGGGGTGCAAGTGCTGCAGGGAATACATGAAATCTTATTGGAACTTTACAGATGAAATCAATGTGAGGCTACACTTTAGTTGTATAGAACATTTAATCCAACATGACTGATGTTGAGGCAAGGAGAATGCCAAGTGAAGACAGACACGTAGCAAGAATGCTGCCTGGTGGTGGCAGAGTGGGGGGCTGTAATCACGGTTATCGAGGATCTGCAAGCCACACCAGAGCTGGATGGGGCAAGGAAGGGTGTTCTTAAACACACAGTTTCAGAGGACACTCAGTCCTGCTGGCATTTTTATTTTAGACGTCAAGCTTCTAGAACTGTGGGAAAATACACTTCTGATGTCAGTGTTCCAATTGTGGTGGATATTATGATGGTTTTTGAAGAAAATGATTATACTCATCCCTTTTGCATTCTGACTTTCAGTTTTTTCCCTCAGCAGATGTCACCAGGAACATTCTCATTCAATGAAAATGAATGACAGACAAGCATGACGAGGACCCTGTAGATTCTACCTGTTTGGTGAAATTAAAATGTTCTGCAGAGAGCTGCCAATGGGGTGGAACCCATAAAACAAGGTTCCTTTGCTCCAAGGCCCCGCACCTCCTTTCCCTTGTTAAGGAAAGGCTACCATTCACCAACAGAGTGTATATGTGTATTTGACGCATACAGGAGGTTATTTGGGTTCTAAGTCTTGCCAAAAAATACTAAAGGACAATTTGGGGATAGATAATCTGGTTATGCAGGGAATTTTGTACTAGAGAGGATCTCAAAGCTATGCTTGACACTTTGTAGCACAGATGTGTTTTGTTTATGGAATGTCACTTCCAATTGCAAACATGTTATTTTAAGGCTTCTGTTGGAAAATTTAAAATTGTAATGATGCATCAGAGTAGCATTACAGAATATATTTAGGGACCAGCCTTGAGGTGTAACAGGTAGAGCTCTTTCCTGCAACAGCTGCATTCCACATGGTTGTAGTGATATTTACCAATTATACTTTCATCACAAAATTTCAAATGGTTGTTGGCCTTCTTACCATCGTTCTTCCAATGAGGAAAAGAAAGGGTTCATACAGCACAGAAAACAAAAGGCAAGATTCAACCCCAGATTTTTTAGATTTTGGAAGACCATATTCCTCTACACCAAATTGTCTATGCAAGAACAGATACTCTATCTAGGAAGCTCATGAAAAAAATTAAAACTGGGTCTTATGGAAATAGACATTTGGCCTAGTAGTAAATGTGCTAATTCAGATGACACATGACCCATTTCAGAGTGTCTAGATTCAATTCACAGTGCTGGTTCCTCATTCTAACATCCTGCTGCCATAGACCTTGCAATGCAGAATTGTGAATCTTGAAGTTAGATTCCTAGTATCCATGAGGGTCATTCAGATTTAATGACCAGCTTCAGGTTCAGGTTGGCCCTAGCCTAGCCTAGCCCTAGCCATTGTGCGCAGTTTGGGAGAGAATCAATGAATTGGAGTATTTACTTCGGGAATAAATAATTGATAAAGTAATAATAATGAAATTCATGGAGACGACAGCATTAAGTTAACAGTAGGACTTTCAGAATGCAGCACCCTGTGACACAAGCTCCTGTCCCTGTAGCCAGCTCTGCATCTATGCCATTTCTTTCAGTAGATGGGCATCTGGGTTGATTCCATACCTTAGCTGTTGTAAATTGAGCTGCAATAAACATGGAGATACAAATGAATATCTCATATGCTGATTTCATTTTGTTGGGGTAATTTCCCAGAAGTGGAAAAGCTGATCTGTCGATCTATTTTTGGATTTCTGATGAATCGTCAAACTTCCCTCCATATGGTTGTACTAAGGTATCATTTTCTCCACAACCTTTCTAGCACTTGCTATTTTTTAAAGAATTATATATTACTGCAGTTTCAATGATTTTTTGACTACTTCAAACATTTTAAATTGAATATTTTTTATAATTGGTTATTACTTATAGCCCTAGCCTATTTTATTGCTGAAACAATGTCTTTTTTCTTTTTATTTCTTTGATAAATTATGTAGCAGATCATTAATCTTCTGAATATAATGTAAAACAAAAGTTTATTACCACAAAAATAATAGATGAAATATGAAGTTTTTAAATAAATTAATGTCTATCCCATACCTGATTTAAACAAAATATTGTAATTGTTAAGAATACAAGGATATTTTCATAATCTAAAATAAGACAACTATAACAGACTAGCAATAAATACAGTAATAAATAAATAAAAACAGCAATAAATTAAGATCGACTAAAGTGTCATTTACAATAAGGATGACAAACACATCTATTACAAACATTCAATAAAATTATAGAAATACAAATTTCATTAAAGACTAGGAACAACATTTGTAAATCTGTTAGCTGCTTCTTGGAACACTGACATTACATATCAAAATCCCTAGGCTCCAGTATGGGCATCATTCTCCATTGCAATTCAGTGCCAATGCTCATCCTGAAAGACAGCAGGATGGCTCAGCTGGTTAGGTCTCTGTCACCCACAGGAGACCAAACTGAGTATCCAGCCCTAGCTCTATCCCATTTCTGAATGACATCATCTGCATTTCCACCCCAATTTCAACCAATAAAATAAATTTTAAAGGCATGATGGCTAGAAATAAGGAAACAAAAGTGTTGATATTTATAAAAAATGAATTTATCGGGCACGGCGCAGTGGCGCAAGTGGTTAAGGTCCTCACCTTCACGCCCGGGATCCCATATGGGCGCCGGTTCTAATCCCCGCAGCCCCGTTTCCCTTCCAGCTCCCTGCCTGTGGCCTGGGAAAGCAGTCGAGGACGGCCCAAAGCTTTGGGACCCTGCACCCACGTGGGAGACCCGGAAGAGGCTCCTGGCTTCGGATCGGCATAGCATCAGCCGTTGCACTCACTTGGGGAGTGAATCATTGGATGGGAGATCTTCCTCTCTGTCTCTCCTCTCTGTATATCCGCCTTTCCAATGAGAAAATAATAATAAAAATTTAAAAAAAAAATGAATTTATCTGTAAATGACAAGCAAATCTATACAAGTTGCTATAGGCAGTAATATGATAACATAGAGTTGGCTGTAATGTCATAATCATAATGTCATAATCTTGTTCCTTGAACAATCACTAACTGAAAAACTAATATGATTTGCACCAAAATAAAAATCAAATAGAACATTGCAAATCCAGTTGTAAAATTTATAAAATTTTACGAAGTATTTAAAGTCCACAAATGAATAAAGAAATATAAAATATGTATGCCAGTGACTAGTAAGATTCAATACCATATAAAGTGCCAATTTTCCCAAATAGCTCTACAGATTTCATGTAATCACATTCAAAATTCTAATATGTATTCATAAGACACAATCGGCTATCTTTACATTTTAAACAAATGGCACAGAAAAAATAATTTCTGAGGAATAATAAAATAGGGAAAATTGACTCCCAGACATACATCATTAAAAATCTCAGAGATCAACACAGAGGACAAACAAATCAGAATAGAGGCTAGAAACAAATCCCTGCATAACTGGAATCTTAACATGATAAAAAGAGCCATGCAAATTATTAGGATGTGGTTGAGTTAACAAACAATATGCTGACTTCAGTACTTTTTTTTTTTTGCTTGACTTCAACACTTTTAGAGAAAACACAAAAGAATATCTTTCTGAATTAAGGTTAGAAAAGAACTGGTTGGCACAGAGCATTGACCATAAGAAACAAAAGATTAAAAGTCAGTTACATCAACACAAATAATACAAGTAATTTTTAAAAGATTTATTTATTTTTATTGGAAAGGCAGATTTTAGAGAGAGAAGGAGAGACAAATATCTTCCATCCACTGGTTCATTCTCCAAGTGACCACATAGGCCAGAGCTGAGCCCATCCATAGCTAGAAGCCAGAAGCTTCTCCCTGGTCTCTCACACAGGCCAGGGTCCCAAGGTCTTAGGCTGTCCTCTACTGCTTTCCCTGGTCACAGGCAGGGAGTTGGTTGGGAAGTGGAATAGCTGGGACATGAACCAGTGCCCATTGGGATCCTAGCAATGCAAGGCAAGGACTATAGCCACTAGGCTTCCATGCCAGGTCCAACAGAAATAATTTCTAATCATCAAGAAACACTATAAGAACAGGAAGACAACAAGTCAACCTGGACCAAGATATTTGCAGCTCACCAAAGTAGAACATATTACTATATAAATATATTAAAAAGGCTTTCAAGCCATTAATAAAGAAGGAAAATAAACAAAGCACTGACACACGCAAGTCACAGAAAATTGAAAACAAATGGTTTCATGGTTTGAAATAATCTCATTATGTATATTTTCACTTTTATTGCCTGTATTATTTGAATCTCACCCAAGAAGTTTTTGCTTATTCCAGTGTCATTCAGTGCTTCTTTCTTCTGATAATTTGATTGCTTTAGGCCTTAGATTTAGATTCTTGAGGCATTGTAATTTGACTTTTGTATACAATATAAGATGGGGCTTTTAGTTCACACTAAAACGTAATCACAGCAAAGTAATCACTTAAAAAACAAAGGATATTATGGGAATACATTCTCACAACCTATGCATCTGAGAAAGGATTAATGTCCATATAAAAATATAAGGAGCTGAAGAAACTCAAAAGAAACCAAACAAATTAAGAAATGAGCCAAGGACAGGGTTAGTCATTTTTCAAAGGATCAAACAGAAATGACAAAAACACATACGAAAAAATGGCTTAGGATAATTAGCACTTGGGAAAATACAAACGAAAATTACAATGTTTCACCTCACTCTAATTAGAAAGGCTATCCTCCAAAAATCCATACGTATAAACGTTGGCAAGGATACGGATGAATAATAAATAAAATATTGTTGCTAGAAATGTTAACTGATACAACCATTAGGGAGGGCAGTACGGTCACTCCTTGGAAATCTAAAACACATCAACTACATGGACCCAGCAATCCCAGTCTTAGGGAATTTACCCAAACAACATAAACTCAATGTACAACAGGGTTATTCATATCCTGAAGTTTATTGCCACTAAATTCACAATAGTTAAAATAAGGAGTCTATCCAGATATCCTTCAACTAATGAATGGATGAAGAAAATATTTTAGATATCCTGCATGGAATATTACCAAGGTAAATACAATAAAATCCTGTCTTTTTCAACAAAATGGATGTGACTAGAGACCATTACACGTAGTAGAATTAGCAAGATCCAAAGAGACATGTATCACAATGAATGTGATTTACACTGGCTAGTATTCAGTGTACAAAACATAAAAATCCCCAATGTATATAAATGAAATTTATCTCTTGCTATTTGGTTGTTGTTTGCAGCCTTTGTCTATATTCCTGTAAACAGTGATCTTTCTACATTTTACTTGCGGAATTCTTTATTTAGTATAGTAGTAAGTCTAAGACCATAAAGTAAATTAGAAATATGTTATTGCAAAACTTTGAAAACAGAAAGAAAGAAATAGGGATGGAGTAAAATATCATTTTACTTTTAAAATTTTATCTATGAAATAAACAAAATCTGTTCTTTTTCTATTAATAAAAACAAGTTTCAAATAAACATTTGAAGTTGGTTAACCCTGTTAGCAATTTCTAGACACTGGAAAGGCACAAAAAAGACAGTGAAGAAGCCTTTGGAAACTTAAAGAATTGTAATCTCTTTCTCCTATTTCTACATCTAAGACAGCACTGCAATAGTAGTACTGTAACACTGCATGTGTTTTCCTGCAAACAAGGATATCTGTTTAAAGAAACTGGCTTGGGGCCAGTGTTGTGGCATAGTCAGACAAATCACCACTTGACTTGTAAGTATCTAGTATCCCATGTGAGTGCCAATTTGGGTTTCCAGTGTTCCACTTCTGATTCAGCTCCCTGCTAATGCAACAGTGAAGTAGCACAGGATGTCCCAAGACCAGGGTTCCTGCCACTCATGTGGGATACCCAGATGAAGAGCTGGGAAGAGCTCTTGGCTTCAGCCCAACCCAGTTGTGGCGCTTAAGTCCAATTAGGAAACAAATTAGAAGACCAGAGATATCCCTTTCCTTCTCTCTTTCCTTCTCCTCTCCTTCACCTTCTCCCTACTTTAGATGCCACATCCCATATCAGCACCATTTCTGTCTGTCCCATTTGTGGCCAAGTGGCCAAGCCTCTTCACCCATGTGGTAGACCTGGAAGAAGTTTCTGGCTCCTGTCTTTGGTCTGGCGCAGTCATGGAAGCTGCACCCATTTGGAGAGTGAATCAATGGATGAGACCTCTCAATCTCTCTCCTCCTCCTCTCTTTTCTTGTCTGTACTTCTGCTTTTCAAATAAATAAAGTAAGTTTTTAACAAAAGAAAATTTTAAGAGCATTAAGTAAAAATAATGTGGCTTTGAAAACCTGGAGGAAAAGGTGAATTATTTGTGACATAATGATTTCAGAGAATGTGAAACAGTATTAGAGGTTCCACCAGACTGTTAGCAAAAACACTACCTTCTATTTCTTGAATTAAAACAGGACCACTTGTCCAAGGAACTAAAAATATGGTACTTTAGAATGTGCTGAGTTAAAACTTTCCAAAACCTTAAGTATAACCCAATTATGAGAATAAGATCTTGGCAACCACAGTGAATACAGAGGCTCCACCTGCCATTTATTAAGGTTACTGCTTCAGGTTAAATATCAGAAAGAATCTGCTGACAGTATGAAACAGTCATTGTTTTGAATAAATTACTGAAGAAAAGTAGAATTTTTTTTGAGGACTCCTTTTATGATGTCATGGGTGCTATCCATTTGAGACCTCAATACACTTAAATGTCAGGCCCATTTTTATGGCTCTATATTTGCTAAATTACAACAGCAGATGATTTCTCATTAAAAATCAACAGTGTTTTTATTATTCAATTTTAGATCCTCATAATTCCAGGTACCCAGATCTCATAAATGCATAAAACAGCCAAACATCGTATCTGTGCTCAGAATTCAGAGGCCAGAAAGATGAATAGTGCGTAATCCAGTTAATAATGTGTTTCTTGTAACATCAGAATTGTGAGTACAAAACTCCAAAAAGAATCAGGAGTTCTTCCTCAAAGAAGTGAAATATGGGCCAGGTAGGATGACAAATATCTAGATATTTAAGTTACAGACAGAAGGATAAACTCTGTTCTTCCGGAAACAAGCTTAAATACCAGAATGAGCTCAGTGAGAAGTAGACCTGGGCTTGTAACTCACATACAACTGTCACTAACAACAGTTTAAATAGCTAATTAATTTTCAATCTGTGTGTGCATATGTGTGTGCGTACATGTGTGTGTGTCAGTGCACATACATGGGCCATTTGGCTCTTTACATTATGCTGCCATCCTTCCTTAAGCCTTTGTTGCCATCATTTTTCACAGAATAGAAAGAAGACACATCTCCGAGTGGTGGATGCAGATGTCACGGTATAACCTTCCTTGACTTACCACAGACTGCCCACATCCAGGAATGGTCTTTTGGATATCTCCTAGCCCAGATCATAGAGCTAAAGGCCACTGTGTGTAAATGCCAAAAGGTACTCAGGCTGTATGAACATGACATCTGGTAGTCATCACCTCAGATATAGGGAAGCTGAGATAAGAGAAAACACAAACTAATTCCTGAAAGTCCTTTGAAGCTGGATGCAACAGATGCTTGCGAAGCATCATCCCATTTTCCAGTAATATCAAATGTCTGTTTTCTTTCTCATGGTTCTCAAGGTAGTCACAAATTGGTTCACTGTAAATCAATGCTTCCTACTTAAAACTTACAAAAACTTACAAAAACACACATGTATATTCTATTACTTCCCTGTAAAAGAAAAAAGGTATGTTGTTTTTTCTAAATTGAACTAAACTACATATGAAATATGCAACATCATATTCCAATTAAGATATTTAAAATTAGAAAGTGAAAATGATTGCATGAAGAAGATTTATAAACAAATAACCTTGACACCATATTATGGTGAGTGCAGATCTAGATGTAACTACTATTATTATTATCTCCTTTCAATATACCAATATTAAAAAGATTGTGGAGGGGCTTAAGCAAAACTCTATACATGTGAATATTGCCTTACGGATCTTGAAAATCATAACATACAAAAGTCATTTTAAAATTTCACAGAAAATAACATTAAAGGCCAGATCAGGTTGGAGTGAGCATTTAGATTAGCAGATAAGATGCCAGTTAAGAAGACCAGGCCCCACATCAGAGTATCTGGGTTTAATATGCAACTCTAGCTCCTGCTTTCACCTTCTTGCTAAAGCAAACCTTGGAGAGTAATTGGGCTCTGCCACTCACATGAGACAGATGAATTGCCAGCTCCTAGTTTTGGTTTGGTCCTGTCCTGAGCACAACAGGCATTTGGGGGTGAACCAGAAAATGGAAATGCTTGATTGAATCTGTCTCTCCTTTCTCACTGTGTGTGGGTGTGTGTGTTTCTGACTCTCAAATGCACAACATATTTTAAGAGGATAAGCTTATTTTGGTGAAAAATATTTTTGAAATCCAAACATAGATTTTCCATAACACACAATTTCCTTGAACGTTTTGAAGATCCATTTAAATACAACATAATCTATTTGCTTAAGTTAAATATTTGGCTAATCCAGTTCTTTTGAGATCATGATAATGTATTATACATGATCTTATGAAAATATGTGGATATGACATATTAATTAATCATTCATTTCTAAACCCCAGAATTTGATGAAAATTCAGTTGCTACTGCCTTGGTAGAGTCATTTATTCACATTGTAATTAATTTTAAAAGTTATCTAAGAATTCCAATAACCCAAGAAAGGCAACCTAGTTCTTCAATACTATCACTTGAAAAACAAAAACATCAACTCATAACTGTTTTGAAATAAAGGCAATAAAAATAACTTACAGAATAAAAATTACTATTGAATTATATCTTTTTAATTCAAATGTTAGATTAACATTTAAAATGCAGATAAGCATTAAATTAAATCATTAATACCTAAAAATAACCTATGTGCACATTTAGAAATGTAACATTTCTGACTTCTACAGTAATTAAATATCACAAATTGAATGGCATAAAAATATTGTCTGATTGTTCTGATGCTTAGAAGTCCAAAATGGTTCAACAAGGTTGCATACTCTCTGAAAGATCTAGGGGAAAATTCACCTCCCCATTTTTTCCAGATTCTAATTGGCTCTTGCATTTTCACTCATAGCTTCATCTCACTCCAGATTTTGCTTCTTTTGTCACATCTTTTTCTCTGACTCCCCTGCCTCCCTCTAAGAACTCCTGTGAATCCATGAGACTCAATCACTTAGGAAAATCTCCATGAATGAATGCTCTAATCACCTCCCAAAGTCTTTTTTATCATGAAGGGCAACATTCTGAATCCAGGGATGACAAGGCTGCTATTCTGCTTACACACACACAAAAAAGCATTTTTTAGCCAGTTTGGTATAGTTTATGGATACAAATCAGGTGTGTCCATGTCCACGTTGTATAAATGTCAAAGGTAGGTATACTTTCCCCAAAACAATTACTTTGGTAAGAAAAGGGTCTTAAGGCAAAGCAAACAGACAAAAACCAGAATTTGCACTGCAGTAGTTCTATGCATCTCCCTTGGCCTCGGCAACAAGGATTCAGGGCATCATCAAGGCTGCATCTGGAGTCCAAGAGTGAAGAGTATTGCAATGCCTTGGGGAGGTGGGCTGAGAGCTAGTCTAAGAGGCCCACGCTGATGTGGAATCATGAACAAATCATGACTAAGTTGCAATTTTTTAGCATTCGTTGAATACCGTCTATGAGTCAGGCACTTGCTACTTGCTTTTCTTTATCTCACCTAATTCTCACAACCCTCTTAAAAGGAAGGTATTATTATCATCATTATTTCACAGATGCAAAAGCTTAATAGGAACATGATTAAGTGACAATCCTGGATCAAAGAGGTCTGACTACAAATGTGGTGCTTTTAATCATTGTAATACATTTTCAGTTCTCATGAATCATTGTCGCTAATCATACTTTACTCTGGGGACTAATTTCTCTTTTTTGCTGATAAGTCATTAGGAAAATTAGTGTGAATGTTGCAACTGTGTTATGACAACCAGCAGTTTATTTAGCCTGAAGTTTTAAGTTGAAGATCAGTTTCTGAAGCCAGCAAGATGGTATCAAATGTGATTAGCAGGGCCCAGCATGGTAGACTAGTGACTAAAGTCCTCACCTTGCACACGCAGGGATCCCACATCGGCGTCAACTTGCATCCTGGCTGCTCCACTTCCCTGCAGCTCCCTGCTTGTGGCCTGGGGAAGTAGTCGAGGACAGCCCAAAGCCTTGGGACCCTGCACTCGTATGGGAAACCTAGAGGAAGCTCCTGGTTCCTATGTCGGATCAGCTCAGCTCTGGCCATTGTGGGCACTTGGGGAGTAAACCAGGGGATGGAAGATCTTTCTCTCTGTCTCTCCTTTTGTCTGTGAATCTGATTTTACAATAAAAATAAATTTAAAAAAAGAAATTAAAGCAAATAGTAAGAGATTCCCTCAGACAGTGTTTCAAACTTTAAGCAGGGTCCAGCAGCTCCTGAAGGACTGAATAAAATTAGGATCTCTCAAAGTTTAAAAGTAAGATGCCAGATGGAGTCAGTGATTTTTGTTTTTTGACATTTTTCTCCACCAATGCTAAGATTATGGCCTGGGAACCACCACCCTTTGAGACCACTGTGCACACAGAAGCAAGGGCCCTTAGGGAGAAAAGAATCTAAGTGACAAGAATGAAGCTCACCAGTTTCTGCTATCATCTATCTCTTAAGCAATGTCATATCCCATCTGCCACTATCATCACAAAACGCTGGAGTATCAGGATTTGTCTCCTCACTGTAAAGTTCAGGTGAAATACAGAATTTGGGATGGCATTTTGTAGAAAGAAAGAGAGAACGGAAGGGAGGAAGGAAGGAAAGAAAGAAGGAAGGAAGGAAGGAAGGAAGGAAGGAAGGAAGGAAGGAAGAAAGAAAGAAAGAAAGAAAGAAAGAAAGAAAGAAAGAAAGAAAGAAAGAAAGAAAGAAAGAAAGAAAGAAAGAAAGAAAGAAAGAAAGAAAGAAAGAAAAGAAAGAAAGGAAGGAAGGAAGAAAGGAAGAAAAAATGTCAGGGTTAATGGGTTGAGGAAATAAAATTCAAAATGAGAGGCTTTAGGAAGTAAATTGGAGAAGATCAACAAAGCAACTTCATTTTCACATGCATTTTCATAGGTCCGATGCACTTTGCATGCATTGCCATCTTTCCAGTACTGATGGAACAAACACAATTAGTTTAGCACAATGCAGTCACTTTGGGGAGTTGGAAACAGAATGATTCTCACTGCAAACTGCCTTAAGTCAACTTTGGTGAAAATGTCCAAATCCCAAAACACTCAGGAACATCAAAATCCTGAAATGAGGTAACGCCTTTTGTGATTGCTATTGGATCTAAAAACCACAAGTTCCCAAACTTAACCCGAAAATCAAAAAACAAATCTCACTCTGAAACACCTGTGCATTACTTCTGTTCAAATTCTTCCCCTTCCCTTCCATGCCTTCCTTTCCCTCCTTTCCTCTCTCTTCCCCTGCCATGTTTCTCTCTCTCCCTTTCTTTTCTTTCTTCGTATACAAGTTTGGAGTTATTTTTGTCACTACACGAAAACTAAATTGGTAATTTTCACACAATATAATACAATTCCAAATAGGATAATGAATATGAAACAATATGTATCTATAATCTCCTAATCCAGTCATTGTAGAGTAAAAGTAAGGTAAGGAAATAGGAGGGAAAAGTGACAAAATGTACAGAAGGGGCCCGGCGCGGTGGCGCAAGTGGTTAAAGGTCCTCGCCTTGCACACCCGGATCCCATATGGGCGCCGGTTCTAATCCCGGCAGCCCCGCTTCCCTTCCAGCTCCCTGCCTGTGGCTTGGGAAAGCAGTCGAGGATGGCCCAAAGCTTTGGGACCCTGCACCCGCGTGGGAGACCCGGAAGAGGCTCCTGGCTTCGGATCGGCATAGTATCGACCCGTTGCGCTCACTTGGGGAGTGAATCATCGGACGGAAGATCTTCCTCTCTGTCTCTCCTCTCTGTATATCCGCCTTTCCAATAAAAAAATAATAAAAATAAATCTTTTTAAAAAAAAATGTACAGAAGGTGACAATCTGGAAGAGCACTCTCAATCTGGTCCTCTACCTGTGTCATGGAAAATAATAAAAATTAAAAATAAAATAATAAATGAAAACAAACAAAGAAGAGTCAACAGAAGTCCAGGAGAAAAGACTGCATTTGCATGGGAGTTCCTAGGCAGATTTGGGAATTACTGCAAACAGATTGACTAAAACACAATTAATGAGATGGAAGATAAATAACATTCTTCCTATCCCTGCCTAGAGAAACTTTCTAAGTAATCAGAAGAAACAGATTTCCAACCAAGGGTACAGAATAACTCAGAATTTTCTGATTATTACATATAATAGTTATGCATTGTTGTACTGAACAATGTCAGTATTCAGCCATATTTCTTTTCTGGCTGTACCATTTGATATTTACTAAGAGTACTGATGATAACAAATAGCAAAAAATCTTATCTCTATTCTACAACATGCCCAAGCGGAATGGGAGCCAACTTCCCCTGCACAGCAAAGGGTAACTCAGCCTCCATAAGGTTGACCTCTCTGTTTCCATCTCTGCTATGCAATTTCTGTTCCATAGTGTCTGGTAGGAGGATGCTATTCTTGGGCCTGGCGTCGTGGCCTAGTGGCTAAAGTCCTTGCCTTGAACTCCGGGATCCCATATGAGCACTGGTTCTCATCCCAGCAGCCCCACTTCCCATCCAGCTCCCTGCTTGTGGCCTGGGAAAGCAGTTGAAGACAGTCCAAAGCCTTGGGACCCTGCACCTACATGGGAGACCTGGATGAAGCTCCTGGCTTCATACTAGCACAGCACCGACCGTTGCACTCACTTAGGGAGTGAATCACCGGACAGAAGATCTTTCTCTCTGTCTCTCCTCCTCTCTGTATACCTGACTTTGCAATTTAAAAAAAAATAGCATCTTAAAACAAAAAGGATCCTATTCTGTACCAATGCCACATTTCTTGCTTGCATTTTGCCACTGCTGTGTTTGACTTTCTTCCCTCCCCTTCTTTTGAGGCTACATATCAAGGGCTCATTTAAGCAAGAGCATCCACCTCAGATTTTGTTGTGAGGAACCCAACCTAAGATGAGAAGTTTTCCTTGGAATCTGTCATGAAGGAGAATGTGAAGATAATCACTTTCCAAACGGATGGCCAAGAGAGGACCTGTCACTGGTGGCAGGTGAAGGACTAATAGTCTTCAGAATGCTTGTGCTTTAGTCTGACTTTCACCATTCTTGGACCCGAGATGGGTCCAAAAGAAGAGAATATAGAAACAGGAAAAATAGTTTTGGTATTATGGAGGCATAAGGCTATGACAAGTATGTGATTCAGTAAGCTATGGGTAAGCATGATGAATTGAGGAGAAAAAAATAATAGGCTCAGGTCTGTTAATCATATATCAAAGCAAGAAATGAGAGGAAAAGGGCCTCCCTGACTACAGTTAGAAAAATATTCCCCTGTAGCTGGAAGGCTGCCATGACTGAAGAATTAAATAGAGATGTAATTTTTAGCAGAGTTTCAGCAGTCTAAATCTCATCCAAACAGGGCTACTAGACAAACAGGATGCTGGAGGTGAAGCAGTTGGAGTCTGACCCTTGAATAGTGAATCTGTGTAGATATGACTGGAACCTTGAATCCTGAAGCTATCCAGAATTCTATATCTATCTAGAAGTGGCCAGTTCTCCCTTACTGGAAGATACAGCTAAGATGACTCTCTCTCTCTCTCTCTCTCTCTCTCTCTCTCTCTCTCTCTCCTTAAAGTTTTGGTCCTAGTTCATCCTGGTTGCTCCACTTTCATTCTAGCTCCCTGCTAATGTGCCTGGGAAAACAGCAGAGGAGGATCCATATGCTTAAGTCCCTTCACCCACACAGTAGACCAAAAGGAAACTCCTGGCTCCTAGCTTAGAATTAGTCCATACCCAGTAATTGTGGTAATTTGTTTCTCTATCTATCTATCTATCTATCTACCCATCTAACTATCTATCTCATTCTCTCTCTCTGTAAATCTTATATAAATAAGTAATTAATAGGCTCACAAAGCTTCAGGACCCTCATAAAGTTTCACTTCCTTAATTCAAAATACATCAACTAAAGAAAAGTAAAGAAAAGGGAAAATAGTCCTGTTACCATTAGGAACTGGAGTGGTTACTGGGGAGGTTAAATCTCGATAGGACAGAATCTAAAACTTTATAAGAGATTTTGGTTTTTTTCCTTTCCAATATGAGGTTACTTTCCAGTCCTATGGGATTTAACACCTCAACAGGAGCTCTAGTGACAGTTATAACAGGCTACTGTAATGACCTCTGAAAGTTTGAAAAGGAAATGCCTGTATGTGGAAATGCCCTAAGTCTTAAAGCATCAAACCTTTACTATTGCAACACCAGGATTCTCTATTTTCACATGCCTGAATTCAGAGTGTTTTCCATGACCTATGGATAAAGGAAGAATGGACTCATTTGGTCTATGAATAGATAAATGCAGTATGTGCTTGTAAGCTGAAAATGCATCACTATTTCATTACAGAATATCCTTGAACAATAGTTGCTAGGAGAAGAAAATAAGCAGCCTGAAATTGAATTACATGGATTAATGACAGCCATTTAAGTGACAGACTAGGGCCTTCGAAATGACATTCAAGTATGAGGACGAGGACATGGATGGCAGAATTTTAATAAGAGTTAAGTGGATGGCACTATGAGAGTGCACACAAAGTGTAGGGCTGTTATATTGTAAATTCATGCCTACAAGAGAATCTACTGAAGAAGAAACTGAAAGATTCTCAAAATTGTCTTATGCAGTAAATGCTGTATAGCTTCTGTGCTTGGCCACTGTGCTACCTGGGTAACGACCTTATTAGACCCTATTAGTCCAATGTGGAGAGTCCACAGTGGTAGAGCCAGAGGCTACGAATGAAAATGAAAGCATGAGTTCCAGCTCTTCCAAGCTGATCCAGTAACTGCTGCTGTGGAATATCGGATCAGCTAACAACAAAAAGCAGTGTTATCCCACCCATCAGAGAAACCAAAGTGCCACCTAGTGGTACCTTGATTACATAGCATTCTTTTCCTCTGGCAAAACGTCAGACTAGCCAGAACTAACATGCATTCTCTGCCTGCATTTAACTTTACCATGCACAGTATGCCAGAAAACCCACTACCAACAGACTCAAAGCAATTGTGTAAATGAGTTGAAATCTCACATAATATAAAGTTGAATTAAGGGATCACTTTATAGATACAGAAAAGGAAACACTGCCACCACACCATTCACAAACTGCTAACTTAGAAAAGAACGTAATGAACTTAAATTTCCAAGTGAGGTGCAAGCATGAAGGTAACACCCTTTAGAATGGGGCATTATATTTAGAATGAGCTATACACTTTGAATCCATAGGTATTGTATAGTTGTATAGTTCCAAAAGGAAAATCCAGACCCAAATGTAGGAGCAGCTTCATTCATTACCATGCTGCCTTGCATATGTTTTCCTATTTCCCTTTTAGCAGCATCCCTCCTATACCAAGACAATTAAGGCTCATTTACCCCAGCCATTATACATAGTAACTTTGTTTGTTTTTCTTACAGATCTGCAGGTATAAAGACGAAAAGCTCCAAGACAATAAATGTGGTTGTTAAGTCTAGTAGCATGGTTGATGTGTTGTTGCACAATCTCATATGAGAATGTGAAATCTTAAATGGTATTCAAATTACCAGATTCAATTCAGCCTTCCTGCCTACCTACTTAGCATTTGGATGCTTTTTTTAAGATTTTTTTTATTTCTTCTTTTCCTTTTTTATTTTTAAAATTTTACTTATTTTAATATTATCATTTTATGATACAGTTCCATAGGCCCTGGGATTTCCCTTAACCCCTCCCCAATTCCCTCACCTTGCATTGAGTTCACATATTTCATTACTATAGTACAGTTCCTCACACACAGTCATATATCCATCATTGCAGCCATGGACAATGGCAGAGTCACCATCCTATTGTCACGAAGTGATAAAGTTTCATTGGGAGTCAATCTTTGTCTGGAGGTAGAGATGCATACTGTATTGCATCCTCACATATGGATATGATACACAGTTACTATACATCCCCTTAAATGAAAAGCCACAACACAAAATCAACAACAGGAAGGGGAAAAAAAAGAAATTAGCAACAGCATGAAGTTAAATAACATGCTACTGAAGGACTAATTTGTCGCTGAAGAAATGAGAAAGAAAATTAAGAACTTTCTTGAAGAAAATGATGCTACTCTATGATCTATGAGTCAGTGAAGAATTTAATGAGAAGAAAGTGTTTTGAAGAGGTGAAACTAACCAAGTCAAAATCCATTAGATATAGTTTCCACTGATATTTGTTGGTGAAATGTGTCTCCTATAGGCATCAAACAAATAGGTTTTGTTTTTAAATCCACTCTAATAATCTATGATGTTTGATTGATCAGTTTAATCATTTACATTCAGGGTTAATATGAATGGGTGATAATTTGGTCCTGTCATTTTAGCAATGGGTTGTTCATTGATTTAGTCTTCTGTTGTTCTTTTACTGGGATGTTCTTCCCATTTGCCTTTGGTTTTGGTGGGTGCTATTCCATTTCTCTGTCAAGAGAACATCTTGAAGTATCATTGGTAGGGGAGATTTAGAAGAGGCATAGTCTTTTAACTTTTCTTTACTGTGGAAGAATTTTATTTCATTTTCAAAGACAAAGGAGAGTTTTGCTGGATACATTATTGTGGGTCGACAAATTTTTGCTTTTAGAATCTGGAATATGTCACTCCATCTCTTCTGGCCTGTAGAGTTTCCTGTGAGAGGTCTCCAGTGAATTTAATTGGCATTCCTTTACATGTCAATTGATTTTTTTTTCATGTGCACATTTAAGGATCTTTTCCTTATGTTCGAATGAAGAGAGCTTGATGATCATGTGTCGTGGTGAAGATCGCTTTTGGTCAATCATGTTTGGCCAACAGTACTCTTAACACACCTATTGTAACCTTGGGGAAACAGCAAAGAACCATAGGACAACAATGTATAGCTATGAAGTGGTATGTTGACACAGCCTCCTATTGGGCAGATCCTAATAGAAACTTTTAGCTAGTACTTGTACTCTGAAGTCCTGGATCTTATCTCATGCACAAGAAACTATTAATACAAAATGAATCAAACCTAAAATGAGCAGAAGGAAAAAAAATAATAAAACTCAGCGGAAAATGAAATAAATATTCAGAATACAATTATTAAAAATAAATGAAGAGCTGGTTATTTTATATGATAAAGAAAATTTGAAAAGCTTTCATCTAGATTAAGAAGGGAGGGAAGAATTTTTTAAAATCAAATGAAAATTGATATATTACTATTTATATCTCAGAAACACAAAGGATCACTTGAGACTACCAGGAAAACTACATGGCAATAAGTTTGGTAGCACAGAAAAAATTTATAAATTCCTGGACACATATACTTTATTATGATTGAATCATTAGGAAACAGAATATCTCAACACTGCAATAAAGTGCATTGAGATTGAAGCAGAAACACAAGTTTTCCCTTGAAAAAATAATCTAACATAGGATGGATTCACTGCTGAATTCTACAAAATATTCCAAGAATTAACACCAATTCTTCTTAAATTACTCCAGAAGATGAACAGGAAACAATTTCATACTCATGCTATGAGGTGAGTATTTCATTAATTACATTGATACTAAAACAAGACAAGGACACAACAATGGAGGTAGTATATGAAAGAGTTGTTTGTACTTCCACGTTTATAGCCGATCAATTCACATTAGCTACACTATGCTCATTAAGTGATGACTAGATAAAGAAAGTGATATATGTACATATATATATTTACACAGTGAAACACTATTCAAGAATGAAATGCTGTGCTTTATACCTAAATGGATATTATTGAATATCATTATGCTTAGTGAAGTAATCCAGTCCATTAAAGACAAATGTCGTATATTGCCTCTAATATGTGATAGTTAATACACAATAATAAGAAAAAGTAAAAGTAAAAGTAAAAGTAAAATGACTTCTTGTAATTTGGTTACTGTTTATAGTTCTTGTCTGTATTTGTAGAACGATAGTATTTCTGCTATTTGTTGAACATTTTGGTTATTGTTGCACTAAGCCAGTCATTAAAAAGAAAACTGAAAATGTGCCAATGCAATTTAAAAGGTACAAAAAGGTAAAGGAATGAATGGACTTGAGACAGGAGGTGAGAGGAAAATTATTATCTTCATAGATTTTATCTGTGAAATACATAAACTATTTCCTATTTATATCATTTTAAATATTTCTTCTACAGTTTATTTACCATTGATAAAGTTGGATTTATTATAAGTAATGCAAGGATTATTCAAAAAACTCAAATTAGCATAATGCCCCATTCAACAAAATGGAAGATTAAAATCACATGATTATTTTTAATATATGAAGAAAAATGTTTAACAAATTCAACATCTCATGATGAAAACTGAATAACATGTATATTCAAGGAACACACTTCACCCTAGAAAGTCACACGCAATGAATTAATAGTTAAAAATCCTTTCTAGAGGAAAGGGTAAGGTTTTCTGGAATCTGGAACAAAGCCACAGCAATTAGACAAGAGGCAAGTGAAGGGAGTTCAAACAGGAGAGGAAGAAGTCAAAGTATTATTCTTTCCTTGTCATATGAGCTTGTACAAAGGAACCAAAAAAAAAAAAAAACTCTACCAAGAATTAGAAACAATAGATGAATTCAATAATATAAAGTTTCAGGATACAAAGTCAACATTCAAAGAGCATTAATTATGGTAGATAATAGTCAATTATCTGAAAAAGAAACTTAAAAGAGTCAAACCCATTGTTAATGGTTACAAAAATGCTTAGGAATAAACTTAGCCAAAAAAATGAAGAAAAATTTCAATCAAAATATGAAATATTGATGAAAGAATTTAAGAGGACACAATGAAATTAAAGGAATCCTGAATTCATGATTTTAAAAAAATCAATAATTAAAATATGCATATAATCCTTACATATTCAGTGAAATAGAACATGACATTAAAAGGTTCCTGGATTGGCATACAGAATCAGTGCAATTCAAGTCAAAATTCCCACAATATTTTTATCAGATATAACAAAGTTAAAAAAAATTTTTTTTTCATCTGGAAACACAAGATACCACAAAGAGCCAAAGCTATCCTGAAGAATAAAAACAAGGCTGAAGGAATCACAATTCAAGACCTCAAGACATACTGCAGGGAAGTAGTCATCAAAACAGCTTAGTACTGGTACAGAAACAGAGAAGATCAGGGGAACAGAATAGAAAGCCCAGAAGGCATGCTATACATGCACAGCCAACTATGCTTCTACAGGAGAGCTAACAACAATTCAGGGAAAAACCTCATCTGTCCAACAAATGCTGTTGCAGAAGTAAGAGTAAGAGCCCCACCTGTTATCTTATATAAAAACATTAGCTCTAAATGGATCAAGAACCTGTATCTGCAACCCAAATCATCAAACCATTAGAGAAAACCATAGAAAGCACTCTGTAAGATATAGGCATTGTTAAAGACTTCTTAGAAAAGTCACCAAAAGCACAGACAGTCAAAACCAAAATAAACAAATAAGACTACATCAAACTAAGAAACTTCTATGAGGCAAGAGAACAACAAAATGGGAGATAATCGTTGCACATTACACAACTGAGAGCTACAGTAACAGAACAACAGCAGAACAAAAAACCCAGAGGCTGGGGAAATTTAGAAGTGTAGAATGTGAAAAAATTTTGATTGGATATTAAGTTATAATAGGGGGCAGAAAAATTATAATATTGTGTTGCTCAGTAGGCTGAGCACAAATAGTAACAATATACCACATATTTCTCTGCAGTAAAAATGATATAGACAGATTTAGAATGCTTTCATCACAAAGAAATATTAACTGTTTGAGTGCACAGATATATACATAATGATTGTTCATTATATAACATATACATGCATTAAATATCGCCAGGAAAAAAAGGAGAGGGGAGGATAAGGAGGAAAAGAAGAATGTCTCTTCATTCCCGGATCATAATCTGGCCAGAATTTAGTTTGTCTGGGTTCAAGCTAGTCTGAGAAGAAACTGTAAGGATGGCAGAGAAGCACAGTCTATCTTTTTGGTATCACATACTCAGTCACAACTCTGGAGTTTTCTTTGTGTTGCAGAAAAGGAAAGAATGGATAGCAAGAACGGATATGTTCTCCTCCATGGGAGGTGTAAAGGTGAAAGGCAAACAGAATTTCTTCATCCTCTTCGACCTTGTATCACAGCACCTAGAAGCTCCCTGGGAACACGTTCTCTCCTTTAGTTCATCTCCAAGCCTCTTCTCTGATTCAGCCATCATAATCATTCACTTGGCCTAAAGCAATATTGTCTGCAAGTAGGGTGTTTTTTTTTAAACCATATTTGTTTACTTGCTTATTCCTTTATTTACAAGGCAGAGCAACAGAAATGTGGAGAGACAGAGGAAGAGATCTTTCATCCACTGGTTCACTCCTCGAAAAGATCCTGTGACCCAGATCCGAGCAGGGCCAAAGCCAGCAGACAGAAGTTTCACCTAGATCTACGACAGAGTGGCAAGCGTCCAAGCACTAGGCCCACTTTCCTGTCTTCCTACATGCACTAGCATGAAGCCAGATTGGCAGCAAAGTGGCAGGGACTTGAACTGGTGCCAGCTGTAGAAAATTGCCCCTGGATCACTGCCTGCCTGGCCCATGTGTGAAGCCTTAGGCACGCAGCACAGGGTGATCCCAGGGGAATCCCCTGACCATGGTATTGGCTAACTCCTGACATCCTGGCCTGTTCACTGGGCATGCAGTGAGAGTGGTGGGCTGTACCCTAGCCTCTCTTCTCTGTCCTTGAGCGATCTGTGCTAATTGTGACCCTTTTTCTGATCATCAGCCATATGTGATGAATATGTCCTGAGGCAAAGCTTTCAGCCTAGGTGCTAACCTGTTCATGATCTGGTTTACCTACCCATGGCTTGAGGCACAGTTTCCACCCCTGAGTGCAGAACATGATCTGTGATTGGAGGGTCCACACAAACAAGCATGTCTATAAGCTAATCACAATAATTGCTGGGTGGAGTATTGTTGGGACTGCCTTTCTGTCTTCCCCTTTTATCCTTATATAAGCTTGTAAGATCTTAATCTTAAAACTAACATCCGTTGCTAGTTTGCTTCCGGTGGATATGTGGCCAAAGAACACCATCACCTCACCCCTCTGTGTTCAGGAAACTCCAGAGAACCAGCATCACTAGCATCGGCTGCATTATAAGGCTGGCCTTTGCAAATCAGGTTTCTGTCTCCATTCCTGTCTGCTTTCTACACTATCAAATTAAAGTATTTAAAATAAGCACATTCTCCTTTAATTTCCTTCCTTAAAGACCTTTTGCAACTGTCCAGTGCCCTCAGGATGAAATCTACTGTGCACTGAGACCTTTCAAGCCCTTTGCATTTGCATCTCAACACACTCATCTGGCTCTCCAGCAAAATGAAGCTAAACAAAAATTTATTTAACAATCAGTCCTGGTAGTTTCCTGTTTTGCTTTGCTTTGGTTTTATGACCTTACATACACATTATTCAACCACCCCCCAAAAAGATATTTTATCCCTTTTTTGCTTTTCCATAGAACTCTGTCCATAAAATACATAAGATTGCTTCATAATTTTTAAATTAACATGTTTGCCTTTTCTAATCTCCTGAAACTACCATTGTTTTTGTTCTGAAATGACCATACATTTAAAGAAATAAAGCATCTTTAAAATTTTTAAACAGCATTAAAATTCAGTACATGACATTTCTTGTTGAACACTGGATAACTTCTTCTGCAAATATTTACAGTGGTACGGTGAAAAACACATAAAAAATTATAGATATGAAATAAAGTTTGCTACTGACACATCCCCAAAGAAAAGGACATATGTCAACTCTAAAGTAAAACAAGTTGAAATGGAGGTGACAGTGGCTTAGTTTTGCTAGTATGGATAAAAGAGATTGGGTCTGGCATGGGAATCTTCGAGAGGGCAAGAGATTGTGTGGTTTGAATTTTCAACAAACATCAATAGAAGGCACATTCAATTTTCTGTTTCTTTCCTAAATGTGAGGTAAACAGGAAAGAAGAGAAGTAAGAACTTCAAGTTGTCAGCCATCAAATATCAAAATTCAGGTTTTTTTTTTCTCTTTATTATCAAACCCTTGATAGCAATAAGCATCAGTGCCTTTCACTAAAGCCATTTCTGTTGCTTTTCTTTTACTTCAACGGATAATGCCATGTCACAAGGTTATTGTGACATTAGGTATAAACAAATTAGAGGAGGAAAAGGACATTATACACCATAATTTTATAGCAAGAATATTATCTATACTACAAATATTACCATCAGAAAGGCCAAAATCTATTCTAGGAACTCTTTTTTATATGTAAACCTACACTGACTACAGAATTATAGGCAATGAGGTGGAGAGGGGTTAATGTGTAATTTTCAGTCTTCAGTATCGATTACCTCACATTCCTGGGATGGAGAGCTTGGAGAGAAATCTGGGTTGCTGAACTGTTGACTACAGTGTGTATGCACAAATCACAAACACAGTTTCTGTAGTGACGAGGTTTCAAGAGGAGGGGAAGTCTGGTGAGGACTGAGCACGTGTGCATGCCATCAATTTCCCACCCTCACACCATCTTTTCTTGAATCTCCAGCACTTGCATATCACATGTGTGGGTATTTTGATCTTTAAAGGAGGGCTTAGGATCTGAATACAAAAGTCTAAAATATTCTCACTGAAAGCTCTTAGGACCTCAACTTGTGACAGACAATGGGAGGAACACAGCACATTTCATTTTTGGAGCTGCCACCTCAGTGGGCCAATCCTTTCCCCTCCATGACAATGAGAACAGCTGAAATGGCTTTCAGCCTTAGCAGCAGCACCTTGAAAGTCGACACCACTCTCTCCAGTGAGGGTGAAAGGTGGGGCAGGGAACATTAAGAGCAACAAGTCTAAGTTAATATATGCCCAAATAGAATCATGTTCACAACTGGAACATTAGAGAATCAAAACATAGCCCGCAGGCAGATGGAGGTGGGAGACCAGAGATATTATTTATATCTTATTTAAGGAAGAAACAAAGATAAACCAGAACAGTTCCTTATGAAGGACTACATCAGGAAAGCTCTGAAACACGACTCCTTGCCTTCTTTATTTCTGTACCTATTCCTGTCTGACTGAAAAATGGAGCTGACCACAGTTCTATTGCAGCATTAAACTCTGAGCATTCTCAAGTAACTAATATTTCACGTGAAAGTTCATCACCACCACTGTTCAACTGTCTTGGGATGGGAGAAAGAAATGTACCCAGGTTAAACCTCTAGCCTCAGCATGCACCAGTGTTGTGGAATATGCTTGCGTTTGGCTGAAAGAACACTGAAAAATTGAAGACCCATTCCCACTTGCTTTCAGCAGATGACCTAACCCGAGAAAATGTAGCCCATTATTCAAAAAATGTGATCCACTGGATAGTATGATCAATAACTTCTGGCAAAATATTAGAAATACAAACTCTCCAGTACTATCTCAGACCCTTAAGAGACAGAAAATTTTAATTCACAGAAAAATTTAATCTATTAGAAATAAATCTGAGGAGGATGGCCAATTGCCAGCAGACAGGCAGGCACACGGTGTTCATTTTCAATTCCATCAATGTTTATTAACCACCTCACTCCAAAACCTATCCTTTTTTCAACTTCAAGTTCTCTCCTTGCAATTTCTATACTGTTTATTGCTATCTTTGTAAAATACAGATCTATAATCACCTTATTTTTAAAACCAGTGAACTTATTAAATAACTTCTACATTCTTCATGTTCTGACCTTGAACGCTTTTTTTAAACTCAGTTTTTTTCACAAGAAAGTCACTTCTCAATCTATAGTTTCTACATAAAAAATTTGCTGTCAGCCAGATAGCATTCTTCATTATTTCAATGTATCACGATCTATTTATCAATTCATCCTTTAAAGAATATCCTATCTCCTCTGGATTTTGGTTGCCTTTTTGAATAAAGTTGCTATAAATGTTTGTGTGCAGGATTCTATAATATATGTAAGTTTTGAAATAAGTTAATAAATACCCAGACATCTGTGCAGGCTTCTGTGCTATTCCTATAATCAATCTTGTAAAAAAAAAAAAAAAAAACCTGATTAAAATGTCTTTCAAAATGGTTCTATCATTACATATTCCACCAACAAGCAGAGTTCTTGTTATTATTCATTTATACCTGAAATTGGTTTTGTCAGTTTTTTGGATAGTAACAATTTTAACAAGTGCATAGGAGACTACCTTACTGCTTTAACTTATAACTCCCTAAATGAAAGCAAGATGTTGAACATATTTTGAAATATGTATTCTTATTTGCATATTTCCTTTGGCAATGTGTTGTTCTAGACGATTTTCTCATTTTCTAAACGAGCTGGTTGTTGTGTTTTGAAGTTTCTGGCACATTTATTGGATATGCACTCATTATTAAATATATATTTTGAAAATATGTTCTGTTAGACTGTCTTTTCATTCCCTTAACATTGTATTTCACAGAACATAAGTCATGAATTTTAATGAGGTGTGAGTCATCATTTTTGTTGGTCTCTTTCTGGTAGTGTATCTAACAAAATCATCTCTGAACTCAAATCAAGTTTTATCATAAGGCTCTAAAATCAAATATGAGTTTCAAAATTTTTGTCATTGTTTTTCTTTCTTCCCTTTCTCTTCTCCTTCTCCTTCTTCTTTTCCTCTTTGTTTTTGATTCCAGATATTTTGCCTTCCATATAGTTTAATATGAGTGTGTCAATGTCTACAAAATGATTTGTTGGAATTTTGGAATTGCATTGAATGTATAGATCAAGTTTCATCCTAACAAGTTTCAATATTCTAATCCATGAACATAGAGTGTCTCTCCATTTATAGATCCTGGATTTCTTTCATAAAAGTTACGTGATTTTTCATATATATTTGTTAATTTTTTGGAATAATTTATACTTCTTACTATTTTTCCTTTCTTTCTGTCTTCCTTTGTATATTAAGTTTTATGTGTTGTTATGATTTAATTCCTTTCTTTTTTAAGTTTTACATCTTCTATGAGCGTTTACTGTTACCATGAGACTTACATAAAATATCTTCTAATCATAACAATCTATTTGAAGTTGATATGAGCTGCAGTACAACTGCGTACAAATATTCTGTTTTTATTTCTAACTGCAACTTTATATCATGTACTGATTCATACTATTTATAATTATTTTAAATGTTTTAAAACTTTAACTGTTTTTATCTTTCACTTTGGTACTACAGTTAAAGTTGTTTTACCCACCACAGTTACAGCATTACACTTTTCAGTATATATGCATATGTAATTACTAACAAATTTTGTCTTTCCTTGTGTTATTGTTGCTGTTTAGCATAATTTCATTTCAAATTGAAGAGCTACCTAGTGAGACATCCCTACTCATTTGAAATCATGCACTCCAAAAGTGATTATGAGATCTCAGTCTCTTTCTTGGGTTATATTTATTAGCTTTCTCTCCTTGTACAAGATCCCACTGTTGCTTTTTGCACCATGGAATGATGTAGCTAACGGGCAGTAGTCAGCAGTAGTCATGTAGTCAGCACTGTGCTGTTAAGACTACCAGCCTCCAAAGCTGTGAGCTTCATTCATAAGTAACATGTCATATATATTGTTATAGTAACTAAAAGCTGTTACAAACACTATTTCAGCATCATCTCTTTGTTCTTCAGGCATCTAGAGTGTACCAGACCCCATTAGTACTCCAAAACTGATCAGAAAACAGACCAGTTCCTTGAAAAGCCTCAGAAATTTTGAATGATGTTATACTCTATCAAGTTTTGTTTTATGGATAATTTGGGCCACCTAAGGATGTGTCTGCTAAGATGGGCAAAAGTGTAAGAAGTCTACCAACCCAAACTTGCGTTTTCTCACTATCCATGTGGTTAGATTATGCTGAATTCCATTACCACACCCAACTGACAAAAAGAAGACAGTCCTATGGGAAGACCCCAGTAAGTTGTGACATTAGGACAAATGGCCATCCCCTACTCTGCAGGCAGCAAGTGGGAGTTGGGGATATCTTCCAATCAAATGGAAATGCATCAGACTTAAGTGAGTGAATGGGCATCTTATATCTTCCTATTAGTTTTTATGTGTCTGTGTAAAAGAGCTCCTCAATTAGATTTCTAATTTTCTTTCATTTCTCATAGACAATTTCTCTGTGAATTGTTATGGAATTGCTGCTAATAAATCAGCAGAAGGAATCTTATTTAACCATCTTGTTTATGTCACTTCTGGAACTAGCATTTTTAAAATACTTTCAATTTTCAACTATTCATTGCCATTATATAGGAATTAAGTTTATTATGTATATTAGCCATGTACCTGGTAAACTTTGGTTATTAATTTCAAAAATTTGAGGACTGTCTACATATTCATTCACATTATCCTGAAAAAAAAAAGGACCTTTTAATTTCTTCTTTCTATCCTTTATTTCCAACTGTGTCTACTGAAGTTGCTAGGACTTTCAGTATAATATTAAACAAAATTTGTTGTCAAACACATCATGACTTTGGTCCTGACCTTACAATTAAGAGCCCAGTGTCTCATCGTTAAATATTATATCAGATGCAGGGTTTTTGTAGCTTCTTAAACAAGCTGGAGAAATTTCTGTCTCTTCCTAGCTTGCTGAGCTTTTATTATGAATTGTTTGTATATGTCACCAAAAGCCTTTCCTACTACAGTTGATATGACCATGTGAGTTGTCTTCTTTAGTCTGCTTTTGCATACTAAGAACATACTGCTATAATCATGGTATATCATGCTTTCATACATTTATGGATTGTAGTTTATAACATATCTTTAGGATTTTGCATCTAGGTTCACAGATTTTTTTTCAGTGATTTTCCTTTCTTCTAACTTTTTAAACTGATTTTGTTATTAAGATATTGATAATCTCATAAGGTGAGACTATGCTTCACTTTTTCAAAGTTCTCAAAATACTGTGGAAAATGGCGCGTTTTTTTTCCCCTTGAATGTTTAGTGTAATCATACACTAAAACTACTGCAATCAGATGCTTCCTTTTGGATTAGATTACGTGTCTTTAAATCAATGTCTTTAATGATCATATGTATTTCAATTTTGATTAGCAATATGTGGGGGTTTTTTTCTTTGCTCTTGTGATGGGTTTTGTTTTACTTGTCTTGGCTGGCTAGAAATTTATCACTTTTATTGTTTTTTCAAAGAACAATATTTTGAATTTGTTATATTTTCTAGTTTAAATTCTCATAGATTTATGCTCAATTTTTTGTTTTAATCTTACATTTATTGTATGTATAACATTGGAGGCTCTTCTGGAGATTATTTGAATATTGGCTTATGTTCTTCTTACTTTGCAGTTTTTAAAAAAAGTTTTGATCTTATTATCATTTTTTAAATTTTATGGTACAAATCCACAGGGTCTAAGATTTGCCAGCTCCCTCCCCAAACTCCTGTCTGATTTTCTCCATATTATTACAATAGTATAGTTCTTCATAAGCAGTCATAAATCCATCAGCCTGTTATTTAAATGTATCCTGACATTGCTGGTACAGACAATACTAGATAGTCCAGCATGCTATTGTCAAGATATATCCAACAGTTTCATTTGGAGTCCATGTTGTTTTGGAAGTAGAGACGCACACTCCATTGTACCTTCACACCTGGATATGATAGTCTAACATACTTTCCCTCAAATGAGAAACCATGGAACAAATTCAACAACAAGAATGAAGTTAAAAGAAAAAATTTACACCACCATGCAATTAAACAACATGCTACTGAATAACCAAGGTGTCAATGAAGAAATGAAAAAGAAAATTCAAAACCTTCTTAGCTAAAATAATACTATTGTGTGATCTACAAGTCAGTGAAGAATTTGCTAAGAGAAAAACTTTTGGAAAAAAATGAAAATAAAACATCAAAACACATGGGTTGCAGCAAAAACAGTATGGAAAAGGTTACTGATCTTACAATTTGCATGAGTAGTGGAGAGGAATCTTAAATACGTGGGAAGACCTCTATAATGAAATGTGTGGAAGACCTCTAAATGTGTGGAAGACCTCTATAATGAAAACTACAGAACATTAAAAAAAGAGAAATAGAAGAAGACATTGAAAAATGGAGAATCCTACCAGGTTCCTGGATTGGCAGAATCATCATCACAATGTCCATTTTACCAAAAGTAACAGACTCAATGAAATCCCAATCAAAATCCCAACACTCTTCTCAGAATTACAAAAGAAGATACAAAAGTTCATCTGGAAACACAAGAGACCACTAATATCCGAAGTGTTAGATGATGGCTGCCAACCTCCCACTGGTGGAGTAATATCAGCAAGTTTTCCAAAGTTGTAATGGAAGCTTTGTTGGAAAATCTGCTCCTGGACCCCCTTCGCACAAAGTGGAGAGAAAGTGGAGGAAACAGGAAGAGGGAAGAGGGAAAAGGGCAGCTGAGATATGTGTTGGGGAGTTTCATACTCCTCTGGACACTAGGGCTGGCAAATGGGCTGTACTTGCCTTAATTAACTAAGGAATGTCTGTTCAGATGTGTCATTAGTTGCCTGGAATCCTGCCAGGCCAGTGACATAACTGTTTCCTGTGGCCCCTCCTGTTCCTGGCTGATGCCTGCAGACATGCTGGATCTGGAGTGGACCCAGCTCCTCGCCTCCAGCACTCGGGGTATCCATCAAAAAGCTATCCTGAAAAATAAAAGTAAAGCTAAAGGAATCACAATTCCAGACCTCAAGAACATACTACAAAGCAATGGCCATCAAAACAGCCTCGTACTCATACACAAACAGAGAAGATCAATAGAACAGAATAGAAACACCAGAAGGGAGCCCACACATGTATAGTCAACTAAGATTTGACAAGAAAACTGAAAACAATCCAGGGTAAAAAGCCTGGTCTCTCCAACAAACGTTGTTGGGACAACTGGATAGCAGCCTGCAGAGGTAAGAAGCAAGACCCACACCTGTCAATTTATACAAAAATCAGCTCTAAATGAATCAAGAACCTGTATCTACACTCAGAAACCATCCAACTATTAAAGAAAAACATAGGAAGCACACTTCAAGATATAGGAATAGGAAAACATTTTTTTGGAAAAGTCACCAAAGGCATAGGCAGTAAAAGCCAAAATAAACAAATGGCACTACATCAAACAAAGCAAAGGAGACTATCAACAAAGTGAAGAAACAACCAACAGAATGGGAAAAAAATCTTTGCACACTACACAGCTGATAGGCGACTAATATCCAAGATTTACAAAGAGCTTCAGAAACACAGGGACATGAAAAAAAAAGTGTGAAGAAATGGGCAAAGGAAATAGGAGATGAGCAGATATTTTTCAGAGGAACAAATGCAAATGGCCAACAGACATGAAAAGAGGCTCAGGATCCCTAGCCATCAGGAAGATACAAATGAAAGTAATAGTGAGGTTCCACCAAATTCCACTGAGAATGGCCCACATTCAGAACTCTACTAACAACATCTGCTGATGTGGATGTGGGGAGAAAGGTACCCTCCTTCACCGATGGTCGAAGTATAGACTAGTACAAGAATTATGGAAATCAATATGGAGAGTGCTTAGAGAATTGCAAATAAACCTGCCATATGATCCAACTATCCCACTCCTAGGAATATATACAAAGGAATGAACATTGCATATGAGAAGGGGATCTGTAATCCTATATTTACAGCAGCACAATTTACAATAGCAAACACATGGAAACAACCCAGATGCCCATCCAAAGAGGAGTGGTTAAAGAAGCTGTGGTGCATCTACTCCATGGAATATTACTCATCCATTAAAGAGAAAGCCATAAGAATGTTTAAAAAAAAAAAGCAAAAGGCAATCAGATTATAATTTCACTTTCTTTTTAGACAATAAACTATTTTACCCTGTGGATCAGCACCATAACAACTAAAATCATTGCTTGCAGGCCTAGTGTGGTAGCCTAGAAGCTGAAGTCCTCACCTTACACATGCCAGGATCCCATATGGGCACCGGTTCCCATTGGCCCTGCTTCCCATCCCGCTCCCTGCTTATGGCCTGGGAACAGTCGAGGATGGGCCAAAACTTTGGGACCCTGCACCTGCATGGGAGACCCAGAAGTCTCCTGGTTTCAGATCGGCGCAACTGTGACCATTGCAGCCGCTTGGGGAGTGAATCAGCACACGGAAAATCTTCCTCTCTGTCTCTCCTCCTCTATGTATAGCTGACCGCCAATAAAAATAAATCTTTAAAAAAAGAAAGAAACAGTGCTTGTAATGGTAATATCTCCTATTATTTCCAGTTTTTGTCCCAGCTACTCTGCTTCCAATCCATATCTTTGCTAATGGTTTCATCAAACCAGTAGAAGATGTCTCAATTGCTTGGGACTCTGTTCACCACAAGCAACACCTGGAAGCTCCTGATGGCTAGACTTGGCCTATTCCAGCACTGGCCACTGCGGCCATTTGGTGAGTGAACCATTAGACAAAGGTTTCTCTCTCTGCCTCTCTGCTTCTCCCTCCTTCTGTGTAACTCTTTCAAAGTAAATATATGATTCTATGTAAAATAGGCATGATTAATTTCCTCTTTCCTTAACTGAGCCATAGGACAATTTGGAGGGGAGGAGCTCTTTATCATAAGAAACTGGTGAGATTTATGCTTGAATAGCTTCCCCCTCCAAATTTAGGAGCAGTATCTAGGATTTCTCACTCTCATGTTGGTATATTCAGCTTGAACTCTAATGATATAAACAAATATAAGTTAAAGCAAAAGCTTGACTCACTGGAAAAAGGTGTTTGCACAGCATTTCCTGGCTTCCAATACTGTCGAATTAGCTTAGTGTTCCTCACGTTATACATAGCAATAGTGAACTTCCAATACTGTTGTTACTAAACAAAGGGGGCATTACTAACCGGATTTGTTGATTTCCTCTACATTTACATCCAGAGAGAAAACTGTATAGAGACTAAGAAACAAACAAACATAAATTCATGTGCCTTGCCCGAAGTGTGTGAAGTTGAAAAATAAGAATACTGAGCCTGGAGCGATAGCCTAGGGCTAAATCCTCACCGTGCATCCACTGGGATTGCACATGGACACCAGTTTGTATCTAGGCTTCTCCACTTCCCATCTAGCTCCCTGTTTATGATCTGGGGAAGCAGTAGAAGATGGCCTTGGGACCCTGTGCTCGTGTGAGAAACCTAGAAGAAGCTCCTGGCCCCTGACTTTGAATTGGCCCAGCTCCAGCTATTGTAGCCACCTGGGAAGTGAACCAGGGGTAGGAGATCTGTCTCTCCTCTCTGTATATCTGTCTTTCCAATTAAAAAAAATAAAATAAATCTTAAAAGAGAAAAATATAATAACTATCAATTACTAAGAGTTATTCCAAGTAATACTATTAAAAATGGAGTTTAACATACCATTTTTTTCCTTGCTCTAAAAGAAAAACTCCTGTCCAAATGTAGTTTTTAAACTTCCAAAAAAAAAGCAGAACTAAGATAAGGCATATGAAAAGAGAATCAGAAAGCACAGAATAGAGTTCAAAGATTGAGTAAATACTGATTTGATGGGAAAATGTCTCACAGGTTGCATCATCCACTCTGGAAAGTAGCATGATGATAAGGTTTATTTGTATAATGGAGGCTTTCATAAATTCAGATCTCAAATATTACAACTTTATTGAATAACAAATGTCAGAATCAAATATCAATGGGAACATAAATGAGCTTAAATGATCTGTGTAGGCTCACATGTACTAAGGAGAAGTAGTAAAACAAGAATTAGATCAAGTAATTACAAACTTGGGTGTTTTTTTCCCTTTAAAATGATGTTGAAACAGTACAGACATTTATTGAAATAAGTAAACATAAGACTCAAAGCCAAGAACATTTGGATACTAGCAGAAAATAATGTCTTTAAAAGACCTTGTCAAAGATACAGGTCTTCACTAGGTGCATAGGAGCACAAACTCAAAAGTAACAGGAACATTCAGTTCAGGAATGCACTAAAAGCAATTCTACAGCTGAAACCAAACATCACATGAAAGAACTTAAGAGACTCATAGCAAATAGCTATGAAAACTTTCTGGTGAAGTGAGATTCATTCATTACATTTAAGCCTTTGCTTTACAAGAATGAATACCGGGCTTACACAATGGCTCAATTGGTAATCCTTCTCCATCAAGTGCCAAGATCCCATATGGGCACCTGTTCATGTCCTGAGTGTTCCACTTTCCATCCAGCTCCCTGCCTGTGGTCTGGGAAAACATCAGAATATGGCCCAAAGCCTTGGGATCCTGCACCCATGTAAAAGACCTGGAAGAAGCTCCTGGCTCTAGATTGGCTCAACTCCAACCATTGCAGCCTCTTTCGGGAGTGAACCAGTGAATGGAAAATCTTTCTCTCCATCTCTCCTCCCTGTGGATCGGCCTTTCCAATAAAAAATTTAAAACATCCTAAAAAAAAGAATAAAAACTATCTCCATATTTTCTTGACACAATTAAAGAAACAAGTTAGTAAGGAAACAGCAAGTCAGAATGTAAGGAAATGTTTTTCACCAAAGCAAATTTTCCCTGAACACCTCTGCCACAGAATGACTGTGAAGAGTGATTTCATGGCCTTGATGACCAGGAGAAAGGTGAAATCAAAGTCCAGTAAAGCCCATGGTGAAGAACTCAGCAGTGACATCCTCTCAAACTCGTTTTGCAAAGGGCTATTCCCTCTGGACAATCATAAAAGAAAAGTCACTACTCTGTTCATGCAGATGATGCAAGGAGACTTTCTTTGGTGATAATCCAAGCAGAGGAGAAGGAGCCCTTAATAGGTCGTCACTAATGCTCCAGTATCCCAAAGCACCTTAATAATCAAATAATAAAATATTTCAAAGATTAAGAATATCTTTTAATTCTAGAAAATAGCAAAATAAGTCACACAAAATAGTGAATACTGTGATTATGTCCACACACAGTTAAAACACAAAACCAAACAATGTTGTTAGAAGTAAGGAGGGGTTAGTGACAGAAAGGAAGCATTCAAAGAGTTTCTGGGGAGCTAGTAAAGTTACATTTCTTCATTCTATTACTAGATACCTGGTCGTAGCCAATTACTAAAATTTTATCAAAAGTGTGTGTATGAAGAATGTCCTTTAATAATTTTCTTTAAAGAATCATCAAAAATATGAAACAAGATTCCTACCTCACATAAAAATGAATTAAAAAGGAATTAAAGATCTAAATCTATGACCTGATGCCATCAAATTGCAAGAAAAAACATAGGGGAAAGTCTGAATGATATTGACCAAGGAGAGACTTCTTGGAGAAGACCTCAAAAGCACAGGCACTTAAATCAAAATTAGACAAAGTGGATTGCATTAAGTTACAGAGCTTTCATACTGTAAAGGAAATCCTCAACAAAGTGAAGTGGGAACCAACAGAAAGGGAGAAAACATTTGCAAACTATGAAATTGGTAAAAGATAAATATCCAGAATTTATAAAGAGCTACAGAAACTCAACAAGTAGAAAAACAATTCAGTTACAAAATGTGCAAAGGACATAAATAGACATTTTTCAAAGGATTAAATTCAAATTGCAAGCAGACATGTTCAAATGCTCAGCAGCACTAGCCATGAGGCACTGCAAATAAAAACTCCAATGAGGTTTCACCTCACACAAGTTAGAATGGTTATAATTCAGAAATCAAGCAAGGATCTAGAAATAAAGTACCTGACCTCACTGCTGCTGGGAATAAAAACTAATACAAACATTATGGAAGATGGCATGGTGACTTCTCAGAAATCTAAAATAGATCTACCATATGAAGCAGCTATCCCACTCCTGGGAATTTACCCAAGTGAAATGAAATCAAATTAGTGTTATCTGTACCCTCATATTTACAACAGCTCACATCATAAACATCTAAGATATGGAGTCAACCCAAACGTCCACCAACTAATGACTAGATAAGGCAAACATTTTATGTATACACAATAAAATAAAAAAAAAACTACTCAGCCATAGAAAAGATTGAAAGCCTGCCTTTTGCAACAAAATGGATGCAACTGGACACAATTATTCTTAGTGAAAAAGCAAGTCTGAAAAAGACAATATCATATGTTTTCTGTGAAATGTGACAGTTCTTTTAGAACACAAAAGAAGTATAGGAACGAAAAAGCCCTGGTTTATACTTTTGTGATATGATTATTGTTTTTAGACCTTGTTTATACTCCTGAGGAACTGTGGTCTTCCTATTTTTACTTGCTGAATATAACCGTTAGTGGAGAGCTACGCCTCTGAATATGGAGTGGATTGAAATCATGCTGCAAAAATTGATGAAGAAAGTGGTAAAAGGGAAGAGAGATGAAAGAAAGGAATAGATACGTGGTTATTTTCTTTAAAGAGTACCTAAGAGATGCATGAAATCTGTTCTATTCATATTAATAAAGATAATAATACAAAGACATGCAAAAATTATCAGTGATAATCACCTGAAAAGAAATAGTGAACATAGACTCATTATAATCATTAGATTAAGGTGAACAAAGAGTAAAATAAACAGTCTTATTTTTAAAAGCCTGGGATATCTACAGTGTGAACTGCAATTTCTAAATTAGTTTCCAATGTTCTTAAACTTTTGTACTCACTTCTTTGTAAAATCTCCCCCTCTTGTGCTTAATGAATGGAATATGTAAAAATAACAGGATGTCATTTCCAAACATAAAGCTGTAAAAGATTTTGACTTCTATCTCACTTACTTTTATTGGTCTCTCACTCTCAAAGTCCTTGCTGTGGAGAAAACATACTGACAATGAGTACCCATCATGTTATTCTATGAGGTCATTAAAGCAAGGTTTTCAGTCAACAGAAAGAAAGAAACTGAGCCTGCCAAGACCTTTGTCAGAGAGCTTGGGACTTACTGCAACTTACTACCTATCCAATCAAGCATGACCAGAGTACTAATCTAATCAAGTTAATACTTGATTCTAACCTCCAAGTGAGAGGCACCCAAGTGAGCCACAACTAGCCTGAACCACTAAAGCATTAAGATGATGACTAATCTTTTTTTCTTCATTTTAAAGCATTTTATTCAGAATTACTTACTATATATCAAATTTTAAATAATATTGCAAGGAATAGGAAGCTAAAAAGTTATATATACATTAAAGGACTTAAATAAAAACTGTAAAAAAATTTAAAAACAAAATAATGATAAAAATGGAAAACCTTACTATGCTAGTTTTAGTAACAAATCAAATATAGTTTAAAACAGAATTAGCAAATGGGAAGGCAGATCAGAATGCTTTAAGTGCAGTTCAAAAAGTTCACTTAAAAATTGAATTTAAATATTAGTTTATTTTAATGTAAAATTTCTGAAGACCATGAATAATTTTTTCACAATACATATTTTTCATAAACTGTTTGAAATATACCATGTGTATGTTATGTTATGTAAAAACACTCACAAAATAGATTAAGAAATGGAATATAACGAAATCAAAAACACATTTAACCAAAATCCAGAGAGCAGAAGAGAAATGCTGCTAGAGAAACTATTTGAACAAATAATGGCAAACAATTTTACAGGTCTAAAAACACGAATTTACATACCAAGGTCCAATAAGTTCCAAACAGAGTAAGAAAGTCAATGTTAGACTGCCTTAATGTAGACAAAAAAACACCAAAGTATTTGTAAGAAAAGAGGCTATGGAACTTTATCATAAAATAAATATTTTTTAAAAAGCAGTAATAATTACAGAGAGCTGATTTTTCACAATAGAACCAGAAGCCAAAAGTCAGGAAGAAACTTCAAAGTTTGGAATAAAGAAACTGCTACACATTTTTAAAATCTTCAGCCTTCATACAGGAAGATGGCTTAGATTTCAGCTGCTTACAAAACTCTACACAAAGCCTGGAGAATCCACTAACAAAATGAGACAATTAAGCCCTAATTTATACTTTTGTGTTGTGGTCTACCTACTTTTCCATTTGTTGAATATTATGTTTAGTGATGCTTTAATGCTGCAATTATAGTGAGTTGAAATTACATTTTTTTAAAAGTTAAAAAAAAAGAGGGAGGAAGAAGGAAGCAGGGTAAGAAAGGAGGGAGAAAGGGTGGTGGGTGGGAGGGAGAGATGGATAGAGAGAGGAGAATGATTCAGGGAGCAAGACTGGAAGGCAGTAAAGTGTGACTATCACCCAAAACTGTACCTATGAGATACATGAAATCTGTTCCCCCATATTAAAAAGTAATAAAAAATAATATCATTTTGAGACATTAATTTCTTTGAATGGCAGTTTATACAGACAAGAAATTTTGATTTTAGATTCTATTCTCTTTAGATTCTTAAAAGGACAGTGGTTGGTATCGAAAGAAATCTCCATGTGTGAGATAAACTATTCTTGGGTACTGCTGACATCTCTAAAGAACAGCTGAACACCTACCTCATAAGACCCTCGACTTTACAGGAAAAGAATTTTTTTTTCAGTTGCAAAATCCCACAAAAAGCATATATTTTTTGAAAGAGCACATTTTTATAACTCTTTAATACACTTCCAAGTATCAACATGGCCACCAGCACAACATTCCCGGTCTCCATCCACATTCACTTCCCAGAAGGAATAATCGAATCTTTCTTATTTTTTTTTTCAAAAAGAAAACTGTCCATGGACAGTATTCTCACATGAGCAAATTTCTACAGATTTTCTCTGTACTCCAAAAGAGCAGATTTTCCCTCTGTGAGTGTATGGGGAACGCAGGAAGCCTAACCAGAGCCAAATCTCCAGTTACTTTGTGGTGATTTGAGGTAATTATGATGTTTGGTGTTAGGAATTAGTCTCCAACTGATGTAAATTACAGTCTAATATGAAATTTGTCAGTAATAAATGAACATTTTACCGCCATCTCTATGTTTCTTTTACCATATTTCAAGCTGATTACAAGACCTACCCTAGAACTTCCAATAATTAAAAAAGGAATATTTTCTGTTACTCAGTCTGCCTAAGGCAAAAAAAGTCAGTGATAATTAATAGCATCAAATGATACTTGAGTGCTAGTTACTGTGCTAGATGCATAACATTTCCTTTAATCTTAGTACAACATTTAGAAATAAGTATTTGCATCTACTTTCTTGCCTTATTCCTTTATTATGAAATACAAAGACATTCATGTGAAAAGCAACAAAATAGAAGGAACCCAATAAAATTTGGTTAGGGTTGCTTCTAATTCTCCTTTGCTCTGGAGTAAATAAAACCATTGTGCTTATATCATAGGCATTTAACATGCAACATGTTTGCCCAAAACATGTCATATCCATTTTTTTATATGTTTATGAAAGTTGGTAATATTTTTCAATAATAATTACTTAAGCTCTGTAACGGCTTCATCTAGACCACATAGTCCCATTTAGCATACAAGTCAGGAACTCAGTACCAGGTTCTGTTCATCGTAGTCACCACAGTGACTAGCCACCAGGACGAGCATTCTAGTGGTCTGTACTCATCTCCAATAGCAGTCAGGAAACACTGCAAGTTGAACCAAATCCAGCCTGCTACTTGTGGAAAATTAGGTTTTGTTAAAACAGAGTCACACATATTCATTGACATATTGTCCATGGCTACTTTCACAATGTAAAGGCAATACTGAGACCAATACAGGAGTACTAAGCACACAACACTGACAATATGGAGGGACTTGTAAAACTTCATTGAAAAAAACAGAGCTAAACTGTAGTAGAAGAATTATACTACTGTAATGATATGGTAGAAAATGGTGGGAGGGCAAAATGTATCATGGAAAATAATTTAAAATAATTTTTAAAAGGATAATGCGGGAGCAGGCATTTAATACATGGTTAAGATGCCGGTTAGGAAAGCAGCATCCCATATCAGAGACACGTCTTTGTTTCCAAACCGGCTGCCTGCTGATGCACTTACTGGGATAGGGATGGTGATGCATGGGTAAAGTAGTTGCATCCCTGACACTCTCAAGAGAAAACTATAATGAGTTCAAGATACCTGTCTTCAGCCTGGCCATGTGTGGATTGCAATGGACATTTGGGTAGCAAATTAGTGAATGGAAAATCTCTCTCCCTCTTCTTACTCCTCTCTTTTCTCTTAACATTTTTCTCCTCACATTCCCTTTCTCTGTCTCTGTTTCCTTCAAAAACTATTTTCAAAATTAATTTTAAAATCTTAAGTGGGTATGTACATTTTCTGTGAACTCTCTGAAACCCTCTAGTATTTACTTTGACTCTGCAGAAAAAAAAAGTTTGCTGCTCCAGATATGGAGACTGAACCTATATTCCCAGTGCCCCTAATTTCTAACATGTAATCAAACAATGTTTACATCATACCAGCCATACAACCAGTCATGAATCAAACTTTCCAATGGAAGAATTTTGAAGGGATGTGTAAAACTATTTTAGTTGCAACATTAATGACAAAACAGTCTCATACCTTAAAAATACTTAGTTAACTTAAGTAAGACAGATAGGTTATGAATGAATCACTGTTGTGCGATAAAGTGGCAAGTGATCATGTAACATTAACTGCCTGGAAAATATCAAAATCCTCCATTTCCCTCTAAAAAACTGGCTGTCTGAATGAGGTAGCTGATACTTGAATATGGTTTCTGAATTTCAAAAACTTTATTGGATGTTGATGAGGAGAACAAAAGCTAACACTTGGTGATTACCTAAAATATGTATTTTATTAAGTCAAGTTCCTTATACTGATTACTTCATTTAAATTTCACAATTGACTATGAGGTAAGTAGAGGTCTCCATATTGTACAAATAAAAACATTTGTCCTAGAGAAGAAAATAAGACTGCTCCAAGCATTAGAGTCTAGATTTCATATTTTTGAGAAAGGAGAATTCCACAACTGTCAGTATGCCCTCGAATTAAAAGAACTCACACTCTACAGGGTATATTGTCTTTCAAGAAATATTGTTCCAGGATGGCATTCAAAATACCTCACAAGGCATTTATCACTGACACCAATGACAACCAGGACTCTGTATGCTAGCCACCACCTCTCTGTTGCCTGGTTATGGTGAATTTGGGGGGTGGGTGATCTCGAGAGTCAGACATGGTAGTAAGGTAATCAGGGAAAGCACCATTTACTCATTGATAAACGAGCCGTTTAGTGTTGCAACAACTGGTACATCTGAACCTTTGCCAACTTCCAGACAAACAAATCTAGAAACAAATCTAAATCTCCAAATCCATCATTAAGCAGAAGCATAACCAAAATTAGCCCATAGGCTGTGTAACTGAGTAAACTGAGAGCCATATGTCCCTTTTAGCTCTTCTTGATCAGTCATGACTGTTAAACTAATTCAGCTGAGCAGGTGTAAGTCATAGCTTCTAATATTTCTTAACCTTCCTCTCGTGCAGTTATTTAACATGCTTCCTGATCACACACGGCTTTTCTTGATGGAACATTTCATGCTAGTAACTGTGACCACTGGAGTTTCAGTAATCTAACGCATAGAATATTAAATCAACACCAAATGACTGAGACACACTGTGTAATTCAAAGAACACCTGCTGGGCTACCCAGCAGCAGCTCTGCAGAACTCTGCATGTGGCACGGCACAAATCAGAATCACACTGCATGGTAACTCAATGTTTAATTCTTCTTAACAAATGATTTAAACATGTGTTGGTCTTAAAAGTGTCGTGTTCTTGAATATACAGTCTCAAAATAGAGAAACTTTTTTTCATCTTAATGAAGCTGTACTATCTAAGCAAGAAATTCTTGGAAAATACTTTAAATCATATGTAAAAAAAGAAAATAATGGCAGAAAAGTTTAGTGGTTACGTACATGATAAAACACATATTTGAAGCAGTGTTGGCATATAATTTTAACGGTTTATAAAATTTCATCTTCTTGATTAAAATTTCAACACTAACCTTAAATAGCTTCTTTCACAAACATAAATTGCAAAACTGCCCAAGCATTTCTTACACCACAATTTTCACTCCCCTTTGAATTACATGGAAGTGTTTTATAGATGAACATTCACAGATTACTAAAGCGAAGCTATGGATATATGTAGAATATAAAAAACAGAAACAACATAGGCAAGGAACCTCAAAATTATTATGAAAAATGAAATAAAAAGATAATTTTATATTGAAATGTATAAATAGCTTTTTCATCACATAAATTTTTATAATCTCTTTTGAAGGCACTGACTATAGATGTACCCTAAAAGTAGTCCTACTTAACTTTCCTTTTGTAAGTTAAAACGTACTGATGCATAGTAAACAGTCCTTTCTATATTCAGATATGAGGCAATAGTTTTGCCTTCCCTTGTTGTTAATGCAGATGGTTCTCATTCCCACCTAAGTAGGCTCTGTCTAGAACAAACTCCTTCCAATCTTAGGAAACAGAAAATAGCTCTACAACTCCAAGGACTGCCAACTTGCTACCCAAAGTAGAACAGCTTCTCAAAGCACCACTTGCCTTAGTTATCCAAGAGTCAACTCACATTTTAATAGCATGATATTATATCTGGAGCAACTGGAAGGTAACATTGAACTTGTGGGTACTCACCACTCCTGGCTTACGGTTGTTATGGCAATGCTCGGAAGTGTTGTCAAAGGCAGCGTGGTGGGCCTGGAAATGCCATCTCCCTCAGGGGTCCTCGCTCTTTCATGCTGTCTTTGGGACAACGGCGGTAACTGCAAGTTTCCAGAGCAACACCTTCTGCCTCTCCACAGATCAATCCCAAGCGTGTTACTCGAAGAACTGTAGGATTTACTCAAACTACATTCAAAATAATCTTTAGCATTCTGGAGAAATCACAGGGGAAGGAAAAAGAAGAAAATGAAAACCAGGAGTTAAACTGATGAAATTAAATAAGAAACTAAAGAATCAAACGACCTGGCGCGGTGGCCTGGCGGCTAAGGTCCTCACCTTGAACACACCTGGATCCCATATAGGTACCGGTTCTAGTCCCAGAGGCCCTGCTTCCTATCCTGCTTTTGGCCTGGGAAAGCAGTCAAGGATGGCCCAATGCGTTGGGGACTCTACACCCACGTAGGAGACCCGAAAGAACTCCTGGCTCCTGGCTTCCGGTCAGCTAAGCCCCAGCCGTTGAAGCCACTTGGGGAATGAATCAACAGACAGAAGATCTTCCTCTCTGTATATCTGACTTTGCAATACAAAATAAAATAGACCTTTAAAAAAAAAGAATCAAACTGTCACGAACTCCAAATTTGTCATCTCACAACTAGAATTTAATATTGATGTCCAAAGCTTCAGACACAAATAAAAGGGAGGCTAATTTTCAACTTTCAGAGTTAAATTTATCAGTTGTAAATTTCTGGAGATCTTAAGGCAAGTGGATAATGTTTGTGATTTACAGCATTTAGATTGGTGGGATTCTTATCTCTTTTCCTGCTTTAATTTGCTAAAATCAATTTGCTCAACTGAAAATATATTTTGGAAATCAATGCTATCTCCAGCTGTAGGCAACTACCTAGGTTGCATTGTACCCAGTCAAGTGTTACACTACTGTGAGAAAACCAGCTAATAGCTGGTAGACATCCTGGACCTGGTTAATGCCAAATTTGTGTTAATTATACCAGTGTGCCAGCCTATGTGGGGGTAGATACCAGCACACCAGCAGACAGAGTCTGAGGATCCATGCAGGTAGGCACACCGCTGGATGACCAGACTTGGGGATTTCCATGTACATGGGCATAGGGGGCTGTGGATTGCTCAGGAAAGGAGATCTCGAGATATATGGGAGAGATAACTGCTGAGGGAGAACATGACAAGTGAGGAGTGAGTTCTGGGGGACTTCCACCAGCCAGGCTACTGTACTTACAGGCAAACAAGATGACTGTGACCAAGTGGTTTACAAGAGGGAACCCAGAGGACCTTTCAGGGCCAAACTAATATACCTGTCCATGTGGGAGAACTGAGCTGGGATTGTTGGTATCAATGACTGCCTACCAGTGTACACAAAAGCCATGGATAAAGGGCCTGGCAAGCATGGCTTAACCACAGTAACCTCAGTGAGTGCCAGGCCAGGATATGGACCATGTTAGGCTGAGCCATGACACTAAGCAACACGTGAAAGGACTGGGTCTGAGAACAGGTTCTGGGAGGACTTGTGAGCTCACTCCTGTGGGACTGCCATACCAACTGGTTTGTTCAAGGACTGGGGGTGGTGATGGGCTGAGCTAGGCATGACCATGGAACTCACCAACCCTAATGGGTACTGGGGTTGAGAACAGGCTGGGCTGGTCCAAGCTGCAGCACCCACCCAGACCAAGACAAGCCACGTTGCAGCACCCATCGTTGAATGCCAAGGTGAGGCAGGCCATGTCATCTAGGCCAGAGCACCCACCAGCACATGTAAGACTGGACGGGGGTGGGAGAGAGGTGCAGAATGGCAATCCCAATAGGGAGACTGTGGGGGCTGCCCTGTTTGGTCACTGCTCCTCCTGGTGAGCATGAGAGCTGGCAATGTAGGCAAACCAGGCTGGGTAGGGTTACAAAGCCTGCTGGCCTACAGATGATTATCCCAAGTTTAATGGTCTAGATGGGTTCATTCAGCAAATATTTGATGTATGTGTTTGGCAGTCTTGTGCTGTGCTACTTAGAAAAAATACAGCAGCAAAAAGAGACATTATCTGCTCTCACACCTCTATTTCAATAATTTATAATTATCTAATCCACACAAGACCAGATAGGACTAGGTTTTACTGCACAGTGTATGCTTGTCTATGAAAAACACAGATAAAGACAATTCAGAGACTGAACGATATACTGTGGGTATATGTAAATCTCTCCCTCAAAAATCTAATTTAGGAGACAGAACATACAAAATTCTCCTGAAGAGACTTAAGAACAAACAAAAGCTAAAATTCACAACTAAATCAATGCAATAGGGTCAGTATACTGTGGCATAGATGGTTAAGCTGCTGCCTGCAGGACCAGCATCCTTAATAAGTGGCAGTTCAAATCCCAGCAGCTCCACTTCTAGCTCCCTAATAATGTGCCTGGGAAAGTGGTAGAAGATGGTCCATATGTGTGTCAACATAGCAGACCCAGATGAACCCGGATGAAGCTACTGACTCCAGGCTTCATTGTGGCACATTCTCAGAAACTGTGGTCTTTTGAGAATGAACCAACAAATTGAAGGCATGTCCCGTTGTCACATCTTCTCTCTCTTTTTCTCTCTTTCACTCTGCCTTTCAAATAAATCAATAATTTAGAAAATAAATCTAGCTTCAAATATACAGAAACATATAAAGAAATACATAGAAAATAATGGCTATTTGAAACCACAGTCTTGATTATATACTTCACCCATTATGTAAGTCACAACATATTGCTGAACACAAATAAACATAGCATTTAGTTAAACTACAAACCACCAGTGTTTCCTAATAAACTTGTTGGATATTTTTCTATTTTAGAAAAAGTAAATATCGCCAATCACGTTTAGCTGTTGTACATGAACTAAATGTATATTTATTTAGTACTTTTTAACTTGAAAAGTATAAAAAAAACCCAAAAACCAACTCCCAAACTAACTTGCCAACCAGTTTGAATTCACAGACTTGAAGACTTTGTGAAATTGCAAAGGTTTATTTCATAAGGCCTTAATTAATGCGAAAACAAATTGCCACCCAACAGGAATCTAAGAGGATGACTTTTTGTAAATTAAGTTAAAGGCAAGCACATTAGTAATGTTTCATAACCACTCATTAATCATGAAATCATAATGATTTCAAACACTACAATTCATGCACATAATTCACACAGCTATTCCTCCACATTAATAATAACCTCAAATTCAAATATATGATGCAGTCATTCCTGTTTGTCAATTTCAGATCTCACCCTTCTTTTCCTATTTTAATTATCTTTATTCTAATAGACTCTCCATTACTCACCAAATCAAATATTTGTGGCAAATATTAATTTGAACATTACATATGGCAATTATAACTTGTTTCCCTTCTTGTAGGAAATTTTTATTATTATTATCATTTTATGATACAATTCCATATGACATAGGATTTCCCCTACCCACTCCACAAATCTTCCCCTGCCACTGAGTTCCCCCATATCATTACAACAGTATAATTCCTCATAAACAGCCGTAAGTTCATCATTATGGGCAGGGACAATGGCAGAGAATCCAGGATCCCATTGCCAAGATATATCCAACACTTTTACTGGGAGTCCATGGTCAATTTGAAAGTAGAGATGCACACTGCACCATATTCTTGCATCTAGACATGACAGTCTCCACTACAAGGTCACTATAAGTACCCCAAGTGAGAAGCCACAAAGCAAAATCAATAACAGGAAGAAAAATACAAATTTTACAATGCCATGAAATTAAACAACATCCCATTGGATACGATAGTCTCCATTACACAGTTATTGAATATCCCTTGAATGAAAAGCCACAAAACAAAATCAACAACAGAAAGGAAAAAGAAGAAATTTATAATGCCATGAAGTTAAATAATACGCTGCTGAAGGACTAACGCATCACTGAAGAAATGAGAAAGAAAATCAAGAACCCTCTTGAAGAAAATGATGCTACTGTATGAGCTATGAGTCAGTGAAGAATATGAGAAATAAAGCTGTTTTAAAGAAATGAAAACAAAAACTTCAAAATCCATGAGATATAGTTTCTGCTGATTTTTGTTGGTGAAATATATTTCCTGTAGGCAACAAATAGATGGGCTTTGTGTTTTAAATCCAGTCTACTAATCTATGATGTGTGATTGATGAGTTTAATCCATTTACATTCAGGGTAAATAATTTAGTCCTGTCCTTCAGCAATGAGTTGTTCATTAAGTTAGTCTTTTGCTATTATTTTATTGAGATGTTCTTCATATTCGCCTTTGGTTTTGGTGGGTGCAATTCCTTTTCTCTGTCAAGAGAACATCTTGAAGTATCATTTGTAGGGCAGGTTTGGAAGAGGCATGTTCTTTCAGCTTTTCTTTACTGTGTAAGAATTTTACTTCATTTTCAAAAACAAAGAAAAGCTTTGCTGGGTATGTTATTGTGCATCAACAATGTTTTGCTTTTAGAATCTGGAATATGTCACTCCATTCCCTTCTAGCCTGGAGAGTTTCCTGTGAGATGTCTCCTGTGAATTTAATTGCCATTCCTCTACAGTTCAATTGATTCTTTTCACATGCACAGTTAAGGATCTTTTCCTTGTGTTCAATTGAATGTGTCCTGGTGAAGATTGTTTTTGGGCAAACCTGTTGGGAGTTCTATGACCCTCCTGGATGTTGTTTACCCAGCTTCTCTTTCTGTGCCTTCTGGAACTCCCATAACTCTTATATTTGGACTTTTAATAGTGTCTCTTGAGTCTTGAATACTTTTTATAGCTTGACTCACGTCTGCTTCGTGCTTTTTGATTGTTTCCCCATTGTAACAAGAAATATCTTCCAATTCTGAGATTATTTCTTTTGCCTTCTTCATCCTATTATTGAGACTTTCCACTGAATTTTTAATTTGTTCTATTGCATCCTCCATTTCCAATAATTTGGTTGATTTTGTTTCAGTGTTGCTATTTCCTGTGTGACATATTCCTTAAATTTTTGCATGTGCTTCTCTTTGTTGATAAGAAGCTTTATAATAAGTGTTTTGAATTCTGTATCTCCCATTTTCTCGATATCTTCCTTAATTTACTCTGAGATTGGCAAAGGGTTTTGCTCCTTTGCAGAGGAGTCTTCAGTAATATTCATTGTGCCTTTGTCTCTTCTTTTGCTCTTGATCATTGTATTTCTGGTTAGCTGTGTCTTCACCTTATAGCAGGCTTCCAAGCTGTGTCACCCACAGGTATACAGATCAATCTTACTTATTGCAGTTGGTACCTGGTTCTTTATTTGCAGTCACTTGTGTCACTCCCTCCAGTGAGTTTCAGATCCATGCTTTTTATGTTAGACTTGTACCATGGTAGCTGTAGTCCAACCCCCTTTTTTGCCACTCTCTATGTGATCCTGTGCTGTGGTTGCACCATTGCCTATACAACCTTTCCTCCACTTCTGGTTTATGCAGTTTCCTAGATCAGGGATACACCAGGCGTTCTGAAAAACTAGGTTGTTGATGGTGCTATTCTTGCAGGAACCTGCTAGTCATTAGATCTGAGGGCAACACAGACATATTTTGAGTTGTAGAATGCCAAAGTCGGTATTATTTCTGATGTGGGACCAGTGCAATGCACTGAGCTCAGGAAGTTCACTGCCAGCTCAGCACATGCACAATTCACTGTTGTCCCTGCAGTCTCAGAGCCTTTCCCACAAGTGTACAAAATGATGCCTTATCTGCCACTTGTGGAGTTCTTGATCTGCTGGTTGTTAGGTCTGGTGGCTGCCTGAACCTATTTTTGGTGGAACCTATAGGATGCCATGTCGTTGCAATTCATTGAACGAAAAATGAATTCGTTCCCAGTTTAGTGTATGCACAATCTTGTCCCATAGCCTTTGTCTCACTACACAAGATGGCACCCAATTCAGCTCTAGTAGGGGTCTGGGCTGTGAAATCCACACTGTTTCTGTACCACCTGTTTGGGTCTGCAGCTCTGTCTCTGCTCCTGGCTAAATCAAACAAACCATCAGGACAGGCAGCTCTTTTTCTGGGTTCACCTCCCGAATTTCTGGTAAACTCCCCTTCCCACCTGGTTGCTGGTGGAGTTCCAGCCGCAGGTGGAGTTCAGAGTGCCATGTGCTGAATGCTGCTGTTGTATCGGGTCACTGCAGCACCACACCATTGTCTCTACTGATTTCCTATATCCTTTAATCCCCAAGTGTCCCTCTGCCATCAGTCCGACATCTCCTTTTTCCTAGAATGTGCCCTCTCTGCTTCACCCTGGTTAATGTTTCTCTGTGTGTTTAAATCTGTCCTTACCCTATTCCACTGTCTTGATTCTTCCAATTATAACTTTTAATGTGTTTGTTTTTTACAATTCAAAGTTCATGTTATATTTGAATAATTCCAAAGTAAACAATCTAATTTGGAATTATTTTCATGCTCCTGACTCATTGTGAAAAATCAGTATTATTTCCAGTGTAACTGATCTCTTCCTCCTGTCCTCACAATGAAAAGGGCAGGGTAGGACCATGACCTTTCCCAGTGAGGCACACTGGTGCCTTAGTGGTCAAGACTGTGTTGCAGGTACTACAATGTTTTGCCATTTTAAGAAATTTTAAATCTTTCTCTAAATTTTTTAGTGACTCAGAATAAAGCCATGTTAATAAAATGGGATACATACTTCCAAGGATACCTCCTATGTCCAGGTAGACTTTCTATTAAGACCATTCGCCAGTATTCTCTAAGTTTCACAAAATCAAAAATAGAAATTCTGAGAAATACGAAATGATACTTAGGACGACTCCGATCAAGGTAAAATATTATGATGCTCCATGTGACAATAATAAAGTAATTTTGTCTTTTTTGAAAACAGCAGTTTCATCATAGAAATATAATTATAGGAATGGCTTGTCTTAAGGTCATTTTCATCAATTATTGACTCCATTTGCTTCTTTAAAACAAACTCCCAACATTCATGATTAGAACTGAACTAAACTTGAGGCAGCTCTATGATGTAGTAGCCTAAGCCTCTATGTGTTGCATGGGCATCTATACTGGCACTGTGTTATCAGGTGCTCCAGTTCCAATCCAGCACTCTGTTTATGGCCTGGGAAAGAAGTGAACAATGGTCAAGTTCTTGAGCCTTGGCATCCACTGGGAAACCTGGAGGAAACTCCTGGTTTCAATGCAGTTCGATTCCGGTCATTGAGGCCATTTTGGGGTGAGCCAATGAGTGGAAGATCTTTCTCTCTGTCTCTCCTCTCTGGAACTCTGCATTTTCAGTCAAAATAATATAAATCTTTGAAGGCTAATAGAAAACAAAATTAAAAGTACCAGTTTATGTAGCTGAAAAATCAATATAGATCTATGCATAATTTTCCTAATATATATACTTTACATTTTCTTTCCTTCACTTACAGAGATATTTCCTGGTTCTTCTCTCCTAGCTTCTTTACTCATTTTCTCATTTCAACTTCTAATCCTGCAACTCCCTTCACTCTACTAAATTATTTCATGTTCCTGGTTGTGATTAATTGCTTCAATTCAGTACTGAATGGCATTAACCTACACCTTACTTCTGGAACCTGGCTCCTAAATGCAAAGCATTAGTGGGTAACATTCCTATGACATGCACTGTAGTAAGTCTTATATTAAAGTTATACATAGAGGGCCCAGTGTGATAGTGGTTAAAGTCTTTGCCTTGTATACGCCAGGGATTCCATATGTTACCTGTTCTAATCCTGGCAACCCTGTTTCCCATCCAGCTCCCTGCTTGTGGCCTGGGAAAGCAGTCGAGGACAGCCCAAAGCCTTAGGACCCTGCACCCAGGTGGAAGACCCAGAAGAAGCTCCTGGTTTCGGATTGGCTCAGTTCCAGTCTTTGCGGTCACTTGGGGAGTTAACCATCAGATGGAAGATCTTCCTCTCTGTCTCTCCTCTTCTCTGTATATCTGACTTTCCAATAAAAATAAAGTAAATCTTTAAAAAAAAGTTATACATACAGCACAAATATACAAGGAATCACATTCACTCATTTATCATTTATCTATTATACAGACTCAAACAAAATGACTTGTATATGATCAGAGGTTTTTTTTTTTCCACTTAATGTTCTTGTACTAGAAATGTTTTTTTCCACATTTTCACAGGGCTCCCTACCTCCCAACCAGTGTAAAATATCCTCCCATTGCATTCCACAAAGCCGCTTCATTTCCTCTTCCATACTTCTACAAATTACAGTGGTTCATGTAATTATCAGTTTACCTGCAACTTGTAACTAGGTAAGAACCAGACTTTAGAGAAGCACTGATAAGGAAGTGGGAAATTGGAAACAAGTAGCTCATTAATTTCAGTTGACAAAGACCAAAGCTGTAAGCTGCTGAGTAGACACCTTAGTCAGATGACTAGCAGGAGGACATTGCCAACAATCACATACTGGATATTCAGTCATCCTTGGGGCTTGTTAAAATAGCACTCTGATTGGCAAATCTGGGATGTGTCCTGAGATTCTGCACTTTCAACATACACTATGATATATACAATGATGCTAATGCCACTTGGTCAAGGATCACTCTTAGCCAGCAAAGACCTAGATAAAATGTATGTCACAAACTTTTCAGAAATACTTGCCAAGATCTTACTCTAAGAAGTGATTTTCAAGGGTTAGTATGGAAGGATGTCATTAAAGGACATAAGAAGAGTGGGCAGAGGAATTAACTAGAGTAAGATATGAGCATGGATCAGAGACTGGTGCTATATGGATGATGATCACCACATTGAAATACAGCCATGTCATAGCAGGTTAGGAAGTGTCTTCCATTCACCTTGCAGAACGCTGGGTCAAACAACCACAGAGATGTCTAGTCAGACCCTTATGTTCAACTACAAGCATGGAATTATTTCCTTACTTGACAGATGAAGCATGAGGGGAATACAGCTCTGCAACTTACATCATCCGCCGTCACTGTCATTACACTCCTGCTTTTCTTCATTATAGAGGTAGAAAATATTGGCTTTTAAAATGTTTATTATTCAAGACAGCTTTGTTGATAGTGCTTAGGATCTACAGGAGAAAAAATACAAAAAAAGAGAGATTATCTCTGTATGCTTAAATACAAATATGTAGTATAGTATCTAAATTAATATTTTTGAATGATAAAATTTCATAGGATTTGGGATTCCCTACCCCCTCCTTTTGCCCCTACTAAATGGACATTTAAAATGCTTAAAATGTATATGTAATAATAAATAGGCAACACTATTGACCAAGATATTCATATTTGACATATAGGACAAAAAGGTTCACAAAACACAAAACTCAAAGAAATCAATACAAAGCTATTTTTGAAGAAAGATTAAGAATAGTGATAATTAGGCTACCAAATGATTAGTGATCATAGAAAATATACAAAGCATATGTATTCATCTGGGGATTTATTGCCTAGTGTTTTCTCATAATGAATTTCATTTAATCCCTTTCAAAGCAAGTAAAATAATGCTCATGTTTTCCCTTATTGAAAGAGGACAGTTTAAAAAAAATTATTTGGCCAAAGTGACAGCAAAATATGACAGAGTAAGAATTTAAGTAATGTGCCTTGATAATGTCATAATAAGTTAAAAATATAAAGAAAAGCACAACATTACTGAATGCACTTAACAGGAAAAAAGTGATTTCAATTTACACCCCTGGTATAAACCCCTATTACACATAAGTATATAGGCAAATATCCATCATAATGAATTCTAGCAGCCAATATTTAGAAAGATCTACCATTTCCTGATTTAAATCAAAATCTGACAATTTTGAGGTAAGGATATAGCCATTCATGGCTGTTGTTCTGTGTAGATCGCTTAAAGTTACTTTGAAAAGAAATTCAACATTCCCAAAATGTAAGGGTACACTCTGTGTTCCTTTACAAGAAAACTAGTTACTACTTTCTGAAGCTTCACAACTAGTTTATGAACACTCGGGCCTTAAAAGCAGATTCAAACCTAAAGTCTAATCATATTAGAAGTTATAAGCGAATATGAAGAATTCTGAGTTCAGCCAACTGGAAAAGACACACTATAAAAGCTATCAATCCAAAAAGTGTCAATTCATATAGTGATTTAGCAGGTGTTGGTATCAAAACATTCTATATTATTGCAAAACTCAAGCACTTCTATCTATTTTCATTCTGTACATTTAAATGCTTAACATATGCCTGATTAGAAATGTCTGCTTCTCTAACATGAAGTTAAATATAGATTAAGAGCATGATGAAATTATATGCTATGTGACTAGGAATACTAAATAGTGGCATTGTACCATCACCCAGGAAACCAGGGTGAATTTCTAACATTTAATTTGACTATATTATGCAGGAATTGGCAGCAAAACTGACAAAGTGGATAAGAGATTTGAGGAAGGAAGAAACACTGGTCCTCTACATGTTCTAGGCAGAGAATACTGAAGCTCTGTTAAGTATTTAAATCCACAAACAAAAATGTCTCATCATAGACAAAGGAATGGTCATAATTACTGTGTTCTGATGCTGACCAAAGAGCAGCAGACAGGATTTTAAAGCTTTTACTCAAAATCAAGCAAAAGTAGATCATTAGCAGAAACATTAAAGTTTCCATCTGTCTTAAGTGCCTCTAAGAATAGTACTTAGCTTAAAAATATATACCCCTACATTTTAAAAAAAATCATTTAAATACAGGAAGAGTATATATTCAATGACAATAACCCTAAACATGTGAGAATAAAGAGTTATATGAGGGTTTGCTTTAATATTTTGAGTTTATAATGCATATTGTTTTTCAGGATAATCAAAACATTTTAATAGCTCTAACAAGCCATATATTAAAAACTGAAGAGTAGATAATTCTTAGGTAGGTGAGCAGAGAAATCCCCAATAACTTAACAAATGAGGAATGATTGAACTCCACATTCTACCTGGTGAGGTCTAGGAAAAGCCAAATGGGAGCTGGACCAGTAAGGTACAGGCTAAGCACTTATAGTCCAGCTGACTTCTTCCTGTCAGTTCAAAACTTTCGATATTGTCTGAGCTAATTTTGAGGCCCCTGAGCAACCCTGATGGTCAGTGCAAGACAGGATGGGGAACCAAAGCTGGGCTTTCTTTTAAATTTTAAAAATCAGGTACTACTTTGTTAGTATATGAAACACAGAGAAGCACAGAGACAGACAGAACAAGAACTTTCATCAACTGGTTCACTTCCCAAATGCTCACAACAGCCACAGCTGGGGTAGGATGAAGCCAGGACACCACCACCACTACCTCTTAGTAGGAACCTACAGCTGGAAATAGTTGAAACTGAATGCAGTCATTTTTACATGGGGGTTCCAAGAGACAAGTTATACTATGTGAAGTATCTGCCTCTCCCCCCATTATTAAGAAATAGGTAGAATTTTTTTAGTGTAGATAATATGGGACAAAACAATTATCAAAATATATACAAAGGAATTCAGTGTTACAAGAGTGCATAGATATAAAATCATGCCATGAAAAGGCAATCTATGACAGGTAAAAAGACTCAATGTTCCAGGCTGTTATCAGATCTTTTCATGAGCATGAATGCTGCTGTGAGGTCTTAGCCATTAAAATAAATTTCATGTTTTATAATCCTTGGCATCTTAGAGTTTACTAGACAGATTTGTCTTTGACTAGGAACACATTCCAAAGGCTGTCTCCCAAATATCCCAAAATAAAAACATATTACTTTTGTAGTCAGGGAAAAAAGAACATCTATTACATAAAATAAGCAAAGAAAGAGAAGAATACATCATTTTCTGGACATTATTCATTTGCCCCTCTAGAACCAAAATCCTCCCTAATATTTCCAGATCTCCTAGCTTGTGCCCTTGGAGGCCAGACATCTCTCCAGGCCTCTGGATCTTGGGTATTCTAGCCAATGAAGGCACTTACAGGAGACTGGAGGTCAAGAGAAAGGAGAGGTCCCATTGGGTGAAGTACAGCAATGGTTGAAATAGTCTACTCCAGGCCACTGTTCCTAGTACATACCTCTTTAGGAGCAGATCTGGCAGCAGCTTCTCAACAGTACCTCACCAATTGCTTTGGAAGGATAACCCTTTCTCCACTAGGCATGACTTATACAAATTTGCTTCCCCAGGTTTCCAAATTCACAGAGTAAACTTACAATATTTCTCCGTGCTTGGCACAGGGACTGACACAAGTAAAGCCTATGTAAATAACTGTTCAAAGAACAAATGAGCAAGATTTTTTTTTTTAATGGTGTTGAAGTTTCGAGAAGGAAAGTCAACAAGCACTGTCTCACATTGCTCCCAGAAGGTAAAACTGGTCTGATGTCCTCACTCTTGCGGGTAATCCTCAATACTGTGAGAACAGGGACTTATTATAACACATATTAACAAAAAATAATTTTGTTGCTGATTGTTTACTGGTATCTGTTACCTTGTGTTTAGGTTGACAGCTAACAACCTGCTGTTGCCAGTGTTCCCCAGCCCAACAAATAGTACATAGAACTAGTAGTTAAAAGAGAGAATGGTCTATTTTCTAATTCCCCTTCTCTCCTTTCCCTTTCTATTTCTAGTTCATTTCACATATTGCAGAATAGACGATTAATGAAAAGGAACAAATGCCGTATTGTTCTGTACCCTGTTGCGAATCACAGTTTTCTCCAGCAAAAACAGAATATACCCTGATGCTTACTCCAAGACAAGTCCACATGGTGGTTCTTTTCTTAGTGGAAAATAGGAAGAGCATTAACATGTGACATTAGGAAGAAAAAAATTATGTAGGCTCCAAAACTATTGGTACAAGCACTTCATCTAACAGTCCCCTCTCCTGGTTTGCCAAATGACAGGTTAGTGAAAGTCACAGTGACAGGTGAAAGTACAGATTACATTGTTAGTATTTCTCCTCTCAGCCCCAATATATTCCTCCACTTCTTTCACTCTTTGTGCTCAAAAAGGGACAACAAACATATTAGAAAATCTTCTGTGTAAATGAATGATTTAGAAATAAAATACTCTCATTACTTAGCAGTGACTTCCAGCCCCAAACTAATCATTCTAAACTCTGCTCTTTGGGGCTGAGATATCACATATGTCTCAGGTGCTCCTCTGCTGCTGTCTCATATGTGCTGGGTCACTAACAGGAGGCAGGAAGAAGGATGTTTGAAAAAAAAGGGATCCTCTTCCTCATTACTGCAGTATGGACACTTGAGTACTCCCACCCCTCTACACACACACACACACACACACACACACACACACACACACACACATACAGTCTAACTCTGGCTTATTTTCTATTTATTTATTTATGTGAGAGGTAGAGAAAAAAGATACAGAAAGGCAGAAATAAAGCTATCATTTACTAGTTGAATCAATGCTAGACGTTGTGGATATTTGAGGACTGCACTAGTAGATGACTTCTCTCTATCTTTTAGGCTCCAACTAACTCCTTTCCTTTCTCTACCTCTCATTCACTCCTCCATTTCCATTTTTTTCAATTCATACATTAAATTCATTTCATGAGTTTCTATCTATTGATCTTAGGACCTTTTCATTAAATCAGGATTACAAATTTGAGGCATTATAGAGGTAATAAGAAAACTCATTTTTGTGTACAATAACTCAAGAATATAACCTTGTGCATCTAACATTTAAATATAAGTATTTCTGGAGAGAAAGATCAGCTTGTTCAATGAGGTAATAAGCACCAAGGACTTCTGAGATTTAACAAAAGAAAACTGAAAAGTGTTAATAATTAAGTGAATTTACACCATTAGCTCAACCAAAGAAAATGTTAAGTAATGAGAAGATAATGGCATTCTTTTAATGGTCTCACAGCAAAGCAGCCATGCTAAATACTGCTCTAAGTAAAATGTGTCTCCTGAACAATGACTTAAAACCAAATTCCACTACAAAATGTGTTATATTTATATTACTAATGTGGTTCAAAATGAAATCAGTATACACACCGGTGAAACAGAAAGAATGAATGTTTAATACATAATTTGTTTGGATTATGTTAAATTCCTATAACAGTACAGCAGAAAGAAAGTGAAAAAACTAGTCCCAAGTATCTCCTTGTTTAAATAATGCTTTACTGGATTTCTTAATTACTTTCTTTGTGGTAAATACAAAGTAGAAAAGTTTTTGAAGAACTGAGTGATTGATACCCACACAGTGGCTCAACAAGCCAGTCCTCTGCCTCTAGAGCCAGGATCCCCTAGGGGTACCATTTCCTATCTCAGCTGCTCTTCTTCTGATTAAGCTCCCTGTTTAGGGCCTGGGAAAGAAGTGGAGGATGGCTCAACTCTTTGAACATCTGCCCCTACGCAGGAGACCCAGAAGAAGCTTTTGGCTCCTTGTTTTTAAGCAGCTCAGCTTCAAGTGTTCAACTATTTAGGAGTTAAACCAGTTAATGCAATCTCTCTCTGTGTCTCTCCTTCTCTCTGTAAATCTGGCTTTTAAATGAAAATAATAAAATCTTGAAAAAAAAAAAAGAACTGAATGATTTTCTATATTCTAAATAGCTGGGGGCACTTAAAATATAAGGTGCATATAAATTGTCTTTGTTTCTCAGATATTTCTAATTTTACCTGATATAAGGAAGAACAAATTAACATGCTCTATGTGTAAATCTGTGAAAAATGATACCATAAGCTCTCTTCACGTATTTAACTGATCACTATAGCAAACTGAAGTTGTTATAAGGGAGGATTTAGGAAGGATTGAGGAATTTTTACCATTTCTTAAAATATGTTATCAAAGGTCCACAAACAGATGCAAAGGACAAATATGGCTGAAACATACTGAATTCATTTAATAAATATTTCCTGGATGCCTGCTGATACTCAAATTTAGATTCTCAAATTAGGCTTCAGAGCTGTTTACTTATTTTCATAAACCTGTTATGGCTATTCTGGATCCCAAGTAATATTATCAACTCTCAACGAGAGTCTAAAATATTAAATTACAGCCATGTTCCAAAACCTTATTTGCATACATACTAAATTGTTGATAATATATTTTCATTTGGTTACTTAAAAAAGAAATTGAGAACCTGATACGTAACAAAGATTTGCTAGATGATAGGCAATATAAAGATGACTATGCCATAGTCCTTGACCATAAAATGGCTAATGTCTAGTCTTAGGAGACTAGACAGAAGATTTCACTACTGTTCTTCCCACAAATGAAAGTGCCCTTGGCATATCTCAGGCCCACATTGCACTGAGGAGACACTCTGGTAGGAACATACAATTGGATCTTTAGGAGAAAAAGGGAGTGGAGGTGAAATCTGTAGTCAAATGCTATCAGGTAAAGCCTCATTGACGGGTCTAAAGTACTTTAGCATATAACATAATCAAGAACTCTTCTGCTCCTCCTTAATCTATCCTGAGGTGTGACTTTTTAAGAATACAAAAATCCCAATATTATTTTCCTATGTTAGATCTATTGTGAATTCCTGTTAATTTAAGAGCAATGCACAACCTTAATGTAATGATTGATCATACCAGTCCTTACATATCTTTAGGAGACATTCATTTAGGGTTTCTAGAGCAATTTTTCGTTGTCTCAGAACTTTTCGCACACCATAATATTCCCTGAATTTTGACTGGCTAACCCATTATTCAGCCTGTTGCTTTAACACTATTTCTACAGAAAAGCCTTTCATGACTTCCCCTACTTATTAAAAGGTCTTACCACATTATTTTTCTTAGTCACATATTTATCACAATTATATATTTGTTTGAATATTCTAATACCTTTCAGATGCTCATAGTGAATACTGTTGATCACTGTATCTTCTATGCCAAATATTTGTTGACAATGTACATTTTTCTGGATTTATTGAAAATACAATGACCCAAAGTCAGCAAATAGGAAGAGACAGGCAAAAGAATCTAAATGTCTGGTAATCTACAAGCACCAGCTCATAAATCCTGATAGAATATATATCTTTCAGAGGGAGAAAAAAAAAATGGCGGTAAAACAGGCACTGTTTTCTCCCCCTTAAATGTATCATCTCACATTATTCTCACAACTTGGCCTATGTGCACTTTGCAGATGAAAATTCTGAGGCAGAGAAAGGGTAATGTCTCAACCAGATTCACATATTTAGAAAAAGGCAGAGATATGATTTGCTTCCAGAAACTAAACCTACAGATCCAATGGAATCAATCATTGCCCTTCACTGCTTCCAATCAACCATTATCATTCAGGTAATGAGCAGCAAGTAAGTTCAGGACAGGACTAAGGATACTAAGGGAGAAAATCAGAGTCTAATTACAAGAAAGGGACCAGATTTTTTTTGGAATGATGAAACAGAGAAGACTGCAGTTTGCAAAATATATGGAGTCTCTGAACAGCCACTCTTTACATAATCTCATAGACATTTACATTAAACTAGAACACTTACTTTTTGTGTATAAAACCTCAACCTAAAACATAACTAAAGAAGGCATAATAATTTGCCTTTGTTTACCATATGCATGAACAAGAATCCAAGAGTGGATTTTTCTACTAAATTAGGTCTTTGTTTAATACCTATTTTTTTTTTAAGTTCATGCAAAGGACCACTGACATTCATTCATTAAGTGCTGTGTGTCTGGACTTTTAAAGCTGTCCATCTATACCATGTTGTTCAAACCTCTTCCTTGTGGTGTTTGAAAAACAGGCAAGACCCAGGTCAAACTCCTCTTTCTACATGCGAAGATCCCACATCCTAATAAATAATTAGAAATACTAGTTTGTTTAGAGAAGACTAAAAAAGAAAATGAAAAGCGCTAATGTTTCAAGCAAGCTTTTTCACAAAATTTCTGGGTACTCCTCTCTCAGAATTATAAATATAACATCGTAGCAGATTTCCAATGGGGAATTTCACAAAAGTTTAAGAGATCTTTCCAGGACCTCAAGTGAATTTCATAGCATATTTATTGGCTTAGCTGAATTAACTGGGTATTAAGTCTGCATGATCTCGATATATTCAGACAGATACTCAATTTCTGCCCAGACATTTTGCCCCAGCATTACTAAAATGTCAGGAAATTCAGGTTGATGCAGACATGGGAAAAACAGATTTAATCTCAAAAGCTGAAGGCTAAAACTAAATTAGCAATGTCAGCATGCTATGAAGTATTGTTTGGATACAGTGTAAATAACCACAGAGTGACTTTTTATATTTAAATTACATTCAGAAAGTACAATTTTCTGATTTATGTCAAAGGATGCCAAAGTTAACCTTGTTTTCAGAATGAACTCACCCATGAATTTGACAAGCACATCATACATTTCACATGTAGGAGACGAGACTACAAAGGTAAACTGAATAGACAAGAGTTTAGCAGCCTGAGGCTCTCCATTTTTATCCATCTTTCCTTCTGGAGCTCATTCTAAAATTTTATATGGAAGAGGTTCTGACACTTAAAAAAGAAAAATTGGACAACCTCCCTAATAACACCCCCATAGAGTGCCTGTAAGAACTGTTTTTCAAACATCATGTTTTCAAATCTCATCTTGGTAACTTTTGCCACATATGATGATTCCCTTATTTTATAGGTGAAACAGAGTTTATCAAAATTCACCTGGGTTAGTAGTATAACTAGGATGCAACTTTTAGTAATCTTGTTTTTGGATCAAAGTTTGCAGTTTATTCTTCTGAATTGTCTAGCTGTTGCCTTTGAGTTAAAAAGGCACTTTTCTTCTTAGTTTCTTAGTTTTTTAAAGTAGATTTTTTGACACATCTGGGAAATACTAAAACCACACACAAAATTCAAACATTAAGAAATTTGTTCATTAATTCATATACTAAAGTATTAAGGCATTTATTCCTTCATTTATTTATCTGATCATTTCAGCACAAATATTTATTCAGCAATCTTAAGGGCTACGTATTGTAAGGGCACCAAGGATTCACATATCAATGGCCTCAGGATTGTAGCGCTCAAGTATGACAGTATTAATGAACAAGGGACACTAATGGTTTTACAGGTATTTCCAGAGGTTCTTATGAAGCACTAGCACAGCACTAGCACCCAGCAACGTTATGTGAATCTTCCTAGGAAGATCAGTCTGTCTTGGAGAGAAAGTAAACCACAATTATGCTCTTACAAGGTAGCAGAATTTTATTAAGAAGATAAGAGAATAGTTAATTCATGAACAAAACTTCCTTTTCCTAATCCTTAGCTATAGAGTTTAAAATAAGAATTCAATAGTGACTAAAGAATTAAATGAGTCACTTGATCTTGCAAATTCAGCATTCTTATTGCTGGGAATAAAATTTTGTTGTATATATTGCTGATATGGTTGTAGTAAAACATAAGAAATATTTTAAAATGTTAAATGCTCTAGGTAGCAATAATATTTCTGGAATTAGTGATAAGCGTTTGAAGATTCTCTGACATAAACTATATTTTGCTTAGAGGGAAGCCCTGCGACACTGAACAGGAAAGTTTTTGAGATGAGATTACAATTCCGTCACACGTTCTGACTGAGGCATATTCAGCAATATTTGATCTCTCTGAAGCAGTATTCTTATTTATAAGAATAGGAATAAAGTCTCCTATCTCAGAAAGTTTTTGTGAAGATAAAAGGAAACAATGAGTGGTGCCTAGCAAGGTCTTTCATTCAGCAAGTCTATATTAAATGATTTCCTAAAAAGCAATCTTCTTTCACTTGTAACATTCTTCTTACCTCACCACAGAGATACTCACTTTCAACTTTGAAAAAAAATAAACCTTTAAAACTCTACTTTGGAGTTATTTATGCCTAACTTTTCATATTAAAAGAGAATTAACAAATATTTCACATGAGCTAGCAGTCTCCAGGGAACCATAAAGGTGCCCAGATGAATCTTGACAAGGATGACATTGCAATCATCACAAAATCCTAACATGTAAGTTAAGGATTACATGTAAGTTAATGTAAGTAACATGTAAGTTAATGTAACTTACATGTAAGTTAATGGCTGATACAGTATCAATCCTCAGACTCCTAAACCACAGTCTATTCAAGGACGATTACAGAAGTAAAACATTCTAACAAACAATAACCAGTCATTAAGATAATACAAAATACTCCCTCTCAGAAAACAAAGACTAGGAACCAGTATCTCTCTTTCTCACAAAGACAAACTATATCCCTTGGATCTTTGGCCTTATCTTGGATTTTCAGAATGTCACTGCATGTGATTCTTCATCCTAACAAAGGCCAACCCGTGCAAAAAGTTTAGAATTTCTAATATTGACTCTGTTGTAGAAATTACAAATACATACATATATACAAAATAATATATAGCAATTACATATTTTATAATACATACTACACACAACTGCAAATATGCTAATTAAATTGTCTATCTTTATAATGGGAAGGAACATCAGTTTTAAAAAGTAACCAATAGACTTCAAACATAGAATTTAAATTTGGGAATGCTCATTTGGGAAAATGGGTTAAAATGCTGTTCAGGATACCTGCATGGCATATTAGAGTACATGGGTTCAGGTCCTGGATCTTCTAATCTGTGTTTCCTCTAATGGTCTCCCAGGGAAAAAGATGCTGTGGGCAGTTAGGAGATGAACCAGCAGATGAAAGATCTGTCTGGGTCTTTCTGTCACTCTGCTTTTCAAATAACTAGAAATAAACGAAAATTTAGAATTCAAGGCTGCATAAAATCATCCTATTCACTTCTTTGAAAATTATTTCAGTCAATATTATTAGCTTATTTTTATATGTATTGTATTTATTAGCACAATTATATCTATGAGTTCTGTTTCATTTGAATCTGCCCATCATTTTTAACATCTTATGTGAAATGAGGCAATGGCCTCAATCCTAAACCTTGTAAGACAATTATCCATTTATTTCATCAGGATGAATAGTATATTTACTACCTAACAGACAGTGCCAGCAACAAAAGACAACCAGTTTCCATATCAAAATGGCTTATACTTTAGAACACTATTGTAGGCGCAGTAATAAGCATTGTGTGTTGTGTAGAAAACAAAGCATGGAAGAGACTGATTAGCATGAATAACAATCATAGATTCACACTCGAGAATGGAGCTGTGTGGTACATGGAATTCATCAGAAGAAAAATCATTGAGGAATAGTCGTGCTGGAAGAATAACAGAGACATTCAAAATTTTGGCATATTTATGAATTACATGCATTTTGGTTCTGAACCCTAGCAGCTGCAGGAGGAAGAGTGGTAAAGAAAACAACTGGAAAGACATGTAAGACATAGAACAACTTATTTTAATTGTACTTCTAAACAGCATGACTTAATTCATATATAATGATAGGAGACATTTTCAAATAATTGTAACAGAATAAAAATTTCAGCTCTTTAGAAAATGTATTCTTGTGGACATAAGAAATTATCCTAATGAGAGTGGAATCTTAAAAGAATGACAGTGAGAAGACTAAAAGATTTCTAAAAAAATAAAAAAAGAAATGCACATTATAATGAGGGGCAAAAGGCACCAGGAGCATGAAGAAGCAGCCATAATAGAAATAATACTGAGAGTTCAAACAAGTTAAAGACAAATAAGCAACTGTTACATAAAATAATTACACTGTAACTTTCTATCTTTTGAAGAAAAATCTCCAGAAAATTACAAAGAGAAGCCTGATAAATGGTGGCTACAGGATGAAATTAGCATTATTGGGGACTGGTATGGTAGAATGCAAGGTTAAGCCACCAGCTGTGAGAACAGCATCCTGTACGGACACAGGTTCAAGTCCTAGCTGCACCACTTCCTAGCAAGCTTCCTGCAAATGTGCCTAGGAAAACAGTACCGAATGACTTAAGTACTTGGGATCCTGGGTCCATGTGGAAGACTCTATAGGAATGCTAGGTTCCCGGCTTCTACCTGGCCCAGCCTCCAATTGTTGTAATCATTTGGGTAGTAACTCAGGGGATGGGAGATCCTTCTCTCTGTCTCTTCCTCCATTTCTCTCTTTTTTACTTTGTCTTTCAAATAAATAAAAGCAAATTTTTGGAAAAAGAAACTAGCATCTTTGGAATTCATAGCTCCTGAAGAGATTAATGAATTCTATGAATAAATCAAAATAAAATACTGCAGAGACAACTTGAGTTAGACATAAAGAAATGAACTCTTAAAAAACACTCTTTCCTGGGGTAGGAATTTGGCCTAATTGTGCTCCATATTAAAGTGGCTAGGTTTTATGTGTGGCTCCAAAATCTAATTCAAGCTTCCTACTACTAACGGACCAGCAAAGAATACTGGCAGCCCAAGTTGAGGGAGACCTGCCAACCACTTGGTAAACCAGCTTTAGACTGATTTGGCCAATCCACTAATACATTGAGTATTTGGTAGATGAGCACTCATTAGCTCTCTCTTCCTTTCTCTCTCTCAATTAAAGAATTTTTTTAGTTCCTAGAACACAGTTCTAACTCTTTTCTCATGTAAACCTGCAAAAAATAAAATTAGGAAGATATTGACCAAGAACAACTCACTTTACTTAAACATGAGTGGAGGAAATATATATATATGATGCAAAATATAAGCTATATAAAACAAAACTAAAATATTAACAATAATGAAAATAAAAAACAGAACTGAAAAATGGAAAGCAATACTTTACAAAAAATCTATTGTGAAACTAGCTAGAATAATTCAGTCAAGCACATTGTCACTCAGATGTGTTTGTATATGTGTCCAAGCATAGAGAGAGGGAGAAGGCAAAGATAAACAGAAAATCATCTCCATGAAATATAATCATGAAGAAGAAACACTGTTTAAAACAAAAGTAGTTACTATGGTTTCAAGATCTGCCCCTCCAAGATTAATATTTACATTTAACAGTCAATGCAATTGTTTTGGAAAGTAGAACCTTTAAGAGGTCACCTACCCATAACATGTTCTCTACCATCATGAGCAGAAGAAATGTATTTTAAAATGGCTTTTGAAATTAGGCCCTGTCTCTTTGCTCTTCAGCCTCAGCACCATGTGAATTCTGCTCCTATCCTCCAAAGAATGCTGTACTCAAGATACAATTTTAGAAGCAGAGACCAAGACGAAGCCTCTGCAAGACATCAAAACTTCCAGCACATTGATCTTGAGTTTATCAGATTCTACTGCTGTAATTAATATTTTTTTATTATTTATAAAGTATCCAGTGTTGGATATTCTGTTATAGCAGCACAAAACACACTAGTAATTGGATAGTAAATACCTCTTAAATGAATGACTATTTAAAACAACAAGAGCATAAAGGGCATGGTTATCAATTTGCAAGCAAAGTGTAAAACTGATATCAAAATAAAAACCAACGTAGAAGCATCAAAAGGGGAATTAACAACGTTAGAAACATGCTAATGTACAGTGTTAATGAAGCAAGCAAAAGGATTTTAAGGAATATGTTATACAGCAATGAATAACATGAATGAAATAGCAGCAGTGAATCAAATGATAACTGATATGTAAGAAATTAAAAACACAACAGAAAAAAATTAAAAATTCGGTGGAAGACCTTGATAATAAAATAAGCAAGGCAGAAGAAAGAACTTCAGAATCAGAAGACATTTCTTGCAACAATGGGCAAATAATAAAAAAACTGAAAGTGGAATTTAGTTAAGAAAAGTATTCAAGAATTAAGGGTTATTATTAAAAGTCTGAATATAAATTTACGAGAGTTTCAGAAATCACACAAAGAGAAGCTGAGTTTTAGAATGCACTGAATGAAACAATACAGGAAAATTTTCCTAGTTTGGAGAAAGATTTGTGAAACAATACACAGAAGGGGCACAGAACTCCCAATAAGGATGACCAAAAGCGATATTCACCTCAACACATGATAACCAAGCTCTCTTCAGTTGCACACAAAGATCCTTAAACATGCACATGAAAAAAATCAGTTAACAAATAGAGGAACCACAACCAGACACGCAGCTGTCTTCTCAAAGGAAATTCTACAGGCCAGAAAGCAGTGGAGTGGCATATTCCAGACTCTAAAAAGAAAAAATTGTGAGCCCATAATAACTTACCTAGGAAATCTTGTCTTTGAAAATAACATGCTTCTACAGAAAAAAGAAAGAAAGAAAACGCTCAAACAATTTGCCTCTTCCAGAATAGCACTACAAATGATGTGTAAAGATATTCTATTGGCAGAGAAAAGGAATAGTACCTAAAAAAACAAAGGCAAATGTGGAGAACAACCCAGTAAACCATCAAAAGAAGACTAAATCAAACAATGAACAACGCATTACTAAAATGACAAGAACAAATTACTGCCTATCAATATTAGCCATGAATGTAAGTGGCTTAAACTCATCAATGAAATTTCACACATTAGTGGAATGGATAAAAAACCAAAACCCATCTATTTGCTGCCTAAAGGAAACACATTGCACCAACAAAGATATGAAGAAACTGAAAGTAAAAAGAGAAAAAGATACCCCAGGCTAATGGGAAGGGAAAATAAGTTGATATAGCTATTCTTATATCAGATAATGTAAACTTGGATGTGAATCTAAAAAAGAGATGAAAAAGGACATCAAATCATGATCAAATGATCTATTCAGCCAGAAGACATCACCTTACTAGATTCTAAGAATGTTTTCTTATTCATTTCTATTTTTTCCAAATTTTTCTCTTCTTCCTGTATTTGGGGGAAAGAGGAGAAGATAGGGGGAGAAGCCATGACCAGCCTCCCAGCTGCCTCAATACGCAGGGATGGGGAACAGCCACCCAATGTCATCCCAAGGTTGGCGGTATGGAGCAGGCTCCAAGGGTTTCAAGTGGTTTTGAAGGTTCTGAAATGCTGTTGATTTCATCAATCCAAGGATGAGGAAATCCTTCCAAGGTATATTGGCTGACATATTCCACTTTAGAATCTCCATTCGCCCAGATATTTGTTGTCAACACTTTGCTGGGGTAGTTGACCAATTTATACTGCCCTCCTTCTGCTATGGTATTCTATTTCCTTTGCAATCCCAGTGGACTCCCACATCCTTAATGTGTATCTGGGCATGCCGTTCACTGCTCCTTCTTAGCCACTAAAGCGGTCTAGTTTAGATACATGTGTTCCACGGTCAGATCACAGATCCTGCAATTCTCCCTATGGTTGGAATCGTGAGTCCAGCAGTTCAGCTGGAGAGATTCCCAAAGAAATCCCATCTGAAGTATTCCAGATCTGACTGCTGTGTGTGCTTGCCAGTGGGTATTATAGCCAGCCCAACCCTGCCCACCACATACTCAACCCTAATGCGCTCCAGTGGAAGTTGCAGCCTAGTCAGAACAATCCCCAACAACCCTCACTAGACCCACTCCAGCCCTGGTTCCTCTGCTTGCCAGTATGTGCAGCAGACTGTCTCCCACATTACATTCAGCTATCATACACATCAATGGGCATTGAAGCTTAGCTCAACACAACCAACCCCACTATCCAGCTGACACTCATGCACTTGGGTGCCACTGCCTGTCTAGCCAGGCCTGCGCCCAGCCCTGCTTCTCATGCTCACAGTGGCAATTGCAAACCACCAGCGAGGTGTCCACTTTTTCCTACTGGGCCCACTCCCAGTCTTGGTTCTTGCATTTTACATGTGGTACTGTGGTCTAGCCTAATATAACTTGTCCCTAGTCCTAGCACTTGCCAGCTTAAGCTGCAGCAAAGCCCAACTAGTCTGTTCTTACTCTGGCCTATGCATGCATAAGTGGCTACAATCAGTTAGCCCAGCCTGGCTCTCTTCCAACAAAGTTCACATGCAGACCAACAGGTTTTGTAGCCCTGCCCAGTCTGGTCTGCCCCCAATCCCAGTTTTCATGCTTGCCAGTGGGAGCTGAGGCCCACCAGGGGAGCCCTCTTCAAGCTTACACAACAACCTGGGTCTCATGTGTGCCGATAGGTGCTGTGGATTAGTTTGGCATGGCCTTCCTCACCTTGGCATTTGTTGACAGTTGATACAGCCTGACCTGGCCTGGTCTGCCCCCAGTTTTAATTCATGCTGGTGGGTACTACATTTCAACCCTTTCCAGTGGGCTTTCATCCCTGGATCATGCAAACTAGTAGGTGTGATAACCTAGCCTCGCATGACCACACTTCAGCCAGGCTCCTGCACATGCCAGTGGGCTAAGGTTAGTAGGCCACTTTCCAGTCCAGCCTACTCCAGAACCAACTCACACACTTACTGATAGGTATTTCCTGGCTAATTTACTTGGCTTTTCTCTCTTGTTTCTCTTCACTAGTCTGGTTCTAAGTTTGCTTTGCTCATCTTAAAAAATGGCTCTTGGGCCTGGTATGGTGGCCTAGTGGCTAAAGTCCTTGCCTTGAATGTACCAGGATCTCATACGGGCTCCGGTTCTAATCCCATTGGCCCTGCTTCCCATCCAACTTCCTGCTTTGTGGCCTAGGAAAGTAGTCTAGGACAGCCCAAAGCCTTGGGACCCTGCACCCATGTAGGAGACCTGAAAGAGGTTCCTGGATCCTGGCTTCAGATCGGCTCAGCTCTGGCCATTGTGATCACTTCACTAGTGAATCATCAGAGGGAAGGTCTTCCTCTTTGTCTCTCCTCCTCTCTGTAGATCTGACTTTGCAATAAAAATAAATAAATCTTTAAAAATGGCTGTTTCTTGCTGCAATTTGTAGTTTCTTAGTTTCAATTCCATTTTTTTTTTTTTTGCTGTGATTTTTATCATTTCATGCTTCTTGCTATTCTTCTTTTAAAATAAGTCCTGGAAATGTATTAGATCATATATTTGAAAGATTTCTATTTTTAATAAGCACATGATACTATGAATGTCCCTCTCAATACTGTTTTTGCTACATCTCATGGGTTTTGATGTTTTTATTTTTATTTTCATTCATTCAAAAAAGTTTTTCTTCTTAAATTTTTTCAGTGACACAGAGGTCATACAGTAGCATCATTTTCTTCAAGAAAATTTTTTATTTTCTTTTTCATTTCTTCAGCAACATATTAGTCATTAAGTAGCATGTTATTTAAGTATTTTGTATGTTTTTCTTTGCTGTTGATTTTTGATTTATGATTTTTTATTTAAAGGGATTATAGTAACTGTGTAATAGTCTATCATACCATGATGTGAAGATACAATACAATATGGATTTCTATTTCCAAATAAAAAAAAGGACTCCCAATGAGACTATTGAGTATATCTTGACAACATATGCTGGACTCTGCCATTGTTCATGCCTACAACGTCAGGATACACTTAAATAGTAGAATGGTGGGTTTCAGGCTGTTTCTGAATGACTATAGTATTATAATAATATAGGGGAAATTTGTGGGGGGCAGGATTTGGGAATGGGGAAGGGAAATCCCATCTTATTAAATATTTTTAATTCGTTCATTTATTCATTTTGAAAGTACAGAGACAGTTCTTCCACCTGTTGGTTGACTCCCCAAATTCCAATAACTGCCAAGCTAGACAAGGATGAAGCCAAGAGTCAGGGACTCAGTACAGGTTGCCCATGTGGCTAACAGGGAACCAAGCACTTGAACTACTATCTGCTCATCTCTATGTAAACGTCAGTGGAAAACAGGGATTGGGAATAGATTCAGGACTTGAACCCAACACTTTGGTATGAAATGTGACTATCCTCACTGATGTCATAATCACTGCTTTACCATTGCCACTACCTTTGCCAGCTTCATTTACTGGACCCATATTCCTTGTATTTCTACTATATTTTGTGCTATCTTGCTTGTTGACCCCTTCCAATATATATTAACAATGCTTATTTCATTTTATTTCCCTAGCAGAGTGCTAATACTTAGTTGATCATCTCCATATATGCACTTGGCCAACACTGCACTGCTGGATTATTGGTAGGCTTGGATTAAAATGTGGTCTATATTCCTCATTTCCTGCCTTGGTGCAGGCTGTTACTATTACTATCCCTTCCAGAAAGAGCAAACCTTATGAAAGTTATAAGATTCAAATTTGCCCTGGTGTGACTCCCTTATTATCTTATCAGTTCTAAGATAGTCTGCGGGTATAAGAACTGGAATATGTTTCTGGAATGTAGTATATATGCTGGACCAATGTTCAATCATTTGATTCATTTTCCACTTATTTCTAGGTCTCACTGGACATCTGGAAACTAACTCTTGAGACAGTAACAGATAAGCGGGGCATGGGAACAGTGAAATAAAGGCTCCTACAAGGTGCAGTTATGGAAAAATGTCAATACATGGCATGCCTACCACAGAAAACATAATTCCCTGTTCCTTACATGTCTTATCTACAAGAGACAAGATCCTTACCTTCTACCAAACTTAAGTGCCTGCCGTGTGCTTAGTACTCCATCTGAACCTGAATTCCTTCATTCAATGTTACCTTTCTATTGATTTTGAAAGTTCAGATGTCTCCTGGTGGTCCTCAGAGATAGAACTGTAAATTTCCTTCTGGACTCAGGAGAGGAGCTTTCTCTGGTCCTTGCTTAGTTTCAACTTTGGCTCCCCATCCTTTCTGGCAAAGATCATCAGGGTCACTCAGGAGCCCCCAAAATCTTGCTCTGACAGACACAGAGAGACTATAAAGAAATCCTTTTAACAAACAGGGAAAAGTCAGCTGGGATACAGTTGCTCACCTATACCTTACTGAAAAGGCCCCTCCCTGTCTTGGCTTTTCCTAGAACTCACTAAGTACAATGCAGAGTTCAATTATTCCTCACTAGCTAAGGTATTGGTGATTTCTCTGTGCACCCACCTAAGACTGTTCTACTCCTCAACTGTTAATACATGTCTTGTTAGAATTATAAGTCTGTTTTGATTATCCTAAAATGCACAAAGTTCTGTAAAATCTTGCTTTAATACTATAAGCTGGTAATATATATATACTTAAGTTCAGATGTCTCATCTCTTATGAAACTTTTTCTGATTCTTACAGATTAAATTGAGCATCCTGTTACACTCATATGGTAGAGCCTTGTGATTAGATTTATTGTAATTATTTCTTCATCTGCATTCCCTAGTATAATGAGGTCCTTGAAGGCAGGTTCTATTTTTTTCTGTCTTATTATTCACCACATTTCACTTCCCAGCACAGAGCTTGGAGGATAGTGGGTACTCATTACATTTTGTAATTAAGCTAAATGCAGCAGTTCAATTGCTTGAATTGAATTAAAGGCACATGCTTAGGTCTTCCATGACAATTTGATTTCTGGCTAGAAAAAGTTGTACAAAAATGTCATCATATATTTGCCTTAGAGAAGTATTTTCTCACTTGTGAGATTTTCAGGCCATAGCATGAGTCAAATACATGTAACTTTAACTAGAAAACTTAATGGAGAGCCTTTTTAATCTCCTATTCTATTTTCTTGATTTCTTTGGTATCTTGTTTTGAGATAGCCTTCCTATGCTATCCTGGATAGTACAATGACCTATCACCTTCAGTTATTTTGTTCAAATATGTAAATGCAAATATCGGAAAAGAAATAAAATTCTGAATACCTCAGAAAATAAATAAAGGCTTAAATTGATTGGAGAAATGATAGCCAAGAGAAACAAGAGCACAGTATTGGGATCTACAAAGAATTAAAAATTGGAAATAGCCATAATATAAGACAAATATTTAAAAGTATATTGAAAATAATTTTTAAAAATAAACATTTTTTAAAGAATGTCTTTTAAAGACATCATCTAGAAAATGAAAAAAAGTCCTTTAACATTCATATATAAGTAATGGATTCAGAAATGTAAAATGCAGACAAGTTTTTCATATTCTGTTAAAGATTACATAACAGATAAAAATTTTAAAGTACTTTTCCCTGCTGCATGTATTTATGAACTTCATATATATGCAACAATTCAGTACATTCTTTGCATGATGGGTTTCCTCCATCCAACTTATTATCACTGAGTTCTAAATGTCTTGGAGTTCTTTCTTTTTTTACAATGGATTTGCTGCCAAAACACAGGTGCTATGAAAACAACTGCTAAATGAAAGCCAGAATGGGAAAGAAAAAGACCCACATCAACATCATTGTCATTAGACACATTGATTCTGACAAGTCTATCACTACTGGCCATCTGATCTTTAAATGTGGCATCAACAAGAGAAACACAGAAAAATTCAAGGAGGAGGCTGCTGAGATGGGAGAGGGCTCCTTCAAGGAAGCCTGGGTGTTGGAAAAGCTGGAAGTTAAGTGTGAATGTGCTCCCAAGGCACCTAACAATCTTCTACTAGGTCCCATCTCTCCAAGATTTCAATACCACATGCAATGCCATCACACAGGGTGAAAACGATTTCAGCACACAGGGGAGGGCATTGAGCACATCACTTAGGTCAACACTGAGGATGCCTGCATTTCATGTAGGAATGCCTGGTTCAAGTTCCAGCTAATCTGCTTCTAATTCAGCTTCCTAATAACACAGCTCTGAGATGGAGCAGATAATGACTCAAGTATGTGGGTCCTTACTACCTACCTGGGAGACTCAGATGCTGTTTCAGCATCCTAGCTTCAACCTGGCCCAGCTTTGGCTGTTGCAGGCATTTGGGGAATTAACCTGTCTGTTTTTCTGTCTCTGCCTCTCTCCTTTCAAATAAAATTGAAAGAAATAAATTCAATAGTCTATTTAAAAAGATTCCAGTACAAAAAGCCTTAGGAAAGATACTCAAACCATATCATACAGCAGATAAATAAACCAGCAACATGGTTGCATGCAATTTTTATCAAGTACTGTGTACTGCACATTACTATATATATTATGTAGCTTTAGACTGCTGGGAGCCAGGCCCGGCGCAATTGCGTAGCAGTTAAAGTGCTCGTCTTGGACATGCCGGGATCCCATATGGGCACCAGTTCTAATCCCAGCAGCTCCACTTCCCATCCAGCTCCCTGCTTCTGGCCTGGGAAAGCAGTCAAGAACAGCCCAGAGCATTGGCACCCTGCACCTGTGTGGGAGACCTAGAAGGAAGTTCCTGGCTCCTGGCTTTGGATCGGCACAGCACCAGCCACTGAGGTCACTTGGGGAATGAATCACTGCAAGGAAAATCTTCCTCTCTGTCTCTGCTCCTCTCTGTATATCTGCCTTTCCAATAAAAATAAATAAATCTTAAAAAACAAAACAACAACAACAAAAAGAATGCTGGGAGCCATGGCGTCTTGGCTGACTGGAGACCTCCCATCTTTTGTGTCATTGGGATCAAAGACACAAAAGTATGAAAAAATGGCTCCTTTGCTCCCAGATAAGTGACAAGGCGTGGTAAATTCCTCTGCGGCCACTTCAACACAGTTTTACAGGCACTATCCTTTAAAAACAAAAACCTGAAATCTGTTGATGCATTGTTGTCTGTTACGGTGAGATGGTCTTTGCAACTGATGTGAGCTTAGCAACTAATGCCATTAACTACCTCTTGGTGAGTGGGCCTTTACCAATTTATGTTGTCTTGGCCATACCCATGACCCGTTGGCTGGAGGAGCTCAAGGATGTTTGTACTAACATTCAATCCAATCAAGGAGTTGTTAAGCCCATGGTTGTAGTAGGAATTCATGTTTAAAGTTTTTTGTTTCCCTTTGTGATATATTTTCTTCTATAAATGACAAGTTGCAGAAAGAGAAATGTAGTAGGACTGTATTACTGGTTAATATGTGCTGCCAGCTGAGGAATTCATGGCTACAAGGTCAGAATGGATAATGGCCTGCTTTAAAGTGAAACAGTTTGTGGAATTATCTTTGGATAATTCTTGACCGCGACATTAACAAGTTTATGCGAAAGCTGTGAGGTTTACTGTACACATAAAGAAGACAAGTTTCTTGGACTGTCCATTATGATCATAGAATTATAGTATTCCATCTCTTCTTGCTGATTCCACATAAGCTTCCTCAAACTCTGAACTCAGCTGGAGCTAATCTCCGGCATTAGTAGACTGGCATAGGTCTGTTTATATCAGCATCACCACAACCATGTGTGCAATGCATTGTAATATCATACAATGGAACATCACTAGATGATAGGAAATTTCTAGATCCACTATAATGAAGGACCCATCATTAGCATGTGTGGTCCACCATTAACTGAAACATTCTATAGCACATGACTATAGCTATGCTATTAATGCTGACTAGTATTACATGCAAAATATATTCACCATAACTTGTTTATCCATTAAGAGCGTCAACTGTATGAGGGTTTTGATTACTATGTACAAGTTACAGTGAACACTCATACATAATACAATATTAGTAAGGACGTACATTTTTGTTTCTCTTGCAAAAATATGCAAGACTGTGATTTCTGTCATTTAGTAAATATATGTCTAATTTTACAAGAAACTGCCAGGTTGTTTACCGAAGTAGCCAAACTACTTTGCATTCACAGCAGCAACATGTTTACCAAAGTGGCTAAACTATTCTGCATTCCCAGTAGCATGTATAACAGTCCCAGATGCTCTGCTTCATTGTCCAAATTTTCTATTTTCAGGTTTCTTTGGTTTAGGTTTGCATTTTCATTTAGCCACTTTGGTGGGCATACAATCATGTTTCATTATGGTTTAGATTTATATTTCAGTAATAACTAATGACTCTGAACTTGTTTTGCATTTTCCTTTTTTAATTTATTATACTTCATAGTGTAGTTTTGTAGCTATAGATAATTCATCCTTCTCTCTCCCCATCCTCTCTCCTCCACCTCTCCCTCTCCATACATTCTGCCAATTTTTCTCATATTATCACATCATTTTTAATTTTTGTGCATTTATTTTCATCACTTTTGAAAAACAGAATGCTGAAAGAGATGTTCCAACCACTGATTCATTCCCCAAATGCTTCCAACACCAAGGTCTGGGTCAGATGAAAACGAGGAGCTCAGAATTTCATCCCAAGTTTCCTATGAGGTGGCAGGAACACAAGTACTTGAGCCACCATCTATTGTCTCCCAGATTGTGCATTAGCAGGAAGCTGAAAGGTTAGAAGAGGACTTCAGATGCCAAACCAGGCACTTAGATATGGGATGTAGTTTCCCAAAGGCTACTTAGCCAAATCATCAAATACCCCTATTTACCTGAAAGAGTAGCAGAGAGAGAAACAAAGAAAAGTAGTGACAGAAGGCTAGAATGACAGAAAGAAAGCTTCTATCTGTTGGCTTACTCCCAAAATGCCTGCAGTAGCCAAGACTAAAGCAGACTCAGCCAAGGAACTGGAAACTCCACCCAGTTGTCCAGTATGTTTGGCAGGTACTCAACCACTTGAGTCATCCCCTCTGCATTCAGGATTCACATTAGCTGAAGACTGAAACTGAGAGTGGAGCCAAGACTCAAACCCAGGTTCTCCAGCATGAGGTGTTTGAGTCCCAAATTGTGTCATAAACCATAAATCTCTCTCTTCCCTCTCCAAAACAGTTATTTATCAACTAGATTATCTGCCCACCACCATTCAGTTATTTATTTTCTGCTTATATATCTTTTCTTCTGAATTACACATTCAAAATTTTCCCATAATTGGGAGAATATTCTCCTCACTTGTTTCTAATGGTTATTAATACATTCTACAAACAAAACTTTTACCAGATGTGTTTTACAAATACTGTCTCTGAGCCTGAAACACACAGTTTTGCTTGCTTGACAATATCTCACAAAGATCAATAGATTTTTTCTGAAGACTCCCAATTTATTTTTGTTGTAGCACTTTTTGTGTATCTTAAAATTCTGTTTAAACCAAAAGTCATCTAATTTTTCTCCTGTTTTCTTCTATAAATTCATACATTCAAGTTTACAAGTATGCTCACTTTTACTGAATTTATATTTGTGAGTATACACACATGCACATAGTGTGTTATGAATCAATTTACCTATTAACTTCTCCTTCATTGAATTACTTAGGCACTTTAGTTAAAAATTACTTTATCATATATTTATGGGACTGTTTTTGGACTCTTTACTCGTTTCACTGGTCTTTACAATCCATCATTATGCAATACAACATTGTCTTGAAGCAGCAAGATTCTCCCAATTCCATTTTTATTATTCAGAATTACTTGGCTTTTCAAACACTATTTGCACTTAATAAAAATTTAGCAACCATTTTAGCTATCCAAACAGATATTTGCATTTAATAAAAATGTAGTAACTAATTCTACCAAAGAATTTTAGCATAGCTTTATTTTTATATGTAATTTGAGTGGAAGACAACTATGCTCCTCTCAAAAGGTGGAGAAACATGGTTCAAACAATATATTCTTTCTGAGGTCTCCCTTCTACTATCATCCTCTATCATCATCTATCAACTCTTCTCTTCTTTTTTTCAAGGATACAATAAATGTTAATTATAAGTATTTATATATGAACAATATTTATTTCATGTTATTGCTTATTACTTAGACACTTTTTTATAGCTTATGGAAATTATGAAATCTATAATAGTTCTTTCATACGTATAAGGTTGGAATAATCAAACGGAATCAGCCATGAAGGCAAATACTTCATAAAACCTAGAAAAAGAAAGACGGTAATAACACATGAAGGAGGAAAACATTAGAAAGGTGAATACATGACTTTTGTCATTATCATGTATAGTGAGGGACTTTATTAAATATTTAGTAAAGTAACAGAGAGAGAGAGAAGAAGAGCAAGAAAAGGAGAGGAAGAGAGAAATCTTCCATGTGCTAGTTCACTCCTCAAATGGCTGCCATGGCCAGAGCTGGGCCAGTTCAAAGGTAGGAGCCAGGAGCTTCTCTCATGTGTCCAGTGTGGACACCGCCCACTACTGTTCCAGAGCATAAGCAGGAAGATGAATCAGAAGTGGAGCAGTGCCTCTCCGTGATACTAGCGACACGGGTGAAGTAGCCTAACACTGCACCAATCCTCTTTGATAAGATGAAGGAGCTGACGAGCAAAGAAGAATTGAAAGTAAAGGATAATTGACAAGAGCAGAACCAGGAAGTGACTGGACAGAGAGTAATTAGAAAGAAAAGCGGATTATAATATGTGTGGAGTGAGATGCAGACATGTTTTTAAATGGAGTTAAGTTCAGATAGTTTATATATAATATTTGCAATGTCGATTTTGAAAGAAGTTTGGTATTGGGGAGCCAGAAACAGTATTTTTCAATACTTAGTAGTTGAAAAAAGGCATAAATATTGGGGGCATGTATTTTGTTAATTGCCTTAAAGAGTAACACAAAATGGTACCAGCTCAATAACCTTGTGGCTGAAGTTCTTGCCTTGCACAGTCTTGGATCCCTTATGGGAGCTGATTCAAGTCCTGGATGCTCCTCTTCCCATCCAGTTCCCTGTTTGTTGCCTGGGAAAGCAGCTGAGTGCAGGCCAATGCCTTGGAACCCTGCACCTGTGTGGAAGACCCAGAAGAAACTCCTGGCTCCTGACTACAGATTGGCACAGCCCTAGCTGTTGTGGCCACTTGGGGAGTAAATCAGTGGACAGAATATCTTTCTTTCTGTCCCTCTTGTCTGTGTATCTACCTTTCCAATAGAAATAAGTAAATTCTAAGGGGAAAAAGGAGTAAAACAAGATCCTTGCCCATTTCAACCAGGTCACTGAACTTATAACAATGACTCGTTTATGGGAAACCATGTCAAGGCTTTTAAGTCACTTGCTACTAAATTGGATATTATCATAATTAGGTATCGCTCTGGATTCTGGATACTTGGAAACAGAAGACATCTGTTCCAACCCAATTTTGTCATTACGGTCTTCAGGAAGTCTGGTAACTCTGCAGACCCAAGATTCCTCATGAACGAAATGAAGTCGCTGTGAAAGACTGGTTCCTTCCAGCTTTGCTATGGAGTTCATGATAGCAGCTTTCACTAGGATCTCAAAAGAACGGAAGAAAAATGTACATTGCACCTTTGGAAATTCTGCTTCCCAAAAATTCTTATTTTTCATGTTACAATTTTGAGGGTATATGGCTTCCCCCCTTCCCTCTCTTTCCTTCCTCTTTTTTCGTCCCTCCCTATTATCTCCTATATCTTACAATAATATAGTCCTCCAGCTGTATTTTTTACTCCAGCATTTTATTTTTACATCAGTCATGACACTGTAAGTATAAGCAATGATAGTCTAGTATTTTGTTGTCCAGGTATACTTAACAGTTTTTTGGGGGACCTACTTTATTTCAGGACTAGGGATGCATAGTGTAGTTCATTTTTGTTTTAACTAGATGAAAAGGGATTTCAGCCTTATGTCCATGAAAACACTGAAATATCAAACACAAGAAATAACTGATGAACAACATTGATGTAATTCTATTTAATGTTTCACACATAACTCAGACTTTTAGTATTGAAATAAGAAAAGCATATTTTGGGATAAGCACCATGGCATAGTAAGTTAAGCCATCTTCTGCAACGCCAGCATCCCATATGAATGGCAGTTTATGTCTCAGATGCTCTACTTTGGATCCAGCTTGCTACCCATTGCCCAGGAAAATAACAGAGGATGTCTCCAGACCATGGACCCCTGCACCCATGTGGGAGACTCAGAAGGAGCTCCTAGCTCTGGCTGTTGAGCCCGTTTGGGGAATGAACCAGCAGATCTCTCCGTTTCTTGCAATAACTCCTCCTTTCAAACAAAAATGAAGTAACTTTTTTACAAAAAGCAAAGCATATTTAGAACATATGTTAATTTCTTTTTGTGAACATACACATCTGAGAGAAACAGATAGTATAATTAATACTATAACCTTAAAATGGCTTTAAATTCTAATGGAGCCACCAAATCAGGAGGGGAGTGATTGAGTCTTAAGACAATGTATAATCCCACCAGCTGGTTACTGTTTAAGGCAATGGGTAACCATTATGTAGACTGCACAAAGATTAGATATCATTCATTATGTAACCTGTCTCATTTTGAGCCCTTGGTATAAATAGATGGTCAAAACCTGAATGTTGAATCAATTAATTAATTAAAAATAATATAACCTCAAAATGGATCAAGGAACTGACTCTAAGAAAACCTGATTTCCTTACTAGAAGAAAACCTTTCTAAAGTCACAGAGCTAATAAAGGTTGGGAAATGCCAGTTGACTACAGAGCCATGTAGTCTGGCTACAGAGCTAATGCTTCATACTACCACACCACCTGCTTCATGTCAGTCCCTCTGTTGTTAATCTGAGTACAGCTGTGTATCACTTCAAAATGGCCATACAGAATTACACCTTTACATTGGAAAACAGATGGAACTATTTCATCCTGTGTCTCCTCCAGATATGTACACATGCTTGTTTCTTTCACTTGCCTGTGTCCTTCCATGTATGCAAATTCTCTAGTAATTTAAATGCCACCTAACTCATGGGACTCTCCCTTGCTCAGCTCTAATTGCACCTTTCTTCAAATTCTTCTTTAATTTATTCTTGATTATGTTGACTTCATCTCTACAGCTAAAGCGGAAGTGCACTGAGTGCACGATAACATGTTTGTTTCAATCTGTCACAGTATCTAGTTCGGCAAATGATTAAATCCGTTTGGATTTACTACTAGAATAGGCAGAAAAGTCACAACAGAGATTCATATATTTGTGTGACTTGTGAGGTCAAAGTGTAATCATGGATTAAATCCCAGAATTCTCTACAACCTAGGATAAGAAAGGTTTGGATTTTACTTATCCTGAAATAAACATGAAATTTGATTCACTCAAACACATATCATTACACATATACATGCTATATACACAGAAATGACCTTTATATAAACATATAAAGCAAAATAATAGAAATTAGTTATATTTCAGGGTTTTTTAGTTTCACTTAAGTATTAATCTTAATTTTAAAAACTAAGTAGAGATGACATTTGCTTTGGCCAGACAGAAAGAAAACAAATTCATTGAGCTTCAAATTACAGAATTTTCAAATTCATGATAAGGTTTACAGTTTCAGTAATCCTAAATTCTTCATCTTTTCAATGGCATAAAAAATAGTGTCTTCTCACATTTTTGAATGTAGACATTTAAATTATTTTTTTAAAATTTCAGTTCCAGAACTATTGACTTTGACAATTCATAGCTATGCAATCTTTAAATGCTTAACCTTTTGCATGATTATGGAGCAAGACAACCATGTGCAATAGAAAGAAGTGCATACTGCATTTATCTCTTACACCAAGACTGAATCATGCTGTAGCAACAAAAGTATGACCTCTGTTCTGAGATGTCCCCTGGACACAGTGACCCCAAATCAAAGGACATCTCTGAAAAAGGGTACACGGTGACCCTTATTGCCAGAGCATCTGCGCTTGGGTATCCACTGAAGCAGCAGCCCCACAGTGTACCAGGATGGCTGTCACCCAGTAGATGTTAGCCAAATCTCAGTAAGAAAATTGCGTTATCTGGATCTTATATAATGACAAATACTTTCAATAGCAAAACATGTTTTCCTTGGCTACAATTCAAAATACTCTATGTAATGCAGCATTTTATTTTTCCAAAAAAAAATTACCACTTCATTTTATTTTATTTTTTTGAAATTGATTTTGAGTTATCCATATGTACACAGTGTGAAAAGCAGGGGCATTAATAACAGATTGTGTATGGTATGTAGTACACAAAGTACATTCACATAGGAGTCCTCTCAATTACTTAATTGCAAGAAGTATATAATTATTAGCCCTAATTTGAAGGGGAGTAAATGAAGCTCAGAAAAGACAAGTAATTTATGCAAACTAATACAAGCTACATTGTGATAGAACAAATGCTAAAATTAAAACATCAGTCGCAAGTTCAATGTTGTTTCTGCTCTCATGATTTAAGATTACATGTCTTAAAGGAACATTTGTCTGCAATGATTCTGCTTGCTTTCTCTGATGCTGTAATAGAATACTTCAGAATGAGCCATTTAAAAAGAAAAGAGGTTCATTTTGACTTAGTATTCTGGAGTCTGAGAAAATCAAGAAAGGGTAGCTATGCCTGGTCAGGGTCTTGTGCTCTGAACGTGGAGGGGCAAGCAGTAATTAAAAGAGGCAAAACACAGAAGGGAAGCCTAGCGTTCCTGCAGCCCTCTCTCATATAATTAACTTAGTCTTCTGAGAACAAGAACTCACTCCCAGGGGCAAAGCAATCATCCATTCTTGAAGGACTCATATCCATGACCCAAACACTTCCCACTAGACCCACCTCCCCACACAGCCACCATAGCTACCAAATTTCAACATTAGTTTCAGGAGACATATCATATTTATACCACAGCATCTATGAAAATTCAAATGCTTCTGTAATCTGCTTGATTGTAGATTATTGTTCTTTTAGAATCTTTACTGAAAAACTCTGTATATACATATGTATGTATAAGAATGCAATAAGTAAGTAAAAACATTAAAATGTCATCCCTTGCTATGCAATATTGGTTCTTTAGGTAGATACACCATTTTAAAATACAGTGCATTCTTGGGCCCGGCGCGGTGGCGCAAGTGGTTAAAGGTCCTCGCCTTGCACGCCCGGGATCCCATATGGGCGCTGGTTCTAATCCCGGCAGCCCCGCTTCCCTTCCAGCTCCCTGCCTGTGGCCCGGGAAAGCAGTCGAGGACGGCCCAACGCTTTGGGACCCTGCACCCACGTGGGAGACCCGGAAGAGGCTCCTGGCTTCGGATTGGCATAGCATCGGCCGTTGTGCTCACTTGGGGAGTGAATCATCGGATGGAAGATCTTCCTCTCTGTCTCTCCTCTCTGTATATCCGCCTTTCCAATGAAAAAATAATAAAAATAAATCTTTAAAAAAAATAAAATACAGTGCATTCTTGAAAAAGCTTAAGGAAAATGTATATTATGAAAGTAATAATGTACAAATTTCAAAAAATATTAAGTTTATATTTTAATTCCATTTTCACCCAAGCATTTTGAAGTTCTTTGACTTGCCAACAGCAAGAAAACTTACCTTAAAATCCTTTACCTAATCTGTCCTCATATTATAAACATTTTACTATGCAGCTTTAAAATTAGTAATCTTTGTTAACTTTATTATCATATTATATATATCACTATCATATACATAGCAATTTGTATATTAATAGACATTAAAGTTATGCCCAGGTTACACACTATTGAGAATGAAAAGTGCCTATGCTTCCAGGAAAATATAATTTGGTAGCCATGGAAATAAGTACCTACAGAACTGAGTTTAAATTTACTTATTGGGGGCCTGGTGCATGGTAGCTTAGTGCACCAGAATCACATATGGGTACCAGTTCTATCCTGGTAGCACCACTACCCATCCTGCTCCCTGAATGTGGCCTGGGAAAGCAGTCAAGGGCAATCCAAAGCCTTGGGACCCTGCACTTGCATGGGAGACCTAGAAGAAGTCCCTGGCTCTTTGCTTCAGATTGGCTCACTTCCAGCTGTTGTGGCCACTTGGGGAGTGAGTCATCGAATGGAAAATCTTCTTCTCTGTCTCTTCTCCTCTCTGTATATCTATCTTTCCAATACAAATAAATAAATCTTTAAAGTATTTAATGGATTAATAATAATTCACTACAACAACTATGATAGTTTCTTAAAGCCAGTAATCAGTGTATTCTGAAAATTACATTGTTATCTAACAGGTTGTAATTTTAACATTTGCGAATCAGCCACAGACACTGGAAAGCACACTTGTATATCTCAGATAAACAGATTGCTAAATAATCCTACCACATAAAGTCCCCAAGTCCATGAGTTACACATTTCCTAAAATTGTATATAAATAAGCTTTCATCTGTTGGTTCACTCTCTAAATGAACTTCAATGGCCAAAACTGTAAAGGTCAAAACTTAGGAGCCTGGAGCTCCATCTGGATCTCCCATATGCCATTTTCTACTATTTTCACAGGTGTATTAGCAGACAGCTAGGTTGAAATCAGGGACTCCAACCTGCACCCATGTAGGATGTTGGTATCGCAGGCACCAGCTTAGATTGCGGTACCCCAGCACCATTCCCAAAACACATGCCTAACTATACCCATGAAATACTATGAAATCTGCTCTCTTTATATTAGTAAAAATTCAAAGAATTTTAAATATATTTGAAATAAGAAAAAGAAGTTCTGTTGTGAAATACTCTATCTATAAATCAGACCCTGAAATTAAGAGAGCATTGCTGAAAGTTGTAAAGGAGCACTTTCAGGATCCGTATTTGTGGAAGTGAGAGATGGGAAGCAGGTCTAGCAGGGAGAGAGATTGAGCTTATGAGCAGTTTCAGCAGTGGTCTTAAACTTTCCTGCTGTTCCAAGTGGATCCAGACTTTCTATACTACCATACTGATCAGCCATTAGAGGCAGTCTTCCCCTAGAGGAGGAAAAGTTCTTGGTGAAGGTAATTCCTGAGAACTGAGACATCCATCAGTCCCAAGGAAGAAATCAGCATGGCACAACATCCAGAACAAATGCATATAATAGATTCAAAGGATTTCATTAGGAGCATTGAATGAAGATAGACTATAGAGAAATGCAGGGTTAAATAAACTGACAAGGAATTGTAAGGCAGTAAGGACTAGCAACACCAGGAAGTTATTACCACCTGGAGGCCTAAGAAAGGCTTCAGAGGAAGAAAAAGCTTTCAGAGGTAAGGAAAAGCTTCAGAGCTGTTGACACTCTGTGGTCTGGAGTCAGGAATGAAGGATTATCTCACTGTCTCACAGAAATTTAGGAAAGCTAGCCTCTGCAAAAACTACAATTTGAGAGAAACAGATGGGGTAATAAATATCTTAAACCACTTTTTGAGCTATTCTCCATTCATCTACTACAACCTTCCATAGGCCAACATCAACAGTTATACAGGGATGGAAAGAGAATTTCCATAGTTTTCTGACCTGCTGTAACATACCACAGACTGATTGGCTTACCAACAACATATAATCATTTATCAAATCTCTGGAAGCTGATAAGTTCAAAATGAAAACAAGGGCATATCTGATTTGTGGTGAGATCCTTTTTACCTAGCTCATAAACGGTGCTTCCTCACTGTGTCCTCTCGGGGGTATTTTATCAGGGTACTAATCCCATGAGTTAAGGTTCTGATCTTATGCCTTCCAAAAAATCCCAACCTCCTAAAGACTATATCTTGGGAGTTAGGATTTTAGCATACAAATATTGAAAGACTGCATGCTAGACATAATAAGAAGTCTTAGAGCACACGGAAGGGCAAAGAGTAAATTTAGAGGAGTAAACAAAATAACCATAATAAAGCAGAGAAACATTTTTCCACACAAAAGGATTGCTTTGGAACTGCTGCCTAGCTGCTCAGGCTTGGCCTGATTCAACCTTGCTGTAAGCCTGAGTCCCTGATGGTCAATTAGCAGCAGGTTGGTTCACAGGGACTAAGATTCATGGTGACTGCTTAAGCTCAGGGACCAGAAGGAAGTAAAAAGCAACTTAATTTCCACAATTTATTTAAAAAAATACTTTCCCAAACTATACTTTAATCACAGTCAATGAAGATAAAATTAACAATTTAGACATGAGCATCACCTTCCCATTTTGGAAAGGAGGAAATACTAATGTTTTGAAGAAGACAAGCAAGCTGTATTTCTCTTTTATGTACTTTTATGTATTTCTCTCTCATGTTATGCCCCTTATTTCATGCAAGAAAAAAAGCAAAGCCCAAGAACAGCATTAGTCCTATATTTTTCAAGCAATAAGAAAATAAATGGACAAGACTAATCATCAGAAATGTAGGAAATCGACATCTCCTGAATTTCATCATGAATAAATATTTTTCAAATGTGTATATGGTCTTGAGCAAAGTACAATGAACAATTCCTCCCTCATTTTCTTCCATATTCATGTACTAAAAATGTGTAGGTGTCGGACCAGTACAGTAGCCTAACAGCTAAAGGTCCTCATCTTGCACGTACCGGGATCCCATATGGGTGCCGGTACATGTCCCAACAGGCCCCTTCCTATCCAGCTCCCTGCTTGTGGCCTGGGAAAGCAATCGAGGACGGCCCAGTTCCTTGGAACCATGCACCCACGTAGGATACGCAGAAGAAGCTCCTGGCTCCTGGCTTCAGATCAGCACAGCTCTAGCCATTATGGCCACTTGGAGTGTGAATCATGGGATGGAAGATCTTCCTCTGTCTCTCCTCCTCTCTGTATATCTGCCATTCCGGAGCCAGGAACCAGGAACCTCTTCCGGGTCTCCCGCATGGGTGCAAGGGTCCCAAAGCTTTGGGCTGTCCTCGACTGCTTTCCCAAGCCACAGCAGGGAGCTGGATGGGAAATGGCGCTGCCGGGATTAGAACTGGCACCCATACGGGATCCTGGCACATTCCAGGCGAGGACTTTAGCCGATAGGCCATGCCCCCGGGCCCGTTCATTTTTAATATTGCATTTTCAAGGCATTCATATCAGTGAGTTTCTGTTGTGGTTGAACCAATTGATGAACCAACTGAATCACTGTGGAAGACTGGAGGGCAATACCCTTTCTACATCTCAGTTTCTTCACTTATAAGTGAGAATACTGTGACTTACAGAATGCACTTGAAGATAAGTATGTAGCACATTTGAAAATAACAAGTTCAGGGTCTGGCACGGAAACCTAGTAGCTGAAGTCCTCACCTTTCATGCACTGGGATCCCACATGGGTGCTAGTTCTAATCCTGGTGGCCCCGTTTCCCATCCAGCTGCCTGCTTGTGGCCTGGGAAAGCAGTCATTGATGGCACAAGACCTTGGGACCCTGTACCTGTATGGGAGACCCAGAAGAGGCTCCGAGGTCCTGGCTTCAGATCGGCACAGTTCTGGCCATTGCGGCCACTTGGGGAGTGAATCAATGGATAGAAGATCTTTCTCTCCTCTTCTCTGTATATCTTACTTTCAAATAAAAATAACTAAATCTTTAAAAAAAAAAGAAAATGCCAAGTTCTTAATGCCCATTAAGAGAGTAGTTTCTCTCACAATTTAAATATGTGCTTATCATATTTCTTGGGTTTCACCCTGTTGATTGTGACATTTTCTTTCCTTCTCAAAATTTTACACATTATGAAACACAGTGTGACAATTCAATGCATGCATACAACATACAACAATGAAATCAAGAAATAAGCATTTCCTCTCACTAAACATTTATCATTTATTTGTGTGGAAACCCTTGAACCCCTCTCTTCCATTGTGAAAAGAAAAGTTTAACACTGTTAAATCTGAAGATACAACTGTTGAAAATTACAATTACATTATAGAACACTAGAAACTTATTTCTCCAATGTTTTATACCCATCATCCAACTTCTCTCCACTCTTTTATCTCCCTATATTCTCCATTTCTATAATCAAAGTTTTTAGACTTTGCATATGATAAAGTACATGCAGTATTTCACTTAGAACCTGATGTACTTAACATCCTTCCGTTCAATTCATGTTACTGCAAATCTCATTGTTTTTAATGGGTGATGACATTGTATTGACACCACTTTCTCTTTATCCCTTACCCATTGTTCTCCTTTGACGGAGTTTCCTACTCTCTTCACATACACACACGCGTGCGCACATGCACACGCTTCAAGTCCAGCAGAAATCATGTCTTCCTTGTTAGAATAAAAAAGTCAATTTCTTCCGATCAGTACCTTTGGTCTCCCCTCATCAATCCAGAGCCCAGTTTTTCTATTTGGGATTATAATTCCATTATCTCTTATAGAGTAGGAACTCAGAAGAAAAGGGACCTTCTGCTTTGCAAAGCACCAATATATAGCATAGCAGTATCTTCCAAATCTTTTTAAGAAATATGCCAGCTCTAGAGATAATCAATCAAACCATTTAATTTCAAAAATCTCAATTAATGTATAAAGCTGGAAAAATTGTAATATCCACATTCCCTGCCCATAGGAATGGTGTGAAGACCATATGAAAAAATACGTAAGTATCTGAAGGAATTTTTCCCTGAAGTGTTCTACAGAAATGTCTCTTTATGTTTTCTTCATATTCTTCCTTAATTCACACTATACAGTTCATTGTACATAGTAAATATTCAGTGAGGCATAAATAAAGCTGGAGAAAAAAAAATCACTATCAATTAACAATGCCATACTGCCATCCTCTGATAATTATGATGGATTAATCAATGCTTTTTCTTTTTACACTTTCTACACTGGATATTAAACAAACTGAAATTTATTTCAGCAATCTGATCATTGAGAAGTGAAAAGCTTGAGTGTTTGTAATCTTTTTTAATCCAGGTACTAAGTATGGCAGCATTAAGTCACAACTGAGCTTTACTTCCCACTCTCAGACTGCACCCAGTGTCAGCAGAAATGCTGTGCATCCTGACCGCTTTCTACTTACAATTTTAAAGAATATAAACTAGTGGCAGGCCAGAATCTCTCTCTTGACCATCATTCAGCATTTTCTGTTAATTATTAACAACTGGCAAATAAATTATACCTATAGTTTCATTATTCATAAATATGAACATTTTCTGAGAATTAGTTTAGACAAAGTTCTAAATATTTTGGTAGATAGGCAGACATATATTTTTTAAAACTTCACATTTTCTGAAACATGACTAACTGACACATAAATTTAGGGGAAATTTGAGTTTGATCAGGACAGCACAAAGGAAAAATACTGGAAAAAAACTTATACATAATTAATGCTTGCTTCCTCAATAAAATTAGACATGGAACCAAAACACTGACCATCAAGAAAATGTCTACCTTCAGCTATTTCTAAATATTCATAGCTGCATCTTATTTTCAGCAAAATTCTCACATTTTCCAAAAGAGTCATATCCATAGCATGAAAACTTCCACATGGTATTGTATTCAAGAATGAAGAGTTATATTTAGATGTAAGAGTTCAGATTTTATATTCCTTGGTATATATTTTATGAGGTATTTGTTGATATTTAAGGTATCACCTGTCACACAGTTCAGTCAAGGTGATAAGCACAATGAAAAATAGCCTAGAGAATATGCAGTCAGGTGCACGGTCTGATGACAGAAAGCTGGGTATCACTTGGTTACTGAGTATAAATCCCACAGGTAAACTTAAAACGTTTTCCTACCTGATAGTGCAGAAATAAAAATGAAGCACAAACTCAAAGCTTTGTGCCAAGCCACATGCCAAGTGTTTAACATCACTCCGAATGCTGCAAATAATTCTTATCTGCATTTTGTACAAACACATAAACTGACCTGTATCCTAAAGCAAGCAGGGACATTTATTTGATAATACATTTCTACCTCTAACCATTAGTTAGCAGTTAAACAGGCCAGTTCAGATGAGAACAAAGAGGAACCATGGAATAAATGACTAAAGGATAAAAAAAAAAAAAAACCAGGTATCTTAACTTGTACCTGTAAGCCCTGATCCCACACTCCTAGTCCAACATCAGTTCTGATACTGGCCACAAAAAGATTTTTTTTTTAAATATTTATCCATTTTTATTGGAAAGGCAGATTTACAGAAAAAGAGACAAAGCTGCTCCATCTACTGGCCACAAGGATCAGAGATAAGTTGATCTGAAGCCAGGAGCCAGGAGCCTCCTCCAGTCTCCCCACATGGGTGCAGCATCCTGAGACCCTGGGCCATCCTCTGCTGCTTCCACAAGCCATAAGCAGACAAATGAATGGAGAATGGAGCAGTATGGACATGAATTGGCATCCAAGAAATGAATGGGAAGTGGAGCATCATGGACATGAATTGACATCCACATGGGACTCTGGAGACTACAAGCACAGGATTAGTCTGTGGAGCCACGGCACCAGCCCCTATCAGAGAGATTTAAATCATGCTTTAGACATTAAATTTCACTGCCATTTGACAGTTTCTTACTCTCTTACTTGTATAGCACAGCTCCCAAATTTTCTTAAGAATAAATATCTACCTTCAACCCCACTCAAAGTAGCACCTGTTATCACCTCCTATTTGCCCAGAATCATGGTGCTGATCATGCCCCAGGGCTATCATGCTGCCCTCAGATATTATTCCTATAGTGTGATCCTCTACTTTTAGCATCTCTGTTATGATGTATTTTCTTGACCCAAATACTGTTATTCTTGCCTATCTTGTTTTCAAACCATTAAAATCAAAACATATTGCCATTTATCATATGATTTCTGGTAATCATGCTTGGCTCTAAATCAAAGAGCAGGCTTAGTCATATCCATATGTCTTGCTGCTGGTAACTTACTTAAATGCTCTGATGTGTATAGTGAGAAATGTAGCTTCCTTCCTCTCATAAAAAGCTCTAGTTATTGGCAATCTGAAAGGTGAACTAGTGGCAACTGTAACTATTTTGCTGTTTTTCTTGATAAGTCTCAAAGGCTTTGTCCAAAAGAATATATGTGCAGTACCCAGATGAAAATCCATTGATTTGTTCTTGCTTTCCTTTTTAAATTTAGACCTCAAGGAACCTCTGCACAATTTTGACTTATCCTAAATAGAAAATAATTTTTATCTATTCTTTTAAAATTTCAGGTTTTGTGGCTTTTTACTTCCTTGTTTTTTTTATTTTCTGGTTTTTGGCTTTTGTTTTGTTTGTTTGTTTGTTTTGCTGTTGTTTGAGTTTATGTGCATGTGTTTGTGTATGTGGCAGACAGGAAAGTGAAAGTATTGAAGGAGGGTATCAGAAAAAGTATACTTTATGCTTAATAAAAATAGCAGATGTTATTGTTAGCATTCCAAACATGATTTCAACACAAAATAACAGCCATAACATTAATATATTATTTTTTGAACACAGTTAGGATACGCAAACTTTTTACACATTTCTTGGCCTAGCTCTGCAATTTATGCAACTTGGAGAAGAATATAAATGTATAATGAGTTGCCCTCTCGGGAAATACTTTTCCATCTCTCTGACTGAATATCTCCTAGATATTTTAAAACTTGGCAAGATAATGTAAAAATGGGGGAAGGGAGTATTAATGTAAAAATATCTAGCCTAAAATTAATCTTACAACATACATGACTTAGTTCTTAAAATCCTTCCCACGGTCACACTCTCATTTTCACCATCTCTAATGACAGCAAAGCTGTAGAGATAATGATCAAATGCTACAGTTGCCTTTCAATGAGCTGATTAAAAAATTCACCAGGGCCTGGCACAGCAGCCTAGCAGCTCAAGCCCTCACCTTGCATGTGCCGGGATCCCATATGGATGTCGGGTCTAATCCCAGCAGCCCTGCTTCCCATCCAGCTCCCTGCTTGTGGCCTGGGAAAGCAGTCAAGAACAACCCAAAGCCTTGAGACCCTGCACCCAGGTAGGAAACTTGTAAGAAGCTCCTGGGTTCTAGCTTCAGATCAGCTCAGCTCCGGCCATTGCAGTCACTTGGGGAGTGAATCATGGAACGGAAGATCTTCCTCTCTGTCTCTCTTCCTCTCTGTATATCTGACTTTGCAATAAAAATAAATTTTTTTAAAAAGATTCACCAGCAGTAAAGTAAATAAGTATGATAAAGACAAGCAATAAGTGAAGCTTTATTTTATATTATGTTGACTAAAATTAAAACAGATGGCTAATACAAACATCTCCAAGAAATTATGATGAGTAAATCACTTCAGCTATAAACAAATGTACAGAAATGATAGGACTCTTTCTCAGGAAAACAAAACTCAGTTATGAAACTCTGAAAGCAACCTGTGTTACTGGAAAGTGACAGTGGACACTTATGTCCAGGATGGTGGATCACTATCGCCACTGGTATTCCTGTTAGCTCTTACATTGTTTCTTTCCATGGCATGAGCATGCACACACACACACTTGTTGTTTCCTGACTTTCAGCAAATTTTCAGTTGTTCAAAATTGCAAAGCTTTAAACAGTCATATCAATTGAGACTTTCAGGTGACAAAAAATTACATAATTTTTTATTGTAAAAAATAAGGTGGTACATAAGGTGACTGAATTACATAATTACAAAAATTATGTTTAATAATCTCCAAATCCTATGTGTAGATAATCTTTTAGATCTAATTTTAGAAACATGGAAATAATGCAACAGACTAATGGAAATAACATCACACAATGAATAACTTTGCCTAACATTTGGGATTTAAATAGTATAGAACATGCCTGAAGTGGAAATTGATTTACCTATATCTTGCTTGCACTGCCAAAGCTATCCGATTACAACTCTATCCCCAGTTGCTGTTGAGAAGGCCTCTGCTAAGAATCAGACAAGGTCCTACGGCCCTGGCTGGACTTCATCTGTGAATATATGACTATGATCCATTCCCCATCCATGACCCAGAACATCTGTATTGCCCATTTTGCCTCTTTTCTGGTTCGTTACTGGTTCACCTGCCGAATCAGTGTCGCAGCAGAGTTCTTGTCATAAGTAGGTATTTGAAACACAATTGTTCATGAGTGGATAAATAAAATATGCCCTATCATCCCAGTCATGTTAAGGAGGGAGAACGTCAGCCTCTGAATGTAATCCTTTGAAACCCAGGCTAATCTAATCACTGTGACGCTCCCTCTTAGCCGTGTCACTAACCACAGCCTCAACACTCTAACCAACTCTTACTGTCACTGGAAAGCCAGGTGTCCAGAGCCTGGTACATATTTAGACGTTTAGCTCTAAGTGTGAGGTAATGATGACAAAAATGCCTGTGCTTCATCAGGCAGAATCAGTCAGTGAATTTTTAGAAACATGGAATCATCTTTGGCCAGAAGTATTCAAGACAGCCATCTGCAAACTTAAAAATTATAAACTTCTTATAACACGGAAGTCATCTATGTCAAATTAGCAATGAGGACAAAGAAAATGAAAAAAAAAAAGATAGGGGAATGGTAGCCATATCTTACATAGTTTTTTTTCTCTATCCTGAAACCTAAAAGAGTACGACATTTACTATCAACACATTAAATATTAATAAAATAAAAATCAGATGAGTGCATTATTGACTATGTAGTATCAGGTTCATGAAGTGGAGAACAGATGGTGAGGCAAAGTATGTACCCCGCCTCCTGTCTACCAGGCCTAGGAAATCAATGAATACATATTGGTTCACAAATTGACATCTGTTTCACTCACAAGTGCTTATTTAAAAGAAGACATGGATCATTCTGAACAACAATATAACAAATAAAACACCAAATTGAGAAAATCACAACTCAAATATATGGTATAGTCTAGCACTTCCCTAGCACTCTTAGCGTATGACAAATATTGTAAAAATAAAGATATCAGTATCGTGAGTTAGGACAAGACAAGAATGTGTACAGCTGGAGGAAACTGGAAGTTTTAACCCAGGAGTTCATATGCCCCAACCACTCCAAACATGAAAGTTAACCATTCTCAGTACATTCTTTGGAAAATTCTGGTTTGGTAATCAGGGCAACTGCCAATTTGTCAGACAGAACTTTCTTTTTTAAGTACAAGAACAGAAATATACTCTGAAATTAAAAAGAAATGATTTTGTCCTTACTTTTGTACAGCGCTGTGAAACCCCAGCACAAGCAAAATCAGAACGGCTTTTATAATATTAAGGATTTTCATAACTGATTTGGTATTCCTTTGCTTAGCACTTGAAAATACTTTCTCAAAAGTCCAATAGCCCATCTAACTAATGTTTCTTATCATTTCATTCAAACCTTATGTGCTCATAAAGCATTTTTCAACTTACTATAGGAAATTTCAAACATCCCACAATAGAGAGAATATTGCAATGTACCTTAATCACCTAGTTTTAAAAATTATTAACTCATGGCCAATCTTATTCCATCCATACCCCATATATTTCTTCTTTTCTAGTCCTCATGGTATTGTATACAGGCTGATAAGAAAGACCACTATGTCTCAATAGAACATCTGCATCCGATATCAGATTACCAGCTTGAATCCCAGGCTCTCCACTTCTAATCTAGCTTCCCACTAACACATCCTTGGAGACAGTGAATGATGGTCCAAGCATTTTGGCCCCTTCCTCCCGTTTGAGAGATACAGAGGGATTCCCAGGTTCATGGCTTCAGTCTGACCCAGCCTTAGCTCACCGGCTCCTTCCCATCCTCCTCTCTCTAGCCTATTCTCTCTAAAGTAGGCAAAAACAAATAAATGAACATTAAAACATGCTATAAAATTAATTCTAAATATTACTACCTAACACTTTCATATGGTAAAATTCAATCTACAACAGTTATCAACACTTGGTTGTCACATTTTATCCTAGATAATAAAATATTTCAAATTAAATATGAGAATAAATTTATCAAACTATATTCCAAATGTTTATAGAACAATTAGTTGGAACTTCTAGCCAAATCTTCTTCACCCCCTGGATATATTACCTCATTTAAAATGATTATAAAATATGTACCTACATTATTATAACAGTTCAGTTTCATATGAGTAAAATAGGCTTTTATGAGTTGGCACATGTACCTAATGGCCACTTACAAAAAGGAGGTAGCAGAGAATAAACACTGATTTTGTACATTCAAATGTTCACAGATGAACTGAATTCATTTTTAGCATTTTTAAAATGAACCCCAATGGCTATAATGAGTTGCCCTAGAATGTAAATTGATGTTACCATTTGCAAATGAAACCTTTAGAAAGAACTCACAAATGATGAAATTAGTTCCCAGCAGAAGTCACCTGCTCCAAAAGTTCAATGCCTGAGTCCATTTGAGGACTCCAAAATCCAAACAAAACAAAACTAGTTCACAAAGCTACATTCAACAAAGAATGTATCCGAGCACAAAGGAGAGCTCTGCCCTAGTCATCCTATTATGTAACATGCTTGCAAGAAGGCGGCAACACAGGTGGCCAGTGGAAAGTCTAGAAAAACAGGCAACCACAGATTAATTAAGAATCTGGATGTCTTTGTACAATACTGGCAAATGGCGGGGGGGGGGGGGGGCACTAGTCCGAAAGGCACAATTGTGTGTTGTCACTAAGAAAACTGACTTCAAATACTCAATTACTTAAGAAGTTGTTCTGAAAGTGCAATACTGTGGCTCAATAATGTTTTAGGCAAGAGAGACATTCCAATAATTGGAACAGAAAAAAGAAAAAACACATTTTATAAGGGAAATAGGCAAAGTAGCAGTGGATTGTAAAATATTCAAATATGTTGGATGATGGTAAACACTTAAAATAAAGAAGGGGCAGGGAGGAGGGAAGAGAATTACAATTACAGGCTGACCAGAGAAGGCCTAATAAGAAGGTGACTTCGATTAAAATTTGTTGATGTTGAAGGAAGAAAGTATCTGCTACAAAAACAAACCAAAAACAATAAAAAGAATAGAAACATCAAGACCCTGGGGTAGAAATATGCCTGGTGAATGTGAATAATAGCAATACAGAGAGTGTTTGAAAAATGATTAGAAAATTGGCTTTTATAGACTGACTGGGAAATTGGTTTTTTCCTCCAAGTAAAATGGAAAATCATCAGGGAGGGAGTTTTAAACCATAGCATCAGTATGGCATGACTTACCTTTAACCCTATTGTTTCAGTTGCTATTAAATTGGGGAAAAGGGTGTAAGTAGCTTGTAAGGGTCTAAAGGAGTTTTAATAATCAAGGATCAAAATAATGGTAACAGGCACCACCATGGTGACAAGATACCAGACTATGGGGACAAGATACCAGAGTATGTTAACCACAGAGTTGGCAGAATCTCTTTAAATAGTAAGGATGAATCCAAGACATTTGGAATGATTCACCAGTAAAGCAGAGCTGCATTTCACTGAGGTGGGGCAACTCAGAAGTGTGCGTCTGACACCCAGCGTTGCCTAGAATATATGGCTGAACCAAATAAACCATTAAGAATCTTATCTCTGCCATTCTCCTTACCCATAATGTCAGGATACACTCTAAACAACAGAACGATGGACTTGCAACTGTTTTCTGAAAAACTGTATTACTGTAACAAAACAGAGGAAATCAAGGCAGGAGTTCTCAAAGCCTTTGGAATTGTATCATAAAGTTAATTAGTTAATAAAAATTATTTTCATCTCTCTTAACACAGATTTTGTGCTCCCTAGGAAAGCTTTCAAACAGCCATTCAATTCTCCATTTCTGTTAGAGAGTGTCCAGGACAACAAGTGTCTGTTTTGGTACTGCAAGTTTTATCTCTAGATAAAATTAATTCGGTTAATTTTGCTCCTAGTCCTGAAACAGTGAGCCCAGATGTATTCCCCCTCTACTGACACAAGAAGAAAACTGAGTAACTATGTGAAAAACATTTTCAGAATATAGAAAACCACAGGACTGTGATTTACATATGAAACAATTAATACAGTGAGCCCTACTCTAGCCCTGGTTCTCTTTCTGGAGCCACATTCTACAAACTCAGGGCAGTGAAAGATCCTGACCCAAAAGTCTCACCATGCTTAGTTAGAAAAGGGAGTTACTTAATATAAAATCCACAAAAAAAAAAACATAGCTATATCTTTGATCGTGAAAAATGGTAACACACATGCAAGTGGAATAAAATTTCACAAAACTGATCAAAGCTCTACAAACTCCATGGTGTCAAAAGCTCACACATGGTGGGAAAATATGTTCAGAGTGTTCAATTCAAGCAGTCCACTTTTACCACTAGGGAAAAATCACTAAAGTCACAGAAATTCTGCTCAAGTTAGTGGGACTCATCTATCTCCAGCATAAGGGTTATCCTCGGCCATTCTATCACAGATCTTTTAAAAGCCTCTAAAAGGTCAAACAAATCTGCAAGCCACATAACTAAGAGCTAGAAAAAAAAAACAGTAAAACTTAAAGGGACAAAACAAAATTCAGTCAACAATGTAAAATTCAATGTCCTGTGTCTAATAAAAACTATCGAACAAGAAAAAAAAAAAAAACAGAAAATTTGACCCTTATCCAGAAAAAAAAAAACACTCAATAATAAACAACATTGAAATTGCAGAGATAATAGAATAGGAAGGCAAGAACATAAAAGCAGATAACGTAATTACCTCTGAATATCTGAAAAACAATTTACTCATAATAGTGAAGTAAATATAAAAAGGAATCAAATAGAATATCTAGACATTTTAAAAAGTGATATTTAAAACACATTCCATTGGATACTATCAGGTTAGACTCCATGAACCTAAAAGTAGCAAACTTGAAGTTTGGGTTTATCTAAAAAGCAGGTCAGAGACATAAAAAAATTGAAAAACAACAAGCAGGTGGCAGCGCCATGGTATAGTAAGCTAAGCCTCTGTCTGTGGTGCCGGCATCCCATATGGTCCCCAGTTCATGCCCCAGTTGCTCCACTTGTGATCCAGTTCCCTGAAGATATCCTGGAAAAGCAGCAGAGACTGGCTCAACTGCTTGGGTCCCTGCACCCAGGAAAAAAGCTCCTGACTCTGGCTGCCGATCAGCTCAGGTCCAGCCTTTGTGGGCACTTGGAGAGTGAAATATCAGATGGAAGATCCTCTCTCTCTGTCTCTCTCTACCCCACCCTCACCCCTGCCTCTTTATATATATACCTCTGCCTTTGAGATAGAAATAAAATAAATTTCAAGAAATAAATAAACAGTACTCAATGAACTGAATCACAACAGTAAGAGGTCTAACACACAATTAGATTTCCAGAGGAAAGAAAAGACAGAAAATATTGAAATGTACTGCAAAAACGGTGATTAAACTTTCAGTCATTTTGAGTGAAAATTATGAATCTACAGGCAAGAAATTCAATAAACTAAAGAGGGCTAAAACACTGTCAACGTGGAATTCACTTATGGAACATACATTTTCCTTAAATACTTATTTATTATTTATTTATTTGAAAGGCACACACAGAGTCATCTCGCATCTGCTGGTTCTTTCTTCCAATGACCTCAACAGCCAGGAGTGGGCTGCCCACACTCATCTGGATTTCCACGTGGATTGTAGGGATTTGGACAGTGGGGTATCTCCCACTGCTGTGCTAGACATATTAGCAGGAAGCTAACAGGAAGCAGAGCAATCTGGACACAAACCAGCATCTATATGGGTTTCTGGAGTTGGAGGTGGTAGCTTTACCTGAAGCGCCACAACACTGGCCCAGGAGCATACTTTTAATAAGAACAAAATAAGACTTGCTCAAGCAAGCAAAAGCCGGGAGAATTCTATGTGAGTGGGCGTCTGATATAAGCAGTGTTAAATGAAGTTCTTCAAGCAGAAATAAAATGATGAAAGAAAACTAAGTCAACAAACTGGAAGGAAGAGATTAAAATTTATAAAATTATGAGGGACTCTAAATTATTTCAAAAATTATTTTAAATTTATTTAAAACAAATCTATTTTTTAAAGCAAATAGAAAGCAAATTACCATGCTATTTATAATATACATAAAAAGCAACATAATGATATTAAACAGGACAGACGACAGCCATGGGTAAGGTTTTGTACCGGCTTATTGTGAAGCAGTATTATGTATGTTATGTGAAGCAGATTATGACAAGCATATTGTAAACCTTCTTACAGCATTTCTAATTAGATTAGCAATCTCATTTGAAAAAGAAACCACAGAGTTTCAATATTTTTTTAAAAAAAGGATAAATTTTAGGTTCCATATTAAATTAGAGAACAATGCATGCTTTATTATATGTCATCTTCATTTTCCTCCAATATGCAGATTATGAAAGGCTGTTAAAGCGGAGGTGTGTCTGGCCTTGTGATTAAGCCAGATGCGCACATATCACACTGGAGTGTCTGAGCTCCATACCTGGTCCCACTCCTGCCTCCAGCTTCCTGCTCCGTCAGACACAGGGCAGCAGCAGTCATGGCTCACGTAACTGAGTTCCTGCCTCTTAAGCAGATCTGGATTGAGTTCTCAACAACCATGGAGACTCTGAACATGCTTCCCAATTGACTACCAATGTGTACTTCATAAATAGTTTCTCTTGGCAACCCAGACAATAGTTTCCCAGTTAGTTTGAGCATCTGGGTACCTCCCTTTGAACAGAACCCTGGCCTCCCCCAGCTATCCCTGCAGTAAGTTCTGAGGTGCAGTTTTTTCTCTGTGGACATTTCCCCTGTCTACTGAAGGCAGATAGCCAGTGAAGTCCTGTTCATGTGACATGTCAGAGAAATTTCTTCATCTACGAAGCCATGCCCATGCCGTTTTAAATGAGTGACTTTCAGCCTAGGAAGAGGAGTGGCATTTGCCTTGGGTGTTCCAGCTCAGTAGCTTCTCCTTATCCTTCTACTCCTCACATACTCAGTAAAATCCTCACTGTTTATATTTTGCAAATTTCATTGCACTTTTTAAAGGCATGGAGATAGGAAATAGATAAACCAATCCAGAAGTTCCCATGCTCCGGTTTACTCTGCAAATGTCCACAACACCTCAGCCTGGAACAATAATAACCCAGGAGACAGGAGCTCAGAACAGCACTCCCATGTAGCTGCCAGGGAATGAATTATTTCAGCCATTATCTGTTGCTTCTCGGGGTGTTTTTCCAAAAAACTGGGATCCAAAGCAGAGTCAGCACTTGAAGGCCTGCACTCTGATATGGGATGCAGGCATCACAAGCAACATCTTAACCGAGGTACCCCACCACCTCCTTACTTCTTGATAACCAGTTCCCTACCACTCTAATATTCTAAAAGTAACCTACTATTAAAAATTCTTCTCAGGGTCAGCATTGAGGCACAGAGGGTTAAATGGTAACCTGCAATGCTAGCTAGCTAGCATCCCTTAGCAGCACCAATATGAGCCCCATCTGATCCATTTCTGATCCAGCTCCCTGCTAATAGCCACAGAATTGGGCCCCTAAATACACATGGAAGACCCAGAAGGAGTCTAGGCTCCTGGCTTGAGCTTCCAGCCTCAGCTCTTGTGAACATTTGGGGAGTTAACTTACAGAAAGAAGATCGCTCTGTATCTCTCTACAACTCTTCTTTTCAAATGTAAGTAGTATTTTTTTTTTTCCTGTGCACTAGTTAAAGAATCCAACAAGTCATTTTAGTGGGGATTATGCTTTCAATTGTAAGGTAAATTGAAAGGATGACATTACAAAAAATTAAAAGTAAAGTAAGAAGAGGAGGAGGATGTAAAGAAGTATTGTGTTCTTAAAACTGTACAGATAAAATATATAAACTCTGTTCCCTTTATGCAGATAAACAAATAAGCAAAATGAATATTCTCTAATGATATTAAGAGTACTTCAAATTAAATTTTTCTATTAAAATTACTATGAAGTTTATATTTCTTGTTGGAACCACACATCTTGTTGGAGCTTTTGTGCCCCAAAAGATATTTTACACAAATATGCAAAATGACTTTATTCATGATAACTAGTAATTAGAAACTCAATGTTTATAAAGTAAAATCATGGTAAATTTATAGTAATTCACTATAACATTGTGGCACACCAGGTTAAGCCTCTCCTAAAGAACCAGCATGCCATATGGACTCCTGTTTATGTCTCAGTTGTTCCACTTATGATTCGGTTTTCTGTTGATGTGCCGGGAAAGACAGCAGAGGATGGGCCAAGAAATTTGGCCTCTACTACTTGTGCGGAAAACCTGAAAGCAGTTTTTGACTCCTAGCTTCAGCCGGGTCCAGTTCCGACCTTTGCTGCAATCTGGACAGTAAACTAACAAATGGAATACTCATCTCTCTCTGTATGCTCCTCTCTCTAACTCTTCCTTTCAAATAAAAATAAATAAATCTTTTAAAAACACATTGTCAGGCCCAGTGCAATAGTCTAGTGGTCTAAGTCCTTTTTACTTTCTTATTTTGACAAATTCTGAAAGAGAGCTCAAGGGACTCTGGGGTAACAGAGGGTTCTACATTTTGATTGTGTTGATAATTCACACTGGAATAATAGGTCAAAATTTTCCATGCTGTACATTCAAGCTAGTGCCATTAAAGTCATAGTTCATTGTTTAATATTAATGAATTCACAAAAATAACTAATGTATTAATTAATGTATAAATTAAATTCCATATTCAGTTAACAACAATAAAGCTATCCCCCTTGAGCTTGCTCAACTCTTTTTTTTTTTCCAACTCTTACTAAACTGGTAAAGCTGAGCTTGATGGCATTCCAACCTAAGGACTAAGCGCTTAATGATGACATTGTGCTGGAGAACAGCAACTTCTCTAGCCTTTCCTTTGATAACCACCGGTCCTTGGTTGCCTAGGTGCTCATATGTCAAAGAAAGGTCAAGACAACAATAAATAAAGGACAAATAATCCAAGCATGTCCCTCACATACAGGCTATTTTGAATTATATAAAATCAAAACAACTTATGTTAAACAGAGATTTGAATGTCATAATAATGTGTTTGTATATGACAGGTGATTCATCCTTCATCTTGAGTTCAATGGTAACAAAAGTAATAATTTCACCAATGTTCAACCCTAAGAATTCCCCTTCATGTGATTTCATCTGGCTAAGAATAAAAATAAAACCTATGGCTCAGTTCACTCATACATAACATGATGATAATAACATGCCCTTTTCACAGGTTTATGGTGGAACTTCACTGAACCCTTGGGAAGTGTTTCACAAAATGCAAGGTATCTAATCAGATCTTAATAAACATGTAATTTTGTTATAATATACCACAGTGTTCAGGATAGCGCTCACAATACAGGCAATCAATGAAATTGCCTAACAATATCAGAACATAAGGTTATGACTGTTAGCAGAAAATTCTTTTAATATACAACAGCAAATGTGGTCAACAAAAACTTGTTGTCATCTTGGTACAACTTTGTCACAAAATTGACATCTCCTTATGCCACAAGCAAAATAGACTACTTCATTAACAAACATCCTCAACTCTGTGTTCACTTTTGCCCTCCCATTTTAAAGCCCACAGTCTTGCTCTGTTCTTTCAGCTGAATAAAAATGTAGCCAAATCTTAATTCAGTCTGCTAAAATTTGTTGTAGTCTGCAACTTTTGGAGGCGGCACAGCTAAGGACAGTAGACATTCTCTCTTTGTGTCTCCTTGCTGGAACTAAAAATGGCTCTAAACTGGAATATTCCTAAATCCATCCTCACTGGATAATTCCTAGGGTGAAATAATTCCAGATTAATACATACCACAGTGGAGTTGAATCAGATGAGAAAAAGTTTACAATTTAACCACTGATGGGCCCAGCAGGGTGGCCTAGCGGCTAAAGTCCTTGCCTTGAACACACCGGGATCCCATATGGACACCGGTTCTAATCCCAGCAGCTCCACTTCCCTTCCAGCTCCCTGCTTGTGGCCCGGGAAAGCAGTCGAGGATGGCCTAAGGCCTTGGGCCCCTGCACCCACATGGGATAACCGGAGGAGGTTCCTGGATCCTGGCTTTGGATCGGCATAGCATCGGCCGTTGTGCTCACTTGGGGAGTGAATCATCGGACGGAAGATCTTCCTGTCTCTCCTCCTCTCTGTATATCTGACTTTCCAATAAATAAATAAATCTTAAAAAAATAAAACAATTTAACCACTGATATTTAAAGGATATGAGAACATATGAATTAACATCTTTTTTTTCTGGGAAAGAGATTTCTGATGATGGAAAGTTCACTGAAGTGGCCAGGCCATGAAGACTTAAAGATATTATGATAGCATGTGTCCTGAAAAATAACATGGGAACATACTTCCTATTCTCTAAGATCCTGGGAAAGCACTGGAGAAATCTTTGGAGTTCTCATGAATATCTATGATACACACATTCCAAGAAGGGAGATAATTCAGAACTCAAGAAAGACTATTTCATCACATTAAGAAATCTTTGGTGACAAATGAAGGCATAGAAAAAAATAACCAGTAAACAAAGAAGACCATGAACTGCACTTAAGTGGACACTGCTCCAAATGAAAGGGAGATCCTCAGGACCAGCCAGAACCCAAATTAGTAACAGACAGCAAGAGGCCTTTCCATTACCACCAATATGAGAATAGTTATACTACAGACTCCTTACTTCCTAATTCCTTCATTCTGTTCAACCTTCCCATAAACTAGAAAAGTTTTAGTTCTCGAATTCAGAGTCAGATTGTATAGACCTCACCCCACGAGAAAGTCAGAATTACATTTCTAACCCACTTAGAGAGAGCTTTGAATCTCACATGTGAGACTGAAATTTTAAATTGCGATAAATTTAGTGTTACTGACTGAAAAAATGGCTAGGAAGCTATAGAATCTACTCAAGGTGTGATTAAAGAATGCAAAATGGTTGGAACAAAATGACATGAATTAATATATCATATTAATATTGCAATGAAAGTATGTCCATCAACAAATCATTTGATCGCTTATTACCATGAAACTGGGCTATGTTACATAAACTTATGCTTGGTGAAGTAAGCCAAAAGGAGAAATACCATATGTTCCTTCTTATACAAAGACAACCTTCTTGCAAAATACAAAATAAACAACTATACATCTACTTTCTCACAAAAAAATGTTATACTGGAGACTAGAAAACCAAAAATAAAGAACTGCAGTATGGATCTTCACTCTCAAAAAAAAGAAGGCTCCGATTAAAACTGTTAAATACACCATGACAGCAAGATAATGGGTTTTCTGGGCCAGGTGCTGTGGCCTAGCTGCTAAAGTCCTCGCCTTGAACAAGCCTGGATCCCATATGGGCACCAGTTTTAATCCCAGCAGTTTCACTTCTCACCCAGCTCCCTGTTTCTGGCCTGGGAAAGCAGTCTAGGATGGCCCAAGGTCTTGGGATCCTGCACCCATGCAGGAGACCTAGAAAAAGTTCCTGGCTCCTGGCTTTGGATCAACGCAGCACCAGCCATTGTGCTCACTTGGGGAGTGAATCATTGGACAGAAGTTCTTCCTCTCTGTCTCTCCTCCTCTCTGTATATCTGACTTTGCAATGAAGATAAAATAAATCTTAAAAAATATATATATATACTAGATTTTCTACCATTGCCTATTCCTACAATGTTATGACACATGCAAAGAGCAGTGTTGCAGTCAAGACCGCAGCTGAAGGACTATATTCTGGTAAAATACAAGGGACAAGGGGGAGAAAGGAAGCGGGAGGGAAAGTGACAAATCCCTATACCTACAAAACTGTATGATGAAAAATTAGACTTTAAAAATGGTAAAAAAAAACAAAACAAAACAAAAAAAATCTGACTTCTGAACAACCTAAGTTATATCAGATGGTATGTTGTACGTCAAGATAATGCAGATAGAAGTAAAAAGTGTCTTCAATATGAATTTAAAAGGATGCATCAGGTCTAAGAAGCTCAGAATACAGAAATGACAGGAGGAGATACCCTTTAGACAGATGTGCAGAAATTTCCCTTGTAGTCGTAAACTGAACACCTGGAATTGTCTTACAGACTGTGACCACTATGTAAATCAAACTACAACACACTGAAGTGTCCACCTCCACAAATTGTTTTAAGCTCAGAACTTCTCATAAATCTGCTTAAAAAAAAAAAACAGCTGCACAAAGCCACCAATGGTGAAATAAATTACAAGAAACTCACTTTAGTTTTTGCTTTGTTTCAATTTTTTTAAATTTCAAATCCAACTTAATATGAATTAGGATGCCAGGTTAATAATGATGAATAAATTAATTTAGCTGGAATGTTTCCACTTATGCTCAAGAATACCACAATCTGTAAGTGTTCAGTTCTGAGACATTTCTGTGGTAAAGTTAGACCCACAACTAAGACAACACCAAACACTCTCATGTAAACTCTCTTCATTACTTAAAAAAAAAAAAAAGTGTTTGTGTTCAGACTAACCAGCTAAATCACACGCCACTGGAAGCCACAAAAAGCATTTTCTACCTTTTGCAATTTTTGTAATTCCTCTATGGTACAATCATTACTAGACAACTACTGCCCTTAGAATGTTGGCTGTTTTTGAGCTGTCTTGCACTCAAGGCCTAACTCCACATTTATAAAGCAATTTATAAACACCAAATGGCAGGTTTTCAGACTTACCAAGGTTTACTACTATATGTTGAAGATGTGGGCATGAAATATTTTAGATAAAAATCAGATGATTTCCTTCAATACCCAGTTAAAGAGTTAAACATATGAAGAAAGAAGCATGACTTTGCTAAACTTTATAAAACAAAACTGAACTATGCTATCAACTCAAATAATCTTATGTAGAAACTTCATTAGCAAAATTGTTCCCAATTGTCATTCCTGAAACTGACTTGAGGTCATTGACTCACTTGTAATAGAAAGTGACAAGCAGTCAACAATTTACTCTTACAAAATTAGAAGCTTATGTTGGAACACAAAGGATAGTACAAAGCAGAAAGAGGTCTTGCCAACTGGCTATCTCCAAAGGAAGCTGAACAGAGGTTTTTGTTGTGTTAGGTGTGCCTTCACCCTCTCAGTCTCTGGCCTTTCCCTTCAAGCATGTCAGTTTGCATTCAGCTCAGCACTCTACCCAGGCACAGTTGCTTCTTTTGCACAAACAACATTAGCAGGTTACATTGCTCATACTGCCTCCCCAAGAAGTCCATGCATCAGTTCTACTGGGCTATTCCAGGCAAGTGCAAAAACTGAAGCTCCCTTATGGGTCAGCAGAGAGTCTTTTTAGTTAGGTTCTCAATGTTCCTCAGTCTTGTCTAGTTTTGGGGCTGCATGCAATGACTTTTAGCCATCAATTGATACATTTTCCTTCCAGGGGATGATTACATGGTGAGCTTGACTTTATGGATTCTCTTTATATCCTGCCTCATTCCTACTTACGTCACATTTGATAAACAACAAACTGATATGCCATGTCACCAAACAAGTATATTCAACAGATATGCCAGCTTTAAAATAATTATATTTAACCAACAAGAAATTTCAAATTATAGCACTTTTACAAATGTGACTTTATCCTTAAAAATTTTGGAAGAATGATACATTTGCATATAAAACTTCAAATTTGTAAATGTAAAAGCAAGTAGACTTTAAAAAATACATCCCATCTTTCAACATGTACTGAGTTAACATAACTCCCAAAACAAACTAAATACATGAATTTTCCTATAAATTATAAGCATTGTTTTTCATATGAAGAAATTTTAATTTGATTATGCTACTGCCCTAGCCCTATACCGCCAAGCAAATGAAGAGGCTAAGTGTAGAAATATCAAGTATTCAGTTTACTTAGGGTGCTTCTTATCAATGCCTTTGGTTTTAGTAGTGGTACATTTTCATGAGCTCTCTTAACAGTTGTACCTTGGGGAAGGGAAGGACAAAGTTACAGGAATTAGGGTGTCAAGACTATAGAGAATAATGCCAAACGAGGGAAAAAAATCAGCAAATGAAATTATTTAAAATAGCTTCCTTAAGTATTTCCCCAGGATTGTCCCCAGGGTGTAAGTATGTTTCTAGCATTCAGGAACATATTATTTAAATATCTTTCCCCTTTCTTTAATCCATCCTATGAATACAATACTTTCCTCAGCAATTTACACACTTTCAAATATTTGTCTAGAATGTTTTCCTCTGCTTTCTTATCCAGATAACACCAGCTCCTATTCATCAAACTAGATACCAAACATTTTCTGACAGCAGCAAGGACTTTTCTGTGAAGCCTGTTTGGATACCCCACCCTAGGAATTGTCTAACATTGTATTACTAAGTATGAGCATGTAACACATTGCTCTCTCAGGTGCTTCTCTCTGGCGCTGGCTCTCTCTCTCTCTTTCTCTCTCATTTTCTCTCTCTCTCTCTCTCTCTCTCTCTCTCTCTGTTTCCCATATTTTTGTGAACTCTTTAAGAGCACAGACTTGGTCTTTGTCAAATTCTTGAAATGGAGTCAATTATCACTTACTGAATCATGAAATATTTACTGAACACATGCAAAGGGGATACATGCCATCTTAATTTTGGGGTGTAAGTCAGATGAAATTTATAAAAACCAAATATTCAAAAATACTGGCTTAATTAAGTGAGAATTCTAAATATAGCTTGTTTTAAAAGCCTACTGATGAGCCTCCAATCATGCTGGCCCTTACTTCTGGAACATCCAAAACCTCTCTACACTTACCAAAGTTCTGTCTGTTTTTGAAAACCCAGTCCATATTCCATGCTCTCAAGCTTTACTTGACCATTGCCATTCACAATGCTCTCAGTGGAAACTGAATTCATTACTGTGATTCCTTCCTTAAACAGTTCATTCTACTGAACTTCTTATTTCTACCAATAACAACAGCATCTCCCCCATGATCAGGGTAAAAAAAAAAAAATAAAATCCAAAACCCCAAAGCCCAGACTCATCTCTCTCTACCTGCAGCTTTACTCACTCCAATACCTCATCAACCTCAGCGCTGCTGATCCACCTTTGCAATGTGACAAATCTGTTCCCTCCTTTTTGAGCTGCTGCATCTAACTCTGTTATCTTTCTCACTGCTTCTCGCTGGATAATTGCTCTACCAAATCACTCATTGACTGTGTCCCCATTGCAGTTCATCTCAGCCAAATCTTAAGAGAGAGCAATTATGTTCACTCCCCCTTGTGCATAATTCCATAATACTGCCTCACCATCTAAAGAGTACGGTCCAGACACCACCTTTAGGCCTGATCCTCTTTTCTGACCTCTGTTCCTGCTACTTACTCCAGCCATGGGAAATATCCATATACTCCATGTAGAATCATTTAGTCTGACCTTGCTACCACAGGAAGAACTCAAAATTCAATAAAACTGGCTTTAAGCAGACTCATTCTAAGATGTTAATTTTGTATGGCCCTTGATGATATATAAATATTCAAATGGTCCTTGGCATATAAAAAGACTCCCCATCCATGAACCAATGCTCCAGATACAGGGGTTGAACTGTCAAAAATCATTCCCTTATCTAATAGCTCTGTTTCTATTGTTCCCTCTATTTACACTCCATTATTATTAGACTCCACCACAGTCATGGTTCTACATCACTCACATACCCTAATTTTGATTGCACCCCATAGAAAATAAAGAATTCTCCTACTCCAAATACAGAAAGACACCGGTACCTAATGATGACACAACACAGCACATTCTGCCCTACATTTTAGTTATGTATATTGAATGCAACACATTCAATTAGAGTCCAGATCATTTATGATTAGAACCAAATAGGGCACCCTAAAGAGACTCTTCAGCTTTGCAACTTTTTCATATCTGAATGAAAACACTGAAGCACAACCTATTTGTTTGCTTCCTTGTCTATTTCTCACACCAAAATAAGCATTCATATTAAAAATATCATTTGTCAGCATGTTTTTATTCCTGACATACAGTCATGGCCCCACAAATGCACTTTGCATGTATAGATCAGCACAAAGCCTGATGCAGTGACCTAGTGGCTAAAGTCCTCTCCCGGCATCTGCTGGGATCCCTTACAGGCACCAATTCATGTACAGGCTGCCCTACTTCCCATCCAGTTCCTTGCTTGCAGCATGGCAAAGCAATGAGGACAGGCCAAAGCATTGGAACCCTGCACCCATGTGGGAGACCCAGAAGAAACTCCTGGCTGCTGGCTTCAGATTGGCTCAGCTCCGGCCGTTGAGGCCACTTGGGGAATAAATCAGTGGATGGAAGATCTTTCCCTCTGTCTCAGCTTCTCTCTGAAAATCTGACTTTGCAATACAAATAAATAAAATCTATAAAATAGTAGATTGTCACAATACCTTAAAAACAGTATTTCCTTGTTAGATCTTCTAAAATGTCATCAATTCATTAAAAGGCGAATACAGTCTTACATAAAATTTTCCTCTAGCTTTCCATGGTAGAAGATACATCTCCATTACTACATGAAAGGACCAGATGCCTAATTGGGGGATTATTTTAACACAGTATATTTTTCATTATTTCCTGTTCTTGTTACAATTCATATTACATAATGGTTTTCAATAAATGTTCATTGGATGCTTGATACAGACTCCATTTTACTAGAGTGAAAAACAGGGAAAAGCTCAATATTATTATTCTTTCAAGGGGAAATGTCTATTATATAATTTCCACTTACTATATTAAAGACAATTTTTCAAAGTAAACTAAAATACAGAGATAATCCAGACTAACATTAGTCTGAGAGCTGGAATACAAGATTCTTTAGAATCTACGGGAATTTGAATCTTCTCTAGGTTAAATACATATATAAATGTTTATATTTATATATATTTTATGTTTGTATATTTATATGTATATATTTACATATACATATGTTTTTTAATTGTTAATAACATTGTATTATGTGATACAGTTTTATAGGCACTGGGATTCCCCCTACCCCTCCCCTAACCCTACCCCCATGGTGGATTCCTCCACCTTGCTGCATAATCACAGTTGAAGTTCAGTTGGGATTCCTTCATTGCATGCATATACCTAGCATAGCGTCCAGCATCTTATTGTCCAGATAAGTTCAGCGGCTTCTAGGGGAGACCTTCTCTGGTCTGAAGGTAGAGCTAACAGAGTAAAGTCCTGGTCAGTTAAAAGCCCCAACAAAACATCAGCAACAATATGCAATGTTATGGAATTGACTGACATAGTATTGAGTAAACAATATGTTAAAAATAATGCAAGTTCTATTTTTCACAACACATGGGTTGAGACAGTATCAATGACAGGTTCAAAAACAAATAAGCAAACAAACAAACAAAAAATTACTGGTTAAATTAAGGCAAACTTGTGGTATCTTACCTTTTGGGATTCACTCATTTCCCTTAGCATTATAGTTTCCAGTTGGGCCCATTTAGCCACAAAGTATGGAGAACACTTAAACAACTCAAAATCTGCATACCATATGATCCAGCAATAGCACTCCTAGGAATATATCCAAAACACCTGTTTCACGACAAACCAACATGCACCCCTATGTTCCTAGCAGCACAATCAGTAATTGCCAAAACATGGAAGCAACTGAAATGCCCATCAGCACAAGACTGGATAAGAAAACTTTGGTTCATCTACTCCATGGAATACTACTCAGCTATTAAAAAAAAACAAAAACAAAAATAAATGCAGTTCTTTGTGGCTACATATACACATGTATACAAACATATATTTGAGAACATATACATATGTATATGTATATATTCATATATGAGAATATATACATATGCATATATTCATATATATGTATATGTATACATTCTCAAACATGCAAGTGGTAGTTTCCATTTTATTCTAAGCCATGTAAGATCCTCCTTAAGTTCATCAGTCACCTCAGCTTCAGGATTCTTTTGGCCTTGCTTTTAAAAATGGAGAACTATCAGGCACAACAGAAGGCTTCCTGTCAGAAGCCGAACTCATATCTTATTTACCTTCTAACTTACTCATTTAAATACACGTACTAATATAAGTAGACATGCTTAATGTCATAGCTAATTATTTCATTTGAACATTACACCACTTACATTCAGACAAGTTCAAGAAATGCTACAGCTGCACCTGTACTCTCTTCCATTTACAACATTTCTAAGAATCCCATGATTCAACAAGCAATTCTGAGATCTAGGTTGTTCATATTAAAAAAAATTAATTCAATGCAATAAATAGATATTGATTGTCTTTCTATGCTAGGTACTAAAAGTATGCAGATGTAAAATACATATGAGGAACAAAGCTACCTTCTTCATTTGTCTTTGGAAACAGTAAACGTGCTTTATGCATCCAGTGTCCAGCGCAGGACACAGTAGCTAATGACAATCCTTCAGGTAATTGTATAACTAAAATAATAAAATAATTATAAATAAATAAATAAATGAAATAAAATTTTAAAATAAAATAATTTGTTATGAATAATAATTTATTATAAATATTAATAACTATAAATTATTATAACTAAAATAATAAAATAATTTAAGCGATGTTTCATGCTTAATAGCCAATATTTTCTTGGAACTTCATTTCACTCTTATATTTGCATATTATATTTGCATATTATATTTGCATATTATATCATCTATTTAATATTTTAATGTTTTAGTAGTATCACTGCTTACAATATTGAAAAAGCTAAAAATGAACCAATAAACTTTTTAAAGTTAACTATTTACTTAAAATCAAAATCAGAGTAATTTTCATGTCATAAGAAAATAATTCTTTTAAAGGGCAATTTGGACTTATTTTGCATGTCAGACTTAATATACATAGCCATTTTTCACAGTGAAAATGAAATTAAAATGTAATCTTACTTTGGCACAAAAAATTGAAATTTATTCACAGTTACTTCATATTATGCACTTGCATTTTTCATTAACTTTTTGAAAACTTATAATGTGTAAACCACAACTCTGATCATATTTTCTGGGAACCAACATAAATAACCAAACTATGAAATGAGTATATATATATATATATATATATATATATAATATATTTGTTTTTATGTAGTTTACATAAAAATGAAATATATAAAATTATGTATTATGTGTAATATATAGGTATATTATAGATACATGTTTATACATTTATATATTATTTTTATATATGAATATATATAAAATGATGGCTAAGGGCTTCCACAGATTAGGTCACCGCATCCACAGGTGAGTAAGAGAACTGCAACAGGCAGGATGAGACAGGATTCCCGAAGGCCTCATAAGTTTGTCCACCACATCTGTTGACAAGAGACAAGTCAGGGGGCCTTTCTAGGGAGGCTGCTGGAGGGCCTCCCTGAATTGACCAGTGGACCCACCAGAGTGCACAGGGGACACTGGGCTGGCATCAGTCACTGTACCTGCTGACACATAGGAGAACTGGGCATGAGAACAAACTAACTAGAGGTCTTGCAGGGTCTTTGTGGGCCATTGCACCCAAATGCACACATGACTAGAAATGGAAACAGCTCAGACTAGAAATGGAAGCTTCACCTGTAAGTGCTATGCATAGGAGCAGGCCAAGCAGGACTGTGCCTCTGTTTCCACCAGTGTCAGGACAGCTGCGTCCAGGAAGTCTCATGGGCTCCTTAGGGGACTCCCCAGTTAGGCTGCAGCACTTGTCAGCATATGCAAGAGTTGGTGTGGGGCAGAGGGCTTGGCTAAGCTGCAGTGCCCACCAGTGCAGAAGAGAGTTTGGTCAGATGGTAGGCCATACTGGGCTAGACCATAGCACCAGCTGGCACATACTATAGCTAGGCCAGGGAGCAGGACTGATAGGAGTCCTAGAGGTTTCCCTAACTAGGACGCAGTATCCAACAGCATACACTGAGTTCTGGGCCTGGAGGTGGGCCAAGTGGGGTAGGCGGCAGCACCGACCATTGGCATGCAAAAGCCATGAGCCATGTTGGAGACAATATGGTAAAGGTTGTTGGGTGGTCTCCCCAATAAGGCTACAGCACTCACTGGTGAGCTTTGGAGTCAAGTTTGAGTGCTGGCCCAGTGTGAGTTCTCAAAATGGGTTCCCCAAGTAGACCACGAACATTGGCCTCAGGGCACATCATACAGCCTCAGAGCACATGCTGCTTTAGTAGGCCACCTCCATCACTGCCTCCCTTTCAAGAATAAAGAACATACCCAGCTTCACACCAAAGACAAGACCCTGGCTCCTTCTTCCCAACCAAAGACTTCAAGCACCTCACCAAAGGGTGACAATAAAAACAGGTTGAAGAGCACTTCAGGTCAAGTTCTTCAGCAAGAGCCTATGTCTGTGGACATATTGAGGAAGACATAGACAGCCAATGACACTTAGAAATCATTTCTCACCTCTGGTACAATGAAGCCAACAACTTCTCAGAGCAATCAAAACCACTGAATAAACACCATAAGGGCATTCTTTCCACTATGACGGCCCCTGCAGTAACCTCAAAAGACCATTTGTGATGCTGGCACTGAAGGAATATGACAGCAGAGTCACACACTGTCTCCCCCAAACATGCATTCAGCCAGTGGATATTGGAAGGAAGATGAAAACTTTGTCCTCACCTTCCCACTGCCTTCCCTTCCCATGCTGATCAGTGGCCCACATAGTTCCGCAGTCCCTTCACCTTTATAATACATTTTTTTATATACATGTTTTTAAAATGCCATCTCTTACATTTATCCACTGACAAACCACCATTTATAACTAATTTTCAGAAATTAGTTATGAAGTATAATATTGCCCAGTTCATTATCCAATATAATAAAATCATGTTAAGCATTAGCATCAAAATCCTTTTGGTTTCATAAAAACTGCAGCTTATATTTAACTTTTAACAACGGGATCTCAAGAACTTACAAACAAAATAGGGGGATTAGCATCAGTGGGGCTTTTCCAAACTCGCAAGGAAAACAAAGAATGTTTCTGCCTTTTCTATTAAAGGAAAAAGAAACTATAGCAATGCAGTTACCAGTAACCTAGGGTTATCAAATCATCTCCCAGAACTGCTGGTATTACCTATTCTCATTTTTTTTAAAGATTTATTTTTATTATTTATTTATTGGAAAGGCGCATAAACAGAGAGGAGAGACAGAGAGGAAGATCTTCCGTCCGATGATTCACTCCCCAAGTGAGCGCAACGGGCCGATACTATGCCGATCCGAAGCCAGGAGTCTCTTCCGGGTCTCCCACGCGGGTGCAGGGTCCCAAAGCTTTGGGCCGTCCTTGACTGCTTTCCCAGGCCACAGGCAGGGAGCTGGAAGGGAAGCGGGGCTGCCGGGATAGAACCGGTGCCCATATGGGATCCCGGGCGTGCAAGGCGAGGACCTTAACCACTGTGCCACCACACCAAGCCCTACCTATTCTCATGATAAATACATTAAAAACATATTGTATTTGCAATGGTCTAGTGAGATGAATTTCTGTGGTAAAGATTCAATAGGCAATTAAACTTTCTATCACCAAGAGGTCTCTTCATATTCTAGAATACAAAATAACAGAAGTATTAGTGATGTTCCTTTTAAAAATACATTTTTTAGGCACAGTAAATACAAATAGCCTACATTCCTCACTGGCTAGTTAAACCCAGATACGTATTTCTAATCAAAACTAAAGAAATTGAGAAGAAAAATCTGATTCCTTCACATATGTTCTATTCCCCACGTAGCTATGGAATTAAAATGAAATATATTCCATTTGGATGATGGCGCTGGATCCAAATGGCAGTAGGGAAGAACATCACACTATACTATATTAGATGTCTTCAAAATAAAAACATATTCCACGAGTGCTGTCCCTAAAGTTATCCTTATCTTATGATTTGGTTTTCAGAGTGATTCCTTGAAATGTGATAAGCACTTTGGGCTTTATAGTAGTGTATACATACTGGTGCAGTAGACAAAAAAAAATGTTCCTCATATTTGTGAGGGTAGGACATCTATCACTGTGGTAGCTAGATGTTTTCTAGTATCTTGAACTTTGAGAAGCACACAGTGAACGCTGCCAACAATTCGTCTCTATATAACATGAACAAGGTATGCTCGGGAATTGTGATGGAAGTGAAAAGGGAACTCTCGCTGAGCTTTAGAATCCTCTCTCTCTGTCTCTCTCTCTCTCTCTCTCTCTCTCTCTTTTGCAACTGTTTTCTTTATTTTTAACAATCTTTACAAGGTTATTAGGGCAAAGAGGTTCCCTTCGTTTTCACTTATTCAGCTTTTTCTGAGGGATTTATCTCTCTGCCCATAACATCAGCACTGTAACCTGCAAATATACTTACACAGAGCACTGCAGTGAGGAAAGAAACATCAAATTTCCTTCTGCAGTTTGTGTATGGTTCAGGGATTGTTTGAGAGGCTCTTTTTGCCCTTTTTCTAAGTGCAAACTGAGCAATTTTTGATGACATTTTCTATATACTGTGCCCACAAAGCATCTAAGGAAACCATCCCAAAAAGGGCTAAAATCAATCTAAAACTCATTTAAAGCTTCCCACTCATACTCTCTGGTTTCTCTCATCCTACTTCTTTGAAAGTTCTTCCTGATCTTTCTGAGACTCATTAATCAATGAATTCAATAGATAATTGTTTTATGATCAGTAACAAAGAATATAAAAATGTTGTATCCTTACAGAGTTCAAAGTTCAGAGGAGAGAGATACAGATGGACATAAAGATGTGTTGATAACTGTTTGAAAAGTACATTTTTTACAGAATTGGCTCTGACTTGTAGTTAATGAATCAGTGGAGAATTTGAGGATAACAAGTTGGATTAAGATGAAAAGCTGGAAGATGCACACTATCACATACTACAGTGCTTCCACCACAGACACAATACATGTGACTATTCCAAGTTGGCGCAGATAACAGCAAAATGTGACAAAAACAATTAGGAAGCTATGAGTTTGAAGTATTGTTTAGTTTGCTTATTGCGTTTTTTTTTTCCTTTTTTCTGCCATTTTTGAGTTAAAGTCAACATTTTTATAACTGCATTTTATTTTCTACATGGAGCTACTATAAATTTTTTTTAGCTTTTTAGAAAGTTTTCCTAGGGTTTACAATATACATTTTAAAAATTCCATCTTCCAAAAATATTACATCACTCCTTGTGCATAACAGCCTGCAACAATATGTCCTAATTCCTTCCTCCCACCCCTTCTACCATCTACACAATTCATTTCAATTCAACATATGCTGTAAATACATTTTTATAATTTTGCTTTAGGTATTCAATTATCTTCTATAGTAATTAGACATAAGGAAATATTTTAATACACTTTCATTTATTTCATTACTATTGTTCAATGTTCAGGAGTTTAGGATTAATAAACAAAAACACTATATTAAAGTTTATTTACAAGAACATATTTAGAGGATTTATATACAGATCTACTTAGTAGAAGGCAATTTTCCCAAATAGTATGTTTCATTACATTCTAGGAAATTTAGACATTAAAATGAAAGCTACGCTAACATGAGCAGTTTGCTTAAAACTTGTTTGAAGGCAAAAACTAACAACTACTCGATAGGCCAGGCAAATACTTGTTGCAGATGAAAATAGGCTTTTTTAATAAGTATATTTATATTTAGCAGTTTATACTATTCAAGCAAGACTTTCCAGAACTTTATGCATTTTAGGATAATCAAAACTGATTTATAATTCTAACAAGCCATATATTAACAATTGAGGAGTAGAACAGTCTTAGGTGGGTGCACAGAGAAATCTCCAACATCTTAGCTAGTGAGGAATAACTGAATGCTGCTTCTTACCTAGTGAGTTCTAGGAAAGGCCAAGTCAGAAGCCTGACCAGTAAGGTACAGGGCCAGCTGACTTTTTCCTATCTGTTCAAATCTTTCTAAATTAGTCTCTCTCTGTCTATCTGAGCTAATTATGAAGCTCCTGAGTGGCCTTGATGGTCATTGCCAGAGAGGATGGCGAGCCAAGGTTGGAACTAAGTAAGAACCAGAGAAAGCTCCTCTCCTGAGTCCAGAAGGAAATTTACAATTCTTCTATCTCTGAGGATCTCTCGGGGCTCCTGTCTGTTGTTCCAATGTCATCAGACCATATTTAGAGGGTTCTGGGCCACTTCAATTCCATGCGGGAGATTCTATAGGAACTAGCTGACCTTAGAGTTCTTGGCCTGTGAGGGCATTCAAATTCCCTGTTATCTCCTTGGCAATTGGGATATGGTCCTTGGAACTCATACTGACAATCCTTGATGATGTATCCACTGCTTCTGTGGCAAAAGCACTAGGAAGGTTTCCGGGTATCTCTTTTCCCATCTTGGGGCTGTTTGTATACACTATGGTTGTTGATTTTTGTTCATTTATTTTGTACCCTGCCACTTTTCCAAACTCTCATATAAGTTCTAGCAACCTCTTTATTGAGTCTCTTAGTTCTTCTATGTATAAGATCATGTCATCTGCGAATACAGATAGCTTGACTTCTTCATTTCCCATTTGGATTCCTTTGATTTTTTTTTTCTTGCTGTATTTTTTTTTCTTGTTGTATACCTTTTCCAGTACTATGTTGAATAGCAGCGGTGATAGTGGACATCCTTGCCTTGCTCCAGATCTCAGTGGAAAAGCTTCCAATTTTTTCTACATTCAGTATGATGCTGGCATTGGGTTTTTTATATATTGCTTTGATTATGTTGTGGATTGTTCCTTCATGCCTATCTTATTTAGCATTTTTAGCATGAAGTGGTATTGGATTTTGTTGAAAGCTTTTTCTGCATCTACTGAGACTATCATATGATTTTTTTCTTCAGTTTTTGGATGTGGTGAATTACATTTATGGATTTATGAATGCTAAACCATCCCTGCATGCCTGGGGTGAATCCAACTTGATCCGGATGAATGATCTAACATATTTTTTAATTCTATTGGCTTGATTTTGCTGAGGATCTTGGCATCTATGTTCATCAGGGATATTGGTGTGTAATTTTCATTCTCTGTTAATTCTCTATCTGGTTTTGGAATTAAGGTGATTTTGCCTTCATAGAATGAGTTTGGAAGGGTTGCTTCCTTTTCTATTGTTTTGAAGAGTTTGTAGAGGATTGGGGTCAGCTCTGCTTGGAATGTTTTGTAGAATTCAGGTGTGAAAATGTGTGGGTCTGGGCTTTTCTTTGTTGAGCGAGTTTTAATCACTGATTTGATCTCTGCCTCAGTTATAGCTTCATTTAGGTGTTCTGTTGACTAAGTTTTGGTAAGTGGTGAGGATCCAGGAAACTTTTCATTTCTTGGATGTCTTCAGATCTGTTGGGAGTACAGTTATTTGTAGTAATTTTTAATTATTCTCTTAATGGCTGCAGTGTTTGTTGTCATCTTGGAGGCTATTAATTCTTGTTTCCTACTGCTCTCTTTGTCAGTCGGGCCAGTGGGGTGTCTATTTTGCTTATCTTCTCAAAGAACCATTGATTTTACATTGATTTTCTGTATTTATTTTATCTCTATTTCACTTATCTCTTCCCTTATTTTGATGACTTCTTCCTTCCTGTTCCTTTTCAGGTCATTTTGCTGCTGCTTTTCCAGTTTCTTTTCTAGTTGCCCAATTCATTTATTTGGTGCCTTTCTTGATGTTTCACATAAGCACCAATTGCAATGAACTTACCATGCAGGACTGCCTAAGCAGTGTTCCACAAGTTTTAGTATGCTGTATTTGAGTTTTCATTGGTTTCCAGAAATTTTTTTATATCATCCTTAATTTCTTCTCTGACTCATTGTTCATTTAGCAGTATATTGTTCATCCTCCATGAGTTTATGTATTTCCTGGAACAGTTTGATTTATTGTTTCCAGTTTTACTCCATGATGGTCTGAGAAGGTGCATAGTATGATTCCAGTATTTTTTGTTAGTGAGACTTGCTTTGTACCCTATGATGTGGTCAACCCTGGAGAAGGTGCCATGTACCGCTGAGAAAAAAATGTATATTCTGTGTCCGTAGGATGGAAAGTTTTATAATGTCCACTAAGTCCATTTGTTCTATTGTCTGTGTGAATTCTATTGTTTCTCTGTTGAGATTCTGTTTTGTTCATCTGTCTATTGCTGTTAATAGGGTGTTGAGGTCTCCTAGAATGACTGTATTTCTATCTATGTCTCCCCTTAGGTCTGTCAGTAATTGTTTCATGTAGCTGTGTGCATTTGTTTGGCACATAGACATTTATTCTTGTTATTTCTTCTTGGTGGGTGTTTGCCTTTATCATTATGAAGTGTACATCATTGTCTCTTTTGATATTTGTGACGTTGATGTCTGAGGCATCTGAAATTAGAACAGCTACACCAACCCCTTTCTCTCATCCATTAGCGAGAAATATCTTTCTCCATCCCCTCATTTTCAGGTTATGGCATCTTTTTTGGTTAGATGTGTCTCTTGCAGGCAGCAGCTTATAAGGTCTTGCTTGTTGGTCCATTCTGTTAATCTATGTCTTTTGATTGATAAATTTAGGCCATTTGTGTATAGAGTAAATATTGAGAGGTTGTGATTTTGACCTATTATGCATGAGTGTCTGTGTGTGGCTTAAGCACATTTCTAAGCAGAGTTTCTAGAGCTGGTTTAGTGTTGCTGTATTCTTCTAATTACTCTTTGTTATGGAAGTATTTAATTACATTCTTGAATACAAATGAGATCTTTCCTGGGTATATATTATTCTTGGTTGACAGTTATCTTGTTTCAGGAACTGAAAGATTTTACTCCATTCTCCCTTACATGTTTCTGAATGGTTTCCCTCTAAATATAATCTTGTCTTTTCTTTGTGCTCGTCTCAGAATTCTTTCCTTGTATTCATTGGAGGAAAGCTTGAGAACAACATGTCCGGGTGAGGCTTTCTTCAGGTCACACCTGTGTAGGGTTTTCTGTCCTTTTGGAATTTTGGCTGGCCTTATTGTCCCAGTATTTTGAAAGTATTCCTGTATAATTTCGTTGAGCACCTCTTGCAATCCTGTCTCTCTTTCCACTCCTTCTGGCAGGTTTATAATTCTGATATTCGACTTTCTGCTTGCGTCGTTCATTTCTTGTATGGTCTTGTTAGCTCTGTTCAGGTTTTCTTCCACCTGCTTGATGAATTGTGTGTTTTCGTTCTGGTTGTCTTCCATTTCTGAAATTCTGTATTCTGCAGTCTTCATTCTGTTGGTCAGGCTGTGAATTTTGTGCAGCAAGCCAAGGATTTCATTTTGGACTTTCTTTATTTCTGTGGCAATGTAATTTTTGAATTCATGAAGCTCCATCCATTGCTTTCCATTGTCTCAGAAGAGTTTCATATATTTTTTGTATTCCCTGCCTCATAGTTCATCAATATCTTCATCTTGCATCTCTGAGATTGTCCTGTCTTTTGGTCATTTTGGGGGAAGCATTAGCTCCTTTGGCTGAATCATTTCTTTCCCTGTTACTTCTCCCCATGCCTGTATGTTCTCCTGTCACCTTCTGATATTGGTCTCTGATGCATTGTTGGGACTTTTCTATGGCACTTTTGCCTGATCAATGCCCTGGGAGTTACTAGGGTAGAGTTGCTCACATTGTGACCCTCTTAGTGAGTTAATACGAGAATTTTTATTTGTATATTCGTTGAATATTATTTTTTTAAATTTACTTGTCAGTAGTAGTCTATGGAAATGTTCTTCTAGCCCTCTTATCCACTTGTCCTTTAGCCCACTACTCCTCTTGTCCACTGCTGCCACCTTTTGGGTGGCTGTAGTTATTGCTTTCCTTGATGCGGGTCTGGGAAGCTGCTTTTGTACCTTCAGCCTGCCCCTCCCACGCGGTCTGGTAGGGTATGTGTACCAAAGACCCACTCACTCCCCCTTTTCCACATGCTCACACTTCTGCAAGCCTGGGGACCTGTATCCCAGGAGGCATTGAGTCTCCCTTTCATGTGTTTCCTGAAACCCACAGAGAAGCACAGATATGGCATCCTTCGAGTGCAGGATCACTAGGTAATCACTAGGTAATCCCTGCACCTTTGTTTCACTCTCCAGGTGCCCTCTGGCCAATGGTGCTCACTCCTCAGGTAATGTTACCCATGTCCCTGCCTGCGCTCTCTCCTCAGTCCAGCCTCCCTGAACCTGTGTTTTGTCCCTAGGATCCTCTTGCCTTTGTCCCCCTGCTGTGTGCAGGCACCCTCGGGGTTTTCCCAGTGTCAGCCACTCACCAAATTTCGCTCCAGTCTCTGTTTACGCTGGTTGGAGTCTGTTTTCGCCCTCTTGGTTTGCACTTGCACCTCGCCAATTTTTGCACCCATTTCACGGTTGTGTGCTGCCTCCCTCAGTCCTGGTGACACCCAGGGAATTCTCCCAGCTTTCCCCGTAATTCTCCTCTTCTTGCCCTATTCTCTACTGAATCCCGACCCCTTCTTTCTGCACACTCAGTTTCTTCAGCCTGCCACAGTCAACCATCTTGTCCCTCTTTATTGAAAACAGGTGTTTTTAAAGCCAGATGTACAATGTAAAGAAATATGAATATAAGTCGAATTTTCAGAAAGTGAAAACACATTACTCTAACAATATTCACAACTAGTGATGGAAGGATATAGACTATGAAGAAAATGAACAAGTGATTTAAAAATTATCAGCAAAGGAAATTAAGGAACACTGGTGAAATCATTTAAGGAAACATAACAGAAAACTCATCAACTGGTTATTGACATGGCAATTTGGTAAAAAGGGTGTATGTATCAGAGTGTGAGACAGATAGAGATGCTATCCTCCAAAAACATATATTTAGAATATTCATATAGAAATGACCTCAGGGTACATGCATAAATTTTGTAAGAAATCTAACCTCATTCCTTTATATTTCCACATAATTAATCTCTTAATCTTTTTTCATGTAATATCTTATCAATATTTTATGAGAAAGTATTTCCTAATTATTTAACTTTGCTTTCTATATTTAATTTTTAATAAATTTAAGTTAACTCTTTTGGCAAACTCACATTAAAATGTTTATCAGTGTTCATTACTAAGAAATTTTCCAAGTAACTTTGGTCTTAAGGCAATAGTTGATGGTGCAACTTTAAATATGCTTGTTTACTGATAGCAACAAGGTTCATGGGTTATTTTTATTAAGCATGAGAGAGATAATCAAGTTGTGAAAAATAAAATGTGTAGCACTCAGAAGATTCAATTTTTTAAAAGAATTATTTATTTTTATTTGAAAGGTAGATTTACAGAAGGAATGATAGACAGAGAAAGATCTTCCATCAACTGGTTCACTTCCCAAATGGTCACAACGCTAGAGCCAAGCCCAACCAAAGCCAGGAGAATCTTTGGGATCTCCCATGTGGGTTTAGGCTACAAAGGACTTTGGCCATTCTTCACTGCTTTCCCAGGGCATAAGTAGGGAGCTGGACAGGAAGTGTAGAAGCCTGGAAACAAAGTGGTGCCTAGCCTATATGGTATGTTGGTGCTTGAAGGTGGAAGAGCTACAGCACTGGCCACAGCACTGGCCCCTAACTCAATTACTGACTTGGACAAATTAACTGGTTTTAAAGAAAGAGTAACACAAGAGTAAATCATTAGATTTTTATTTATCCACTCACCTATGCACACAAAAGAATACTAGCATCTGACATACAAAATACATGGAGATGGTCAGATGAAAAGATGGTGGCTTCAAAGATTCAGTCTGGCAAAAGGCCAAGTTGAAAGTGTTGTGGAGATCAAAAGAAACCTAAGCAATTTAAATAAAGGAGTTAGATCACCTTTGATAACTCTGGTTTAGTCAAAACCCCCATTCAGATGAATTAATGATGGGAAAAGTAGAGGTTCAAACATCAAGAGAGAAGGACACTGCAGAGATACAATGTTCTCAAGTTATAAAGACTGAACACAGACACATATGGGGGAAATCAATGAAGACAGAGGGACAAATAGTCAGTCACTACTGCCATTGGCTAATCTTTGGAACTACCTACAGAACATTCAAAATGTAGGTGAGGCACATGAGTGAATGCAGAAAATGCACAAGACTGAAAAACAAAAATTATGCAGGAGAAAGTATACATAAGAAAAGACGTTCAGCTTCTCTCAGCTGTGAAAAAAATGCAAATTAAACTTTAGGAAATTTTTTTTGGTATCCATGAAGAAAATCAAAAACAAAATTCAGGTGCCATTTTAGCACAATCCTGCAGATGTAGGGGAAAAAAAACACAGAGGAAGTAATTGATTACCCACAGTTCTGTAGACTAGAAAGTCCAAGATTAAAGCACTGACAAATTCAGTATCTGATGAGTGCCAGCTCTCCATGCTTCCAATACGGTGTCTTGCTTCAGTGTCCTTTGGAGGAGAAAAGTGCTACATTCTCACAAAGGAAGAGAGAGAAATGCGAAGATGCCTTTTGCCTTTTTGTATGGATATTAACCTCATCCATGAGAGACCTTATGGCATAATTACCTGCAAAAGATCCTGCATCATAATAATAACAAATTGAGGATTAAGCACAAACCAACCATAACAGGTGGTCACATGAAGAGAGATATGAAACAACACAAATTCTCATTCACAAAGAAAGATACTGACATTACTACATTTGGCAAAAACAAAACCATACAAAAGCAAGCTTTATTTGAAAAATTAAAATGTAGAAGTAAAGCTATCATTCAGCAATTTCTTTCGCTGATATGCCCTACACACATTGTTTAATGTGTATATTTTCAGATCAATTACTGGAAACCTTCCAAATAGCTGTCTATGGGAGAGTGGATGAATCCAGTGGGCTTTAGCCGTTAGTGGACTCCTAATACCAAATAAATGAGCCACAGTTGTGGTCTCAAGCATGAATGAATTTCAAAATAATAATAAAATTAAAAAGTCAAGTCAGACGATGTATTAAAATATTTCAGAAAATACCAAGTCAGACAATATATTAAAATATTTCAGAAAATTATATGATGCATTGTTTGGAAAGGTTCATATCTGTAAATTTAAGGAAAATTCAAATATAATATTTATGATAGAAAATGCCCTTTAAATGAAAGATCAGGAGAATACAAGATACATCCAGAAAATCAGCTATGTCTTATTTTTTGAGCTGGTGGTGGTTAGTAATTTTATTCCACATATACATTATTTTTATTTTGACTTGTACCTATTTCCTAATATCCATTAAACTTTCATAATATATAAACTGAATCTTCATACCCCCCAAAATCCAGATGAGTTTCACTATGAGTGAAACTTTCACATATGAGTGATACTTTTGAAAGGCTCCAGGAGGAACCCTCACATACATCATGAATGAGAACCACCATAATCAGCTGGTAAGAATGGCAGGAGATGAACAATTTGATATGTTGTGATATCACCAGCTTGATTTTCTTTTGCTTAGGAATGATTCGGCTATTTTGAGTCTCCCATGGTGTCAGATGAACTTCAGAATCATTTTTCCCTAACTCTGAAAATCATTGTCATGGGTATTTTGACAAGGATTACATGAAACCTATAGACTGCTCTCAGTACTATGGGCAATTTAGTGATATTAATTCTTCTATTCTATGAATAAGAGCACCTATTCACTTTTGTGTGTTTTCTCTCATTAGTGTTTCACATTTTTATTGCATAGAATTTTCACTTTTTTGGAACAATTTGTTGTTAAATATTTATATTTTTATGACTATTGTGAATTGGATTTCTCTCCTAATTTATCTTTTTGTAAAATCATTACTGGTATATTAAAATGCTGGTGTTTTTGAGTATTGATTTTTGTACCTTGTTACTGTACTGAATTGGTTTGCCAATTCTAACAGGTTCTTGTTTGGGGGCTTATTTTTGTTCCAGTGTTTACCTTTTGCCCATTCAATACAATATAGATCATGGCTTTGCCATTTAAAAAAAATACATATATTTTACATATATATATGTATATATATGTAAGCAGTTTTAGTGCATATTTCTCATATATCTATTTGGTTTATTTTTTTTTACCTTTTCTGCAGATATTATGATGATCATATGGCTTTTGATTTTCATTGTGTAGGTGTGATTTAAAATATTTTTATTGATTTGCAAATCATGAATCATCTCTGGGATAAATGCCATTCAATAATGATGTATGGTATTTCGATGCAGTGCTAACTTCAGTTTTCTCATATTTTGCTTAGGATTTTTAAATATATTGGTCTATTTTTTCTCTTTGTGTTGTCTCCTTATTTGGTTTTGGTGGCAGGGTAATGCTAAAAAAGTAGTGTGACAAAGCACCACTGTATGTGCAATCAACACCCATGAAATCCTTGTTTCAAAGAGACACCCACTGTACCAATGTTTATCACAGCTCTATTCACAACAAGCAAGATATGAAATCAATCATAGTACTCATCATCAGATGTATGGGTTGAGAAAAAAACAGTAGTTTAAAACAATGAAATCTTGCCATTCCCAGCTAAATGGGTAGAACTGGAAGGTAAGGTGTTAACTGACATAAACTATACACAAAAATAAATACTAGATGTTCTCCTTTATATGTGAGAGATTAAAAAAAAAAAAAGAACTCAATCTGAACACCTACTTGAGAACTGGAGGGATATGGGAATAAAGGGAGTTGCGATGATGGGTACCAAAACAGTGCAAAGTCAAGGTTGAACTCCTAGTTAAAAAAGAAGAGCTGGAGACTATAGCTCACAATAGTCAATGTATATTATATGAACAAGTAGAAGAAAGAAGCTGTAAATCTCAACATAGAGAAATACACAAGCAGAAGAAATGTTGATTCTTTCGTTTTGATTAGTCTATATCAATACATGTATGTATGTACTGAAATATCACATAGATCCAATAGTTATTATTAACTCAAAATGTTTTCAGTTACTATTTTATAAGAGAAACACTGGATTTATTTAGGAAGTGTCTCTAACCCTGAGAACTATTTTACAAAATCTACATTACTTTCCAGGAATATGTGGCAAAAGAACTTGTTAAACTGTTTTAAAATTGAAGAACTTTTTCGGTAAATCCCAGGATTTGGGCTTTCTCAACTGCTCTCCCAGGCCACAAACAGGGAGCTGGATGGGAAGTGGAGCCATTGGGATTAGAGCTGGCGCCCATATACAATCCCAGCGCATTCAGGTAGAGGAATTTAACCACTAGGCCACTGCACTGGGCCCAATCTGGCCATTTTTAAACTACACTTTAACAATAAAAATTTTTTAACTGAAAATACACATCATTGTTTTTAAAACAACATGCTATCACATATTTAGTACTAGACTAGCATAAATGCAACTGTTTGATTCACTGGAAAATCAAAAGTTAATGTGACTAAGTGTATTGTGATACTTGCCTTATTGCAGTGGTCTAGAATGAAACCCATAATATCACAAGGGTATTCCTATAAATCAGAGATAACCAATGTCATTCTCATCTGACTTTTCTTGAACTACTTGAGAACTAAAAGTAAATTGATATGTACCTAATTATCATTAAAATTATTTCTAACAGGTATGTCAGCAGAAATACCATTTATTGCCATTCTTTTACATGCATTATTATTCATGAAGCAAAGTATCTACATAAATATTACATCCCCCCTTTGGGTGAAACAAGGAGAAACAAAACATAATAATGAATTTTCCTAAGGACTCACTGTTATCAAGGAATAGAAGCTGAATTTCTATTTTAATCCAAAGGTTTAAAATTGTATTAAAAACAACCTATATTCTGTCTGGGGTACTGGCTCTGTGGCTAAATTCTCACCTTGCACATGCTGGGACCCCCATATGGGCATGGTTCATTTCCCCAATGCACTTTTTCCCATCCATCTCCCTGACTGTGGCCTGGGAAAGCAGTAAAGGATGACCCAAAGCCTTGGGACCCTTCTGTGGGAGACCTGGAAGAAGCTCCTGGCTCTTAGCTTCAGATCAGCTCAGCTTCAGCCATTGAGGCCACTTGGGGAGTAGCCATCAGATGGAACATCTTCCTCTCTGGGTCTCCCTCTCTCTGTAAATCTGACTTTCCAATAAGAATAGATGAATCTCTTTTAAAAAGAAAAATAAAGGCTATATGCACCTTATTAAGACTTGTGCTCGATCTCCTTATATATCCTCTTAAAGAAAATCACATCACAATTACTCATACACATTCTTGACCATAAACAATCTCATCTCATCACTGAGAAACCAATGCTTCAACATATACTTATGTCTTCATATTTCACTTTAATCATAATTAAAATTACTAGAATTTTAAAAATTTCTACCCTACACAAAATTCTGCTATTCCTCTATGGTGAGTTGTTAAAATTGGTTTCAGTCATGCAAGAAGATGAATGTGGTTTTTCAGTGGTAGAATACAATCTTCATTTTTTAAAAGAGATTTCCTTCTGTATATTTGAGAAAAATAAGAAATTGTTCTACTTGGGTACACTGCAGAAAGAAAAGCTTCCCTTTCATCCGCTTTGGGAAATGGACCACCATTCCCTTGCTCACTCCAAGTCCTAATGTTCTAAAGAACAAACATTGCCGAAATTACCTCCACCTTCACTTACTTCCCCCTCTAGTTCCCCTCCAAAATTATTTAGACACATGCATTGCTCCTCCCTTCTTAGGATCGAGTGACGAATCAGGAAACTGGCCAAGATGTAGCACCAGCTGTTAGTTAAAAAAAATGATGGCAAAGAGTTTACATAGTAATATGTAAAATTACTTGGTTGAATACTTTTGTGGAGTCATTTTTTTTCAGGGAACTGTGCTTTTCCCTGTGTATATCAAATGTTTTACTTTGTTCAGTTTTGTTTTGACTTTAGGATGCATTCTGTTAAAGAGAAAAACTTAATTATATACTTAGCATCTCAAAGATATTATTTTTTTTATTCTCAATGCATTTTAGATTTAGGTGAGTTATAAACACAGTGCAGAGCCCGCATAAATGTCTAATTTTCCTACTAATGGTCTTTTTATTGTTCCAGCATCTAACCAATTGTATTGTATTACATTTAATTCCATTTTGATATTTCATTTGCTATATTTCTTTTTTGGCTCACAACCAATAGATTTCAATTTCTCCTCTCAAACTGACCAAACATTTGATAAATGATTGTGAATTGTGTTCACTTGAAATGGAAACTTTCAATTTTATAAATATCAAGTAAAATATCTACAGAGTCACAGAGCTATATTTTGTAATTTGGGCTCTCAAAGCATAGGGTGTTTGTTTAAAAAAATGTGTGCTGCATGAAGAATGAACAAATGCATTCTACTGTGGAGAATGCAGTAATTTTGGTTTAGCCATGAATTTTCTGATTCCATAACTAAATATTTGCCCAATACAAGTTACATAAATCCATATTAAGACAGAAAAATGTTTGTAGCATGTGAATTTTCACATTAAACAATAACATAAGTTCCAATACAGAGTAAGTAGGTAAAAAAGTTGCTGTATATCCCACATAGCAACAAAAACATAAAGTATTAATCTAAATGAACAAAAGAGATAAAAGGTAGATATTGTAAGTATCTATTTATATAAAATTATAAAAACTATAAACTAAACCAAAAAGAAACAAATCATATCGACAGCTGTCAAGGGATAGGATGCAAGGAGAAAAGAACTATGACGTGGCACAAGAAAATTTCTGAGAGTTATAACAGTATCTTGATTATAATTGAGCATATTTGTCAAAAACCACTCAGGTAGTTGTACTTAAGGATATCCCAATTGTTACAGCTGTAATATAATTTGGCCCCTAAGTCTCCTGCAAGACTTTGAAAATCATAAATAGGTAAGAATAAAAATGTAGAAAACGAATTCCAGTATCGTGTTTAGGAGGGGGCCTAGTCGAAAGTAATCAGGTCCCTGGAAGCATGCCCTCGGCAGATAACTTTTGTGAGAGGGTTGTTACTAAAGTCTGTTTTGACCAGCCTCTCTCTGTTTTTTCTCCCTCTCTTTCTGTACTTCTCTCTTGCCTGGTCCACTATGTGATCTGTGTTCCACACATGTTCCACTAATATCCACCAAATTCATAGAGGCCAAACTTTGCACCTCCAAAGCGTGAGCTAAATAAAACCTTTTTCTCTTTATAAAGTCAGCTATCTCAGGTATCTCACTATAATAATATAAAGCAAAATAAAGCTCAAATGATCACAAAATGAACAAAATAATAAATTCATTATTATAACATTATAATGCATAAAATATAATTGCATAATCACAGTTCATCTTGTTTAAAATTATTCAGGAGACAGAGACAAAGAGATTAAAAAAAAAAAAAGGCAGAGAGAACTTTGATCCACTGGCTCACTCACTAAATGTCCACAACAGCTGAGCCAAGGCCAAGCCAGGAGAGAGAAACAGACCACATCTCCCATGTCGGTAGCAGAGACTCAATACCTGATCCACACTGCCTCCTAGGATCTGCACTTGTAGAAATCTAGAATCAGAGGCGAAACCAGGACTCAAACCCAAACACCCCAATATGGGATTTATCTTAATCATTATCTTAATCATTATTTACCTTAATCATTATCTTAACCACTCAGCCTAATGCCCACTCTCATAATTATTTTTAAATTTATTATAATTTTATAAATTTCTATTCTTAAATGTTCTCTACAAAATCAACACACTCATTCGTATAACAGGGTGCTTTAAATAAATTTAGTTACAAGGATGAAGAAGCAAAAACATTTGAAGACCAACAATCTAGCAAATGAGGGAGAGTGCTGATACACATATTGAGCAATTTCTCTCAACCAGCAGCTGCATCAAGCAAGAATTTGGCAAGCAATGTGCTTCAGTCAATTCACAAATGAATTTTCTGTTGAGTGCCCGGAATGCCCCAGTCCTTCTGTTCACCTGGCTCATTATTCTGGAGAAAGCCCAGAGCTCAAAATTTGACCTTCTTCACAGTTCTTCCTTCATTTCAATCCTTCACTAAAAGCTTACAGGTACACACAGTGACTAATCTATATTTCAGATCTGTCGTCTAGTTCCCTTAACTTACAATTTCTATACCTACTAGATAAAATATTTTCCAAATTTAGATTCAGTATTTCTAATCATGTATCTTTCCAAACTAGCTCCTTTTCATACACTTGCATTACTCTGAAAGAAAAAAAAATACTCTGACATAATCATTGATTCATTTTTCTCTTCTACTTTAAAAATTCAAACCACTGCCAATTTCTCCTCCAGATCTTAATTTACAACCTATAGCAATAATCCTTTTAAACTATGGTGCACCCTCTCTTCAGAAAGAGGGGAGCATTGGACATACAGCACTTTTCGTGCTGTTTTGATGATCCAAGGCACAATAGTGTAAATGCAAGGCATTCAACATTGTTCACTTTGAAAATCTGGATTTCTTGATCTGGCTCCTAAGAGCTCCAGAACTGTGTTCCAAGTACTTTCCAAAAAACTGTTATTTCATATCACCAAATATCTAAATGCAAGATGTTCAAAATCCTATATAAAATCTCCTATGCAAAATGTACCTTTCTCTTGATTTTCTCTAGGAGTAGGAACAATCCCCAAATGGCTGCAATATCCAGGGTGGGGCAAGCCAAAACAGGAGCCAGAAGCTTCATACATATTTCTCATATGAGTATAGGGGCCCAAGGATTTTGATCATCTGCTGCTTTCCCAGGAGAATTGACAGGGAGCTGCATTATAAATGAAGCAGCCAGGAACCAAACCCTTGCCCATGGGATGCCAGCATTGTAGGCAACAGCTTAAGCTGTTACACCACAGTGTTATCCTCCTTCTAATCATTCTTACGGCTATCTATTCCTGTAACAACTTTTTCAGGACTGGCTTGGACTTTGAGACGCTATTTGGTAGTCAAATAGAAATGAAAATGGATGCTATAGAACAGTTGTTAAAACTTTACACTCTCCCAGTCGCTTCCCAACACTATTGAGTTACTTTTCATTGGGGAGTTGAGACTAAAACTTTGCAACCTGAATGCCTGTATACTTTTTTTTTCTAGGGAAGGGAGGTGATATACAAATGCCATCCTGCTGTTGCTTAGGCAATCCAGACAGGTCCTGGAATTAAGAACAGCTTTATCTGAGTACTTCAGTGTCTCCTACAAACATCAGTATTTCCAAAGTGTACTCCAAGGTGGGGGGAAAAAACTGACAGGTATATAAAGCAAAGAACATCAAATGTCATCTTACCGTCTGGTAAATTCTACATCAGCAACCTAAAATGAAAACCTACATGATTATAGCCCATTTAGAAGAGATGTGTGCAGGTTGATACGGGTAGAGGGAGCAACAGAAAGCAATAAATGCTGCTCTGAAGAATCAATGCAACTCAGGTGTTCCAATGCATATAATGTCAACCCTTAAGAAGGAGTTTAGTAGAGAAAATAGTCAGTAACTAACCTAAAACAGGCAAAGGCGCCTAGAAAAGGACACCTCAAAACAAATGCCAGAATCCAAAAGCAGAATGCAAAAATGAGTCAGAGGAAATGTGGCAAAAGGTCAGACCTTGGGGAAGGAAGCAAGAAATGCCAAATCAGCAGAAGGCCGAGGGCTGAGAAAGGGATGAGTCAATTGAGCTGTTCATGAGGCCAAAATAAATCCTCTCCTTGGAGCCACCAAGAGGGTCAACAATTCTTTACTGCAGTGAAACATACTCAACTGAATTCTTCATTTAACTCTAAATGATCCAGTAATTTTACAGTCCTAATGCTTTTTATCTGTTTAGCTTTACTTTTTCCCTATGTTTTTCTCATTTATCATCTTTTTAGTGTTACATAATGCTTTTTTTTTAAGATTTATTTATTTTCATTGGAAGGGCAGATACACAGAGAGGAGAAGAGACAGAGAGGAAGATCTTCCATCTGATGATTCACTCCCTAAGCAGCCACAATGGCTGAAGCTGAGTCAATCTGAAGCCAGGAGGCTCTTTCTGGGTCTCTCACATGGGTGCAGGGTCCCAAGACTTTGGGCTGTCTTCAACTGCTTTCCCAGGCCACAAGCAGGGAGCTGGATGGGAAGCGGGACCTCTGGGATTAGAACTGACACCCATATGGGACCCCAGCATATTTAATTTAGTCTTACTGAACTAACAATTTTCAAGTTACGCCAAGTAAACAAAATACATTTTCTAAATTGACTGGAATGAAATTATGAGTAATATCTCCTAAAAGGAAAGTCTATGCCATTTTATTTCCATTAATATTAAAATTAATTGCATTATTATTAGCTACAATTTAATTTCTTAATGTTTTTATTTTAAAGGCAGAAAAAGACTTGTAGACAAAGAGAGAGCTCCCATCTGCTGCCTCAGTTCCCAAATGCTGACAACAGCCGATGTTGAACCAGGCTGAAGTTGGATGCTGAGAATCAACCCAGACTCCCATGTGGGTGACTAGAATATGATCACTTGAGGCCATCAGCACTGCTTCCCAGGGTCTACATCAGCAGGAGGCTGGGATCAAAAACTAGTGCAGGGCACTGAACACAGGTATTCAGTATGGGATGCAGGAGTTTTTACTAGCAGAAACAAAACTCACCCTTATTTAATGTGTTTTTTCCTAAATATTTATGTGAAATACAGTGTTGCAGAAACAGAGAGGCAGAGATACTGATGAAGAAGTCTTCCATTTGCTGGTTTACTACCAAAATGACCAAAACAGCCAAGGTTTGGTCGGGCAGAACCGGAAGCAAGGAGCTTCATTCCAGCTTTCCTGCATGGGAACAAGGACTGACAGAATTGGGCCATCTCCTGCTGCATTCCCAAGAACATTATCATGGAGCTAGATTGAAGTGGAATCCAATATGGGATCCAGCTGTGGAAGCAGCAGCTTAACCTGTTACCCTATAATGCCAGCCAATCTACTTAATATTTTTTAGTATTACAATAGGCTACTTATAAACAATTAACTAACCATTCCACACAATATCTATAACAGAAAATGTTAGCCCCAAAACAGTAAGAAAACCAATGTTAAAGAAGTTAACACGTTTTCCAGAATCCTGGAAAAAAATCAATTGAGGTAACAAAATCTAAACCTAAGATGTAACTGAACCTGAAGCCTATATTCTTAATTACTGCACTAAGCCATATTTTATTTAAAAGATTCCTATTTTAATATGACCTACATAAAATTGATTGCTTGGTTAATGGATGTATGTCAAAGCACAACTCGGTATGAAGTATTTCTCTAGGCACCTTGCAACAAAAGAAAAAGGAGAATCAAATATGGCCCAAGACTTTCAGAATTCTCTCGTTAAGTCTGCAGAAAAAGCAAAGTTATAAAATAGAACAAAAATTAGGTCAACACAAGCCTTGAATTTGAGTCTGGAAGACTTCACCTCTCAGCAATGTGAACCTGGGCAAGCTACTGTTAATTGTAATGGCATCAGTGACAGCAGTCTTATGGAATGCTTTAAGGGAAAAATGATGTAATAGAAACCAATGAATATTAATCTCAGGTTATTTTTTCCCTCATAAAAATACTTAACATTATCTAGCAGCATTTTGGTTATCACAACGTAAGGAAGTGAAATGGTACTAATGACATTTGATAAGGGGCCAGGAATGTTACATGATATAGCGCACCCAACAACAAGGAATTATGACTATTCATGACAATAGGGTCAATATTAAAAAATTTCAATTGGACAAAGCATTCGCAAAGTAATAAAACCATTCAGTAGACCCTCCACATTAACTCATTGTGTTTAATACAAAAATTATGTGCCTAAACAGCAGAAGAATTAAGTAAGAACATTGTTTAATGAAAATTTTAAATACAACACCTTAAGAAAATCTCTTAAAAGCCAATGAAGGCCCGGCAGCGTGGTCTAGCGGCTAAAGTCCTCACCTTGAACACATCGGAATCCCATATGGGCGCCAGTTCTAATCCCGGCAGCTCCACTTCCCATCCAGCTCCCTGCTTGTGGCCTGAGAAAGCAGTCGAGGACGGCCCAAAAGCTTTGGGACCCTGCACCAGTGTGGGATACCTGGAAGAGGTTCCTGGTTCCTGGCTTTGGATCAGCATAGCATAGGCCCGTTGAGCTCACTTGGGGAGTGAATCTTCGGACGGAAGATCTTCCTCTCTATCTCTCCCCTTTTCCCCTAATATCTGACTTTCCAATAAATAATAAATCTTTAAAAAGAAAAAAAGCCAATGAAGGTCTCTTTGCACTGTCCATACTGAATTCCATAGTTGTTGTACTAGCCTACACTCCCACCAACAGTGAAGGAGGGCACCTTTCTCCCCACAACCACACCAGCAGGTGTTGTTAGTAGGGTTTAAACTACAGGCTAATCTCACTGGAGGTAAGTGGAATCTCGATGTGGTTTTCATTTGTATTTCTCTGACAGCTAGAGGACTTTTTCACGTCTATTAGCCATTTGAATTTGAATTTGTTCTTTTGGAAAATGTTCACTTCCTTCACCCATTTCTGCACAGGGCTGTTTGTTTTGCTGTCATTGAGATTCTGAAGCTCTTTCTAAATCCTGGATATTAGTCCTATAAGTTGTATAGTGTGCAAAGATAGTCTCCCATTCTGCTGATTGCTTCTTCACTTTATTGAACATTCCCTTTGCTGTACTGAAGCTTTCTAGTTTGATGTAGTCCCATTTGTTTACTTTGGTTTTAACTGCCTGTGCTGTTGGTGACCTTTCTAAGCAGTCTTTCCCAATGCCTATATCTTAGAGAGTGGTTCCTATGTTTTCCTCTAATAGTTTGATGGTTTCTGAGTGCAGATTTAGGTCCTTGATCCACTTAGAAATGATTTTTTTATAAGAGTGACAGGTGTGGGTCTTGCTTCTTACTCTACAGTGAGCTATCCAGTTGTCCCAATATTTGTTAAATAGACTAGACTTTTTCCCTAGGTTATTTTCAGTTCTTCTGTTGAAAATTAATTGGCTGTACATGTGTGAGCTCCCTCCTATGGTTTCTATTTTGTTCCATTATTTCTTTCTATACCAGTACCCGACTGTTTTAATGACCACTGTTCTGTAGTATGACTTAAAGTCTGGAATTGTGATCCCTCTAGTTTGATCATGAATTTTTCAGGATAGTTTTGACTATTCATGGTCTCTTGTGTTTTCAGATTGACCCATCATGTGACCCAGCTATCCCACTGCTGAAAATGTATCCAAAAGACATAAAACCTGCAATCCTATATTTACAGCAGCACAATCTACAATAGCAAAGATACAGAAACAACCCAGATGTCCATCAAAAGAGGCACAAATAAATAAACTGTGGAATACTAATACCCCGTGGGATACTACTCAGCCATCAAAAAGACTGAAATTCTACCCTTTGCAACCAAATGATCCCAACTAGAGATGCTCATGCTCAGTGAAACAAGTCAATCCCAAAAGGACAAATATTATATATTCTCTCTGAAACAGGGCAACCTTCACACAAAATATGAGACCAATAGCACTTTCAGTACTGTTTTTGCTACATCTCAGGGATTTTGATATTTTTATTTTCATTCATTCAAAAAAAAGGGTTTTTTGTTTTTCTTATTAATTTCCTCCATAACTCAAAGGTCATACAATAGCATAATTTGCTTTTCAAAGGTCTTTTAATTTCTTTTGCACTTCTTCAGCGACACATTGGTCATTAAGTAGCATGTTATTACTCGTGTTGTCATAAATTTATCATTTTTCTCTCTGTTGTTGATTTTGTTTTATGGCTTTTCATTTAGGGGGAAGTATAGTAACTGCGTAGTAGAGACTATCATATACAGATGTGAAGATATAATGCAGTGTGTGTCTGTAACAACAAATTAAAGATGACTCCCAATGAAACTGTTGTACATACCTTGACAACAGGATGCTAATCTCTGCCATTGTCCATGCCTACAATGTCAGCATACATTTAAATAGCAGAATGATGGACTTATGACAGATTATGAAGGATTGATTATGACAAGGGGGAAATCGTGGGAGGAGGTGGGGATTTGGGGAAGGCAAAGGGAAATCCTATGAAAAATGTATCATGGAATAATAAAATCAATAAATAATTTTTAAAATGAAGTAGTAACACAGCATTTCTTGTCATGTATGCTTATGTTTAACTCTTACCTCTTATGATGTTAAATTACTTGGTCTTTGAACCTTTTAATTTCAAAATCTTTAGAAGGAAGGTAAACATATCTGCATAATTTCCAGTTCAGATTAAACAAGATAATGCAAGCATTTACAAAATAACAAATCCTTATTAATTTGTTTTAAAATGTAGAGTCCTGCATAAGAACTAAAAAACATTATTGATTTCAGACTGGTAAGAAAACAGAGAAAAATCACCCCTTGACTTATGAACTTAGAAAATTACTTGGCTGAGCTTAGTATTTTCTGCTTCAGACAACATTTCAGAAGGTTACAGTAAGAACCAAATGAAAACAAATAATTTAACAAGGTGTGTGGCATACAGAGGGATCACAATGAATATTAGCTGCACTATCCTCAAAACAAAAAAAAAGCAAAAACATTTATAAAGATATTGATGTTAAATCAATAGTAAAATGAGCTTTGGTGACTGACAGTGGAGACTGATGAGTTCTGGAACACTCCCTAGTTTATAAACACTCTACCTTAGAGAAGCATGTAACTGCACCTCCTCAACACCCACAGCTTTCATTAGCATCCTTCTTTTGACCTAGGAATGTCACTCTGACTTATCTAGGCTGAGTACAGGTTTTGGCTGCAGTTACTGGAAGAACAAAAATTGAAATCTTGAGTTACAAATCTAACAGCATTTTATGAGCACCAAACAGATTCACAGTAATGACTCCTTTAAAGAACTAAACACAGCCGTAATTTGTCAGAATGTATTTGTCATTCTACCTCTAAAAATGATCAGTAATGATATTTATATGACCATTGTGGAAAATAACTGTTTGCCAAGCAGTAATATCAAAGAAAAATTACTTATTCAGTAATTGACTTCCCAGAGGAGATAAATTATATATAAATGCATAATAAATTTTATTTCAGAAAATGCATAATAAATTTCAACAAAAATAATAAAAATCCATAGAAATCCTCATTTAATCTATTGTTTTCAGGTATGAAAGATATATTAATATACAAATTATAAAACATAGCACTAGTTATTTGCTAATCTAAGTGACTTAATGAGTATATTTTCCACTTGAAATTATACATTTGCTGCCATTTGACAGTTACTCTTATTACAAGCCTATATGGTATCCATGAGCATTTTCTAAAATCACTTTGCATTTTTATAGCCAAATATCTGCCCACATATTGCATGACATGTTCAGAACTTCTTTTACTTTCGATTGCAACCTACACATGTTCCAAAGACCCGACCTGCCTGTCAGAATACTAGTTCTTAAGTTGTCTCTTGGCGATAAATAAAGAGCAACAGGAAGGATCAAAGACAGCTCAATAGGGCAATAGAATAAACAGAGGCTTCACAAAGCAGTGAGTTCAATGCATGTACTTGTTCACTACATATACATGCAGTGCTCTACTAGGATGCTCCTTCACCCAAGCAAGGTGCAAGGAGATCGTTCCAGCCTCCATCACTAATAGCTTTACTGAGGAAACATTCAGGGTCTTCACAGGCTTCAAATACAGCCAAAGAAACCGGTAGAAGGGTGAGAAACTACTTTATTCTGTGAAGTGAAAACAAATTGCATATCTCCCCTACTACCCACCAAAATGGAGTTAGGAATGTGGAAGTTACAAAGACAAAAAAATACATCCTCAACACTCTTTGGCTGTGAGAATTCAGGGCAGCGGCCATGGAACTGAGAGACACAGGCTGGGGTTGGGTTCCATGCATTTACATGGTCTGAGTGCAGAAACTCAGAGGTCCCTGCACATTTCTTACATCTCTTGGAGGGCACAGCAAAAACACTTGTCAGTTAGTGTAGGGCCCAATGCAGTTGTCTAGAGCCTAAACTGTGCCAAGATCCCATTTGGGCACCAGTTCGAATCCTGGCAGCTCCGCTTCCCTTCCGGCTCCCTGCCTGTGGCCTGGGAAAGCAGTTGAGGACATCCCAAAGTCTTGGGACACTGCACCCACGTGGGAGACCTGGAGGAAGTTCCTGGCTCCTGACTCCACATCGGTGCAGCACCAGCCATTGTGATTGGGTGTGAATCATCAATGGAAGATCTTCCTGTCTCTCCTCTTCTCTGTATATCTGACTTTGCAATAAAAATAAAATAAACCTTAAAAAATGTCAGTGTAGTCTATCATATGCTACCAAAATGAGTGGATTGCAAGGACAGACACTCTGAGACCATAATGAATCAGCTGGCTAGCCTTGGCCCAGAGAAGGGTTGGATTGTGAACACACAGCATGCAACGCCAACACCATCTTATCCTCCCTGCCACTGACTGTAGCTAGAGGTGTTACACCAACTTGAGCATCACTCTGGACTCTTATCCAACCCAAAAATAGAGGCCACAGCTCCTAGACCTTTTAAAAGGTCATGTCCTTTTAAGTCCAAAAAAAAGCCTCAGGCACTACACCAGGCCAGAGAGAAACATATTCAAGAATAAAGCATACAAAAAAGAAAACTCTCCCAGAGGAAACAGCAACACGTGATATTCCAGAGGTATAAACACCAACACAGAATCATAAGCAACATTAGCAAGGTAAGCAATATACTCCTCAAAAGTAACATAATAATAATACATTAACATTGGACTACGAGGAAAATAGTATTGACAAAATGCCTGAAAAGAAATTCAAAATACTGATTGTAATGCTACTCATAACACAGATATGAGTGTAGATTCATGCCCCAGCTGTTCCATTTCCAATTCGGTCCCTGATAACAGCCTGAGGAAAGTAGTGGAGGATGCCACCAATGTAGGAGGCCTGATAAAAATCGTGATTCTTAGCTTTATCCCGACCCAGCAGTATCCATTGTAGCTAATTTGGAAGAGAACCAGGGGAAGGAAGACAGCATTCTCTTTCGTTCTCTACCTCTAGCTTTACAAATAAGAAAAAAGAAATAGATACATGAAATAAGGAAACAGGTACATGACATGAATGAGAAAGTCTGCACAGAAACATTAAAGAAAAATCACACAGGAATATTACAGATTAATAATCATAAAACAAAAATGCAGTGGAGGTTTTAACAACAGACTTAGTGAGGAAGAAGAAAGAGTATTAAATCTAACATTCAGTTTTTTTAAATATCTCAGTTAGGAAAAACAAAAGAAGAAAAAATATATAAAACCAAAAACAGCATTTGGGATCACTAAGATACCATCAAAGAAGCAAGTACACGAGTCTTAGGAGCTTCTGAATGTATGGCAAAAAGCATTGCCTTGGATAACTTATTCAGTTAAACAGTAACAGAAAATCCTACAATTTGGAAAAAGAAATGAAAATTCAAACAGGATGCACACTGCACCTCATGTAGGAATAAGTGGAAAAGATCCTCATGAAGATACAATATAATAAAACATCAAAAGTGAAACATAACGAGAATACGCAAGAAATGCCAGCATCTCTCATCCCATTATGAAAGACTCCTCAAAAGAAACCACAGAGGCCAGGAGAGAATAGAGAAACATAGCACAAGTACTAACAGAAAAAACACTCTATCCCAAAACACTTTACCTGGTGACACTCTCATTTATAAATGAAGGTGAAATAAGACCTTCCAATAAAAGAGAAACCAAAAACAAATTGTCACCACCTGGTTAGACCTACAAATGATACTTCAGAAAATGCCACATGCTGCAGAAAAACATTTTCAGCATCATGAAAGTATATGCTAACAGAAAACCCCGTAGTAAAAGAACAAGAAAGATTCAAGGCAGACAGTACGGACACTCATGGGAAAATGGCAGGACTAATTAATTATGTATCAATAATACTCTTGAATATAAATGCATAAAATCTCCAATTAAAAGATACAGATTATATGAATGGGTAAAAAGAAAACAAGACCCATAAATGTGCTGCCTACAAGAAACAGTTCACCAATAAAGGTAACTCAAGACTAAACATGAAAGAAAAATTTATATTCTAGGTAAAAGCAAATGAAAAAAGAACAGCAGTAGCTATTCTTATACAAAAATTGGTGAGACAAAGAAGGTCATTTCATAATGATCAAGAGATCAATTCAACAAGACATGATTCTGTAAAATATACCTGCACCCAATACTAGAATATCTAGTTTAAAAAAAGACAAACATAATGGATCTAATTTAATTGAGACTTCAATTACTCACTTTCAGCAATGGACAGATAAACCAGACAAAATAATCAGTAAATCTTGCCCTATAGAACAACTGGCCTAATATATATTTGTAGTACATTTAATCCCATGGCTAGAGGATACTAGAAGCAATAGAATTCTGAACACACATGATTTACCAAAATTAAGGCACAAAGAAAAAAACAAAAATTCAATAGACTAAAAACCAACAGAGATTTAATCACTAGCAAACAGCCTTCAAACTAGGATTAGCCCAGAACAAGACAGCTTCAGTACTACATTGCACCAAACTTTTACTGCAAAACTAATACTAATTCTTCTAAAATAATTCTAAAACAAAAGAAATGGAAGGAGCCTTTCCAAATCCATTTTATGAGGTCAACATTACTGTAAATCTAAAACCAGAGAAAATCGCTTCTTGGCCTTTTGGCTAAGATCAAACGTAGTAAAACCAGAGAAAGATATAACAAAAAAGGACAACTATAGACTAAGATCCATGTTGAATCTGTATGTAAAAACCTCAACAAATTACTATCTAATATAATAAAAAAATAGAAAATATCATCCACCTACAATTTATCCTATGGATGCAGCAATGATTCAGCATATGCTAATCAATAAAGGTTATACATTACATTAACAAACTAAAGGACAAAAACTGTATGGTTAGCCAATAGATGCAGGAATGTATCTAATAAAATACAACATCCTTTTATGATAAAAATCGTAAAAATTGGATACAAAAGAACCATAAATTCCAATAAATTCAAGGAAATACATGACAAACCCACCACCAGCATCATATTTAATGGGGAGAAGCTGGAAGTATTTCCGCTAAGATCCAGGACAAAACAAGGATGCTCTCTTTCACACTGTTATTCAAAGTATCTCTGGAAGTTTTAGCCACAGTCACTAGGCAAGAAAAAGAAATTAAATGAATAAATACTAATTAGAAAGGAAAAAATCAAATTATCCCTGCTTGTAGATGACATGATCTGTGATACGCAGGAAACAAAAGACCCCACTATGAGATTATTGGAATACAAATGATTTGGCCAAATTGCAGAATGCAAAGCAACACACAAAAATCAATAGCATTCTTATATACAAAGAAGACTACAAAAACTTAAATACTTAGAATAAATTTAACCAAGGGTGTAGAAAAATCCTGTAATGAAAATCATAAAACATGAATAGAACACATAGAAGAAGACACTTTTTTTTAATCTTCCATGATCACAGATTGGAAGAGTTAATATCAAACTGTGTGCATTACCCAAAGTAATTTACAGATTCAATCATACCCAAAATACCAAAGATGTTCTTCAGAGATCTAGAAAAACATCATGAAATTCATATGAAAACATCAAAGACCATTGGTGGTCAAAACAAGTTTAAGCACTGAAGCATCACAACATAAAATTTCAATATATACTACAGAACAGTTATGATCCAAAATGCATGGTGCCTGCACACAAATAGACACATAGATCCCTGGAACACAATACAAACTTAATCCATGCAGCTATGATCAACTGATCTTTGACAGATGGGCAACATAAATTCCTGGAGAAAGGATACTTTCTTCAACGAATATTACTGGGAAGATTCCTCTCTGTAATTCTACCTTTCCAATAAAAATAAATAAATCTTTTTGAAATATCAACACACGCAATGTATCAAGATTTCTTTAATATCCTCTCAGAAACATGGACAATAAAATTTAAAATGTGCAAAACTACTCATTCCTTAGTAAATAACTTGCAACAACATCAACCAGTCACTCTGGCTGCCCCGTTCCTGTCTACTTTACCCAGATAGGTTCTTTCTCTCTGTCAAAGAACACCACATTGTATTAAAAACGTTTTTCCACAAAATGAAAACATCTCCATTTGAAAACAACAAAGAGATGACTTTTATCTCTTCACAGAGTCCAATAACTGACACACCCCAGAATTAGAGAGATGTGAGGACATGATAACCCTGCTACGGAGTTAGTGAATAAGCACAGCCTCTTGTGGAAGAAAAGACGGTGTCTAAAAGCTTTAGAAACGTATACAGACCTTAATTTAGCAATAGAGTCATTTTACTATATATTTCTGGGCGTCTGTAAATCGAAAAAATGGGAGGGATTTTAAGTTAGCATCAGAGAATGGATTAGATAAAGCATAGTCCATTTGTATAATAAAGTACTTTCGTTATGCAATTAAAGATGTTACAAATCTATAGTTCACTCAAATTTGAGTGAATGAATCAAGTTGCAGAAGAGCATGTTGAACATCATTGTGAATCTGTGCAAAGAAGGCTTTAGAAAAGATGCTTTCCACTGTTTCTAGGCATGGTTCCTCGAGATACCTGTGAAGGGATGCCTTAAGCAGAAATGTGTGTTCCTTATGTTTTGATTACCTCTCAGCTCAGGTGACCTGCCAGCACCTATGTTACTTTAAGAAGATGAGAAACCCCAGGGATTATTGCCACTTCTAGCTCACCTTGAAAAAATTCAAGTTGTTAACCTTGCAATTAAAGCACACAGTAAAAGAGTAAAAATAAACATGTAATTCGACACATAAACAGTGGTAGAAAAAGATAAGAAATTTTTACAGGGTAGGTCCAGATGAATCAATATTTAAATAAATTTTCTATATTATTACATTCTGAAATGAGGATGCAACATAAAATGAATAAGGCCTTAAAATTGTTATCACTGAGTCAGCAGTGATGTGATAGTCATACCTGCATATTCATGAAGATTTGCTGAATGAGTATTAGTTTGGTTTGAAAGTGAACCAAGACACTACAATGGAGAACCTCTTAACACCTAGAAAGCAAGCCACAGAAGCAGCATGGAATTAAGTATGTTTTAACAACATCTCCAAAGCAAGAATCAAAAGCCAAACTCCATCAACGTAATTGCTAAGCATCATTTCAAGGTCAGCATTGCTGCTGGCTCAGGAAGGCTCACTGCAGGGATAAACAACAGACAGACATTAACAACTCAGAATCAAAAGAGATGCATTATAACTGTGAATTAAAAATGCTAAATGGAAATAAGCTGTTAGAATAGCCCATCTAATTTATTTAGCTTCTGCTTCTTTTAATGACTTTGCAGCAGAGCTATTGATATATTTTACACTTAATTAAGTCACACATGTTCTTTCAATAAATGTAACATTAATTTTCTAAGAAACAAAAATGCTACAATTTAATTAACAGTATTTCCTTCAGTGATACACAAAATATTAGGGCATATTACAATTGAAAGAATATTAGTTTACAGATAATATAGTACTAGAAATTCTAGAAAGACATAAGCAAGAAAATCAAATGAAATAATTTACAATAGCTTATTATAATTAATCCTTGATGGTTCTGTCACTGTATTTTTTTTATCAAATCAGAAAGAGGCAATAGAATACTCTTTACATAACCATTTCATGACTGTCACCTGGCTATTACAAGGCATCACTAAGTCAAGATGCATCCTAATTTCCTTATTTGAAACATTCAGTTGTGGAGAAAAATGTGCTCTGGAAGTGACAAAGTGATCCTCTCAGATAAATGCCAGAACTGAAGAACAAGCATCCAAATAGAAAATACCCACTGACTTCCTACATACAAATTAAAGATTACCTGAACCAAAGCATGTCTTAGGATCTCAAATTCCAAAGATAATGAGATGATGCTTAAAGTTTCAAATGATGAAAACAGCTCACAGTTAAAGATTCAGAACTGCACCAGATTTCTCAATGACAACAATTGCAGCAAATATATCTTCAAAATCCCAAAGTAAAATGACTCCCCAAAATACTATACATATAAAAATATTCGTGGAGCATAAAACAGAAAGAATCTATTCTCAAATGTGACACATTTCAAATTTTCTACTGTCAACACACTCCTCCTTAAGCTGATACTGGAAGTTACATTTCTATTCACAAAGAGGTTAAACCAAGAAAAAAAATACATGAATATCAGAAAGAATTCCATACAGACTGTAGCAAAGAGACCTGCAGCATTCTTAATGTTTATCAGTTGGCTGTCCAGCAAAGCCCATTTCTTTTCCTATAGAGATGCAGCTGGACAAATAATCCACCTTTCCACAGTTAGTTTTGGCCCTAAGAATGACATTTAGACAAGTTTTCCAGAGATTTTTTTTTTTTTTTTTTTGCTTTTTTCAGATAGACAGAAAGAAGGAAACACAGAAAGCAAGATCTTCCATCCATTGTTTCACTACCCAAGTGGCACCTAAAGGCCGAAGCTGAGCCAAACCGAAGATAGGCGCCAAGGAGCCTCACCAGGTATCCCACGCAGGTGCAGGGGGCCATCCTAAACTACTTTCCCAGGCCACAAGCAGAGAGCTGGATGGAAAGCAGGACCACCAAGATTAGAACTAGCGTCCATATGGGATCCCAGTGCATGCAAGGTGATGACTTTTGATGCTAGGCTACCACACTGGGCCCTCAGAAATGTATTCTTGTCCCTGGACTGGACCACAAAGTTTCCAACTCATTCATGCTGTGATTGAAGTTTACCAGGACATCCTGAAATCCATGTACAGAGAACAGAAGGGTCTGTTTTCTAACAGTGGTCCCCTCAATAAAGGTAGAAAGCAAAGAAGCACCTGCTCCCTCACCTGGAACAGCAGACGATCATTCCTGTTCCTCTAATCACACACGTGGGACATTGTTACACGATGAAGAAAATCTCCATTTACAAAATGACAACTTCAGCCCAGTGTGGTAGCCTAGCTGCTGAAGTCCTTGCTATGCATCCACCGGGACCCCATTTGGGTGCTGGTTTGTGTCCCTGTTGCTCCACTTCCCACCCAGCTCCCTGTTTGTGGCCTGGGAAAGCAGTCGAGGACAGCCCAAAGCCTTGGGACCATGGGAGACCTGGAAGAAGTTGCTGGCTCCTGACTTTGGATTGGCCCAGTTCCAGCCATTGGCGGCCATTTGGGGAGTGAAACAGCAGATGGAAGATCTTTCTCTCTTTCTCCCCTCCTCTCTGTAAATCTGTCTTTGAAATAAAAATAAATAAATCTTAAAAAGAAAAGAAAATGACAACTGAACCTCTGATGGCACTGAGCAGTCACATCCCCCTAATTTCTCCTATTTATCTCCTGGGACCTTCCTATTTTCCAGCAATTGATCATAATACTCCAATCACAAAGGTTTGGGCCTATAGGACCTTCTTTATACCCAAAGGTTTGGGCCTCAAGGACCTTCTTTGGACTTTTCCTGACCAAAATTGACATTTCACTTAATCTTTTAAACACCACAAATAAAATTAAATAGGACATTCAGAAAAGCTGATGTAATGCCAAAAGAAAGAAAACAATTTAAAACAATATTTGTGCAAAATATGACATGCTGTTCTTAATGCACTTTGTTCCATGTAGCTATTGCCTCTTTAGTGTACTCCACGTATGGACCTACATCTAAGCATTTATCCTCAACAAATTCCCAAAAACGTATCAGCAAAGAAAAACTTTCTCTCCTGTGCCTGTTTCCAGGCCATTTTTCATAAGTCACTATTGTCATGCAGGAGATCCATTACTATTGCCACAGCTGTGTGACCTTCCACTAAAATTCTGACTGGTCAGCTGCCTTGGTTATTTGAGGATTAGAATACACACAGTGAAAATGGAAGCATTTTTCCAGATGCTTCTTCACCTAAAATAATTGAATAACTTTTGCAACTATACAGATAATGTAGTGGCAAAACTGAAGCACAAACCTTGCTCCCTGGTTCAAGGAAGAGTGTTCCTATTATCCGTAAAATCCATTTCCCCTTGTCAGCAACACAGAGACAGTAAGACGCTTGCATTAGAAATACAGATCTGGGGCAGTGCGATTGCTCAACCAGCTAATCCTCTCCCTGCAAGCGCTGGCATCCCAGTTCATCACCCAGCTGCTCCACTTCCCAGCCAGCTCCCACTTTATGGCCGAGGAAAGCACTAGAGAATGATCCAAAGCCTTGAGACCCTGCATCCACATGGAAAACCCAGAAGAATCTCCTCATGCCTGGCTTTGCACCAGTTCAGCTCTGGCCAGGGTGGCCATTTGGGGAGTGAACTAATCAATAGAGGATATTTCTTTCTGCCTCTCCTTCTCTCTGTATATCTGCCTTTCCAATAAAAATAAAATTAATCTTTTAAAAAATAAGCAACAATTTCCTATGATACATTGCCTTTCAAGGAATTAAAATGTAGCTAAATGTGGTGAAAAGTATGACAAAAACCTTTTATTGAGGATAAACTCTTTGTTCAAGATTTTTATGAATTTAATAAAACCTCACTATTTCCAAGATACAAGTTTAGAAGTCTCATTCTAGCTTTATAATTCAAATTTCTAGCTGGAATCATACATTTTTAATAAGATTCCCATTCCACTAACTGCTTGAAAGACCAAAAAGACTTTTCAAATGTGAGGAAAATCTATTGCTATGTAACAATATTTAATGAATCATCTTTCTATATTTTCTTTATGCTTTATTTGCATCACCGGACACACTTTGGATATTTCAATACAATAACATGATAATAATGTGTTGCTCCATTGTTCTTTCAAAAAACTGATACTGAGGATCACACTCAAAATTCCTATTTATGATACTCATTCTTGGAAATGATTACACATCATCTTGTTTGCACATTATTAATGCTATTTATACAAATCACACAGCATCTTTACAGCACAGTAAAGCATTTCACATCCATTATTTCATTTATCTTTCTAATACCCCTCTGAAGTGCACTGAGAGCTCTTGCCTCACCCAATTTTAATGGGCAAAATTTAAACAGTAAAGATCCATTACCATTCTTTACATGGATAAACAACATCTTAGCTGAGTGCCCAGAACAGGCCATGGAAAGTTTCCCACTGGCACACATTTGGCATGGGTCGGGGGAAGACCAGGCTGAATCAGTTCACATCATCCACTGGCAAATCCAAGCACCAGAACAGAGTGTGGGTCGAACCAGGTTCGGTCGCAACAAAAACCAGTACACAATACGGAATTCCAAGGTGAGGTTACCTGCACCGGTTGTGACCACAACACCCAACCAGCACATGTGAGAACCAGGGAGGGAGGGGGGCAGAGACGGCAGGGAGAATATGTGGGTGGGGGTTCCCTTGCTGGACAGCTACTCCCACTGGAGAGCATGAGCTGGGATGGGGGCAGACCAGACTAAGCAGGGCTACAACACCTGTACACCTCGTGTGGACTAGATCAGAAAAAAACCAGGCTGGGCTGATTGTTCCAACTGGTGCAAACAAAATTAGAGTGGGTGAGGGTCATTTGGGCTTCGCGGCAGAATCAGCTGGCAGAAGCTGGCACTGGCGCTAATTCTCTCAAGTCAAACCACAGAAGCATCTGGAGAGTGAATAATCCGGGAGTGGGAGAGGCCTGGGAGGTCAATAGTGGGCTCCTCCCTCTTGGGTTACCACTTGCATGGGAGGGCACGAAAACTAGGACAGGGTGGCCAGACAGAAAGGCACCCAACAACATCCGTGAGGGCTGGATAGTTGAACTGGTTAGATGGAACTAAGCTTTAATACCCATTGACATGTACGAGAGTCAAGTGGGATGTGGGACCGACTGGACTACTGCTACACATACTGGCAAACCAGGGTTGGGGTGGGCTTCGTGGGGGTTATTGTGGGTCGCTCCAACTAGGCTGCAGCTCCCACTGGTTTATGTGAGGGCCAAGTGCCTTCTGGGCAGAACCAGGCTGGACTGCCATACCCGTTGTTTCCAGTGGAAGACAGGGCTGGAAGCGGAGCCAAACCAGCAATTGCCAACCACCAGCTGATTGGGGCAATGGACTGTGCCAGGCTTGTGCTTGCTAGTACATACAAGAATCTGGTCTGGGAACACCTCAGATGAAGTTTATTTGGGGATTCCCCCAATGGAACTGCCGGATTCAGAACCCTAACCATGAAAAGCCAGAGGACATAACAAGTCAATCAACCACCTCAGCTATATGTTGGCAGCGAAATACTGGGCAAATGGAAACTCTATGATGGACTGTGTCAATCAGTGGATTCTTCAACAACCTTATTATGTTTGGAGTGGCGAGAATGGTAGCAATTCATAACTGTTGAACTATCAAAACCACTTGAGCAAGACCCTGGGAGCATGCCCCACATCAGGGACCTGGGGTAGGGGAGAGACTGGGTGGGGCTTCTCCCTTAATATCCCCCTTTACCTCAAACACATGAAGGAAACAATATAGAAATAATAGTCTTACCCACTTTCCTCTAGCCCTTGAATCTTTTTACCCTAATTAACTATGTAAAGATTGTCAAAAATATAATTTAAAAAATGGAAAAAGCTAAAAAAAAAAAGATAAAGCAAAAAAGAAAGAAAAATAAACCTTCAATTACTCAGAATATTTTGCCAATATCTTACTGGGAACTGCAAAGTAGAAATTATGGGATTCAGCCAGTTTTATTCTTTATATAATAATCCTCTGATCATGAACATTGTTCACACATGTTATTAAAAAGTTTGGAACATGGTACAAGTGCATGGGGCTCTGTCACTCACATGAGAGACTTGGGTGGAGCGCTGAGTTCCTACCTTCGGCCTGGCCTACATTTTGACAATGTAACCAAAAGATGAGAGATTTCTGTCTCTCCTTCTCTCTCCCTGTCTCACTGTCACTCTGGCTTTCAAATATGTAAATAAACATTTTAAGAATTAATAAATCACAGCTGTTCCTCACCAAAACAAAAAAAAAAGTTTGGATAAAAAGGGCAGGTATTTCCCTTAACTCTTAAGATCCTGGTTAGGATGTCTGAATTCCAAATGAGAGTTCCTGTGTTCAGAAGGCAGAACGGATTCCAATTTCAAATTCTGCCAGAGACTTGAGTATTCACTGGTGATAGCTCAAGCGATGCTGATCCTACCACCCGCAAGTGATCTCTGACTTTACACCTGACCCAGCCCCAAATATTACAGACATTTGGGGAGTGAACCAATAGATGTGTCCCTCTTTCTCTCTCTTTATCACTCTCTCTCACCATCCCTCTCTCTATTTTCTTCCCATTCTCTCTCTCTCTTTCAGTCTGTTTCAAAGAAATGAAAGCAAATTGGACAATCAAATAATTCAAACTATACAGATGCAAATTTAAACAAAAACAAAGTGCACTATTTCATAAATATGGAATGTATAAATTGTTACTGCTGGATTTCACAGAATTTTTAAATTTATGTATTCATTATTGATTGTATGGAAAAACATTACTTTTTTTTACATTAATACTAGTAACTGTTAAGTACTATGATCCATACTTTAGAGTTTATGTGTCAGCCACCCTGACAGAGAACTGACATAACTTGTTTTACCTTTAGGAATTTAATACAAATACAAATTTGTAACCATTTTAAAACTGTCATATTTTCAAAAATACTCAGAATATAAATTCATGAGACAAAATTCAAAGTCGTACTAGGCAATAACAACAGTGGCTGCCAACACAACACAATCTTTCATTGCTTAACAATAGGGACACATTTAGAAAAACAAATCACTAGGCAATTGTGTCCTAATACAACCCTACAGTGAACTCATACAAACCTAGATGGTATAACCTGTTACATGCTGAGGCTGTATGCTATAGACACTGCTGAATACGCAGTCAGCCATTGACCAAGATGTCATTATGCAATGCATGAATGAATTTATTCTTCCCTCCACTGCTGCATAACAGAATCCTAAGATCTCAAAAGGAATCAATTTTCCCATGTTAAAATGAAAAAAAGTAAAATCGAACTCTCATACTTCCTTGCACTTAGGAATGGCCACTGTCACAGTTCTGGTCAATAAGCTATTAAGCATCTACTGAAGAAACTACACATTTCCACATAAAAAAGGACAGACTCTGCTGTTGTGAGCCCTGTTTCTGGCCTGTTCTTGCTACCCATGGTGCAAATTCCACATATGAGAAATTCACTGTCTTTCCATGACTATTAACAGTACAACCAAGGGACCAGCATAATGATTCAACTGACTAATCCTGTATCTACAAGCACCAGCATCTCATATGGGCACTGGTTCAAGTCCTGGCTGCTCCAGTCTTGGCTGCTCCATTTCAGCAGTGGGTGGCATTGAGAGCCTATACCTTCATGGGAAATCTAATGGCAGTTCCTGGCACCTGACTTTGAATCATCTCAGATCCAGCCATTGCAGCCATTTGGAGTGTCAGCCAGCAGATGGAAAATACTTCTCTCTGTGTGTTTTCCTCTGTAAATTTGCCTTTCCAACAAAAATAAATAACATATTTTTTAAATTGAATAGCCAAGATCAAGAAAGGTTCCAAATCCTTGAGAAACTTCCTTATTATTAAATATCATTCCCTCCAGCTATCTTATGGCACATAAAAAATAAACTTTCCATCTGTTATTACTAAATGTTAAATTTTTTGTTATTCCCAAATTAAAGTTATCACAACTGGTAAAATATCACCAATATACCCTGAGCGACACTGTTTTTCTCTCATTATATGGCTTGAAATGAACATTAACTATCACTTGTCAGGAATATCCCAAATGGAATCTGAGAACAGGATATATTAAACAACAAAAAGAAATTCAAACATTTAAATCTGTCCATTGAAAAGGCCAACTTTCTGTGGCCTTTTAAAATATTTCTCAGTCCTATGAAACTGTGAAATCAGAAGAAAATTTCTGGAAACAAGCTTACATTCAAGGCTATAAATAAATAAATAAATAAATAAATCCACTTTGCTATATACATTTTCCTACTACCCAAAATACATTTTTTAAAGATTCATTGGTATTCTCCTTCTACATTCCAGTCTTACCAAAGACTTTAGCAAAGTAGGAGGTGTGATGTATAAAAATAATTTTCCTCAAATAAGTTTCACTCATTGAATAAAATATGAAATATTCTCTAAGCAATACAAAACAGAAACCCTTGTAGTCTAATGCCATTCTTTATGCTCTGAACAATAAAACAAAAATTTCACAAACTATCTACTAATTTCATCTTTCAAAGATGTAAAATGCAAATGTTAACAAGTATTTTATAGACTCAGTTGGGAAAGGGGGTGAGAGCAACAGAAAACCTAACAAATAGTGAAATAAACAATTAAGGGTTTTATTTTTACTCATGAGATAGTAATAAGTCTGCAGACAATGCAGAGACGACGTACCTTAAAGATATAAGGAAGCACCCAAGCTACATATATTTTTTTCTATTTCATCTTCATAAACATATCAATTCATGCCTCATGCCTGTAAGGTCACAGCTCACCAGGAAATCTTCACTCCATGGAAAACTTAAAAACAAAGATCCAAGGGTTAAGGGCAAGTATTCTCTTTCAGAGACTTTGTTTTTTTGTTCAAGAAAGGAAGTATTATCCAAAAATATTCATGTAATCTTTATCATATGGTTTCCTCCTTACTTCAGGAAAGCCTGGAAAACTGAATGTTTGGTTTCCAACCTGTACCAGAGGACGATGATGTATGAAAGGAATGAATGCAGGTTGAATGAGTCAGTCTACACTATCTGCTCCAACTCTAGACCAATAAACTCTAACTTGACCCACATTAGCATCATCACCTCCAGTATCACTGACAACAGTATTTACTCCCCAAATGGTACTATGCGCTGCAGCCAACAACGGTTTTTCTTGCTATTACAAATTTCTAAACTATCAAGGCATTATAGCAGTAAATTTAAAAATTTACTGGATAGCTTTATTGAAACACTTAAAAATGGCCAATCACAGATGGCCTATAATATTTTGTCAAATAAAATCCACTCATCTTTCACCAAGTTATAATGCTTGAGAAAATTTTACAGATCATGTTAATCCAACATGTTATTTTATGCCTTGAGACTTAGACAAATTGCACAGTCCTAATTAATGATACAGCAACACTGCAACTCAGGTCAGACTCTTCCTTGTTTTTATTCAATTACTAAAGAGGGACCCAGAACCAAGAGCCCATTTACAGTTTTGAAATATATAACATGTTTAAGCACTAGAAAAGCACTGCCTCATTCTACTATTTTCTTCTTTTTATACTGCCTTCTTGCTTTCTGCACTCTTTCATTTTGATATATAGTACAGCTATATAAGACAATTCATTCTGATATCTCAAATGGAGACTTCTACTAGTCAACAGAATTATGCAGGAGCTCCTTTTGAAATATACAGCTTTGTTTGGATTAATTTCAATTACTATACCAAATACTGACCATACTCCCTGATTTTTCAATTCAGAGATATTTATCATTGAGCAGTCTAAATTATTCTGATGCATATTAGAAAAACCTGGAGTAAAGTTTCTTTTAACCCTTAAATATTACCTCAGTAAATACAGAAACTGCAACTAAAAGTTTTTTTTTTCCAGTCCCTAACATGTGATATGTATACAATTAGCTTTAAACAACTCCACAGAAGTCTTCCCAAGGAATGATCTCAAAATGGGACTGTTTCTCTTCACAGTAAAAGAGTGAGGGCAGAAAGAAGTAGATGGAAGAATCTTTCCAAGGAGCACTAAGTAGGATGTGTATGCATGGGCATGATCGGAGAGGAGACAGCAAGCGCTGTAGGCTGAATTGGCCTGTTTTCTTTCACACAGTCTGCCTGACCACCTGTTGCTGGTCATGTATCCTTCCCACCTACTGGCTCTCTCAAATCTATACTTCCTGCAGTGGACCAGCACACTATGTCCAGCACAGTTACCCTATTTATTGTCCTTCAAGGTTTATTTTGAACATGAAATTATTAGTATTCCCTAAATCACTTCGCCCACCAAAGACCAGAGTTAACACATGACAAGGAAAAAGCAAAAACAAACAAAAACCCAACACATGGAGGTCTTCTCTAGGAGTTCATTACTCTGACTTTGGATCCATTTTTTGAGCATATGTTCATTTTGCTGATAATTTATCCACATATTCATCAGATTTTTCAACATATCTAAAAATGTATTATTTATTTATTTGAAAGGCAGAGTGACAGAAGGAAAAAAGCTTCCAATGTGCTGGTTCACTTCCCCAGAGACTGCAACAACCATGGCTGAAGCAAGCTGAAGCCCAAGAGCAGGAATTCCATCTGGTTCTTCTCTCTTAGTGGCAGGAACTCGAGTATTTGAACTATCATCTGCTGCTTCCCAGGTGAGCTACTAGGAAACAAAAGCAGAATATCCAGGACTAAAGCCAGCACCTAAACCTGCTGCACCAAATATCCAACCCCATCTACTGTGTTCTAAAAGAATCATCAACCAACAACTTAGTGGAGTGTTTTTATCTTTAGAAAATCATGTTGAAAAGTCTTGCTATAAATTGTTATTATGGCTTCTCAAAGGAAGACAGTTTCTGATGTCTGTAAGACAACATAAAATCAGGAGATACTAAGAAGTCGTCAGAATAAACAAGCCTTCCCATTACTGAACTGAAAATTTGGATTTTGTTATGACCTTTCAAGACCTGTTTTCTTGAGTATACAACAATATTGAAACAGGTGATCTCTAAGATCATTTTCAGTTCTGAAAACACAATAATTTCTTGTGTTGGCACTGTGTCATACACCAGGAGAACAGATTGAAGAATCCTTGCCTCCTTAATTCAAGCAAGCTCTTTGTGCAAATAGTGTCCTTTATTTTCTGAAAGGTTTAAAGTATCCATCTAAGGGAAAGGATTTTTTTAACATTTCTTGCAGAGATGGCAACAGATAAAAAAAAAACATTGTTTTTTTCAAATGCTTTAAAACAACTTGGAGAAAAATGTTCCATGTAAAATATCACATAGAATTTTTTCTTAGTTTTCATTGATATATTAAGACTGGATATTTGATTCTCCAATTATACTAATAATGAATTAATATAAGATTTAAGAAAAAAATCTCTAAAACAAATGCATCACCACAGGAAAACCAAACTAGTATTTTCAACTCTACCACCGGGTAATTCTCTGGGGACTAGTTTTCCAAAAACTAACACTTCCAATCCTGATAATATGGCATATGCTTATTGCATCATGCCCAACTCCTATAATTACAACTACAAACTCTAGAAATAACATAAGAGGCAACCAAACAAGGACTCAGAATGGTGTAAAGAGCAAAATGGAACAAAGAAAGAAAAAATGAAGCAGTAGAATGTTCTGACTCATATCCAATGTCAGGTGAATTGGGTGTAGCCTCCCAACACCTAACCTACCAGAAGACAAGGTTATTCCTCCTCTCCACCAGAGGTTGAAATGACAATACCAAGTGACTTCAAAGCACCTGCCACAACAACCTCCAAGTCTAAGAGATTCCTTATCTATGCATGCTGAAAAACCCTTACTCAACAATGACAAACCCCAAAAAGCCCAGATTTGGGAAGCTTTTTCTGCCTTTTCATGTGTTACCAATATTGTTCAGCATAAATACTAAATTATACAGATAAAAACAGTACCATAAGGCCTCTGAAAAATAATCCGTGATCCAACAAACTACCCTTAAAATAGGCCATGATTTATGTGCTAAACCTTAATGAGATTGTCTGCTAAAATTTAGTTTTAAATAGGACCCAAATATTCACAACCTAATAGTTGAAGTGATGAATCTGACCACAATTTGAATGGGAAGAGGCAATCAACTGTTACCATGATTTAAGTTAATCAGACGTTAGAATTATCTGACAAGAACTAGAAAGCACTCATTTTAAAATGCTTCAACAATAAATATCAATTCTCTAGAAATACATGAAGGAAAAAATCTCAGTGTTATTGGTTTGGTTATTAGTTTGCATTCCCTCAAAGGCCCATGTGTTAAAGGCTTGGCTTCCAAACTCTCAGCTTAATGGTATCAAGAGGCTGGGAAATCCAATTATGGTATCTAAAGGTGGAGAGCTTTGGGAAGAGATTAGATTTGATTAGGTTTTTAATGTGGAAACTTCCACAGTCAAATCACGGTGTCCTTATAAAGTGAGATATAGAAAGTCAAGTGCTTCCTCTTTTCATGTAACTCCTATATTCCCCATCAGGATTCTGCCAGCAAGAATTCCATCACCAGATGCCAAACCAGCGGGGACATTTGATATGAGCAAGAATCTTAACATAACTGAGCCAAAATAAGGAACTTCTTTCAGATAAATTTTTTTAGCAGTTAAAGGTTGGCTAATACAATTAGGAAAGAAATATAAGCTATATAATGAAACAAATAAAAATTTTAGAACTGAAAAATATAGGAAGCTTTAAAAAAGCTCATTGGATGGGCCCAACGGTAGAGATGACAGAAGAAGAATCAGAGAACAGATCAGTTGAAATTACCAAATCTACACAACACAGAGAAATTAGGCTGAAAGAAAAATATACTAAAAAAGATTCAAATCTCATATAATTGAAGTCATAGAAAAATGTCAGAGCAAAGGCTTGAGGAAGTATTTGAAGAAATGATTCCAATACCTCATCAGTCTGATGAAAGACAGAGTTACAGATGAAAGAAGCAAATAAAATTTAAAATAGAGCTACAAGAAGTCTATATCAACAAATATCATAATTAAATTTCTGAAAACTCAAAAATAAAGAAAACTATCTTAAACAACCCAGAGAGAAACAATTCATTGCCTGTAATAACAATATCAACTGTAAGCATGAATTGCTCATTATATACCAAGGAGCCCTTAAGGAACTGCAAATATTTTGCTTTGTTTTATCTTGCTCTCTTTATCTCAGAAGAATTTCAAGTACGATTAAAAATATTAAACAGATTATAAACTACAGACAAGTATAATAAAGAAAAGATAAGAATAAAAAATGCAGTAAAAGGTTTAACAAAAACATCCTTAGCTAGTGCCAGGGGCAGGTGGTAGACATGAAAACACATCAAACAGAAGTCTAGAAATAAAAAAGTAAATTAAAGCTCAAAGGATAATTTAACAACAAATATGCTATCAATGATTTTGTGATTAAAAAGCAATACAAAGATAACAGATGCGACAGATAAACCATGAAGGTAAAACATCTAATTAAGAATTATAAAAATAGAATACAGACAAGAAATATATAAAATATTTTTACAACATTTTGACAATTCAAGAAACACAAACTAGCTCATTAAAGAAGTACAAGTAATCTAAAAAAAGATCAATAAAAATAAACACATAGGGGCCTAGCACGATAGCACAGTGATTAAAGTCCTCGCCTTGAACCCACCAGGATCCCATATGGGCGCTGGTTCTATTCCCAGAGGCGCCGCTTCCTATCCAGCTCCCTGCCTGTGGCCTGGGAAAGCAGTTGAGGACAGACCAAAGCCTTGGCACCCTGCACCCGAGTGGGAGACCTGGAAGAGGCTCCTGGCTCCTGGCTTTGGATTGGCTCAGCACCAGCCGTTGCAGCAGCTTGGGGAGTGAACCATCGGACGGCAGATCTTCTCTCTGTCTCTCCTCCTCTCTGATTATTCACCATTCCAATAAAAAATAAATAAATCTTAAAAACAAAAAAAAAACACATACAGAATATCTCACAGTAAAACTTTAGAATACCATGGACAATGATAGTAGCAGCCAAGAAACAAATCTCTTATCATGACAAAGATGTTGAAGGACAACACATTTAAAGTATTTTGAAGAACATTTATTAGTTTAGGATTCTACTTCAAAACTATCAAGATTATTTTATTGCTAACAGAAAATATCACTTTTAAACCAAAAATATCTTCATTTTCATATGCCTAAGCAAGAACTACTTCCACAACAAAATATTAGAAATGCTTGATTAAGCAACAATCTAAAAAATGTGCAAAGTAAGCACTGAATGTAAAACAATCAAATGAAATAAACTAATTATTTGTAAAAATGACAAAAACATGGTGGAATTCTATCACTTCAACATTAAGAAATACAAGATACAGGAGAATCCAGATGGTGGAACAGGGTAGGGACACATTTAAACAAATGGAGAATCATTAGCCAGAGTGAAGCAGAGAGGGCACTCTGCAGGAAACAGAAGGCAGACCAACAACAGAGGGGCACCTGGAGACTGATGGACATAGGACAGCATCGGAACAACATTGTAATGTTGCAGTGACCTCAGCGGTAGTCAGCGATTGGTGAACTGAGCTCCACCAGCTCCAGAGCTAAACCAACAACCAGGTGAGGAGAGTTCGCCAGGAGCTCAGGAGGTGAACCCAAACAAAGAAATGCCAATCCTGCTGGTTTGTTTGATTTGACCAGGAGCAGAGACAAAGCAGCAGATCCCCAAAAGGCAGTGCAGGAACAGGGTGGATTTCATAGCCCAGACACCCACAACAGTCATTCTGTGTAGGGAGGCAAAGGCTATAGAACAGGACTACACATGCACAAAGCTGGGCGTCAACTCATTTCTGGCTCAGTGCTTTGCATCGATGGCATCATCCTACAGGTTCCACCAAAATAGGTCCAGGTAGCCCCCAGACCTAACAGCCAGCAGATCAAGAACTCCACTGGTGGCACATCAGGCCATGAGTCTGTATAGGATGGCAAAGGCTTTGAGACTACAGGGACAAGATGAGCTGTGCATGTGCTGAGCTGCCAGCAAACTCACTGAACTCAGTGTGTTGCACTAGTCCCACATCAAAAATAATACTGACTGGCATTCTACAACTCAAAATAGGTCTGTGTGGCCCTCAGACCTAAAGGCCAGCAGGTTCAGGTAAGATCAGCACCACCAACAACCTAGCTCTTCAGGACACTTCTTGTTCCTCTAATCCTGGGAACTTCTCAAACTAGAAGCGGGAGAAAGATGGCACAAACAGTGAAGCCTCAGCAGGAAATACAGGAGGAGGAAAGTGGTGAGCCAGGAGCTGAGGCTACCAATTCAGTGGAAAGTCTCAATAATAGAATGAAGGAGGCAAAGAAAGAATCTCAGAATTTGAAGATATTTCTTGTTACAATGGGGAAACAAACAAAAAGCTGGGAACAGAGCTGAGTCAAGCTAAATAAAATATTCCAGAACTAGCAGACACTATTAAAAGCCCAATATAAGAGTTATGTGCAAAAAAAATCACAGAAAGATAAGCTGGGTTTAAAAATGCATCTAATAAAACATAAAGGAAAATTTACATAGTCTGGAGAAAGAATTGGGAAACAACATCCAGGAAAGGCACAGAACTCCCAACAGGATTGACCAAAAGCAATCTTCAACATAACACATGATAATCTCTCTTCAATTGGACATACGGAAAAGTTCTTTAAACGTGCATATGAAAAGAATCAATTGACATATAGAGGAATGACAATTAAATTCACAGCTGACCTCTCACAGGAAATTCTTCAGGCCTGAAGGGAATGGAGACACATATTCCAAATTCTAAAAGCAAAAAAACTCGTTGGCCCAGAATAACATACCCAGCAAAGCTTTCCTTTGTCTTTGAAAATGAAATAAAACTCTTCCACAGTAAATAAAAGCTCAAATAAGCCTCTTCCAGACCTGCCTTACAAATGATATTTTTCTTCACAGAGAAGAGGAATAGCACCCTTCAAAACCAACCACAAGCAAATATGAAGAACATTCCAGTAAAAATAACACTGAAGACTAAATCAATGAACAACCAATTGCTAAAATGACAGAACCAAATTACCACCTATTCATAATACCCTGATTGTAAATGTCTTAAACCCATCAAGCAAACATTATACATTAGTAGAAAGGATTAAAAAACAAAGCCCATCTATTTGCTGACTACAGGAGACACATCTCACCAACGAAGATCAGTGAAAACTGTATCTCATGGATTCTGATGTTTTTGTTTTTGCTTTCATTTCTTCAAAACAGCTTTTTTTCTCATTAAATTCTTCATTGACTCACAGGTCATACAGTAACTTCATTTTCTTCAAGAAGGTTCTTGATTCATTTTTTCAGTGACATATTAGTCATTCAGGTAACATGTTATTTAACTTAATGGTATTGCAAATTTCTGTTTTTCTTCCTATTATTGATTTTCTTCTGTGGCTTTTCATTTAAGGGGATGTATAGTTATTGTATAATGGGGACTAACATATCCAGATGTGAGAATACAGTACAGTATGCATCTCTACTTCCAAAGATGGACTCCCAATGAAATTGTTAACTATATCTTGACAATAAGATGCTGGACTCTGCCACTGTCCATGCCCACAATGAAAGACCTATGACTGTTTATGAAGAACTATACTTTTGTAATAATATAGGGGAACTCGGTGGAGGGGAGGGATTTGGGTAAGGGCAAAGGAAATCCCAGAGCCTATGAAACTGTACCATAAAATGATAATAATAAAAAATATAGAAAAAAAAAAGATACAATCCAGGGGCCAGCTCCATGGCTCAACTGATTAATCTTCCACATGGAAGTGCTGGCATTCCATATGATGGCTGATTCGTGTACCATCTTCTCCATTTCCAATCCAGCTCCCTGCTTGTAGCATGGAAAATCAGTGGAGGATAGACCAAACTCTTGGAACCCTGCACCAAGGAGATCCAAAAGAAGGAACTGACTCCAAGGCTTTATATCAGCTCAGTTCTGACCACTGAGGCTATTTTGGGAGTCAATCAGCAGATAGAAGATCTGTCTCTCCTTCTAACTATAAATATGTCTGTCAAATAAAAATAAAAGTTTGTTAAAAATTACAATCAGAATCATAACTAAATTATGATGTCCCCATAATATTCAAAAGTATGTATTTGGTTCAATTTCAGATGTTAAGACAAAATATGAATGAAAAATTATAAAAACAAACTACTTAAAGGATAAGAATTGAATGTAGAAAATTCAGAACAACAGATAGAAGAGACTACAGTGCCTGGTGAGGTAGCCTAGTGGCTTAAGTCCTTGCCCATATGGGTGCTCTTTTTGTCCCAGCTGCTCTACTTTCCATCCAGCTGCATGCTTGTGGCTTAGGAAAGCAGACAAGGACAGCCCAAGCCTTGGGACCCTGTGCCCACATTGGCGACTCAGAAGAAGCTCCTGGCTCCTGACTTTGGATGAACTCAGCTCCAGCCATTGTGGCCACTTGAGGACTGAATCAGCAGATGGAAGATTTTTGTTTATGTGTCTTCTTCTCTCTCTTTATCTATATTTCTAATAAAATAAATAAATATTTTTTAAAAGGGACTACATAAATGTTATAAAATCCAGCAAAAGTCAAAAAAGGAAAGGATACAGGGACAGGAAAGGACTAAGCGCAAGAAAATGCTCCCCCAGCAAGAAAAGACACTGCATTTCAAAGATAAATTGACTAATGGTGAAATAGATGTGTGTAAAGGGGTATCACCAAATGCTGATTTCTCTGACAAGCTAGCTCTGAAATTAAGATTTGATGTGCAGTCTCCTTAAGGACTTTCTGTTAACCCCTGATATGAGGAAAGAAGTAGAAAGGAGCCAGAGCAGAGGTGGAACTACACTGTGAGTCTGACAAGCAGCTCTGGAGATAAAATCACCTTGCAGAGGTATCTAGCTTTGAGATGGCCTGACCGTGACACTGCTGCAAGAATCAACCATGATCTAAGTATGACACTGGACAAGAGGGATTTCTGCAGCTCCCACAGTCCTGAAGGCTCTCCGTTGACAGTGTGCACAGCAGTTAGGGCAACCCATCAGTGTGAGCCATGTTCCAAGAAGGTGGTTGCAAGAACCGACATTTAAAGAAATCCATTTGTCCAAAAACACACCCGCACCTTCACCACATCGTGCAACTTCAATTTTCTTGAAAAAGAACTGTTGGAATTTACTTTAACAATAATAAAAGACAGTCAAATCTTGTTCCCTAACTACAGTAAATCAAGTCACATATAAAGAACAACCTAGGTGAATACTAAATGTGCAGTTTGTAAAGGAAATTAAAACATCACTTCTGCATGGTTTTTATATCTAGAAATTTTGTCCAACAAGTCCTATCCATCTGCTTGTATAATATGCAGAATACCTGTTACTTTTAAATAATGCCTCTTGACTGGCAGAGGATTCCAAAAACAGAAAACCAGTCATAACTGATTGATTTTTCCTCAAATCAAAACCAACTCTATTCCAAAAGCAAACAAGCATGTCCATGTGAGTGCCTCTAGAGAAATTTAAGATAAATTCATCTTTGTAAAATATGTCAAGCCAGAAATAAACTGAGAAGTAAATCAGCTGAGAAAAATTTAAGTAGACACATTGCAAAACTGTTCGGCTCACAACTCTAATAAACAATATTGAAGATGATAAAAAGCCTCAGTACACTCACCATCCCCTTTGTACAATTCCACCCCACTTAACATACTCATGTCCTGCGAATTAAAAATCGCCATTCCGTTGTTTCAAGAATAACAGAAACAGCAGCAAAGACATCACTAAGTACTACAAGTCCTTATTTGACAAGTTGGTTTAGTTATGCCGAACTTCAAGGTGGGAGCTATCGCGGAATGTCATCACGCGCTGTGTTCTGAGAGTGCTCCTGAATTTCTGTGAAGCGAAATTCCACGATTTCCCCACTTGTCGTCAATTCTGTACAAGCATATCCCAAACCCCTTTCCTTCAGCTGAGGTCAAGTAGAAGCCTTTATAAACCCTCAAGTAGTTTTATTTTTTTTTTAAATCAAATATGCCAGAAACAAAAATAAGCATTTAGCGAAAGAAAAGTAGATGTGTAATCTTTAAAAAAAAAAAAACCAGCATCTGGACTTTGCTTAATTTTTTAGTTTTTTAAAATCAGTATGTTTTCCATTCACACACGTGGTCCACAGATTTCCAACCCCACGAAACTTTCAAATTTCAAAGAATTTTTCACTGTGAAGAATAATTAGGTCTCACACAGGTGGAATATGTGCAAAGCATAGATTTATCATTTCTTTTTAGTAGTACCGCATGCATGTGATGTAAACAAGATGCAAATGTAATATAATTTTAGGTGAAGAATCAAAGTCTTGTTTAAAAACCACCTGGGGAACGTGCATACTTATAATTGAAAATGAACCACACTGTAATTAAGAGCTTCTTTCCTCTGCGCACTCCTCTTCATTCTTGCTTTAGAGCTACTGGCCACAGGGAATTTTTGTTTCGTTTTGTTTAAGTGTGGTACATGGAAGGTGGTCTATATAGAAAAGAAAGGAAGCAAAACAGGAAGGGCAAGAGAAAGCAAAGAGGCAAGTGGAGCTTGGTGACAGAGGAAGACTGGCCACACACACACACACACACACACACACACACACACACACACACACACACAAACACACACACATATGCATGCACTCCGGTCGCTTTGAAAGGGCTGGAGCACATTCCAGGTCCCCTCACCAGGCAGAGCTCCCAAAACTTCCTGGCACTGCGTGACGCTGCGGCTTTGATGCACCCTCCTTTGAGCCCCAGCCACTGGCACCCGCAGAACCAATAAGGAACAACACCCCAGCAAACTCTTGGGTACCCGGGGTTTCCACCAGCGTCCGCGGTACGGGTCCACCGTCAACCGCTGGGCACCACACACCATCCTGAATCCTGCTGCCTCTCCCCACCCTCCCCAGGCGCTCTCCGTTCAGGTGACCCACGAAGGGGTCCTAGGGTCGGAGCAGAGGAGGGCGCGCTGCGAAAGGGGATGGATGGCGGATTCCCTGAGAGGAACAACAACGACGCCGCCAAGGCGACCCTCTTGGCCGGGCGGCCGCGTTCCCTCCTCTGATCCTCTCAACCCTCCCCCGCATACCCCCCCAACCCCCCAGCACCCACAGTCATCATTTCAGCCTCGCTGTCCAAAGTAAGAAAAGAGAGCAAATAAACCCGCAGTCTCCTCGGCACCTCTTACCTCAGGCTACCCCGGCGGAAGCTTCCTGAGGCGCCTCTGCTGCACCGCGGCGGCCGCCGGGTTCCGGACGCCGGGTTCCGGACGCCGGGCTCTGGCGCGGCTTCGCCCGGGGCGACGCGACCCGAACCTCCCACAGGCACCCTGGGGGACAAGCGCCCTTCCAGGGAACGCTTGGGTGAAGCCGTGCCAGTGACCAGAAAGAAGCCCACAACCGCCCAGGTGGGGCTGGCAGCACAGGGAAGCGCGCGGGCCAGAGCGGCTGCAGGGAGCGCGCGGACGGGCCGGCGTGAGGGACCCGGGCCAGGACGACCGAGGCCGCGGCCACGCGCCCCAGAGCTCCGCTCAGCTCCGCCGACGCTCCACAGCCCCTCTCCGGATCCCGCCAGCCGGAGGGCCACTGGGACCGCCGCGCTGCGCGCCCCAGCTCCCGGCGAGGACTGGCCACTGTGTAGTAGGTTGTAACTGCCGAGGCCACCACCTGTCAGTCCCCGGTACCCGGGCAAGCGGCCCCATTCGCATCTTTTTCTCCCTCACCTACCTCGCCGACTCCCGCGGTACTCGGCGCGCGGTGCTGAAGGACTTAAGCAAAATAACCCGCTCAGTTTGCGCTGGTGGCTCCCGGCTTCTCCCAGCCGCCAGCGCTGAGGATTACGCACAGCGTGCGTGCCTCTCCGGAGCCCGGTGTCGCCGAGCCGGGTTTGAACCCACTCCGCCAACCCTCCCTCCGCCCCCATTCATAATCCCAGCGGCGTCTGTCACTACACACCGCCCCCTCGCCGCCCGCGCTTGCTCCCATTCGCCGGCTCCGGGACGTGGCAGTTCCTCTCCGGGCATCTGCTAGCTACAGGCTCAGCAAGCTATGGGCTGCAGCAGGGACTGGGATGGGGGCACACTAAAGCTGTGGCAGGGGAGACGGGCGAGAAACGAGTGAAGTGGAGGGAGCCGGCGCGAGCATGGGAGCCCACTCGTTCTGTTGCACAAAGGACTCTGGCGTTTGTAAACCCAAGGCTGGGACTCCACCAGGGACCCCCTGGGAGTGGCTCCCACAACTTGGGAATTCCTGTGGCTCAGCAACAGGCACCCAGGAAACTGGTTGCAGTTCTGCTATATAGTGTGCATAAATGTGTGTGTGTGTGTGTGTGTGTGTGTGTGTGTGTGTGTGTGTGTGTAAAGGTTTCCTTTTCCTGGGTCCTTCTACCCTTTGGAGTGACAGAAAAGACAGAAGGGGATACGGAAAACAGGAGGGAAAGAGAAGGATGAGACGACTTTTCCCAAATTTCTTAAGCAGCTACAGCCCAGAGAGACCTGTGGACAAAGCTAATCAATTGCCCTATTGTTTCCAGTGAACACTGAGACGGGCTGGCCTGTTGTGCGCTGACCAACCTGTACTGTGCCAGATGCTGAGGGTACGGAGCTGGCTAGCACACAGCCACAGTACTCGAGGAGCTCAGTGTTTCACGTCAGCAGCGACGGCCAAAGCCCATCATAAGCCACACAGGTTATTACACAACGAATATATATGCCAATTACATGAATGAAATCAGTTTTCTCTATGTAGAAGAGAGGATGGGTGGGGGAATTAAATCACATCTCAAATGTTTATTAAAGGACAAATAGGAGCTTGCTAAGCAAGTGGCATCAACCTGTGCAATGAGAGGCATACTTGGAAGCATATCATTGTGGGGTCTGGATGGACTCTTACCCCTCTCTGCTTCCCCTTCATGGTGTTTGGAAATCATTTCCAAACGCCAGCCACCCAAGTGCCCAACAAACAGCTCTCCATAGCTGAGACGCTGCCAAGCCTCCAGTAGTAATTACACCTCCCTGGACTTGTTGCTTTGTAATCTGTATCATCCACCGTATTGATTACCTTGAAATTGAGCCCAAAGCCAAAACTGGTAATACTAATATAAAAAGCATCTGGAGAGAGGCCAGGAAATTCCATAAAGTAGTCATGGGTTTGGCACACCCTCCAACAGCAAAGTGGTGCCAATATAATCTTTTTTCTGAATCACAGTGAGGATTCATTACTTACACGTCATAACCATAAAAAGGGTACGTGGATGGGAACCTACTTTGTGAATCAGTCCAGGAAAAAGAGAGTCACCTTGAAGGCGTGCTCCACTGCTCTGAATATTAGCATTCTGAAGGTAGTTGTGATTATAAGACTCTCAAGGCTATCGCAGCAGGTTTAGAAAAAAGAATTCCTGAATGGTTTTAGTTCCAAAATAATTAAATATACTCCAGCATGATAAGTATAATATCAGCTATTTGAACATCTTTCCTATCCACAAAAGTCATATAAATGAACAAGAACAGTCAAAAGAACCAAATAAATGTTACTTTTAGCCAACCTATGCAGATTTAGCCACAAATTCCAAAATATGTATAAAGGTTGTCAAAAGCATCGAGCTATATTTGGTAGAAGACACAAGGAAAAGGCAGGAGCTGTGGAGATGGAAGAAAAAAATCAGTAGAGCAGAGGAGATGCGTGGAAACGGAAGTGGAGAGGAGACACTAGATTGTGAAACTGCAGGCCCTGAAAGTGATGGCATCACTAAAATCTGGAAGCTCTCTTCCTCCTTTGTAATAGATGGGAAGCATGCAACTCTTGGTAGAAGGTCACCTGACTTAATTATCTATAGACACTCAGCAGAAGTCCATCTATGGAGACACCAGGATTACTAGACAGAGTCTGGTTTCCTTTAAAGAACTTTTTAAAAAAAATAAATCCTTATGTTTATTGAAAAGTCAGATATACAGAGAGGAGGAGACAGAGTGGAAGATCTTCCAATCATTGATTCAATCCACAGGCAGCCACAATGGCTGCTGATCCAATGCCAGGAACCAGGAGCCTCTGGGTCTCCCACGCAGGTGCAGAGTCCCAAGGCCTTGGACCATCCTTCTCTGCTTTCCCAAGCCACAAGAAGGTAACTCAATGGGAAACCGGCACCCATAAGGGATCCAGGCGCACGCAAGGCAAGGACTTCAGCCATTAGGCTACTGTGCTGGGCCCAACACAGTCTGTTCTTGAGGCAGCAGTAAAAGTGGTGCTATAATCTGTTGCAACCTAACAAACCAGTAAAACAGCAACATAAAAAGCTATCAAATTTTAACTTCCATATGGTATCCACAGACTTCATTCATGTATCTGGGTGATATAGACACGTAGCACATCTCTCTGGGAAGTTACTGAGGATTTTGCAGCTGGAGGCAGAGGGTTCGCCCTCGCAAGAGGCAGGGTAAGCTTTACATTCATGCTCTTTCAAGCTTTTAAATGGGAAAATATCCCTTGGCTAAATTAAGTCACAGAGCAAAATTCAGAACCAATGTTGGAGGCTTAAAAGACCATAGATTTAGGAAGGTATTGGGGGGGGGGGTGTTGGGGGGGTCAATAATACAACAATTTGCTGTAAAATCAGGACCATGTTGGTTTGAGAATAAGGAAGTCATCTTGAAGTCTCCTTCAGAAACTTTCTTCAAACTTTGACCAGGAAAATAAAGCATTTAAGCTGAGTAATTATAAAGAAGGAACCTAAAGTGTGAGACAAAAATGTAATAAGGGAAATTCTGAAAAGGAACATCAAAGCTTAGATAAATGGAAGATAAGTGTTCAAAGGAACTTGGCTATAAAATTGGTAATGAGTAAAATTTTTAAAAAGCAAATACTTGCACAGAACTTACTGTTGCCAGATAATATGCCACTCACTTTTTAAATATGAGCTAAATTGGCTTTCAACACAACTCCATATGGCAAGTATCCTTATGCCCTTCATACTGAAGACTGAGATACATATTAAGTTACTTGCTCAAGGTAACTGCTATGATTTATATATCAGTTTGATATGTATCTCCAAAGCCTCATGTGTTAAAAGCCTGTTTCTCAAATGTTTGTACCAATGGCACTAAAAATGGAACAAACGTTGGGACCTATGTGGTTGCCTAGAGGCCAAAATCCTCACATTGCACGTGCCAGAATCCCATATGGGCGCCCATTTTAATCTCACAGGCCCCACTTCCCATCCAGCTCCCTGCTTGTAGCCTGGGAAAGCAGTCAAGGATGGTCCAAAGCCTTGGGATCCTGCACCCATGTGGGAAACCTGGAAGAGGCTCCTGGCTCCTGGCTTCAGATATGCGCAGCTCCTACCATTGCAGATGCTTGGGGAGTGAATCAATAGAGAGAAGATCTTCCTCTCTGTTTCTCTTCCTCTATGTATATCTGACTTTCCAATAAAAATAATAAAATAACTCTTGAAGAAATCCATTAATGGTGTGCAGAAGCAGAACTTTAAGGAACTAGATTGGAACACTTTGTTGAGGTGAGGCCACATGATAAAATATGGTAGCTTTACAAGGAAACACAAATTTGCATGGCCCCCTTGCCATATGCTGCCTTGGGAGTCGCCAGAGTAAACACCATCACCAGATGCCAAATCAATTAGCTGCCTAATCTTGGGCTCTAAACCCTTAAAACCCTGAGTCAAAATACACCTGCTTCCCTCAAAAGTAATTTGGCTTGTCTATTTTATTCTAGCAATGGAAAGCTAATACAGTCATACAACGTGTTAAAGAGGAGCCAGCGTTTCTCCATAATTTTAAAGATTTATTTTTATTTTATATTGGAAAGAGAGGTATACAGAGAGAAGGAGAAACAGAGAAACATCTTCCATCTGCTGGTTTACTCCTGAAATGTCCCTAACAGTTGGAACTAAGCCAATCCAACGCCAGAAGCTAGGAGCTTTTTTGTGGTTCTCCCATATAGGTGCAGGATCCCAAGGCTTTGAACCATCCTCCACTGCTTTCCCAGGCCACAAGCAGGGAGCTGGGAGGCATGTGGAGCAGCAGGGGTAAAACTCAGTGCCCATATGAGATCTCAGTGTTGCAAGGTGAGGATTTGGCTGCTAGGGTATCTCCACAGCCCCAAGAAGCCAGTATTTTAACCCACTCTGTTTTGTTCCAGAGTCTATTCTCATTCAATGAGCTGCAATTTCTCTCTAAATGAGGCATAGTTACAAAAATTTTAATATTAACAGATCATCAAAGCACAAACCAAGAAAGGCAGGGAAGAGATGACATAAATAAGTTTCACAAAAACTAGTCATATCTTATTCCACAAAGGTAATAATACACAATGATAAAGATCGTGTTCAACATCCTAAGGTCACAACATCACAAAACTGAAAATTAGTTTAAAAATTACAAAGATAAAAATATGTCCACCACAACATTTCAAACTCCTATTGAAAAAAACTGTGGCATTTTTAGAAAAAAATGATCATACTGCTTTTCAGAATTCTGTGTCATAGCTTTAGCTTAAATAGCTAATTAAACGCCAAATCACAAAGTCAGAAAAATAATGATAAATATATAAGGAAAATACAAGAAAGAAATTAAGCAATCTAGAAGAGTGTAAATGAATTTTTAGGTGACAAGGGTGATTAGAACTAAAATATAATTGCAAAATAGTGCTCAAAGATGCAAAACTACATAAAATAATTATTAAATGAATCAAAAATATGTAAATATAAAATAATCATAGAAAATACAAAGTTTTAATATAGATCTGAAGATTACCAAAATCTATTCTAATTTTTTCCATGATTTCTTCAATTTTTCCTCACCTAAGAGAAACATTGGAGAATTTAACCCTTGTAATATTGAGGATATTCATATATTGCTTTAATTGCCTGTGCTTATGGGGCATTTTCCTAGAACTCTTTGCCTATGCCTATGAGTGCAGCATGGCCTCAATGACTTCCAATACTAATTTGATGGTATTGTGTTGTAGAATTAGATGCTTGATCCATTTTGAGTTAGTTTTAGTGTAAGGTGTAAAGTAGAGGGTCTTGTTTCACACTGCTGTACATGTAGATATAATTTTCCCACCACCAATTGTTAAACAGACTATCTGTTCTCTTTGAATTGATTTCCTTTCACTTGACAAAAAGTAGTTGGCTGTAGATATTTGGGTTCCTTTCTGGGGTTTCTATTCTGTTCCACAGATATTCATATCTATTAGCATGCCAGTTCCAGGCCGTCTTGATTACAACTGCCTTGCAATAAATCAAAACCAGTATTATGATGTCTCCAGGTTGTTTTTGTTGTTAAGATTGCTTTGGATATCTTGTGTTTCTAGATATGAAAAGAATGTCATAGGTATTTCTATTAGGAGTTCACTGAATCTATAAATTGCTTTTGATAACATAGAAAATTTTGGTTAGATTAATTCAACCAAACATGGAACATGGAAGGTTTTTCCATGTATTGATATTTTCTATTTATTTTTTCAATGTTTTGTAATTTTCACCGTAGAGATCGCTAATATTCTTGGCTAAATTTTTCCCAAGTTACTCAGGACTTTTGTAGATATTGTGAATGTAACTAATTTTGAGTTCTTTATCAACCGTGGAATTGTTTGTACATAGCAAGATATTTTTGTGTGTTGAGTTTACATTCTGCAACTTTACTGAATTCTCTTAAGAGTTCCAACATTCTCTTAGTAGCATTGTTGGGTTCCCCTACATAAAGAATTGTGTCATTTGTAAACAGGAGTAGCTTAATTCCCTTCTTTTCAATTTGTATCCCTTTGATTTCATTTTCTTGCCTGATAAGTCTAAAACTTCCATGATTATATTGAATAGCAGAAGTGAGAATGGGCATCCTTGTCTAATTCCAAGTCTAAGCAGAAATGCCTCCAACTTTTCCCTCATTCAGTACAATGCTGGCCATGGATTTGTTGTACATTGACTTGATTGTGTTGAGGAATGTTCTTTCTATACCCAGGTTTCTTAAACTTTTTTTTTTTTATCATGAAAGGATGTTGTATTTTATCAAATGTATTCTCAGCATCTATTGAGATAATCATGTGGCTTTTTTATTTTTATTTTTAAGTGACGCTATTTCATTTTTTAAAGACTTACTTTTGTTTGAAAGGCAAAATGAGAAAGATATTTTCCATTCACTGATTCACATCCCTAAAGGCCACAAAGACCAAAGCTGAGCACGTCCAAAGCCAAGACCCAGCAATTTCTTCAAGGTCTCCTACATGGGTACATGGTTCTAAGCATTTGACCTTTACTGATTTCCAAGTCCATAAGTGGGGAGATGAATCAAAAGTTGAGCATCTGGGGTCCAGCACAGTAGCCTAGCGGCTAAAGTTCTCACCTTACATGTGCCAGGATCCCATATGTGCACTGGTAGCCCCACTTCCCATTCAGCTCCCTGCTTGTGGCCTGGGAAAGTAATCGAGGATGGCCCAAAGCTTTGGGACCCTGTACCTACTTGGGAGACCCAGAAGAGGCTCCTGGGCTTCTGGCTTCGGATGGGTTCATCTCCTGCTGTTGCAACTGCTTAGGAAGTGAATCATCGGATGGAAGATCTTCCTCTCTGTCTCTCCTCCTCTCTGAATATCTGACTTTTTGATTAAAATAAATAAATAAATAAAAAGAAGTTGGGCAACTGGAATATGAATTGGTGCGCACATGCAATGCCGGAACCATAGATGGTAGTTTACCTATTACACCATGGTGCCAACCCAGATCATGTGGTTTTCATTCTTCAACTTATTGATGTGGTCACATTGATTTGCATACTTCGAACCATTTCTGCATACCAACGGTGAACCCTATTTGGTCATGGTGAATGATCTGATCTATTGTCAGATTCAATTAGCTAATATTTTGCTGAGGATATTTGCTTCTATGTTCATTGGGGATATTGTATTCTATCTTTGCTACATCTTTTTCAGATTTTGGAATTAAGGTGATGCTGATCTCATAGGAGGAATTTGGGTAGTTTCCTGCCTTTCAATTGTTTTGAATAATGGAGAATTGGAATTAGCTCTTCTGACAAAGTTTGATGTAATTCAGTGAAGCCAATGATCCTTGGGCTTTTCTTTGTTGGGAGCGTTTTTATCAGTGATGCCACCTCTTAGTAAATAATCTATTTATGTTTTCTATGTCATCACTACTCAGTTTACATAGATTTTGTATGTCTGGAAATCTATCAGTTTTTTCCTACATTTTTCAATTTATTGGGATACAGCTGTTTATAGTAACTCCTGATTATGTTTATACATATATGTTCATATATATATATACATATATACACACATATATATACATCTGTGGTGTCCATTATATTTCCCATTTCATCTCTGATTTTACTGACTTGGATATTCTTTCTTTGGTCAATGAACCAGTAGTGTGACATATTGATTTTATTTGTTCAAATAAAAAAAACAGTTCTTCAATTTAGTGATCTCCTTTATGTTTTGGGGGTTTCAAATCTTTTAATATTAATTCTCTTTACTAACTTGGGTGTCCTTTTCGAAAAAAAGCCAAGTTCATTAAAATTATGCTTCAATGCTATAAAATGCTAAATACTATCATGAAAATAGGCATGAGACAGCTGAATAGCAATCTATAGCTATTTTAAGGTGTATAGAACCCGGTTGTATATAAACTAAAATTGAAATGTCAATGAAGGAGTCACTGGTTGTGTTAAAGAACTTGCATTTTTTTTTAACATGTTGGTTACTCAATACTATGTCAATTAATTCCATAACATTATAAATTGTTGCTGATGTTACGTTGGGACTTTTAATTGATCGGGATGACACTCTGCCAGCTCTACTTTCAGACCAGAGATGGTCTCCCCAACGGGCCATTGAACTTATCTGGACAATAAGATGCTGGACTCTATATGTTTGGTATATGTTGCAATGAAAGAATCTCATGTGAACTTAAACTGTGGTAATGCAACAAGGTGGAGAAACCCACCATAGGGGGAGGGTTTGGGGAGGGGTTGGAGGAATCCCAGTACCTATAAAACTGTTTCACGTAATGTAATGTAATTAATTCAAAAAAAAGATATTTGAGATTCACTGATAATACCTTTATTGGATGCATTTCTGACTTCTTGATATAGGTACATTTTGCTATGAGCTTCCCATTTAACACTGCTTTTGCTGTAACCCACAGGTTTCTATATGTTGTGTCTAATCCTTAGAAATAAATAGATTTGTTTCTATTGACCATCATTTCTATCGACTATGCATCTCCATGGCCTCATAAGCTGTGTGGTTTCTGGAGACCCTCTGAAGGAAGTCTGTGAAATTTCTCTCATGAGTATTTACTCCAAGAAGTTTGACTACAACATGTCGCCATGAAGATCTTATCTGGTCATATCTGTTAGGAGTTTTATGTATTTTCTGTACTTAGACACCCCTTTCTTTCTCTGTATTAGGAACTTTTCAGTTTTTATTTCAATGAATAAGCCTTTGATCCATTCTTTCTTTCCATGTATTCAAGAATTCCCCAGACACATCTATTAGGTTATGTTACATTAGCCCATAATTCTTGCACATATTTTTTGGTTTTTCTCATTTTTTTTTTCTATTCTTTTTTGCCTGAGATTTTTTCCAAGGGTTTGTCTTCTAGCTCCAAGATTTTTCTGCCTCACCAACTCTATTGTTAAAGCTTTCCACTGTAACTTTCATTTGGCTATCGAATTGTTCATTCCTAGCATTTGATTTTGATTTCCCCTACCTAGTGCCTCGTGGAAGAGCAGAAATAGGCAAGTGACTATAGTGAAGACAGAAAAGAAGATTCTGACAATGGATTCTAGAGAGAGCTATAATAAGCTAAAACTAACCCAATGAAAAAAACAGAAAATGAGAAAACTTTGATCCCTTGCCCCACTTCAATAAATTATCAAACCAACACATTTCTCTCAGCAGAATTTACTAAACCTCCAAAGCATGAATAGCTCCTATGCTATCTAAACAACCTTAAAGTACAAAAAATGAAAAAGAATATTTCCAATTCAATTTTTTAAAGCTTGCAGTACTGATACCAAAAGATAACAAAGATTTTCACATAAATGAAAAATATTGACCAATCTCACTCAGAATTTCAAAATATAAATCTACTCATGTCAATAATAATGGGGAAAGATGTAAACAGTAAAAGCCATAGAATAGTATCTAAAGACATTAAAATGGCTTTTGAAAAATTAAACAGTCGTTCTGAATGTTACAGATAATCTGCATTATCTTTACAACAGGCTTTCAAAAAGCTTAAGGAAAATTCCTTTTCTGAGCCTGGCATGATAACCCAGTGGCTAAATCCCCACCTTGCATGTGCCAGAATCTCATATGGGCAAGTTTCATATCCCGGTTGCTCCACTTCCATCCTGCTCCCTGCTTGTGGCCTGGGAAAGCAGTAGAAAATGGTCCAAGGCCTGGGACCCTGTACCTGCATAGGAGACTGGGAAGAAGTTCCTGGATCCTAGTTTTGGATCAGCTCAGCTCCAGCCATTGTGGGCACATGGGGAGTGAAGCAGCGGATGGAAGATTTTTCTCTCTGTATCTCTGACTTTCCAATAAAATAAGCAAATTAATTTTAAAAAGCTTTAAAATATTCCTTTTCTCTGTAAATTACATTTTCTATGAACTTTTTGAGGCTCTTATATACTTCTGTACCAATATGAAGACATCTACTTCAGGCCAAAGCCATATTTACAGATAAGAAATAAAATATTTTCATACTAAAGTAGGAGGAAACACAATAATACAGGTATTACAAGTATTCATCAACATTATACAGGGCTTATAATTAAGTGCAGAAAAGAGAAATAATTTAAAAGCTCAAACATTGGAATTAAGGAAGTTTGAGATTGTTAATTTTCAGGTATATTGGCTGAGATTTTTGTCTAAAATCTGAAACAACATTATTTATGGGTTTGTCTATGCAGATGTTTCTGGAAGAGATTAGAATTTGCATTGGTGGACTGAAAAAAGTGGATTGCCCTCCTTGATGCATCCGGGCATCATGCAATCCATTGAACCGAGCACAAAGGCCAAGGAAGGAAGGATTTTCTCTTTCCCATTGAGTGTTTGAGGTAAAACACGGCCTTTTCCACTCAATGTATTCTCCTGTTTTGAGTCAGATTGAAAATGCACCACTGGCTTTCCGGAGCTCCAGCTTGCATATGGTAGAATGTGGGACTGCTCTGTCTTGCCAATGGGAATGAGTAGCTTCACCAGAAGCTTCTCTGTGTGTACCTAAAAAATTCAGTGCAAATGGGATTAAAAGATTATATGAAGAAAATGCATGTTTTTCATTGTGCATTTTTCATGTGCATTTTCAAGTTGCATGTGTGTGTCTGTAAGCGTGTGTGTGTGTATATGTATTCTACAGTTCTGTTTCTTGGGAGAACTCTAATACAAGAATAAATCTTCACAATTTTCAGGAGAAAAAGTAGTTTAAAAGCCAAGAAAATTCATTGAAAATTATCAAGAATAATATGAATCAAATCAGTATACAGAGAAAACATATTTATAAGCAATAACAATTATATTACATAGTGAATAAAATATCTCACATTAACAACACAAAAATTGAACTACCTACAAATAAATTAAGCAGGGAATGTATAAAACCAGCACAGAGAAGATGATGTTAGGGTACAAAAGGACATAGAGGAAAATATGAACATGAAAATTCAGTCCACGTACTTGAATAGATGGACATCATAAAAACAACGAATCCTCCAAAAACATAACATTTTAGGAGCAAAGAAAGCAAAGTCCAGATTCCATATAGAAGAATAACTAAGAAAAGTTCAAGAAAAAACATGAACAAAAATTTTAAAACCAAAAGCCAATGTCATTAAAAGCAGATTGAGAAATCTGATTATGAAACAAAAGAAAATTTTTATATTCTGAAAGTGAAATTAAAATGAGAAACATATGTTAAACAAAAATAGCGCAACAAAAGTAAAGGCAAAGAATGGAAATGGGATGAGTCCAGAACATGGGTGACAAGCTTCTGTATAAATTTTTACACTGATTTGAAAATTATAGTTATTATATATTTAAGCATTAAATAAAATAAAAGTCAGTGGATGTAAGGTAGGTTACCCAATATGCTCTCTTTGATTGTTGCAGGAAGGTAGCAGAATGCGATGTGTCACAGAACAATAATAGTGTTATAAGTGATTTCTTTGTATGAAAAGGTCAAACTAATTTTCACATGCAAGGTATAATCACGTTAGCAAGCATGATTCACATGGCTATTTCAGGTACATACTCTTCCTCTCTATTAATTAATCAAATAATCACCATTAAAAAGGAATGACAACTTCTAAAGAAATAATTTATATTATCCATAATCCTGCTTTAAAGCTCTTTTATATTGGGCTTCAGGCCAAGTTTGGCTGTTGTCAAAGCACGAAGTTGAGCCCTACTGAACTCATAGCATCTACAAATCCAGCTGTTCTCAAACCTCAGCCCATAGGTGGAAGCAGAGTCATCCTCTAACGTGCCCCTGGCCAAAATGCAAAGGAAGGTAATTGTGGAATCAGGAGAACCATTAACCTGCTCTGGTTTCACTTCTATGACCCATTTCTCAGGAGAGCAAAAATAAGCAGATCGTGATCTACTTTGACGTAAAAACTTGGTTTCAAGACAATTCTATCTCATAAATAAATTTCAGTTTCTTTGGGTTTTCTAAAATACAATTGAGATTATGATGTACAAGAATACAAAATTCTCTAATTTTATCTACAAAAAAGATCCAGGACAACAGCAGCGTAACTAATGTTGACAATCTTTTTAAGTTAGATTATATCTTAGTATCCTCTCAGTAACAGTTGCCAGAGAATGTTTATAGCCTTGATTAATTTGCAGTTATTCTTTTGGGTTTTTTTTTTAAATATTTATTTGTTTATTTGATAGAACTACAAAAAGAGAACAGACAGAGGATGAGAGAAAAATTTTCTGTCCACTGATTATGGACTGAACCAGCCAAACTCGGGGGCTTGGAATTCCATCCAATCCTCCCACATGGTGGCAGGAAGCCAAGCACTTGGACCCTCTATTCCTGCTTTCTCAGGAGCATTAACAGGGAGTTGAACTGGAAGTGTAGCATCTAGGACTCAATCAAATGCTCAGATGGGATGTCAGCTTAACCCACTGCACAGTGCTGACCCCCAAATCATTTGTATTTATAAACACTTATTTATTTATTTGAAAGTCTGAGCTACAGAGACAGAGAGAGAAAGTGAGGGAGAAAAAAATCTTCCATCTGCTGGTTCACCTCCACAGATGGCTACAATGGCCAGAGCTGAGCTGGTTCGAACCTGGGAGTCAAGAGTTTCTTCCAGTTGTCCAACATGAGTGCAGAGGTCTAAGCATTTAGGCCATCTTTCATTGCTTTTCCAGGGACATTAGCAGGGTGCTATATTTGAAGTGGAGCGGCCAGAACTCAAATCAGTGCCTATATAGGATGCTGACAATATAAGCTTTACTGTTATGCCATGGTGCCAGCCTTGGTTTTTATAACATGTACAGTAATATGTAATCCTGAGCGCTCTTGGAAAATTCAAGTGAGAAAATGAATGTTGATATCTTGGCAAGAATTTGAAAATCAATTTGCTTGACCACAATAAGACTACCAGCCATATTTCCTTCAGGAATCTGGACAATTTGAACGTTATAATTTATTAACCAATGGTCTAATCTTGTCTGAAACTTCATAATTCCTTGTCACTTTCATGGGAAGTTATAACAATGTGTTTTTATCAAATGATTGGGGGTGGTAACTTTTAGTCTCATAATAAGAACTCTTAATCCCACAGAAGAAAATCTGTTAGGAAAAATATGAGTTTGCACATAGCATATTTATTTCAAAAAGCTTAGTTTTATCTTATCATGTTAACTCTGTAGGTGGGAAATGGCAGACAATGTTCTCAATTATGTAGGAATTATTAAAATTAAACCTTGAAAACAGCAAAGGAATCCTTTTGTAATGATGAAAATTATGAAAGAAGGCTTGTTTTCATTCAGCCAATCATTGTTAATCAAGTATGTAACATGTGAACATGCTAATCACTTGAATTGCAGTATTTTTATTTATTTATTTATAATTTAAATTTTCAAAAAAATATTTTATTTTTATTGGAAAGTTAGATGCGCAGAAAGGAGGTGAGACAGACAGGAAGATCTTCTATCCGATGATTCACTCCTCAAGCAGCCACAACCTCTGGAGCTGCAACCATATGAAGCCAGGAGCCTCTTTCAGATCTGCCATAAAGGTGCAGGGTCCAAGATTTTGGGTCATTCTCCACTGCTTTTCCAGGCCACAGTCAGGGAGCAGGATGAGAAGTGGAGCCTGTGGGATTAGAACTGGAGCCTATATGGGATCCTGGTGAATGCAAGGTGAGGACTTTAGCTGCTTGGCTACCGTACTGGGCCCAGATTCCCATATTGTGTAAAGTAAATACCATGCTTGTCAATGACTATCAATGGGCAAACTTAGTTTCTCCCTAGCCGCAAACAAAATATATCAGACTTTGGGGTCTGTCTAATTTTTACTAGAGAATGTTGTCACTGGTTTGGTTGGAGTAGCTTTGCTTACAAAAGTCCAAAATTTAATTCCCAAACTTAAGATGCTGCAAACCAGTGTCAACTGTGAACTAAGATATAGCAAACATCAGACCAGCTTTATGGTCAATGGGCTCTGGTTTTTAAAAACTACATTATAATCTGTACAAAGAAACGGCAAAATAAATGCCACCAACAAGAAAGAGTAAATTTGCGACATAGCACACATACACATTTCATACAATATTGCTCTATAAACTTGGAATTCTTCAATATGGTTAGTAAAATAAAATCATACTGATAGATAAGCTCACCTGTGCAATGAGTTCAGATTAAGAAGAGAAATGCTCTGGAACACTGAATACCTACTGGTGAGAGCGGTAAGGAGAACCCACCCGCAAAGACTTGACATCACAGAACTACGAGATAAAGTGATCACATCGTGGCAAGAGGATGTTGGACTCTGCCGGTGTCCATACTTACAACATCAGGATACACTTGAATAGCAGAATGATGGACTTAATGACTGGCTGTGAAGGACAATATTATTGTAATAAAACGGGATTGGGGGAGATTTGGGGAAGGGAAACTCTGAAGCCTATAAAACTATATCATAAGTAATAAAATTAATTTTTTTTTAAAAAAAGAAAGCAGGTGATCAGGGGGTTGTTACAATGTCTCAATAGGCTAATCCTCTACTTGCAGGCGCCATCATCCTTATGGGCCCCAGTTTTGTCCTGGATGCTTCATTTCTAATCCAGTTCCTTGCTTATGGACAGGGAAAGCAGCAGACGATGACTCCAGTCCTTGGGACCCTGCACCCTGCAAGAAGCTCCTGGCTCCTGGTTTTTTATCAACTCAGCTCTGGCCTTGGCTGCCATTTGGGGAGTGAATCAGCAGATGGAAGATCATTCTCTCTCTCCTTCTCTTTGTAAATTTTTCTTTCCAATAAAAATAAATTAATTAAAAAAACAAATTCTAAAGCAAGTGAATAAAGTGTTTGTAGAAGACTTACCAATCACAGTGAATGCTGATTTATTTTCAAATAATATGAAGATCACTAAATTTTATTTTTGTCAATGTGGAGACCCTTCTTCACTTCAGTAAGAGTCAAAAGAATAAGGAGAAAATAAAGTGTATTCAAGGAAAAATGAAGGAAAAGAAAATAGCAAACTTTCAGAAAGAAGGTAGAAGAGAATATCGCCACCCTGCTACAGGCATTACCTATGAATGGATACACAAGTAATGCACAGCCAAATATTGACAACAAGATTAGAAGAAAACCTTGAGCAATTTGAACGAGAACCAATGATAGAAAAAGCTTAGAAACCTGTTCTTTATGACTAAGCACCACTGATACCTCCATGGGCAGTTTCACAGGCATCATAAAAAACTGAATTATCCTAAGGACAGTTGATATTGAGGTTCTCTGGACAAATCAAATAGAAATATGATCTTGTGCTGCATTTGCCATTTAAAGAAATGCAACCTGGTGTATTTATTAGTATAACAGTAAAATAACTTTAAGTTTCTGTTTGACAAATAAAAGAAGAAAACAGAGAGGTTAGAAGTAGATGCGATTTCAGGCAGGTGCTTTGAAGACACTTAAATTAGGAACAAGCAGAAGCAGTAAAAGCTAATTCTTAAAATAAAGGAGATAAGAGAAATTTTTTTGTTTTGTTTGTTTCATGGAAATAACCTAGCAGCCTGGAGAAAAACTGATAATGCAGTGGAGGTGGGGGCAATTGCAGAAGCAGTATCACGGAGCAGAGAAGAGGAGTTGGGTTTTGTGCAGCAGTGGGAGTTGCCATACTTTGGAACAAGGGCAGTTTATCCGCTGATGTAACCTTGGTCTGAAGACAAAGTTGCAAAGATGATGTGATAGTGGTGCTACATTGAATTGTTACAGAGGTATCTTTTCCAATTTTAAAGTAAGGATAACATATGAGCTATTCGAAGTCTGAAGAAAGACAAGACACAAACATTTCTATGTTTTCTTCTTAGAAAGACTATAGAGCGACTTAACCTGAGATAAATATATAACAGATTCATCAAAGAGCATAAGGACCGCCTTGAAGTTAATGGTCATCAATGTGAAACAAGGTCAGTATCATTGTGCACACTCAGTTACACAAAGGCAAGCATGGAAGACAATGTTGATTAAATCATATCTGTTATACTTTTTGAACTAGATCAAAAGAAGAAGTTAAGCATGTAAGTCAAGGATCAGTTCCAACAATTGATAATTGGTATTCAGGTTGATAAAGTGGAGGAATGACAGAAATGGTATGTATTTTGTTGAGGAATTTTTGCATTTATATTTATAAAGCATGTTGCTCTGTTCTTTTCCTGTCTTTCTTTGGTCTTCGTATCAGGATACTTCTGGCCATATGGAATTATCTGGAAAGAAAACTCTCTTTTATTTTTTAGTAGATGAAAAATTTTTAATTCTACTTAGGCTATTAGAACTCTGTGAACACATGTGGGTTTGAGCTTCTTTGTGGAAAGTTTTTTTTTTTTATTATTGCTAATAAAATCACTTTGCTTCTGTAGGTCTTTTATACTGTCTTACAAAATCCTGCTCCAGTTAAGGTGTTTAGCTTCCTAGGAAGCCTTTCCAGGACTTTTCACACCTCATCTGATTGGTCTTATTTGTTGACAAAATAAATTTTGCCAATAATATTTTCATTTTTAAAAAATCTAAATTTCAAGAATATGGATAGTGATGTGTTTTACATTACTGATTTATTAATTTGAATTTTTTTTTCTAAGTCAATCTAATTTGTCATTGTAGGTGTTTCTTTGCTTTTTTTTTCAAAGAAACAACTTTATTTTTTCAATTGTTTATTATACTACTTTCACTCAGGGATTTTTTATTTCCTTTCTTCTGCTTTATTCCAAGTTAGTTTGTACTTTCTCTGGTTTCTCAAAATTAAACAGTTGTTAATTTAAGATATTTCCAATTCCAATGTATTCTGTTACTACAAGTTTCTCTTTAAGCATTGATCACATTCTGTTCCACCAGTGCTAGTATGCTGTGCTTTGATTTATCTCACTTCATCCCCTAATTTATCTTTATTTTTCTTCTGCTACTAAATGATTATGTAGTAGTATGCTAATTCCCACATATTTGTGAATTTCTGAAATCTTCTTCTGCTATTGATGTCTAATTTTATTTAATAATGAAAAAGTGAATACAATTATGATCAGCGGAGAAACTATATTATTTCAATATTTCTTACATTTATTGAGACTTGTTTTGTTTCCCAATACATTGTTCATGTTGGAGAATATTTGACAGCCTCATGTGAAAATATATATATTCTCCTATTGTTGAAGGAAACTTCTACAGATGTCAGTTAAATATGATTGGTCTATTTTGTTAAGTGTGCTATTCTCTTAATTATCGCTTAACCTGCTTGCTCTTTCCACTAGCAAAAGAAGGTTCCTGAGGTCTCCGCTGCTATTCTGAGTATTTTCATGTCGTGTATTTTGGAGCTATGTCAGTGGACACTTGCATGTTTGTAGTTTCATGTCTCCCTGAACCATTGATCCTTTAAACATTACAAAATGTCATTAGTTTTCTTTTTGAACAACTGTTGTCTTCAAGCATAATCTGACGGATATATAGGAATAACTGCCCTCTTTTTTTACACTATACACATATGTTATGGAATGGGAAGGAAAGAAGCTAGGAAGGGAGGGAAAGAGGGAAAGAGGAAGGAAGGGAAGAAGGAAGAGAGGAGGGAGGGAGGGAGGAAGGGAAAGAGAAAAGAAGGAAAGAAGGGAAGAAAAAAAAAAGAAAGAAATGAGACACATCAGGGCACACTGATCAACACTGGTTTTATATCACTGAGAAATAACAGATGCCAATTTAGTCAAGGAGAAAATAATACTTTTTTGAACAGACATAAAAGCATATAGTGGAAGCTTAGTTCTTCTAGAAGTTAAGAAATTTTGTTCAAAAAAACAGACCTCATTATGTGAGATTTTGAATCCTTGCTATTTGGATATTTTACACGGAAAGTAATATCCTAACTCAATTTTTTATCAATGGTGGCCAAATTCTACTTTTATGCTAATATATGTCATAGTAAGTTTCATATATTTTCTAGTAATCAAATTTTAGTATCCATCTCAGCAATAAATTATCAGTTTATTCAAACATCATTCAAAATAATATTTAATATGTATGCAACTATCCAAATTACTTAAGGGTTTTGGGGGAGTACATTTAAGCTGACATTCTTAATAACCCAGTTCCTGCCATAAAATGTTTATTGGAATTATGAACCAATCAGTTGAACACAAATTTGCATTATTCATAATATTAACAGATTTGGTCAGGAATTTGGTATAAGCTAAGAAATTTAATATTTAGTAAGGAAACAGACACAAATTTTTAATATGCTTACTTTCCACAATAAAAATTTCAAGGACAAAGGCTACGATTGAGTTTAAAAGAGAAAGTTGGTAAGCCAGACTAATGTATCCAAATATTGTCAGAATTAGAGAAACTGGGATTCTTGTACAAAAATGATTCTAAACTAGCAGTTTAAGCAAAGACTTTGCTCTATTAAAGCCTAGCACATTGAAAATAGTTCTAGATTCAGTTTTCTTATTTTCATGAGTTCATCAAATACTCTATTTTCAAAACCACATATTTATCTCATCAAATAAGACGAAAAAAGTTCCAGCAACTTAAGGACCATAAGAGTCTAATTATCTGAGGGTCTAATGCTTTGTAGGATAAGAAAAACATCCCACACACAGCAAAAGGTAAAGGCTACTCAGATCACAGAAACAGAAATGCAGATTTTAGCTTGTTCCACAATTCAGCCATAGATCAGAAATAAACACAACACAAAAACCCACAGCTCCTCAATGCAATCATTTTTCTTTCTAATAGGTAAAAATTTCTTAACTGAAATAAATTAGTTTCAGGAACAGACACAAAAAAATATAGGTCAGCTGAATTCTCCAACTTCTCCACAAGCAGAGTAGGCTTCCATTATTCTTACAACTGCAGTCACCCAGTGGTCAAAGCACACAGGCAATCCAGCTGTTTACCTACCCCCCGTAGAGAGCAGCTCATCAGCCACAAGAAAACAAAACGAGAAGATGAAACTACAGGCAAGAACTCAGAAATAACAAAGCTTGAAGTGCTCTTATCCCTTGAAATTCATCCAAGGAGCCAAGAAAAGCTGTATCTGGGATTAATAGCCTATAATGTGTTCAGCCATGGTGATTCAATTTATTCCTTTCATTTGGGAGAGTTTTATTGGGAGTGTGAGTGGATGTGGATGATCTGCAAAATAGTTAAAGAATAATATTCAAGATATTTTAAAATACAGTTCCATACAAATATGACAAACATGCATCAAATATTTTGTACAATTTAATAATTAAGTGAAGATTTTAAAATAGTCTCCTAAAACCCATTTAGATGCAAGAATTATATAATTCAAGAAAATAATGTTAGATTTCAATAGCTGGCTTATTGAAATCTTATCTTCTAAGATACTTATCTTGGTACTTATCTTCTAAGGCAAATAAATCACAAATTTTGCTATATATGTCCCACTGGATAGAAATAGTATGCCTCTCTGTGGCTGAATTCTGTAACTTACCTTTGTTGCCACTGGGTTACTCAAATCAACAGAAGTCTGAGCCCTGTGACTAGATGGAGAAACGCCCAGTAATTTTTTTGTGTGTGTCCATTTTCAAGTTTTCAGTTGCTTTCCTTAATCATCCATTTTATGTTAGAGTGGTTGACATTTTACACCTTCCTAAAAATAACATAGACACATCTTCCCTGATCTATGTTTAGCCTTTTCATTCATGATTTTCCAGATTGGCTCTCTCTCTCTATCCAGGAACTGAATTTCAACTCCATAATCCCAAGGAAGAAAATCTGTGTTTTTACTCTAGATGATAGGTTCGTGTCAGTGTATGTATAAAATCTTGTTTTTGCCTGCTCATCTAGTTAGCCTTGCTGGGAGACAGCCATGACAGTGAGTAGAGTCTCATCAGTAAGGACACTAACAATGGGGCAGGCAACTGTCCCGGGGAAGGCTGCATCAGGAACACTCCCACATAAAAGCACAGAGGAAAGCTAAGAGAAAGCCAAACTTTCACATATTCATTATTTTAAAGTGTAGTGACTTGAGACACCAAACGCTTCGTCAGGAAAGTCTGACATGCGCATTTGTTCTTTCTTCTTTCACTTCATTCTGCTCATGTATCCGGGTCTCTCCTTGGTACATCCCCAGTTTTCTTCTCAAAAACACATAAGGTACTTATACTTGCTGTTTTCTCTATCTAGTTAATTTGTAAATGTAACAATCAATCACTTATAATTCTTCTTACAATCTTCCAGCAGATCACATAATTTTCAGTCAAAGTTGAAGATGCCAGAGAATCACTGTCCCATCTTATAGTTATTCTGCAAGGCAATGATATCTTGGAGGAATCTTGTACAATTAAAATCTTATTATAATAAACCATTTGGGAACATAACTGTACATCATGAATGAATTTTCAAATTCCATGCCACTGTTGTAACAGTTTAGAGATTATTAACATGAAAATAATATTAGAACTAATTTGTTTCTCATATTTTATTGTCCTCATTTAGTTTCTGCTAAGCATGGGTGATTTGTGACTCTAGTTCGTAGTCAGTAAAATCTTTGCTATCTTAGCTGATATGCTGCCAAAAAGACTTAGGAGACAATGATATTTTCAGTAATTCTTGATAGGTACAAAAACCTTTATACAGAGCCTTTCAAATCAACTTTCAAGAGCGAAATCAAGGGTTGAATCAGAATATACTAGTAAAAAAGAAAAGGAAAAAGGTGTGATTTGAAATGCTTCTTAGGTGCGTCTGCTATTTTGCCATGGTTTTCTTTTGAGAATAGCTTTTTGAAAATGCTTGAAATAATGCTATTAAACCAGATAAAGTGAAGAACTTCAGTAAAACTATAAAAGTAGTTTTAAAATAAGCCATTCTGGAAACTTAAGACAGCCAACAGACTAATAAATGAAAATTAAAGTGATGACTGCAAGGTTATAGGCCCGGCGGTGTGGCCTAACGGCTAAAGTCCTCGCCTTGAACATGCCGGGATCCCATACGGACACCGGTTCTAATCCCGGCAGCTCCACTTCCCATCCAGCTCCCTGTTTGTGGCCTGGGAAAGCAGTCGAGGATGGCCTAAGGCCTTGGGACCTGGATCCTGGATTCTGGCTTCGGATTGGCATAGCATCGGCCGTTGTGCTCACTTGGGGAGTGAATCAGCGGACGGAAGATCTTCCTCTCTGTCTCTCCTCCTCTCTGTATATCTGACTTTCCAATAAATAAATAAATCTTTTTAAAAAAATAAATAAAATAAAATAAAATAAAAATAAACGGTTATAGCCTTGTCTCTGCTCACAAAAGGTATTGGTAACTTTTGTTTGCTTCCTTCTTGAAGATGTATCAGGTTTCTCAGTGGAAAAAAAAAATCAAGATACTTACATGATCCTATCTGGGTTTCTTCGTAAGAATTTCCATTTTTTCATACAGAGAAACACGATAGCTCAATATTTTTGTTACCTTGCATTCAGGTCTTATAAAAAAGTAAACTTTTCACCAGTACTATTGTAACAGAACAGTTTATACAGTAAGATTCTACTCTTCCAGTAATTTCACTATACTAAGATACCAAGTGTTTGTTGACACTTTCTGATATTTGAAAGCAATTAATTTCTGATGAATGCCTAGTTGATTAATATATACTACTCAACCCTTTTTACAATCTCTGTCTCCTTTTTTGTAAAAAGGAATGAACTTTTACAGCAGGGTGACAAAATAGAGTTCTGAATGTACAGTATTGGCTGTTGCTGTGCACAGAGAAAATTTAAAAAGTAGCTGGGCACAAAGTCAACAAGACAAAAAGCCTCACAGAATGTGGCTCCCACCAGCAGACCACAGACTTTGAGTGCAAATAATAAGCAAATTAAAAAGACAGCATTTTAAAACTCATAACACTTTCTTTGTAATTTTTTTCTTTTTTTAAAGATTTATCTATTTTTATTGGAAAGGCAGATGTTCAGATTGGTGGAGAGACAGAGAGGGAGATCTTCCGTCTGATGAGTCACTCCCTAAGTGATCGCCAACAGCTGGTACTGCGCAGATCCAAAGCCAGGAACCAGGAACTTCTTTTGGGTCTCCCACGCGGGTGCAGCGTCCCAATGTGCTGGGTTGTCCTCAACTGTGTTCCCAGGCCACAAGCAGGGAGGTGGATGGGAAGCGGAATTGTTGGGATTAGAATGGATGCCCATATGGGATCCCGGAGCGTTCAAGGCGAGGACCTGAACTGCTACGCAATTGTGCAGGCCCTCTTCATAATTTCTATGGCTGCATATACGTGCTCCTCAATAATAATAAATCCCTGTCTATAGAATAACATGATCTTGGCTTTCAGATTTTGTGTGCTACATAGAAGCACATGGCGGTATCTAAGATCTGGGCAGGGTATAAGGGAGAGTTCATAGGCAGAAATGTAAAGATAAATGTCCTTATTTTAGGGAGTTTCATTGAGCCAATCATATGATTTCTTTTCCTTGAGTTTATTCTTCTATATACAGAATAAATAATTTCCTTTCTACTTCACTTCATCTTCAAACTTCAAGGGCAAACATTCATTTGATAATGACCAAGTAAGCTATAAAGCACACAGTTCCTATTTCGTATATAAATATACATATCAGGAATTGCAATTGAATTCTCCATGAAGAACTTAATCATATTTTTTCCAGGATTATTACCTTTCTGGATTCCTTCCAAAACTTTTAAAAAGTGATCTATTACACTAGGAATTGGAGTTCTTCTAATGCAGCACTACACACAGCTGTTGTTTGCCTGTCTGGATTGCATAATCAACTGAAGATTTGTGTTAGTTCCTTTGAGAGGCTCTACTTTGAGGTTTAAATCATTTCAGAGTCAAATATCTCTCTAGTCAGCCTACATGGAGAGACACATCACCAAAAGTACAGTAGGTCAAGGTCTGGATGTATTGTACCCATTGCAGAATTCTCTTCTTAACTGGTTACTGAAACAAAATAGGCCTGTTTTTTTTTTTTTCTAACCAAGACTTAGCTGCTTCAATTACAACGCCCACAACGATTCTCTCAAGTGATTTAATCTTCCTTATACTTTATATTTGATCTATTCAACTCATTTCCATGGGCTCTGTAATCATGGGCAGTTTTCAGGTCTGTCTTTAAAACATGTCTAGAATTTCTGTGAAAGAAAAATAAGTAAGAGCTATGCACGGGTTTTATAGGTCAGGCCCAGGAGTAAAGCACATCAGTTCATCACTATTTCCCTGACCAAATTACAATCATTGGTTCAAAACCTAAACCATGGAGGCTTGTAAGTGATAGAAATTCAGAAGATACTATAAAGAAAAAAGCTAGAGATTTCATAGTTTTACAGATTTGCATATACTGATAATTCCACTTTTTTTCACAATTCTGTTAAAACTAATTATCATGTCTTATTAAACTGATTAATCCTTTCACAGAAATACTGATAGTAACTACCACTAGGATTTTAGTTTTCTTTCCCACATTGTTATTCCTACATATTTGCAAGCTTAATCATACATATGTATGTGCATACTATTTTATGAACTGTGTGTGCATGCAGGTTTTAATAGAATTATTTTCTATAGAAAATCAGTCTATTATTTTCCATAATTTTTTACATAGGTAAAGTTTTTCTTCTCACCAAATTTCTTTTCATGTCCATTTTGATACATTCACTTTGGCATATAGAAACTTGACTTATTTGCCGCAACTTGTCAGAACATTACCAGACTATTAGATATTTAGAAGTTTCTTTATTTTTTAACTTGCATAAAAATGTTGCATTTATTCATTTCTTTCACAGAAATGTATTTCGTGATATTAAGCAAAGCATAATTCCAGATGATGAAGATAAAATCCCTGTCCTCATGGAACTTATGTTCTATAGAGATATAACAAACAGAATGGACATGATCCTGTTATTCTTAATAGTGGATAGGAGGTAGGGAATAAGGATGGGGACTTCTAAAAGAGATAAATTAAAAATAATAGTATGAGATGACAACTTGATGTACCATTTGAACAGAGAAATGAAAGAATTAAGGAATAAACCCTATGTTTTCCTGGTGGAAAATCATCCCAAAGAGTGCCAGAGCAAATGATCTGAAACAGAGTTTTGTTTATGGATTCAAAGAACAACATATTCAAAGGACATCAGAGGGACTGGAGTGGATTGAGCAAGTGGATAAATTATAGAAGTGGCTATAGAGTTTGTGGTTGGCCAGACTAAAGAAGTATTGGTGAAATTTAGTTTTAATCAGAGAAAAATGAAAAATCTTGGAGCTATTTGCATAGTTTTATCAGACTTAAATTTTTAAAGAGTCACTCTGATGGTATATTGAGTGCACAAAACTTAAATGAGAAAGGTACCATTGTTCAGCAATGGTTTGAGGGTGCTGTCCATGTGTCCATTTGTTGAGCTTTTGGTCTCCAGTATGGCAAAGCAATGAAGTGGTGCAAACTTCAAGAGGCAGGGCCTAGAGTGGATCTTGTGGCAAAGCAAGTTAAGCCACCACTGCATTCAGTGTCCTAGTATCTGGACAAATCCTGCCTCTGCCTCCATTGCAGATCCAGATACCTGCTAATGCACCTGGTTTGGGGTAACAGATAGATCAACTATTTTTAGTCTTTGTCATCCATGTGCAAGACACCAATGTGGTCCTGGCTGCTCCTAGCTTTTGCTGTATGTAACAAGCCCTAGCTGTAGTGTAAATTTGAGGACTGAATTAAAAAATGAAATTTCTCTCTCACTCTCTCTCTCTTTTTTCCTCTCTCCCACTGCCCTCTCCTCTTTCCCTCACTCTCCCACCTCTTCCTCTTTCCCTGAATAGGAAGAAAGTACTTATTCAAAGAGGCAGAACTTAGAGAGGTCTCAAAATTGACCCCTCCCTGTGGGCTGTCCTCGCTTCCCTCACTGTGATTTCTGCTGTACATCATGCTGTTCACACTCAGATGATGTAGCCTGAGAGGGAGCGCTATCCTCAGAGCTAGAACTGTGCTGTTAGGACTTCCAGCCTTTAAATGTGGCTTCCACAAACCTGCCTGCTCTGTAAGTACCCAACCTCAAGTATTTGGTCATAGTAACTAAAGATTCAGGGAAATAGCATGGAGGCCAACCATAGTGTATTTCAATAATCTAAAATATATTGATCTGGAGAGAGTGGGAAAATGAGGGAAAGTGATCATTAGTGCCAGCAGAAGTTTCTAATAGAAAATATGAAGAAAACAAGAGCACTAGTGATGATAATTCCTGAAAAGATGGAGATATTATTTTCTGAGAGAGACAGAACTACAGGGGAAATGGCGAGGATCTGATCTGCCTGGTAAGTTTGACAGGCAAAGTAAACTTCCAAGTGGGGAGATCAATAGGCAGTTGGATAAGAGTCTGGAGTTCAGGGAATAATCTAGAATGAAGAGATAATCCATGTCATCAGTATGTACATGCTATTTAAAATCATTCAAATATATCAAATCACCTGGGGAGTGAAGATCTAAGAGTAGGTATCAATGTATTCTATTATTTAGGAATCAGGAGCATGGACCATGTATAAGTCAGAAAGGATGCCAAAAGATTGGCAGTCCTGAAGTCAAATGGAAAAAGGTTAAAGAATCTAAAAAAGTAATGGCTCAATCTAAAAATCAAGGAGCTCACTGATGATTCTGACAAGGCTGATTCTATGGACTGGCATACACAAATTCCCAAAAGGAGGAAAACCCGGAGAAAATATGGGAAACATAATAGACAAGAGCAAGTATAGACAACTATCCCTCAGAATTTGTTGTAAACATAGCAATTAACTTAATCTCCCTGGGAAAATCAGCAGAAGATGGTCCAGGTTCTTGGGCCCCTGCTACCCACATGGGAGATCTGGAAGAAGAGCACAGATTCTGGTTTCAGTCTGGGTTGTTGTGGTCATCTGGGGGAGTAACCAGTAGATGCAAGATCTCTCTCTCTTTCCTCTCTTTCTCTCTTCTCTCTCTCTCTCTCTCTGTAACTTTCAAAATAAAAAACTAATCTTTAGAAAAAGAAAAGAGGTTGGAAGTTAGTGGAGAAAGGAAGAGCATTTTGGTTTTAGTTTAGCTTCAACCCCCTCCCGCCCCCACCGCCTATGGGCTTAGCATGTACTTCATGGAGGAGAATAATCCATTCTAAAGCAAAACAAAGAAATATGATGATGTGTGAGAAGAGGAGACTTTTCACAGCAATATGTTTTTATTATTGTGGAGGGAAGTGAAACAGTGTACAAATGTGCTCTAAATGAACCCAGGAAGTAGAGATTTAGGGAGGCTGGTAAGTGGGTTTGGGGGAAAGCTATAGAAAATTTTTGTTATGGTTGATCTTGTTTTTCTTAATGAAGAAGGAATTAAGAGTATTATATTTAAAAATAAATGGGGAAACTTGAAAATGAATGAGCTAATGGGAACATATAAAGTCAAATATAGATGTAGATAAGCATTGAGAATTTCAATTGCAAGTTCAAATAGCTTAAACAGAGAAAAGTCACTATGCTTCCTATTTTCTTCAACCAATAAAGCAACTCTGATACAGACATAAATACAATAATTTCTTTACCCATAATTTTGCTAAATTCATGTAAGAGCAATAAATAGTGGAGCACTGGGGACTATAAAGACTCTATTGGAATAAGGAACAGAATTAGAACATGAGAAAGGTGGGATGAACTCAACAACCTGAAAGGGGTGGAAGAATTAGTATAATTTACATCTAACAGTCATTATTTGAGTATCTCAGAGGAAATGAATTTTAAGGACAGAAGGTTGTGTTTCAAAAGTTGAGATACTCAAAACTAAGACACTTGCTCTTGTCTATTATGTTTCCCATATTTTCTCACATGACCAAACCCATAAGATAATCATGACGGTGAATGTCTCAAATGAATGGGGTTCAAAACCACTAGAAAAAGGTGTGAGGAACTTAGAGGCCAAGGTTTCCATAGGATCCTCCATGTAGATGGTGAAATTGTCAAGAATCAGTACCAGCACAGCACTGAAGATGCTGGCAATGAAACCAGAGATCAGGTCTTTTGAGGGGAGAGGGAATGGTGCACAATCTTTAAATAATTTCACAAGGAGATATAGTAGAAATATTCCACTTGCAAGACATTTAAAACTAGGCATGTGAGTAGTTAAGAAAATAGAGGGAATTGAAAGAGATATTTGCAACAGTAGCCTTGTATATGACTATTGCCTTAAGTATCTGAATATTTTGTAACCTCTAAACCCTCTAGAAATTCACAATGTACAAATCTGCCAAAACTATACTTCAGAATTTTATTATTAATGGACCTGCCCAACACCAAAAATTTGGAAATCGTTGCAACTATTGAATGCAACAAGAACATATAATTATTCTCCTTGACTAATTTTATTCATTAAATTAACATTTATGTGGTGTTTACTATATGCCAGGCATATATATACTATATGCCTGTATTAAACTTGTCACCGCCCTCATTGAAAGCAACAGAGAAAAAGAATTCAACTTATATAACTAACCAATTGCTGCTGTGGAAACAGTGAGAGAACTACTTATACTACAAGGATATTTTGGAGTGTAATAAAGAGAATCTTGGGGACAAGAGAGACAGATAAATATTGATAGTTGGAAAAAGCTGATTAGACATCTCAAGTTTTTTAGCTATTTTACTTAATCAGTTTTGGATCTTATGATCATTTGTTTTATACTTTTTTGAAACCTTACCTAATTTTAAACAAATATAAAATTTTAGATGGTTTTTCACATAGCACATCTTATAATAGTACTGATGACTTATTACCATTTATGGTGGTTATTCTCTATATTATATTATATCTTTTATGTCTCCTTTCCGCTTCATTACCTCCTGGCCCCAGTGGTTGGCATATGGCTATAAGCAGATCAATAACTGAACCCAACCACATAATCCGCATTTGAGAACATCTTCAGGCCAAGCAGGATCCTTTCAATTAGCTGAAGCTGATTGAGGGAAGTTTGCTTGCCTCTCCAGAAACAAATCTGGAGGGATTTAAGCCCAGAGTTCTTTGTGCCTGAAACTGCATGTTTGGGGAACAAGTGCTTCTAAAAATCAAGTTAATACTCAGGAATAGCTAAATATCTTAATGTCCCTTTTTAAATGGAGAAAATATAAATAAGTAAAAGAAAGAGAGAGAAAGAAGAGAGAGGGAAGGGATACAACCATTCGGTCCATGTAAGCAGCTACCCTGAGGTCAGACCCATCTGCCAGTTGGTTGGTTATGGGAGCCGGGAGAAACCAAACTAAACAGTGCTATGAGTAATTGAATACTAATTAGTAACAGAGAAGTTGACTGTACTAATTAACATTTTCTTGTCTAATTCAGAATCTGGTGTATTTAGGGGACTTGATAAATACATATTGAATGAAAGATCCAAGCACTACAAACATTTTTAACTATCACACAGGAAGCCCAGGGTTTTGCTCTTGATGCTGCTTTGTTTTCTGAAATACTGGAAAGAGCCTAACCCAGCCCTGTCTGGACAGCTTCAGGAAAGCTGGACAGGAACTCTCAGAAATAGCAAGTGCATCAAGGCTGTATGTTTAACTTAATTTTCAGGGATGAGATATGTTTTAACTCACATTTATTTAATAAATGTTCTATCATAATGTTTCTTCTGGAAGCTTTCTTCCTGATATGCTTCTCCTGTTTTCCATTCCACATACTGATGTATTATAAACTCCATCTGCCCTTTTTCCTGTTGAGTGAATCAGCCACTTTTGGACATCATTGAGGGGCGAAAAGAAGAAACAGAAACAGCCATCACTTGGGTATATTTTTGTTGCTCTCTGTGACCAAATATCCTAGTAAAAGAAGATCACCCTATACAAACACAGGTGAGATGGAAGACAAGATATTATGTCTCCTAATACAGTTACATGCGGAATGGAAGGGGTAGGTGGTGTCAATAGAAATGGCCTAGCAGAAATAAAACTCTTTTATTTTTCACTTTTAAATAAAGAAGCTAGGCTGTATTTTATCTCAATCTCTCTCTGACATCCAACCCAAATAAATCAATTGGAACATAAAACTGACAATTTTCCTTTGAAAAGTGCTTTCTTACCCATTTATTTTGTCTCAGTTCGTAGTGTGATTAAAAAGTCATAATATGTTGAGTCAGAAAATTTATCATGCATAAGGACCAGTCATTATGCTCCTCAAGCGTCTATTTCCTCTTAGCTATGGTTTGAATGTGTCCCTCAAAGTTCAAGTGCTTGAACTTTGATCCCCCATGGTAGGGGTATTAAGGTGATGGAATCTTTAAGAGATGGGGCTTTAGGTCATTGAGGCCTCCACTCTTCCGACAGGATTAATGCTGGTCTTAGATTCCACAGAACAGATGTCACATGGCAAATTTGATCTCTCCCTACACTCTTTGTTCATCTCTTCCCCGGCGATCTCTTCTGTGTTACCCAACCATTGTGATGCTTTGCACAAGGCTCTCCCAGGAGCTCAGCAGATACTGGGGCCATGATCTTGAACCTCTGGAACTGCAAGCCCAATACACTTCTTTCCTTTATACAATCTTAGATGCCTTTCCATAGCAACAAAAATCACGCTAAAACATGGTTCTCTAAAATAAAGATAGTAATAGCAATTCACATGACAAGGTAAGAAAATAAAAGGAAGCTGGCAATGTGGCATATAAAGTAAATGCCACCATCCTATGTAAGTGCTGGTTCGTGTCTTAAGTGCTCCACTTCTGATCCATCTCCCTGCTCATGGCTTAGGAAAGCAACAACAGATGGCCCCAGTGACTGGGGCCCTGTCACCCCTGTGGGCAACCAGGATGAAGTTCCTAACTTCAGGTTGGCCCAGCACGCACCTTTGTGACCATCTCTGGTATGTAAACTAGCACATGGAAAATATATAACACAATTCTTTGGTCTTTTCTGGAATTCCTTGAACGATATTTTATAAATAATTATGCCTCCAGAAAAGATAAAGATATGACCCAGAAGCCCATGGGTTGCAGTTCACTCTAGAGCATGCCTGCACTCCCTTTGAGTAAGTATTTTGTTTTGCTAATAAATATTTTTCCCCTGCTAGCTCTTATGTATATATTTCCTTGAGTTCTTTTGTGAATCATAGATAAGAACCTGGACCTGTCTCCCCCTAGCACTCTGACAGTAGATCTAATAACAGGACAGCTCCTAGGTGACTAAGCAATGGGTAGTGATTACATTGTGTGTACATTGGAAAAGTAATGATTTATGCCTCAGTGAAACAGCGTAGGAAAATGCAATATCATCACATTACTCAAAGTAATGCACAGTTTACAGCATATTAATTGCTCATTTGTAGGAGTCTGTGTTAAATGTATTGAAACTATAGTTAACAGCAGATAACCAAAATGTGGAAAGCAAAAATGCAGATAAAGGAGGATGACTTTGGTACACTTGATTTTTAACACCTTGCTAATTCATGAATTTTATAAGTTCCCTGGATAAGCCTATACCCTTAGGCTATCTACAGGATCAGTTGTGATTGCCACTCTCTCTTACTGCCTGTAAAAGTTGGGCAAAAGCAGAAAGATCTCTCAGAAAAACTGCTGGTGTCCTAAGAATTTTATATCTGAAGTCACAATTAACCATAAAATTAATCAGTATAAACCTGGAGGAAACAGAATCATAGCCAGGTGTAGGTGCTAAGAATACAAGAAAAGCAAAATGATTCTACTTTGCTGAAAGCAAGTATCTGTGAAATACTTGTGACCCACAGGATCTTCATCTCTCAGAGGTGACCCTAGCGCTCTGTAAATCTACGGAAGGAACAATGAGTAACTGAAATCACAGAGCTTTCTTTTCTCCAAGGCCCTGTCTGCCCTAAGTAGCTACATGGGAAGTGAAGGTATGACCAGTAATTTTGTTTCCTATTTGTGCACAGGGAATTATCAAAACTGAATATGGTTGAAAAATATCTCAGTTCTTATTTTTAAAAATCTAAGAATGTTGTGAAGCAATGTAGCACTTTCCAAATCAAGTGTTTCTGTGCATGTGGAAGAGTGCATACTTACTGTAAAAACTTGAACACTTTAGGAGCAGGTGAGGATGTATTTTTCTCTAACCAGGATACAATATCTCCCATTCTAAAACATATTTTTAGTTTAAGACTACCTGTTATAATCTGATATATATTGGTAATTAAGCACATGTTCCGATGACACCTACAATCCTCTTCATAGGATTGTTTTCTTGGAAATGTTGACAGTTCTTCACTTTTTAAAAAAATTATGTCAACTGACTAACGAATGTGATGTGACTTAGTTAAGTCAGTCAAAATAATTCCCTCTTTAAATGAGAAAAGTTTCAAAAAGTTTATGGAAATTGAATAAAAGGTAAGTTTATTTTGGTGCAAAAAAATTCTTTGAAATCTAGACACAGAGAGTCTTAATGATGATCATGGAAAATGTGTATTATGAAGAAACTATGCTAGGGCTTCAAAAACTTTGCAACAAAATAAACTTCTTTCCATTCTTTCGTGAGCTTTCTGAGCTACTTATATACATATTTAAATTAACTAATATGAAATATGAGGTTCTCAAGATGTATTTTGTCAAGGGTCTAGGATTTCTAGATTCAATTACAGCAAATTCTATTTCGAAATTCAAAGATCTAATTACAGAGCATTGCATTTTGTTTTCCAATTTGGTATTGAGGCTTTTCTCTGGAGAGTAACTGTACAGTCAGATCTGTCCTGCTGGGGCTCCGGGGATTTGATCTTGAATGTTTGTAAAGTGCCTCTCATTATCAGTCTAAAGTTCTAGCTATATCAAAGGAAGTTTGGGAAGGCTTATAGAAACTCTAATGGCTTCTGTCTCATCTGTGTTCAAGTTATTCCTACCCTACTCTTTTGGAGTGGGGAGATTCTGATCAGGTGAAACACAAAGGAGATAACAAAACACATTTTTTGAAACAACAGTTTATTGCAAATCCTAGAGAGAAACAGGCAACAGGCCCTGGAGCTGATGGAAATGGGAGTCAATCCAAGAGACCCAAATGGGGAGAAAAGAGACAGAGAGAGAGAGAGAGAGAGAGAACAAAGTGTTTATCATGAGCCAAAGGCTACCAAAACAGATTTCCTGTGAAGAGTTCTAATCAGTGGGTTTAGGGCAATCTGGTACAAATCCAATGGGGTCATACTGCGAGAGGTGGCTGAGGTAGAATATTTTTGTGGTATATGGGGTCAGTGAAGTGAATCAGTGGTGTGTATCTGGCTGTCCTACTGGGAGGCAGCTGCTGGGAGGCAGGTGCAGAAGGCAGGTATCAAGATTAACCTGGGAGATGAGAAGAATTAGAAATTGTGTAAAGGGTGATTAAGCCCCCTTTTGGTATAAAAAAGTTAAACTCATATTCAAAGTGAATGCAAGGCAATATGAAATTATAGGGAGTCACTACACATGGTTGAAATGTAAATATTTTGTATAGATAAACAACTGAATTTATAGAATTTCCATGCTGGTGGTTATGATAAATATCTATCATTTTGGCTATCCAGCATCTATGCTTTTTTCTTCTTGGTAAGGAATCTTTCTAAAGGGAAATTAACCTGTTCCATATTTCCTGCCTTTGGTTCATGAATCAATGTATGATTTAATCTTAATTTAAATACATTGTAGGGGAGAGTATTTAGCCATGAAAACACCACTTAAAATTTTCATATTCCGAAGGGAGTACCTCGGTTAAGCTCCTGGCTCTGGCATATGACTCCCTGCTACTGCATATCCTGGGAGGCAGTGGTCATGTCTCAAGTCATTGAATTTCTGTCATCTCAAGGGAGACTTGGACGGGGTTCCCAGCTCAAGCTTCAGTTGAGGCCAGTCCAATCCTTGTAGCTGCACTGGGGATATAAACCAGTCAACATGCCTTTCTGTCCTTATCTCACTATCTTCTTCATCCCAACCTCTAAAATCTTTGAAAATAAAATAAAATTAATATGATAGGAGTTTACAATAAAACTCCCTGTAAATACAATATACACATCATCTTGTCTCTTAAGGAGCCAAGAGATGTTCACAATTATATATATATATATATATATATACTAGCTTTCAGAACCACCCACTGTGAGGACTGGAGTGGTGGAGTCAGCACAACAAAGCTGTTACAGGAAAATATTTTCTAGGAATCCATGGGAACCAGAGTTAGAATCCCATGCCTATAAAACTGTATCACATAATACAATGTTATTAACAATAAAAAAAGAATAATAGTTTAAATGGAAACGTGAGAGTGGGACCAAGATATTAAGTTGCTTCAAGGAACCTAAAGAGATTACAAAGCATAAAAAAGCTTCAATCATGCATCTACAGTTGGAATACATTTCTTCTTTTTAAAATACATTTCTAAGAAGCAGGCACAAAGAGAAGGCTACTGCTAAATTGCTTAGAGAAACTGCTTCATTTAAATGTAAATCTCCCATATGCTATATACTAATACCTGACCATTTGGCATCTGTAAAGCTGAAATACACATTCAGAGATCATTGTATACCTGTTCATAATGCTGTCAGTTACCTGTCTCGGGGGGTTCCTATCCAGCAGACCCCCATGACCACTGAGGGAGTGAGATGATAGTCTTCTTCAGCAGCAAGAATCACAGGAGACAGTCTGATCTAGCATGTCCGTTTATTGTAATGCAAGCACAGACTTAGACTAAGAAAGGGGAAGTCAGAAGAGTATATCCTGACAACCCTCCCACCCAGCAACAGCACCGTAACTGGCTAGAAGGCATGTCTGTTTCTCTAGACCCTCCAGTCATGATGTCATAGGTCATGTACAACACTCTCGGCTGGCAGGTAGGCAGAGAGTCACCAGATACCAGATAGGCTGGCAGATAGCATGGACCTCATCTAACTTCCAAGAGTTGCTTATCAAGGAAGTCCCAGCACAATTCTTGCAAGGAGAAAGAGAGACTGGGGTGCAACTCACTGCCCTCAACTGTATGACTAGTGAACAGGCCAGTGACATCTAGGTTGGCTGTAACCATAGACAGGGATTTCCCTGGGGACAGTGTGCCTGCGCCTATGACTCCCACATATGGCAAGCAGGCAGGGACCCACGGGTGCTCTCTCACACACCTGTAACAACAACAACAACAACAGCAACAACACCCACTGGAGATGGATAGCTGAGATTTGAAAGGGTTGTGGGAAAATATCTGCACAGTTCTATGGGACCACAGCAGAAGTTTGTGGTTCCTGACTTGGAACTCAGTGCAAAGTTTGGGTAGATTAGAAAGCTAAACTGTTGTTTCTGATACAGACCACACTCAGGTCCACAGTTTCCGAGTCAGCAGGAGCAAAACAGAGGAGCAGTAAAGGCTGCTCGTAGGCAGGAAACACAAGGCTATGACTTCAGAATCCCTCATCATTAAATGTGATTTTTAATGGCTGAAGGTACAAAGGATGTGAGCTATTTAAGAGCCACTCTTCTTCAGAAGCCAGCTGCCAATGATCGCAATTCCCCACAGTACTTGAACAGGTATCCCAGCAACAGCACCTTCCACTGACTAATTAGAAGCCGGAGGTCCCTTCATCCCTTTCCTGTTCCCTTATCACTTTATTCTGTCTCTCTCTTTCTAGACCCTCCTCCAACTAGGCTCTGGTATGTTTCTACATCCTGAGTTCTTTGCATTGTAGTTCCTCTTCAGAGGACCTTTTCATAAAAACTTAGCAGATTTCAGATCTTGGTGGCAGACACATTGTGCCTGTTGAACATCAGATTCCCCGTTGAGTTCTGTTCTTTGGAATGATCCAACTCATCTCATTCATTTCTAATTTCCCCTATTTTTCTTGAGCATTTGGATGTTCCCTCATTCTTCAGCATATCCCTCAGCCTTTAGAAAAATAATTTTCTCATAATTTTCCCTGCAGGAAAATGGTTAATTACGTAACAAAGAGATTGTAGCTGACATGTTGCTTGTCTACTAAACCTCCATTACACTCACTTTCCTTCCTTCTAGCACAACAGTGATTGTATTCAAGTAACAATCAATTTTTTTTATGTAGCAAGGTATTTCAGGAAATATTCACTACAGTTCTGCTAGAGGGCGATCTCAGTATCACCAGTGGTGACTGCAGGTCTCATTCTTTTTTCCAAGGTTGAGAGGAAGGAACTGGTTTTGCTGCAAGAATCTCCAAGGAAGTCTGCTGGGTAACAGTTCCTGGGCCCACATTCTCCACAGAACCCAACAAGGAGCTCCATGTGCTCATCAATCATACTTAGTTTAGAGCCCACATCTTCAGGAGTGACAGTTCCCTATGACAGCTGTCATCAGGGGAACATCAACCTCCTCTTTTGCTCAGGTGGCACTGGAGCTACGTATTTTTATGCCTAGATAGTACTGGCTCTGTTATGCCATCCCAGCACTTTTAGGCCAGGGATCTCTGTTTCTAATCTCACAAAATGAAAAAAATAAGAACACCCTTCATGTGTTCAGTTACTTATGCTACAAGGTCCTTTGGCATCCAGAATCATGACTTTCAATTCGCACTTGTGGTCTGTAGCAGATGTTGCTGACTGGTTCTTTGCACTTCAGAGGGTAGAACACTAAAAACAACCTTTCTTACACACATTTACAGCTCAGCCTCCATAAGCACTCTAACTGTTGCAAGCCCGGATTTAGAAGCAAAGAATGAGGTGAGGGCTGTCCATCTGTGTGTTTGTAACATTTTCTAGGAAGCCTGGCCATGGAAGCATTAGGATTTTCTGCAGCAGTGATAAAGGGGTCCCTGGCATTTGTATTCAAAAACAGGACATACGGTATTCACTGTGCTGGTAAGAGACATTGCTGAGATAATAAGCATCTGTGTTCAACCACTTTCTACTACTGATCGTTTCTAAGATCCAGAACTGAAAACCTGAAAGCAACCTGTTTCTCCTCAAGGTGAACACAGCTCCACAGAGCAGCTAGGTGAAGCAGCTTCATTACCAGCCCCAAATGCATCCCCAAAAACTCCACTGTGTCCCTCTGCAATCAGCCATATTGTTTGGTAATAATCAGCACTCCATTCGTTCCCTGAGAGCCAGCTCAATCATGGTCACAGGAATCCGTCAAACATATCCATACCTACTTAATACCCAGTGAATGACAGCTTTAAACCCTATACCCAGAAAACTTCTCAGCTCCTGAGTGGATCTGTGGATGTAAATGGACAAACTGAGGGACTTGGAGCACAAGTCTACTTAGAAGGAAACTATGTCTTGAAACCCACCTGAACGGAATACAACTCTTCCTAACTTTACTTCCCAGGAAACTTTGCCAAGCAAGACACACTTGTGTCTATGAAAGAAGATCTAGTTTGAGGGCCCGGCAAGTTAATGCAGGTGAACATTCTGAGCATAGTATGTGAATCGTACAAGGTGCTAACATGCATTCTTTTATTCACTATTGAGCAGAATGGGAAATTGGAACCATTCATATGAACAACTTGTGGTTATTTTCAACATTGTCACAGAAGAGTTCTCTAGGCCTGATTTACCATTATGTATAATTTTCTTTTTCATGTATCCTCAAATTTGAATGCTAGGAAAAATTACTTCTTGTCATTCAGAATATCATTGTCTCTTCATATTTCGTGGAACTTTCTACATTTAGCTCATCATGTGCCCATTAATTCAGCCAATATTTTTTGAGTGCTTTGTTCCAGGCTCTGTTTTACAGGATGGGAGTACAATAATGAGATGTCAGCAAGATCTTTGTGCTTAGCAAAATTTTCATTCTGGAGGAGTTTACAGACAATTTATCAAATTGTTATCATTAGAATATCCCTCAATTCAAGTTATGACCAAATCAGCCTACTTTTGTCTCTTCTTTCCCCCTCTCTCTCCTTTTTCATCTCATTGCAATGTCTTTCACTTTTTCCTTTCCTTCTCTCCCTCCTTCTTGGTTTCTAATTAACGGTAACCTGTCATTCCTGGAAATGGAGATATAACAAAAAACCTTTTTGGATTTTTGGAGTTTATGTACTGACAGGAGAAAGATAATAAGTTAGAAATAAGCAAGTAATAGAATTTAGTCTAGTGCAATGAAGTAAATTAATTGACTTATTGGAAAGTTATTGTAGACAAACAGGGAACTGCTTTAGATAAATACTAGTGAATGCAAAGGTTAAGGAGAAAGGACTTGAAGAAATAGAAAGATAGCCAGTGTCTCCAGAGATTCAAGGGCAACAGGAGATGAGACCCTGGAGGTGGGCACTGGGGGAGCTTTGTGGTAACTCACAGGGCTGGGTAAGTTTGTATCTCATTGTAAGTATATTGAAAATCACTCACAAGACCTTATTCTCATAGGCTTTCCTGCTCCATCTTCAGACCGCCTTCTTATTTGGGGTGTCATAGCACTAAGCATATCTAGATACAGATGTGGTAGAAGGTCCCACATAGGTATGCCAGCTAATTTTTTCTCAATCTAAAGGAAAAACAGCCACTACTTTTATCTATTATTATTATCTAATCAAAATTGCTTGAATGCCAGTGTGAGAGAGAGAGGTAATCTTGAAGTTTACTGATCAGAATCTTTTCAGATAGCATTATCAGAAACACTGTGGAATTTTTTTCTTAGTTCACTTTACATCGGTAAATGGCACTTGTCGTGATGTCAGAACTTTGGAAACACTTCCATTTTATGCTTCTCTTTAATAGTTTTCCTGCAATTCTTTCTCATTCCTAAATTCTGTAGTGTCTCTGTAGTTTCTTTAAATCCATGCTTTCAAAGAACTTATCAAGAGATAATCTCCTACTTATGTTCTAGACTTACGAAAATGAGTTGTAAAACAAAAGAAGTCATTATTCTTAGATTTTGGGGGGAGGGGTGGTGTGTTTATAATTAAGAAATTACACTGAGTTATTCCATGAGTATATTACATCTTGTTGAAATAGACATGCTATAGTATGAAAAACAATATTTTGTTTTTCATAACGGGACCACTGGTTTTCACGGATGGGAAAGAAGCTTTAATTCCTTTGTCAGTTGGCAGTGATGGGACACAATTAATTATCCAGGTCTCTGAAAAGGGGTCTCCCACAGGCTGTAGGTTGCACACCTTGGAGGCCTTCCCTTTGGAAGAACTGTATTGATCATTAAATGTCAGAAAACATTGCTGAAGATATTGGCTTCATTTTACAAAATAGTTCCTATAAAAATTAGCAATGTAAAAACTATATGTGTAAAGTGATACTTTATAAAATGGCATACATGATGTGTGCTAAAATATTTTCATTTTTAACACAAGGATATTTAGTCTCAATTTCCTATGATAATTTATTCCAAAAGAATAGCTCAAATCTCTAATTGACAGTAGGCAGATATCATATTATTTTAATGGGAGAAAATCCATGAAATAAGAGCATCTTAAGAAAGAACACTTTGCTCCAAGGACTACAACCCAACCGCCAAGGAGACCACGGGAAATTGGAGTGCCTTCAGAGGCCGAGAACTCTGAGGTCACCCACCCCCATTTGGATCTCCCACCTGGGATAGAAGAAGCCTTGCAGGATCCAAGGTCATCGGAATGACAACCAGGAGCACTGAGCGGTCCGCAGAAACAAAACAGTAAACTTCCTTCAGGACTAGGGGTTTCTCTGGTTCTTGCCTGGTGCTGACTTTGGGTCCCCACCCTCTCTCATAATGACCACCAGGATCTCTCCAGAAACCCCTCAAAACAAACTAACAAATAAACAAATAAACAAACAAAAAAAACCCTAGAATAGATAGAGAACAACAAGGAAAGCTTAGAAACGGGAAACGGGCAGTGAGGATGCACATATAACTCACTGGGTGGGACACAAAGATCAGTTACTCCTCACTAGGGTATTGAAGATTTCTCTGCACACCCCTCCTAAAACTGTTCACCTAAACTGTTGACATAAGTCTTGTTAGGGTTATAGAGTTAGACTACCCGAAAAATAGCCAGGTTCTGCAAAATCATGCTTCAATGCTATGAACTGCTAAATACTAAAATTAAAATAGACATGAGACAGCTGAATAGTAATCTATAGCCATTTTAAGGTGTATAGAATCCAGTTGTATATAAACTAATAATTGTAATGTCAATGTAAAAGTCATAGGATGTGGTTCAGAACTTGCACTTTTTTTTTCTCTTTCTCTTTTAACATGCTGGTTACACAATACCATGTCAACTAATTCTATAACATTATAAATTGTTACTGATGTAATGTCGGGGTTTTTAATTGATTGGGATGATACTCTGTCGGCTCTACCTTAAGACCAGAGACGGTCTCCCCAAGAAACTGTTGAACTTATCTGGACAATAAGATGCTGGACTCTATGCTTTGTAGATGCTTGCAAGGAAAGAATCTCAACTGAATTTGAACTGTGGTAATGCAACAAGAATCCACCATGGGGGGGGGATGCGGATTTTGGGGAGGGAATAGGGGAATCCCAGAGCGTATAAAACTGTGTCACATAATGCAATGTAATCAATAAAAAAATAAATTAAAAAAAAAGAAAGAATACTTTGGAAAATAATATATTGGCTTTAATTTCTAATTAAATTAAAGTACTATTATCCAGTTAGATATTAAAAGTATCATTTGATATCCTCAATGCTTCATATCTCAAAATAAAGTACTGAAAAATTCATATGAAAATCTTGGTCATTTAAATTATTATTGTGTCATTATTGATGGCAAGTCGTTATTGTATTCCATAAATAGGCTTTAAAAGATAAATAGTAATATTCTAGGGTTTGGAGATTGATGATAATATATAAACAGTAAGAAAAAACTGACCTCAGTATTCCATATGTTTTTTTCTTTATTTTATTTTATTTTTATTGTTAATTACATTACATTATGTGACACAGTTTTATGGGCACTGGGATTCCCCCACCCATCCCCAAAATTTCCCCCCATAGTGGATTCCTCCACCTTGTTGCATTACCACAGTTCAAGTTCAGTTGAGATATTTTCATTGCAACATATACCCAGCATAGAGTCCAGCATCTTATTGTCCAGATAAGTTCAACGGCTTCCTGGGGAGACCATCTCTGGTCTGAAGGTAGAACCGGCACAGTAACATCCCGATCAATTAAAAGCCCCAACATAACATCAGCAACAATTTATAATGTTATGGTGGACACATGCTTTTCTTTTAAAACTCTTGAAAACTATGTTTTTATTGTGCTTAAAAACCAATCTTTGAAAAAGATCTAAAATGTTGTTTAAAATGGCCTTAGACTTCACATGATGTTGGTAATGACTCTTAGCTAGTAAACATCTTTAGAACCAAAAGACTGTACTTGTGCCCTTTGTTACTTCCGCTTAGCCAAACACTTTAACTCTGTAAATCCCAACTGGTCACAGGCAGAAGATAAGTGTATTGAGAACAAACCCCCCACTAAGTTGTTCTGTGCACAAGAAAACAGTCAGCCAAAAGCCAAAGCTCTCAGATACGGTGTTGCTCTTAAAATAAAAGTTCAGATGTTGCAAGTTATTAAGGAGGGGTTTGAGAAAAGGACGGAGACAGTCTAACGCCAACTGTCTGAGAATGGAAGCTACACAAAGTAATGCTTCATTGACAAGGCCTGGGGTTGGCAAGGCCAGACTCTCAAGTGGCACACATTCGTGCAGCAGTTGGTCAGGTGCTCTGCTCTCCCCTCTCTGGACAGGAGATGATCCGCCCTAGGACCTCCTGACTGGGATGATTATTCTGTAAACAAATACCCACAGGTGAATGAAGTTGATATGAATTATGGTTCCCTTAATGAATACAAGTTGCTGTGAAAGGCATTGAGTTGTTCCTCTTTTTATATCGATTTCTTTTCTAATTAAGTGTTGCATTTTTAAACTCCAGTTCATACTGCACTGGTCACAAGAAAGGATATTGTTGTAACCTCTTAAATGGTGTAATAAAGACCTCAGAAGCTATTTCTAATAATCTCTCTTGTAAACTTAATCAGATGTTACTTGTTTCAACTATCGTATGAATTAATCCATCTTATATTTTTATATGTTCAAACCTAATTTGCTTTCCTTTGCTCCTTTATATAAGATTTAATATTGGGTAAAGCCATTCCATTCTCCAGTATTGGCCTTCAAATTTGAATGCAACTGAACATTCCAAATGGAATATAGTTTTCCATGAGTCAAAAAAATCCATTCCCAGGCACCACACTTCCATATGGTCTCTTTCTTTGTACCATATGAAGTCTTTCTTTCCATTTCTTTGTTCAAAATAGGCTTTCTCTTATTAAAACACACACACACACACACACACACACACACACACACACACACACACACAGTGTGTGCCTCACCTATCCAGAGTCTCATTATGTCACAAAGAATGTAAAACTTCAGGTTTATCCTGTTAGCTCAGTGGCTAAACCCTCACCCTGTGTGTTCCAGGATTCTATATGGGTATTGGCTCAATGCAGCCATTTGGGTGGTGTACCAGTAGACGGAAGATCTTTCTCTCTGTATCTTCTTCTCTCTGTAAATCTGCCTTTCTAATAAAAAGAAGAAAGAAAAAAATTTTTGAAAAAGAAATGTAAAACTTCAAAGGAAACAAATGATGGATTATCTAACCATTATTTTCAATGGAGACTCCAACACTTAACCAGGGTACCACAAGTTGATAAGATGAAGTGGCATATGAGAGTTGTCTGACAACAAATTTAGCCACTACCGGAGTGAATTCAGTATAATTTCTTTCTTCGTAATTCATGTTGCAAAAACCTTGTTTACAGGAGATTCAGTGTATAACCACACCTAAAATCCTTTGTATGTAAATGAGGATAAATTCACCATTGGTTGAAAACATATTTTTGTCTCAAGTGCACTGGTTTAGAAAGGAACTTTCATCCTCCACAGCTCTGCAAGTATGTATTTTAGTCCCTTGGAATCTGGATGATATAAACTCATACAAAAAGTCAGGCTATTACCTCAGCTCTTTTTGAGTCAGGATACATTAGTTCATTTTAATCAGCATTTTTTCTTCCTTACCTTTTTATTTTTAATTCATATAAAGAGACAAGATTTTATGCATTACAGAGATGCAATTCTAAGAGGATGACTGTATGCCCCTCCTTCCTCAATACCCCTCCCTCTTCCCAATTTTTTGCATAATTTCTGTGATAACATAATTTCTTTTTCTTTTAAAGATTTATTTTTATTATTTTTTTTATTGGAAAGGCAGATATACAGAGAGGAGAGACAGAGAGGAAGAGCTTCCATCCGATGATTCACTCCCCAAGTGAGCACAACGGCGGATGCTATGCCAATCTGAAGCCAGGAGCCTCTTCCGGGTCTCCCACGCGGGTGCAGGGTCCCAAAGCTTTGGGCCATGCTCGAATGCTTTCCCGGGCCACAGGCAGGGAGCTGGAAGGGAAGCGGGGCTGCCAGGATAGAACTGGCGCCCATATGGGATCCCGGGCGTGCAAGGCGAGGACGTTAACCACTTGTGCCACCATGCCAGGCCCGATAACATAATTTCAACTCACCTTGCAATCACTGACTTAAGCACCATGAGCCATAATTTTCAACAAGTAAATTGTTTTAAGACTAAACACAATTATTAGCTACCATTATTTTATGGAAGGAAAGGTTTTAAAATGAAATCGTAAATTAGTTTCACTAACTTGTTACATTCATTGTTTATTCATGTTTTTCTAATCATTTTTCTAATTACCTTGTAAATACATACTATAGAAAACTTGCAAAGCAGAAAAAAACTTATTCAAAAGTATCGATATTTTAGTATGTGTTTCTCAGTAGTTTTGCATTCAAGTTTATAAAATTTATAACTACATTGCAAATTTTGTGTCATGCTGCATATACAGAATAAGAGTGAGAAAAGGACTAGAGTCAGAAATGTCAGTCTAGCCAAAATCCTTCCATATATAAACATGAATCCAAACAAATGAGGTGCTGCTCAAACATTTGCCTGCCAAATACTCTGCATTAAAAAAGTAACCTTTAAGAAATTTGTGGAAAATATCTGTTCACATCCTTTGGCCATTTCCTAACAGGATTGTTTGTTTTGCTATTGTTGAGTTTCTAGGGCTCTTTATAGATCCTAGCAATTAGTCTGCTATCTGTTGCGTAGTGTGCAAAGATTTTCTCCCATTCTATTGACTGCCTCATCATTTTATTGACCATTTCCTTGCTGTACAAAAGCTTCTTAATTTGATGTTTTTCAGAAGATGAAATTCAATAGGCTAATAAACACATGAAAAATGTTCAGGTTGCCTAGCTACTAGGGAAATGTAAATTAAAAACCACAATGAGGTTCTTCATATCTCCCATGAGCGTTCCCGACATAGAGATACCAATAAACGGCAAGTGCTGGCAAGGTTGTGGGAGAGAAGTTGAAGTTACCCTCATTCACTGTTGGTGAGAATGTAAACTGGTATAACTACTATGAAAGTCAATATGGAGAAATCTCGGATAAATGAAAATTGATCTGCCATATGACCAAGCCATCCCACTCCTGGAAATATATCCAAATGAAATGAAATCCAAATTCAAGAAAATGGCCTGCAACTCTTTGCTTACAGCAGCACAAGTCACAATAGTGAAGATTTGGAAACAATCTAAATGCCTATGAAAAAGGAATGGATAAAAAATGTGATATATATATACTCTGAGCATTATTACTAAGCCATAAACAGAATGAAATCACTGTTTGCAACAAAACGGTCCCAGCTAGAAAACATTTTGCTCAATGAAGTAAGCCAGACCTAAAGGAACAAATATCATATGTTCTCTGCTATAAGATTCATTATACAAAGACCAAAATACACATACGTGTGTGTGTGTGTGTGTGTGTATAGACTGTGCAAGGGACACAAACATACTAGGAAGTAAACGCATTATATAGTATGCATCTCTATTCCAGAATAAAAGTAGGGCTCTCAATGAAACTTATAAATATACCTTTACATTATACTTTTCTACCTCTGCCTATATTTACCATGTCACAACACATTTAGATATCAGAAAGTTAAACTGTTACTAAGGGACAACATACACTATTGTGGTAACATGAGGGAAAATGGGAAGAGGGGAAAATGAAGGAAGGAAGGGAAAGAGAAGTGAGGAACCCCTATTCCTCCCAAACTGTATCATGAAAACCAATAAATCAAAAAGTTGTAAAAAAAAAAATTGTGGGGCTAGTGCTGTGATGCAGTAAGTAAAGCCACCACCTGTGATACTGGCATCCCATACGTGTATCTTTTTGACTCCCAGCTATTCTTCTTCTATTCCAGCTCCCTGTCAATGTGTTTGTGAAAGATGGTCCAAGTGTTTGGGCCCACTGACTTCTGGCTTCTGGCAGGCCCAGCCCTGCCACTGGAGCCATCTGGGGAGTGAATGAAAGATACTCTCTCACTCTGTCTCCCGCTCAATCTGTAACTGTGCCTTTCAAACAAAATAAATCTTAAAGTAGTTTTGTCTTTGTTAGGAAGAGAAATCTAATTTTAATGCAGTACACTTTTGTGATTTTTCCTCTTCATGATTGCTATGTGAATGTTGAAGATTTATCTTTTGATATTGTGGATGAATAATGCATAATGTGGAAGATAATAATGATTTCTTGTGTTTATGATTTAAAAATATTCCAATTTGACATTTGTTTCTGGGGTTTATTTTAATAGAAATATATTTCCTTTCTTTAAAAATTATGTTTTAAAAAGGGCTTCAAAAAATCATGAAAGTTGGGATTAAAAGATAAAAATAGAAACTTTTTCCCAGCATAACTGACATCATTTTAAGATATATTTTTAACTAATAATAGCAGCTATTTTGCCTGTCCCTAAATGTTAAAGGTCCTGGGATTTTAGTTATGTCAACTTAACCTTTTTAACATTATTAATTGAAGAAAAATGGACACCTTCTAAAGGCTGTTTTTTTTTTTAAGATTGGGAAATATAAAGAAATCAAAATAATCTGTATTAGGACTCTGAGATGGATGCTTAATGACTTCCCATCAAAACTTTCACAAAATTACCTTTGTCTTAACGAGAAGAATGACTAAGACCATTGTTTTGATGGAGAAAATCTCTCTTGTGAAGCTCTCCAGGGTGTTTTCTGCTATAACTTTGGCTAGCTTTCTCAAAGCACTCTTTTAACAAGCAACTGTGGTTCTTTAGCTACACAGAAATCAACAAGCAAAGACCCTGATCCATCACACAGAGCCCTGGTTCTGACCTTGACTATTGGTCAGTTTTTTTTTTCTTTGACTAGATCAATTCCACCTCTTGATAACCATTACTTTGATTTTACATTTTTTTTTCATCAGGGCCATTCTGGAAATGTCACATTTTTTAATTAATTTATTTTATTTATAAATAGAGTGAACAAATTCTACGTTATCACAAAAGAAATTCAGGAGCCTTCACACCTTCCACTTCCTCCCCACCCTTCCTCTTCGTTTGTTATTGCACTCCTTTGGGTTTTTGGTTTTTGTTTGTTTATTTGTTCACTTATTTTACAATGGCACACTTTAATTTTACTTCATAGACACAGGCTTACCACTCCACTGGGTGATGACTCAACAACTAACAAGCTCTCACTCATCTCTTGCTACAATGCTTTAAAGAAACTGGATTCACTTGTTTAAAATTCCCCCTAAAATATCTCCTCTTGTCCATAGCTAATCTGGGCACACAGTTTCAGAAGCCATCCAGCAGAAGGTTTGCTCCAGTTAAAGATTTCCATTTTAATCTCCAACGGAGATGGTCTGTAGCATTGGCTATTGCTTTTCCTGCTAATTACTGGTCTTTAGCGGGGCACCAACAAATTTAGTAGGGCATTCTTCAGATTGAGATGGACAAGTCACTGAAGGCTTCATCTCTTCATCATTAACAATGTCTATTGGGTTATGCATCAATCAACTGATATTTTATCCTTCTTAGTGTTCAGACATGTCCTATCAACTTGATGTAAACTGTTTTAATGTAATTCACATTTTCAACCAATCAATGACTTCTTGTAACTGTCTTTTAAAAATGATTAAATACCTAAGAAGCATAAGAAAAACATGAGAGAGCCCAGCACGGTAGCCTAACAACTAAAGTCCTCCCCTTGCACATGCTGAGATCTAACATGAGTGCCAGTTCTAATCCCAGTAGCCCTGCTTCCCTTCCAGCTCTTTGCCAAGGACAGCCGAAGACAACTCAAAGCCGTGGAACCCTGCACCCATGTGGGAGGTCCAGCAGAAGCTCCTGGCTCCTGCCTTTGGATTGGCTCAGCTCCGGCCATTGTGGCCACTTGGGAAGTGAATCAACGAATGGAAGATCTTCCTTTCTGCCTCTCCTCCTCTCTGTATACCTGACTTTTCCAATTAAAATAAAGAAACCTTTTAAAAAGAAAAAAGTAAAACATGAGAAATCTAATAAGCTCCCAACATGACCATAACTATTCACACTTCATTACATATCCTTCTACTTTCACAGAAAAGTAAATGATTTGACACAAATGTGCATAGGGAGACAAATATGGACCAATTTTACAAACTTTGGATCACGCTGCAGGTTTTTTTTAGCGTGAAACATTTGTGCTGCTCTCCTTACAAATAAGTTCTTACACATGTTTCCAGTTTTTTCCTTAGGATCAATGTATAGCATATTCATGCTTTTTATGTAAAGAAATTATTCCAGTTTTTTCTTAGATAAACGTGTACACTATTCACAATGTACATAACTTCAACTCGCAGCAAAGATGAAGGATAATTTCTATGGGAAGTTAGAGTACAAGTAGCAGTAATTCTTATTCTGGCTGCTAGGTAGTAAATTTATTCTTATATTTATTCATCTATTTCTGTTTCATAGTATTCATAAATATTGTTCATATATTTTGATTTTTATTCATTCACATTAACTTTTAAGCTGAGCAAGAACCGATACAACATTTTGAATGCACAAGTTAGATATCATCAGGTCTCAGTTTCCTGGGGTCTCCCATCCTCCACTCCTTATCTTAATGTTTTCTTGTCTTGCTTCAAAGTTGCAAAAAAACACTAAGTAGAGTCAAGGGAGTGGTGTCCATTGTCTCTACAAGTTTTCTAGTTATTGATCCTGCAGCTTTTTCAATCAGTGAATTCATAAAGTCCTTTATTTCCCGTATAAATAATGTATCCATGTTCAACCTTGCTTCAGGGAGTTTCTATTCCAGGAACCCCAGGCATGCATCAAAAGCTAACTGACATTTGCATGTAATCGCAATGTCTACTGCCTACTCTATCATCTTCGAGACACACTAAAGGACATATTGCTAACCAACACAAGCGGAGCATGCATCTTTCATCCCTGACGTCATCTACAAAACTTTCAGTCCTAACTCCTTAGATAACCTAGAAATTAAGTGATGGCTACCTGGCTCTTTGCTCTGAGCTTTGCAGTAAATATTTCCTTTCTTCCACTACCCAGATGTTATTGATTGACTTTCTGTTTACTGGATAAGCAGACCCAAGTTTGGGGGTTCTGTAACAACTCATTCTTCCAATTTTAAGGGTGTTTCATATCAATTTCAGAATATTAAAATGTGAGAAAATATATGTTGCTTGGAAACAAGGAACTTTTGATGTTAAGACTTTATTGTTGTTTAAAATGTAGACCTGCATGGTTACTTTCATTTTTCATTTCAATGTATTCTTGTCTTTCTTTTTTCTCCTCCTCTTCTGTATTTATTTTCTGTAAATAGAAAACAATTTGGGCTTTTCAGAGATTAGGGTTTCTCTCACAGCTACCCAACTTGGCCTTGTAGAATAAAAAGTGCCACAGGCATTATGTAAAAAGGAAAGCTGACTGTGCTGCAGTGAAATTTAATTTACTGAAATAGCTGATTGCATTGTGTCCAACAGCTCCACTTGCAGATTATCATTAGAATTATCTGTTTTAGGGAATTCCAGTTGGAATTCCATTGAGGGTTAAGTTAATCTGGGATTAACATCTTCATAATAGATTTCCCATCTGTAAGCAAGACACATCAGTGAATGTTTTTAAAGCTTTTCATGTTTCTTAGCAAAATTGTACATATTTTTAAATGATCCTGTGCTGCACCTCCATTTCTAACTTTATTCAGTGCACATACCAAGGACTGTGCTCTTTATTCTTCCGTCTGCTCACAGAATAAACCACTTTGCAGAGAACCTTTTCTAGGAAGAAAGTTGTCTCTCTTCCTACAAATGTGTGGGTAGTTGATTTGTGTAGTTTAGCTGTTTCTCCTACAGAAGGTATATATATATATATCACTGTTCCATCTTGTAGGCCATGGCTTCAGGTCAACTGAAAAGAGAAAGTGACAAGGTGAAAGATTGAGGGAGGAAGGTGATGGACTTGATAACCATATTCTGAGAAGCCAGCATGGCCTTAATGCGTTAGTTCTCTCCCCTGTGCTTTAAACAGAGACCTGATAATGATTTTCCATTTAGTGCCACAAACACTTTGTCCCTTTCTTGCCTTACAGGTAACAAACGGTGTGAGCACAGTTCTCTCTCAGGCTTGCACAGAGTGAGGGCATTTCTTTTAGTTATTTGCCTCCATTCTGAACAGATACTACCAATGCAATTGGGCCTAAGACAATAATGTTGGCCATTTACGACAGCTTAATTTTCTGTCTCGCATGTTAAATGGTATGTTGGGAGTTTTTCCTTTTCCAGAAAGTCTCCCTTAAAACATTTGCCCTGAAGAGCAATAGAGTTGCATTATAGCTGAAAGAGTGTGGTATAAGGGTGATTCTGAAAGTTTCTGCTGAACCCAAAGCAAATGAAACCCAAAGGAAATGCACCCCATGCTAATTCAGCACAGTGGACATCTTCCATCACAGTGGGAAACAAGCAAAAAATGTTTTAATTTTCTGCAGTGAGTAAGAAAACAAATGATGTAATTCAAAATCTATTGACATAAACAGACTATTGGAAACACCCATAATATTGGAAATTGAATAATCTGCTCAAATTGCTTTGTTATGACCTTATTTAAAAAAAAAATCTTTAACCTAACCCTCTGCTGCTCACACTACACAATTAGAAGATCAACATTTGTTGATAAGAGAATTTCAGTTTTGTTGTTTCTATAAGTACTGTTATATTTTTTCTTGTATTGATATATTTAATTCTTAATTTACAGAGAATCAAGATGGCAGAATTGGGTAAGGACACACTTAAGGGATGAAAAACATTTAATAGGGTGCAGCAGAGAGGACATATTTCAGGAAATAGGAAAGGACAGATCAACAGCAGAGGGGTACCTGGAGACTGACAGACACAGGAAAGCAGCAGGCACAGCGGTGTGATGTTACAGTGACTGATACTCCAGCGGCATTCAGCTAACAGATATCTGAACTCCACCAGCAGCCAGAACTCCACCAGCAACCAGGTGGGAAGGGACTTTCACTGGGAGCTTGGGAGGTGAACCCAGACAAAGAACTGTCCGTCTTGCTGGTCCGTTTGATTTGACCAGGAGCAGAGACACAGCAGCAGATCTCAGAAGGGCAGTGTGAGAATAGGGTGGATTTTATAGCCCAGTCAGCCCCATAGAGCTGAATTGGGCACCATTTTGCCTAAGGAGGAAAGGGCAAGGGAAAGGACTAGGCATGCGCTAAGCTGGGGGTGAACTGACTCGATGAACTGCATCAATGTGGCATTCTACGGGTTCCACCCAGGACAGGTCTGTGTAGCCCTCAGACCTGACGGCCAGCAGATCAAGAACTGTAATGGTGGAACGTCGGACGCCATTTTGTACACTGTAGCAATGTCTTTGTGACTGCAGGAGACAACAGTGAACTGCGTATATCTGAGCTTGCAAGAACTCACTGAGATCACTGGATTGCACTGGTCCCACAGGAAAATAATACCGAATGTGGCATCGTACGAGTCAAAATAGGTCCATGTGGCACCCAGATCTAACGTCCCACAGGTTCCAACAAGACCAGCGCCACCAACAACCTTGCTATATAGGACATCTGGTATCTCTCTAATCCTGGGACCTGCTCCAACCAGAAGTGGGAGAAAGGTTGCAGAGACAATGGTAAAGCCTCAGCATGGTATCACAGGAGGGGGAGAGTGGTGAGCCAAGAGCTGGGGCTGTGGAGACCATAGTGGAATTCTAACATAAGAACCCAGACCTGGAACTCACTGGAGGTTGTGGCACAAGTGGCTGCAAACAAAAAGTTGTGTACCAACTGCAATAAGTAAAATTGCATTGTAGACTTGTGGGTGACACAGCTTAGAAACCTGCCCCAAAGAGAAGACTCTGCTAACCAGAAGTACAATGATCAAGAGCAACAGAAGAGACAAAGGCACAACGAATATTACTGAAAACTCCCCTGCAAAGGAGCAAAACCTTATGCCAACCTCAGAGTTAACTGAGGAAGACATCGAGATAATGGAGGACACAGAATCCATAAGACTCATTTTAAAGCTTCTGATCAAAAATGAGAAGCACATACAAGAGTTCAAAGAATTTAAGGAAGCAATGTACCAAATGAAGGCTGACATATCAGAAATTAAGAACACAGTAGAGCAAATTAAAAGCACAGTGGAAAGTCTCCAAAATAGAATGAAACAAGCAGAAGAAAGACTGTCAGAATTGGAAGATATTTCCTGTCACCAGGGGGAAGCAAGCAAAAAGCTGGAAGCAGAGCTGGATCAGGCTAAAACAAGTATTCAAGAATTGAAAGACACTATTAAGAGGCCAAATATAAGAGTTATGGGAGTCCCAGAAGGTGCAGAAAGAGAAAGTTGAGTATGCACATGTATTTAATGAAATAATAAAGGAAAATTTTCCCTAATCTGGAGAAAATATTGGGAAACAAGATCCAGAAAGGGCACAGAACTCCCAACAGGCTTGATCAAAAGCGATCTTCACCAAGACATATGATTATCAAGCTCTCTTCAATTGAACATAAGGAAAAGATCCTTAAATGTGCACATGAAAAAAATCAATTGACATATAAAGGAATGCCAATTAACTTGCAAGAGATCTCTCACAGGAAACTGTACAGGCAAAAAGAGAATGGAGTGACATATTCCAGATTCTAAAAGAAAAAAAAAAAATTGTTGGCCTAGGATAGCACATCCAGCAAAGCTTTCTTTTGTCTTTGAAAATAAAATAAAATAAAATTCTTCCACAGAAAAGAAAAGCTAAAAGAATTTGCCTCTTCCAAACCTGCCCTACAAATGATACATCAAGATGTTCTCTTGACAGAGAAGAGGAATAGCACCAACCAAAAACAAAGGCAAATGGGAAGAACATCCCAGTAAAAAGACAACAGAGGACTAAACCAATGAACAATCCATTCCTAAAATGACATGACCAAAGTACCATCCAAACATATTAAACTCTGAATGTAAATAGCTTAAGCTCAATCAAACATCATAGATTAGTAGACTGGATTAAAAAACAAAACCCATCTGTTTATTGTCTAGAAGAGACACACTTCAACAAAGATCAGTGGAAACTATATCACATGGGTTTTGTTGTTTTCTGTTGGTTTCATCTCTTCAAAACACTTTCTTCTGATTAAATCATTCAATGACTCATAGGTCATGCAGTGGCATCATTTTCTTCAAGAAGGTTCTTGATTTTCATTTCTTCAGCTACATGTTAGTGATTTAATAGCATGTTATTTAACTTCTTGGTATTGTTAATTTCTTTGTTCTTCCTGGTGTTGATTTTGTTTTGTGGCTCTTCATTTAAGGGGATGTATAGTAGCTGTGTAAAGGAGACTGTCATTTCTAGTAACATGTCATTTAATTTCATGGCACTGTAAATTTCTATTTTTCTTTCTATTGTTGATTTTGTATCATGACTTTTCATTTGAGGGGATGTACAGTAGCTGTGAAATGGAGACTAACATATCCAGATGTGAGGATGCAGTGTAGTATGCATTTCTGCTTCCAGACAAAGATGGACTTACAATGAAACTGTTTACTACATCTTGATAATAGGATTCTGGGCTCTGTCATTGTCCATGCCCACAATGATGGACATATGACTGAGTATGAAAACTATATGTTAGTAATGATATAGAGGAACTAGGTGGGGGTGAAGGAATTGGGGAGAGGATAAAGGAATATGGAACTGTATCATAAAATGATAATAATAATAATAAAATGTAAAAAAGTGGAAAGAAAGAAAATAAATAATTCTTAATTTATACAACTCTTCTCTGTGATAGTATTTCTCATTACTAGAATACATAAAACCCATTTAATTCTTTATTCAAATATTTGTAAATCATAGTTAATATGAGAAAACTCGAGAATGCAGATAGGGAAGAAATACAACATTCAAAATCCCACTACTCAGTGATAACCACTGACAAGACATTGGCTCATGATCCATGCATATGTTGTAGGTAAATATACACATTTAAAAACAAACACGGAACTTGAGTCCACATGTTTCTTTCTACTCATCTGTTCTTTATTATCTATACTGATAGTTTCATATTCTAATATTAAAAGATGCCACAAGATGTATAAACTGATTACTTAGTGAACCCTTAATAAAGAAGGTTTTCAAACTTCTTTACAAAGATATCTTTGGAAAAATATCTTTTGCTTGTTTTCATTCCTTAAGCTATGTTTCTAAGAAGAGAATTACTGAATTGAAGGCTTTTTTAAGGCCTTTGATTTTTTTTCTCAAATTATTCTTGAGAATAATTATTATTATAATTATAAATTATTATTATGAAAACCTATAATAATTACGTTCCACTGCGCATATAAAAATGTATCTGCTTTCTCATACTGTAAATGTTAACTATTCACACTCATGATAATTTCCTTCTAAATAGCATTTTTTATTTAATAGTTGGTACTGGATTTAAAAAGACAAGGCGGCAGGCATTGTGGTGCATGCTTGGGGACATTAATCAAAACCTTATCCAAGTGTCTGGGTTTGAATCCCACCCTCATTTTGTATCCTATTTCCTGCTAATGCATACCATGGGAGTCAGCAGATGACAGTTCAGACACTTGGGTCACTGTCACCCATGCAGGAGACCCAGATAGAGTTCATGGCCTAGTCCCAGTTGTTACAGACATTTGAGAAGTGAAACAATGGTTGGAAGAGTTCTCTCTCTCTTTTCCTTCTTTCTCTCTCCCTGCCTCTCTTTCGCACTCTCTCTCTTTCTCTCTCTCTCTCTCTCTCTCTCTCTGTGCCACTCTTTCACATAATATTTTTAATAAAAATTTTTAAAAATAATAGCACAAGGAAGATCAATTTTACTTTAATGAAACCCTAAGTGTTAATGATTATTCTCCATTTAATCAGCCATCACAAAGCCCCAAATCAAATTTTAGCTACTATTAATATAAATCTATATTCCTAATTATTCTACAGTTAAATGAAATGTGTTAAGAATTCCTTGTTTTCAGCAAAGTCACTCTGAAAAGTCAAAATGTTATTCGTTTCAAGATCCTATGCCTATTAATGTGAAAAGCTTTTAAGCAGGTACCTAAGGATATTGGCATTCTTTCCTAGTGTTCATAGGAAACAGGCAACAAAGAAAAGAGGCTTGCATCAGGCTTGGATTTCTGCCATCTTCTAAGATTTGACCCAGTTATTTTTTTATTCTAATTGCTTCTATACAGGTGATTCTTTCATACTGTTCTTCAAAATAAAGAAATTGCCAGATGCTTGCTTTCAGCTGACTCTTCAGTTCTTTGATAAGAGAATATGAATTCTGTACTTTTCTGTTTCCATTGGTGATTTTTAAAAACAGCAGAATGTTAAGAGGAGACGTTTTGCATATCAGTATTGACAAACCAGATTCACAGCAGATATTAAATTGCAGATAAAGCCCACAAAAATGTAGGGAATGAATACAGAGATGGGAGGGTTTCACTACTTGTGAAGAGAGTGCTTTGTGAAAGAAGGACTTTGCTGTGAGACGCCAACCTAATACCAATCAAAGTGAGGGAAGCTTCCGCTCACTCACTCCTAGCTTTTCAATGTAGCTTCAGCTGGCCTGTAGAGCTTCAACTGGTCCTCTAAAGCAGAAAAACACAGGGATGCTGCATGGCCCTCACCTGGATCAAACCAAAGTGGCCACTGTGTGGAGACTAGATATAGCTACATTGCAGTGAGCAAGCGATTGGAGAGTTCTTCTGGACAAGGGATACACCTGATACCAGGGGGTTACTGTGTGAGTAACACACAGAAAAGCCAACCTGAATTCAAGTTCTGGCAAATAGGGAGAATGAAGAACTCCAATAAAGAAGAACCAACAAAGAGCTTGCTGGAAAGCCAGAGGCTGGGATGGGGGGCAGAGTGTGAGTCAAAGGCTTAGTATTGTCTACACCAAAGTCATCTCAGTTCCCAGCAGCAGCACAAGTGTGAGTCCACCAGGAACAGCAAAATCATGAAACCAACCGAGAAGGGTCAGGATCAGCAGACATCCTGGTCAACTGATTCTCGGGAGAAGAGCAAAGAGCAGAGCCTCTCCTTTCCCTGGTGGCTGCCAGCTTATCGGTTAATGGTGTCTTGGGTCAGGCATTTTTAAGTTACGAATCTCAGCATATGAATACAGACATGGGGCCTGGCAGAGACAAAGTTTCATCTCAAAAAAAGAAGAAACTATTTCCTTTAATTGTAAGAGGAGAGAGAGAGAGAAGAGAGAGAGAGATTGATCAATCAGAGGCCAGCATATTAAGAGTTAGCACATGCTTGCATGTACAGCCCTATTCTGAATGCTTTGTCAATTCTCACTTTTCAAACCCAATCATGAACCTAGTAAGGGTAGGTATTATTTCCATTTTACAAGAGAGGAAGTTGACAACAAAGAGTTTAATCAAAGGTCACGTAAAGTGAGGATTAAATCCTTAGTAGTCTGATTCCTGAGTCCATCAAATTATATTCCAAAAAACCAAAACCCCAAATCTCTGGGTGGCTTTAGAATCACCAGCAGGCTATTATCCTCCCATGGGACTAGAACAATGATCCTCCTGTTATGTAGGGGTCTTCAGTTTCCTAGGATAAATAATTTGAGAAAGAAAGAAAGCTAAGATCATGTTTATGGAATATAATCAGAAATTTCTCTTTTATTTTTATTTATTTTAATTCTATTTAAAAGGAGAGAGAGAGACAGAACTCAACACAGAAAACAAAAATTTCCCTTTGATATTTTAATTCCCAGATGCCACAAAGAGCTAGGGCTGAACCAGTCCTGGGCCAGGATCCAAGAACCCTTTCCAGATTTCCCACATGGGTAGCAGGGACCCAAGTACTTGAGCCAGTACCTGCTGCTTCTCAGCGTGCACACTGAAATGAAACTAGCTTTGAGAACAGAGCCAGTCCTAAAGCTAGGCACTCCCTTGTTGGATGGCATTGTACCAAACATCCTTCTGGCTTTTAATGTGACATAAAAGAGTTCAGCAGATTAAAAAAATGAAAAGATCGTAGTCCAGCAGATATATAGGCAAGACTCATAAACAATAATCAAATGAAAAGATGTTCAATCTGACTCATATAAACTTCAAAGTAGTCACAAACGGATTAAAACTATAGTAAAGCATAATTCTTATCTACTTGTTTACTATTTTAGTTTTTAAATAAATTAATAACCTTGCAATGGCCTTATGAAATATTATTTATTCCTTTTGCATATATACAATTTATTCATTTTACAGATGAGAAAAGTGGAACACAAAAAGTTTCAAAAATAAAACTGCCCCACTATTTTATATATACAGCAAAGCAAAGCAAACATTTGAACTTATAATAAGTCTTTGACAAAGCCCTAGGCACTAGGATTTACATGCATTCTTCATGTTCTGATTTCCTGATCTAAAAAGAGTGATACCACTGTCCCCCAAGCAGCTTAGCTTTACTACTAGCTCTCCTGTCTGGTACCTCTCTTTCTGTATCTTGAGCAATGCAAGAATGCTTTTGCTCACCTCCTCTTACATGCATTAGTCAGACACGCTGCTGGTACTCAGTGAAAACATCTATTGTCTGTAGATAGAAGGAGAAGAGAAAACTGTCAGGGTTCTGGGGAGTGACCCCTGAAACATAATTTCATACCCACTTTTAATCAACTCTTTACCTCACAGAATTTCAGGGTTTGAACTCTGACATCTTCTGGTGACTAGCTGTTGTTTCTGCTAGAGACCAGTTTAGATGGACTTGGTTGTTGCACTCATGGTATATTCTTAGGTTGTCTTTAACTACTTTATACCTCCAGCATTTCATCCAAGGTTCAGCTTACTCAAATCTCACTTATGAAGAGTCTTAAAGATTTTCTCTTTTTTGTACTCCAAAATAGTTTTGTCTGCAATTCTTAACTATAATCCGGAATCAAACACTATGTCTTATTTTATAATCAAGTCCTGTCTTAAATAGACTGAAAGCAAAATCTTGCCTTAGTACCCTTTGTATCCATGATAGCCAACTACCATCCATTGTGGGACTGGTAGAACAGGAATCTAGAACCAAATGGACAGCACCATGCACTTAGTTACAGAAAAGTTCCAAGGTGTGACCAGGAATCACCTTTTCAATGTCCCCAAAAGAAGAGCCAATATTCAAAATAGGTAACCATCAGAATGAATTCCCTTTCTATCAGAATGATCATCAGTCACTAAACTTAGCCATTATGGGATGGCTGAATATTCTTCCTGCCTAAATTGACGCTAGTTGTGGCAAACTACTTAGGGCTATAGCTCTGGAATTAGATGAACACCCTGCTGCTTAACCTTAGGGCAATTTTCTTTGCTTCACAGTACTTAATCTGCTTATCTTTAGTGAAAAGGAGTATAATAATAGTACTTTCTTATTAGGGTTCTTATAAAAATTAAATAAGCTGAAATAGGCACAGCATTTAGAATCATGACAAGCACATAAATGCTCAGTAAGTATTGGTTATTACTGCTAATTTCTTCGAGCTGCAAGAACACATTATATGCATGCAGCATGGTAAGAGACACGAGACAGAGATAAAATTCACAGTTATATTGTTTGTTCCTTTCCTTTGGCTGGTTACTGTTGAACAAATCCCCTGGAGGAGAGTAAAAGAGGGTCACAGAGCCACTCAAAGTCATAGGAACAAGGCTGGTGGTGCATAGACACAGAAGCATTGCATTCTGGAGGTTTCATCCAGGTCAAGTGAACCGACAGCAACAAGGCTGACTTCAGAATTCACACACTGGTAAAATGGCGACTTGACAAAATTATCCAGTACAAACACAGAGACTGTATAGATGCTGTTGCACAGGCAGCTAGTAGTGACATCTGTCTAATGTTAGGCTACACTGAAGAAAGAAAGATCTTCTCAAATTCCCCCCAAAAATGAGGGGCTAGTGATAGTGGCCATAATCACAGAGACATTGAAAGAATCATGTCTTGGGGCCAACACTGTGTCACAGCAAGCTAATCCTCTGCCTGTGGCACCAGCTTCCCATTTAGGCTCCAGTTGGTGTCCTAGCTGCTCTACTTCTGTTCTAGTTCCCTGTTTATAGCCTGGGAAAGCAACAGAGAATTACACAAGGCTTGGGCCCCTGTACCCATGTGGGAGACTTGGAAGCTGCTCCTTGTCCCTAGCCTCCAATCAGCCCGGTTCTGGCCATGTGTTTATTTGGGGAGAAAACTAGTGCATTGAATATCTCTCTTTCCCCTTCTCTCTCTCCCTCCCTCTGAAACTCTGACTTTCCAGTAAAATAAGTCTTGGGGGAAAAAAGGAAAGAGTCATGCATTGATCCATCTCATTTTCTTGATGGATTGCTAGGAGTTGCACACTGTTCCATTCATTAAAGAATAAGGCAGATATAGGTCTTCTCCAGGATGCGTTCTGTGTTATATGCCAACTTATTTCCTTTAAAAGTTGTTTTGATAACCTAGAAAAGTGAATGTCTTTACTTTGATAGGTAGTTTTAGCTTCTACAAAATTGTGTCTTGCATTCTAGATATCAAAGTGAGAAATATTTAGATAACAAATTTCACAGTCTGACTTCAAAATTCTTAACCCCAAGCAGTACCTAAGATTCTAACACTTCCAAATTTAAATAAAGTAAGCTGTAAGACAAACAAAATTCCCCCATAGTGGACTAGAAACATAGGGTAGATATCATGAGTACCATTTGAATAGAAATAACCATCTCAGCACATTTCATTTTTTCCTTTAGAACTATGAGAGTATATTGAATTTTCCTGTATCTTAAGTAAGTGCTGAAAGTTCTTAGAAAACAAACATCCTGTGCCCCAGGAGAGAAAAGCTTTGTTCTTCTCTTTGGTTTCTCTCCGTTTCTGGAGGAGAAATACTTTTTAATAATGTGCTCTAACAGTATGTACTCTGCCTCTCTTGGTTTCAGTTTAACAAATGGAGCCAGAGGGGCCACAGAAGAACCAGATGAAAGACTCCAGTGCTTCCGAACAGAGGTACTTTCGAGAGTTAGCACAGCACTCACCATTTCTATCTCACGAAATTGAATTTGTGCACAGTGACAGATTCTTTGTAATTAAGGGATGTGAATAGGCGCTGCTCAACACACACACACACACATACACCTGTGCTTTTGCTATTAATACTTTAACTAATCAAAGTGTTAAATGCACACATCCAATTATAATTTTGTTTTTTCTTCTGGGCTGCTAATGAGCTGGTCATCTCTCTCACTTGAAGGAACAAATGCCACCTTTTCCAGAGCATCAGGTAACGAGTGGCTTGCCAGCAGGTTGTGTGGTGGCTCAGCTTATGGCCCAGCAGGCATTGGGTTCAAGCAGGTGAAACTGAAGCGAGGAGTTTCATCTCCAGCCACATTCAGGTGGGCAGTTAATCTAAGTCCGGACTTTTCTCACACTTGAGAGAATATGAAAGTTGTTGATAAAAAGAGAAAGAAGGCAGCCCATACGTAGCAGTGACCAGCCGTTTAGGCATTTGGCTTCTTTTTATTACCTGCCAAACACATTCTATGTTAATCATAACTGAGCATCCCTAAAGTTTGGGTCCTGCCACTAGCTATACCGAAAGTTTTATAATCCATTTGAAACCTCACGGTACTTTGAGAAAAATAATTGCCTAGAAATTCCAGACGTCATAAGGATGGAGGATAGGAACATTAAGAAAGCAGAAGTTCATGCTATCCCACTTGCACATTTGCATAATAATTATCTCATCAGTGAGTACTTGGGCATAGACACTGACTGTCTTTACAAAAGCAAGGAAAGTTTTTCATAACCTTTATCTCATGAAGCTTACAGCTGAATGGAAGAGACAACCCACAGACCAAGTGAGTGTGATATTGCAACAATTACCAGTGCTGTAGAGGTTCAAGATGCCCGAGGGGTCTGTGAGATCTTTTCCGAAGAAGACAACTAACCTGAGATCTGAAAGATGAAGAGAAATTAATAGGGATGGAGGACCTGGGGAAAAGGGAAGCACACTGCCAGCAGAGGAAGCAGAATGGGCATAACTCCTGTGGTTGAGAGCCGCAGGCAGGCAGAGGCGCCAGCTCCGAAGGGCCACGGCATACATGCTATGAAGTGAGAGTAAATGGGCTCTATTAAGGATTTGGCCCTCAATTCTAGAAGCAGTGGAAAACCACTGAATAGCAACTCATGATTGAGTGTAAGAGGAGAAAGGCTTTGCATTTTATTGAACTCTTTCTGTTTGTTGCAGTAAGGACAGATTGGAGGTAGCCAGGCATACAGAGAATAGTTAGTGGTTTATGAAAGAGTCCATTCAAAATGTATGGTGGTTTGGAAAAGTGGCAACAGTAGAAGTAGAAAAAAACTGACTAGAGTGTATGCTACTTTGGTATTCACAGCTCAAATTGAATCATCCGTTTTTAAGGATGTTAATTCATTAAACAAGCGTTTCTTAAATGCCTGTCATTGCTAGACTGTGGAAGAATAATTGGAATGAAAAAATATACAATTCCCACTGGAAAATATTACAAGAGTCAGTAAAGCAATGAAGGGTGTGGTCTCCAAAGTCAGATATGCTGCTTTGATTCTGATCATAGCTCTTAGCAGCTGTATTACCATGGACAAGTCAGGCACATTCATAAGTGAACATAAATAGTGCCTACTTGAAAGTGTTATCTCAAGAATGATGGTGGTGTACTTGCAAAATGCAACATCCCATTGGAAAAAAAATCATGGATATGAGGTGGGTACATCGAGAGCCCTTCCTACTGAGTGACATAAATTCCTCATAAGCCAGCAGCCTACCCTGGAATTCGTGCTACAAGGATGCTTCACACATCTTCTGTCTGGAATTTTAAACTGGTACAGAAAATATCTGCAACATAATCTGTGTTACATAAGACTCTCCGCTTGTGTCCTCTGTAACCTTATTCCCAAGACGCACTCATGTCAGTTGTGACTACAAATATCATTACTTGATCACCCAGATGTAAATATAACGGTATGATCTGCAAAACTTTACTGTTATAATCTTTGTTATTAATTGGGGCAATTCTGTCTTGGCTGCTGAGGTAGCAAGGATAGGCAGGCACTATTGACTAGTTGGTTGAAGGCACATTCATCTGCGTTATAAGAAATCACTGCAGAAAACGAAGTAACCTTGAAAAAAGCTCCTTCTACCAGCTGTGACTCCGTTTAGAGGCCTTCTGAGGCATTTGTGTAACCACAGTGACCATTGAAATTTTAAACGTAAAGAATATCATTTTGAAAATGGCTGGAAAAAAAAATCATCAGAACAATGGAATTGTTTCTATGTGCTACAGAAGTGCTTCTCAGGGACATCTGAAATCTTAAACGTTAGGATGTAAGGGTTCCATTCCATCAAGATACACTTCTGATCATTATTGAGAAACAAAACAACTCAAACTTTTCTCAGGAACTTCGCAGTTCAGAGGTCTTCCAAGCAGAGCAAAGCAGGGGAAGCCAGGAAGCCAATCTGAAGCTAGGAACCAGGAGCCTCCTCCGGGTCTCCCAAGTGCATACAGGGTCCCAAGGCTTTGAGCCATCCTCTACTGCTTTCTCAGGCCACAAGCAGGAAGCTGGATAGGAAGTGGGGCAGCCAGGACACAAAGCTGTGTCCGTATTGGATCCTGGGAATGTACAAGGCAAGGATTTTAGCCACTAGGCCATGGCACCTGGCCCAAAGACAGAAACTTTTTTCACCCCTCACCTTAAGCAGGTTGTCCCTCAAAAGGATACGCAGAGATGATAAATTTCCCCCACTCAACCTTCATGGCCCTTTATCTGTTCTGGTTTGGCTTAAAGACTACAGTTAAACTAAGGCTAAACTTCTAACATGTTTTGTACTTGCCTTGGATCCTAGCCCCATGGTTTTCCACGGGAAACGATGGGAAACAGGCTTAGGATCCAAGTCAAGTCATGCACTACCACAGTTCTTGAAAGCCTAAGATTCATAAAACTAAGATGAAGAGAGGAACTACAGACAACTTTCTCCCCTATCTGATCACATTACAACAGGAGAGAGAACAATTGACAGCATGCAGGAAAAGCAAAGATCATTTCTATGTATTAAAGGTGATGTCACAGAGGCTTTTAAGTTCAGACCCTTGAGGTTAATGTTGGAAGTGGCCAGTCACACCCTTACTGGATTGGTGGTATGTGAGTCATTCGGGGGGCATGTGCTCAGCATTCAGATGGCACTGTCCCTAAGGTGTGTGAAATGGGAATGAGGTATGAGTGGCAGGCTAATCCTCTACTTACAGTGCCAGCATCCAATGTAGATGCTGATTCTAATTCCATTTGCTCCACTTCTAATCCAGCTTCCTGATTATGGCCTTGGAAAACAGTAGAGGATGTCCCAAGACCTTGGGCTCCTGCACCTTTGAGGGAGACCCGGAAGAAGCTCCTGGCTCCCAGTCTCAAATCAACCTACTTCTTGCCATTGTGATTATTTAAGGAGTGAACCAGTGGATGGAAGATACCTCTCTTTCTCTCTTTCTCTCTCTCTGTCTCTCTCTCTCTCTCTCACTCGCTTTCACTCTTCTCTCTGTAATTTTTTCAAGTAAAATAAATGATTCTCCCTCTCCTTTTTTATTGGTTATTACCCAAAAATTTTAAAAAGTAAATAGCAAATGCTGGCAAGGATATGCAGAAAGAGGTCCTGTAATCTATGGTTGGTGAGGTTAAGTTAATACAACCATTGTGGAAGACAGCATTGAGATTCCTGTAGATCCAACATATTGCTCAGTGTTCTACTCCTGGGAATTTACCCAAAGGAAATTAAATCAGCATATAAAAGAATTATCTGTGCCCTCATGTTTGTACCAGTTTAATTCACGATAGCTAAGCATGGTGCCTATCATTCACGATGATAGGCAGATGTCTATCACCTGATGACTGGACAAAGAAAATGTAGTACACAGTAGAATAATATTCAGCCCATAACAAAGAATGAAAAGATGTCTTTCGCAATAAAATGAGTGCAAGTCAAGAACCATCATGCTTAGTAAAATTAGATGGTTACAAAAAGGCACATATCATGTTTTCCCTGATTTGTGGCAACTAAAAAGGATTTAACAAGCAATTCATATGTGCAAAATTTAATTAAAAAAAGAATATGACTAATGAATCAAGTGGTCATGTATTTGTAGTTGTTTCCCTTTCAAACTCTTTGTATAAAGAAATAATTTGCTAAACATCATATTATTGTATCAGATATCATATCAATAGTTCATGATTTCCACAAGCCCTGGCAATGGAGACAAATCTATACCTGGAGGAGGTATCACTTCTCACAATGGGACATATCTACCACTCCACATGGATGGTATTACCTTGTCAGACCTAGTTTTACTACCCTGCAACTGGGCAGTTACACAAGGCCCACACTTGACTTAACATTCTTCTGTTGTTGCCTTGAAATTGTTAAAAATTTCTGAACACAGAACCTCACAGTTTTCTGGTACCAGGCCTCCCAAAGGATGTAGACTTCCTGTGTTGGTCACCCAGGGAAACAGAAATAGATCAGCCTTAGAGAAAAGAAACTCAACCAGTTGGATCTGAAAATAGCATCTCTTCCTGTCAAAATGACCCATATGTTCATGGGCCCATTTCACAAGCAATGATGTTGTGGAGGAAAGAAGATGACTCAGTGAGTCACTCTATCCACCTGCTAGTCCAAAGCCTCTTATGGTAGATGTTAACTCTGTGGATGAGAACCAGCGATGCTTCCTTATGCAGTAAAAACCCTCCAGCATCCAAACTCAACTCTCTCCCATGCTACATGGGGATGTATCAACTGAGAGTATTAATCCACCAGAAAGTTTCCCGTAACTTTACCACTCAAAGATGAAGAGGTCAAGTGCATTTTCTTTGCATCCAGGAAATTCATGGACATTTACTGATTTCTTTTCCAGAGCAAGGCATGTTCCTTCCATGAGTAAGCCAGAAGTCAATGCCAAATTTCAAAATATCCTATTATGCTTTCCTTCAAGGGAATGGGTACAAACTTGTATAACACTTTCAAAAGAGAGAATTGAAGGGATCCTTCCAAGAGGATGCCATCCATGCCCCCACAATGTATCTTGAGCTGTGCAATCGAGCTTTCCTGTTAGCCACACAAACACGAGCAAGTTCCATGCATCTAAGCTTCTGTTTGCCTCCTCCTTACAATGAGAACTTCCCACTACATTGCTTCTATGACATAATGTAGCTCATTCTGAGAAACAAAACAAAACAACAACAAACAGAACAGATCTCTCCAAAGCTGGGGAAACTTACAATCAGAAACAATTGCTGGACTTTTAATGATTAGCTGGCAGGCCATCCAGTGTGAAGAAAGGCTGCTTCTAGGGATATTAGAAAATGCCGTAATCATGGAAAGGAGATGGTAGCATGTGGCGCCAGGCCCCTGGACCCCAGCGTCAGCAGCTGCTGATAGCTAGTGATATCACCAGAGGGCAAATAACTGTGCATTGTCTTCAAACTGCTGGTGTGAACTGTTAGATTCTCTGACCATCCATGAAGGAACATATCAGCTGAGGACAGAAAAGAATATAGATGGTGTTTATTTAAAAAAAAAATCACTTTCTCCCTTGCAGCAGAGAGACAGATGTGGAGAAGCAGCTGCAAAGGAACCAAAATGCGAGGAAAGAAATGTGTGGGGTTTTTTAAACCCCTCTCGACAAGGAAGCTGAAGTAGGTGCCACTTCGGACCTTATTTAGTGAGGCATATTGGCTTGTGTCCGTCATTGGTGCAGCACTGTCTCTACTGTTTGAGGGGCGTGCCGGACTTCTGCTGCCCTTTCTGGGTTCCAGTCTGAGGTCAGAGTGACACACCACGTTGGGAGCAAGCTCCACCCTCCTCCTGTAACCACAACAACCATCATGAACAAATTGAAATCATGAAACAGAGCTGCCTATTTTTTGTTTTTCTTTTCTCTTGCCTGAGAGAGATCCTTATCTATCCTACTAACAACAACCAGGAGTTCCAGGCATGAGCTGGGCAGTTACATGCAGTGTGTGAGGCCACCAACTGGGGACATACAAATCAGACTGCTCGCTTGAGTCCCAGCTGCTCTTTCTGATCCAGCTTCCTGCTAATGTGTCAATGAAAGCAGCAGATGATGGCTCAAGTGTCTGGGCCCTTGACACCCGGGTTGGAGACCAAGATGAACTTCAGGCACTTGACTTCACCCTGGTTCACCCTGGCTGTTGCCAGCATTTGGAAAGTGAAGCAGTGCTTAGAAGCTCTGTCTCTCTTTTTCAAAAACGATGACAAGCCTTAGAAACACACACCAGAGTGTCTAAGAGACTGTTTTTCAGATTAAAAGATAATACACTAGTAATAAATGATTATTGCAGGAAAAAAAAAAGCCTAAAAAATGCAGGTGAAGGAAAAGCAATAATCCCATAATATTCAGATAAGTACTGCTAATATTTCACCTTTTGTTACAAATTTTATATTCTCTGCATATGTGAGAATTTATATATACACACTACTTTTAGTGTTTTCCACAGATTTAGTATGGAAAGTAACATGCAGCTTCTAAAACCGGCCCTCTAAAATGGTTCACGGGTGCTTTCCAGGCCCTCTGCATGGATTGGGTCTGGCTTCTGGAGGTCGGTTGCCCCCCATCCCCGTCCCACCTACCTGCTTTGCCTGGAGGTTCTATCACAGTGCACACTCCTTGATGAGGGGCTCCCTCCTGCTTCAGTCCACAAGCAGATGTACCAGCCACAGAGGTCCTAAATGGCCACTGAGAAGATCTACATCCCGGGGGCGTCTCAGGTTCTAAGCATGCTCCAGATGGGGCAATGGTAGAAGCCAAAAAGGCCCAGGGTGACTGCTCAGTAGCTAAATCCTAGCTTTGCATGCCTGGGATCCCATATGGGCATGGATTCATATCCCAGCTGCTCAAGTTTTCATCCACCTCTCTGCAATGGAGAATGACTCAAAGCCTTGGGACTCTGCGTCTGCACAGGAGACCTAGAGCAAGCTCCTGCCACCTGGCTTCAGATCAACTCAGCTCTGGTCCTTGCGGCCACCTGGGGATTGAGCCAGTGAACAAGAGATGTTTCTCTCTGTATCTCCTTCTCTCCGTAAATCTGCCTTTTTTAAAAAAATAAAGAGGGGACCAGCATGGTAGCAAACGGGTTAAAGTCTTCCCTTAGCACACACCAGTATCACGTATGGACGCCAGCTCTAATCCCGGCAGCCCTGCTTCCCATCCAGCTTCCTGCCTGTGGCCTGGGAAAGCAGGACAGCCCAAAGCCTTGGGACCCTGCACCCGCGTGAGAGACTCACTGGCGGCACCAGGCTCTTAGATTCGGACCGCTGGAGTTCCTGCCACTGGTGCCTGCTTGGGAAGTGACTCGGCGGATGAAAGATCTTCCTCTCCATCTCTCCTCTTTGTGTATTTGACTTTCCATTAAAAAATAATAATAACAATAACAAAAACGAAAAGAAAAGAAGGAGGAGGAGGAGAAGAAGAAGAACATTCCACGAGGAGGGTCTTTGGGGAAGGAAGTAAGGGCAAGAGGAGCTCACATTTGGAAAAATGAACCAATCTGCACTGCTCAGCATTGGGCGGCATCCCTGGGAGTCTTCCACCTGCTTACCAACAAAGAATCCAAGAACCCAGAGGCGAGGCCTTGGCTGCAAACCGATTGAAAACTGCAATTCAGACATTGGTGCGAGTGTCCCTCACTTAGAATCTTTCAGAGACATCCGGAAGTTTCACACCAGGGGTGCAAGCGCAAGCTCCCTGAGGTCAACTGTGGGTGACAGGTTTGGTCTCGCCAAAGACCCCAGAGCTCTGACAAGTAGTGAAGCAGTCTTCTACCTTCTCTTAGCTGACCAGCAGGTGGCAGCAAAGCACAACGCAAACCCAGAGTTATGGCAGCAGGAACACTTTAATTCAGTTGACTATGGAGAATGATATGCTCTCAGTAAAATGCCCTGTCCATCTGACCTTTTCTCTGGGTAGGCGTTATGCATACAGTATAATTCTCTCTTCCAATCCTCCGTGCAACCCAAACAAAAACAAATATCCTACAGTGTGTCATGTTGCTCAACTGTGATATTCAACAGGTTAGGTGGATTCAATGCATTTTCCAAATGGGAATAGTTCATCTTGTTCAATTCAAACGCTACCCTATAGTAAGTCAGGGAGCTTCAGTACTTTTTTCAGTGTTTACTGTTACTTCTGGCCACTTCCAGAGCAACTTTGCAAGTCTTTTGTGTTCACTCCATGACTGCTTCCTGACCACTTGAAAATTCAGGGCCTGAAGGTGCACTGACCTCACCATGTTGCCCAATCCAGCTGGCACAGCATGATGCAGTCTCATCTTGAAGTTGGGAAGGGCTGTTTCTATGATAAACACATTGTGTGAAGGGTGGCTTTGATACACACCTTGAGGAGCCAGACTGCTTCTGACTCATCTGCTTAACTCAATGCTGAGTTACTGGAAAAGTTACTTTCTTTTCCTATCATCCCCTTGGGAATGTTAGGCATTAGGAGGACTGAAATGAGATCATGAGAGTTAGGTGGCCACCACAACACTTGCCACATCGGAAGTCCTCAGTAAATGTTCTCTTTCAGGATAAGTAAAGTGGATAAAGACACAATCTATTGGGGATTGGGGTGGTGTCATCTCAAGAAGTTCAAATGAGGTTGAGAAAATGATTCTTAACCCAGAGTTTTCCTTAGTTCATTTTTCAACTGCCTTGTGGAGTTCAAGCAATGTCTGAACCATTTCACTCAAATCTACATGGTTTGAATAAAAATTGTCAAAGACTTACAGACACTGGGCTCTACCACGGACACCGGAGGCACATGATGAAGTAAGACAGTGCTTGGGGCAGACCTCTAGGGATGGCCAGAGCTCATACGACAGCAAAGCGACAGAACTATAGAATTAATTAAACAAAATTAGCCTTCCCCAGACATCCCCACACTTGAGGCCAGGCACCCAGTGACCAAGACAGGCTGCTCCTCAGCTGTAGGGAGTATTTTTTGTGCTCACCGTTGGAGTCCGGGAGCAAACACCTGCCACACCCCTCTGGGAGAGCGGTGAGTATGGAACAGCCCCGCGATGAGCGCAGAACGTTGGCAGTGGATCTCCAGCTCAGAGGCCTCTACTCCTTGATCCCTACATCACTGGAAGTAGGGATCAAGGATGTTTAATTTTATCAAAATACTTATCTGTATTGATTCAGATAATAGGATAGTTATCTAATCTATTAATATAATGACATATACTAGTATATATTATACTATACATTGTATGTTGTGTGTAATATATGTTGATTGAATGTTATATAATAATTAATGCATATTAATTTAAGATAACATAATTATGCTGATCAATTTCTGTATTTCAAAGAATTGATAAAATGTATTAAATTGCTGTGGCTGCACGTTTTGTCTGAGTTCCCACTCGGAGCTTCCATGACATGGTTGGACCAGGAGACAGACTGAATCAGCTCCCAAAAGGGAGGCCAGTTCTGCAGGAGGTGGCTTAGTGTGCTATGCCACAGCACCAGCTCCTATCCTATGAATTATGTTATAAATTTCCAAATGGCCTAACACAGAAAAAAAAAAAGATTCCTCATCCCAAATGAATAGTTATACATTTTTATCTAGGCTTTCAAAAGTTGACATTTGACCTCAAAAATTACTTTAAGTGGTGAACTTGAAACTGCAAGTTTGCCCCTCTTTATTTTCCAGCAACAATCCGTTAGTATCCACCCACTCAGCCATCTCCTGAGCAAGCCACACTCTCATACAAGTGAGTTGATCCAAACTGCAGACAGATGCTCTAACTACACGAAAACAGCACAAACATGTAACACTACCCATTTATCCTGGATTATCTTTGCCTTCCAGCTTCAATCAACCCACTCAAAGATAAACTTTAGATCTAGCTAAACTATTTCACAAACAACAAAGCCAATGGCTAACTTTTTGATCTGTATATTGCATGATGCATGTAATTAGGTTCACTGGATACAGTTCAGAGCTAATGATCAGATCAGCTTTGTAAAGTGCCATTGACATTAAAGTTCTGCAGATTTGTATTTAAAAAGCTAACTTCCTCACATATAATGTTTTAGATTCATATATTTTTCTTGCTTCTGGTGTGTGCTCCCCTGAAGAAGTTAACAGTTACAGGGTTGACTTGCATCTCTTACACCTCTCTGTAGTATTAAACATGAATATCTTCCTTCTGGGTCTGATTCTATAAAGGTTTCTCTTCTACTCTATTATGCTCCGCACAGCCAGAACACCTCTGTTGATTTCCTTATGCTCCGGCATTCTTGGCCAGAATATCTGGCTGAGCTACTGAATTCAGTTTTACATTTCACCTGGGAGAAAATCATCTGCTCATTTCTGCAGGAGCAGAATAGGCACCGCAGAGAGCCCTGTACAGACAATGCTCCGTCCCCATTGCTAAAGTTACTGAAAGGGGAATTTAGGGAACTGAAGCAGCCAGTTTCTCACAAGGACTCTAATGCACAGCTCGCCCTGGAAAAAATAACGTTTCTCTCTTCAAGTGCCCCCGACCAGAGATCAAGTGCCTGGCAACTCTGAAAGGATAACCACAACCCATAACTACCACCCACTTCACCAAGACTTCGTTTCCCTCCAGCGTTCTCCTGCCTCTATGGCTTTGTTAGGTATGAATCATGCCTTTATCTGATGTTTTGACAATGAAATTATGAAGTGGAAGGAATGTAATAATGCTGTATGTAGTTGGGAAGAGGGCCTTAGTGAAGCCCATAATTGCTGGCATATACAGCATTCAAGGTACAATGGGTCTTAAATTCCCTTCCCTCTCTACCCACAGGAAAGGCAGCAGGTAATTTTTATTTTTCTACAGTGCTAACCAGTGAAGACATCAATAGATCTTTTTCACAAGCTGAAGAATTTCCAGCCACTGCCAAAGACTGTGTCACTGCATTGTCATCGTTGTTTTGAGAAGTTGGTAGCTTCTTTGCACAGGAATCGGCAATGGGATAACCCAATGTGTATGCTGAGGTCAGACCATGTGTCCACAGACCCTAATTCCTTCAAATTAGAGAACTTGAAAAGTCTGAGGCCAGCATGACATTAAAGTGCAGGCTGCTTGCTGATGTAAAAGGCCATTAGTGCCTTTCCACTCCCAAGACTGTGCTGTGTCCTGGACCGGGGATCCCCAGGTACACTAGCCTATAGGCTCCCAGTTCAGCCCGCCCTAGCCCTGGCTCTTGCGCACACCAGCAGGTACAGCAGCCAGTCAACCCACAGACCTGGCTCTTAGGGACCCTTAAATTATATACCATGGGCATGGAGAAGCATAGAATATAATATTTTTAGTGTTTTTCTACTTGCAATATAGAGCAGCAACTGCAGCAAGAAAGAGATTGAAAGACAGAGAATGAGAGAGAGAGAGAGAGAGAGAGACTCTTCCATATGCCAGCTCACTTTCCAAATGGCCAAAAGAACTCAGAATAGGGCCAGGCCATAGTAAGAAACAGGAACTCTAATGGGTCTCAAAAGTGGGTGCCAAGAATCTAAATACTTGTCTCTCAAGGTGTACTTTAACAGAAAGCTGGATGGGAAAAACATAAAACCCCTAGTAAGTCTGTTCCTGAGAATATGGAACTGGAATCCAAATTCCTGTTTGCAGTGTGGTGAATAAAAGTACATGCTGAGTGGCTCAGAGAGGGAGTAGACAGCATATCCGGGCGTACATGGAGGATATGGTAGTACATTGGAGCCTGCATAGAACACCTGGTACCAAAACAAAGGACAGAACAAATTAACTATCCCAGCCAAATGTTAGCAGTGAAACTCTGGGCAAGTGAGATGCTAAGGTAGATTATGTCAGCCAGTGGATTCTGAAGAGATTTGATTGTGCTTGGAATGATGAGATTGGTAGCAATTCAGAACAGCTGAAATATTGAAACCACTTGAGCAGTGCCCTCAGAGCATGCCCCACATGGCTAACCTTGGGATGGTTGGGAGAGTGGGTGTGGTTTCTCCTTTTGTCTCTCCCCTCCCCCCCCCCCAGATTCAGGAAGGAGAAAAGAGAATGTGGAAACAATGGTCTTACCCACTTTTCTGTAGCCCTTGGCCCTTTGTAAATGAAATCCTAAAGCAGTATTAATACTCCTAATTCCAGTCAGAAGAATATGCAAATCCAAAAGGCAGTAGACACATTATCAGTAATTGTTTTATAGTCTATAGTCAATAATGCCAGTGTTTGATATCTTAAGTCATCTAACTTCAACACAGAGTAGCTATTGGCCTAGGGAAAGCAGCAGAATGTGGCTCTAGTGTTTAGGCCCCTGCACCCATGTAGGAGACAGTGCTCCCGTGTCCTGTTTCCAGGCTTTAATATGGCCCAGCACTGGCAGATGTAGCCATTGGAAAGTGAACCAGCAGACAGAAGTTCTGTCTTTCTCTTTCTCTCTCTAACTGACTTTCAACAAAAAAAGACTATAGGTGACAGATATACTAGTTAAAATTTCATTAATATAGACAACCAGCATTAATGTAATGTGTCCTCATGTCTTGTTATGCGTAATACATACATAAACATCATGCATATGTAGTTGTGTGTGTGTGTGTGTGTGTGTGTACAGCCATGAGGTGCTTAGAGGAGTACATACTAAAACCTGGTAACTGGGTTGTGAACCTTGGATATCCTCTGTTCTTTAGGAAGGCCTGGAGACAAGCGCTTGAAGGCAAGTGCTAAAAACATCCCTCAGACCGTTGCCTAGCTAACAAATTCTGCCCAGTGTTCTCTGGCCCGCTCCCCACCCACTCTTGCTTTTGTCCTTGGAAAACAATCATAGCTTAATGACCTAGAAAAAGAATGCAAGTTCATGAGATATAGAAAGCTTTAAGAATACTGCCTTTATTTATAATTACTATATTGTGTAAACTGTCTCACCAGGTATTATTCGTACACAAAATAATCCTACGATTATCTGTTCTCTAAGGTTGCTTAGAGATCTGGGTAGAATGGGTATAAAACTTTCAACGCATGTCTTGCCTTGGACTTCTGATCCTTGATCATCTGTACGTAACAGTGCTCCCATGTCCCAAGTCCCGAGTCCCAAAAAGATCCACACATGCACACGTTCATATTACATATACATATAGGTGTAGTTTCAAAATGTGTGTAAGCGTATGCACATTTGTTTCTCCCCATTATATAGTGTGTTGTAAAGAATCTATGTGAAATTACAAGCAACTTCACCTGGCAGTAACTCTATTATCACCTCTAACAAGCTATTGACACTTCCCATCAGTTTAGCCCACATGAAACTTTTCTCAGAGGCTCACCAACGTTTGTGTATGTGATCATGGTTCAAAGCCCATGAAGTACTGCTGCAGGAAAGCTTTTGAAATTAAAAGCAGCACAGCAGAGGAACCCATAGTACCAAGTCAAAACGAAAATATATGTGGGAGTGAAAAATGCTCCACTGGCTCAGCATCTGTCTTGTTTTTACCATTGGATTTGGTAATCTCAGTGGAGAGGAGTACTGGCAAAGAGATGTTACCCTGAAAATTCCGAGTCTGAAAGTTGCTTCAGAGGGATGAGCAGTAGATGGAGCAACTAACATAGCATTTGGGATACCTGCATCCCATATTGTTACAGGAATACTCGTGAGAAGTGCCTAGGTTTGCATCCTATATATAAACATCTTGTATACATAATCTGTATAATATTCATATATTTTCACATATAATATAAAAAATATATATTTAAAACTATACTTTAAAAAGATATATTTGAGAAATTAAATAAAGCCAAGTTCTTACTCATCAGTAATGAAATTGAAATCCAGATAGAGAAAGGGTCTCCAAAGGTCACCAAATCACACAGGCGCTAAACAGACCACCATGCTAACTTACTACAGAAAATTTACTGGGCACTTTCATAAAACCAATTCCAAAGGCATTCAACATTATGAGAAAGAATTGGAACATTCTTCCTGTATCAAAAAATCCTAAAATTCTCATAGAGAATCTGAGCTGACCTTCTAATTTTTCTAAAGTTTTCTTGATCTATATTAGGCTTTGGGGTTAATAGCTGCTTATTCATCTTTATATTCCTTTCTTAAGCATGGTGTACTGTCAGGAATTTAAGTCTATAACTGCATTCATTATTTCCAAAGAAAATAACTATACTAAGTGTTCTTTACTTTTACTGGGCTCAGGCTTTGTGTTAATGTTTATATGTTTCTCTCATTGTGAAAATGATTGTTCCCCCCCAACCTTTTTTTAATTCAGTAGATTGATTGTCCCAAACCAGAAATATAATAAGCTGCCCTCTTCCTCCTGGGAAGGAATCACACTGTGTTGCTATTTTGTGAACTCTGTTATCTCACCCCCAAATCAATAACTTTCTATTAGTTGAGGTGCTCTCAGGTATCAGTAGGATCCTGGGATAAAAACGGCTTAATATACAGACAAAACACAATTTCTCTTTCAGGCGTTCAGAAGAAGGAAGTCACGAGGCAAACTCAGCTGTTCAATGCTCTCATTAAGACCACATCTTTTCTTTTTCCCTCCAGCTTTCTCAGCTTGGTTTTGCAGTCTTTGTGGTTCTGACACTGACATCTACTGTTCCTGCTAACTCTCACTTAATTGAACACATCCTTGTACATTAAAGGATTTTTCTAATGACCTTTGTTCCTTGGAACTTGGAAGACATCAGAGTCTGGCTAAAAGGTGGATTCCCCAAAACGCCATTTACATTTATTTGTGTAATATATCTTAAAGGATCAGCCAGTCTAGAACTTCTAAACTTTAACATTTAGACTATCTCATTTTTTAATTTCATTTTTTAAATTTGACCCAACTATATTGGTAGTTATGAACTCCAATGTCAAACCGATGTGCATGAAAATCTGAGGATAAAAAATCTAAGTGGATGCGAACCTGAGAGTTGGAATTTTCAGAGCAGCTTTACTTTTCCTTCTGATATACGTTAACTAGGTAGATGAGGTAGGAGCACATGAGCTGTAAGGTTTTCCGCTTTCTACCTCTGGTTATGTGTTGCAATTCTATCCTTATCACTTCAGTGTCAATCCAGTATGTCCACGTTCCCATAATGAATTGGCATCTCATCCAAGACCAGGAATGAGAAGTTACTATTAAAGCCATGTAGAAATTTGAATTCCACATGCTGGTGCCATGAAATGACCAGAGAGCCTCATGAGCGCTAAACCCAAATTCTACCCTACTTGTATATTCTATTGAAATCCCACTCCCAAACACACAAAGGGGGTTGTTATCCTTGGAAGTGTTCCTTTTTTCCTTCTGAATTCCTGGCACTTTCTCTGGCCTCCTCCCACACTCTATCCTTGGAGGAAACTCCAGTCCACTCACAGCAGGTATTTCTCCATTTAGCGTTGTTCATACTCATATATGAACATATATTCCCTCTCTGACTTTTGAAGCTGTGCAACTCTCACCTGTACACCTGTACTCATGCCTCTGCCTCAAATTCTTACCTCTGTAGGGACAAACCTTGAAATAAAATCAATACATATTCCTACAACACTTTTACTTTTTCAGCTCAACCCAGAGCAATGAGTACAGCAGGTACATGTGCCTTACTGCCTTCCCCTACTGGGCACAGTTTTATCCCATTTACTACTGAGGTTGTTGATTCATCATCTATTCCGTTTCCATTCACAGCTAGACTACAGGTCATAGAGGGTAGCTGACTCCAATGTTGCATTCTCCTCTGGATTCTCCTTAATTTCTGCTCAAGCAGCCATACATTAAAATAATTATTTTAAATTTAGTGTTGTTATGCCATTTAGGGAGAGATTTCTACATTGCTGGATAAAGAAGACTTTTATCTGACTTTTAAGAAGCAGATGCATGTCCACAACAACAGCCATTTGCCACTATGCAGTTATCCTGATGTAGTAAGACAGAAGTGTATCAGTATGTTGCCGTCCCATAAAGCACACTATGATTTCCAAGTGCTCCATGTCTAGAATGTAAGCGATGGAAGCAATGGTAACAATATTACTAGGACTAATTCCTTATAGTTAGGATTACCATAATTGAGTATTTAGCTATCTAAATGGGGAGCACATCTAAGAGTTGAAGAATTTGAGACTATACCAATCCCAAAATGTTTACTCTAGCATTTTTGGTTTTCACCAGATGGCAACATGCTGGCACCCTGTTCTTGAGTTTCCAGCTCCCAGATCCATGAGAAAGAAATATTTGTCCATGGGACTTTGTCATAGTGGTCTGTATTTAGACAAGCAGATGCCAAAATTCCTATTCTGTAATATCAAAGGTGGGTTCTGGGAGGGATTTAATATTATATAGATTATATAATTTCTTTGTTTCCATCATTATCTAGATACAAGTAATAACTTCACCCAAAATAGTTTTTAATCAACATATAACCTTACAGAATATTGCAATCATGACTTTTTCAACACTTTTAACTCCAATTAAAATATCAACAGAATTTTTTCATAAATTTAATTAATCCAAAATTACCCTGGTAAGAATATAAATTAGGTATAGTGAGCAAAGAGTCTAGTCCTCAGATAATAAAATTTATTGAGCAGACGTGGTGTTTGGCACACTAAGTACTGGAGAAAAATAGATTGAATAATCAGTGAAAAAGAACATAGCTCAGAAAAAACAAATACAATTAGAAAGAGCTAAATAGTAAATTGTGATTTTTAAGTGAGAACTTGATCACCTACTATTTTCCCATAAGCAGATATGATGGGAAAACTCACTAGCTACTTGAAAAAAATTAAATCTAGAGCCTTATTCCACCTATACAATAACATACATTCCATACAAATCAAAATTAGAAACTCCAAGATCATAGCATAAAACACCAGAAAATCCGCTATTTATTTTTATGATTTTATAATCTCTTCTAAATAGAATGCAAAACTTAGAAGAAATAAAAAAGTAGAAAATTTAACAATGTAAGAAGGTAAAATACATAAAAAGCAATAATATTACAAAGTCAAAATATAACTGAAAAACTGTAAGATTTAAATATATGACATAAAATGAATAGATTCTGATAAAGGGTTCTTGAACACTCCACTTAGTGTCCATGGCAGAGTAATTGTGTTTTACTTTCCAAAAACAACTACTGAAAGAGTATTGAATGCAGTTTCTTTCTGGCATTAGAAAATGATAGTACAGAAAGATGAGTGAAGAAAGCACAAAAAATAATCCCAAATTTACCATGACATTCTCCCTAAAATTATTCTTTAAATACAGGAAACCAGGGCCAAAGGGAGCAGAAGCAGTCTCATTGAAAGTTTTAATTGGCAGAGATTTCGATTTGTAGGCAACATTCTCTAAATGAGCTGATGATAGACAAGAAACTGCAAGAATCCATGTAAGAGTCCCCTGGGCTATGAGCCAAATCCTAAACTTTCAGTAAAAGTCCAGCATCCATTTTTAGAAATGAGCTACTTGTAAATTCAAAGCAGATTATTGATAAGAGCATAATGTTAGGAAAGTTTTACAGTTTCACTTCAGCCAGGATGGAAAACATTTGAGAATATAGGGAAAACTTAGCTGCCAGCCCAAAAAAGGAATGCCATGGGGCCATAAAGACTCTGTATGCCTTAGAATACCTAAGACTGAAATAGAACCTCCCTGAAATAGAACCTCCTTGAAATAGCCTGAAAAAATCTAGTAGGATCAAAGTGATCAGTCAATCGTTTAACTCTGTAGAAGAACAAAACTACTATTCTTTAAAAAAAGATCACAAGTCCAGAGTCTTTACAACATATTATCCATAGTAATCAAACAAAAATTATTCCATTATGTGAGGGGAAATAGAGATAAAACAGTGAAGAGAATCAGAAATTCTTTACATGTTGAAGTATAGATGCAAAACTGTTGGAAATGACTATAATAAGCTTGAAACTAAAGGAAAACATGGATAAAGTACAAGAAAACATGACATTTGAAGATACAGTTAAAATCCATTAAAAATTGTTATAAGGATAGGACTCATTGAGTGGTTTTTACTACATTCAGCAGCACATGCCACAGACATAACCAGCAATGTCAAATACAGATTTTAAAAACAAATTATCAGAATTAGACATTGGAACAAAAGAGAGTAAAAGAACCTATTTAATGAGGCAGCAATTTTACTACTTGGTATTTATCAAGAAGGAAATGTGTAAAGCTTCATTAGGCTTTATACTGAAGGTTTGTACCTTACAGTACATGTATGTATCTCAAAAGCTCAGATCAAAATTGTAAAAAAAATACTCTAGTAAAGCAATAGAATTCTAATAGTCAGAAAATTAAGCAAGGAATACAAAAGTAGAAAAAACAATGGCTTTAACTTAAGAAATTCAACTTAATATTCAACTACATTTACCATACTAAAGCATCAAAAAAAGATCCACTAATGTGTTTTCACCTTTGCACCCATTAGTCCTAACAAGTAGTTTTGTGAACATATGACATGGCATAATTATATATGAGAATGCTCACTTTTACACTGCTCATAATAATACATTTAAAAAATACTAACCATCTGTGAATACTTAAATCAATCACAATGAAATTTTTGTACAAGGAAATACTATGTAACCATTGAAAATAATGACACAGGCAGTTTTTAACCGATAAAAACATCACCATGGTACTCCTGATGCAGGGAAAGGGTGCCTAACAGCGAGCAGAATACTATCCCAAGTATACAAATTTCTGAAAGGATTCATGGAATAACAGCAACGGAAGTTATTGTAGAGAACAGCAATAGAATGATGCACAGAGGGAGAGTACCACATCTTATTTATTTATATTCCTCAGTACTATTAGAGATTTTTTTTTTTTTTGCTGTATTTTAGTTACATTTTAAGACTGCAATGTGAGACAATAGATCTGAATACTACCTCACATAGTGGCAAAAACTCACATTGTTAGAAACCTAAATGACAAAATATATATCATAAATCACTTTAAATCAAGGTTACTTAAAGAACTGAGGAAGCAAAGTAAAAGAACTCTTGATGCTTGACGAGCGTGACCTTTCACTGTGACTTACTGTGATGTCAGGAAGATTTTGAGGTGGGCAGATCTTTGGAGTAGGTACAGTAAATCAAAGTTTTTGGCTCTGAAATGCTTTCAGACCCTTTCAAATGCAAAAATATATATTTAAGGAATCATGAAGATGCAACTAAAGGTTAACAATCAATCAATGAAAAGTTACATAAACTATAAGAATTACTTCCTCATATTTCCAAAAATTTACTCAATTAGTTTGCCAATGAATAAAATGATTCTAAAATCAATTCATAGTAATTCTATTTGGATTTTTAGTTCTCAAAACAGTAACATTGCTTATGATCCATAATGACAGAAAGATGAAAACATCAGATAATTCAGACTGCCTTTTTTGTAACTTTAGAAAATTTAGATAATTAGAATAATTAAATTTTGTAGAACAATTACAGATACATACATTGGTACTTATATTTATATTTATTTATTAAGATACCAATTGAGACTAAAGAGAAAGTGTTAACTGCATATCAAACATTTAACAACATATTTTTAAAGTGTAGCATCTGCAATATAAGTATCACTATAAAATTAAATATCATCCAAATTCACTCTTAGTTCCAGTTTTTTTTCTAATAAACATTATGAAAAATATCCTGCCAAAATCCTCACAAAATTGAACTAAGTGTCATATATATTAAACATAATTAATTTTGAAAAATAGACATTTTCAGCAGCTTTCTAAAATAAATATTAATAAACTTTGTATAAAAATAAGTCATTCAATATAAAACCCCTATGGAAACCATTTCTTGAAGCTCATATAAATGCATGAGAATGACATTTCAGTTCTAACGGACTTTTGTATCTTAAGTTACTCCCCAAACATTGTGATTAGGTACAGAAGTGTTTTAGTGTTTTAAACTAATTATTAAAGAAAGACTAAAATTACTGAGATAGTTAGCCTCGTTTTATATATTATCCTTCAATAATTTTTGGTAAGTATGCCTAAACGTTTCCCCAAATACAATTGTTTTAACCATAGTAAGATGTATTAGGGTTCATTTGCTATTTTTAAATTGGGAACGCATTTCTCAGTAATGAATGCTTTAGACGAGTTTAACAAGCTAAGGTGATCTTTTAAAAAATAAAAGTATACAAATCGTAATTATCAAAGAAAATAATTTAGGGAGAGTTATTTTTCATCCATATCTAAGTGACACAGAAATTTCTGGTTCCATGTATGTTCATTCATTAGCATGTTACCCAACTCTGTATATTAGTCCTGTATACATAACCCTCAACAACATCTAAAGCCGAAAGTTTGTCAATCTTTGGCTTTTCATCAGTTAGTATCAATATTTCTGAAGGAATGTGAACATGTGTTTGAAATTTGGAAAGAGGAATTTAGTTTTATGGGGAAAAAATTAAAGCAAGTATAAACATCAAGCTTAGTGTTAAAAACAGTCTCGACCTAGAGTCTCCATCTAGTTTGAAACCATCCATGTCGTTACAGTACTTGCACACTAGATTTAACAAGAAATCAGTGTCTGTTCTTACGCCCTTTGTGAACATATAGCTCATCTCCAAAAATGACAAAGGAGTCCAACAGGAGAACCTAAGTCTGGGTGATTGTTACCTCCACTCTTTATATCCTTGCTTTGGAGAGTTCTAGCTTGGAAATCTGTAATATTGCGAATCCTCACAAACGATTTCACTTCAACTTATTTAAATTGGAAGCCATCGCTCCAATTGTTAAGTTCTTAGTTTCTTTTTGTGAATTTTAGGTTTATAGAGACTGCTTAATGCTTTATTTTTTGCAAATTAAGCTCTTCAAACAGTGAAAAATCTCTCATTTTGAAGTTGAAAATTTCCAGGATTTTCAAATCCAAATTCCCTATTTCAGATCATTGCTTCATCAACTTTTTTTTTTTAAGTAAACCCTTGGAAAAACTGTAGAATGTCTGACTTTCTAAATTATAAAACATTCCAAATTGTCTCCATATTTTATATTAAAAAAAACACTATTTAGTATCAGTTAACCTTCATAGGGGAATATGTGTCATGAAAGAATCTTCCAAAGCAGAAATTGGGAAGCAAGGATAGTAATGGTAAATAAGATGCAAATCTATTCACCAACAGCTCAAGCTATCTGTACTAATTCACCTTCACTATGAAGCCAGTGCCATGGAATTCCAATATTTCTGACGTGCTTTTATTGTTGGATTACTTGAAGCTGCCAGGATGATAATAATGACAAGTTAATGTTCTCACTACATTTTAACACAGAATCGCAACACTGCAGTGATTGTGGAACTCCTGAGTTTACTCAAGCATACGAGTAACATGGAGCATCTCTTTCCTGTTGGCCTTGGCCACAGATTACAGAATGCTGTGCCTCAACGGTCACACTTCGTCATTAAGCTCCAATTAACAATGAGGAATTGGGCAAAATTTAACATCTTGTCTCTTCTCTACTGCACCTTGAACTAAATACCTATTAAGCATAAGCTCAAAACAATATTTCCAAAATTTCCACACAAAATTTTCACAGTATTCTGCCTGTTTTTAAATCTCTAAAGATACAAAAAAAAAAAAAAAACAACAATGAAAAAGGTCTCCATTTGTATTTGTGTGGAATGAACATTTTCACATCACATACACACACACTGGTTGCACACTCTACCTTTTTCTTTTACGAAAGCCATAAGCTGAGTGTGTGAAATCCTGAGATGAAAACACAGAGAGGCTTCAAAAAGCACAAAGAAAGAGCAGAGCAAAGTTGGAGAAACTATGCAGATTTCAAAACTTTTTCACCAAAAGAAACATCTCTTACTTCCACTTTTTCCATGAACTTCTGGAAGTATTATCATACTTACAAAACAATTCTAATGAATTGAGTAACAAATGACCATAAAATATAAAAAAAAAATTCGTTGGCGTCTGGGACCAGCATTGTTGCTTAGAATTGCTCAGGTCATATGGCACAACTAGACAGATGGGCTGTAGCGATTTGTTTAGGGTAAAACTGAAATCAATACAATTCTGTCTAAGAATGAATTTCTAATGCTGTTTAGAAATCCATGGACACCTTTTTTTGGCACAAAAGTACTTATATTGGGATACTAATAATTTTCAACTTTTTTTTCCTCTTGCCATTGGAAATTCATGTGCTTTTTTTATTACCCAATCTGTAATTTTTGTGGTTCTTTATAATAAAAGTTGAAATGAGTAATATACTTTTGGATTCTTTTTAAGTCCTCAAAGGCATGAATGAGATCTAATTCTCACTTATTTCCATCCAAGATTGTATTTCTACTTAAGAAACTTCATTTTATTTCAAGTCAATGTATTTGATGGATTTGTAATTTAATATGTTAGAGATTTGAAGCATGATTATTACTATGAAAACATATAATTAAATGTTAATTCTAGTTCAATCACCCAATAACCCTGTGATCTTGGGTAAATTAGTCGATCTCCTTGTCATTACAAGGGATTTAATAATAATTTCATGTCTCATACAATTATTGCAATAATTAATTGAGGTATAGTATTAGCACAATTGTTAGTTTATGTAAAGAATGCTCAGTACATGAGGGGGAGAAAAAGTACATATGCAATTGATCATGGGTAAAGACAATGATTCCAGAGTGATACAACAATGATTTCATTTTCTAACTATATTGTAAAGTGATCATTTCAGAAACTTTTAGGAACCAGTTAAAATTCACATTGTTTTCCAAAGTTCTCCATTTCAGTTGTCACTAAGATACTGGTTGCAGATATTATCATTGTAATAGGTGTGTCATCATACAGCTTACATCTTAGATTAACACATAAGGATTGGTTTACTGGACAGTCTTCGCAAGTAGAACTCATTAGACAAGAGCTCCGTTCCTTCTTTATCTTCAACATTTAGTGAAGTACATACTTCAAATCACAGTCTGGTAGCACAAAATACAACACTTCACATACTTTCAAAAATGTACACGGACACTTTTTAGGCATAAACTCACCTGTGTGTATTTATGTATATGCATGCGCAAAACAAAGGCAACTGATGGCTAACCAAAACCCCTGAAACAATTACATCTCCCAAATGTCAGTTAGAAGCCTTCTTTCAGTGTTGGTGTAATCTAGAAGATTAGCTCTTTGTACATAAATGTATTAACAACAGGCAGTGTTTCTTGGGCTGATTTATAGCAGGAGACCTTGAGAACAGAGTAGTGAGAAGAGCATATGAACACCAGCAGGTACCTGAAATTTTCCTCACACTTCTCTCTATATTTCCAAGGAAGGACAAACACCATTAAGGATGGTGTTTTAAAATGTAGCTTTTTTTCACCCTCATTCAAACTCTGACGGCATCTACCAATATCACAAGGTCTTTCGAGGAATTACACAGTTAAGTCACACATCTTGCTTTCCATTATCTTCTGAGTTTGAGTGGAACAAGTTTGAAATTGAGGCATGTAAGACACAAAAGTCTTCTTACCGGAAGTTCCTAGGTCAAAATTACTTTCTGTGAATTGCGAGCAACTGTCCTGCAGGATTCTGATGTCAGTGAATACACAGTGAGCTGGAAATGGACACAGCACTCCTGATTCTTCAGTCAGAAACACATCGCTCTCTTTCTTTTTGATCGAAGTCACACCCATATAATAGACAGACTTCTCACAATCATTTTCTTCAGGGAAGCCTCCCTCCAGTTTCAAAAGTTTGTCCAATCCCTCTGAGAACATGAGATGTGGTGAAATTATGTTGGACTGTGGCTCCGAAAATAAACAAAATGCTTGGGACGCAATCTCCCACGAGTTGTTGCAGAGGGAATCTTTCAGCAGAGATTTTTCGTTAGAGAAGCACTTGCTTGTCGAACTGCTGAGAAGCCCTTGCTCTTCGCTGCTTTCACTGGACTTTGAGTTGCTGATCAGCGTGGCATATTTAACAGAGGGTTGTCTCTGATTTTCATCCTCACCGACAACCTCGGTGCTCTCAGCCTCTGAGAAGTCAGCGCTGTTGACTTGGTCACCAATGCAGACAGAATCCTGTTCAAACTCCGGAGATGTCAAATGTAGTGGGACCACAGTTGTTGGTACCATTTCCTCTTTATCTTTCCATGATGTATCAACACTGATGTCTTCTGAAATGGTTTCAGGCTCCAAAAGAAGAGGGCCAAATGTCACTGATTCTGTATGCTTGGTAAAAAGATGCTCAAACGTTTCTGGCTAAAAGAAAAGACACATTTTAAAGCTCAATCATGTTCAAATGTGTCATGCCTGAAAAATGGAAGTGTGTAAGGTTAATACTAAAGAACAGAAGTCAACCACTTATTTCTCATTGCAGACTACACACAGATTATTACAAAAGATTACAGGGAAAAGATCATCAAAGCAACATTTCAAAAAGGGGTAAGAAAGACTTAGGCTTGGGTTCTAATTCTATGACTGTGAATAAGTACATAAACCTCTCTCAGTTTATTCATCTTTTAAAATGTTTTAAACACTTCCTTCATGGTGTTGTGGCTAGAAATAAAAGAAGTAGTGGCTGTGAATACTAAGTTCTCAATAAAGGTTACCTACTATAATATTGGAAAATATTGCCCTGTGAGGAATTTAGAATATTTTGTAACAAGTTACATTTCCACAAAGTAAAAATGTAAGCCTCTAAATAGAAAAAAATTACATCAAACCAAAGAGAGAAAAGCAAAGCAACGGTTTCAAAGATGGTTATAATAATTTCTTATGTTATAAAATATAGTGTGATGATTAAAAAAAAGCCAGTACTAAGAACATAAAGCTAATGTTATTCTTGAGACAAAGAATAATACCTTCCATTAGAAACAATGGTGCTGAAAGACATGATCAGACTGTCTTTATGAATAACTTCATGTAATAGTATATATTGTAGGACACATGAAATGAAGACAAATACACAAGACAAATGCACATCATGCTTTTATAGAAACAATGGTTACATCACAACAAAAGTCCTGTGAGGCATCTACAAATCAAGAGTCTGTGCCAAAGCTCGATTCATACAATGTAAACACACTGAAAAAAATACATGCAAAATAAGAAACTGTGTAAATACATCATACTGGAAAATTAACAGAGCTAACTTAAGTGATACAGAAAGTTTTTTCAGCCTACATGTCATGTGTATAATTCAACTTTTGAATTCAATAACTTTAAACTAATAGAATAAATTCAGGTATATTGCCTGAAATAATAGGATATTCAACTGTTCTTGATAAAGCATGTATATTCCATATAAAGCTACAATTTCTTTAGCATACATTTAAACTTTTAAGTGAATTATATTAGTGACTACCCCATAAAAGAATAAATATATCAAACACTGAACCATAGAATGCACTTATGTAGATATTGAAATACTGTGTAATAACAAATATTGTGTTACCACAAATGTTTCTGTTTTTCTATGAGAATAGAATATGAAGAGCAAAACTTCTTACATCTATTTTCATATTTCACTCTATGCATTTAATTTTTTGGAGATTTTACAGCAATCTGGGCACATATTAAAAAGTATTCATCTGGTAGGATTTATGTGACTTCTTTTCACAATTCCACACTTATATTTTCCAGTGATATTTATTAATAATCAGTGAAGGGAAAAAGACACATTCTTTCCATTTTCTAGTTTTTTTGATATTCAAATAAAACTTTGAATAACATTTAAATATAATGATTTACACATGCATTTTTTAAATTTAAGTGTCATAGGTTCCTCAAATAGAGGCTTTGACTTAGTCTGAATGTGAGCAGAACACCATCTTTAGTATCCTAAATACACTGTACTAGCAGGTGGTCCTTTTTCAGTAGAAAAAGTCCTGTTATTATTATGAACTCTTCATAAAAGTGCCAAAGGGTCCTCTTTTTCTTGTATCCTTGCCTACTTCCCTGCCTGCCAGAAGTCTTAGGTAGTTCAATGAAAATAAATTAGATTCAGGTAAGACCTTCTGCAAGAGGCTGGACCAGACCTAATGTTCTTTTCAGAACAGGGCAATCTGACCTGAAGATGTTGAGTCAAACTAATAGGAACTATAACTTTAACTGTCCTGTGACAAGCACAGACCACAACTTCTGGCTTGCTTTGAGCTAAAATAGAAGTTGAGGACAAGACATTTCAAGGTTATTGAAAGCTAAAATTCTCAGGTTGGCCAAAATTAGACATAAAAGTTTTTAGACAATCAAAAGAATATTGAGTGAGTCAATTCACAGACCAAAGCTTCTACAAAGGAAGCAAAGATTTAAAAATGGACGTTAAAAATAAAAACTAAACATTTCCACTGCATTCTGTACTTACAATGATTACATTTGCAAACTTCTGTGAAAGAAATTGTAAGTTTAAAGTTTACCTAGTCACATTACTGACTACCATAGATTTGATGGCATCTAACAGGTACAAAGTGACAACAACAGGTATAACTTTTTAAAGTTTGTCATGACTAGGAAAATTATAAAGCAAACACCAGATATCATGTATAATACTTTCAAACTTCAGATGACCTAAAAGGTAATCATACATCCAAAATTAATTGGACTTAAACCTGTATCTTGACCCAAAACTTACACATCTATTTTAAGTTCTAAGTCAACATTATCCACCATATGTTAGTTCTCAACAGTTCAATCGAAATTGTTTTAGATTTGCTCCCCTTCTTCATAATGTAAAAATCTTCTAATACTCTACAGACTGTTGAGAAGTTGGTACAATGGGTTCATCTGCAGTGATCATGCTTAACTTCAAAGAATGTCCGTTCTCTGTTTAGATAAAATAAATAAGAAAGCAAAATAAAAAATCATTCAGAAAGCCAAAGATAAAAGATATCAAAACATTTTCTGTCAGGCATGAGCTCTTGACTGTAGATGGTTATGTTGTATGATAGTAACACATCCCTTTAGGGAAGGGCACCATTTTAATTAAAGTAGTGTCTCCCATTTTTCAAATAGATAGCTTAACATGACACTCTAAGAGTAGTTTTGATTACTTCAGAAACAGGAAATAGACAGATGAATAATAAAATAGGCAAACATAGACTGGATTGCAGGAAGAGCTAAAAAAAAAATGAGAGGAGGAAGGAAACCAGAGGGCTATTAGAGGGTGTAGCAATGAAAAGGAAAAAAAGAAAGAGAAGAATTGAAACGGCAAAAGACAGAATCACAGGACCATTATCACAAAATCTTTTAGTACAGAAAAAAAAGCAACACAAGAGTTCAACTGGTCAAAATTTCAATCTCTCCCCTTTTCAAACAAAACAAGAAAGCCCCCATGAGATTATTAGCATCAAGTTACACCCCTAATTACATAGTGGGAGGACCCTGTGATTTAGTCCTATTTTTTTTCTAATCCAACAATCTTCCCATAACACAGTGGAAAATGGAAAAAAGGAAGAACATGTTCTTTGTTTTGCTTGTTCTACTTGCTATGACAGAGTTGAAATGGTTAATTCATATTTCTTTCTGATTGTTTAAAAGCTAAGGGGTACAAAGAACAAGAAAAACAACTAAAAACTGAAGTCACATTTTAATGGCAGGAAATACACACTTGTAGGCTCAATAACATGCACTCTGGGCATAAGATGTATGGCTACTTCTAAACAGAATTTCTAATTCTAACATGTGCCAAGTCTTCCAGGCATGTATGGATCTGCACTAACAATCACAGGGCTGCTGCTGGCTTAGTCTGTAAGTAGGATGTTTTGGGAATCCACAGGTTATCAAGCTGCTTCTCTGGAGACCTAGCAGCGTGTGGAACCTAGGCTAGTCTTCAGGTCCCAAGGAAAAACTGACTTGATTTCAACTTTAGCCTACCTAAAATCAGTAAAGTGGAATACACATTTGTGAAAATAGATATAGATGTATACAAAAGAGCAGGTTTGAACAACAACATATCATAGAGGATGAAAAATAAAATACTGTAAGGAAAATAAAGAAAATGAATGAAAGGGAATGAATGAAAAGTGAACCACAAAAGACTTCAATAACCAGAAAAAGTCAGATGCTCACATACAGAAGGAAAAACCCACAGAATGCTAAAGATAAAAGGTAACAAATTAAGAAAGATAATAGTCTTTTATTGTGTGAGGTTCGAATTTGTTAGTATAAACCTGTTTGAATAAACCGAATAGAGACCATCAAAAATAGGATCTGACACAAGGGATTTTAGCTAATCTCTAAAAGAAAACTTCAGAAAAAGTTTATAATAAAGTAAGTAGGCAATGACAGCTGAAGGTGGGCTGCAGCTGAAGAGCCAGCTACGCCTTCTGAATGCAGTGGAGACAGAGAGCAGAAATGGTTAAAGAAAATCCAGCAAGACAGGAGACCTGTGGTGGAATGGAGTAGGGCTCTCCTACTGTGCCTTTGTGTAAGCAAAGTCTCCAGGCTCCAACTAAGAATTTGGTCTCAAAAGAAACAAAGGAACTCTGAGGAGGCAAGGGACAGCTATGAGATATCTCAGAGCACACAGTTCTTCAGCTGGTGCTAGCAAGGACTCTGCCTAAATGCACAAGGTTTCCAGCATAGGGAAGACATTTCTCATGCATGCTCTATCTATAAATCTGCCTTGTAAGTAAATTAAACATTTTTTTAAATATGTAAGAAATTAGTTTGGGGAACACTTTATAAATCATATTGGACATTTAAGAACTAGAGTTACACAGCATTTGCATAAAAATAAATGTCTAAAAAATCTGAATTTGGAGAAAAAGTAAATATTCTCTATACATAAAATTACAGTAAAAAAAACTACTGTTCGGTGCGATGTTTTGGCTCAACTGTCTAATCCTCCACCTCCAACCACCAGCATCCCATATGGGAACTGGTTTGTGTCCTGGCTGCTCCACTTTCCATCCAACTCCCTGCTTCCGCCCTTGGAAAGCAACAGAGTATGGCCCAAAGCCTCCCATGTGGCAGACCTGGAGGAGGTTCCTGGCTAAGCTCAGTTGGGCTAAGCTCCAGCCATTGTGTACCAGTGTATGGAAGGTCTTTCTTTTTATCAGGGTATTGAACTACTCTGAGTCTCAAGTTCGTCTTTAATTTTGGGCAAACAGCAAAAAAATGAAATAACACAGAAAGGGCATAAAGGCATAAAACAAATTGTCTTTTCTAGTAATATGCAGGGAGTTTAGACTGTATTATTTTTCTTTAAAAACTAAAGGCAGAACAGGAAAACAGGAAAAAAAAGTTTTTTCTTTAGAAGAATTTTTGTGAATAAAAATTGTTATATTCTTATTATTATATTCTTCCTCACCATTTAAATGTTCCCAATACATTTATTTATTTATTTCTAGCATACCTACTAAGCCTATATATGTATATTGCAGGCCTGGGCCTCACCATTCCTTCGTCTTGTCCTGGTATACACACAGAAATCATTTTCATGATTGGTCCAATATAAGAGTTCAGAGACTTTTTCTGGCCCAACCCTGACCATGTGTCTATTTGGGGAAATGAACAAATAGATGAAACATTTCTTTCTGTAACAAATTCTCTCTTATTACTCTGCCTTTCAAATAAATAAAATAAATATTTTTTAAGAGAGAGACAATCTTCCCCTTAATTAATATAGATTTATATACTACAAAATTTTTTGAGATAAGCAAATATCAGAGTTCTAACTACAAAACATAGGCCATTTAAATGCCATGAAATCAATGCAGTGGGTTGCAAGCAAAATCTTTAAATGAAGTAGAATTTTTAAAACATTCTATTCATTATATTAAATAAGTAGCAAAGAAAGTCTATTCACATTTTTGCTTTAGTTTTGCAAATCCATACCAATGCATGTACTAGGTTGGGACATTAAATGCCTTTCTCACAATCAGTCACTTATATTAAAAAATTGATGCTACTGTGTTAGAGAACAGAGTCCAAAATCAGCCAAATGGCAAACTAATCCCAGCTCTAATAGATTTCCTAGCCACAGTTAGTGCAGTTTTTTCTTCCACAAAATGGAGATAGCAATTCTTATCTCAAGCATAAACAAGAGAATACAACAAGCATTTACATAAAATGTATTTACAGAACTTAAATAAGCAAAATAATAATATTTATAGAATCCTTATTATATCACAAGTACCATTCATTTTTATCTCTAAAACGATTCAATAAAATAACATTATTCAACTCATTTTGCAGGAGAGGAAACAAACGCTAAGAGGTGAATAAAACATTCTGAGAATGAATTGCAATAACTTTCACATAGATAAATGGACAATCTTAAAATTTCTAGTAACTATTTAATGGATCAGTACTTCAGTATCTTGCCTGTAACTGGAATAGTTTAAGAAATATTTGTATAAGACCAAATATGATCCAAGAACTCAGTCTTCCGCACAATAAATCAAATATAAAATGCTGCAGAAACTCAAATGGGGCAGAAATTTCAAGGACAGAAGAGCCAAGGACAAGATCTTTGTTGATGAGGAAGATTCTGTGCTTCTGGAAAGGATTAGTAAACCTACAAACAGAGCCAGAAGCAACTGCATGAGCAGGAAAGCAGCATACTGAGAGGAAGTTTGACACTAGCTTAAGGGGACAAAAGGAAACAACTGAAGACTTCTTAACAAGTGATTAATGTCAAGCTAACCCCAAGTACTCATAGCTTAAAAACTGTGTATTTGACATACAAATTTAGCTTGGTTTTTTTGTTTTTCCTAATTCTACGTGTGGAAAGCCAGCTTGCTTGAAGAGAATTCAGGAGAATTAGCAAAACACTCCCTAATGTCTCAGTTAAAGAAGTATGCAGAAATCTCTATTTTTGACTAACTGATCTCATAAAGTAGTTTTGCTTGAGTACCTTCACAAATTTTTCATGATAGTTGCATTTTTTTTTTGAGATCGTAACATTTGAGGATAAGGTTATGCAAGTTTGCATTGACTGAGGTAACTATAAGGGTTAATACTATTGATCCCATGGAACAGACATTTAGCCTGGCTGTGAAGACGCCCACATCTTCAGACTCTACTTTCTAGTAATGCAGACCCTGGGATGCAGTAACATTAGCTCAAGCAACTGGGTTCCTGCCTCCTGCGGAAGAGCTGCAAGCTCTGACTCATCAAGGCCTTCTCATAGCAGGAGTTCAGGGAGTAAACCAGAGGATGGGAGTGCCAACTGTTCTGCCTCCCCACCATGATTCTCAAATAAATAAAAATATGCTTGAAAAATATATTGAGTCCAGACTTTTTCCTAAATATAAAGTTTATTCAAATATCCATTAGAGTTGACCCTTAATATTCTAGTATTTACTTATCATGTACTGTAATACACAAGACATGTCAATTCTCATACGATAATCTATCAACTGAATTTTGTTGCCTCTTGCTTTCAAATTCCTATATTGTTATTTTTTGCATGGATGTAATAAATTATATATCTTCAATCTTGATCATAAAATTTGGAAAAAATTGGATCTTTTAAAATTTAAAAATGTTTACAGCTCAAGAATTCATAGTATATCTACATTGCTGTATTATGCATTCTGGGTTTAGAAAACTTAAAAAGTGACCTTCTGAAAATTAAGTCCTTGGGCCCAGGAACAATTCTTTGGATTTGGAACATCTTCCCAAAACAGCTTTTTCATTCTACAAAGAATAAACATGAAATCAGAATTACAGAAAAACATTCATACTGAAAACATTAAGAGGTAATGAAAAACAGAATAGAAATCAAGTCCGATTCATTTTTACATTCTATTCCATAAATGTTTCCACCAAACTTCTATCTAGACCAAAATTTACAGTCATTATAATCATAGAGATAGACAATATCACTGAAAATACTGTGTCCAGTATGGTACTAGACACTTTGCATAAGTCCTCTCACAAAAATATTATAAATGACCTTTAAGTAGTTGTCAGAAATAATTCTACTTGATATGACTCCAATCAGTTCACTTGACTTTTTTTTTTTTTTTTTGCTTAAAGACAAATGGCATGTGTGAGATAATCCAACTGATATGGACTCCTTAGCAAGAGTAATGATGCACTCACAGAATTAGCCAGGAAATCTAATGTTCCTTGCTGACAAGCAGAGCGGGGCCATGCCGCTGGTGTATAAACAGACACAGTGCCTGCTGACCATAAATGCACTGATGGTTCCAGGTCACACTAAAAGTCCACTTTGAAAGTCCATTTCTCCACTAAAAGTTCTCAGCCCAAATTGCAGAACTCTGAAAGCCATTTCTGTCACCTTAAAGCACAATACTTGTCAGAATTTCCCACTATAAGCCTGTTATTTCCTGAACTTAAAATTGGATTTTTTCCTACAATTTTTAGTGTGTCAGAGCAATATAAAATATTTCTTTCTGAAAGCAGGTCTTTCCTTTTTATGCCATCTTAATTGTATGCTGAATATACACAGAATATTTAGAATACTTTAATATTCATGATTTCAATTACAGCTTTAAAGATTCTTAAGAGTTTCTGCCACTAAGATTCTGAACATTAAATACAGTACCTTTGATGTGATATTAACAATGTTCCAAGCAATAAGATAGAAGAGGAAATAATTATTGGCACAATTACATATAGACCAGCATCATTTCGGAGTTTCTCAACATTATCTGAAAAAATAAATATAATTTACACAGCTCAGAGGCTAAATACAGTGTTAATTTATTTCTGCACCAAAAACTACAGAAGGTTTTTTTATTTCATAATAAATTGTATCAACTTCAACACTAAAAATAAAAAGGAAGATAAAAGTATGGTTAGCTGACAAACTCATTTTTATTGTTAGTCATTATTTTTCATGATACACTTTTGTAGGTATAGGGATTCCCCCCTTTCCTCCCTCTCAATTTTACCCTCCCACCATTTCCCCCACATCACTGCAATAGTATAGGACTTTAATAACAATTACAAGGTTAACATTCTGTCATGTAAGTGTATCGTGGCATTGTAGGCAATGTTAAAAAAAAATCTGGTATCAAATTGTCAAGGTGTATGCCACTGTTTTCCTGGGAGTCCTTTCATTCAGGAGTAGAGATGCATACTGCAATGCTAGTCTCCATTGTACAGTTCATCTCTGAGAATAAATGTACATCATGTCTATGTTCATTGCTTTTCATTTGAAGGTTGCATTTTTTTCCCCAAAATTGTTGCTTTGTCAGTGTTTTCCATTGGATTGTTCTGAGTTGTGATGAGGCTGCCTCAGCATGTGCTGCTGGGGCACTCCTGACAACTGTGGTGTTCACGCACACAGACCTCACTGCCGTTGCTTTAAGCACCAAAGTTGCTCACTCTTCAGGGCCTCTGCGCACCGCAAGCCTCAACTCGAGACCCTCTACCCCTTTGTACTGCTGGACCTGACTCAGATATTACCACAACTGAAAGACCATTTGTGGTCACCGAGCCCCTGGTATTAAATTGTTGCCCATCACTCCCACTAGAACACAGAAGTTTTCGTTCCTTTATGGGAGAGGCATGAATTTACTCTTCAATCTCCAGTGCTTGGAATAGCACTCAGTAAATACTCAGTGAGCAATATATAAATGAGCTTAAAAAATATTTATTTATTTATTGTTGGAAAATCAAATATACAGAGAGGAGGAGAGAGAGAGAGGAAGATCTTCCATCCGCTGATTCACTCCCCAAGTGGCCGCAATGGCTAGAGCTGAGCTGATCCGCAGCCAGGAGCCAAGAGCTTCATCCAGGTCTCCCATGTGGGTGCAGGGTCCCAAGGCTTTGGGCCACCCTTGACTGCCTTCTCAAGCTACAAACAGGGAGTTGGATGGGAAATGGGGCTGCCGGGATTAGAACCAGCACCCACATGGGATCCCGGCACTTGCAAGGCGAGGACTTTAGCCACTAGGCCACCGCGCCGGGCCCTACAAATAAGTTTTTAAAATTATTTCTATTCTCAAATAAGATAAAACATTCCTATCTTAAAACTTCATTGCTGTTTTCTTGAATTTAAAGAAAATTTTTGGAAATAATGCAATCAGATATTGACACTTCAGATGTGGTAAGATGAATCAGAAATGCAAGATGCCTAGTGTATTTATTTCTGTGTCTGATTTTACTTTGAGAGGAAAAATGTCTCCATTTAATATCACATAAAACATCTAGATAAGAATCTAAACTGCTCAGTAATTCCATCAGAAAAGAATCATCTGAGGATAACATTCCCTCCAGAAACTGGGAAATGTGCACTGATGTGAAGAGAAACTTAAAGCAAAAGTTTTACCTGGGGTGAAACTTGTAATTATTTTAGGTTTTGCCACTCCTTCCATAAATACTGGGTAAAGATTGAACTGATATTTCTCAAAAGGGATGAAATTATCTGAGGAGAAAAACACAGGAAAGATTTATTTATACTAAATTAATATAAATGAGTAAACCTATATTTAAAAAAAAAAAAAGAAAAATGAAAGTGACTATCCTGTATTTCCAAACACATAAATCAGCTGTTGTTTATGGATTGAATTGATGACTTGAGTAGTTTTAAAATTAATTTAAGCACTTTAAATTGTCTAGCAATAGCAATGATTTTCCAAACACTTCTTGTGAAATCTTTCACACAATTGTAATTTCCTGAGGTCAGGTTCAGGGAGTAAAAGCTGTTTCTTTTGTCATTTTCTTTTCTAGGACAATATGCTGTATCTTCTCTCCCTTATTTCCAAAGCAGGCAATATTTCCTTTTCATGGAAAATATAGCTTGCCTAGTGCCCCTATTGAACACAACTTGGAGTCTACACGCTGGTGAAGTCATATGCAGTAGAGATGTAAGTGGAGATGAGACACGCCTTTGAATGTAGATATTTTGGATTTGTAGAAAATCATCATCCCTGTAGCAGAGCTCAACATGAATCAAGTGATGAGTTTTATACATACTAATAATATGTAACAGACAGGTCTCATTGAAGCTAACATTCTCTATCCCCATGGCTTAAGAAAAAGCAGAGAGTCACCACCTAAACAGCAATGACAATGATTAAGCTCTCCATGGTAATTTGTAAACAAACGTATCCTGATAACCTCTAGGTGTCTGGAATGAAGTAGAAGCAGAAGTTCTTGCAACATGTTAAGTAATAAGATCATGGCAATCATGAGCTTCCTACTTAAGTTACTTCTAATTCTTACTCAGACTTGGAGATGCAGTATGGCTGTACCATGCTAGAGTGCTTCAAAGTCAAAAAAAGTTGTGGAAATATAGTCTGCTATTTAAGTGTGCCCTGACAATACTGGTACAGACAACGTCAGACAGTCCATCATCCCATTGTCTAGATATATCCAACACTTTCACTGGGAGTCCAGCCTTTGGAAGCAGAGATGCATGTTGTATTGTGTCTTCACTTCTGAATATGGTAGTTTCATTACTCCACCACTATACATTCCAATTTGCATGACGGATTCCTTATATTAGAGAACATATGGTATTTCTGGTTTTTTTATTGATTTTTTCACTGAGCGTGATGGTCTCTAGTTGGGAACCATCTACTTGCAAATTGCATAATTTCATTCTTTTTAATTGCTGAATAATATTCCATGGAATAGATGTACTACTGTTTCTTCAACCACTCCTCTTTGGATGGACATCTGGGTTGTTTCCATGTTGTAGATTGTGCTGCCATGAATATTATTTTAACCCATGAAAGTAACATATTAAGTCAGAATAAACTCACCATGGATAAAATACTTCTTAATATGTGAGGGGATTCTAAGCCATTTGATTCCATCATCTTCATTAAGATTTTTCCACTCAATAATATAATACATCAGGTTGTAGTCACTGGGCAATGGTATCCATGACAAAAACACACAACTGCTGTTTAAAGGATAAGCGCTGAGTGACTGCACGGCATTCACTGAAGGGGAAAGAAGGAAATTTATTTTTAAATTCAAAATGAATAAAAACCTACTGTTCTCAGAAATATACTGTCTACTGAGGGAGGAGAAAAGTAAGAGAAAAGAAATAATGCATACCAGTAAATATAACACCTAGAAATCATCTCTCCTTTATGAGAGTTACATAAGCAGAGAGATCTGGGATCGTACAACATTGGGGAGAAAAATGAGGCAACCCAAAAATCTAAAGAAAGAAATTGTGTATCATCCAGAAAGTGTTCTCAGCAGGTGTCACAAGTCTGTTAGCCACGCTTAGTCATTCACTCTAAATTCCTCTCTCCTGAGGGAGGGATGCTTTCAAAGGACAAACCTGTTCCACATCCCCCGCAGAGAGATTCAGCTAAGAGCCTCCAGCAGACTTCCACACTGGCAGGTAAGATACCTGTCTTTCCCATGAGGAACCAAGGGCCAACTATCAACCTTCCTCTCCACTTTTCTCATTTCTTCATACCAACACCATGTCATTTTCTATACCACGTAAACCAGACTTGGCACAGATATTACCACAACTGAAAGACCATTTATGGTCACCTTCACTTTACTTTTACTTATTGTGATTTTTGTTTCTATCTGACACCAACTGGTATTAATTTATTTGCTGCCCATCACTCTCATTAGGACACAGAAGTTTTCGTTCCTTTATGGGAGAGGCATGAATTTACTCTTCAATCTCCAGTGCTTGGAATAACACTCAGTAAATACTCAGTGAGCAATATATAAATAAATTTTAAAAACATTTATTTATTATTGTAAAATTAGATATACAGAGAAGAGGAGAGAGAAGAAGATCTTCCATCTGTTGATTCACTCCCCAAATGGCTGCAATGGCTGGAGCTGAGCTGATCTACAGCCAGGAGTCAGGAGCTTAATCCAGGTTCCCAGGCCACAAACAGGGAACTGGATGGGAAGTGGGGCTGCAGGGATTAGAACTGGCACCCACATGGGATCCCATTACTTGCAAGGTGAGGACTTTAGCCACTAGACCACCGGTGCAGGGCTTTCCCATGTCCTCTTTAACCTGACCATGTGCATCAATTCCACCACCAGAGGAGGAAAACTTAACCTGCCCCCACACTGCACACTCTAATCACATTAAATAAAGCCCACAGTAATGTTCAAGTGTCAGCAATTAATCAGCATCTATTTAACATACTGTGTTAGTATTGTACATACCTATGAGGAAACTTAAAAAACTTAGAGGAAAATATAAACAAAGGATAAATTAATTTTTGTGCAATTTTTATGCACATTTTTATGAACTTTTCTAAGTGTCTTCATATATAACACTATACATATGAATTTATTCTTAAATACTTACTCACATGCTTGTGTGTGCATTCATATATATATATGAGAAACAGAGAGCGAAACACTGACCTACAATGTTCAAAGGTTTAAGTGTTAGATGTGCAATGTTTTCATTTACTATAATACTATTTCAACAACATTCTTCCATGGGGAAACCTGAGGTCTGCGTTACATAAGCAGTGTAGGATGCATTTGTTATTTTTCAGGCAGAGACAACAAGGGGTGAAAGACACAGAACCAGGTCATTTTAGGGGGATCCTTCGGAGCGGGAGCAGTATCCAAAGCATGAGCAATAGGGCAGGCAGTGGGTTTCTGCTCTGTATCTCTGTATCCAAGTAAGAGGCAATGAATTCTTCTCTTCTTACCTTTGCTAATTGGCCACGAAAACGTTAGATTAAAATTGGAAGAAGAGGCACCAATTGAATTGATGGCCACAACTGTAACCATATGCACTTGCTCTGTCCAGACGAAAGTGAACTGGGTGTGATTTCCCACATCCTCTGACCATGTTCCATTGTGGGAAGTGTAATGATTTATCACATATCTGCTCACACTGCACAATGAATCATTTTTCTTCAGGGGCTGAAGTAAGCAGAAAAATGAATTAGTTTCAGGAGCATTGTGCTATTTAATCGAAAGAACTCAGAGAACTGAGGTTAGCATTCTTGTAAAGAGGTTTTGCAGGTAGGACAAGGCCTGTACAAGGCTCTCAGTTTGGGGAGGTACAACCGATGGAAGCTGGCTCTGAGCATGGTCTCGGCAAAAATGTCTGGGCAGTTACTAAACAAAACTTATGTTCCCTGTTTCAGATTTTTTTTCTTAAGAACCAGACAATGGGGACCGATGTGATGACCTAGTGGCTAAATCCTCACCTTGTAATCACCGGGACCACATACAAGTACCAGTTCATGTCTCAGCTGCTCCACTTTCCATTCAATACCCTGCTTGTGGCCTGGGAAAGCAGTAGAGGATAGAGCAAAAGCTTGGAATCCTGCATCCACGTGGAAAAATTAGAAGAGAATTTTGGCTCTTGGCTTCAGATCGGCTCAGCTACAGCCATTTACAGCCATTTGCGGGGGTGAACCAGTGGATGAAAGATCTTTCTCTGTCTCTCCTTCTCTCTGTAAAGTTGCCTTTCCAATAAAAAATAAATAAAATTTTTAAGAAATTTTTAAAAATTGAAAAAATTTTAAAAGAACCAGATAATAAATCATTTTAATATAATAAGAGAGAATGCATTTGGGACATTTTTCTACTAAAAAGTTTTACTCTAAAAAACGGGAAAAAAAATGATGGAGGTAGAATTTCCTCGTCTAAAAAGAAACACACAACAACATTTATATTAAGCCATTCACTTATTCCCATTTAAATATTTAGTTATTTTCATTTATATGTTTATTTATATGTTTATGTTTTAGATGTCCTCAAAGTATATGAGGAAGGTCATGTTTATATGTTCAGTATTAAATATGAATCACATTTTGAACTAAAGCAATACTGGATAGCATGAGAAAACGGAGACTCAAGGATTCAAATGATTTTGCCAAAATAGTACCAGTTGATATAACTGTAGCATGTTGAGAAGAAATCATTGCCTCCTAATTCCAAGCCAAAGCTCCAATGACTCATTTTAGCTCTCTGCAAAGACATTTCAAAAATGAATCGAAAAACGTGTGGTTGTGGAACATTCTGGAGATGAACAATGACGAGATTATCATTTAAGAATATAAAGAATAAATTAATGAAAATATAAGAAGTAAGAATACCTTCCACAGTAAGGTGATATTTTTCTCTTTTTTAGTAATGTCTCCATCAATTATTCTCCAAAATTCAGGTCCTCTCACAGGAGCTGCAAAAATGACAAGAGGTGCAATTGCCAATGTCATTTAGAAGGAGTATTCTCCAGTCAAACAGAAAACATATCTGTAAGCACTATGAAGACATGTTCTGGAAATCTCTACAAACCTTTTACATCCGTGACAACCGTGTAGGCTGGCTTGCTCCAATCACTCCAGTATCCCAGTCCATCTAGCCTCTTACAGCGCACCTGAGCACTGTACACTGCACACAGGTCTGGCACTGAGAGACTGGCAGATTTGGATTTTGCATCACGTACCTCATGCACCTGGAAAATAAGTCAAAGCCTTAAACTGAAGAAAGTATTAAACACATATGCTTCCCAAGGACTCCAAGAAGCATTTAATCTTAAACCTTAATACCTCCCCACATGAAGGTTCAGAAATAGTCACGTATCAGACTATGACTGTGAGCACCTTCAAGTCAGCCATTTTCTTACTCCTTGTGTCTTTGCGTTCGTGATGGCACAAAGATTTCAGACTAGTTCACTTACAGCCTCATTCTCTAACATTCTCTGACCCTACTACTTATCTTCATCTACTTTTAGGAATTTTAAATTACTAGTTACACAGAAGCTATGTGAGCATCTCTGATATGCAGTGTCTCCCTCCAAAAGCAGGGACATCACTGCAAGCATTTCAACTACAATCACTGTGGTCTAATGGCATGGTTAGGGTTCTTGACATTTCCAAGTCTTTGCAGGCTGCTGTCATACAGCCAGCATATGCACACCAGCTATTATGATTCTGATTCCAGATATTTAACAAAAGGAGCTTCTTCCAAAATGCATCTCACTGAGTTTTTGTGTACTGATGCTTATTAAAAACATTAGAGGAAGAAAATTTCCTTGGAAAAATTTAGAAAATTTGGGTAAAATAAAGTTGCAAAAATTTCTTTAATGTGGACACTTTCCAACATTTAATATTTAATACTCTGTGATACTATACTAGACGATACAGTTAGTAATACAATTTACTAAAGTTATTCAGTCATTTGCTTTTTATTTCAAGGAACTTTTTATCGGAGCAATGTTTTAGGACATACATTTCGGGAAGTGACATTTGTGTGCCTTAAAAAGGTTCAACTTGAGTTAAACTACTTAGTGAAAATAGCTACACAAACAGGAGGATGTCCTTGTAACAATATTCAGTAAAACTCTTAAACATAAAAAAATCACATTTTGTGAAGCAAGTTGAAGAAATCACAAAGTAGGAAGTACCTTCCATTGTGTTTCTTTTCCATGTAAGCCATAGCGAATCTGGAACTGAAGGTTGTTCTCTGGGAAGATTGGCTTTTCCCAAGATAACTTCAATAGGCCAACGTTTACAGTGATCTCTGCTTTGACACTGGACGGTGGCAATGGTTTCACTAGAAATTTGAAAGACATTATTACATATAACAAGAACAATACTTAGATACATTGCTTCATTTTTAACTTGTTATTTATAAAGCAATATCTCTTTTCAAATCTTTCTCATTCACTTTCTCATTTTACCTCCTACAATTTTCTGTCCTATATAAGAAAAAGGCTATCTATTTTGCAAATAAACATGATGATTGAAGATAATCAGTACACTATCCATGTCATTTTGCAAATTTCCAGTCATTCCTGACTGGAAATTGACCCTTGACTCTCACATGCAAATGCTGATATATTAAATACCCAATATATATAAATAGGAAATGTTTTCTATAGAGCTGTAATTAAAGACAAAAAAGCAAATACATTAAATTCCACATGCATGAGTTTCAAACTTTTGCTATCATTGGGTATTTCTGATCAATCAAAATCAAAGATACCTGCTTGCTTCTGTAGCACATTTACAAAATCAAAGATACAGTCTCAGTATAAACCTTTGTTTTTCTATAATTGGGAGAAGAAGCTTTGAGTGGGCAGCTACAGAGGCAAAAATTATTCGAACTGCAAGTAATTTTGTTAAAAGTAAGTATATATACATATATACACACATAATTATATATGCACACAAACAGGCAAGACACTTAAAAGCATAATGGAAAAATCAAGATACAAAGAAAAAAGTCATCTTTCTTCTTTGCTAACCCTTTTTGATGTTATTGATCTCAAATCTAAGTCAAAACATTAGTTTAGGTTTATGTCCACTGCACAAACCATCCTTAATCTTAAATTTTTTACTTTGAAGGTCACTCCTAAATAGTAAAAAGTAACACAGAAGTTCAGCATATTTAAAATGAAGCTGGAGCTGGGCCCGGCGCGGTGGCGCAAAGTGGTTAAGGTCCTCCCCTTGCACGCCCCGGATCCCATATGGGCGCTGGTTCTAATCCCGGCGGCCCCGCTTCCCTTCCAGCTCCCTGCCTGTGGCCCAGGAAAGCAGTCGAGGACGGCCCAAAGCTGTGGGACCCTGCACCAGTGTGGGAGACCCGGAAGAGGCTCCTGGCTTCGGACCGGCATAGTATCGGCCCGTTGCGCTCACTTGGGGAGTGAATCATTGGACAGAAGATCTTCCTCTCTGTCTCTCCTCTCTGTATATCCGCCTTTCCAATAAAAAAAATAATAATAATAAAAATAAATCTTTTAAAAAAATGAAGCTGGAGCTCTGAAGCTCATTCTGACGCCAAGTGTCAGTGTCACAGCACTGAATTCCATGATCAAGTTCAGATTGTCTGCTCTGAGTCCTGTGTAGACATTGGTTCCTGTCCCAGTTGCCCCACTTTCAATCCAGCTCCTACTAATGGCCTGAAAAAATAACAGAAAATAACCCAAGTGGTTGTGTCCTTTACACCTACAAAAGAAATTCTGATGAAGTTCACCTGCTTCTAGCTTCACCTGGTCCAGCCCTGGCCATTGGATCCATCCGTGGAGTGAACCGACAGATGGAAGATTCTCTATCTTCCCTCTCCCTCTCTTTCAATCTGACTTCCAAATAAATAAATCTTTTAAAAAAAATAATGTCCAATTCAGATTTGGGGGTGTTGCCAGATGACTTTTGAAAATACCATATGTTTTACCTGTGTCCACCAGAAACAAAAAATACAAGGAAGAGTACCTTATTTATGAAAATGTTAAATTTTGTTCACAGTATTTCATGTTAAAACACTAAACAGCATGATAAATATACTCCTATCACTGAAAAAGGTACATTACAGATAATTAAAAGTTGACACAAAACTATAAAACCTTCTCAAACTTTCCAGGTTAATTATTGTCATTTCCACTGTAAACAGAAATATTTCTTTTTTTTTCAAAATCTGTTGTGATAAAAAAAAAACTAGCAAAATATATGAATCATGAATCTATTTGCATCCAAATTTGTTGAAAAAAATAAAGACACAACATAGTTTCACGTACCCACAGAATCAGGAAGGAAGCATGTTGGAGGAGACTCCAGTAAACCTAAAGAGTGGTTGACCCTAATCCACATTGTGTAGCCAGATAATAGAAAGATTGGCTGGAAAACGCACTCATAGAAACCATCCTTCTGCAAATGGCATTCTTTGGGTTCAGATTTGGGATGAATATATGGAATATCAGAGCAATAAAGGGTGCTCCTTAAGAAAAACAAAAATAGTTGATTAATTTACAACATAGGCAGAAAATTTTGAATAATACTTTTGCTCATTAAAGTAGAAATGTTTTGCTACATCTAAAAACAAATGATCTGACAGAATGGCACTCTTGAATTCCCAGCTGTGTCCCAATTTATATCTTTACACAGAAACAGACAATAGCTCTTATTAAACATTTGGTTAGATACTAAGTAGGGATGTAAGTGAAATAAATGTTCTATGAAGAAGATGATGAATTAATTAAAATAGAACGTATAATAGCTTTAAAGCTATACTTTCATTATACATTAATGATACAATCTGAAATGTGTAGATCAAAAGTAATGACACATTCCTGGAGTGGAAGAAAGGTGGATTCTTCACACTGTAAATGAGAACTTACATTTTTAACACACGTTGAGAACATAACCTACAGTAGTTATAGCTCAACTGACAATGGACAACTATTTTCTACTTAATTAATGTAACTGAAATAATCCCAATCCTTGATAGGTGTATGAATCATACAACCAAATCTAGTAAGACTTTTTTTTTTAGTTTTATAAATGAATCGAAATCAACACTCCACCGCAGGACATACAAGGACTTCTTCTCTCTTAAAAAGCTCTTCTGTCACTATCTGCCCTGAATCTGACATTGAAATGGGTAATGTAGCAGATACTCTTCCTCTGGGAACAGGAGCAAGGAGAGAAGAGCGAGAGGGGAAAAATAATCTGTCTTCATGTTCCATTTTTCAATTTTATAACACTTTTTTGGTTATGTTCTCAAAATTACAATCATAATTGCAGGCATGCAAGTGTGAAAGTGGAAGTGAGAGGGAGAAAAAAGAGGGATGAGGGAACTTCTTGAGTAGAAAAAGTCGGCACCACTATGGTCAGGACAGCCTGACACGTACAAATGCTTACGAAGAAAAATGGCACCATTTCTTTCCATTAAATGAAGCATATTCAATTCTCACAGAAACCCTGCAAGTCCTATTAGGTCAAATTTCAGAGAGGCTACTTCTGTACATGTCAGTAAAACAAATAAGACAAGGGACTTAGGTAATCGTCCTATATTGACACATTTTCGCATGGAAGAACCCCTGAGAAAACCCTGAAGACGGATTTTACAAGCAAAGTAGCATACCAGGAATTTGCCCTCGGTTAAAAAAAAATATCCACTAGGCTGAGAAACGGCTATTGCTGTTTGAGACAAGCAGAGTTTATTTCGGTTTTTCTAGTACTTCATGAGAATAGACTGTAGTGTTAGGGATGGACTTCAAATCCCAGAATTTTATAAGACTGGGGGATGATTTGTCTTTCAAGTTGAAAATTAAGAATAAATTAAGAAGGCAATGTTATAGCATGTGACCGCCTGTGACACCACCTTCCTACATGTACACCAGTTTGAGTCCTGTGTGTTCCACTTTTGATCCACTTCCCTGCTAACACTGACCTGTTCGGAACAGAGAAAACAGCCCAGGTGCTTGGGAGATGCGGAACAAGTTCCTGGCTCCCAGCTTCGGACCAGACCAGGCTGTTGTCATCATTTAAGGAATGAACCAATGGATAGAAAATCTCTCTCCCTCCCAACCCCTTTCCTTCTGTAACTCTGACTTCCAAATAAATTAATAAGTCTTTTTAAAAAATGAAAATGATGTACCAATTGTATACTTCCAGCATAATTTTCTTTAAAGATTAAGCCATAGTGTTTAAGAACAGTACAGAGTTGAAAATTACTATGGAATATTTGAAATATAAATATGCCTTTCTCCTAATTAAGGATGGCATTTCAAACAGAATATTTTATAGTAAGGAAGAAAACACTGTAAAAAAAATGCCTTTATTTGTTTTTAGAATAAAATGGGTAAAAATAAGCCCCAGACAGGCATTTGTCCTGGCAGTTAATGCGCTGTCACAGAAGGCCACGTGCCCAGTCCCAGGTCCTTGCCTAAGCACAACTTCTTGCTAATGTTAGAAAGCAGCAAATGATGGCTCCAGTAGTTAAAGTTGAACCTCTGTCACTCACGGGGCAAAAGTGGTTGGAGTTGTTGGCTCCAGGCTGCAGTCTGGCCCAGCCTTGATTGTTGTGGGCATTTGGGGAGTGATCCAACAGAAGAAATTCTGTGTGTGTGTGTGTGTGTGTGTGTGTGTGTGTGTGTGTCCCTTTCCCTCTAGCTCTTTCTCCAAATGAAACTCATGTTTTAATTTATCATAACACATTATTTTTTAAGAACTACTAGTGTTTGTTTCCTAAGTTACCTCATCTAGTTATTAAAACCAGGCATTTATGTCTCATAATCTTTTTATCTCTTTTTTTCTGTAACACTGATTCTTACCCAAATGATATTAAACTCTTAAAATCTTCCACATTCTCTTTTTGAAAATTCTGTACATAAAATTAAAATGTATATAAACTAACTTAATGTGCTTATAAACTAACTTTGCTTATATTAGAGTTAAAATGCAATTATGAACAATAGGTTATCAGAACAGACATCATAATTATAATTATATTTTTATATTATAATTATATAATTATAATTGTCTTACTTCAGTTGTGAATGTTCTCAAGAATTACTAATTGAATCCCTCAGAAACTTCTGAATTTGCCATATTCAACCTTTCTTTTTCAGAAAGAAAACTCACAAGACTACCACTGGCACAGGGGTAGCTGTATAGAAAATTGTTAGCTCAGGGCTGCTGTTGTAATTCAGTGGGTTAAGCCAACACCTGAAGCACCAGCATGCCATATATGTGCCAGTTTGAATTTCAGCTGCCTCATTTCTGATCCAGCTCCTTGCAATGCTCCTGGGAAAGTAGCGGGGAAATGGCCCAAGCGTTGGGCACCGGCACCCACACAGATATCCAAATGAAGCTCCTGCCTCTAGGCTTTGGCGCCATCCTCGCCAGTGCTACAATCTGGGGAGTGAACCTGTCACTCACCTTACTCTTTTCCTTTTTTTTTTTAACTCTGCCTTCCAGATAAATAAATATATCTTTAAAAAGTTACGTTTTTAGCTCATCAAACCCAAAGAAATATAAAACAACAAAGATAATACATACCTATGATACCTCAACTGCAATGTATTTCCTGCAAGTGATTGGCTTGTATTGGGTGACCATCTGCAAGTCATTTTAGTTAAGTACCCATCAGTTTCACATGATATATTGATATTGACATCTATTTAAAACACATTAAAATATTAATACAAAGCAAAAACACCAAAAAATTGTAATGAAAAAAAAAACCTTTCTTACATCTTCAATAGGACTCTAAAAGAGGGTCCACATGAAAACTACCTCATGAAAAGCAAAGCAAACGGAACCTCTGAGTTCTTACCGACCACGTATAATTCCGCGTAGCGGTGATGGCATTCCTGCTCACTGCAGCAGTACACTGCGTCGTAGGTAAACTTCCCTCGAGGCTTGGTTGCATTCACACTGGGAAAAGTGACTTTGCTAACATGGTCATTCACGACAGTATATTGGCTTCGAGGAATTTTCTCAGCTAAATTCATCCACCAAATAATCTTTTTTGAGGACAAAATCTTCTCATTTTTATAGATGCAGTGAAAAGAAACGTTAGACCCCACAGTTGTCAGAATTTTAGGTGGAAAGTAAATGACATCTAAAGAGGGAAGAAAAGCAGGTTATCAGATAGAAAAGATCGCTGAGCAACTTGTAGCACTGTATAACTAAAATGCATATATGTATGTACATATTAAATATATATAAATATATACACATATATTTATATTCACAGCACATTCCAGAGCCAAAAATAAGACAATCACACTAAGAAACTAGACAACTCTGATTCCTGGTTCTTGTACAATTGTTTAGTTTTTCTATAACTGATACTTATTCCACGAACATCTCCACTGTTATCTAAATGCAAAGGCTTATTCATCATAAAATGCTTGTCAATATTTGTTACCTGTAACTGATAGGTAGAAAATGGGTGAAAATGAAATATAGTTTAATTCCACAATAAATGCTTCCCCATCAAACCCTGTCTGAAGAATCTGTAAAACCTAGAATGAATTCTTAAGACAAAACACCATGAGACAAAATCCTGAATAATAATTTTTGCTATCACTTTAATTGTATACATTACTATTTTAATGAACAGGTAAAGTAGAAAAGTGATGTATAAATAAGAAAATTGGCTAGGAAAAGTAACATGAATGACTCACCAATACAAGAAATTTGGAAAGGTAAAACTATTTGTTTAGAGTCTCATTTGAGTTATTCAATATCCTGTTAACTCTCATTTGAGTTAACCAATATCCTGTCAATTAAGAGAAACCAATATAAAACATAATTTTTATGGTCATATACTATTTCCTATGTTTCCAGTGTTATTATTTAATTTGCTTATTATTTTCAATGAGGAACAAGATTAAATGACAAAAATTTTTCTGTCACAGTGCATTCATCAACATGATTTATAACAATCCATTTTTTTTTCTGATAAAATGTGAAAACTGATTTTATACCTATCTTGGATTATGCTTCAAAACAAACCGAAAAATATTTTTTGAAAAACCTATTGCTTTTATTGCCCACATTTACTCTGTGACACCTGCTAAGTTCCAACAGCTTTATACTTACATTGTATAAGACTTTTGGGTTTCATGTATTTGTAGTCAAAAAGAAACTGGAAAAAAAGAAAAACCCTGCCTCATGAAGTTACATTAAGCACAGGAGCCAGGGTGAGGACAACTAAGCCAGGACGGCTGTCAGCATCACTTGGTCACTCCTTACTGAAGACCAGGGGGTGTATTCATCCACTCCAGTACGCTCCACACCCTCATTACTGAACTGACACAAAGGACGCAGAATAAATCAGTTTTTACAAATTAAGTTGAAGCTTTTTGTCCTACAGATGACAGGGCAAAACTTCAACATATTCACTTCAACATCAAATCAAACAATAAAATTTACTTGAGCAATAAGCCTAAAACCATGGTAGTTAGGCATGATTAAATATTAGCTAGATTTTTTAAGCATGTTAATGTAAACCTGACAATTGATGAAACTTAAATTAAAAATGCATTGAGACTGACAAAAAGCAAATGTTAAATAATTAATTGATAAAATAATATAAATTCCATCCTCAAATGAAATACTATGCAGTATTTGTGCAGTAATAAAACAAAAATGATCTTATTTTTTTTTAAAGATTTATTTTTATTATTTTTTTTTTATTGGAAAGACAGATATACAGAGAGGAGAGACAGAGAGGAAGATCTTCCATCCAATGATTCACTCCCCAAGTGAGTGCAATGGCCGATGCTATGCCGATCCGAAGCCAGGAGCCTCTTCTGGGTCTCCCACACCAGTGCAGGGTCCCAAAGCCTTGGGCCGTCCTCTGCTGCTTTCCCGGGCCACAGGCAGGGAGCTGGAAGGGAAGCGGGACTGCCAGGATAGAACCGGCGCCCATATACTGGATCCTGGGCGTGCAAGGCGAGGACCTTAACCACTTGCGCCACTGCGCCAGGCCCTGATCTTATTCTTATGACCCATTAACAATCCTCTTATAAAATCTACAAAACAAATCCTGTTAAAGTAATATTCAATTGGCAAATATGTTTGAATTTCCCCAAAATATTATTTATGAATCAAAACATTTTGGATAGGTTATTTTTAAATGTATTCATGATAGCTCCAGAAAACACACTTCGTTTATTCTTGGAGCAGATGCACCTGTTCTTTTCTAAGAGGAAAATATTTTCTCTGACCCGTTATAAGAGTTGTCAAAAAGAAATATAACAATTGTCTAAAATCAGTCTTTTCGCTTCTCTGGTAGCAACAAAAACGTGGTTAATGACAAATTACAAAAATTCAGTATTTCTAAGGTTTTAGTATTTGGCACAATCTAAATCTAGTATTTGTGAGTTTTGTAAGTTCTGGCAAAACTCCTAGATTTTCCTCTAAACACCCAAAACCCCATAGTCACAATCTAGTCAATTAATCTCAACAGAATTCACAAGAATTTCTTAATTAGACATAGTTAATATTTTATTAACTGTGTTCCAGGTGAGTAAAATTATATCACTATAAAGTTGCAACTATAAAGGTACTGATAATTTATATTGCTTCCAATGGCAGCAATATGTCAGGAAACATCTATTCTCCCCCAACTCCCACCAAAAGTTCCATAAAATGAAAGGCAGTCAGTATTTGGAAACAATAAGGCAAATACATGAATCCACTCAAAAGAATGACTCAACATTACATATTGCTTCTTTCTGGTAGTCGGCATTATACAATGATATCAAATATCTAAATTCAAATCCCTATATGTTTGGGAAGTTCACAAGTTGGAGAAACATCATTTCTGTTATACATCATCCAGGTACAAAAGTTCAATTGTGGTTTAAGAGTTGTGATGTGGGGCCCTTTGAAGGTCACTCCTAAATAGTAAAAAGTAACACAGAAGTTCAGCATATTTAAAATGAAGCTGGAGCTGGGCCCGGCACAGTGGCGCAAGTGGTTAAGGTCCTCACCTTGCACGCCCTGGATCCCATATGGGCGCTGGTTCTATCCCAGCAGCCCCGCTTCCCTTCCAGCTCCCTGTCTGTGGCCCAGGAAAGCAGTTGAGGACGGCCCAAAGCCTTGGGACCCTGCACCCGCGTGGGAGACCCGGAAGAGGCTCCTGGCTTCGGACCGGCATAGCATCGGCCGTTGCGCTTACTTGGGGAGTGAATCATCGGATGGAAGATCTTCCTCTCTGTCTCTCCTCTCTGTATATCCGCCTTCCCAATAACAAAAATAAATCTTTCAAAAAAAAAGAGTTGTGATGTATAGAAACAACCTCAAAATCACTGCTCTAGGTTAAGCCTTAAGTGTGCAGTCATTTTGGGAGTAAACCTGTAGATAGAGGCTCTATGTAAATCGCTCTTTCTATCTCAGCTAAATATAACACAAAATCCGTTATATTATCTAGGATTGAATTTCTCACCTTAATCCAACTACATACATTATACTGCTAAGAATTATAATTCTTTCCTAGTTTTTAAAGATATATCTATAGATGTATCTTTATAAGATACAATATTGCTTAGTGTATAGATGTATCTTTAAAAACTATATATATATATATATATTTATTTATTTTTATTGAAAAGTCAGAAACACAGAGAGGAGGTGAGACAGACAGGAAGATCTTTTGTCCACTGATTCACTCTTCAGATGGCCACAACAGCCAGAGCTGAGCTGACTGGAAGCCAGGAGCCCAGAGCCTCTTCTGGGTCTGCCACGCAGGCACAGGTTCCCAAGGTTTTGGGTCATCCTCGACTGGCCTCCTAGGCTACAAGCAGGGAGCTGGATGGGAAGCAGTGCAGCCGGGTTATGAACAGGTGCCCAAATGTGATCCTAGTGCATACAAGGTGAGGACTTTAGGATCTAAGCTATGGTGCCAAGACCTAGATGCATTTATTTTTATTTGAGAGACAGATTTTGCAGAAAGAGAGAGAAAGGGAGACAGAGAGGTGTTTCATCCCCTAGCTCACTCCTCAAATGGTCAAAACAGCTAAAGATGAACAGATCCAAAATCAGGAGCCATTAACTTTCGCCAGGTCTCCCACATGAGTACAGGGTCCAGGACATGAGCCATCCTCTGTTACTTTCCCAATCCATAAGCAAGGAACTGGATTGGAAGTGAAGAAGCTGGGAAACGAACTGGCGCCCATATGGCATGCTGGCACTGCAGGTGGAGGATTAGCACACTGTACAAAGCACCAGTCAAAAGAATTATTATTGGTAAGAAACCTTAATATATAATTTGAATCATAGAAAATTTTGAAAACCAACAGTGTCTTTTCAGAATTTCTTAGTCATGGAAAATAGGCTTCCAGTTCAAACAAAAGAAACGGAGTGATAAGGAATGATGTCATTCCGTTGTAGACGTAATCACTTCTGTAGACAGTTACAGAAAGATGGGAGGGCACGGTTCCCTCAGCAGAGGTCGGGGCTAAGGCCTTCTACTGCTCTGGTAAAAGTCCTCTCGCCCCACCCACTTCAAGTATTTACAAACCTCTACTTGGGACATTTTCAAAATACGATATTGCTAATTCATTCCTTTTTATTGCCAATTCTATTAGTCAATTATAAAAAGTTAAGAAAAGTAGATTTAGCCTTCCTCAGAACAGTCTCAAAAGCTTAATTTTCAGCATCAAGATACATACATTTGTCATAGTCAATAATGACTTGAGGAAAACAGATGTAAATGATTTGAGGAATAAAGGTAAAAAATTAAACTTAGTAACCCAAGATCCCTAGCTCTCCCATTGCTCCCATTACTTTTTAAGTTATTCTCACAATATTGCTTGGTGCTAAGCAATCAATTGTACATCTGTTAGTACATTATGAAATTTAGAATACATGAAGTATGAATTAACAACATTTAGTATTTATTGAGTGCCTACTATGCACCTTTATGTACATTATTTTATTTTATCCATATAAAAATATTTATTTCACCTATGAGAATATCAAAGTGTGGTAAATGCTACCATCTAAACATGGCTTGCCCCCAAAGGTGCATGTGTTGTAACCTTGCTTCTGGATATGGGACCTACCGGAGGGCAGCGAAATCATGAAAGAACTGCACTCTGAAGGGATTAATGCTAGTCTTGAAGACCAACTGGGAGAGTTCTCACAAGAGTGGGTTGTTATGAATGATGTCACCCCATATATTTGATCTCTTCTCTATGCACCCAGTTCTTTTTCTACTTTTCTACCATTGTTGTGACAACCCTACAAGAGGTACAATTTACATGACTGCCTAATCTGGGACTGTCAGCCTTTAATACCATGTGCTAAATAATCTTTTTTTTTTTTTATCAAGCCCATAGTTCAACTAGTCTGTTACAACAATAGAAAATAGATCAATACAGAAAGGTTAAGAAACTTTGCAAATAAGTGGAGAGACCAGGACTTGTAAAAATTTCCATTAGACTCCAAATTAGGGCTGCTAAGCCACAAGTAATAAGCAGTAAGTAAAAAATAAATAAACTTATTGGGTCAAGTGGGTTAAATATTTGCTCCCTGCTTCACTTGATACTTGCTGTCTCCATATTTCTGTAATTAAGGAGTTTGAATAAATAAAAGTCTGTCACACTGACAAGCTCAAGAGGAGCAGATTTCTCCATAGTCACAACTCAGCACAATTCCAAGGCTCCTGAACTTCTCATTAAAACACTAAACCTCATCTGCATAAGGAGGAGGTTCTTATAATGTTAAAAGTAACTTCAAATATATGACAAAGAAACATTGAAAACTCTCAAAATAAAGCATTGGTGACCAAACATTAATTTTTAGAAAATACTCAATTTTAATACAAAGTCTTAAAATTTGAAATGAATGTCAGATAAATACAAGTTACACAAGGCTTTCACATAAAATTTATGGAAATCAATACAAGTGGTTTTTACAAATATCAAATTAGAAATTTTATATTAATCTTTCATGTGATACCAAAAAAATTCCGGTATTACTATATGTACACAAACCTAGATCAGATATAATTTTAATGTCCAAATCAGCTTGTGCAAAACTTTACTACAAAGTTAATATTGTATCCCTTTTTGCTTTAGCATCATAAGGTTTAAGATGCTTATAATATATCAAAGACAAATTCAGTAAGTGGATACCATACCTTGAGTGGTAAAGGTCTGAGGAGTGCTCCAGTCGCTCCACATGCCTGGCCCATCCAGTCTCCTGCCCCTCACCTGAACCTCATATGTAGACCCTGGGAGCACACCATCCACCAACAGGAACGTAGCTACGACAGTCTCATTAGCCTGTTAAAAATTATTTAAAATTATTGGGGCATGAAGTAACAAGATTAATCATACACAAGTCTCAGCATAGAAGGCTTACACAGTAGTTACCTAGCCACGGTGGAATTAAACAAGCCAGTAACCAAAATAGCAAATGTGTATGCATTAATCGATAAAATGTCCATGGAGCCAAGAAAAATTATGGCAACTAGAAGAAATTTTAACTGGATGCTAATGAACAGAAAATCTTACTATTTTCAGAAATAAGAATGAAATGCAATACCAGTGATGTTTAGATTTTAAAAATCAGTCATTAATTCAAGACTCTGTAACTGCATGCGCACACACACACACACACACACACACACACGTGCTACATAATGAAATTTTGGTCAACTACAGTCAGCATGTATGACATTATAACAGAGCTGAAAACTTCCTATTACCTGGCGACATAATAGGCAAAGTATTATAGGTCTGCAGTGACATTTCCATCACATACAATTGTGGACAATATTTAACAAACAATTAATGACTGAATTACAGATTTTATACCTTTTACACTATAATACTTTCATTATTTCATATGATAAAAAAATCATGCACTCTCACACATCTGAGTTTCCCAGGCCTCTTGACTACATCAAGTGGCAACACTAAGACTTAGGCCATAGGTCTCACTTTCTCTCAAATACTCTTAAAAATAAATAAAATAAATTTTACAAAAACTGTTATGCCAACTAGGTTTATATAAACACACACTACAACGTTCTCAAAACCAAAATTTTTGCAAAATTTTTGGCAAAAAGTAAATCTTTTACTTCCATTTTCCATGAACTTTTAAAAGTATCTTTACATAGGTTATCTACAAAACATAACATTCAGTTAAAATTCATTCTGCTGAGTACCAATACTCGGTACGCAGAACATAATTTCTACAGGACTTGAGAATTCTTCAGTTACCATTCATATATCATTATGTTTACTAAAATATACTTACCTGTCTCATAATTGTAGAATTCTCTGAATATTTCACCTGATACTGAAGTGGAAATGGTACCTGGGTTGGGCTGGACCAAGAAATCTTTAAATTGCCCCTGTCTGTAATTTCCATATGCAATCCCAAGGGTGGATCAGGTTTCACTTAAGGGGAAAAGAGTAACTGTAAGTCAAGTGATTTTCAGGATAATCACATCTGAATAAAATGCAGGCAGAATTAATTCAATAAATGTGGTTTCCTGCTATTAAAAAAAAAACTACCCGTTTTTCTTAAGCTAATTTGAAGTTTCCCTCCAACCTCACCACTTCATTTGCTTTAGTAAGTTATAAGGTACAAGGACATTATTTGTAAAATATATAAAACCATTAAAATTTAGCATTCTCCATTGACTTCAACACTCAAGACACATCTGTTGAAATAACCCCCAACACAAATAAGCCCATGCAATGCCAACAGATCCTGGCATTGTCACCAGAAAGAGGGATGAAGGAAGGAAAAGAGAGGGGGAGGGAGAGTGGGAGGAAGGCAGGTAGAGAGTAACAAAAGAGAAAGAAAGAAGACAGAAAACATGCTCTCAAAAAAAAAAGAATTTAGGTGACATTTCAGGGACGTTAAATCACAGAAGTTACTCATAGCATGCCCTGGTACCACACTTAACTACTGTTCACAATATGTCCATGTGAAATAGGCTCGAGAAAAGTCTTGAAAACAATGTTTAAGCTGTTTGGATGGCAGGTGTTTAAGTGTTACCACCGCACATTCAACTCACCGACATTTATTGGCTGAACTGACATTAGCGGGGACCGGAAAAACATTCCACCGGATGTAACTTTGAAATATGCAAGGAGAGTATAGTTGAGCTTGGCTGCTGGCACAGGCACATGACACTCACAGCATTCGTGAACATTGCAGTTGCACTGAACCTTCGTAAAACTGCCTTTCTGGGGGACCAGAAAAAAATCTTCCAACACTTCAGGCCTGTATTTAAAAAGAAGAACTAATATTAACACAGCAGTAAAAGTCTTAGGTAGGTTTCATACTGAAGACACTATGTCCAAACTGAAGTCAACTTTACCGACACCAGACTTACAGAATATTGGGATGACAGGCGGCGGCGGGACTAGAGCCATGGTGGGTAAGAGAACATATCAGAAAAAAAAAAAGTATTACAGCAAGTTTATCATCAGAAATTACATAAACAAGGTGTGGACAACATCACAGTGATGTGTTAAAAAGGAAAAAATGCTGCAAACCTAAAACCCTGCGTCCAGTGAAAAGACCTTCAAGCTAAAGATGAAATGAAGACTTTTTTCAGACATCCCAAAATTAAAAAAAAAGGTACTATGCCATGAATCCTGCATTACTTAAAAATGTTAAAGGAATTACCAGTTGGTGAATTGGTCTCTTTTCTGTTACAAAATGGCTTTCTTTAAGAAAAATTAAAATCAGACATTCAAAAATCTGGTTTCATACAAAGAACGAAATGTAAGTAAAAAGAAAAATATTTACTAAATAGTTAAAACAAAAGTGTGAGGTTTGTAACACAGTTAACATTTACTTTATATAACTACCCTACATTTTATAAGAACAATATCAAATGGATGCCACCTGAGTTCCTGTTACCTAACCAATTACCAAATTTAGTTGACAAATCAAAAAGAAAAATTCAAAAAAGAGCTTTAGCTTTGCAAATCACATTTAATCAAGTCACTATTTTAAACCTCAGGTCATACATAGAAATGTAGAAATGTTACCCCAAAAATATATCTTTCCATCTCAAATCATTTATTGACTGAGTTAGTGTCCCAGACTAATTGCATCAGAAGAATTACCTGGAGCACTGCTAAACTAGACTGTTATCCCCAGAAATGTAGTAGGCCCAAGGCTGTCAGTTCTGTTTTCAATGAACAGTCTTGGTCTGCTTGCAAGCCTACTGAATCAGGCCCACGTGAAAAGCACTGACTTACATAAACCCTATCAAGACAAGAGAAACATTCTGTAAAGTTGAAAATATTCTTCAGATGTAAGATACCACCAACAAATTTAAAATCAGTAACGATGAGACAAGAGAAAATGGGGGGTGGGGGAAGACAAAAGAAAAAGAAAAGAAAGCATGAAAAAAAAAAGACCTTGACATCCAGCAAATGAATGACATAATCACATAAAGGAGAGACAAGACTTATTCCAATTTACTTTGGAACATAATATTTTGGTGACATAACCCTTGCCTTAGTAAAAACAAATGAGTGTAAACAGTACTCTGCTGAAATCTAGTTAGTGTGGTTTTGCTTTTCACAGTGGCATGGGTTATCAGTTCCAACTCCAAAACTATCTCACGTCAATTCTAGGACTGAGTAAATAAATAATCTAATGTGGGGAAAGGTTCCACATTTCTCATTGCTAAAGAAGGGAACAGAGAAAGGGGAGAAGGGAAACAAAAGTCTAGTTGAACCACATGATTTCGGACTTGAATGAGACACATTTATATGAATAAATTCATTTTCTTCACATGTGTATGAACAGAAAAAAAGTATAGATATATAAATAATCAGAAGGTATATATGTGTGTGTGTGTGTGTATACGTGTATATACACATACCTATAACGCTGAGAGACAGCTCGGTAAAATGAGCAATACTACTCAGTCATTAAAAAAATTTCTTTGAAATCTTGTCTTTGCAACTAAATTGACCCAACTGGACACCGCTATGCTAAATGAAATAAGCCAGCCCCCAAAAGGCAAATTCATGGCTTTTCCCTGATCTGTGATAATACACAGAGTGCAAGAAATTTAATTGCTAGAATCAAGATTTAACATCCTGCAGTTTAGTTATTGTTTAGAGCCTTTGTCTATGCTCCTAAGGAATAACAGGCTCTTCCTTGTCATAGAATATGTTTTTGTCTGAAAATTTCACTTGACCTTTTGTATCTTCTTTTTCCTTCTTCACTATTGCCACGCTTTCCTGTGTATTAGGAATGTGTGCAGCTAATTCCCTCACCTCTGTCATTTCTGTGCCTGGTCTCCTGGTTAAGTCACACTTTCCTTTTCATTTATCCAGTACTATTTTTACTACATGGCGGACACTGTAAATTTTACACTTTTTGAGTATGTTATTATACTATTTTGCTTTAAAGAGTGTTGGATTGTTTCAGCAATCAATTAAGTTACTTAGGCACTATTGTGAGTCCTTAAAGCCTTATAAGCTTTCGGGGAAGATGTTGGAAAAGCCTTCTCTTTAGAGATAATTTGGATCCACTTAGAAACTGCAGCTATTACAGATTTGGGTGTGGGGGGGGTTGTTTTGTTTTGTTTTGTTTTGTTTTGTTTCCAAAATGTCATTGATACTCAACAAGTTCTACCTAATATGCTTTATAAGAACTTGTATGAATCAGAGCCTTGAATGACTTAAATAATAAATATACTTGCAGCTCCCTAGTAACTGTCCATTTCCTAGACCTTACGTCAGTCTCATGACCAGATTAGTGTTCAGCTCAAAAGTAAAAGCATTCCCACTGAAAATTCCTGTGTGCTCTTTCTTCCAAGCACTCTGCCCTCCAGGATTGCAGCCTCTTAGCACTATCTGAACTTAGACCCCTGTCTCCTCAGTGCAGACTGCTGGGGCTGGCTGATGCCTCCAGCCCCGTGCATGCCCCCAGCCCCGTGCATGCCCCCAGCCCCGTGCATGCTCCCAGCCCCGTGCATGCTCCTGCCTGCAGTCTAGAAAGACTCAGTAATGATGGGGCTCAATTTGTTTCCTTCTCAGAAACCGTGGTTTTGTCTTTGCTCTATGTGTAAAAATAATTACTTCCCACACTTGTCTAGCTGTTTAGGGAAGTAATCCAAGACCATTTTATTTCCTGATTGCCAGGACCACTTTTACTGACTTCTTAAGGAGGTTATGTACTCACACTGTTTAAACTGTTTTCTTCAAAAAAGGAGAAATTGTTGAAATTGAGTGATTACTTGATGGAAATGTTTGATCAAGATTTATTTTTTAATGTGAATTATTATAGCATTGTCTCTTAGTTGCAAAGAAAACTTAATGTTGTAGGCAAGACAGGATGATGACAATAACAAAGTCCTTGAGAAACAACAGAACACACAAGAAAGGGTCCAGCTTATACTGGACCACAGTATACTGGAGCACACAGAATCCACTCACAATTGAGCAACTGTTATATGTTCTCTCTGATAGAAGGCAACCTTCATGCAAAGCACAAGCTGAATAGATGTACAGGTAAACATCCATGTACAAATAGTCATCTAGAGGAACTGTAAAATGGAGACTATCATATCAAGATGTGAAAATACAATGCAGTATGCATCTCTACTTCCAAGTCAAAGATGAACTCCTGATAAAAGTGTTAAGTTTATCTTGACAATAGGACGCTGGACTCTTTGCCATTGTCCATGCCTACAATGTCAGGATTCATTTAAATAGCAGAATGATGGACTTAAAACTATTTATGAAGGACTTTATGATTGTAATAAAATAGGAAAAATCAGTAGCTGGAGGTGATTCAGGGAGAAGGTGAGAGGAAATCCCAGAGGATATGGAACTGTATCATAAAATCAATTAATCTTTTTAAAATAAGATAAAATAGAATACAAAAAAGATTTAACAAACAGAAGAACTTTAGATATTTATAGGGTGCCATGTGGCATTCTAACATGCTTTTTCTTTTTAAATTTTTACTGTAGTAAGATATACATAACATAAAAATTACCTTTCTAAGAGTAGGGATTTATCAGCATCAGGTACATTCACATTGCTGTACAACTGTCATCACCATCCAACATCAGAATTTTCCTTCAACTTCCATAACTCAATTCCACTAAGCAATAACTCTCCTCTATCCAACCTGCAGTCCCTGTTAACCACTACACCACTTTCTGTTTATTCTTCTTTAACAACACAGTATCTAAACTATGTGTACAACTGTACAACTCAAAGAGGTAAATCTTTTTCTTTTTAAATATCAAATTAAAGAACAAATAAAAATAATTTTAGGTGCTGGTATATCAGGTAAAACTGCCTTCTGCAATACCAACATCCCATTGAGGCACCAGCTTGTGATTCGGCTGCTCCACTTCTATTCCAGCTCCCTGCTACTGGACTGGGAAAAACAGTATAAGATGAACCAAGTGTCTGCACTCTGTACCCATGTGGAAGACCTACAGGAAGCTTCTGGCTCCTGGCTTTGGCCAGGCTCACCCCTTGCCATCAAGGTGGAGTCAATTAATAGACGGAAGATCTTACAGGCTCTGTTTTCCCTCTCTCTTTAACTGTTTCAGAAAAATAAATAATATTTTAAAAGGAAACAATTTTTAAAAGCTAAAATTCACATAGAAATGGTGTATATTATTGCTGGAGCTATAGGAAGACAAATGGTATGTGGGTGTCTAAAATTACCAGCTTGGGGGCAGGTGTTTGGCTTAGAAGCTATGACACTGCTTGAAACATCTACAACTTGTATCAAAATGCCTGGTTTCAGCCCTGGCCCCTGGACTTCCAATCCAGCTTCCTGCTAACATGCACCCCAGGAGGCAGCAGGGGATGCCTCAAGTATTTGGGTTCTTACTACAGACAATAGAGACACAGACTGAGTTCCAACCTGGCCCAGCCCTGGTATTTGAAGGCATTTTAGGGAGTGAACCAAACGATGTAGGATTTCTGTCTCTTTCTGTCTCTTTCCAATGCAATAAAAATCATCAAACCATTTGAAAGTTGATAAATAAAATCAGTGTCTTAGCTCTGTACCAAGGATAAGTAAATATTAAATGCTAATATTTTTAAGTTAGTAAAAATATTAAAGTCTTTTCCCCCTTTTCCACTCATATATGTATGTTCCCTAACTTGAGTTCACACTCCTTCAGACCATATGCTCACCCATATCTGCTTTATCTTGCAACCTGAGTCAACAGGAATCCAATAAAATGAATGCTGTATGAAAAAAACATACAAACTGCTCTCCTTAAATGGACAGAGATATAAAAGGAAATATAGAGGTTTCATCATTTACTTCTATATATAGAAGCCCTTACCTTTAAAAGAATTGTGGCAATAACAATGTCCTAGTTTATTTATTTGGTACTTACAGAACATATAAAAGATGAACCTTAAGGTCATAATTCTTGAAAGGATTCCTAAGTAATGACTCCATATAACAGATGAATAATTTCAAGTCCCCCTTCATCTGGCACTGTATGTTCCAGTTTGCACCTAAATTAAAAATAAACTATAATAAATCTGAAAAACATTCTGAACAACTCAGTGAAACAGAAAAGCTAAATTAAATTTAGCAATGTTCTGATACGACATCCACTGCCCAATCTACAAGAGAAAGAGCAGGCTTAAACTAGCGGTATGTACACGCCCAAGTCATTTAGTCTCTTTGGTCTTCAGTTTCCTTTCATGTCACGAAAATTCAATTCAATTATTGCTTCTCAAACATTTGCTTAATCTCAAGCCAATAAAGGAGGGTAAAATATCCATAAACACTTATATGTCAGCTTATTCTCACTTTCTTACAGGAAAAAGGAACACCACCAAAGTACAAGCAACTTGAGAGTCATGTTTATGTGTCTGCTTTTGTAAATGCAGGTACAGTGATTCGCCTTCATACTTAATGACCATCACTGAAATGTTACGGGCCTAAATATAACTGATGAGAGATTTCACTGCACACTGAAACTTTCACCTGATAATAATGAAGATGAACAATCACTGATTTGTAATTTAAAAAGCAAGAATGGAAACTAGTAAAAATCATTATGACATTAAGACTGGCTTAAGACAACGTTGATATATGCTTATTTTCCCAAACCAGAAGGAGTTAAAGCTGGAAAAATTGTGCAACCCTTTCGAGTCCTATGAAGTACGCAACCTACTTGGCCAAAAAATGCAATGAAATCCTCAATCTGAGTTAACCTGGTTCTTTCAGCTTTCAAAATGTAAACCCATTTAAAAAATTACTAGTTGCTAACCTTCATTTGTCATGTGAAACTAAAAACTACAGCACAGTAATAATTCACCTTCATCACTGATAACTCTTTATTATTTCTTTTTTTGTTTTTTGGGGTTTTTTTTTAAATTTCATTTTAACTCTTTATTATTTCATGACTCATCACTAGCAACCCAACTATTTAGGCTCATTCTTAGTATATAAAAAAATTTTTTTAAAAAAGGTGGAAACTTATTTTAAACCAGAAAAAAATTTGAAGTCCATGCATAGATTCCACATAATACACATGGATCAAAACTGGGAGCTATAACTACCAACTTGTTTTGAAAAGTTTACTTCGTATTTATGCTTAGCTTTATTCAACACCCTGGAAAATTTTATCCACTTAACAGTGCTCAGCCCTAGGTGAATTCCTTCTTTAGACCTTAATAACCAAGCAGGAAAGGTTCCTGGTTCTGTGGTTAAAGCCCAGGGCTGTTCCTCACCATCCCATAGCATGGGACAATTCCCTATAAGTAAGAACTACTTGGCTCAAAACTTAATAGTATCAATGAGAATCTCTGTTCAATTTACATTGCAGTGATTTTTCATTCTGTAGATTTCTTAATATGGCTGACTCAATTAACTGTTATATTTATCCTTTCCAGAAAACAAATAAATTTGCTGCTTTTATTTCCAGATGAATGACAAACTACCCTTGTTAAAATTCAGTATGCATTATACTTCAAACAGCAAAATCCCTTGTTCCAAAATGTATATTGTTTCATATTTTCCCTGTCTAAAAAAATGTAATTATTCATAAACATTTCAATATTCAACAGATTCTATAGTATTATTCATCATTTGATATATCTATTTCACAAAATAAAGATGTGTTTTTTCTGCTTTAAAGCAAATTTATTAATATGTTAAAGTCACATTCATAAGTTACATATTTCACAAGATTCCAGAGAATTAAAACATTTTGTTCAATGTAATTTTTAAAAAGCTAGTGCTTGGAACATTACACTACTTACCTAGTTGCTGAAAAATCAAGGAATTTACAGTTGAAACAACTGTCTTCCCTTCTGTGTTGTCTGTATGCACAGTGCAGTTGGTGTCTTGCTCACTCCAAAAGCAACAGTGGAAAGTTGCTTGAGATAAGTTAGAAAAATATGTACCACTGGAATTAAATTCACCTTCAACAACTGCTCCATAAAGTCCATTCAAATTTGAAGTGTTCTTAGAGAGTCCAGCAGGCAAGAGGAAGGAGTCATGGGTTGCATTTGCTGGCATGCAAGACAACTTAAATCTCCAGGGAGTAATTGGATATGCCAAGTTAAATCCAGTTATCACGCAAACAAACTCTGTTAGAACATTAAAAAGACACACAAAAAAAAAAACAAGAAATCATTTTGATGAAGACTTAAAGAGGAAGTATGTGACATTAGACCATGTAGTACTCAGTAATGATTACTAAATATTCTAAGTGCTCAATCATTGCCTAATGAGTAACTTTTATTCTTCAATGATCAATAGTTAAGTATGTTCACTTAGTTATTGAAGTACCTCCACTCCCTGGCATCTCCTTTTGGAAATACGGGTTTTAGTTTTCCTCAGTAGTCTAGCATGCTATCTTTCTATTCTAACAAAAAGATATTTACATTATTTTCCTTTTGCAAATTAATGTAATTCTACCATCCTGCCAAATGATAAATATCTGTGTGTACAATTAGCTAACTAAACAATAAAATATTCTTTTGCATTTATTACAACGAGTAACATCAAAATGTTTACTTTCACTGACTCCTTACAAAGAATCTGTCATCAATGTGAGAATGGCTAGATGTTCCTCCATATAGAAGACATCCTATAAGATACTCTCTTAATTAAGGCACTCTCTACGCAGTGATGTGCAACATGTCTCTTATAGGAATAGTGTTGATCAAATTATCACTTTTAAACACATAAAAATTAGGAATACTCTCATAATTCTTCACTCTCCAGAATGCTCAAAAGTTAAATATGCAAGTTATTTGAAAATAAAATAATAATTAGTTCTCATAATACCCTTTTCAAATTACACAAATAACCAACAGTATTGCCACATATATATACAGACTTATGAGCAATCGGAATTCTGAGAAGTTTGCATGGATTTGTATGGAATGAGAATTTTGAAGAATTAGGGTAAATGTAAAAATGTAAGAAGATAGAAGCTATCAAGATGCTCTTCACTAGGTGAATGACGACACAGATTGTGGTATATCCAGACAATGGAATATTACTTACTCACTGAAAAATCCAAGAACTAGAATGGTGTGCGGGTAAGGCGGGGTCAGGCTGCAATACTAGCCAGTTTAGGTTAGGGATGGGACTGGGAGCTGCCTGGGCTATGCTGAGCTGGATGAGGCTGTAGCCCACACCAGCATGAGCTGGAACTGGAGGCAACATCGGACTGGGCCAGGCTACAGCACCCACTGGCAAATGCCAAGGTGAGGCAGGCCATGCCAGAATGGGCCACAACACTCAACAGCACACGAAACCTGGGGGGCAGGCAGTAAACACATTAGGGGGGGCTGCATGCGGCTCCCCTGCTGGACCATCTTTCCCACTGGTAAACGTGAAAGCTGGGATTGGGGACAGATCAGGCTGGGCAGGGTCACAACACCTGTTGGCCTCTTATGAGCAGGATCAGGGGAAAACTAGGCTGGGTTGACTGTTCCTACTGGTGCATGCATAAGTCAGAGTGGATGTGGGCTGGTTAGGCTTTACCACAGCATCAGTTGGCAGATGCTGGAATGGGGAGCATATTCTATCAAGTTAAACTGCAGATCCACCTGGAGAGTGCAAGATCCTAGAGTGGGAATGAGCACATTAGCAAAATGTGGGCACCTCCCTTTTGGGTTGTCACTCCCAGTGGTGAGCATTGAAACTAGAACTAGTGGCAGGCATGGCTAGACAGAGTGGCACCCACTCACAGATGTGTGGGCTGGACAGTGGGGCTGATTGGGTTGCACAAGGCATCAGTGTCCACTGACATGCATTAGAGTTGAATGGGATGTGGGATAGACTGGACCAGTCTACTGTACATATTGACAAGCATGGGAACCAGGGTAGGGATGGGAATGATGGAGGTTATTGTGGGTTGCCCCGACTAGGCTGCAGCTTCCACTGGTTGACGTGGCCAAATGTTTGGTGGCCAGGATCGAGCTGGGCTACAAAACCCATTGATTTGCGTAGAGGACAAGGGTAGAGACAGAACTAACTCAGCAATTGCAACCACCAGTGTGAGTGTAAATTGTTTGGGGTGACAGACTGTGCTGGAGCCTGTACTGGCAAGCACACACAAGAATCAGGCCTGTGATCACCTCAGCTGAGGTTTCTTTGGGGATCCCCCAACTAAATCACTGGACTCAGAACTCCAGCCATGGCGAGAATTGCAGGGTCCATGGTCTAACTGTGGAGTACTTTTGTCAGAGCTGAGCCTCCTCAGTGACTAAGACAAAACATTGGACAGCGTAGCACATGGAGAATATGATGGTACATTAGAACTTGCAGAGGATACCTGGTACCATAACAGAGAACAGAGGACAGAGGACAGAACAAATTGATCAACTACCCCAGCCATGTGTTGGCAGTGAAAATTTAGGCAAACAGAGATTTTAAGGTAGACTATGTCAGCCAGTGGATTCTGGAAAGATTTCATTGTGTTTGTAGTAGTGAGATTGGCAGCAACTCAGACCTGTTGAACTATCAAAACCACTTGAGCAGAAACATCGAAGCAGGCCCCACAGTGGTAACCCTGAGATGGTTGAGAGGCTGGGTGTAGCTTCTCCCTTTATTTCCCACCTTGCCCCAGATACAGGAAGGAAAAAGAGAATGTGAAAAAAAAATTATATTTAAAAATGTAAAAAAGCAGAAGTTTAAAAAATTCATATACTTACCAATTATGAAAGTCATACATGTAGAAATATTAAAATAGCAAATAGGAAATTATTATTAAGAATGCATCTATTTGTGTAAACATAAACATATAGATATGCATTGGTGTGTGTAGATACAAAAGCTAAGCCAAGAATGACTTACGTTATTGTGCCAACACTGATGAAAATTAGATCCCTGACATCTCCAAAAGCATCCCAAAAGCTGTCCCCAGCTGATTCAGGCCTAAAGTCCACTTGACTTTAACATGTTGATAAGTACCGTATAAGCTGAACCGTTCTTAGACCTATGCTGCTGATTATCATTTCTTCTGCTAATTATCAGTCTTCTTCAAATACGATACAAACAACACTAAATTTTTCCACACAAGTTGATTTAGGTGGTCTGCCACTATGGGACCCTTCAATTTTGTCTTGTCCCTTCTAAAAACGAATTCGCTCGCTCACTCTTTTTTTTTTTTTATCAAGTTTCTCTGGATTATTGGAAACTATAATTGATTTCAACATTTTTCTACCCAAACCTCACCAAGAGCTGGAGCTTGCTCTAACTCAATTATAACAGAAGTCAGTTTGGCTCGTTCCAAATTGATTTCTTATCCTTCTCAGGGCCTTAAATTAGATCCTGTTTAAACAAATTACTATCAGTTTACTTTAGTTTGAAACAACCATGTGAAGTCTACTCAATTTGTTTCATAACACACATTTTCCATGAATTTTGGAAGACCTCTTATACATTTGATCAGCAGTTAATACAGAATGGCTGTAACTGAGTAATGCCACATTTGCTAAAAGAAATTAAAGTATTTAAATGTTAACAGATAGCAGTTTTAAGTGCGTATATCAGATTAATGTTGTTGAATGTACATAAATTTCAGTATTGTAAAAATAAAATAAAGTTAAAAAATCAAACAATGCCCAATAAAAATAGTTGAGGCTCATTATGGTTCATATTATGCATGCATCAACTTGACTAAACCCATGGAATATGAGATATATAATCAAATGTCATTCCAGCTTCAAACTGTGAGGATGATTCCGCATGGATATCACAAATTCAGTAACACGAAGTTAACCGGGGGTGCCTTTGCCTGACTGCCTTCAGCTGCCTTTGGTAGAACTGAAACATGAGCTCTGTCTGGCCTCTTGTTCAGACAGAATCTAGATTATCAGCTCTTCTAGCTTTCAGCTCTCAATTTGCACTGGAACTGCACCATTGGCTCTCCTATGTCTCCACCTGTTGACTATAGATCTTGGGATTGTGTATCTTTCATAATTGTATGACTTAATTGTTTCTAATAAATCTCTTCATATATACATTTTATTAGTTCTTTGTACTGGGCTAAATATTTATTACAGTTTAGAAATTTCTAGATCTCAACTGAAATAAATAAAACAACAAAAATGATCAAAGTATACGAAATTTTAAAAATCATATCAGAAATACAAATGGTCAAGAAATGCTCAATATCATAAATAATTGAATAAATAAAATTTAAATAAGATGCTGTATTTTGCTTTTCTTAAAAGAAAAAAATATTAAGGAATGACACTATGCTCATTTGGCAGAAATGCACAAAAGAACACTCTTAGATACTAATATTCATTTTCAGAAAGCAAATGATACAATGCTCTAAGGAGGAGAGAGCAATGATACAGAATTTCAAAATGTGTATAGTAGTCATCGCGTAAATTCCTCTTCAGTAATTAATGTACAGAATCATGATTTCAGATAAACGAGGACCTAGCTTTGAATGTACAATCATTTACTACAGAAAAAAAATCCTATTGATCTTAAATCAGCCAAATAAATTAAGACACATTCATATACAGTATTGTCATGTGACCATTAAATTAACAAGTATATTGGTAAAAGATGATAAAAAAAAAAAAAACTGCTAGGATAAATTGAAAGCCCGCTACATAGGAAATGAAACATACAGAACAAAATATAGGCACCAGTTCTATTTTAGCAATTATAGATGGAGAAAGATGGCAGAAAGAAAAGTGTGTATGTTAATATTCCCAAAAGATACACCAGCAGTTTATTTTCAGGAGATGTGGAAGATTTTCACTTTCACATTTATATATTACTGGTTTATGTTATAATTATGAGAATACAAAAACTCTTTGCTAGAAAATGTGAATCAACAAATGAAATAGCTCTCCAAAGGCAAAATATCTGCTTTACGTAACTGAATTAAGATACCAAACTTACCCCACTGCAAAAAAAACACACAGAGTTTTCGACAAATCATCTTACTTCATAGATGTGCCCTGAAAAACAACAGTAAATTAAGAACATGTATGCACACACAAAAAAGATATACACATTATAAAAAAACATTAAAAGAAAATAATCACAAGAAAATCTATAATTTGATCTTTTGCAATAGTCTGGATCAGTGTCAGAAAAACATCCTACCTGGAATTATGTTATAATTTATTTACTGATACATATTATATGCAGTATATATTTAAACTACATATAGTCTAATAATTTTAAGTACTCATAATTCTGATTAAATGGAACAGTTAGTCCAACAGTTAGTATCTCTATCTTCATTTTTTCATGCTAATTGCTTTACTTTCCCTCATTTTTTTTAAGTTTTTATTTTAATTGTAATACTATAAATAGTTTAGCATAAGTAATAGTGGCATATTTGCTCCCAACAAAGGAAGAAATTTTTCCAAAATTATTTTGGAAACCTATTGTTATACTGCAGATGAGCAACAGAACTGGTATATATATTTACATTGAAAAGTTATCAGAGTAATTCATGGGAAGCCTGGAAGCTTACTAAAAGTAAATGAAAACATTAAGAATCACTAGAAAGACAAGATTTCCCATGAATTCTTCTCAACTTGAAAGGAGAAAGGAAAGAAGACAGGAAAAAGAAAAGTAAGGAGGGATGGAGAGGTGGAGAAAATATCATTATACTCTGAGAATTTTATTCATGAACTACATGAAGTCTATTCCTTGTATATCAATAACAAGTACGCTTATGCAGAGTATTATATGAGCATGTGTGCTCAGTTTAAAAAGTTGGAAAGTTTAAAAAAAGAGAGAAAATCTGATAGTTTTGTGGCTTTGATGAACAAGCTCAATGACATCTTTCTGCCATTGATTTTTGCATTTTCTTTCTGTTGCAGAAACGAAAGATGCTAAGTGTCAAAAATTTAATAAAATAAATACAACCATATGTTTGTAGTAACTTGTCATTTTGAAAATGCTTACTTCTATCATTTTGTAAGGATGAAGACTGGTTATATAACTTAAATCAAGTAACAGTCATAAGCATGGGTCACTTTGAAAACACAATTTCAAGTATTTTAACTCTCGATATAACTGTTCTTTTGCCACAAATTAATTTAAAAAGTTACAGAGGAACTATTAGGAAAATACCATGAGGATTTTTGAAAGCTTATGAGTCTGTTGATAATAGACCCTGCACTATAGACTCCTAATTTTTTTTTCAAATATTCATTTTATTTTATTTATTTTATTTATTTTATTTTATTTGAAAGGTAGAGTTATAGAAAGAAAGTGAGTGAAAGAGAAAGGGATACCTACTCAAGCTCATTGACTTCCCAAATCCTGAAACAGTCAGGATGTGCCAGGCCAAAGAGCCAGGGGTCTCATCTGTCTCAAACATGGGTTCAGAAGCCTAAGGATTTGGATGATTCTCTGCTGTTTTCCCAGACACATTAGCAAGGAACTGAATTGGAAGTGGAGCAGCTAGGACTCTAACTGGTGCACATAAGGCATGTCAGCATCGTAGGTGGATGCTTAATCCATTACACAATGCTAACCCTGGGAATTCCTAATTTAAATAAGCTCTTTTTGCTTTTTTCAGATAAAATATAAGGAATAGCCCCATGTATACTCAGCCCAAAATTGGTTCCACTTCCATGACTAATATTCTACTCCTTTAAGTAGTTGGACTCAGTGGGCTGTCAACAGCCAGAATACTTGAGAGAAGTTACTAATACTCCACGTTTGATCAAGGAAATCATCAAGTTCAAATTCCACAGGAAGTACAAGGAGTCATAGTGATTAAAAGAAATCAACAGCGAAAAGGAAAACCTTACTAAATACCAGGCTTTCTCAAAGCACATCAACTTCTAGGGCAGCTACTCTTCTGCAATTTAGATACTGAAAAGTGGATTCATTCTTCTGTAGAAATGCTGGAGCAGGTGATCTCTAGTAGACTTTCCAATAAAAAATACATCTTAAAAAAAAAGAATGTAATATGGGAGAACCTTCCTCATCTTCAACTTCCTATTTGATTCAGACACCCAGATCAAATAAACCATACAACCAGCAAGGTAGAGAAGTCCCAGACAAAATATGGGAACAAGATTGTTCCAGAGCCAGATTCCAAAAATTATAAATGACCAATATCTGCAGAAGATCTGGTTTTGTTCAAAGCTTGGGACCCTGCAAACCAACTACAGCCTCAACAGAAAGGACACTGTCTGATGCTACGTGGCACTCCTATCATAGCTATATTCAAAGGAATTTCTAGCTGTGTATATCCGTTGGTAATGAGTCTTCTGTCCCTTGACTCTACATCGGCACACCCAGGGGGATAACTGCATACTATTCTGAGCCAATTGAGGGACACAGGTATAACTTTAAAAGCTAAAATATATGCAAATTATTTTGCTTTTGCCATAAACTTATTTCTAAAGAGAAAGGCACTAAGGCTATTACATTTTTCAATTGACATGCTTTTTCTACTTCTCCTGTCTTCCTGGAGAAATTCCATGGGCAAAGAAACTCCATGGTAAACTCTCTACCACAATAGCAAAAGGAATAAAATCTTCATAAACCAGACTACTGAGCAGGCTCTAGGGTAACTACAAGATTCTTTAGATTCCCTAACTCAGGGACAACAAACCAGCTCTGAAATACTCACTGTTAAAATACAACAGAGTATGTGGGCACAGCAATTAACAAAACCTGCTGAATTCATATTGACAATAGTGAGCTTGCAGAAGAAGATATCAAAAGAAGTTGTCATCAAACCAAGCGGCCCCACAGATTTCAGAAAGAAAATCTTACAGCTTGCACCATACGGGAACTTAAAAAATAAAAGTGCTCCCCCTTTTCTGATGTGCTGATGTGGTTTTACTCTTGCTCCATTTTCTATCAGTTGTCAAATTTGTCTCTTTCAGAGTCCAATAGTTTCAAGAGTTTCATGTCAAAATGATTATCAACAGGAACTCCAAACACTACCAAAATTCGGTGAGAAACCTCCAGTTACCCCAGTGGAGCCTTTAGATAATTAGCAAAGAATTTGCTCTCACTAGCTAGGCAGGCAATCCCCTTACACAGTATGAAATTACAGTTAGGAAACTAATGTGTGTGTCAATATGTTTTCTCTCCAATATAAACATAAGTACATTCTATGTGTGTGAAACAATCTGTAAATTTATGTAGTACATGATTAATTTTTTTCTTTCATTTCCTAAACACTGGCAAGTTTGGCTCAGAAATTATGTGGTTGCACACCTACATTAAGAGTCACTTTCTTTAATCCTTCATAGAAATTAAGGAATGAAAAATCTCTGAGGTTGACAAGAAGATGTCACCAGGAAGCTAGCAAAGAGAGCTGAGAGGTGTTATCAGCCTTCGCCCAACGCTCTTTGCCCATAACCCTCCACCCAAACCACTACCTTCCAGCCCCTGCTTTATGTTGAAGAGAACTTTTTCTGAAAAAATATCACCTAGAACCAGTTGAAAATATGCAATTGGTTTCTGACTGCATTCCTGTAATAATCTGTTAACAATTACTATAATGGCATTATAATAAAATTGTCATGAGTGGCCTGCCATGATACCTCCAGATTCCCCCAAAAGACAACAAACTTATAAGAATCCAAATAACTCCTCATACAGTTCCCCCTATGAATATTTAGTTAAACCCTGCCCTAAAAGTCACTCCATATGAATATTCAGCTCCTCTGGGACATAAAGGAACAACCCACAATTTCATTTTACACAGCTCATTGTCACGCATGCACACACTGCCTCTCCGAGTGCAAACTTTCACTCTGGCAGCAACAAACCCATACCTCTATCAACTTCACCTATAGTTCACCCTCAAATACTTTCTTGCATCAGAGAGAACAACCTGGCCACAGCCATCCTACAAGAAAATGACTACTTTTTATTGACTACAGAAATTCTCAGCTGCCTCTTTGGCAAGTATAATATGATCAACATGCCATAACTCAAAGAAATACTATTTTACTAACAGAGCAGCAACAGCAACAACTTTGGTTGTTAATGTGTGTGCCAATGTGTTTTCTCTCCATTATAAACATAAGCATACTCTACGTGTGTGAACATATCTGTGTATTTATGTATTACATGATTAATTCTTTTATTTCCTATAAACTGATAGGTTTTGTTCAGAACTTATGTGATTGCACACAGAAATCTAATTGGTTGATTATATCATATTTATGATTTCTAGATGTTCATAAGTTTAGACATCCAAATAACAGCTGCTGGTTAAAGCAAAAATGAGAAAATATAAAACCAACTTGTCCTATGCCTTTGCAAAACAGATATTAAGTACCAGCTGTTCCTACACGTGAGTTTACATTTTTAAAACCAATTATAATATCATTATGGAAGTTCCTGTGAATCTCTACTTGGCTCAAACCTTTAACCAGCATCTAGTACAAACAGAAAGAAAAAAGAAACACTTGTATGTTCACACAAGATTAAAACAAATTATTGGTCCAGGTGTAGGCATATTCCCACACTATTTAACTTTCACTCATGAGCTCTCATTTTCTTATTCATTCTCATTCCTCTCAATCTACTTTTCTCCCTCACCCCTTCAATACTTCTAATCCTTTTGTTTATAGTTTTGCTTTCTTCCCATAACATTTATCACTTTTCTAAGGTTTTACTGACTTCATTTGGTAATTGTTTATCCTCTTACATTTTACAAAAACAAAGATGTCCACATGTTTGGTTCTCAAAAATATTTGTTAAATGAGTAAATGAAATTTAAGATATTCAAATGTATGCCAAGGGGATATTAAATAGAGCTCAAGTATATTCTTGAATTCATTACCATTAAAAGTTGATTCATACTATTAAAAGGTATCCAAAGGGTAACTTCTACAATAATCATTGATAGAAATAGAGTTACTGACTTTTAAAACAGTGAAGCAAAATTTGGAGTGACAAAAATTACTTCAAATAGAGAACTTACTAAAAATAAGATAATGACAGGACTGTAAACACAAGTCTAAATACATCATTAGTTTTTATATGTAAATTGAAGAAATTATCTAATGAAAAGACATCGAAGTTATAATATCTTAATAACTAAGTGCTCTTGGGTCAGGAGTCCGGCAGAGTGGTTAGGATGCTGGTTGGGAAGTCTGAATCACATACGAGAGTGCCTGGGTTCAAGTCCCAGTTCACTTCCAGTTCTAGCTTCCCATAATATCCACTGTATGTGGCAGCAACTGATGGCTCAGTGCTGGCTGCAGTGATCATCTGGAGCATGAGCCAGTGATAGAAGATCTCTCTTTCTCTCCCTTTCTGTTTCTCTGTTCCTCTTTCTCTAGCATTCTACCTTTAAAATAAATGTTTAAGAAAATGGAAAAGGGCAGAAAAATGAATGTACTATTATCCCTTATATGGTATTATAATGAAGTATTTGATACAACATTCATTTAAGCTATTATAGCAGTGAAAGTTGAATTTTGAAAAATAAAGAAATAATAAAGACACAAAATTAATAAAATACACATAAGATTTAAAGTCAACAATTATAAAATTGATGTTTTGAAAGGACAAATAAAACTGATGAAATGTGAACAGCGATGCAAATAACCAATATCAAGAATGAAAAAAGCTATAAATACAGAATTATTAAGACTCAAGTTTATATCAATAAATTTTGGGTATTATGGGAAATGGATGAATTCCTAGAAAACATAATTTACTAAAACCAAGTCGATTTTGAAAATAAAAAAATAAATCCAAATGTTCCTATTAACAAGGAGGAAATTCAATGCACAAAAATCAGGTATTTTTACAAAATACTTAAAGTACAGAGACTGGAATAAGATGAACATTTGCCAATCCACATTTATAGTTAACACAACCTTAATGCAAAACACAAGAACAATGTGTCTAAGGAAAAGTGCAGGGCATCTCACATAATTATCTTTAATTTTTAGTAAGATCAGTAAATGAAATTATGTAACACACACAAAAATAGACATTTAATATGGCTATAACTTACCCTAACATAATTTTGGTTTAACTCTTTAAAAATCAATATGGGGCTGACCCAGTGGTGCAGCAAGTTAATCCTCCACTTATGATGCCAGTATCCTATAATGGCACTGCTCCACTCCCAAAAAAAATCTCTCATTTTACTCATGGAAAAGTAGCAGAGATGGCCCAAGTTCCTGAGCCCCTGCACCCATATGGGAGACCTGGAAGAAGCTCCTAGCTCCTAGCCAGATCAGCTCAGCTCTGGCTGCTGCTGCTGTTTAGGAAGTGAATCCATGCATAAAAGAACTTTTCTATCTCTGTATAATCTTCATTTCAAATTAAAACAAACCTTTTTAAAGATTTATTTATTTTTAGTGGAAAGACAGATTTACAACGAGAAAGACCTCCTATCTGCTGCTTCACTACTCAAATGGCCACAATGGCCAGAGCTGAGCCAAACCAAAAGCAGAAGCCAGCAGCTTCCTCTCGCAGGTGCAGACTCTCAGGGACTTCAGTCATTCTCCACTTCTCTCCCATGCCACAAGCAAAGAGCAGAATGCCACACTTCAAGATGGAGGATTAGCCAGTAGAGTCATTGCACTGGTCCCATAAATAAATCTTTTTTTAAAAAAATTCACATAGTTAATTTCAATAATAATTGGAAGGGGGAAAGCACCTGGTTACATCAGTATTCATAAAAATAAAGCATATTTGATGGCAGGTAGCATCTTCTACAGGAACTACTACCTCTGCATGATGAGTCATAGTAGCTTCATTTACAGTAGCAACAAAAAGAAGAAAAAGAGGGAGGGAGAATTCATAATCAGAATCAATTTTAAATGAATGTATTATTCATAAAATAGAATAAACTCAGTAACATAATCAAACAAGCTGTAGCATTCAATCAACAGAAATTACTGAACACCTCCTACGTGCTCGGCCCTACTTCACACTAGGGATGCAAAAATGAATGAAGAAAAAAAAATGTAATAGAGTTTACATTCTAGTGGAAATGGCACAAGGGAAAAAATTATAACTAAAAATTGCAAGGCATGGCATTGTAGCACAGTGTGTTAAGCATCCATCTGCAACGCCTGCAGCCCATGTGAGTGCCAGCTCAAGTTCCAGCTGTCCCGTTTCCAACACACTTCCTGCTAATGCACCTAGAAAGTAATTAAAAGATGGTCGAGGTAACTGAGCCCCTGCAGCTACATGGAAGACCTGGACACATTTCCAGGTTACTGGATTTAGCCTAGTCCACCATTTGGGTGGCCATTTGGGTAGTGAATCAGTGGACGGAAGATCTCTCTCACTTTCTTTTAGATTCTCTCTCCCTGTGTAACTCCATCTTTCAAATAAACAACTACTTTTTAAAAAAGAAGCCATACTGTGTTTTGAATAATGTATATATTTTATGGAGAAAAGAGTGGAAAAGAAGATAAAGGAAAATATAAAAAGATCTTAAAATTATAACTACATGATAATTACATTTGCGATTTATTTTGAAGATAGAGCAGAGAGAAATCCCCCAGCACATTACATATGTGCTACGAGAAAATGGAAGGAATAAAAGATGACTCCAAGATTTGGGGCCTTGAATTGTAAAGAAAGGGAAGGTTCTAGATAGTAAAGATTTGGGCAGGATGAAGATTTCAATTGGTGCATGTTGAAATGGAGGTGTTCACTAGATGTCCACACACAAAAAAAATGTTGAGTAAATAGCTGGAAACACAAGTCACAGGTTCAGGAGGACTCAAGACTGGAGCTGTCACTTCTGCAGGAGTCAGGGTCAGTTCCACACACAGGGAGACTGCAGGTAGCTGTCAGTGTAAGGACAGAAGAGCTACAGCTGAACCGTGAGGAGAGGCAGTAAGGAGATAGAAAGGAGAGGCCCAGAAAGGAGGATCAAGATCGCATGGTGTCCCAAACAGTAGAGAGTGACAACTGTGACAATGCTACCAACAGATGAAGGATGAGCTCTGACATGTGAGTATCAGGTGATGTCGTTGGGGACAAGTAAATCTATGAAAGAACATCTATACAATGGTTTTTTTTTTTTCCAAAGGTAAAATTGGGCTTGTGGTGAGGAAACTTGTGGGTATCTGTTCTGCTCTCTTTCTTGGGTAGTGAGTGAAAAATGGAGAATTAGCTTTGCAATTGTCAATTATAATGTATTATTTTGTTAGCTAGTGTATTCCTTAGATTAACTTCTCCATATCCATCAATATAGACAAGTAAAAGTTCAAAGTGTTCAAAAATGTAAAGATGAGTAACATCCTGTGTGTGAAAGCACAACAGATAACATCAATGCCATCACCAAAAAGGCACGAGGAGGATATTCCAAGTTATAAGCAGATCAATTTTGAATAGAAACTTCAAAAGTGTGTATGTACTAAGTTTGTCCAGTAGGTAAACACTTATGCCTTTCTAATTTAATTACAGTCGGAATTTGTAAATCACATAAAATCTTAAGAATTAAGACAGACTATAAGCCTTTTTCTTCATTTTTAACTCCCCAGGAGTATATGTGTTTGGCTCTCAGCATGAAAAAACTGCAGTCAGGGTAGAGGATCTGCCAAGAGGGTTCCATTTTGGTGTGAATATTTTTAGGTTTTATTTTCTAGACCTCCCAGAAACACGGTATTTCACAAACACAGACCATTTGGTCTATTAGTAATGATCTAAGCGTGAAAAGATGACTGTTTTTCCTCGATAAATCCGTGAGAGAGTAAGGCCACACATTACGAAAGAGGAACAGAGCCTCTGCCAACCACAATATCACTCCGAAACCATGAATGAGTTGGCCCTGGGCCGTAAGCGGCCTGATCTATCCACCATCCCGTTGTTTTGCAAACAGCCAGCAGCTAGGATGTTTCAGCAATACTACTCCTGATTGAATCAACAAGCAACTTACTTAACTGACTGAGCATCTGCTTTAAAGGAGATGAAGTACTTGAGGGCGAGGTGAACATGTCTGAATGGTTCACCAAGTTTCCAACCCAAAGTCAAACGTGCATCCTGTACAAATTCAGTGTGTTCATTAGAGTACTTCAAACCCACTTCACTCTCCCAAACCGCACACGATGTATATGTGGGCGAGAATAAATGACTTTATTACTTTATGCAAAAGGCACCAGAGAACCAGAAGCACTTCCAAGTCCTCCAGTCATGACTAATTCTCAAATAATTTCAAAAATCCTATTTGTGAAACATTACAAGTAGTGACAAAAGCTGTTCTAACATTTCCTGTGTAAACAAGCAAACAGGTTTTTATCAAAAAAGACAAAAGCTGTGCTGACACTTGATAGTCCCCACTCCTGCTATAGCTTCTGAGTGGATGTCAACTCCTAATTTCTGGCTTGCCTCTTTACACTAACCTCTGCTGTTTTCCGGGATCCATTCCAAGACAATTAAATGCATGTCTCTAGCCAGCATCACCGCTGTTGGACTTCATTTCAGAGAGGCTCCGAAACCACTTAGACAATGTCCTGCACGCAACTTTGTGCTAAAAAGCACCAAACACTGTTCAAGAGCACTCATTGTTAGGAAACAATTTTTCTTTTCCTCCAAAATAATTTCCATTTCCTCCAGAGGTGTTAATTCTGAAACTGAATATGTGCTATGCTAATTCCACTTAATTTTTGTAATGTTACAAATAGTAACCTAATGAAAAATGTGATTCTAAATTATTCTCAAGGGTGATACTAGATACTCACATATATAGCACACGTGTTCCTGAGTTTTATAAATGCTTTCCTCTACAACAAATCCTGACGGTATAAGTCAGTGCCAAGATCAATATAGCTATGCTTTTTTTCCCTTGATTTCATCAAACTATGACGCTAACAATATAATAGGCAAAAGAATTAAAGAATTACATATTTTTGGCATGAGACATACCTTGGACAATATTAAAAGGCCCTCAGAGATTATCTTAGCCCAACCCTCTAATTTAAAACGTGAGGAAACTGAGGCCCACAGGATAAGCTGATAAGAGTATCACAGCGGATAAACGAGATATGGAACCAAAATTCAGATATTCTGATTTCAACTCCTAAGCTCTCAGAGTACCTGTTCCATTAGGTTTTAGCAGAGGAGGCCGCTGCAGGCAGTCCTCAGAAGGTACCACTCTCTGGGGCATAGGAAGGCCATCTCACAACTTTCAGAGCCACAGCCACAGTAACCAGTTTTCGCAGACCGCATCATCATACGTGGAGTTTCGAAAACGGCTTCTGCTCTGGGGCTCTTTCTGTCTCCCAAAGATACACATAAGCGCTGTTGTGGTGACTGGAGTGGGAGGAGGCAGAGTTTGTTTGTGTTATAGGGGTGTTTCTAGTTTCGCAATGGCTCGCAGGAAGGGAGAATGAGTGGGAAACGGAAGCTGGAGTCTACACAATCCCTACCGTACAATTATATTTTTCTTTTGCCATTCAGACCAACACATCCTCCCTTGGGGTTCCCCACGACTTACTGGCTCACGTCAGACCCTTCACTTCCAGAGTTGGCAGGAGATCTGGAAAAGAAGTTGTCAGGTTAGGACTTTCTTTCCACCGTCTCCCGGCAGGTGCGCGCATAGGGCGCCCCATCTCCTAGCTCATCCCAAGCGTCATCCCGCGCCCACCCCACACGACCGCCGGCAGGGCCGGGCTTCTCTACCCTGGCGATTTCGCTAGGATGCTGGTGGTCCCCCCACCTGGCCCGCGGGTTCTCCGCCAGCTGTACGCATCACAGCACTCTGCTCCCGAGTTGCCCCTAAGGAGAAGAGGTAGAGGTAAGGAGCACAGATGAGGAAAGCCTACCCCACTGGATCCCGGAGTACAACCCCAGTGGAAAGCGGAGATGGCGCTTGCCCCGGCTAGCTGGCACCTGCGCTGCTCCTTTGCTGGCTCCCTCGCGCTTGGCCTGCCGCGAGCTGTGCAGCTGGACCGCTCCAAACTCCTCGTCGACAGTGCTGGGAAGCTCTCAAGAGAGCGCAAGACACCAGCAGAGAGGAGGGGCTGAGCAGGGGTGGCTGCGGTGGGGAGGAGGCGGGACCCGCGTTACTGCTGACCGCGGGCCCCACGCCCTCCGCAGCGGCCCCGGGGCGGGGACCGCCTACCCTGGACGGCGGGGGTGGCCGCGCAGGTGACCCGGGACGACAGCGGCGGTGGGGCGGGTGCTGCACGAGGCCGCGGGTGAGGGGCCCTCAGGAAGGCGGCGAGTTCCCAGCGCTCAGCTCTAGCCGCCCACCCTGAGCTGGCCTCCCTGAGACTTGAGCTTGTCCTGGGGGTGTTCCCCTGGCCTTCCCACCCGCGGACTTGCAGACCTCTGTTGCAGCAGCTGTAGAAAAGGCTGCAATAAAGATAGGAAAGATTGGGAGGAATGGGAACCTGAACCAGGAGCTAAATGGAAAAAATTAGAACTGGAGAAGTACTAAGTTTCCTGTTACCGGGACACACCAAGCCAGCGTCTTGAGCATGTCAGGAGGGTCAAAGAGGGTATTTGTGGATATGGGGAGAGGGTGGGGATAAGAGACTGCACTAAGTGACCATAAGGGACTGCACTGAGTGACCACTCATCTTGCACTCCAGAAATGTAGTGCTCTTCCACATAACAAGTTAAAAAGAAAAAAACACGTATGTAAAAATCTGTCCTTGACTGTCTAATTTGACCAAGCCTAAGATTAAAAAACACATGTTCTTACTCTCCACTCAAAATATTCACTCTGTTTATTTCATGCGTTTCAGTTGAGGATCACTTTGTACTAGACAATATGTTAGGTGCAGTTCCTGTGTCCGTTGACCTTGAGTTAGGGGTCAGAGAACTGACACATAAGCAGGAACTCATACAAATACCTGCCATACTGGGTGATACATGGGAATTTCACATGGCAAGGGTGAAAGAATAAAGGGAAGTGGTCATATTCCAGATCTGATAGATGGTTATTTTTTCAAGGCGTCCGAACACTGGTTTCATAGAAAAAGCAAACAGCCACACAGAGCAAGTTAAGTGGCCAGAGTAGACTCAGAAACAAGTCCTCCTAGATGCCTGGGCCCTCACTGTTACAGATAGGAAGCTGAGCCCCTGGGAGAACCAGATGAGACTTCCTGAAGCTAGGAATAAACTTCAAGGACCAGTGACACCTTCTAAAGAATATTTGGGTCTCTAAACCATTTCTCAAAGCCACTTTTAAAAAATGTGTCCTACTTGCACACTAAACAAACTTTAAGGCCTTGGCACAGTAACCTAGTGGCTAAAATCCTCACCTTAAACGTGCAAGGATACCATGTGGGTGCCAGTTCTAATCCCAGCTGTTCTACTTCCCATCCGGCTCCCTGCTTGTGGCCTGGGAAAGCAGTGGAGGATGGCCCAAAGCCTTGGGACCCTGCAACTCGAGTGAGAGATCTGGAAGAAATTCCTGGCTCCTGGCTTCAGATCAGCGCAGCTCCAGCCTTTGTGGCCACTTGGGAAGTGAACCAGGAAGGAAGATCTTTCTCTTTGTGTCTCCTTGTCTGTGTATATTTGTCTTTCAAAAAAAAAAAAAAAAAAAGAAGAAGAAGAAGAAGAAGAAAAGAAAAAGGCTTCCATTGGCATCTTAGAGTGAAGCAAACAAGTAGCCAGGAATGTAACCCTTTGGGTTTTCAACAAACCTAAAAAAAAAAAAACCAGACACATATCTCTATGGGATAAAGATGAGAGTTGTGATAGACATACTGGCTTCCCCTGATTATTACGAAACAAAACACTACAGAAAGAATACTCAATTTATCCACATTTATCTAGGGGTTCTACAAGTTCCCACAAACATGGTTTTCAAGACAACAGAGTTTTACTACCTCCCTCTGTACAGGCCAGACCTCCAACATCACGGTAGCCCCGAGTCTGTTGTCCCTCCCATGTCTCTAGGAGAAGACCCTGCCTTGCTTCTCCCGGGGAGTCCTGGGCTGGAGTCTGCATGATGCCCATCTCTGCCTCCGTCATTCAGAGGCTTTCTCCTATGTGTGTGTACTCTTTTCCCTTTGGCTTATTCTAAAAACTCCTGCCGTTGGGTTTAGGACCTCCAGGGAATCCAGCACAGTCACATCTCAAGATTCCTAATTCAATGACATCTGCAAAACCCCCTTCTCCAAACAAGGTCACCTCCACAGGCTTCAGGGAGACAGACATTTGGTGGGGAAAGAGGACAGGCAGGCAGTATTTAACCAACCCCAGTTAATAAATTAATACAGACGAGCATCATTGTTCACTGTGGTATCGGATTGTTCTTCCAGCACTGCTATTCAATATTGCACTAGCACCAAGTATAATTAATGATGTTATTAAATATCCTTACTTGGGCATAAGCAGTAGCTGCCCAGTGGGACAGAGGCACAAATGCCCCAGCCCTTGACTCTCGTGAAAATCATAGGTACTATTGATGATCAAGCATGGGCTGGCACGAACAACCATAGTTCCAGAAAAAAATCCTACATTCATAGGTGTGGTGTTCTGATAATGCGGTCACTCGTGGAACACTTGTTATACACCAAGCGCTGAGTCAGAAGCTTCTTACAGCCCTGGTTTGCGTTCTAGGTTGGGGGCCACCTTTGAATCTCATTTCCTCTGACAATTGCTTGATGTGTGTCTGATGCCTGACAAACAGTTGGGAATGAATACATGAATAAAAATAAATCCCCACCAATCAGCCAGACAATTACTACCACACTGAAAAACATCTCTATAATAAGAACACGGGATTTACTAGAGCGAAACAGACTGACACTCTGACTCATTGAGTATTTTCTTGAATGGTGAAAAAATGCCTAAAAGTAAACCTTTGATGTGAAAAAGAAATTAATGAGATCACCTATCTTGTTTCTTTTGAAAAAAAAAATCAATAAGATGCCTATTTACACAGAATCAGGTCCTGCAGGAAGCAATCAATCATATCTGAATTTAGAATTACTTATAAGTGAATGAAATATTTTATCCAAGCATTTGGCTATTAGTTTTTTTAAAAAAAAAAACCTAATAACTATTACTTTATTAGTTTAAAAACACAAATTTGGCTATTGGTTTAAAAAACATAAACATTACTCAAATATTAAGTTTAGTTTTGTGCATTACTTCTCCAAACTCTTGAAAAACATTCATAGAAATGAATCCTTTCTCTCCTAGCTTACCTCTCCTCTCTGAATTTTTTCCTTGACCCTAACATTTTAAATGATCAATCTGTAAGTTTATAGCTACCAGTCTGCATCTCATTCGTTGACTTACAATGGTGCCCCATCCGTGAACCAACCATGTGACCAGTGAGTTGGAATGTGATGACTGTCCAGATATGAGTCACTTTACTACTTCTGGAATATGGTGTGAAAGGAAGGTTAGTCTCACTGCAACAAAAGAACTAAAGCTGGGAATGAAGTGGCACTCCAAAATAAGATTAGAATCCTCTTCCTAAAGGGAAAGTGGACCTCAAAAGCACGTATATGCAAATGCAATGAACATTCGGAAAGGATTGTTGAACTGACAATAGTCTTGTTTTAAGATTATTTATTTATTTGAATGTCACAATTTCAAACAGAGAGGGAGAGAGAGAGAGAGAGAGTGTGTGTATGTGTGTGTGAGAGAGAGAGAGATGATCTTCCATCAATAGGTTTACTCCCCAAATGGCTATAATGGCTCAGGATCTGTCAGGCCAAAGCCAGAAACCCAAAATTATGGGACTCCCACATGGTGCAAGGGCCCAAAAATTTGGGCCATGTTCTGCTGCTTTCCTAGGCACATTAGCAAGGACTTGGACCAGAAATGGAGTAGATGGGACTCAAGATGGTGATCATGTGGGATTTTTGCATCTCAGAGAGCAGTTTTACCCACTACACCACAATACCAGTCTCACTGATTATATGTTTAGTTAAAGCAATGCCTCATCCTGTCTGTGGTACTACACATGTTTCTGGAAAGTTTTATAAAATAAAATAATTATTACTATTTATATGCATAATTATCAAGCATTTAAAGCATCTATACATGTATGGAACTAGGAGTATAAATGCATATAAAAGTTATAAGTGCACACAGATATTTACAGATATGAACATAATTGCACATAAAACAATTACAAATTTCAATTACAAAAAACATATTGAAGTTGTTTTTCACACATCAGAAGCAGAAATGTCAAGCATGCGAGTGCTGGGTGCTGTTTGCCTGAGTTTGTATGCATATTTTCTGTGAGATTTTGGAGAAATTCCTTACTCCTTGCAGTCTCTGTTTCCCTCCTCTTTTCTTTTTATAAAATAGAGACAGTAATCACTTCTTCGAATTGTCATGAAAAGTAACTGTTCTGTAGAAAAGTATTTGTTGCCTTGTAGTCCACTGTGTTTATTTATTATTTTTCTATTTAGTCTTCACCCATACCTGGAACTTTTTATGTTCTTACATTTTGACCATTTGTTTTCCTTTAATAGGCACTGAACCAGTTATCAGTATCTACTTAACTTATGGTTAACCTCTTTGCAAGATGAAACACTGAAAAGTTCCAGATTTTCTAGATCTTTAGTCAAGAATGCATATGGAACTGTAAATTCCCATAGAGTACATCATAGGAATTAAATATGTCCATAATCTCAAAGGATTTTGTATATTTTTATTTTATTATAATAATTATATTGTTAGTATTAGAATAGAGTATATGTTATATCCTGTTCTGCAGACACACACATATATATGCAGGTACTGGTGTAATGGCACAGCGTTTTCAGCCACCACTCGTGACACTAGTATCTTTTATCAGAGTGCCCATTCAAAACTTAGCTACTCTCCTTCTGATCCAGCTTTCTGCTAATTTGCCTGAGAAAGTAATGAAGAAGGGCCTGCCACACCACACCTGAGGGAGACGGGGATAGAGTGCTTTGGCGCCATACTTTAGCCTAACCCAAACCTGGATGCTGCAGCTACTCAGAGAGAGAATCAGTGATTAGAATCAGAATCAATCTCTCTCTCTCTCTTTCTCCTTCCCTCTCTGCCTGTTTCACCCCTCTCTGTATCGTTCCCTGACTTTGAAATAAGTAAGTCATGTGTATATACAGTGGAAGGAAATGACAGAGAACTGCCTGAAAACAGTGCAATGTCAGTGGGTAGCAGTGGATTGTAGAATAATAGACAAACTCATTGTACCTTTTCAAGTTACCCACAGTGATCAAATGTTATTTTCATAATCAAGAAAAATGCAATAATTTGACAATATCCACATAAGAGCTGTGTGTTCTTAGGAATATATTGCAAACTACAACCATGCATGAGGCCATGCATGGCCTACTCCAGGACTTATGAACATGCTCAGGCCTGTTGGCACACCTTTAGTGACCCTTTGGAATGCTGCTGACTTGAATATGGAAAAATATTATCTTGACTGCCAAAAAACCTACGTCACAGCAGTGAGATAGCAGTTGAGTACATTGTGGTCACAACACTGTTAGAATTCAAAGGCAAGTCATCTGGATTGCTTTCTTACATCTTACTAAAACTAAATTATTTTCAAGATTGTGGTTAAATTGATACCAGAACATGAATTTGAAGTTGACTTACCCCTAAGAATTTTTTGTTTATGATTTAATGCCTTATACCACATCTTTAAATTTCTTATCATTTTGTCTATTTATCAGAAGTAGGCATCAAACTGGGGAAAGGTACATAAAGTTCTCCTAATTTCATACTTAAGTCAAATTATTATTTCTTTGAACCTAAGCAATATAATTAAAAACTAATTTTAAGAGAATAAATCTTGGGAAATCACTGCTAAAAGACTGGCTGTAAAGCATGCTACAAATAAACAGCTGACTGGAATAAAAATGACTTTAGAATTATACAACTAAATGATGTTTTTGTTGTAATACATTTTAGCTTTAATTCCTTATGGAGCTTAAAGGAAAGTGGCCAATATTTCTGATTCTTCTGATGAAGTGTACACCCATACTGCAAACCAATTTTCACATTGCACAAAGCACTTTGTTCCCTGCAGGTGTATAATGGGATTTTGAAGCAAAACCACCAGGCCTATTCAATGACCTATAAGCCAACTTTCATAGTCAAGCTCTTGCACAGTGTATGAATTTACAATTTAAAGGTCAAGTGTTACTCTTTTCCACTGGCTAAGTTCAAGTTCTAAATGAATGAATCAAGAAAGATAAAATATTTTGTACATTATGTTAATTTCTTAGTTTGATCATATCAATGCGGTATTAAAGAAGCCTTTTATTAGGAAGGTGGTATTAGAAAGAGAACTATATTTAAATTGGTTTTACCAGCAGTTTTCCTACTCCCCACCCTCTAATTAAAGTGTTTCCCATTTGTATAACTGCTCTTTGATTGACTCCAAAAGCAAGGCTCAATTGGGACTGCCTTTAGGGCATCCTGGTGTCAGAAGCCACCAAGAATATGGCTGTAGCTTTCTGGACCTCCGCTGATACATCACACTCTTGACTGTAGCTGGAAGATATGGGCAAAGTGAGTCCTGCAGTCTTTCAATGTGAGCTGGGATGGGGCTGCCAGATGTGAGAGGCAGAGGAGTGAACACATGTTTCCTCTCAAATGGTAAATACACTCTGCCTCCTGGTTTCTCATCCACAAGTTCAAGGAGGCCAATTGAAAATATTCAAATGCTTATTGCAAATATTCAAACACCCGTTTCTACACTGAATCAGTACAGATTTTTTTCTTGTCATGATTCCCTAAAAAATACAACATAATAGCTATTTATATAACACATTGTATTAGAGATTACAATTAATCTCGAGATAGTGTAAAGTATTCAAAACAGTGTACATTGCACTATTTTTATAAGAGACTTGACCATTCATTTGGCATGAGCAAGAATCCTTGAACCAATCAAAAGATGAGCAGTAAGGGATGATTTCATAAATGGTTGGGCTACAGTCACTAGCAGCCAAGTTCTCTGCCACAGATAAACAGCATGCTTTGCCATGGAAGATAGTCCTAACTATAGGCCACATAAGCAAATGCTCAGAACTAATAACTTAAGATGTTTTTTGTTTTAATTTTTTTTTTGGTGCAACAGAACTTAATTTCTTCAATAAGATCCTATTTTACCAACTGATAAAAACTAAATAATTAATAAATTAATATTAACTTAACAGATTTCCATTTAACTGCTAAATAGGGAACAGTAGAAGGAGAAAGTACACAGGAGCCGGAGACACAGAAGTTCTGATGCTCACTCATCTATTTTACATGGCATCTGATTCCTCATCCTGTTTGTGGAATGTTGATCTACATGGGTTCACGCCACAGTCCACTTTAAGATTACCGAATGTCCTTGGTTTTCCTCAACATCTTTCTAAAGTGCATCACGAAGTGTTCTCATGCACCACTCTGGGTTATAGACACCATGTTGTTGCTTTTCACAACCCAGCACTGTGTCCGCATACACTATGCTTAAGGATTATTTGCTGCTTCTACACCTTCTGAGTCAAGTTGGACTTGCACAAAGCTTCTTCAAATATGACTACCTTCATCACACAGTTCATGTTAAAGACCTCCCTGCTACCAGAAGTTGCAGAGAACCCTCGAGTCTTCCTTCCACCCCTGGCCTTGCCCAGGATGGAGGACAATAGTTCCTCTACTCTGATCCTCTCAACCCTTCAAACTCCCTCAAACCCATTGCTCCTCCCTTGCAGAATTCAGGCCTTGGATTTGAACATCATTGAGTACTTTAAAGATTCTCTGTAATCATCAATTGGCTATACTTGATATTATAAAATTTCTTCTATATGAGACACCTCTAAAGAAACAGGCATTGTGACATAGTCGCTTAAGCTGTGGCTTGGGACACCTCATCCTAAATTAGCCGGTGTGCTGATTTAAACCCTAGCTACTCCACTTCTGATGCAGCTCTCCAGTACTGCACCTGGGAAGATAACAGCTGATGGCCCAAGTATTTGGTCACCTGCCATCCTTATGGGAGTCAAGGGTAGAGATCTTGTCTCCCGACTTCTGTGTAACTTTGCCCAGGTTATTCCAGGTATTTGTGGATTGAACCAGTGAATAGAACATGTCTCTGTCTCTCTGTCTTTGTACTTCATTATGTCTTCCAACTAAATACATTTTGTAAACATCAATAGCCACGAATGTCTAATCTGTGTTGACTAGTAATGCAATCAACTGCCGGGTTCCAGGCCCTCTCCCACCGAGATGGCGACTAAGCTCTCTTTGCTTCCTTCTTGACTTGTCTAGCCTAAAGTATGGTAACTCTCCCAATATTCTGAGCCTGAATTCACTACATCTGCCCTGTATTTTTGAGACTCAAAACACAATGTGCTGTATAGTCTCCAATAGCATCTCCTTCTTTGGCAATGGACACAAACGTTCCAATAGCAAACAAGGTTACATGGCAAATGACAGCAAACTCTCAAGAAAAGCACATCTCAAAATATACCTCTCCAGAGAAGAAGCAGAGACCGTGTGAGGGAACGCTGAGTCGGGCCTAAGTTCTAGTCCTTCCTGGAGCCCCTGTTCTTGCCCTGCTAAAGCTTGGTTGATAAACTCTTCCTTTGATCATGTAAGCTACCTCAGAATTTTTCTGTTTATCTCTTCTCACTGAAGTCAATTCTAGCCACATTTTTTTCACGTGCACTCTCTATAGAGTCCTACCCAACATAATAGCTCAACCAAAACTGGTAATTTTTATTTCAAGGAAACAGGAAGATTTCAGCAATCATATATGAGAATATATTCAAATGACCACTAGGAGCCCTAAAACCACTAGCCACTTTCCTGTCTGTTATCTCTGCTGCTTGACAGAAGAGATTGGTTAACTTTCCTTTTTACCAGTTGCTCCTTGGAAAGCATGCTGCTACTTATTCCCAGGTTTTCATAGACTGGTTCCCATCATCAAATAAAGGAAGGAATACATCAGTGCTCGAACTTCCTCTTGGCTTATTTCCATAGTAGCAATCTAAAGAGGAAGAAAACTTTAACTCTTCTTCTGTGTTTATATAGACACCAGCTTGCTTAGAATTATAACTCTTAAAAAAATCCTCTTTGGAAGTATACTCTGCAGCTCTTTTAAATTCCCCCTTTAAAAGTATAAAAAGAAAAATAATGAATTTTAAAAGATGGCTTTGTGTCTTCAGCTAAAAATATAGAAATGAGAATAAGATCATTTTAAAGGCTTTTAAACAAATGAGAACTAAAAAAACCCACCATATACTAATTCCTACACCGTCAAAATTCAATGTAATACTCAAACAAAGGATATATACCCCTAGCATGAAAAAAAAAAACTAAGGCAAGAAGACTGAACCGTGATATATACGCTAAGTTCCTGTACCCTGCTCAAGCATAAGATACTTCAAAATTTTTGTTTCAATTATGGGTGCAATGTACTTGATGTTATGAAACACATTCAGTTTAAAGCACCAATGAGCACAAATGTCCACTATGTGTTGCTTAGTGACAGAGTCATCTATAAATGAACTTCTATAATTATTTATAATAAGAAGAAAACTTGGGTTTGTGCAAATGCAAACATTTCTAGACCTGTGAAGATGGAATATCCAAGTCACTAAACCCAAACACCAACTTTCATTGAAAAACTGTTTGCTTAACCATCCAGGTGCACTCATTTGCTTTTCATGCCTGTTCCCCACCATCAAATTGGCAGTGAAATGCCATCCTGGTCTGTATTTTCTGAGACTCAAAACATAGTGTGCTCCAAGTCTCCTTCTGTGCCAACAGACACACAAAATAACTACTTTTAAGTTTCATAATTTCTTCTATTTCACCCTCATACTAGTTCGCTGTCAAACATGAGTGGGACATCAGTTATACAAACAAATAAGCCCAGCAACTTATGTGTCTACTGTGACCATCACTGGTGACTTTCACCAGATTTTAAGATTTTTGTGGTAAAATGAATTGCAGCCGTATTCCCTTAATGCCTCAAAGCTGAATTTTCATTTAGCATGATGGTTCCCAGATCCTGTTTCAAAACTGAAATTTCAAAAATGTGTGGGGAAGCAGTTTATGGTTGCCAGCTCTTCCTTTTGCCAAATCAGAATTGAGCAAAAATATTATTCTCTACAGTCAACATCATTTCACAAAGAAGAGGACATGTTAAGGCCAAAGGGTAGGTAGGACATGTTCTTTACTTAAGCAGGGTGTCAGGGTATCATCATCCCAAAGAAGAGAGAGTTGGGAACTGTATAGTCACTGTTACATCAGAATTCTGACACTCAACAAAAGGGTTAAAGTACAAATATTCCAGACAAAAAAAAAAACATACGTTAAAGTCAAAGACTGAAATCCAGCAAAGGACAGTGAGTTACCCAGAGGCCAGTAACAACAGAAAAACATTACTCCTGAGAAAAGAGAACCCAGTGGCCAGAGCCACAGGAGAGCCGGGGCTGACAGGAGTTGGAACAAACATGGCCATTGCCAGACTGCGATGGGGAGTGTAGGGTAGAACTAAAACCTGCTATCTGCCTGCTGTATCCTGCCGGAAACCAACTGAAAATCAAAGGGAAAGGCGACCCACGTGTTTGCAGTTCATAAGGTCAGTCAAAACCACTGGACAACCAGGGGATCACATTGATTACCGGACCTACTGTGAGGGGCAGCCATCAGACAAAGCAAGAGGCTTGCAGGTGAGTGCCTTTTTTTTTTTTCCAACTTCAGGAAAATTACAAGAGAAATTTTAAGATACAATATTGCTTGTAATTATATGCTTGATGTATTCATCAATTAGAGACTCCAAATTTAACAGTGCAACATCAAGTGGTGTTTAAATGGGCAACTTGTTCCAGTACTTTATTTTTATCACATTCATTATCAAAAATTCAACTTCACATAGGTATAAAATAGACACAGCACTTAACACTTTCATTTAGTTTGGAACATTGTGCCTGAAGTAAGGAGTGCCAATATGTAACAACCTCCATGGTTCATGGAATTCTGCCCCAAAGAGCCCCAAATTTTGCTAACATTTGATAGCATCTGGGATCTTTAAAAAGTGCAAATGTTTGGCTCACATCCCCAGAAATTTCAGTTTAATTTGTATGAGGAGAATGTAGGCTAGAGTACTTTTAAAACAAATCTATTGTTTAGGAGGTTCAGGGTTGCAGAAATGAAGCTCCAGCATGCATTACAACATGTATTTCCTGTCACTTGCATCCTTCATTAGTTTTGACCATTGACGAACCACAGTAGCATTTTCTCAGCTAAAACCCACGTTTTATTCAGATCTTATGTGTTTTTACCTTATATTGTTTTTCTTCTCCAGGATCTTCTTCAGGATGCTGCATTCTGTAGCTGCCATGCTCGTGAGCTGTGGCAATTTCTTGGATGGCATTGACAGTTTTGAGGAGTATTGATGAGGCATTCTGTGCAGTGCTCCTCAGTTACCACTGATTTTCCTCATGGTTAGATTGTGTTACTTAGGAGGAACAGACAGGTAAGTGCCATCCTCATGATATCATATCAAGAGTGTGTACCACTAACTGTGAACACTGACGACCACATGACTCAAGTATTATCAGGTTTTATCCCTACTTCCATGTTGTACTTTCTGGAAGGAAGTTACTGTGCACAGCTGACACTGAAAAACTGCAGAACTCTGATGCACCTCCAGGAAGACAGAGGAGACACACAAATTTTTGCAGTTCTACAAAGGTCACTCTTTTATTTATTTATTTATTTATATCAATGTAGGCTCACAGATATCGATTTCATAGTCTACATTATAATTCAATGCTCCATGATACACTTTGTTGCTCAAATTATTTCATCTTTGGCCAGTAGCAGTTATTTTCATTGGTACCTGTCATCCTTTGACATGCCCCAATACTGTGAATATTTCAAGAACTACATTATGCCTTAGAACATGCTCATATGGTATAATTCCTGATGATCAGTTATTTCTCCAAGGAGTACTGGTTCCCTTAACAAAAATATGTCCTTGCTTCTGGACCATTTTAGCTAACATAGCAGTGTGTGTGTGTGTGTGTGTGTGTGTGTGTGTGTGTGTGTGTGTGTGTGTAGCTAGCTCCTATGGATATGTAGCTAGAGATATTTTCATATGTAAACATCTGGTCTCAGTGTAAGCATGAATGCACACCGATGCTTCCATCTCCAATCCATGAGGCTCATTCCTGCCTTCCCCCTTTGTCTACATGTAAACTGCTGCTTCAAAGCCATAAAGCTGCCTCCCACTTTCCTCATTCCATTTGCTAAATTGCTCAATTCCAGAGTTCATGTATGGTGATTTAAGAATTTCTAACTCCGGCCTGGTGCGGTGGCGCAAGTGGTTAAGGTCCTCACCTTGCACGCTCGGGATCCCATATGGGTGCTGGTTCTAATCCCGGCAGCCCCGCTTCCCTTCCAGCTCCCTGCCTGTGGCCTGGGGGAGCAGTCGAGGACGGCCAAAAGCTTTGGGACGCTGCACCCGCGTGGGAGACCCGGAAGAGGCTCCTGGCTTCGGATCGGCATAGTATCGGCCTGTTGCGCTCACTTGGGGAGTGAATCATTGGACGGAAGATCTTCCTCTGTCTGTCCTCTCTGTATATCCGCCTTTCCAATAAAAACATAATAAAAATAAAATCTTTTTTAAAAAAAAGAATTTCTAACTCATTACTCCATTGGAAATTTTATAATCAACAATTTTTCCCATGAGTCCCTTAAGGGAGATTTTTTTTCATACATTTGTAACATTGCTTTGTCATGTTCGATCCTAGCATCCCTCCAACATCCTAAATGATGCTCCTAAAAATAATTTTTTTCAGGGTGTTTGAAGTCACAGTTAAGACTCTGCTTGAAAGTGCCTAAACTGAGCCACAATTTCATTCTCAACCCAACTTCCTGCTAATGCACACCCTGGGAGGCAACATGTCATGGCTCAAGTGGTTACATCACTGTCGCCCATGGAATGTAACCTTTAGTTCCTAGCTCCAGGCTTCTGCTTGACTCAATACCTGTTGTTGGTATTTGAGGAATGAATCAGCAGATAAGAGGTCTTTCTCTTTCTTTCCCTCTCTTTCTTCTTCCTTTTCTCCCAACCTCTTTCCTATAAACAAGTGAATATTTTTCTTTAAAGCTTACATGTACTGAGGCTCACTGTAAAATTCTGAGTTTTGACAAATGTATAGTGTTGAGCACTCATCCTCACAGTATTAGAATGCAGATGGTTTCACCACTTAAAAAAATATATAATCCTGTGTCTTTTACCTATTCAACCCCCCTCCTTCTCTACTCACTAATAATTGGTCTATTTCTCGACTCCAAATTTTTTCTTTCCAGAATACTCTGTAAATTAAAATTATAAAATTAACATTTTCAAATTGACTTCTTCCATCCCCACTCCCACCCTACACATGTGCCTTATTCTCTCTCCCTCCCTCATCCACTATGCCATATCGGTCCTTCCCTCTATTCTTTTCTACACACACACACACACACACACACACAGACACACACACACACACACACAATCTCTCTAGCCCTCTCTGGCTTCTTAGACATGATCTCACTCTAAACAAGGGGCAAGGCTCTTGGCACTTGCTCTGTCCACTCACGGGTGTTCATGGTGTTCATGCTTCTCTCCACCACCACCTACAAATGTTTGCTAAAATAGCACCTTCATAGGGAAGCCTTTATTACCCACAAAACCTCCCTTGTAACAATCTGCCTGATTTTTTTCTCTCTACAGCATTTAACCTGCCAGGCATATACTTTGCTTATTCTCACTGCTTCTTTTTCTACACACTAGGACATCAGGTCTGCAGGAAAGATTTTCCCTCAGTTCCAAAGCAGTATCTAGTCAAGCTAGTCAAGTTAATGTTTTGTTTTATGATTTATTTATTTTTATTGCAAAGTCAGATATATAGAGAGAGGAAAATCTCCTGCCCACTGATTCACTGCCCAAGTGACCGCTACTCCAGAGTCAAGCCAGGGCCCAGGAGCTGCTTCTGGATCTCCCATGCAAATGCAGGATCCCAAGGCTTTGGGCCGTCCTCTACTGCTTTCCCAGGCTGCAAGCAGAGAGCTGGATGGGAAGCAAGGTCACTGGCACCCATAAGGGAGGCAGCTAGGCTACAGTGACAGGCCTGTCAAGTTAGACTTTACCTGACTGTATTAATTCATTAGGGCTACCATAACTAAATGTCAAAGACCAAGATTCAACATCAGAAATATATTTTCTTACATTACAATTTTTAAGACTGGAAGCTCAGGAACAAAATGCCAGTGAATGTAGTTTCTCCTAAGGCCTCGTGCGCTGGCTTGCAGGATATTGTCGCCTTTGTCCTTAGATGGTGTTTCCTCCAATGGCGATTCCATTTCTTACATGAACAAGTTCAGCTTGGATTAAGGGCCATTCTAATGGCCTCATCTTAACTTCATCACCTGTTTGTACTCCTCACGCCTAAATAAAGTCACCTTCTGACTCCTGGGGATTGAGGTTTCTACAGACTTGGGGAGGCATGCGGTTTGACTCACAATAATCCCACTTCCTGAAGTAATCATTTTTCTTGCTTTAATTTTTTTGTTTTAATTTTATTTTATTTTCCATGATGTCATTTTGTAGATATAGGGATTCCACTTCCACTTCCCCTTCTTTCCCATTTCTCTCCCCCACTACCATTTCATCATATTATTACAATAGTACAGTCCTTCAGCGACAGTCACAAATCTAATATTTTTCTATTTAAATCTAGTATCAATTAGCAAGATACTTTCAACAGTTTCATTGGAAGGCATCTTTTTATTCAGGAGTAAAGAGGCATACAGCCACATATTTCACTTCCTGATATGCTAATCTCTATTATGCAATTCAGCTATGAGAATATATATACATACTTGTTTACCTATATATCTATTTGATTCATATTTTGCATGAATGTTGCCTTATATCAGAGACGACATATGTATTTGTCCTTTGGGGATTAGTTTTGTGTTCTATAAGTAGACAAGGATGAGAACCACTCTGTTAACTATCTTATATAACTTCTAATATTAAACACTGTTATTCTTTGTTTCAAAGGCAATGTTTATTTTTTAAAGAATCTGTCGGGCCCGGCGCGGTGGCGCAAGTGGTTAAGTCCTCGCCTTGCACGCCCGGGATCCCATATGGGCGCCGGTTCTAATCCCGGCAGCCCCGCTTCCCTTCCAGCTCCCTGCCTGTGGCCTGGGAAAGCAGTTGAGGACGGCCCAAAGCTTTGGGAACCTGCACCCGCGTGGGAGACCCGGAAGAGGCTCCTGGCTTCGGATCGGCATAGTATCGGCCCGTTGCGGCTCACTTGGGGAGTGAATCATCGGATGGAAGATCTTCCTCTCTGTCTCTCCTCTCTGTATATCCGCCTTTCCAATAAAAAATAATAAAAATAAATCTTTAAAAAAAAATAAAAAAAAAAAAAAAAAAAGAATCTGTCATCTTGGAAAAGGCATGTGGCATGGCAGTTTGAACCACTGCTTGTGATATTGACATCCCATATCAGAGTGCTGGTTGGAAACCTGACTGCCCACAATTATGACCCAACGCTCGCTCGCTCTCTCTCTCTCTCTTTCTCCCTCTCTCTCTCTTCTTCTCCCTCTTTATATTCATCTGCCTTTCAAGTAAGCAAACTTAAAAATTGAGCCTATTACCTCAGTGTGGTTCTAAAGGAAAATAGAAATATTGGACTGGGCATTTGGCTTAGCTATGAAGACATCCACATGCCAGGCCAGAGTGCCAAGAGTCAGTACTTGACCTCGGCTCCCGACACATGATACATAAAGACAAGTAAAGAAGATTGAGGCAGCAGAAGGAAGCTTACAGCTGTGAACTATGGAGGCAATGAGAATACAAATGCACTGCAGTGCCTGAAATGTGCCAAGCCCTGCAGACTGCTTGATTACTTTGCTTTTAAATAAATCAAACAATGCCTCTCTGTGATGGAATTTATTATCCTCGTATTATCCAGTAGGAGGCCCCTACCCAAGCTTTTGGTTTCCACACTTCAGGTTGTTTAAAGTAAATCACAATCCAAAAGTCTTGACTCCTCTGTCAAAATTATATTAACATAACTTATTATAATATATTGTGATCATTATTTTGTTTTATTACTACTTGTTGCAGGCCTCTTACCATGTCTAATTTAAAAATTAAACTTTACCGAAGGATTGTGTGTATATCTAGGATTCTGTATGATGTGAAGTCCCAGGTGTCTGCTAGGAGTCTTGGAACAAATCCCATGGATAAGGGAGATTTAGTGTATTCATACAGGTGGTAGATAAGGTACATAGTAGCTTGCCTGAAGTCGCGTTGTGAATAAATGTGTACCCATACATCGAGTGCATTTTTAGGCTTCTATTTCATCACATATTACAGCTCATGCTAAAACTTTTGGGTTATTCAGAAAGCCTATTAAATGAATTTCTTCATAGGTTTACATTTTGCACCTCTTCTACCCACTCTCCCTGCAGAAGAGGAAAGGAATAATACTGTGAAAAACAGCCATTCTGTTTCAGAAACTCAATGTATACTTCAACTGAAATTGGCTTGTTGTCTATTTCCCCATCTTTCCTATTTCCTAAAATACAATGTTCCATTATCATAAGCATTTAATAGCTTTTCTTTTTTTCTCTGTCACCAGAAGACATCAGGAGCATTTTGACATAGTAAAGAAAAGTACTCTTTGAACTCTTTATAAATGGACCACTGCTACGCAGGTGCACATTGGTTTGCCATTTAGGTCAGGATCACTTAGTGCTTCTCTGTTGGAGGCTCACCAATGACCATTAACCCTTGAGACAAATATGAATGAACCAGCCAATTTTCTAGTAATACTGAATGGGAGAGAAAGCTCTAACCTGATTCATGCTTGGAAGCAGTTGTCTCAACATAAAGACACAAACTTTTAAGGAAAGCATTCTTCTGTACTTTTTTTTTCACAAAAGAAGACCCAATCTATTCTTCAAAGAGCTTTTAAAGAATTCCTTGATTTCTTTCTTTTTAAATCATAAAAGATCACAAAGTCAAGCATGTGCTTCTCTATCTCCAGCTTTTAAAGAAATGATTGATGTCATTGCAAGGTTACTGACTGCAATAGGAATCTGAACTAAAAGCAGAAGAACCCGAGAATTAAGAAGAAAAGGCACAGGGACCAAATAAATGTTTTTCCCTCCTCTGTTTGTGTAACAAATGCACTTATTGTTGCCATGGCAAAGAGCTAGTCTGTTTTCCCTATTCCTGTTTCTAACCATTATTATATCCAATACCACAAAATGTCATATTTCATCACCATCATTCTTGGGTCATTATGTTTACCCATCTACTCTGCATTTGCCACTCTCTTTCACAATATTTTTCACAGCAATAGTTATTAGGAGAGAAAGTGATTTCAGGTGAAGATAGTGCCCTCGGATACAGTTAAGGGAAGGAAGAAGCACAGAATGGTGGAAAGAAGGATTGTGAAGGACATCAATATATTTTTAGCCAGGAGAGTGTTTTTGATCGTGGGATGCCCCTGTTTTAGCAAACTTCAAGCAAATTCCACCTTTTAGGTAAGCTAAGTCAACTTGGTAGAGGTCTCTGACTTTGTATACACACATTACAAAGGATGATATAGCGTTTTGGCATCCTTAGTCTGAATTCAAACACACTTAAAATCTAAACTAACGAGATAGATACTATCCTACAATAGTCACCCGACAAATGGAGGTTTTCTGCTCAATTCATGATACCACATTTTATCAGGGACAGTAGCACGCTAACATGCTTTTTAAAAATGCTAACCAAGGCCTTGAAATCACATTCATTCACTTGTGAATTTAAAACTGTTGACTAACGTCCTACTGTGCACTAAATATTGCTTTAACTTCAAATTTTTAAGATAAAGGCTTCATCTCATCTCCTAATAAGTTTACATTCCAATCTCATCATGCAAGAGGCAGATGAGTCAACAAGGTATTTTTTGTTTAGAAAAGGGAAGACTAAGTTTAAAGAACTGTCCCTAAGAGGACAGAATTAGAAAAATGCCACAATCTGTTAAAAAAAAAATACTCAAAAAGGGTGAAATAAGTGGTTTCATCCTGTTTATGTGCCCTAGGGCCTGAGTCTATAAACAAACAGCTCATAATGTTCTTTCTTCCACATTCCCATTCCCTCTATCAAGACAGCAGAGATGTAGTCTGCCTTTGCTTTCACAAATCTTTCAGTTGTAGACCCAATATTCACATTAAAATAATCCTACAGCACAAAGTTATTACTGGATAGCACAGGACAAAAAGGGTTCCCAACCTGAAATAATCCTGAAACAGTCCAGCCAAAATAAACATTTGGATTTTCCCTTCAAATATGTGAACAGCTGTCATGTGGAGTAAGGAACAGACTAAATTGAGACTAATAAATGAATATTTTAATGAGTAAATTGTCAAGTCAGTATACATTTAAACGTCTTCGATCATACTTCTCAGATTTTAATGTCAAGTGACACGGTTTTCATGCTGCAATAAATGTGAAAATGGAAACTCTTAGATATACGTGACTTACTCAAAATTCACTGTAGCATACGAAGAATTGACTGAGCATGTATCCTCAGCTAGTAAGGATCTAGCACGGGGCTGGACACCCAACAATGATCAGAAAGAGACTGATTCCTTCCTTCCAGAGATTGCAGTCTAGCTGAACAGCACACAATATGTCCTATGATAAATAAATACAAATGATATAAATATCACATTATCACTCAATATGATAAATTTCATTTGTTCCTAGCACATTGAATTGTGGGATGGTAGGATAAAAAAAAAAAACTGGTTATATCACTGTGAGCAAGAGATGCCATCACTTGAATTTGTCAAAGAAACCTGCTGAATCTACGAAGCAGCTCTGACTCCACAAAAATGGGAAGCATGACTTTGGTACTTTGACCGGCCAACCTTTCACCTAACAACTTCTGCAAAACAAAAACTGAAAATCCGATCTAGTCACTTTGCCACCAGCTGTCCCACCCCATCCCCACTAGGTAGGAGAGAACAGAAAACCTCCCATGAGATTCTCTTGCGTCTTTCATGTTGCAAAATCAGGGCAACAACACACTCGTGAAGACATTGCTGACTTATTACCATTTACGCATTCAATGTGGGTTTAAGATTGGGGGTTTGTTTCTTTCTTCAGGAATCCAGCCATACACAACTCACTGTTTCACCTGTTCTTGGTCCCTGTTCAAAACCCCATGGATGCTTGCCATCACACATAACCTGCCTTCCCAAAGCATAAAAATACTGCTAGGCCCATTCAGGATGAATGTCATCTGACTCTGTCACACTCTTACTGCAAGATTCAAAACTTGTATTTAATCTTTATTTTCTAAACTTCAACACAGCATTCTCACTTTAGATTTAGTCTAGGGCATTAGACAAAAGAGTAAACTGGAATATCTATGTATGTTGTATTGTAAAGGTTGGTTTACTTTCCTCTAGGCAACAGACGCTGAGATGGAAATTTGCAACAAGTTGATGTGTTGAATACCAAAATAGGGAACACTACCTGAAAGGCAGTGAGAGAGTCAAGACTGGACAGATGGAAGAGAAGGGCAATTTTGTGCCACAGATGTCTTGGCAAATTCAGCAAAGATGTGCTAACCGAGGTAAGCAATGATAGCTTCACATCTGTGACCTGATCAGTCCAAGGATATGGATTTGTCCTGAGGGGGAAGGACAGGCTTGAGTGGATCAGCACTCTTTTTCCAAAGGACCCTACCCCTGCTGTCCCCGCAGCCCCTGGTCCCTGCAGCCAGCCTCGCTTCTGCCGCCTCTGCTGCAGCCACGGGAGACAGATTTAGGCCTGGGAAGGAGGCGGTCACTGCTTGTGGAGAGCATCTTGGAGTCCAGCGGTCCTATCAACTGAACTTGAACTGAGGTTACAACAAGGTGGAAGAACCCACCATGGGGGGAGGGCAATGGGGGGGGTGGGAGGAATCCCAGTACCTGTGGAACTGTGTCGCATAACACAATGTTAGGAATTAAAAAAAAAAAAGAAAAAAGAAAACACTAAAAAAATTTTAAAGTGATGAAAGGCCGGTTTTTACCAGAGTTATTATATGCAGTTTGTCTCTCATTGGTTTTTGATTCGTCAAAGAGACTTTAATACTCCTGTTGATAAACACTTTTTCTGCAATCTCAGATAGTACCTTACAAATTCCTATATAAAATAACTAAATGACTGGTATTCTGGAACACCAATAACCCATGGCAAAGGTTATTTTCTTATCTCTAGACTTTTCTGAGAGATTCCCCTGAAACACTGTGGGCTTCCCTATGACTCCTCTGACCTCAGAGGTGCAACAACAGCTTCAAATACAATACATCCCCTGGAGAAGATAGACTCCCCAGAGGAACTACACCAAAGAACTGAAAACCTGGTATGCTGTTAATATACTTTTTATTCCACAATAGGTCAGGAGGGCAGAGAAATTTCCACCTTCTTAGAGTGTGAGAGGAAGATGTTAAGTATAATCTATCAAGATTGTAACAGGTGACTTATAGATAACAGATTCTAAACCACATTAGATATTAGCAAGGACCCAAGAGCAATCCTGACAGCCTCTTAACAGGAGGTCATATGCACAGAGTAGAAGGAGACCCCAGAGCAGAACAACAGGATAAGAGGAGGTCTATATTCTAATCCCAGAGACTCCTGGAAACCTCCCAGGTGCTTTTGCCGCAGAAGCAGTGGATACGTCATCAAGGATTATCTATTTGGGCACCAAAGACCATATCCCAACTGCCAAGGAGACCACAGGGAATTTGAATGCCTTTGTAGGCCAAGAACTCTGAGGTCAGCCAGTTCCTATCGGATCTCCCGCATGGAATTGAAGTGGCCCAGAACCCTCCACATAGGATCTGATGGCATTGGAACAACAGACAGGAGCCCCTGGATAGAAGAATCATAAAATTTCCTTCTGGACTCAGGAGAGGAGCTTTCTCTGGTCCTTACTTAGTTCCAACCTTGGCTCACCATCCTCTCTCTGGCAATGACCATCAAGGTTGCTCAGGAGGCTCAGGAGCCTCAGAATTAGCTCAGATAGAGAGAGAGTCTAATATAGAAAGATTTGAACAAACAGGAAAAGTAAGCTGGCCTGTAATTATTCACCCTATATCTTACCGGGCAGGCTTCTGACTTGGCCTTTCCTAGAACTCACTAGGTAAGATGCAGAGTTCAGTTATTTCTCACTAGCTAAGATGTTGGAGATTTCTCTGTGCACCCAAGACTGTTCTACTCCTCAATTGTTAATATATGGCTTGTTAGAATTATAAATCAGTCTTAAGTATCCTAAAATGCACGAAGTTCTATAAAAACTCACTTGAATACTATAAACTGCTAAATATAAATATAATCATAAAAAAACCAATGGCAAATGTGAAGATCATCCCAATAAAATAACAACAGAAGACTAAGTCAATGAACAACCCTAAAATGACAGGACCAAAATACCACCTATTCATCCTAACCCTGAATGTAAATGGCTTAAACTTGACGATTCAACAACACAAAGTAGTAACTGGATTAAAAATACAAAACCCATCTATTTGTTGACTACAGGAGACATATCACACCAACAAAGATCAACAGAATCTGTATCTCATGGATTTTGATGTTTTTGTTTTTATTTTCATTTCTTCAAAGCAGGTTTTTTTTTCCTCATTGGATTCTTCACTGACTCATAAGTCATACAATGTCTTCAAGAAGGTTCTTGATATTCTTCTTCATTGTTGCAGTTACACATCAGTCACTCAGTAACGTTATTTAACTTCATTGTACTGTAAATTTCCGGGGCTTTTTTTCCCTGTTGTTGATTTTGTATTGTGGCTTTTCATTTAAGGGGATGTGTAGTAACTGTGTAATAGAGACTATCATATCCGGACGTGAGGATAGAATACAGTATGCATCTCTACTTCCAGATCAAAGATGGACTACCAATTGCACTGTTAACTATATCTTGACAATAGGATGCTGGACTCTCTTCCATCGTCCACGCCCACAATGATGGATTTATGACTGTTTATGAAGAGCTATGCTACTGCATTAATACAGGGAAAATCAGTGGGGGGAGAGGATTTTGGGAGATGGGATAAGAAAATCCCAAAACCTATGAAACTGTATAATTAAAAAAAATTCAAAAGTGAAATAAAAAATTTTATCACTTGGAAAAAAAAATCACCAAATGAATGTTGGTTGGTGGAACAAACTACAGTTAATTTTTGGGCCACTGCTGATTCTTTTAATTATTCTTCTGTTCTAACCCTCAGAGCTCCCTACCCCATTCAGGTAGCTAACCTGCCAGGGACCCAAACTCATCATTCCTGAGATGAATGAGCCTTTGGTGCCCGTGACCTTCTTCTCAGAACGTGGTTACTCCACTTGTGCCTTTACTGTCAACTTAGGCAAGGGAACATCACCAGACAACTTAGTGGATCATTTTGAAGCAAATACACTGTTTTCTAATGTCACTCTACAATAGCAGCCCATCACTTCTGGCAGAAAAGCATGCTTTCCAGGACTCCTCTTTGTTGTTACTTGTTTTTTTTGGAAAGAGGAGCTTAAAATGACTGATACCAACTGGAGTTTGTGACTTTTTAACTGGACTATTGTTGCTGACCACTTTTCTTCTGAAATATAGAAACATTAGCCACTCAAAAACACAAATTTACCAAGAGGATCCTGAGAGTAATGATAATAAACAGAGAATTTACATTGCTGCCATTTTGTTCCCATTTACGTGAAAAGGACATGGAAAATCAAATTTAAAATGTTCAGTGCAAAACTATTCAAATTTGAGCATTTTTTTTTCATGACATGCATTTTCCAGGTACTTTTTGAAAACTCCTTGTAGTCTAGGGAATGATAAGACTCCACTTTTTTGCTTGTGCTGGTAGTTACAAGACCACATGCATTGTCAGACACACACAACTGTATAATAATATGGATGAACTGTATTCTGTGTCAATAACACCTCAATTAACCTGGATGTAAAACAATTTTGAAAGGAAAGAAAAGAAAAATCAAGGTGATGAAGGAGAAAAATAGTAAAGAATTTTGAAGTCTCCGGTAAATACAGCAATAGCAGATATTAAAGACGAATGAATTCTTAGCCACATAAAATTTTCACACTAAACACCTGTTTGCTTCAGCTTTTATTGCTCAATATAACATGTCCAGTTTTAAGCCAAATAATGACCTTCTCAAACAAGTACAAAATTAATGAATTCACCTCCATCAGAAATGGAACCGCAAGAAATGTTAAAGCACATCCATCAAGGGGAAAAAAAAGAAAATTATGTAGGAAAACCCAAACAATGGAATACTATTCTGCAATAAAAAGGAATGTGTTATTAACCCATCTAAAAACATTAATGAATGTTAAATACATATATTAATAATTAATAGAAGTCAGTCTAAAATAGCTATGTATTTTTGTCTAACTCTGACATCTGAAAAAAACACATGTACATGTAATTTTTAAAATTCAGTGTTTTCAAGGTTAAGAGGTAGGGAGAGAAATAAATGGTGAAAAGATAGAGCGATTTTTTTGGAAACTGTGATTACATATCTTAAGATACTGCAATTACAAATACAATTTGATTTTTTTGTTTCTCCAAAACTACCAAAACTATGAGCTAGCATTGTAGAGTAGCAAACCAATCCTCCACTTGGAACTCGCAGCATCTCATATGGGTGCTGGTTCATGTTCCAGCTGCTCCACTTACAATCCAGCTGATTGTGGACTGGAAAAGCAAAAGAGGATAACCCAAGTCCCTGGGACCCTACACCTGCTGGAATAAGCTCCTGAATCCTGGCTCCAGATAAGTTCAGCTCTGGCCATTGGGATCATTCGGGAGTGATCCAGCAGATGCAAGATACCTCTCTCTCTCTCTCTCTCTGTCTGTGTGAAACCAGCCTTTCAAATAAAACTGAATACTAACAAACTTACAGCATATGAACCATAATACACACAAATTTGAAAAAATTATTTAGGCGATTACAGGAAGGAATTAAGAATATGACCCAAAATTTTGACTATATTACAAGTGTCTAAAACATGAATGTCACTGAAGGTAGTTAGGAACAAATGTTCAGCCTTAACTAGAAATAAGTACTCTTGAAACCGAAGACAAAAAGAACTGTATATATAAGCACCTTACTCAAGTTGATGAAATTGTGTCTCAGACAGAATTGTTCCCTGACAATTCTGAAATCCCTGTACACATGTACTGATACTGAACAATAACAACAAACATGTAACAAATGAACATGTGTTAAATGATGGGAGCTTGACTTCTCTTTGAATGGTAAGACGTATACAATGGTTCCCTTGGAACAGATTAGAGTTGGTGAATGAGTGTGAACTAATTTAGATGGATACAAACAGGAACTGTCTATAGACATACATATGTACAGAGTTGGTTCAGTTCAAATAAGCTAAAAGCCACAAGCGCCAAGTAGCAATGAGTATGTATAGCACTTAACTCTTGCTGTTAATACCATTCCTCAATCAAAGGAATAAGGATTATTAGAGAAAAGACTGATCATGTGGTCTAGAGCAGTGCTAGGAAGAAAGCAGTGTTCAAATTAAAAAAAAAAAAAAGCTACTATAGGGCCCAGCATGGTAGCCTAGTGGCTAAAGTCCTTGTCTTGAAAGCACAAGGATCCCATGTGGACATTGATTGTAATCCCAGCAGCCTGGTTTCCCATCCAGTTCCCTGCTTGTGGCCTGGGAAAGCAGTCAAGGATGGCCCAAAGCCTTAAGATCCTGCACCTGCATGGGAGACCTGGAAGAGGCTCAGGGCTCCTGGCTTAGAATCAGCATAGCTCTGGCCATTGCAGCCACTTGGGAAGTGAATCAGCAGATGGAAGATTTTCCTCTCTGTCTCTCTTCCTCTTTGTATATCTGACCCTCTAATAAAAATAGAAAAAATCTTTTTTTAAAAGTCATAATAATAGTAGCATGTCAATAGGAGCCAAGATCCAAAACAGGAAACATGTAAACAGGAAAATAAATGAAATAGTATTGGATTTTAGCCCAGAATATAAAATTAATATCCATTATCTCATATTGATTCAATAAGCTATTGGATTTTAGCCCAGAATATTAAATTAATATCCATTATTTTAATTCAATTATTATTCAACAATTCAATTATTATTCAATAAGCTATTGTATAAACACATACTGACTTCATTAAATGATTGAATAAATTAGTAAAGGATATGAATTGAATCTATAATGCAGAATTCCAAATAATTTGTGCAGCTCCTCCATCTTTAAAAAGGTGACATGAGTGAATTATTTGAGTAACTCGTCTATCTTCAAGCTCTTACTATGTGGCTACACATAATGACTTCCTTCTACAAAACAGAATATGTAAAGAGGAGAGAAAACAAACTGTGGGAATGGGAAAATTGGGCGAACAATACCTTAGCCCCGTGATCAAGCTCAGCAACACTACCGATAATGCATGTTGATTGGACATACCCGTGGTATTATATGATAAAAACACTTTACTGTTGTGGCCATAACTCCAGTTTAATCATGAAAATAACAATAGGCAAATCTCAATCAAAGTTCAGTCCACAAAACACTCAGCCATTATACCTCAAAATTGTCAAGTTCATCAAAACAAAGTGTAACAAACTGCCATAGCTAGGAGTCCAAGGCAACAAGACAAGTAAATGCAATGTGTTGCTCTGGCTGGAGTCCTTAACAATAATGAGACAGTAGCAAAAAGGAAATCTGAATAAAGGACAGACTTGAGTTAATATTCATGTATCAATATTAGGTCTTTGAGTAAACAAATGAACCATGCCAATGTAAGGTATTAATAATAAACTAGATGTAAGGTACAGAAGGAATCCGTGTGCCATCTTTGACATTTTTATTCACATTTAAAGCTGCTGTGAAGGTGTACATGAGCATTTGGCCTCATAATTAACATACATGCCTGTATTTCACATCAGAGTGTTTGGGTTTAATATCCACCAATGATTTCTGACTGCAGCTTGCTGCTAGAGAAGATCCTGGGTACAGGAGTCATAACCAATGATAGTTGGTTCTTGCCGCTTATGTGGGAGACCTGACTTGACCAGGTTTCCGTCCAGCCCAGTCCTGCAAATAGAGCAACTTAAAGCATTAAATTAAAAGAGATAATTGTCTTCTTAGAGGGAAAAAACACTGGTCATTATGAATATGGCATGACTATCCCAGGTCACGATAGAGACTAGATCAAGATAAACAGAGGAATAAATTAGAAAGGATTGTGATATTCCATGAACCTGATAGCAGAAGGAGGTTAGAGTTCAATGATGAGCAATGAACAAAATGGACAGAGATCAGTTATATAGTGGGAGATCATGAAAGCTTCAGAGAATAATACTATTCCCCAAAATATCTCCAGTGGCCAAGGAAGTTTAATAATGTTATGTTGCCTTGTATCTGAGTAAAGTTTCCTGTACCGTAGTAATATACAGTAGCCTCCACCTTAGTGCCAGCCCTTCCCTCATTAAATACCTCTTAATAGACTTGAGTAACTGGTATTTTGGAGAAATCAAGTAAAATATGGTGTTTTGAGGTACACTATCAGATCAGAAAAAGAATTTCAAGAGGCTAGAAATTAGATCAAGAGGGGACTTTAAGAGGCATAGACCACCTGAGAAACAGGAAATATGTGGAGGTAACAGGGTTGCCCCTAAGCCTGAATGATTTGGGTGACAGATAAAGTACATTTCTCTGAGATCATTAGGAAATCAAACACCAGTGGTATTTAAAACTACAGGCATATTTTAAAACAAAAATCATGATGAGCATAAAGTGTTAAACTCCAGGTCATATTCAGTACTTCAAATAAAGGGAAATTACAATGTATTTGTTGCCTACTTAGTTGGAAAAATAAGATGCCAGCCCAGAAACTCCCTTTCAATTATGTGTTTCTGGCCTGCTGCCTTGTTAAAATAAATAAAGCAAAACTGTCCCACCTCTCAGAACAAAAACAACAGCACCATGTAACAGATAAGCCAAAAAACAAAACCGCCAAAGCAGATGAAATCAACCTCTTACGCCAACTTCTAACTCTGTTGATTTTCATCTCCCTTGTTGACGTAAGTGGAAATGTTTTCAAAGATGCTCACTACAACATCAATACTAGGACAGAGTTCCTGTGATGGCACATTGGACTAAAACATCAGGGGAATCGGTTAACTTCATAAAAACAAGTATTCGTTAATTATACTAGTTTGATAAGAGACCAAAAAAATAGTCAATAATTCAGCCCTGACCTCAAGAAACTTATGGTCTAACAGGCAAGGGAAACCAAGCAAACAAATACTTGTTTAAAAATAGAAAAAGAGAGATTGCAAGATCAAAAGAGTTCTGAAAACTGATTGCGCAACACAGTACGTAACACTACTGGATTTTACACTTCACAAGGAAGAAACTGACGATTTTGATACATTTATTTTACAATTAAGTGTCTTTAAATTTTCAGATGAAAAGAAATGCAAATAAAGATCACTGATTTACCTCAGTGTCCCGCTTGGGAGGAAAGAGAGAGAAAGGCTGGCATTGACTGGGTTGGCTCCAGACAAGACTGGGGAGCAAACGAAGGCAGTAACTTCCCCAGGAATACCCGTTCAATAAAAGAACAGAGAAACTCAAAATCCACTATGGAGAATCCAAGATCAAATGCTAAAAGAACAAGTTAAAAAAAAAAAAGGAAAAAGAAGAAGCAAAATATGTGGAAATGCATGGAGAAAAAAACAAAGAAAGCAAGCCGTGTACAAGTGCATATCATAAATAAGAGGTAAAGTGCACAGAAATTGTCCAAAACTACTTCATGTAGCTCTAGCTGTCTCCGTAGATAGTGTATGAGCAGTTCAAAGTGTGTAGGTACACCCCAGCTGTAGGCAATTGCATAGGTTGCCTTGTGCCTAGGTAAACGTTACACTTCTGGGAGAAAAGCAACCAGTAGTTAGCAATCATTCTGTCCCTGGTTAATGCTAAATCCATGTTAAGTGTACCAATGTGACAGCATATTTGCCTATTCAATTTTTTTTAATATATGTGAGGAAGGCAGGACAGGGGAACACTGTGCAAGGAACCACCACCACAGCCCTTAGGTGGGATGGGAGCCACAGATTGTTTGGGGAAGAGCGTCTAGGAATGTATTGGAGTAGGAGCAGCTGAGGACATGTCTGACAGGGGAGGAATGACAACTTCTAGGGTTTTCCATGCACCGTGCCACTGCACTTGCAAGTAGACAAGGAAGCCGAGACATGGTGGCTTAGTCAGGGTGGTGTCAGGGGGAAGCAAAAGGCATGTTTGAGTAAGGTCAGAGCACTTGCTCACATAGGAGACCTCGGATGGGCTAAAAAGCATCAATCATTGCCAGATGGTACACACAAAAGTGAGCTGAGGCTAGCCTGACTAGCAGAGGCCATATTTTCTGCCTGTAAATCTCAAAGCATGAGTTGTGCCAAATCAGGCTAAGCCACAGCACTTATCAGAAAGTAAGAGAACCAGCTCTGAGGGCGGATTCTATAGGGGACATTTGGGCTTGCCTCTGTGACACTGCAGAACGCACAGGTTCTCATGGGAGTTAAGGGTGGTGATGGACCCAGCCAGACTGTACTGTGGAACTCACTGACAGCCCCAGAAGCCAGAGCTGGGGGGAGCCACCAGCACATGCAAAGGCCAGGACTGAGATCAAACCATGTCAAGCAGAGCCGCAGAGCCACAGTTCCTGCCAGCCTGCATAGGATCTGGGGTTGGGAACAGACCTTGTAGAGGAATTTGGGGAACACACCTGCTAAGCCACAGCTCCTGCTGGGGGAAGGTCAGGCAAAGCCAGACAAGGTTGTAGCACTCCTCAGCATTTGCGTGAACCATGTCTAGAAGCCAGCTCAGGCTGGGCCAGATCACAGCAACTGCTGGCACACGAAAGAGCTGGGACAGGGTGTGGGTCATATCCAACTGGGCTAGTTTGTATCATCAACTAACACAAGCTGAGACTGTAAATGTGCCATGCCAGCCTGGGTTGAAGCATCTACCAGCACACACAAGAACCAGGACTGGAAACAGACCTGGCAGGGGAAATCTGAGGACTCCCATACTAGGTTGCAGCTTCCTCTGGTGAGTTTGAGAGTCAGGGTTGTGGGCAGACCATACTTGGCAAAGCTGAAGCCCATGTCACAAGTCACAATGCATGTAGTCTTGGTTTGCAGCCAAGCCAGGCTGTGCTAGGCTTCAGCATCCACTGGTGCTCACAAGAGCCAAAATGGGTGTGGGACAGACTGGGCTATGCCACAGCACCTGCTGGGTCACATGAGATCAAGGACTGGGGAGGGGTTGGTCATGCTGGGCTAGACTAACACCCACCAGAGAGAACCAGGATGAGCATGAGCCAGTTGGGCTAGGCCACCGTACTGCCCGTTAACACCATATCAGGCTGGGTCACAGTATCTGCCAGTACGTATGAGATCCAGGGCTGGGAGTAGGCCTGATAGGGGAATTTGGGAAACTCCCCTCTTGGGCCACAGCTCCCTCTGGTGAGCACAAGAGCAGAGGGTGGATGCAGGCCCAGCTGGGCTGCAGCACTTGTTGGCACATATGTGAGCTGGGTCTGGGTGTAGGCCAGCTGGGCCAGTTCATAGCACACACTGGCATGAGCAAGAGCCAGAACAAGGCACAGGCCAGGACAGTTGAACTGTAACTGCTATCAGTTCACCTAAGGGCTTAGGGTGGGCCAGGATGGGTTAAGCTACTGCACCTGGCAGCAAGAGCTAAACTGGAGGCAAGACAGGCTTGAGTTAGGCTGTAACACATGCTAGAAAATGCTAATACTGGGGGCAGGCCATCTCAGATTTGGTCACAGCACCCACTGCCACACACAAGCCCTGGGCTGGAGCATACTTCGTAAGGGAACTTGAGAAATCCCTTGCCAGGCTACTGCTTCCACTGGTAAGTGTGAGAGCTGGGATTGGGGCAAGCCAGTCTGGGCTAGGTTGCCACACCCACTGGGTGCAAGTCATGTCAGGATAGACCACAGTACCTTCTGGCAGGTGCAAGATTAAGGGCTGGGAACAGTCCTGGTAGTTAAACTATGGGCACTCTGCTGGGCTACAACTCTCACTGGTAAACATGTGAACCAGAGCTGGAATCAGGCCAGGCTAGACAAGGTGGCAACACCCACTAACATACATGGGCTGGATCTGGTGGCAGGTTGGGCTAAGCTAAGCTGCAGCACCCATGGGTGTGCATGAGAGTCAGATGGGATGCAGCACCCATGGGTGTGCAATAGAGTCACTGGGTAGGGGTGACTGAGGGGTCACCCCAACTGGGCCTTGGCATCTGCAATTGTGCGGAAAGACCAGACCTATAGCAGACTGGGCTGAGTTAAGCCTCAACACCCATCAGCTCACATTGACAATGGGGCTGGGATAGAACTGAATAAGTAAATGCATCCACCAGATTTGCATTGGTTGAATTAATAAGTTAATATATAGTAAAGAAACATCTAATGAAAGAAATAAGGCCTAAGTGAAGAATATGGCAATGGTAACAGAAAATCAGGAACAAACAGAAAACAATATTGCTTTGGCAAAACCAGTAAAGTGTAATATTAGATTGGAAGTGGAAAAAGAATATGATATTTTAAAGTTTGATGCCTGGGAGCTCTGGAGGTACTTGGGGTAAGATAATGCAATCTTCCCACCTCACCATTCATTTGCATTGAGAAGACTTTATTCTCACTCTTTCTCACTAGAGGCATAAGCTATGAATGAGGTTGTTAAAGTCATAATACAAGAAAGAGCAAAGTAAATTGATTATAATTGACATGAAATGAAATTTACAAATTATCTGGGTATACTGTTTGGAATGCTTAGAAGCAGTGTCCAAAGTTAACCTATATAAATGTATCAATAAATTGATAACTTAGATCTAACTCAGTTTTTTTTTGCAGCAGAAAACAAAATGGGTTGCAAGTGGGCAGCTGATTAGACTGAAAAGCTGTTCTATAGCTCATCTCACAATTTTAGAAACAGGCTAATTTTCTACTTTACATTCTCCTAACAGATACCTTCTAAATGGCAAGTATGCTGATTAAAATAAAACTCGATGTTCCCAGCTCAAAATGTTTCCATGTCTGCTCTGATAGATGATAGAATAATCGAGATGACCTATGTAACTCCCAACTGTAATATCTGGCTATTTGCTAAAAAGGGTGCTTGCTTTTTACACCATAGAGATTCTGACATTATCTACTCAGAAGAATATAGGAAAAAGGGTTTTCTGCTAGAAGGAGAAATTTTGGAGCACACATCACATTGAGAAACCTGGGCACAATTCTGTTTGGAGTCTTAAACTGAAACAGAAATGAATGGCGATATAAGTGACCCAAACAGTCATTTAGCAACGATGAGTTGCCTAGTGAAATATACAATAAAACCTCATTGTCACTTCAGCATCACAAGTACTTTATACTTCCCTGAAGTTCTACATTCTAAATTCAAACAGACACAGAGCTGTTAGCTGAAAATGGGTCTCTTCTATAGTTCTTTGGTGTGTTGGAAATAGCTGCCTCTGACTATAAATAGATTTTTAAATTTTGGCAAATACTAATTTCTAATCGAGCATATTCCCCTACACTAATGGGAGCAGTTTCTGAAGGCTGGACTCATCTGCCAACCTGATGGAGGTCTGGAAGGAAATGGAAGAACATTAAACAACCATGTGTATTAACGGACCAACAGTGTTTACTTCAGAATCATAGTCTTGTGATCAGGATCTATCCAGTCCTCTACTTCCCAAACAACATCCTGTTCAAAATATCCAGGCGTCCAGATTCTTGGGCCTCCCCTGAGAGTTTGAGCCTATGCTCCATGAGCCTGATGAATTATTTTCCCTGTTAATATCATCAGAATGGCATAATGTTTTATGTTTTATTATAAATCAGAGTAAACTCACTGAGAAAGAAGCTTGGAAGATACTTCCAAAAGTCATCCAAGAGGGTGGAGACAAAATTTCAAGCAGGTCAGCCTTCAAAGGCACAACAGCTGGATGCTAAGCACTTCTGCTCAGATCCAAGGATGAAGATATACAGAATAGGTCATTTTTCACAAAACGTCTACCAAGGAATGAAAAAGTATTGTAAAATTGTCTGGGATCTTAAAATGTTACGTTCATCTTGAGGAGAAGCCGTCTCTCTCATTTCTCTTTCCTCTAAATATCATTCCTACCACAACTATGAATGAAATGACCAGGAAAGAAATGGGGAAAGTCCAGGAAACTCACAGTGTGTTGAAAAATGGGCTCTATACCGAGAACACAGTAATTTAAGAAGCACAGAGAAATTTAAGCAGAAGAAAGCCTCATAGGAAAAGTTCTATTTTCTTTAGGACATGTTTCTTACTAAATTGTGTTACACTGACATATTTTTCATATTTTAATAACAAGACTTCCAGAAAATGTACTACATTCTGATAAAGTGCTTCCCTCGACCATTCACTCTGCAAGTTGCTTTCTACCTTTCTGTAGAAAGCAGACTTCACACACATCACAATGCCCCATAATGAAAATAACACTAGAAGATATCATCAATTGAAAACCAATCACTTGTCAGGCACCATGATAAGTATTTTACAGAGTTTAAGCCTTATAAGATTTGCAACAAGTTATACAAGCTAATATTATGATTCCACCTTACAAAACAAAGAAAACCTAGCCTTGGCAAATCTAAGAGTATTACAAAAAGTTGGACATTTTTTTAATTTTACTTCTTCTTACTATTATCATTTTATGGTACACTTCCATAAGCCCTGGGATTTCCTTTATCCCCTCCCTAATTCCATCCCCCCTCACTGAGTTCCCCTATATCATTACTATAGTATAGTTCTTCATACACAGTCATATGTCCATCTGGGGCATGGAGAATGACAGAGAGTTCAGCATCCTATTGTCAAGATATAGTAAACATATTCATTGGGAATCCATCTTTGCCTAGAAGTAGAGATGCATATTGCATTGTATCCTCGCATCTGGATATGACAGTATCCATTACATGGTTACTATACATCCCCTTAAATGAAAAGCCACAATACAAAATCAACAATAGGGAGAAAAATAAAAATTTATAATGCAATGAAGTTAAATAACATGCTGCTAGATATGATAGTCTCCATTACAGTTACTATATATCCACTTAAATGAAGAGCCACAAAACAAAATCAGAAACAGGAAGAAAAAAAGAAGAAATTAACAACACCATGAGGTTAAATAACATGTTACTGAATGACTGATGTGTCACTGAAGAAATGAAAATCAAGAGCCTGTTTTAGTTTCCTTTATAACTTTTGTTGCTCCCTCACCTAGGTTTTTTTATTATATACTCGTATCTCCCACTAGATGAGTAACTCCAAGAAGGCCTGGACTTCTTTAATATTCACTGTTATACCCCTACTTCCTAGGTAGTACCTGACCCAAAGGAGTTTAATAAATACTTGTGTAAGCAAGGAGTACATGCAACTAGAGGAGCTCTTAACCTACATGTTCACATTAACATTTTATTTGCCTCTAGGTTTCAAAATCTAGTTTATTAACATTGGTATGGTTGTTGTACTACCTATACATGCTCATAGACACTTGTTTTTTATAATAAATTGATTATATGCTTGTTTTTATTTATTTAAAAATTTCATTTGAATGTTGGAAAGAGAACTACCATCCACTAGTTCACTTGCCAAATGCCTGCAAAAGCCAGGTCTGGGTCAGTTGAAGCAACGAAACTGGGACTCCATCTAGTTGTCCATGTAGCAGGCAGAGGCCCAGCTATTTGAGCAGGCACTTACTACACATTAACCAGAAGTTGATTGCAAGTGAAGGAGCAAGGACTCCAATAAAGGCACTCTAATATGGGATGTGGGCATCCCAAGTCGCATCTTCACTAATATGCCTAGTGTCCACCTCTACACACTTGTTTTAAGTGATTATTTTCTTCCAAGTCTGGGCTATTTTACTTCTACTTTTAACTAGTATTTACCCTGTTGGATTATGAATTATACAGAGAACTTTATCAAGGATTTTTTAAACAATGAGTACAGTGAATAAAAATTAGGAAAACACTACAATAAAGACACTGAAGTTCAAGAGTGTTTTGGGTGAGGCATAGCTACTTTAAATCAGAGTCAAATATTCCGTGTAACTGAAAATGTTTTGTGACCAGTTTTACAGTCAGCCTACAAAATGGCTTATAAACGGTCCTTTGAAGCCACCTTGAATATCTTTGAATGCTTCTGCAGTGTTATTGGTACATAGAGTACATACGAGAAAAATTAGCATGAGGAACAATGTGATCAAAGTTGTTGGGAAGCCCTCTCTCTGAGATTTACTGGAACTTCAGATGGAGTTATTTTGTTTTGGAGCTCTATGCCCTACAAGCACATCTGGAATCTTAGACTTTAAAAGGAATTTAATGAAACACCAAAGTTCAAGCATTTCCCTCAAGCTGGAGTAAACTTGGACTATAATTGAGGAGAGAAGATGAGAGGGCTGTTCCCAGAAACCTAACCACATCGGTACCTGGCGATGGGAACCAGCCACTTGATGATCCTAAGATCCCTGATGTGGATCGTGTTCCAAGAGTACTGCTTAAATGGTTCCCACAGTTCTAAGATGCTGTTAATTTCATTGTTCCATGGTTCAGGAAATCCTTCCAAGGTCCATTGGCTGGCATAATCCACCCTAGAGTCTCCACTTACCCAGCTACTTGCTGTCAAGACTTGGCCAGGAGAGTTGTCCAATTGGTTATGCCATCCAGGACACCAAACATCTTCTGCAGGCCTCAATGATTTGTCCTGTTCCCCATGTACATCTGGACATGTTGCCCACTATGCAAACTTGAGCATCCAAGGAGGCCCAGTTCTGAAACACTCACTCCATGGTCATACTATAGATTCTTGTGATTTTCCCCATGATTGTAGTTTTGAGTCCAGCAATCTAGTTGCAGTGGAGGAGGGCCTCAAAGAATCCTCACCTGAGATAACCCAAGACTTCATTCCTGTGTGTGCCAACCAGTGCAGCGTCTGGCTCAGTCCATCACCCACTTTAATCTACACATATACACCAGAGGTTGCAGTCACCCAGTCAGTTCTGTCCTCAGCCCCATCTCTTACACAAACCAATGGATGCCATGGCCCAGTTTAACCCTGCTCACCACACACTCAGCCCTTATACACACCAGTGGGAACTGCAGCCTAGTTGGAAAGAATTCTAATAATTCCCACCAGGCCTTCCTCCAGTCCTGATTCCTGTGCATGCCAATATACATCAGACTGGTCTAATCAGTCCCACATCCCCTTCAGTTCTTGCATACATCAATGGATGCTGCAGCCTAACTCAGTCTGATCAACACACTATCCAACCCATACTTCTATTAGTGGGTGCTACTTCTTGTCTAGCCAGATACATTCCAGCCCTGGTTCTCATGCTCTCTGGTGGGAGCTGCAGCCAATCAGGGTGCTTTCCCTACTAAGCCCACTTCCAGCCCTGAATCTTGTGGTCTGGCCTGATAAGACTTGCCCCCAACAAGTCCTGTTTGCCAGCTCATACTTTGGCAAAGCCTGACCAGCCATCCTGCACTTATTCTGGATACTGTTGCTTAGCCCACTCAGGTTCTTCCCCTAACCTAGCTCATACACAGGCCAATGGGTTTTGTAGCCCTGCCCAGTCCGGTTTGCCCCAAATCCCGGTTCTCATGCTCACCAGTGGGAGCAACAGCCTAGCCAGAAAGCCCCTGCAGGCCCCTACCAAGTTCTGCGATGGTCTGCCTTACATTGACTTGCCAGCAGGTGCTGCAGCTTGTCAGCCCAGCCTTCTGCCAGTTCCAGCTCATGCTGGTGGATATTGCAACCTAAGCCCAGTCCAGCCAGCTCCCAATCCCTTGCCTAATATGAACTGGCTGGTGTTGCAGTAACAAGGATGTTGTAAACAGCAGCCTAAGTGAACAATAAGCTGGGCTGTTCTCTGCAATGGAAGCCCAACTGTCTTTTGCAACAGGATTTCCATGGAAGGCAACTCCAGTGAAGGATAACGCTGCAAACTGCATTTGGGCTGATCCTGCCATTTGTCCCCATTCCCGTCCCACACACCATCCAGGGCCTGTTGCATGTTTTGAGAGCTTATGATGCCTGAAAGCCTCCAATTTATTTCATTGACCAAAAACAGAAACCCAATGTCATCTACCCAGAATGACTCACATAGCTTTAAAAGCTACCCTTAAAGGGATAGAGTTGTGGGAAATGACTAAAAATCTCTGATAGCAGCACTCTGCTCTTTACAGCTCCAAAAATTGGATAATCTGGGTGGTAGAAGATGGAAACTAAAGGAACTGGGACACAGCGTAGAATAAATTCCAGAACTTGCAATGGAAACAAAACACATGCTCAAGTACTGAGCAATAGCTGCATGCATTTTTTTTTAAGATTTATTTATTTTCATTGCAAAGTCAGATCTCTGCATGCATTTTTAAGAAAATGTTCCTATTGAATCCACTTAAGAGTAGGGGGCCTTTATCATGCCTGTCCATGTGTGTGGCACCTGCTGTTGACCAGTGTTCTCACAGTGGGTATTTCCCTGGTGTTATAAGGTTCCTCACCCTCAGTGCCCTCCACAGAGACTTTAGGAAACCTTCAAAACATGCCTCAACCACTTTGACCATCAAAACTATGTCCCTGGCACATATCTGCCTTATACCTCTGGTAGGGCTGGAAACTGCACCATTTCTAAAGGAAACATTGGCGGCTTCAATCACTCATGTACTCATCAGGGGATAAGAGCATCTTCTGGGAGTAGTAGATACACTGGGGAACGGAGCAGAGGAACGTCTCTTCCCTGAAGGAGTTTACACTCTAGTGTGCACATGAACGGGGTGGGCTGGGAAACGAATTACTCTGGGAGGATAAAATAATTAAAACTAATTGGGGCAGTGTTGTAGCACAGTGAGTTAAGCTGCTTCCTGCAACGCCAGCATCCCACATGGGTGCCAGTGGGTACCCTACGTGCTCCACGTCTAATCCAGCTTCCTGCTAATGGCCTAGGAAAAGCAGCAGAAGATGGCCTGAGTGCTTGGGCCCTTGTCACACATGTGGAAGACCTAAAAGATGCTCCTGGCTTTTAGCTTCCACCCAGGCCGGCCCTGACCAAGGCAGCCAGATAGGGAATATATCAGAAGATAAAAGATCACTCCCCTGTTCCTCCTCTCTGTAACTCTCTTATATATAAATAAATCTAAAACACACACATTAAGTAGAAAGTGAGAAATTCAATGGAAAAAATCCTAACCAATAGTTGAGACTGGGAATAGAGGTGGGTTCTAACTTGAAATAAGACGATGAGGGAAGAGCTCCTTGGTAAATCAACTGTCACTGCCAATGGCAGAGCTGAAACTGAAGCATTCCAAAGTGCTATTGCTGATAATCTTTAAAAGATAGATTTGGAGTAAATTTTTGTGTGTTGTGTTCTGCTCTAGCAACTGTGATGCACTGTCAAATGTCATTTGGTAGTGAAAGATGATGTCAGAGAAGAAATTGCTAGGACCAGTTGAAAAGAAAGGAGAAAGAAGATACCAAACAGCTTTCTGGGGAACAAAACCACTAAAAAGAATTTCTTTTTTTTTTTACTTCTTTAAAATTATTATCATCATTTTATGATGCAGTTCCATAGGTCATGGGATTTCTTGACTGTGGAAGAATTTTATTTCACTTTCAAAGGCAAACGGAAGCTTTGCTGGGTACATTATTCTGGGACGACAATTGTTTGCTTTTAGAATCCAAAATATATCACTCCTGTGAGAGGTCTCCTGTGAGTTTAACTGGCATTCCTTTATGTGTCAGTTGATTTGTTTTTGTTGTTGTTGTTGTTGTTGTTCGCATGCACATTTAAAGTTCTTTTCCTTATGTTCAATTGAAAAGAACTTGATTATCATGTGTCATGGTAAAGATTCTTTTCATCAACCCTGTTGCAAATTCTCTGCACCTCCTGGATGTTGTTTCCCAATTCTTTCTCTAGAATAGGGCAATTTTCCCTTATGATTTCATTGAATGCACTTTTAATCCCAGTTTTTCTTTCTGCACCTTCTAGGACTCCCACAGCTCTTATATTTGGCCTTTTCATAATGTCTTTCAGTTCTTGAATCATTTTTTAGCCTGATCCAGCTCTGCTTCCAGCTTTTTGTTTGTTTCCCCCTGGTGACAGGAAACATCTTCCAAAACTGAGATTCTTTTTCTGCTTAATTCATTCTATTTTGGAGACTCCACTATACTTTCAATTTTCTCCACTGTATTCTTCACTTCTTATAGATCAGCTTCGATTCATTTCCTCTGTAACATGTTCCTTACATTTCTTGAACTCCTGTATGTGCTTCTCGTTGTTAAGAAGTTTTATAACAAGTGTTTTGAATTCTGTATCCCCCATTTTCTTAATGTCTTCCTCAGAGAACTCAGAGGTTGGCAAATGGTTTTGCTCCTTTGCAGGAGAGTCCTCAGTAATATTCATTATACCTTTGTCTCTTTTGCTCTTGGTCGTTGTACTTGTGGTTAGCAGATTCTTCTGCTTAGGACAGGTTTCTAAGCTGTTTCACCAACAGGTCTACAATTGGATTTTACTTATTGCAGTTGATACATGGCTCTTTGTTTGCAGTCACTTGTGACACTCCTCCAATGAGTTCCAGGTCTGGATTCCTATGTTAGATTACCACTTTGGTCTCTGTAGCCCCAAGTCTTGGCTCACCACACTCCACCTCCTGTGGTACCTTGCTGAGGCTGTGCTGTTTGTACTATCTTTCCCCCACTTCCAGTTCGAGAAATTTCTAGGATTAGGGAGACACCAAGTGTCCTATATAGCTAGGTTGTTGGTGGTGGTGATCTTGATGGAACCTGTTGGTCATTATATTGGGGGCCACAAGGATCTATTCTGAGCCATATGATGCTGTAGTTGGTATTATTTTGCCTCTGGGACCAGTATAACACACTAATATCAGTGAGTTTGCTCCCAGCTCAGCACATGTGCAGCTCATGGTTGTTTCTGCAGTTGCAAAGCCTTTGCTGCATTGTAAAAAATGGTGCTTAATGTGCCACTACTAGAGTTCTTGATCTGCTGGCTGTTAGATCTGAGGGCTACCTAGTCCTACCTTGGGTGGAACCTGTAGGATGCCAAGTTTTCACAGTTCACTGAGCCAGCAATGAGTTCACTCCCAGCTCAGTGCATGCACAGTCCTGTCCCATAGCCTTTTGTCTCTAGACAAAATGGCACCTGATTCAGCCTTAGTGGGCAGACTGAGCTGTGGAAACCCATCTTGTTCCATCCCGCTCTCTCTGAGACCTGCCACTCTGTCTCTGCTCCTGATCAAATCAAACAGACGAGCAGGACTAACAGTTCTTTGTCTGAGTTCACCTCCTGAGCTCCCGGTTAATGTCCTTCCCACCTGGTTACTGGTGTAGTTCTGGTGCCGGTGTAATTCAGATCACTGCTCGCTGGGGTATCAGTCACTGCAACACCACACCGTTGTGTCTGCCGCTTTCTTGTGTCTGTCAGTCTCCAGGTGCCCCTCTGCTGTTGCTCTGTCCTCTCCTATTTCCTGGAATGTGCCCTCTCTGATACACACTAGCTAATGTTTCTACTTCTGTTTAAATGTGTCCTTACCCTATTCTGTCATCTTGATTCTCCTAAAATGATGAAGTTCAAAAAAAAAGGTTGAGAGGTGGGTGCTTGGCATGGCAGATACAACATGACTTGCACACTTTGAGCCCTTATCAAAGTGCCAGGGTTCAAGTCAGTTCTATGCTCAATTCCAGCTTCCCCATAATATACACTCTGGGATGTAGCAAGTAACAGCTCAAGAGCTCTCTCTCTCTCTGGCTCTCTCGCTCTCTTGCTTTCTCTTCTTTCTTCCTCTCCCTCCTTCCCCCTCTCCAAGTCACTAAGCCTCAAAAATAAGTAGATTTGTTTACCTTAGAAAAAGCAAAACCAAATAAAAGATGGGCAGATTTTAACTTATGAGGTGGAAAACAGAATATTTCCTCACGCCCACATAACCACTGAATCTAGGGAAAGTTATAGAGAGCATGATAGTGTCCACATTGCAAATGTATTTTTCTAGCGTGATAAAATTAAGAGAAACACAAGAAATGACCCTGGTGAGTCATTTTCTTCCCATCTTACAATTTAGATGCTCTGATCAACAAACACTGTGTGTCTAAGGTACACTGAATTTGATATTTTAAGATATACTTTAATTTAGCTATATATTTGAATCATCCCAAAATTTCCATTGGCTTATTTAGTAAGGAATTATAAACAAACATCTCATAGAGAATGTGAGAAATAAGTGATGTAATCCATGCAGAAAGAAGTCAGCATCAAGCTCAATAAATGCTCAGCTACCCTCTCCTGCTCTTGTGGTGACTGTGAGAAGCTTAATGGAGAACATACTGTTTGATGTAGACCTTGAAAAAGGCACAGGATGTGGATACAGAATAGGTAAAGGATGTGAATAAATGTCAGATGCTGAATTTTCTAGGCAGGGGAAATGCGTAGTCAAAGACAAGGGGAATGAGCTCACTGCAAACAAAGGCAGCTTATCCTTTCATTCAGCACACACTTACTGGGTATTGCAGCACAGGCTACATACGCTCTGGGATTGTGCCCACCCTGTTCATTGCTTCCTCCCAGCTCTTAGGACAGCGCATTACACAAAACGCAAACAAATATTTGCAGAATGCTTGAAGTGTTTAGAACAGGACAAAAAGCATGTTCATTTGAGATGTGTACTCAGGAAGTTTCTGTTGTCATTTTTAAAAGGGACAACCAGAACCATGCTGAGGGAACAAGCTAGCCAGGATACAGCCAAGCTATAGAAACAAAATGCAACCCATGTGTTGGGTTCATATGGAATAACAATTATGTATTTGGCATGGTTAGAAATTAATAAATTCTTCAGAATAGAAACATCAATTTAATGGTAAAGTTTTCAATGAAATTTTAAAAAATTTGAATTGAAACGTTATCCATTCTTATTAGAATTATCGGTGCCTTTTTAAAATTAATTAATTAATTTTATTGTTCCATGATACGGTTCTCTGGGTTCTGGGATTTCCTTTTCCCTCCCAAATCCCTGCTTCACCACCACCACTTTCCCCCATATCATTACAATAGTGTAGTCTTCCATAAACAGTCATAAATTCATCCTTCTGCTATTTAAGTTTATCCTGACATTGTAGGCATGGGCACTGGCAAAGAGTCCAGCATCCTGTTGTCAAGATACATTCAACAATGTCATTTGGAATCCATTTTTGATTTGGAAGTAGAGAAGCACACTGCATTGTATCTTCACATCTGTATGTGATAATCTCTACTACACAATTAGTATATATTCCCTTAATGAAAAGCTGTAAAACAAAATCAACAACAGAGAGAAAAACAGAAAATTTACAATAACATGAAGTTAAATGACATGCTATTGAATGACCAAGGTGTAGCTGAAGAAATAAAAAAGAAAACCAAAGACCTTCTTGAAGCAAATGATATTATTTTGTAATCTATAAGTCAAGGAAGAAATTAATAAGCAAAATAAAAACATTGTGTGTGTGTGTGTTGCTTGAGATGTAGCAAAAAAAGTATTGAAAAGGCTATTGATCTTATTTTGCATGAAGATTGCATTATATCAGAGAGAACATATGATATTTGTCCTTTGGGAATTGATTTGTTTAGTTGAGCACACTGGTCTCTAGCTGGGACCATTTAGTTACAAATGGTAGTAGAATTTCAATCTTTTTAATGATTTAGTAGTATTGCATGAAGTAGATGTACCACAATTTCTTTAGCCAATCCACTTTTGAAGGGCATCTGGGTTGTTTCCATGTCTTTGCTATTGTAGATTCTACTCCTGTAACTATAGGGTTAGAGATCTCTTTCTCATATGTAGGCTTCATTTCTTTTGGATATATTCCCAGGAGTGGGACAGCTGGGTCATACGCCAGATCAATTTTCAGTTCTCTTAGTACTTTCCACGCTGACCCTCCCACCAACAATGTAGGAAGTGTTGCTAGTAGAGTTCTGAACATAGGCCAACCTCACTGGAGTTAGGTGGAATTTCAACGTAATTTTCATTTGTATTTCCCTGACAGCTAAGGAGCCTGAGCATTTTTTTCATGTGTTTATTGGCCATTTGAGTTTTTTCTTTTAAAAATGTCTGTTCATTTCCTTCACCCATTTCTTCACAGGGTTGTTTGTTCTGCTGTCACTGAGTTTTTGAAGCTCTTTGCAAATCCTGGAAATTAGTTTCCAGTTGGCTATAGAGTCTGCAAAGATTTTCTCCCATTCCATTGGTTGCTTCTTCACTTTGTTAATAGTCTCCTTTGCTGTACAGATGCTTTTTAGTTTATGTTGGGTTTGACTGCCTGTGCTCAATTTTGTTTCATTTTCAGTGTTTAAAAAGGCACAGATATAGTAAATAAATAGCAACATTTTTATTAAACATGCTAGATACTATATTAGATATTATAAATGCATTTTTAGTTCCTACAATTTTAAAAAGTGTTTGTGTCATCAACATCATTTCCCTCATGTTATAGATAAGAAAACTGGTCATTTGAGAATTGAAATGCCTAAAATGTGACAGCTAATTAATGTTGAAACTAGAGGCTAAACCTACCAAAATCATGTATTAATCAACAGGTTGCTATAATTGTTTAGAAATAAATGCTATTAATAGAACTCAAGACACTTTGCAACTTTCATATTACAATCACAGGTCTACTTTCTATTCCAGTTTCCCTATGCATACCCTGGGAAGTTGCAGATGATGGCACAAGTAGCTGGGTCTCTGCCACCAGTGTGGGAAAGTTGGATTGTGATCTGGGCATCTGGCATGGTCCCAACCATTGTGGGCATTTGGGCAATGAGCCAAGAAATAAAGCATCTCTGTCAATCTCTCTCTGCTGTCCATGTTTCAGATAAAATTAAATAAATATGCAAATAATGTTAAAATAAGCAAGTAAATACTTTCTTTGAAAGCAATACTTTCATTGAAAACAAAGTATTTGTACTCTTTATTTATAATCAAAGCTAAATGACCCAGAGGAATAAGGATATTTGAACAGGAAAGAAGCAGGACAGAGACTGCCCGTCCACAAGCCTGACCACTTCATCTTCTCTTGCAAATGACAGCCCTGTTTATTAATTACAGTATCAGTGCTGAGTTGCTCTGTTTTACTACCTCACAAGAACACGTCTTTACTGACTTATTTTCTCCCCTGCTACTTTTTAAAAGAATGTTTAATAATTTCTCACATTTGCATGTTTTTATTACCTGAGTTCCTCTTTGCTTCATCTTTTGAAACAGATTTTAGAGTAGTATATTTATTTATTTACCATGGCAAGGGTGGGAAAGTGGGGTGAGTTTGCCATGTTACGAAAGTTTGGAATCTCATCTGAAAGGATGAAAGAGTAATTGCAAACTGACCTCAAGCCTATCTGGAGGCATTTCATTTATACAGAGATGAAATCTACCTCTCTGAAGATGTCCTCTTGACATATTTCTGGTCAGACAGGTAAAGTTATGAGGCTTTCTAACATCATAGGATACTCCACTGATTGAGACCCCAAATGCCCACAACAGCCAAGGCTAGGCAGGAACTCAACCCAGGTCTCCCATCTGGCTGACACAAAGTCACATATCTGAGCCACCACCTAGTGTCTCAGTGTAGGCATTAGCAGGTAGCTTGCCTGGAAGAATGGAGATCCAAGTCAAGCACCACCATATAAGACAAAGCATTTTAACCACCATGTCAAAACATCAACTCCTGAAGTTTTAGAAAGCAGAGAAAGACTTCAAACTACTCTATTAAATATTATCTTACACTGTAATTTTGATAAAGGAATAGTTGTTAAAATATTTGTTTATTTAGAAAGGCACATTTTACACAGAAAATGAGGGAAAGTTTTTCATCCACTGGTTCACTACCCAAATGGATGCAACAGCCTGAGCTGAGCTGATGTGAAACCAGGAACCAGAAGCTTCTTCCAGGTCTCCCACAGGGGTGCAGAAATATAAGAACCTGAGCCATCCTCTGCTCCTTCCCAGGCCATAAGAACAGAGTTGGATCAGAAGTGGAACAGCCAGAGCACAAAGAAGCACCCATATAGGATGTCGGTGCCACAGAGTCTATGATTAGCCTGCTGTGCGACCACAGGTCCCCAAGGAGTACATTTTTATATCTACTTGCCAATAACTTTGGAAGGTGAATAGTTTAGTTTGCTGAACCATGTTATCAATATCCAAATACAAGCAATAGATCAAAACATGGCATATCCTGCAAAAAAAAATCATAGGATACTACGTTTCTATTTCAGACTTTAAAAGATTTTCTCAACATGAGTAAAATGTACTAAAGTTAAGTGTGTTTCATATCCAGACGTGGGAGTATAATGGAACATGCATCCCTGCTTTCAGACGAAAGACGGATTCTCAATGAAACTGTTGGACATGTGTAGACAATGGGATGCTGGACTGTCTGACATTGTACCAACAATGTCAGGGGACACTTAAATAAGAGACTGATAGAATTGTGATTCCTTATGAAGGACCACACCATTGTAGTAAAATGGCGAAAACCTGTCGGAGGGTGGGAGTTTGGGGGTGGGAATCCCAGCCTATACAAAATTATACCACATAATTCAACATTCAAAATAAAAATATACTTAAAAAGAGTTAAGTGTATCCTGCACATACACTACTCATCATCTTTATAATCTCTTCTCTTTTTCCCTGACCAAACCAGTTTCTATTCATCCTTTATATCTTGGATAAAAAATTCACTTATTGAAGCCTTCCTGTTCTGTAGTTTCATATAATTCTATCATTTTTCTTCTTTATCTCAAAAAAAGTTTTATATTTTCCTAAATGGTTATAAGTTTGCCTCCAACTGAAGCATAGGATGCTTTCCTGTTGATATATCTTAATATCAGGTTCAGTACATGATAAGTGCTCAGGAAGTGTTTGTTGAGTGAGTTAATTCAATCTAACATTTTTGACATTAGATCAAAGAAAAAAGAACTTGAGTTAAATTTCTAGTGTGTTAATTGCCCTCTACAAGTGAAATATTTAAAAGAAGTTAGGTTCAGTCTCTCCCCATAGGTTTTTTTTTTTTTCATTTTGTTCCTTATTTTTTTAAAAATCTGACATACAGAAGGAGCAGATCCTTCTTGAAAACATGATTCTCTGTTTGCCCACCAAAGATTCAGCCAAAGGTCTTTTTTGGAAAACAGGTCAATTAAACCATTTTTCAAAGCCATGTGGACAAAAGCATCCAAGCACAAAGGTCATGAATGACACAAACATTGTAAAGGTACAAGACCTGCCACTGCTTCATTACTGCATATTCTAATACTTTCCAGGACTGCACTGTTATCATGATAATCCTTTGGGGAAAAGTGAAAATTTAACTCAAAAAACGTGGGCAATGTTTTCTTTCATCTGCTTTTTTTTTTTTTTATCTGTTAATTTTACATTCTGTTGCCGTGAAGTTGTGGGGACAGGGATTGAATCTCCAGCATTCTCCACCATACTGCTGCTGACCAGCCCAGGGAATGCTCTCCACAAGCAATCACAGAGTAAATACATGTATCGTAATTGAAGTCTGCTTCTTCTTACATGGAAGTAAATTAAAATGATGAAACCAAGAATGAACAGAATGTTCATGTGAGCAAGAGAGATTTTATTGTTATCAAATAAGCCAGGCTTTAACCTTGCATTATTGGTTTATCAGTCATCATGGAGATTGTCCTTTACTTCCACTGATAGGACACCTTGGGAGTTCCTCTGTGGGAACAGATGGGAATAGATGCTATTTCACTCATTTTTGTACATGCTCACCACTGACATCAAATGATTCACCACTTTATCCACTACACTTTATTTCAAATAATCCTTTGATTCAAATATTCCTTGTCAATTGCTTAAAAATGTCCAATTATTATATGATATTTTATGCATTTTTGAAATCAGGTTGGGCTGTACCACTATGCCAATTTTTGGCTGGAGAAAAGACTTATTTAGATACTAGCAATGTTAATTATTTATCTTTTCATATATTCTTAATTTTCATCACTTATGCATCAGAAAACTCATCACTTATCTTAATGGCAAAGCCATAAGCAACAGTAGGTTCTCAAACTTATATCATCCCCTTTTAAATGCTTTAATGCCAACTTTCCTTGGTTCATTTGGGAAGGCAGCAAGGGACTTGGAAGGACTCTACTAAGGATTCATTCTATTCATTTATAACATTGTCAAGGATGCTAATAGTTGCTACTCCTTTATGTAATAAAAATGAGATTAGGGCTGCCCTGAGCTAGAACCAAATGTGGAAGTCAGATAAACACCAACTTCAAGTCAACTGTCAGTAAAGAAGAGCCAACAAATAGCAAAATCCTACTTAAAGCGTGTAACTGCCAACTTCTTAACCTCTGACTTGTGCATTTACCACTATAGATTTATTGTAAATCCTGAAGTAATGTTTGATCTCCTTGGAGATCGTGGTGGGTGGAAAGTAAATTTTTCAGCCTCTGTTGGGGTATTCAAATGTCCCATAAACATTTGAAATTTTGAAGTATAATGTTTTTGTTTAGAGAGGAATATGTTCAAATAGAGGCACAATGGAATTTGAGAGTTTCAAATAAAAACCAAGGACTAGAATTTAAGGGAAAGGGTGGAACAGTGCCTAAAGAAAGAGAGCCAGGCAGAGAGGGAGAATCACCATCTTCTTGCAGAGTAACTACTTTCTTTGTTTCAGTTGTATGTCTCGCTTTGGAAGGTTTCCTGCCGACTGTGGCTTAATCTCACATCAAATGTCACAATTGTGTGCTGTGTGCACAGGCTGGGCCTGGGTTTCTCTCGCTGAGCAGCTCCGGGTTGGTGCAGTAATCCTCTGGGGGTGAAGAGGCACTAAGGGAGGAATGAGGATGAAGATGGGTACAGCATTTGCTTATTGCTCTAAACATAGAATCCTCCTGGGAACTCTTCTGACTAGGCCCAAACAGGCAAGCCTAGCACAGTTAGAAACAGATGCATGGCTTGCAGAAATAAGAAACAAGACCTCTACCTTACCTTATGTAAAAAAATCATCTTTACTCATCTCTAATCAAGACCCCTACCTTACCATATGTAAAAATCATCCCTAAATGGATCAAGGTTCCAAAATTAAAGCCTGACAGTATTAAATTTCTAGAAGAAAACATCAGGAACACTCTGAAAGACATAGGTGTAGGCAAAGACTTCTTTAAAAAGATCCCAAAAGCACAGGCAGCCAAAGCAAAAATAAACAAATGGGACCACATCAAATTACAATGCTTCTGCACTGCAAGCAGGATGGCCTACAAAGTCAGAATACATCCAAAGGAATGGGAGAAAATATTTGACACGACACAACAGATACAAGATGAATAACCAGGATTTACAAAGAACTCCAGAAACTCAACAACAGCAAAACAAACAACCCAGTTAAGAAATGGGCAAAGGATACGAACACATTTTTTTCAAAAGATGAAATTCAGAGGGATAACGGACACACTAAAAATGCTTAGGTTCTCTAGCTGTCAGTGAAATATAAATAAAAACCACAGAGAGGTTTCACCTAATTCCAGTGAGGACGTCCTATTTAGAGGGAAAAGGGTAAACTGATCTACTGTTGGGAGTGTAGACTAATACAACTACTGTGGAAGTCAAGATATGGATTCCTCGGACACCTGAAGATAGATATACCACACAACCCAGACATCTCACTCCTGGGAATACATCCAAACAAAATAAAATCTGCATTTGAGAGAATTACCTGCAACCCCAAGTTTATAGCAGCCTCAATTCATGATAGCTGAGACATGAAATCAACCCACATGGCTGTCAACAAATAAATGGATAAAGAAATTGTGGTACATTTTTTTTCAAGGAATGCAATCAGCCATAGAAAAAGTATGAAGTCTTACTGTTTGCAACAAAATAGTCCCAGTTGAAAGCCATATGTTTAGTGAAATAAGCCAGTCCCAAAACCATAAATGTCATATTTGCTGTCTGATATGAGACAGCTAATTCACAAAACACAAATAAATAAACTCTACAAAGGACATTAGCATACTGAAAAATAATGAGCCCCAATGTCTTGAGCCCCAACTAAGAGTAGGATTTTATTTATAGTTATGATTATACATTTATGTTACATTTCTAAAAAGAAATGTACATTTATATCATGTAATACAGCAAGAATACACATTCTCTTTGGCTATCTGTAGCAATGATTGCTCACCTGAAAGCAATCATTCAAATTAGACTCTATGCACTAATTTACTTAATTAATCCATTCTGTCATGCTTTCCCTGGCAGGAAACCATAGGTGTAAATGTCAAATGTTTCCCCATAACTTTCGATTTCTGCCACATGTCTCCAAGAAAAAGCTAAGGATTGATCATCTCTTGCTAATAGCATACATTTCAAAGCTCAGATGCATCCACTTAACTTTCTAGCCAGTGAGACTCCTCTTTATGAATCCTTACCCCAGTCACCCAGCCCCCTGGCATTTCTAGGGCTTTGGCCCACACCTCTCATCTAGGAGCCTTCCAGCTCTGTTGTGAACCTTCCAGCTGTGCTCTACATTGTCCCAAATGTCCATGGACAGTCTTGGCCATGTATTCTCAGGCTGATCTTTGACAACTTGAGCATATATAACAATAAAACTTCCCAAAACAGTTGCCAATGTTTAACAAGTATAATTGCCCAAATTTTTTTTTAAAAAAATCGGATTTCCAGCTTCTTTTGAAACATCAGAAAATGAGGCCCCTCAGCTCATTTTCCTGCAGAGTCAGAATGAGCCAGCACTTGACTGGCAGCAGTTCTTTCTTTCTTTGGAAGCTAGGATCTACTGATGGGTATAGCTCCCAACAATTTCATCTTCCTATTTATTTATTCATTTATTTCCAAGACACAGAAACAGACAGAAAAATAGACAGATAAATCCCATTTGCTAATTCATTCTCTGATTGTGCAAAATAGCCAGGGCTTAGCCAAGCCGAAGCAAGGAGCTGGGAATGCAATCTGATTCTTCTAAATGGATAACATGGACCCAGTTCCTTGAGCATCAGCCACTGCCTCCTATTACGTACATTAACTGAAATCAAGAACAGAGTCAGGACTCTGAAACTGGATCCAAGCATCCCAAGGTGTCAGCAATGTCACCAAACATGCCCTCCCACACCTTGTCATATCTTACAACCAACTTGCTCTATTCAGTTAGATTGCCTGTCTGTATGCTTTGAGCAGTTGAGTTTGAAAATATGCAATCACACACACACTCCACATGCAAGGAATTGTTAAATCTGACATGATTCTCTAGACCTACGGTTTCTGCTAGGAAAAGCCATGATGCTGCTGAGCAGAAACAAGCTCAATGCCCTAACTTGGCTCCAGTCCTTTTTGCAGGTGCTTGCTGTCCCCATCCTCCAATGTCATGATAAGTCCTAGTCCCTGGGGACTTTGCTTCAATTCTCTTTTTTCTGGAGTTGCAAGACAAAAATGTTTACTCCTGCTCTACCATGCGTATTTTTCCAGTAAGTGTTTTTGTTTTAGGATGGTTTTAGATTCAGAGAAAAGTTGCTAAAGTAGTGTAGATCATTCTCATTAAACGATGCCCCATAGGGCCTGGCGCCATGGCCTAGCGCCTAAAGTCCTCACCTTGAATGTGCCAGGATCCCATATGGGCGCCAGTTCTAATCCTGGCAGCCCTGTTTCCCATCCAGCTCCCTGCTTGTGGCCTGGGAAAGCAGTCAAGGACGAGCCAAAGCCTTGGGACCTTGCACCAGTGTGGGAGACCTGGAAGAAGATCTAGGTTCCTGGTTTCAGACCGGCGCAGCACCGGCCATTGCATTCACTTGGGGAGTGAATCATCAGACAGAAGACCTTCCTCTCTGTCTCTCTTCCTCTCTGTATATACATATCTGACTTTGCAATAATAAATAAATAAATACATTTTTTAAAATGCTCCATATACAGTTGCTGTATGATAGAATGGCTTATTTGTGACTGTGTTAAACTAATATCATTGCATGATTAACTAACATCCATGCTTTATTCAGACTTCTTGAGAACTTATAGAGTTCTTAGTATCTCCCCAAGATTCCATCTAGAATACTACATTACACCGTGTCATCACATCTCCTTGGGCTCCTCTAAGCCGTAAGTTTCTCAGATCTTCCTTGTTTTCTACAGCCATCACAAATTAGAGGGGTCCTCCCAGGCATCTTCTAAAATGCCTTTCAATTGGAAAGTTCCGATGGTTTTATGAACTTTGCTGAGGAAGACCACAGAGATAAAATGCCATTGTCAACACATCCTATCCCTTGTGGCGCCTGTTAATGATGGCACTGATACCCTGCCCAGTGTAGTATTTATCAAGTTTTTCTACAGTAAAGTTGCTTTCCCTCTTCCTTGGACCGTGCTACTTTGACGGAAGTGCCTAGGTGCACCTACCATTTAAAGAGCAGGGAGTTATAGTCCTTCTTTGAAGACAGAATATTTACATAAATGAATTGGAATTTCGTATAGGAAACTTGCCTATTCTGTCCTGTCTATTATGCATTTATTTGTGTCAGTCTTGGTCAGTGGGTTCAAGGATCCATATGGATTATAGTTTCACACTACTGTTATATTTTTTTGCCCAACTTTTCTGTTTGGGGCTCTTAGCGATTCTGCGTTGTGTCCTGTTTTCGCTGGCCATGCCTCCATCCTCACATTTTTTTTTTATACTTCCTTACTTTCTTTTTTTTCATTTACTTTTTTTAAATTATATTTTTTACAATCATTACATAGTTAATTGGGGTAAAAAGGTTCAAGGGCTTTAGGAAAGTGAGTAAGATTATTATTTCCATATTGTTTCCTTCATGTTTAATGGGGAGTATTAAGGGAGAAGGCCCACCCAATTTCCCCTACCCTCCCCAGGTCCCGCATGTACGGTATGCTCCGAGGTTCTTGCTCAAGTGGTTTTGATATTCCAACAGTTATGAATCGCTGCCAATCTTGCCACTCCAAGTACTATGAGATCTTTGAAGAATCCACTGATTGACATTGTCCATCATAGAGTCTCTGTTTGCCCTGTATTTCGCTGCCAACATATAGCTGAGACGGTTGGTTGACCTGTTCTGTCTTCTCTCTTTTCTTGGTTAGGGTTCTGAGTCCAGCATTTTGATTGGGAAAATCTCCAAAGAAACTTTGTCTGAGGTGTTCTCAAACCAGACTCTTGTATGTACTCGCAGGTACAGGACCCAGCTCAGTCCAAGGCCCTGCTCAGCTGGTGGTTGCAATTGCTGGGTTGGTTCTGTTTTCAGCCCCGACTTCCACTGGAACCAATGGGTGTTGCAGTCCAGCCTGGTGCTGCCCAGCACATTCTCAGACCTCTCATAAACCAGTGGGAGCTGCAGCCTAGTTGGAGTGACCCACACTAACCCCCACCAGGCCCGCCCCCTACCCTGGTTTGCCAGTATGTGTAGCAGTAGTCCAGTCTGTCCCACACCCCATTCCACCTCAGCCCCTGTCCTGGTTTTCGTGCCCTCTCGTGGAAGTGGTAACCCAAGAGGGAGGAGCCCACTATTTCCCTCCCAGGCCTCTCCTACTCCCAGATTATGCCCTGTCCAGGTAGTTCTGTGGTTTGACTTGACAGAACTAGGCCCCAGTGCCAGCTTCTGCCAGCTGATGCTAAGGCTAAGCCCAAACAACCCTCACCCACTCTAATTTTGTTTGCACCAGTAGGAACAATCAGCCCAGCCTGGCTTCTCCCTGATCTAGTCCACATGAGGTGTACAGGTGTTGTAGCCCTGCTTAGTCTGTCTGTCCCCATAATACTTCCTTACTTTCAAGATACACTGTGGATAACTCCTTATACTTCTTTCTCCAGTGCTAGAATTGCCTGTTACTCCCTAGAATCTGGCCTTATTCCACTGAAGAATGGTATTAGAAAGTAAGATCTGGGTGCCAAACATGGATTTTAGATATTTTTATTTCCCTGACACCCACTTTATAATTTTCCAAAATATTTCAAAGATCATCCTTTCTGTAAAGAGGTTCCCAATAATTCCGTCTTCTCCCAATAATTCCATCTCCAAAAGGTATTGAATAATGACTCTTCTTCAAGGGGTAAATGTGCTTAAATGGCCTGCTTACACAATAGGGACACTGATCTAAACCCTGTAAAGAAATAAATGTATAAAGAGGTGAATAAGAGCAAAAGCTGGCTTATTTTGGAAAATCAGCTAGCATGTGTCCATCAGCTACATTCTTTCCAGTTGCCAGAACACCGCAGTGCAGAGCAATGAGGACCAGAGGCTTAGTGACTGGGCGGTTGAGTGACACTTGATGCTGGCACTTGCTGTCCACGTCCTTGGAGCTATCACTCTATCTCTGAGCCTCAGGATCTTCAGCTGAAAAAGAAAGACCACTATCCATTCACACAACAACTATTCCTGGACACTCACCACACATCATGTTCTCTCATTCCTGATGCGTAATTTAGACTAGCTTCTAACTCCCATTTGGCTGATAATTACATCAACAGGTGAACAATTTCTAAAAAATGAAGAAAATGTAATGGCAAGTATTATGAAGAAATCTAAACAGGAAAAAAACAGTAGTTATAAGAGATACAGTAATTTTGTATTATATCATCTAGTCCTGGAGTCAAATGAGGAAGCCTTGACTTCAACACATTCCTAGAAAATAGAAAGGTTGGGCCAGGTATGGCAGCCTAGTAGCTAAAGTTTTCACCTTGCCATGTGCCAGGATCCCATATGGACGCTGGTTCTAATCCTGGCCACCCTGCTTCCCATCCAGCTCCCTGCTTGTGGCCTAAGAAGTCATTGAGGACACTCCAAAACCTTGGGACCTTGCACCCACATGGGAAACCAGGAAGAAGCTCCTGGCTCCTTGCTCCAGGTCAGCACAGCTCCAGCCGTTGTGGTAGCTTGGGGAGTGAATCAACAGATGGAAGATCTTCCTCTTTGTCTCTCCTCTATATATCTGACTTTCCAATAAAAATAATTAAATCTTTTTTCAAAAAGGAAAAAAGAAAATAGAAAGATTAAGTTTACATGGGTAAAAATGGAAACTGGAATTCATGTGCAACTTTTCCATAAAACATATTCTCCATAAGCCTTTAAAACATATTTGTTCATTTCTTTGAAAGCCAGAGTTCTAGAAAGAATAGGAGGGGGGAAAAATGAGATATCTACATCTGCTGGTTCAATCCCCAAATGGCTGCAGTGTTCGAAGTTAGACCAGATAGAAATCAGGGGCTTCCTCCAGTTTTCCCGCACGGTCACAGGGGTGACATGGGCCCAAGCACCTGGGCGTTTTTGCAGCTTTTCCAAAGGGATCAGCAGGGTGCTGGATCAAAAGCAGAGCACCTATATGGAATGCCAGTGTTGCAGGTGGCAACTAAACCCACTATACCACAGCACTGGCCCCTTCTAGTCTATGTGTTGTGAGTTCTGCCAGTTCTTAACTTGCAGCCTTTTAACTTCCTTTTCACCCTTCTTTGACCTCAGTTGTGATATCACAGCTGATCCTATGAACATTTCTCCTTTGCGAATTGTACAATGTTGCCATTTGTCAGCAGAGGGCGCTGGTAAGTCGCTACAGCAGACAAGGGGCACACTTTCTCACGATGGAACCCTAATTTACACTCTCACCAACATTCTAGCTATCTTTTGGATAACAATCTTTCTGATTGAGATGAGAATTGGGCTTCTGATTTGAATTTCCCTGGAGGCTAGTGATGTAGAGCATTTTTTGATGTATTTATTGGTTGGTTGTATTTCTTCCTGTGAGAGCTATCTGTTGAGGTGCTGTGCCCATTTCTTCACCAGATCCACGTGGTTTCCTGGTGGTGGTGGTGGTGGCAGTGGTGGTGACAGCGATGGTGCTGGTCAATTTTTTGATTATATACTTTGAATGGTTAATCCTTTCTCACACAGGTAGCTTGAAAATGTTTTTTTCCATTCTCTCAAATGGTTCTCACTCTATGATTATCTCCTTTGCTATTTTAAAATGTCATATCTTTTTAAATATTCAGAGTTTACATGTTCTGCAATACATTGGAACTTTGCTCCAAGTAAGTACTGCACATATTTTATCCCTCTGATTTATGTACACATGTAGGCTACGAACATATTAAAACCTATACGATACTTGTATGATATTCAGCTGTGGTAAGAGCAGAAATGGCCATGTGTATGAATCACACAACTGATCAATTTATGCACGTTTATCCCTGCCTTACCATCTGGGTTCCCTGGGAGCGGGGCTGACAAATCATCCAGGTGGGTTGCTCAGTGACCCGGCGAGTGTGTCTGTCCATGGGCTGCTCTAAGGTGAACCACATCCATGGATTCAACAAACAGGAAATTGGAAACCCTAAAAAGAAACTGTATCTAGTATTTTGTCACAGCTATTTAAATAGCCTGTGTATTATCTGAGGATGGGTTATCTAATTGTGACTTAAAGCATCCAGGAAGGTTGCATGGGTTAGATCCCGTGTTTTACTAGGGATTTGAGCAGCTGTGGGTTTTGGTATCCGTGATTCCTGTAGCCAGTCCCCCATGGATACCCAGGGAAGGTTGTCTGTGGTTTGTGTGCATGGTCTCTCATGTCTGGCATCCTCCACAGAGTGTGCTGAATTAAGTGGTAATCTTTTGCAGGTGTTTTGTATTTCAAGGTGGTTTTTTTTTAAGATTTTATTTTTATTTTTTTATTGGAAAGGCGGATATACAGAGAGGAGAGACAGAGAGGAAGATCTTCCGTCCGATGATTCACTCCCCAAGTGAGCGCAACGGGCCGATACTATGCCGATCCGAAGCCAGGAGCCTCTTCCGGGTCTCCCACGCGGGTGCAGGGTCCCAAAGCTTTGGGCCGTCCTCGACTGCTTTCCCAGGCCACAGGCAGGGAGCTGGAAGGGAAGCGGGGCTGCCGGGATTAGAACCGGCACCCATATGGGATCCCGGGCGTGCAAGGCGAGGACCTTAACCACTGCGCCACCGTGCCGGGCCCTTCAAGGTGTTTTTATTGGCTTAGTTTATGTTGAGCCATATTACACGTATAGAAAAGTTTACGTGTTGTAAGTACCCAATGTAGTCAACTTTCTGATGCTTAGAGCTTTAATATAATCACCACTCAATCAAGAGACAGACCTTCCAGAACTCCAGGAGTGCCCTTCACACTCACACTGTGGCTATCGTGGCAGCCCAGGGCAGGAGTGCCCTTCACACTCACACTGTGGCTATCGTGGCAGCCCAGGGCAGGAGTGCCCTTCACACTCACGCTGTGGCTGTCATGGCAGCCCAGGGCAGGAGTGCCCTTCACACTCACACTGTGGCTATCGTGGCAGCCCAGGGCAGGAGTGCCCTTCACACTCACGCTGTGGCTGTCATGGCAGCCCAGGGCAGGAGTGCCCTTCACACTCACGCTGTGGCTGTCATGGCAGCCCAGGGAGGACGCAGTTCTGACCTTGAGCAGCATCAGTTGTCTTTTGGTTTTGAGTCACGTTTGTATTGAGATAAAACTCACACATTTGTGAGGATCTAGTTTCTTTCCTGGCATGTTATGTGAGATTGGAACATTTAAGCAAACTGGATGATGATTCCTGAGAAAGACTTGGGCTGTATCACATTCATTCTTAATGTCACGTGGTATTCCATCACATAAAGTTAACGGTTTACACTAAGGTTAACTGTTTACACAGTTATCTGCTACTGATGGATATCTGGATTCCTCCCAATCTGAGCTCTTACAAATGGTGCTAAGAATTTCATAAAGTTCTAAAACAAGAACTTTCTTCTCCTTATTAGTTTCTTCATGGCAAAGCGTTGGCTGAAAATACTTCAGTGTCCCAAAGTTCACCCGCATTTTGAGAATCATCTTTTCATTCTGTATTTTACAGCTTGAGTGTTAGCCCAGATTTAATAGAATCCTGTCCAGCAATACCTGGGAAGCATTTAGTGTGACTTTGTCTGTCACTCAACTCCAGGTCCAGTTTCACTCTTTTTTTTTTTTTTTTTGGTTATCATAACAGACATGTATAACCAATGAACATGGCCTAGGTTTTCTTTTTATTGGTATTCACTTCAGCATCTTGAATCCATGGATATAAGCAGTATATATCAGAACAAGCAAACACAGATTATACATGCTAACTTCTGTCCACAAAGATCACGTGTGCAGGTCCATGAATGAGAAACGTGCATCTAGAATTATGGCCAAACTGGTCTTAAAATGCTGCAGGAATGTAAAATTACATCCTGAAAATATGAAAAGCTGGTCTACACACTTCAACTATACCAGAGATGTACAACAACTGCAGAATTCAAGTGACAAGCAAGAAGATCTCAAGAAATTAATACTGGTCAAAGAGAATGGAAACATTTTTACATTTCACTGCAAATACATTAACCACCAAAACAAAATCTTGCAGAAACTAAGGGGGGAAAGTTACAAAGTCTCAATTCTATATCTGTCCCCTGTGTCTGATGCATTTTTGTTTTTGTCTCGGCCTGCAATAACTTCAGCATGCAACTGTTGTTTTTCTGCAAATATCCCCGCCTGCTCAAGTAAGCCAGAATACTGGAGTCAGTAACACTGTGCATCACAGACGCGCAGTGAGCAGCTAGAGCAAAGGATGGAGAGGCGATGGGTAAGAGGGCGAGAATCGTCCTTAGAGGAGCATCTCACTGTGCTGTGGTAGCTTCGTGCGCCAGTCCTTCTGGGCCAGAATTTCTTTCCATCTTCCTCCCTGGACTCCAACTAGCATATCCTCCTTCATCCCACTCCCTCATCTCCTCTCTCTTTATTCACATGGTGAATCCAAATTCTTTTCACACTATTATGTGCAATGTTTTAAAAACCCTCTTTTTGTCAGAGTCCTGGCTCTTCACACTCAGATAGTTAATCTGAATTTAAGCAAAGAAAAAAAGGTTTCTCCTTAGAGGAACTGAGCTGCCAACTATTAGAATAATGACCTTCCCCTTGCTCCAAAAATAAATTAAATGACTGCAACCCAACGGTTAATATTTAGAAATCACTTGGCTCTTGGTGATCCTGTCCTCTTCAACAGAGTAACTTGTACACCTACAGTGCATCCCAGAGGATCACCACCAGGGGGCGGCAGCCCCAAGGAATCTTAGTGTTCTAGGACTATCTTCCCTCCTCCTCTTCCGTAAATCCATCTGTCTCATGTCCTGGGAACAGATGACCCAAGTGGTCACTGCTGCGGATTTGGCACGCCAAGGTCAACACTACTGAGTCATAAGTTCAGTTATTTTTGGTTTACTCAACGTTCTTTGCCAACTTTAATGAAAACATGTTTTCATAAGCACTCATCCGGCTCCACCTCCTGCTGGCTACATTTATCTCCATGGAGTTTAACAACACAGAACGATGAATTAGGGACCAAGCCATTTCCTGAGTGCGTTAGGCACGACTGCGGTTCTGTGATTCACTCGTGCTGCCTCAAGCATCTGTCCCAAACAAATGCACTCATTTGTATTTTCTGCGGCTGTTTTTAATTTCCTTGTTTCAGACCTAAACACAGTTGATCTAGAAGAACACATTGTTTACTTCTGCTTATGCAATAGTTTTAATTCGAACACAACTAGAACAATCTCAAAACGACTTAAATCAGGCCATTCCTTTGGATTTGCTCATCTCTAAGAAAACGCCAGTCTTTCTTCAGAGCTCTGAGATACCCCACCCCTCGTGAACAGTCTCACTCCTCCCACTGGCCACCTCCAACACCCATGCCAGCAGCAGGTGTGCTCCATCTAGCACCTTTGCGTGTTCCTGCATCATCTTCCCCACTGCCAATCCCACTTAGTTGCCCAAGTCTGTCTCCACTGACTTTAAATAGCCTGTTTTATGAATTAAATCCACCATCACTCACCCCCACACACTCACACACAAGCTACACCCCCTTCCTCCCCCCGCTGAGCATACAAAAGCATCTTCACAAGTTTTATGAAAATTGTGCTTTATGAAAAACTGTTAGGATTTTTTTTTATTTACACCAAAATAAACATATACTAAGTTGCTGTGTCTGAACAAGATGTAGTTTGAGTTACTAAGAATGAGACACCACCAACTTAAAGAAAGAAATCAATGGCAGAAACCTGCTAAAAATGAAGCAAGAACAAACATCAAATTTATAGTAAAGTGGGATGAAAGAACAGTGAAGTCATGCATGCTTTATGCAAATTTAGTAAGAACAGTGTCCGAAAAAACTCATCAGTTTACAAATGGGAAATTTTAAAGAAAAGACAGGGTGACGCTGAAGGTAACATCTCCATCCACAGCATCTCACCAGGAAAGGGTGAATTTCATTTGTTCCCTGCTTAAAAAGGACCAGCAGAAACAACAGACGGCACTAACAGCATCTCAACTGGCTCATCTTACGCAGCTGTGACTGAAAAATTAAGGAGGAGCAAACTTTCTGCGCCATGGGGTGCCAAGACCCTGGCCCTCGGGAAGCGGTACTCACAGCGCAGATTTTAACCAAGTAGGCCTAAGTTCCTTATGCTCTGCTTCAAAAAACCGAAACAGGAAATGAAGCATGCTTTATTCACAGGACCTTGAAGACACAACACAAAGTAACCTCTACAAGTTCCCTCACACATACTGCTGGCTTGTGTAACTCGCTTGTTGATTCCCTACCCAAAGTCCCCGCCTGACAGTGGGATTTTTGTTGATTTTATCCACCGTTGTACTTCCAGCACCTGGAGTAACATCTGACATGCAGTGGATGATCAGGAAATGCTTCTTTTTTAAAAATTCATTTGAAAAGCAGTGTTAGAGATGGAGAGACAGAGGGGATAGAGAGATGCTGGTTGACAGTAAAGGGTGGCTCCACTCCCTCCTCTTGGGCACAGGAGAGAAAAAAAAAAAAAACATTTGCCCTACCCACCTTCCCTCAGACCTGGCCCTCCCCATCCGAATCAGAGGCCCAGATGGTTGTGCAGCTCTCTCAACTATGTAAACAACATTAAAAAGAAAATTAAACATTTAAAAAATAAATCTAAAACAATAAATATTACTTGGTCGTGGCTGTGTGCTTCTACTTTTGGACTCTTGCTTCTGTTCCATTGAGTGTCCACCTTCTGTCGCCACATTTTATTAATAGGTAACCCTCTTTGAGTTTGGAAATCAGGTGCTGTGATAAATGTCGCTGGGGTCTGGGTTCTCTGCTTCCCCAGCTTTCCAGACTGAGAAATATGGAGCACAATCAGACGGGAGGCAGACATAAGAAAAACGCAGGAGGGCGTATTCTGGATTCACAAGAGAGTCAGAGTAGAATATAAACAGGTGCATCACAAGGAGCTAGCTCAGGAAGCCCCAGAGGCAGAAAGGTGCCAACTCTGTAGTCAGCCAGGAGCTGCACCAATGTCTGCAAAAAATTACTCTCAAACAAGATCATTTCTGCCCCCGAATCTCGGCTGTGACCGATACCTCTTGATGACAACATCACTTTCCTAACTCTGTTCAAGAAAATAAAGATCCACAGACGAACCTGGCAGAGAAACGGAGGAAAGGGCAACAGAAGGGAAATTGAGAATCTTCTTTTCATGATTTTTAAAATTCATTTGTTTATTATTTTATGATACAGCTGCACAGGTCCTGAGATTTCCCTTCCCCAACTCCATCCCACACACACTGATTTCCCCTATATTATTACAATAGTATAATCTTTTCATTATTTTTTAAGATGATAAAGTTTGTACTATTTACCATGTACAACATGATGGTTTGAAATCTACACATATTATAGAATAGCTAAATCTAGCTAAATGACAGATGCATTATCTCAGCTTTTTTCTCAACCGGATATTTTATTTGTTACTTCTGAAATAAATTTTTAAATTTATATTATACTCAAAGGCATATAGTGCTCCATTAAACAAACACTTCAACAAAGAGCTCAACAGACTGTTCCTCCACCTGTGAGCGCTGGCATCCTGTACAGACACCAGCTCATGTTCCAGATGAGCCACTTTCCATCCAGCTTCCTGCATATGACTAGGAAAACAGCAAACGGTGGCCCAAGTACTCAGGTCTCTGCACACACTTGGGAAACCCAGAAGAGGCTCCTGGATTCTAACTTCGGATCCACTCAGCTTCAGCCATTGTGGCCTTTGGGGAGTAAATTAGCGAAGGTAATATATTTCTGTCTCTCCTTCTTTCTATGAATTTCTCTTTTCAATAAAACTAAATACATCTTTTAAAAAAAGAGTTCAACAAATAGAAGGTAAAAACATCATACTTCAGCAGAAAAATGAGACAAGGGTTTCAACAACAATCAAAGGAAAAGATATGGAAGGTCATCCATGTAAAATCAATTTTTAAATGGTCACAAAATCATTAAAACTGTAGTAATGTATAATGTTTGACAGTTTATTCAACAAAGAGACTTGAAACAGTTTGACAAAACGCTGGTTTTTGCAGCAATACTGTATACACAGGAATTCCTTTTGTTTTTGATTTTTTTTGCATCCACTTAGCATTTTTCAAAAAGTATTTTATTTTTAAAATTTTTACTCAGCTTTTCACAGATCCCACATAGATTTGTAGATAACAATTCTTAAGAATCTAATGGCATTCACGTCCTCTTTCCCTCTCCCTTTCTTTTTTTAGTTTTTGAGATAATATCTTTTAAACTTACATTACAGTAAAAAAATGTTTAATAAACAAGCACTTTAAAATATTTATACTATTTTTATTTGCAACATAAAATTGCACTGGGAGGCAGGGGGCGGTCTTCCATCTGCTGATTCACTCCACAAATGACCACGAGGGCCAGAGCTCTACTGATTCAGGGCCAGAACCTAGAGCTTCTTCTGGGTCTCCCACGTGGGTGTAGGGTCCCTCAGACTTGGGCCATCATGTCGGACACCAATGTTGCAAGCAGAGGTTTAGTCTACTACTCCACAGTGCAAGCCTCTAGAAATATCTTTTTTTTTAATAACAGAACCAAAACTAAGCAGATATGCACTTTTGAACAACACCCAGACTACCAGTAATCTAAATTTGACTGTGAACTTGGACACTATTCATTTTTTTTAATTAAATGTATTTTATTTGCTTGATGGTGATTACAGGGTTGACTAGGGTGGAAAGGATCGAGGATCAGGGAAGAGAGGGTGAAATCATTGTTTCCTAATTCTCCATTTCTTCTTGTCTCTGGGAAAAGGGGAGAGACAAAGGGGGAAGCCACACCCAGCCTCTCAAATGTCCCAGCACCTAGGGATGGGCAACCGTCACCCAGTATCAATCCAGGGTCCCGCTATAGTGCATGTTCTCATCAAGTGGTTTGGATAGTTATGAAATGCTGTCGATTTCGCCGATTCAGAAATGAGGCAGCCCTTCCCATGTCCATTGGCCACTGTAAGTCGAACTCAAGTCTCCATTCGCCCACAGTTTTACTGTCATCATCTGCTGGGGTATTTCCTCTGCGACAGTGCCAAATGGGCTGCAATATTCTCCAAGTGTATCAGGGTGTGTGCCACTACTATGCCTTTTTCACTCATGGGCAGGATCAAGGACCAGGGCCAGGTAACCCAAGCCTCGCCAGACTCCCCACCCCCTGGGCCCACGAACCGGGCACCCACCCTGCAGGAGTTGTGTAAAACCCAAAGACAAAGGAAGAATTCAAGAATTTCTCATTGAGCTGATGGGGAAAACTTGAAAAGCAACTGAAGACATCTTTAATAAGAAACCACAAAGTCCTAAATTGCCAAGGACTGAAAAGCAGAAGCTAAAATACAGTTCAGAAATAATCTTGTTTTTTTTTTATCAAAATACAATAAACCTCTTTAAGTTTACTCCACTAATCTTCCTTTCAGAAACTTCATCAATTTAAACGTTATTGAGTTATTCTGAGTTTCTAACACAACTTAGCCATATTTATCCTGATTAAAATATTTCTCACTCCAGACTTAAAAAAAAGAAAGAAAGAAAAGAAACCTAACAGGAATCAGTTTCACTTGATAAAACATTGGAATGCAAATTCCAGTAATTGCTGATGGTGCCCCAAAGTACATGAAACTTGGAAGGCTTATGAGCACCTGATTAACTGCTTTAGTATCTCAGATCCTATGGGGATCTGTAATCTGACAGATTTGGCTTACAATAAAAGAAAGAAAATGGATTGCTTTCAGCAGTTTCAACCTGCATGAGGATACATTGCAATAAAGAAAAAATATAGTAGCATAGAAAAAAGAAAAAAAACAAAACAAAAAAAAGCCTTCTCCTGACATTGCCTTTCTTTTAGTCCTCAGTGTTAACAATAGCGACAGCACAGCTGCTACCGCCTCATTGGTGCACGCCCACAAGTAGTATAAGAGGCACTTTACAACTCAACGCTCTCTTCTTCACCATGACCCTAACCTGGCCAGGGTCCCAGCGAGCACAGAACTTCACTTCCAGAGCCTGTGCTGTGACATCAGGTTGGGCTGCCATCATCAGTGCCAACATATGGTTGGCCCCATATGGTGTCAGCTCAAATCCCGGTCGATCCACTTCCGATCTGGCTCCCTGCTAATGTGCCTGGGGAAGCAGCACCCTCAGTGCTCGCACCCTTGAGCCCTTGTTGGAGACCCAAAGGAAACTCCCAGCTCCCGGTGTCAACCTGGACAAGTCCTGTTAAGACCATTTGGAAAATACACCAGGACAAGGAAGATCTTTCTCTCTCTCCTCTTATCTTTCTCTCTCCTCCTCTCTCTTTCTCTAATTCTTTCAAATAAATAAATGAATAAATAAATCTTTAATTTAAAAAAAAAAACAACTTCACTTCCCGATAGATGGCTTATTGATTTTTTGTATTTCAATGTATCTTAAATTTTAGATGAGTTAAAAATAAATATATGTTTCATTTTAAAAAATTCTTTTAGAAACACAGAGAGAAAGAGGGACAGACAGACTGACAGGCAGGCAGAGAGAAGTAGCCCCTATCTTCTCTTTGGCTCCTCAAATGTGCCTCATGGCCAGGGTTGAGGCTGGGCTGTGGCTTGAACCTTCCATCATGTACATATACTATATTATCTCCTTTTCATTGTTTCCATTCTTCACCTGTTACAAAAATGTTTTGGTGAACATTCATGTGCAAATTTCTGTGAGATGCATATTTTCATCTCACGCTAACTCAGTATTTAACATTTTGACAAATAAACAAGAGGCTTTATTACTTCACATTCTCAGCAAAAATTGATGAAGTTTCCAATGTCTCCATATCCTTCCCAACACTTGTTATGGTCTCTTTCATTCATTATATCATTTCATTGCATATACACATACGTGTGTGTGTGTGTGTGTGTGTGTAGTTACAAAGTGAGTGATATACTGGGTTTGACTTACATTATCCTGATGATTAAGAGTTTTGAACATGCTTTCATGTGCTCATTGGACATTTGGTATCTTCTTTGAAGACATACCTAATCTGACCTTTTGCCCATTTTCTAACTAAATTATCTGTCTTTTTATATTGAAGAGAGAGAAGAGGGAGACATGAGCTGATCTTAATTTCATAGGCTCACTCTGTTATGTTAAGACTAAATGAGGGAGAAAGCAAATGTAAGGAGACCCACAGGGAGGCTAGTGCAATGATTCAACATAATCACGTGTTGGACCACAGTGGTTTAGCAGGAGTGTTTTTAGGTATGAGTTGGTATTTTTTAGATTTTTATTTAATTAGCTGTATTTGTTTGAGGGGTAAAGACATAGTCAGAATGAATTTCATTCTACTGGTTCATTCTTCAAATACCCACGAAGGCCAGGACTCACCTGATATGGGATATGGGCAACTTAACCATTTGACTGAACATCTGTCTTGGTTATGCATATATTTTCAGACTATAAAAAACAATTTCTCCTGATGGATTAGGTATGGGTTGGGCAATAAGGAGACATGCTCAATCACTCTAAGCCTTTAGGCCTGAAAACTAGAACAATGGAGGAATATCAAGAGCTTAAATTTGGATATGCTAAATTTGAGGTTATTTTAGCCTTTCCAGTGGAGAGGCCCTACTGGCAGTTGGATACACAATTCTGGGGTTTATACAAGTGTGGGCTGAAGATTACAGTGTGAGTCAGCTGCATCGAAAAGGTATTTATAGAGATAAGGCAGCTGGAAATCATCAAGACTCAGTAGGGAAAGAGCAGGAGAGGTTTTTGTTAAATAAAAATGTGTTCTTTATCATATAATACATATAATTTTCCATTATCTAAATCTCAAATTTGTTGGAAGCACATTAATCTTACAATTCCTCACACTACTAATTATCTCTTATAAATGTGTTTTATGCGGCACTTTTATTGATGTGTCTTATTGATACATCTCAGGTCAAAAATGTTCTAGGTACATTTCTCCTACAGCCTTCAACTTCCCCTTACTGGCCAGTTGATAAATCCTGGTGTCTGTGCTTGCAGCCTCTGGCTGGCTGATCTCAAGGCAGTATTGGTTTCCATCACAGAAAGCACTATGCACAGAGAATGTTAGGGTCACGGTCACAGAGGCGGGGCTTAGGTTGCAGTGAGTCAGCAACGGAACCACTGTGAGATGCACTGTCAAGACTACATTTGGCATCTTGAATCAACCAAGCCTCAGTTTAAATCCCGTTAGCTCATTTTCAACAACAGTGAGCTAATTTTAGCAAAAGCATTGTAGAGGAACCACCAAACTGGGGCCTGCAGCAAGGATGGCTGAACGTGATGGGGAATCCTGAGGGTGTTGGGGCAAGAGGTCCACAGATCTGAGGCAAACCTTGGTCAGTCAATTCTTCACAGAACAGGGTGACATGATTTGTTTCTCAAATAAAATGGAAGTGTTATAACTAAAGCCACGCATACATTTATGCTTGACATTATAAAGGGAAATGATTAGCTGGCTAACATTGAACCAAAGCTTTTATTATTTAACTATTTTGAGAAAAAAAGTTAATAAGTGTAACATTTGGTTAAGATCTTAAATTATTCAATTTTGTATAATCAAGTGAAGAGCTAATGTGCAGTCTGCAGGAATGTTCTCCAAACGTGCAATGCTATGATCAGGACCATTTTGCCTCTATGGCCAATAGTGAAAATGAATAATTATTTCAAAATGATCACCTATATGAATAGATGATTAAAAGTTCCTTTGAGATTTCTTATAGTTATGCTATTTTTTTTATCACTCTTTTACTAAAACTTTAACTTCATGCTTAGTTGGAATGAAGGCCTGGATGGCCTCCAGGCAGCAGAACATTCCTCACCTACTTCTCTTCAACTACACTAAGCACAAGCTCAAATACAAATTCATTATTAGATTATCCAGACAAAAATTCTAGAAAAAAATGAATGTTCTCATTTCCTTCCCAAATACAATGTATGCCAAAGTAAACTATAAACTCTTTTTTATACTAAATAGAATTATTTAATCATGTACCTAGGGGCTAGAGTTTAATGCAACAGATAAATTGGCCCCTAGGATGCCTACAGCTCTTAAGTGCCTGGTTTGAGTCTTGGGAGTCCTGGTTGTTCAGCTTCTGATTCAGCTTCTTGCTGTGATTTGGGCCCCATGCTTGGCAGGGTAGCCTAGTGCTAAAGTCTTCACCTTGCATGTGCCAGGATTCCATACGGGCACTGGTTCTAATGCAGGCTTCCTGTTGTGGCATGGGAAAGCAGTAGGGGACAGCCCAAAGCCTTGGGACCTTGCACCCGTATAGGAGACCCAGAAGAAGCTCCAGGCTCCTGGTTTTGGATTGGTGCAGCTTCAGCCATTGTGGCCACTTGGGGAGTGAATCAACAGATGTTAGATCTTCCTTGCTATCTCTCCTCCTCTCTGTATATCTGACTTTCCAATAAAAATAATTTTTTTTAAAAAAAGTAGATTACAGCTCATGAACCATTACTCACTGAATTCTTGCAATTAAATATTCATGAGGCAGAATGGAAAAAGGGAAATTAAAACACATAATATATTCATGTAAAAAGCTAATACACTCCAGTTGTGAACTAATTACTATGCTTTGAAAATGTTTGCATGCTTATAAATGGTTACAATCTATTAGGGTATGAAATCTGACTTTTATATGGTACATATTCTGGTACATTAGTTGATACTACCTGGGATGTTCAAACCCATATTGTTGTGCCCGGGGTTCAAAGCTCGGCTCTGCTTCTGATTCATGTGTTGTGCTAATGTGCACCTTAGTGGGCAACGTGTGATGCCTCCAGTACTTGGAACCTTGCTACCCAGGTGGGAGATCTGGTTTATATTTGAGTCCCCTGGTCATGGCCTGACCCAGTCCCAGTTGTAGTAGCCACATGGGGACGGAACCAGCAGTTGGGAGTGTCTTATATACCAGTGTCTGTCTCTTTCTGCTTTCTCAACTTAAAAAAAGAAAAAAGGGGTTTTTTGAAAAGGCTGAGTTTTGTGACACCACCATTTGTGTACTTCCCCAAAAGCACAAGGCATGTCACTAACGTGTCAGTTCCTCCAAGCTTTGTGGAGGCCATCTTGGAAGTAAGGACGTCTGAGGGCTGTAAGAAGAACCTAGTGGTTCCTAAGTAGAGGAGACACAACTGTGAAAAGCAAACCAGGCTGAGAACTCCCCCCAGGAAGGGGTGGCATAGGTCAGGCCCATCCTCCTATTTACTGCTGGAATGTATTGCCATTGACTTGGAAATACTGCTGACAGAAACAGCTGCACTACGTGATGGCCAAATCAGGCACTGGTAAAAGCTCCATTCATTCTTCCTGTAAAGAAGTTTGATCTGATTGCTTTCTTTTCAACACCACGTGGTTATCAGCTGCACTTGGAAGACTGATTAGAACAGTCTAGCATTTAAAGCCTGCTACTTACAAAGCTAACATCCAGAACATGGGCCAGTTTGTGTCCTGACTACTCTGCTTCCAATCCAGCTCCCCGCTAATGCACCTGGGAAAAGTAACAAAAGTTGCCCCCCAAGTGCTTGGGCTTCTGTCACCCACATAAGAAACCTGGATGACACTGCTGGCTTAGACCTGGCAAGGCCTAGGCTGTTGTAACCATCTGGGAAATGAACCATCAGGTGGAAGATCTATGTCTCTGTATCTCCCTCTCTCTTTCAAATAAATAAAGCAGTGTTTAAAAGACAAAGCTGGTTGGAGGGTGCAGGAGGAGATGCTTTGGGGACAGAAAGAACCTGAGAAGCAGGGGCAGCCAAGAACACAGGCAAGCTCCAGCTGGGACAGGATGGGAGTGAAACTCACAAGATGCCCCTTGACCACAAGGGCAACAAAAACGGGGATGAGGAAGTCCCATGGGAAAAACTTTGCTGTTAAGAAAGTGGAGCTCTCTTCTGTACTACCAAACTGTTGGCATTAGTGTGTTACTGAGACCCTAAACTCAGGCAGGCATCTCTTCCTCCCTAGGTGAAACAAGGATGAGGAATGGGCCCACCTGTAGGGGGATGGTTGGACTAAGAGCACCAGTGCCACTCCGTAACAGATTGCCTTTCTAAGTCTGCCCTTGAGTAATCATCACTGTGACAGCTGTGATATCACAAGGTCTCCCTTCTTAAGACAGTTTACTTGAAGGCAATGTTTGAAGTTAGTATTCTCAGTTTTAGAGTGTGATCAACAGGCTTTCAGTTTTCAAACATTTCCTACTGTACATAGGAAAGAAAAAGGAGCCTTTAATAAAAAAGGAACAAAAGCCCAGGATTTCTATCACCAGGACTAAACTTCCCTATTGTACATTCATATAATTTCCTACTGGTCTTTATTATTTAAATGATACTAAAGCACTGTAGAACATATGTCTCTCTTTTTGGACACAGAACAAATCTATTACTTCAAATACTCCATATGAGTGCATCTTTTTGGGAATGTAATCAAGAGGCAATTCTTTAAACACCCATTTTAAGACCACCTTGGTCTTAAATGTGCAACAAAGACACCTTTGTGAAAGGTAGCATGAAGATGTCTCTATTGCCATCTTACGAAAAGAATAGCTATTATAGCTATTATAGCCAACTGAATATCCAAACTGGTATCTTCAAAGTTGCTGCCATTATTTCATTGCAGGATGGACTGTTGCTCAAACTGCCCATTTCAATGCACCAACAAAATATCATTCCTGTACCAAGGCAACATCAGAATAAAGACTTTTAAAACTAAATCTTTTCTTCTGTGTTAAAAGTGAAATTTATTGCAATACAATATACATGTGTCATTATTAAAAATGCTGGTTAAAAGTATAAAGTATCTAAATAATGCTTCAATGTAAATATTGGAAATAAAAATTCTGTATGTACATGGAACATTAAAAACAAGATCATAGACAAGAACAAACGACATTATTGAAAAGAAGAAAAATAATAACATTGCACTTTATCCTCCAAGGTTTCACTTTCATCTTCTGGTCCCAGCACCACACCAGCTGAAGGGTGTGCTGCCTTCTTCAACTTCATACGTCAAGGTGTAAACGTGTGGATTTATGTCAGTTATTGTACATCAATAACCTTTAAAATCTACTGGTAATATTCTGATCTATTGCTTCTGCTTCTTGTATTTCCCTTTCGCAGTAGATCTTGGACAAAAAGGTAAGCTAAAAAAGCAAGCCTGTGATTCTGGGAGTCAGCATGACATGTATTCCCAATGACTGAGCTAAGGGTGGCATAAAGTGATGTGTTTTACAGGACACAAAAGACAGTAAGCACATCAGCATGTAAAGAAACACTTTTCATCCCACCTGCTCATTTGGCTCCCATTGCTTTCCAGGGAGAAGGTAAGAGCATCAGGACCCACTGAGGAGTGTGGGTGGGATGACACAGGGGATAAATGTCATGATGGAAAGCCAACTTAGAAAGCAGGATCTATCTGTTCTTTCTCCTAGCTGCTAATGCAGCCTCTGAGTCAGCTCAGCCCCCTTCCCTTGCATCCCAGTGAGGCACCTCAGCTAACAGTCCCTGCCTTCGAGATGATGGGAGGGCAGTACATGTTACCCCCTGAGAAGACTTTCTACAAGGGTGACCGTCTGTAAATTACAGAGTTGAACATTTCACAAACATTGAAGACAGTGTGAACTTGGTCTCCTCATAACATCTTTTGTAAATGAGCAGGTCACACCCACAGAGGTGAAGTGGTTCAGCCAAGGGGAAGACAAGAAATCAGTGGACTGTCAGGTTTTTTCCTTGGTGACAGTGTCTCTTGAACTTTTCTGTGTGTCTGATCCACTTTGGATTTCATTAAAATACACAGGGTTCAGGGTGGGGCTTTGGATTCTGCATCTTAAATAAGCTTCTGAGAGCAGTGGATGTCCTTGCCATGTAGACCATACTTGGGAATGCAAGGCTCTGCAGCACATAAACAGACCTGCCTACCCATGCCAGGGCTGGGCAAGAAGACAGATGCCACAGTGCACAGCTGTCTGTAAGACTGTACTAATATATTTCCTGAGAGTCAGGACTGTGTGAACAAATGACATCATTTCACTTTGAAAATGACAAAGTCTATTTTCTGGGAATAAAACTAAGTCTCGGGAAGACTTCCTTAAAATGATCATGATAGAAAGGTATAAAAAAAATTCAGCATATTAAATTCCATCGTAAAACACCACATGTGCCCATGTGTGTACACATAATATAAATTCTAAGAAACTCAATGCATTTTATCAGAATAAAGGGCTACCACTGCTCCCAGTTAAAATCATCTCCTCTTCCAAATACAAGGAAAAAACCTTGAATTGTAAGGAAAATGACAGCATTGCCAGCCAGCACAAGGCCACAGGCTCCCCATTTGATCTGAAACATAGGAAAAGAATCATTAGATCATTGCTTTTTTCATATTTCACTCTTTGCAAACATCTGATAGCATTTTTGCCATTAAAAGCTTCCAATGAAATATTACACAAAGCTCTGAAAAGGCTTAAGAATGCAACAGGCAGGAGACAGTGAGCTGCTCATTAATTAGCACAAGTACTTCTGTGGTGCTTGTTAATTCAGCTTAGTATAATCCTTAACATTTCCACTATTAGACCTATTTTTTCACTTGTCTTAACCAAAATACATATAGACAGATTATGAATAATCCAAAGACAATATCAGGCATTAGATGTACTGTGTACATTAGCTTCTTTCATAGAAAACAGGGATTGGAGAGTTAGAGTTCTTTGTTTCTTTTCTAGGCATGAAACATTTTAAATAAGAAGCTGCACAGAAATGAAGGCAGCTTTCCAGCTTGGCAGGAGCTTTTCCCAAGGCCCAGCTGGGGGTGAGAGTACCCTCTAGTGGGCATTTCTGTCTTAATGTAACTAGCAGAAACATCAATGCATGAATTCTTCCTAAAATAAACATGATGGAGCCACTGAAAGGGAAAAAATAACTCAGAAGACACCTATTGAAAGACTGGAGAACAATGGGGGCACGGGGGAGAGGCAGGGAAAACCCCAATGTCTATAAAAATTGCATCATAAAATAAAGAATCAAAATGTTTTAAAAATAATTAGTAAAAAATAAAATTAAATAAAATGATGAGTTATACCTTGAAAAAAAGGGAAAAATATATTTGCAGCAATACTTAAGAAATGCTACTCTTAAAGAAAAAAGTGCTAATCTAAGGCATAAGAAAAAAATGTCCATAACTATCTTCTATCCAAAAACCTTCTGTGTTTCTTCATTTTCTAAGATTCAAACTGGCATGGCATTCCAGCACTTAGCTAATCAGCTTCCACAACCTTTCTGGCTGTAATGGCCAAGGTTGGGGAATCTTTTACTTCTGCCAAGGGCCATCAGATATTTATATCATCATTTGTGGGATACAGGGAATAATCAACTCAAAAATCAGCCCGCTGTAGATTTATAGACTTGTGAACCCAGGCTGTGTCTGTCTTGGTAGGGCCAGATCAAATCGTTTGGCAGCTTTATGTGGCCTGCAGGTGCTCCTACTATATGTAGTCCAATACTGTCTCGATTATCACACATTGCACAGTTATAATACACTTACCATATGCCAGTTTTGCTGTTCTACAAGAGGAGAGACAGTATCTGGCTCTTATACCTGGTATTTTACTCACTGCAAATGTTCCAAACATATTTACTGAATGAGTAACTGAGGCTGGTACATTTCTTATATTTAATATCCCAAATAAGACTTTCATGAAATAGAAAAGGAATGTAGTTGGGTAAAATCAAAGTAAATAGTAGGAAAAACAGTGAATATCAAAGAACTGAATAACCCCCAATGAGTGTTTTATAGAATGTCTCAACTGAAGATGATGATGCCAACTTATTCAAAGTACCTACTAGTAGCTATCTAGTTGTCCCTCCACACTGCCTCCTGTATTAAGTCCCTGAGCCAATGTGCAGAAGTGCTTGTTACACTCATTATTTTTCAACTAGAAAAGCAGTGTTAGTACAGACTCCAAGGACTGTCCTAAGATTTAAGGGGCAGGAATTTAAGAATTAGGTAGGAAAAGCTAGTAAGCATATGGCATGATTAGAATTTGTAAAAGAAACAAAGCAAACATTCTGAAAACATTGCCAAGATGTTGACAGGTAGATCTAAATGAAGAAGAAACAAGTTAAAAATGCATTTGGCCTTGATATAAAAACTCTAAAGCACTCAAAACAACAAAAAAAAATTGAGGTCCCAGACACAAGCCTCTGAAAGAACCCTAGCCACAGCTGCACAAAACAACTAAAGAGAAAACTTACCACAGTCACACGAGCAAGAATAACAGGAAATCCAAAGGCAGAAACAACAATTCCAGTAGTGAAGAAGTATGCCAGCTCCCGGCAGGAACTACTGGTCGCATCAGTGTCATATGTGACCCTTTGGGCGATGAAGTGAGGAATGGGGGATATGGCATAGAAAATCAGCACAAACAAGGGCCAGTACACGCTGTCAGAAGAAACCCCAAGAGAAAAGTCAGAGTTACATTTCAAATGAAAAGACATATCATGTTTTCAAGTCATTGTTGCTGTAAATGTCTAGTGCAGCAAATTACTTAATCAATTGTATAATCAGAACATGTGTTATCTACCAGCAACAGATAAGTAGTGATTTCAAAAGCATTAGTTCATCAATAGGAAGCTGGCTTACACTGTGTCAACTACACAATATATATAATCTACAAAGGATACAGTTTTCTGTATTACTGAGCTGTAATTTACCTACTGATACTATTTTAACTAAGTCATCTTTGCTCTCACAATAGAACATAGCACAGTGGGGTTTATACACATGCCAATTCAGTAAATATGTTCTGGGTGCATGCATGCTTAAAACTCAGAGGGTTAGAATAAGATCCAAATTCTTTGCTTTGTCCTGCAAAGCCTTCCATGAACTGGTACTGTCTAGTTCTTGCATCCATTTTGAACATTTTCCCTTCATTTGCTTAATCATTAGTCACACTGGTTTTCTTTTGGTTCCTTGGACACTGAGCTCAAACCTGTCCTGGGGACTCTGAGCTAGCTTTCTTCTTCAAATGTTCTTCTCTTCAATTTGCTCCTTTACACCATGCAATGTCGACTAAGGTGTCTCCTCCTAAAAGCGGCCTTTTCCAATCATCCATTCTAAAGTGCCCATGTTACCCTGAGCATATAGTCCTTTTAATTTTGTGCCATGTGCTTATTCCATCTCAATTTTCTTGTTTACAAGAGCAGCAATCTGATTTCTCTTTGTTGGTCAACTCTGGGACCTAGGATGAGGTGCTCCATTGAAATATATAGAATGAACAAAACAATAAATGGATTTTTAGCATGGAGTACGTAAAAATATGCTCATTAGTAGCCTTTATCACAAGAGATCACAATAACACCTCAATACAAAAGCATTTGGTTTACTTCCCAAATGCCATTGTCTTGCACTTACAAAATACTGTCATCTGGCTTCTGTGTTTTTTCCATAAATATTTTAAAAATAAACCAATATCTTTGCCTTTATCAATTAGACATTGTTGCATTTTTAAAAGAAAAAATAGCCTCTACGTATTCTTACATATATATTCACCATAATAATACACAACACTCCTAATAATACTGTAGTCAGCAAGCAGGAGTAGTGTGGAATGAAGCCACACTGATATAAGCTTGCCATTTTAGCCACAGATCCAGGAAGGCAGGATGATACTCAGAAAGCTACAGAGTGAAAGCTGCCATCCATCACGAGTTTGGATTCCTAATTCTAAAATAGAAGGATTACAAAATATTTTAGCAATCGCCAAACAACACTGTTGGAAGGGGCTTTTAGTGACTCTAGTTCAAAGCCCTTATTTTCACCAATAAGGATATGAGATACAAAAAGGGGAAGAAGCAAGGATCACCTGACATCCCCACTGCCAAGGACTCTTAATTTTTCCTGGAACACAGGACTGTTTTCTGAAAAACAATCTAAAAAGTAATCTAAAAGAGTCTATGTTCCCAATCACAGTAAGTCACCAATAATAATAAAAGCAAATTTTGTTTATATGCAAAACTTAAGGCTGAAGCATATTCTAGTCAGCAAACATGTAGGCCAATGATTGCCTAGTTGTTTTCTACAAAGGGCCAAATAGTAAACATTTAGATTTTGCAAGCCATATGATCTCTGTCTCAATGACTCAACTCTCCCACGGCAGGGCAAAAGCAGCAAAATACAGTACACAAGCCACAAGCACGGCTGTATTCCAACAGAACTTTAATTATAAAATCAGGCAGCAGGTCAGAAGCAGGTCACATTTGGCTTGTGGGCCAGTTCGCTGGCTTCTGACATAAAGATGATCCTGAGTCACCATCACTAAGACATATAAAATCAGTTTCTTTATAGGAGCTCATTTTCTGACCTGTTAGAAAAATGGCATATCAGATGGAACTAAAACACCTGGACTTGGAATTTGCCGTGGAATAATGGAAAAAATCTTCGGTCAAGACAGCAAGGATAAAAGTTGGATTTCTATCTATGCCACTGTAGTTTAAGTATGCCCTTAACCATATGCTGGACTCCAATTTCCAAGCAAGCAATGAGGACAATAATAACTTTTACATGCCTCAAGCTAGAAAAAAAAAATCGCTATAGACAAAATCAAGTCTTACTTATATTTGTATCCTTTTTCCACTTAAATAATTTCTGTGATAGTTTTGAACTCATCCATGTCATAACAACTAGCTGGTCTCAGTCAGCCACGTCATCTTAAACATCACCCACCCAGGAGACACCCAACTACACTCTCCCCTCGTGGAACCCTGATCTCAATTAACAAAACCTACCAGTTCTGCCCCATGAGGTTCTCCTTTTCTTTCCATTCCAGGACCCTCCAGCTTGCTTGATTTATGATACTGGTCTCTTACTGTTCTCCCTGACTACAATGTAACACTTTCCTTTTAGTCTCACATTTCAGCCAGAATGAATTTCTAACATAAGCCCCTTCCCAGCAAAGTGCAAGCTACTATTACAGTTCCTACTGCCTTAAGTTTAAGGTCCAACTTTCTTTTCTAATGGGCTGAATCTACACTCTTGACAAACTCTTCCTTTCCCAAATACATCTTATACTCTATCATAATGAACCACATGGGGTTTCCTGGAAACCACATGCTTTTGCTTTGGTCTGAACATTGCTTGCCTCCTAAACTCAATCAGAATTATAAATTCCAAAGCTATAAGTTAGCTATAAGTTAATGGTTCTGAGAGGGCTGAGACTTAATCCAACGATGGCATCTAGGAAGTGTGCCATTGGGAAGCCATTAGGTCACAGAGGATGTGGCCTTAGAGGGTTGATTAGAAAAATAAGAGTTCATCCCAGCCTGTTTCCTTTGGCTTTGTAAGTTACCCAGTGATTCCTATGGACATGCCCTCCACCACTACCACTCTCAATCTTGGACATGAACCAACAAAATTCTAAGCTAGATAAGCCTTTTCTCTCTATTTTTCTTAAATATTTATTTTTATTGGAAAGGCAGATATACAGAGAGGAGAAACCAAGAAGAAGACCCTCCATCTGCTGATTTATTCCCAAGTGACTGCCATGGCCAGAGTTGAGCCGATCTGAAGCCAGAAGTCTGGAGCCTCCTCTGGGTATCCCACGTGGATGCAAGGTCCCAAGGCTCTGGGCCATCCTCAACTGCCCTCCCCAGCCACAAGCATGGAGCTATTTGGGAAGCAGGGCCACCGGGATTAGAACCAGTGCCTATATGGGATCCCGGAGTGTGCAAAGTGAAGATCTCAGCCACTAAGCCACTGCGCTGGGCCCACCTTTTCTCTTTAAAGCCACTTGTCTAGGGTTTTTAGTTGCAGTTAAAAAAAAAAAAAAAGACAACTAAAACTCACATCTGAGCCATAGTACCTGGCAGTTTAAGGCGGCCTTCCCCCAAAGACCTTCATGGCTCATGGCCTTACCTGCTCGATACTTCTACTCATATGTTAGCCTCTCAGAGAGGCCTTCCCTGCCCATCTCCCCTTCAGCTTCTCTGCCCTCAATTCTTCATCACACCTCCACCACTGGCACAATGCACGTTACTTTGTATATTTTGTCAATCTCCCATATTGAAATACAGACTCTTGAGAGAGTGGAGTCTTTGCTTTCTTGTTTCTTAGCCCCACACAGACCTTAACAGCAGCTAGCACTGGGAAGCACTGGACCAGCCGGTGATGAATAAAGAAATCTAGTGCATATGCCCTCTTCTGATTCAGCAGCCTGAGAAACTTTCATTTAACCAGAGTCTTGGCTCCAATACAAACTCTGCTGTCCCAGAGGAACTCAGAAACTCAAACGCCTTTTCTCGCACATCCTACTAGGGTTGCAGCTGTACTGACTATAGTGTTGGCCTCTCATTCACTACTAGAAGTGGAAGCTTCTTGAGACCACCATACCCCAGGTGGTCTGGAGCAGACACATACCACATACTATCAAACGAATCTGTCACCTCTGAAGAGTGCTGTTCCCTGTGAATACATCTGACCTGGGAATAAAGTGGGTTCATAATCTTGGCTTTGTTAACTCCGTTAGAGTTTGGTGCTAAATTTATCAAACTCTCAAACGTCCTTACTAACAGTTACCAAGACACAGAGAAACAATAGTTCTTTTGGAAATGAAAACTTACCCATAATCCTCTAAGGCACATCCCAGCATAAGAAAAGTCAACCCGATAGCCCCGCTGAAGGATAAAGCCACAAGAGCTGTGAAAAACAAAATCAAGAGTTAAAGGAACCAGGTCAATAGTTGCTAGGAGCTGGAGGGGGATGGGGGAAGTGGGAGCGCTACTAAAGTATATTATTTCATTGAAATACATTCAAATATATACAGTTCAATGAAATATTTCTGGATGAGCACTAATAGTTGCTCAACCTTGTGAAAATTCTGCAGGCCATGGAATTTTGTATTTATGCATATGTACCGTGTCTCAATAAAAAGCAAATTTAAGTAAACAAAGCAATTAGTCTATTATTGATATTGCATTTTACTAGAAAATACTGCTCTAATGGACTGTGCATTTGTATCCCCATAGATCCGCATACTGAAACCCTAGCCTTTGGTGGCATGGCACTGAAAGTCCCTGGGAGGTAATTACGTGTCGACAAAATCCCGATGGTGCCATGTACACAAAGACAGTGATGGAGAGGCTGTCCTCGTCTCTGCTGTCCTCTACATGCAGACACTAAGAAAAACTGGCCATTACAAACAGGAGGCAGCCCTCTCCAGACTCCAGATCTGCCTACACCTTGACCTTGGGCCTCCGAACCTCCAGACCAGACCCATGAGAAATATGGGTTGTTTAAGCCAAACAGCCTAGAATCATAATCTGCTATAGCAGCTCAATTATAACTGCCTTTGTCTGCCACTTTAAAATCATATGGTGGGGAAAGATCTCACAGAATTCCAGGACCCAGTCCCTATGTAATATTTGAATCCTTTCTATGTTTCCTATAAAGGTCAACAAGCTGGTCTATACAACTCCAGGGAAAACTTCACCACCAACTGAACAGGGCATTTCACCTTGAGTTCCTAAGTGTTGAAAACCCTCCTTCCTTAAACTGTGATTTGCAAATTCCTCCTCCCTATAACACACCTTTGATTATTTGCCTCTGCATACCTTGGTATTTCAAATATTGGAAGACTGCTTAAACATCTTCACGGGAAACAATTCCCAACCCACAGATACTAGTTAGATCAAATAGTGAATTTCAATTCTGCCATCAACTGGTTCTATGATCTGGGGTTTCAGAAGCCAAACCTCTTTAAACTTGATTTCTCATTTGTAATAGAGGAACAATGGTGCCACCTTGATGAGTTTATAAGAAGTAAATGAATTAATCCTTCTAAAGTTCTTGGACAAAGGAGGTGTTCAATAAATAAATAAATGTAGAGTGTGGCAGGCATATCATCTAAGCAATGTTCTTTGATAAAGGTATACATCAAAAGCATGGACATCATTATCCAAATTTTCTTCTGGAAAAAAATTCATAATTTTCACAATTAGTTATGATTAAACAAAGCTGAAGTTGAGTAGGAATCCAATATCAATTCCATACACACTCCCACTGAGAAATTGCCTTCAACCCAATGTTTCCAGATGTCTGAATGCAAGGTGCTGGTAGGGCCATGCTGTCTCTGAAGGCCGCAGGGAACTATCCAGGCTTGCCATTCCTTAACACCAGATGGGTGTTGGTGATCTGGGGTACTCCTTGGCAGGTAGTCACTATCAGCCCAATCTCTGCCCCATCTCACACTACCATGTGGAAATTTTCCTTTTTGTCCAAGAACATCAGCCAATGGATTAGGTCACAGGTTCAGGCCAGGATCATCTGAAATGGACTGCATCTGCCAAGGTCTATTCCAAGACAAGGTCACACTCATGATCATCTTTTTTGGACAAAGTTCAATCCACCACTCCATCCCTATGCTTTCACTGCCTGAGCACATACTATGCCTCAACACAGCACTATCACAAGTCACAACTCTGCCAGCCAGCACTAACTGCTCATTTATTCTTCCATCCCAAGTCTTCAACATAAACAGTTGCGCAGTAGTAAAAGTGTTCCCTTGGTCCTTTTCCCTCTCTTACCTTCATTTCTAACAAAGATTATTATTTAGTAATTTCTAGGCCCCACAACACCGTGCATAACAATAACTACTTGTTGACTGAGTCTCTGCTTCAACTTCAAACGCATACGTTACATACTGGCCACTATCCAAGTAAACCATGCTCACTAAGTTGATAGCATAAAAGTGATACAATAATGATAAAATGTGTCTGCTGCTAACGGTTCACACAGTTGGATAAATGCGTAACAAACATCATACAGCTGGAGTACACAGTAACATATTTACACCAGATGTTCTATAACTAGGGAGGAGCAATCTTTGTAACAAACTTCCCAGAGGATAGGCACCCCAACAGAGAAACAAGTTATACTTCCAGAACTTCTCTTTAGATTAGAAACGGAGAAGTCTCTGCTAAAGTATGGGTAGGTTTTGCATTAACATCTCTACTGCTTCCAATCCCAGTCCTCTTGGTGGTCTTGGCACCCCCCTGGCAACAACTGCCCATATCCAAACAACACGGCGCCAACTACCACAGTCCTGCTCGTCCATAGAGGAACAGAGAAAGCGCTAAAGAAATGGAGCACATCTGGATGCGTCCCATAGGGCGCCCGTCCTCCCCGTGGCCAACCCAGCCCCGGTGGAAAACTCGTCAGGTTTAAGTTTCCCAAGGTCGAAGACGCTGGAAACAAAGCCTCCTTTGTAAGTTAGCGATGGGAAACCGGAAAAGCAGGAACTAGGAGGAGAAGCGTCAAAGCCCTGCTTCATCCAGCCCTGGCTGTGGGAGACGCTGGCGGAACCGAGGAGCAGCTAGCCCGGGACCAAAGCTCCGGGCCGGCGCGGTCTCCCCAGGAGGCGCCGCTCCCAGGCCACGCCTCTGCCCGGGGGCAATGGGAGACGTGAGGTGACAGCTCGACGCCAGTGGCCACGCCGAGAAGGGCTGAGGGTCCGCGAAACGCCCCTCCACCCGCATCAGCAAGAGGCGAAGGAGCGAGCGCCTGCCTCCCCTCGCGGAGGCCCCGGAAAGGTAGCGAGGCTGCAGGAAGCCGTCCCCGCCGGCGTGCTGCGTCCCGAGCGCAGGTAGCGGCCCCCGCCGCAGGCGAGGCGACGGGGGCCTGCGGATGTACCTTTAACGCCGGCCATGTCTCCAGAGCTGGGGCCGCGGCTGCTTCCGGCTTCCTGCTGCCGCGGCCCCAGCGCCGGCCGCCGCCCTCGCCAGGGCCCGGGCCTCCCATGGATCCCGAGGCCGCCCCCCAGCAGGCAGAGGCCCGCCTCAGCCGATCCACAACTCCGCCTCCAGCTCAAGTCCCGCCCCCGCCTAGCGGTAGAGCCCGTTCTTACTGGCCCTGAAGCCCGTCAGTCAGAGCCCCGCCCCCGCCGAGCTAGGACTCCGCACAGCTCCACCTCGGGAGCTCGCGGAGCCGCGCTCCTATTGGGCCCGGTCGTCAGAGTCCCGCCCCCACGGGCCGGAGTGTCGCCTTGGCTGGCCGAGGAAAGCTCCTGGACCAACGACTGACACGGCCGGATATTCCCCAGGCTGACTCCCGCCCTGAGCCCGCTCTCTAATCTCTGAACGCGCCCTCACCAATTCCGCGCTTCAATCTGGGACCTGGGGTCTAGGCTCCAGTCCGACTTCGGGCCCAGGGTCGCCCCGGGTACATCGGGAGGCGAGTAGCCCGGCGCTGGGGTTCACGCCGGCCTGGAAAACCCACGGGAGTCGAGGCGGAGAAAGTGGGGAGAAGGAAGCGCGGCCAGTTGCTTTCATGAGCAGGGAAGTTCACTAAACCCCAAAGGGCGTTGAGTGGTTTAGCCCGCGGCAAAGCGCCAGGCATCCTTAAGGTTAGGGTCGCGGCCCTTCAATAGCTTTCAGCAACGTTGTAATTTGCCCCTCCCCCTTTGCCAGCTCGGTGGTTTGTGGATAGGAAGAATTATTTTGTTCTATTTTAATTTTTAAAAACTTATTTTTTGCCAACTGTGTGCTTTTATTTCCTTTTTTATTTTTATTTTTTAATTTTACATCATTTTAGGACATAGTTTCATAGGCTCTGGGATTCCCCAGCCCCTCCCGAAAGACCTCCTCCCTATTGTCAGATGATATTCTACTAAGCTCTACTTTCAAACCAAAGATGGTTTCCCAATGAAACTGTTGAATCTATCTGGACAATAAGATGCTGGACTTTCCGCATGGTCCAAAACTTACCTTTATTTGAAAACCAGGGCAACACGAAGAAGCAGAAACAGATCTTCTATTCACTGATTCACTCCCCAAAATGGCCACAAGGGCCAAAGCTGGGCCTATCCGAAACCAGGAGCTTCCTGCGCTGATTTCCCAGACCATGGGCGGGCACATTTTCCGTCCAGTTCCCTGCTCACGGTTTGGGAAAGCAATGGGAGATGGCTGGAGTCTTTGGGACCCTGCACACATGTGAGAAACCCAGAGGAAGCTCCTGGCTTCAGATTGGCTCAGCTCTGACCACTGCGGCCATCTCTGGGCAGTGAAGCAGCACATGAAGATCTTTCTCTGTCCTTCCTTCCCTCTATAAATCTGACTTTCCGATAGAAAGAAAAAATTAGATGAGAGAGTGAATAGTGACACCTAGGATAATGCAAGACAGATCCGAGTGTCACATCGATGGTGTAAGTCTACCTTGTGGCACAATGTCATAAAGCACAAATTAGTCTGGATGCCTTTTCCTCCTCACATTCTTCACTCCCCACAAGGTGAGGTTTCACGGTTAATTCTATCTGCACTACTGACCTTCACTGATACTCTCTGATTTACCATCAGCAACAAAAGCAACAGTCATTGTTTACTAAGAACCCAGCTGATAATAATTTACACACACAAAGGACTTCATTCATCCATGGCAGGGTTGTTAGGACTCCTACAGTTGATGAAATTAAGAGTGAGGAAAATCAAGAAATATGTCCAATATTCCACTCTGTGAGTGGAAAAAAAAATCAGGATTTAAATACAGTGAATGGTCTGAAGCTAACATATATACCACTATGCTCAAACACTATGGTTTATCTTTAGGACAATTACTCCTGTTTATTTTATCTCAATTCCCTGGTAAGTGTTTCCTGCAGGTTAGATGGCTTGTTGCTCTGATAAGTGAGTGTTTCTGGAAGACAATCTGCATTAATCCCAAACACATGGTATTTGATCAGTGGCCCTGGGATCCAGCTAGAGCATCCTTCCCAATGTAGGGTTTAAGAGTTCAAATGCTTTTCATTTGCAGCATCTGCTTCCAAATGAAAATCCCATTTTGGTCCTTAAAAAGCTAAAATATCTGAAGCTTTGTTTCCATAATAAAGTCCTAAACTCCCAGGATCATTCCCTTTGCCTCAGCACACTTTTGAAAACCCATTAATATTCTAACTGGGCAAGCAGGATTTCTATGCCTATTCCCTGTGAAGAATATTCATTTAGCGCGATCAAAGGTGTGTGTGTGTGTATGTGAGTGTGAGTAAAAGAGGGAGGGAGGGAAGGAGAAGAGGGAGAGAGAGAGAAAGAGAACACTCACTCACTGTAGGACAGAGGTTGTTAAAATATAAACCTGGCAATACCACCTCAGTTATTTTACACTGTAGTACAGATATATTGTTTGTTTTCCTTAGAAGTGAACCATGGGGCCCTGTAATGTGGTATGACAAGTCAAGGCACTACCTACAAACAGGCATCCTGCGTGAGTGCTGGCTTCAATCCTCGGTTCAAGCACGTGGCTGCTCCTCCTCAATCTAGCTCCTTGCTAATGCATCAGGGAAAGCAGGGGATGGCCTGAGTCCTTGGGTCTGCATCCCCATGGGGAGCCTGGATGGAGCCCCTGGCTCCTATCTACAGCCTGGTCCAGCCCTGCTGTGCAGCCGTTTGGAGAGTAAACCAGCAGATGGAAGATTGTTCTCTCTCCCTATCTCCTTCTGTAATTTTGCCCTTCAAAACAACAAATATTAAAACAAACAAAAAAGAAAAAAACAAATCACGCCAGAAGGTATAACTCCAGGGTGTTGTCATATTTCACACAAGTGCACAAATAACAAGTTTCGACAAATATTTTTAGCCTTTTAATATACATTACAAATATTTTAGACCAATCACATCTTGTTATGTGTAACATATTTACAAAACAAAAAATATAATAAATATGAATGAAATGGTGAATCTGATCAACAACAAGCTCTGTCACAACCAGTTATTTAAAAGAAATGCAAACACCTGTTGTGTCTGCACACGTTGTCAGTTTTGAGATATATAAGGTCCAGAGTTACAATTCATCTGGAAAGAGATTGGGGGAATTCCCAAATTATAGGTAAGTGAGGTTCTTTCTCATTGCTAATTACATAATGTTTAATGATGGTTTTAAACTGTGAACATGATGGATTATCCAAACATGATACAAAGCTAATAGAGATCTACCATTTTAAAATGTATGTGACATCCACATAATGTCCTTTAGTTATTAACGCTATATACTGTAGTTCACACAATATCTACAAATGTAAACAAGAAAAAAAAACAGGTCACAGCAACATGTCTCACATTCCAATTTTAAATAAGACAAGCACATACTTGGCCAAACATTATTTTATAGTATGTTAATAAATAACACCTAGTTATGGTTATCCTGAACAGTTTACAGCTGTATATTTAAAAAGAAAATTTTTCTGCGAGTTTCACATTGTCAGTGAAGGGTAAAACAAATAATGAACCTTTATAACCAAAAAGAGAAAGAGGAAGCAAAGAGTGAGAGAGCTCTACAGAACCTAAAGTGGTTTGACATGCTGCATTTCTGGTACAGTTTGCCACAAAAAAAATAAATAAATAAACGGAAAGAAAACATGATTGTCTTTTAAAAGTAACGTTTGAAAGCTTTTCACAACACTAAACATAAGCTTTTTAAGATTAGCATGACATTCTTTATGCCCATCTGCTGTGTGTGTGTGTGTGTGTGTGTGTGTGTGTGTGTGTGCATCCAAAGGGATCTATTCAAGCCACAGGACAGCAAATTGCATACTTCTTACAATGAAAAGCAGCCACCACACTGAGTTGAAATCCAGCTAGTTTAGGGTCTGAAAAGATTTCATTCTTGCTTGCCTTTCACAAAGGTTCCCATGTGAATATGATTGCTGTGGGCCCCCTACAACTTTTTAAGTAGCAAACCCCACTGTAGTAATCCACAGGATCCATATGCTTCAGATGGAGTGAAGGTCACTTGATTTGGCCAAATACTGACAAGCCACCTGGCTCAGCTGCGGATGTGCCAGCTCTCACTGCTATCATCCCTTTCTTGTGACTAGGACTCTCGCTGTTGTCTCCTAGTCTTCACCTACAAGCACTCCAAAACCTAGGGAACACAGAGCTCAAACTAGATATTGGTCCTGGAAAACTGAATGGGCCCCACTGCTTTACAAGCTCTTTCTAGATAAGAAGGTTCTTTTTTCCCAAGCAAAAGGAATAGTGTTAAGTCTTATGGCAAATTCAGAAGTTTCTTTCAAATCAGGTCTAGAGCTGTTATGGAATTAAGACTTGCCTTACTCAACCACAGTTCTTGAAGGGAAAGGAAAGTAGCAGCCCAAAATTGCGCCCAGCTACAGATTTCTGCGTCTTCAGACGCCCAGCTTTCTTCACCAGTTTTTTAACTTGCCCAGGCAGATTTGGTGGTGATCATTGACTCTGTAGTATAATTACTTTCAACAATTCATGTTCTTTTGTTTTTGTTAGGCCTTTTTACCAAAAGGTATATCCCATATTATGCTAAAAGTCATAATACATTTCATTTTTATATATTAAAAAAAAACTTGTTGGTTGTGTTACTGGAGTCTGTAAAGCCACTGCTGAAATTCTATCTTTTTAAAAAAAATTTTAAAAACCATTATTTAAAACCATCATGTACTCCTATTCCCGTAATTTCTGCTCACTAATCATATTTCCAGACAAGGAGCTTGCCATTAAGCCTCCATCTCTGGTGGCCTCTATTTTCCATTTTCCCTCATGCAAAATACTGAATAGGCTCCCCAAAGAGCAGGTTGGAATGCGAGAACTCAGCTAGATCCTCTGACTGAAAGTTCTCTCCTGCTCTAAATATATGCTGGTTAGAACTTCCAGAAACCAAGCATCTACACTCCTTATCAATGAGAAATTAATTCACGAGTAACTTAACAGCCTAGTACTGGAAACAAGTTACTAGAGTTTTTGGTTCATCTGTGAAAACCTTGGAACTGCGATACACACTAAGCATTAGCACAGGTCTGCAGCAGAGATACGAAAGCTCCTAAGTTAATACAAAGGCTTTTGGCCTTGGTTTTCAAATTCAGACCAGGCATCATTCAGCTCCATGAAAATCATCTTTGCATATTGTTCATAGGGTTGTCCAGTAGCCTACAGAAAAAAAAAGAAAAATAAACATTATATACCACAGATTCAAATTTTGTTAAGCTTTTCACTATGAATATATAGGTTCTAAGCATCTGAAATGTTTTTTGTTTGTTTATCGTGCCAGGCTGTGTGACAATTACTGTTCCCTCTCCTTAAGGCAGTATGATGACTTCCACTGCACCATAAGGGAGTGGAAGTTACAGTGTGGCCCACAGCAATAAAAACATAAGTGACACAGTCAAAGCAAAGATAAATTCAGGCCCATTTTGGATATTTTATTGATTCTGACCACTGTTGCCAACCACAAGCGAAGGCTTTCCCATCAGACTCTAGGCTGAGCATGCTGCTGTATTCCAAACAAGGACAAGTTCCTCTGTCCAGATCTTAGCCTTTTACTACTACTACAGCAGCTCAAGGTGACCTTGACCCTGAAAGTAAGTTCTTTATGAATCTCACATCCCTGCTATGTGTAATTTGCACTTTGATTTCTTTCTGCCCACTTCATAAAATAGAATTACTTGGTTAAATGCCTGATTTTATCCCCATGAACCTAAAATCATGGAATGTTTTGCCTAATCAACTTGTAAACTCAAAGTATGATGTTTTAATCCATGCTCATAAAATAGTGAAGTCAGGCCCAGCCAAGAGATGTGACTCACTTTATCTGGGTGCACCACCAGCACAGCCCTCCTGTACACCTTCTTCACCTGCTCCGGCGTTACCAGGTCTGCCATGCCCACGGGCTTCCACTTGGTCTCCCCAGCCCACAACACCGTGTGCATCGTGGAGAGAAGGGCTCTGATATTTCTCTCTTTGCCTTCAATCCATTCCAGAATCTGTAAATGCAGAGGGAATTAGGGAACTGCAATGCTTTCTGAGCTGAAAGGCTTCTGCCAGGATTCTGAAAGCCATTCCTACTCCAGTACCCTGTGTATTCCACAAGGAATGCTCTTCCACCTCCACCTCCTGCCTTCACTGCTCTTCAAATGCCTGCTCAGGACTTGTCTTTTTTTTTTTTTTCTTTAAATATTTACATATTTGTTTGAAAGTCAGAACCACAGAGAGAGAAGCAGGTGGGAACAGATAGAAAGAGAGAGAGATCTTTCCAAATTAAATCTTACTTAGCTCATCATAATTACAAACAGATCAAAGTAGACCTGCTCTGCTGAAGAAGGGAGTCCCTGGTGAGGCTAGGAGACTCTCGGCCTCACCTTCCTCTCCTCTACCTTTCCCACCTGCAAGGCTGATGTTACAGGGTTTGGGAACTCATGTGGACATAAGTGTTTGTCTCTCTGGAGCAAGGGGTGGTTCAGTTAATGTAGTTTAATTAAAAGCTCTCAAGGAAGAAGAGGAACCATAAATTATGTACTCTTCTTATCAAATTGCAATGATTTATTTTTAGAATCTGAATGTCATCTGAATTGTCATCACATTTAAAGAGGAAATCTAGATTGCCAAACTATGGAATAGAGCTTACATTACTAAAAATATTAACTAGGATTATAGATGCAACCCCAACACTATTCTGCTATTAAAAGCACAAGTATCATCCAAAATCTCAGTGCCTTTCATGGGTCCTATGATCTGAATGTTTGTCTTCCCTACAGCAAAAACAGAATCTAAAACCAAAACAAGAAACCCCAGTGAAGTGAAGTATTGAAATCCTGTTAGAACATGGGACCTCTGAGGGGTGATTAGGCTATAAAGGTAATACCCTCTGTATAGAATGAGCTATATACATGTGTCCTTGTAAAAGACATCAGAAAGCCACGGGCAGACACAGGGAAAAGACCACCACTATGAACCAGAAAGTGATCCCTATCAAAACCAAACCTGCAGGCACCTTAATCTTGAACTTCCAACCTCTGTTGCTTCGAACTCATACAGTATCTATATGGTATTGCACTATAGTAGCCTGAAGGGACTAAAGTAATAGTGATTCTCATGCCTGTGGATTCATATATGAGCACACGTGTTCATGACTTTGTCTCGTGACCTTGTCATACAGGAAAACCACACTGAGTTAAGGGGCTCATTCACCTTCAATTTTTCAGGGTCCATCTCCTTAGCCATTTCTTCCTTTCTCATCTCTGCTATTGTTCGAGGCCCCTTTTTGTCTTTGTGAGCATTGAAACCTTGACTAGAGAGCAGGTCTTCAAAATCGGCTGCTTTTTGCTTTCCTTCTGTAATACAATTTTTGAAAATTATGCGTTTTAAGAAGAATATCACATCATCATCTCATACCACTTAGTGCTCCTACATGCACTAAGAACTCACCCTTTGCCTCCGAGTAGGGTAAAAATATTCTCATGCTCATTTTACAGCTGAGAAAAATAGAGTCTTACCACTGATCTTGAGAGATTTGTCCAGAAATACATAACAGGTGTCTAGCAAGACTAGGCTTAGGGTCTGGAACACAACACTAAATTCAGTTTCATGTCCACTATACCTTCTTTTCAAAGGAGAATACTTGCTATTTGCCCAGCTTAACTACAAATCAGGGTCAGTGATGGGACAAGGACCTGGGCTTTGACATTTGCACCCATGCATGCTACACTCCTGCCATATAGCTGACAGTTTTAATCTGTCACAGGGCTCTTTTCCTCTTCAATGCCTTTGGAGAAGTAGCCAAGCATGATGGTGAGAAACAAAATTTGCAACTAGACTCCTTGTTTTAATTCCAGCCCTGCCACTTCCTACTGCTACGACTTGGCCAAGCTGCTCATCATTTTTGTGCCTCAGTTTTCTCATCTGTAATCCAAGAATGCTGTTAATAATATGAGTTACATTCTAAAGTTGTTGTGAGAGTCAATGAGTTAACATTCTCAGTGCTTAAATGGCTGCCTGGATATCTAAATGTTTGCTAAAGAAAACAAAACAGAACAGACCAGCAGCCTGTACTCATCACATAAAGTTGTTCTTTAGTTGACAAGCATCTCCCATCACCATACACTAACAGGAGCACACACTAAAGTTTAAGCTCTCCAAGGCTAGGGATTTTTATCTGTCCCTTCCTCAATGTTTTCTATATTCAAGATAAAAATCGAGGGCATGCTACATGCTTCTATGGAATTCTCAAAGTACAGAAGCTATTAACCATATAACCATACTGTTACATATTCCCAACAATGGAATTCCTATCACGTGGATGTTGTGAAGACTCATCTGTGTCACAGCCAATAGAGGTGGCAATTAAGAACAAATGGAGTCAGACCACTGGAACCCAAGTCTTGGCTCTGTCAATTTTAACCCATATGAACACAGGGAATTACAGATTTGTGTTATAGGGTCCTCATCTATATCTATAGTAAGCACTCAACAAATATTAGCTACTGACACTAGAAGGGCAAAAGAACTGTCTTTTTCTTGTTCTGAAGAAAGGCAGACCTGTTCCTTCATCATATTCCTATATATTTCATTATAGGGGATGTAAAATGTATCAAAACAGGACTTTTCATAAACCCAAATCTAGGGATCCCACTACACAAAATACATTATTTTTTTACTTGCTGTCAAACCCAGGTGCTGACACCATCGCAGGTGACCCATTCATCCTGGGAATCCACCAACCACACAGTAATAAAGACTAAATGCATGACACATCTTCTGATCGGGATTTAAGGGCAAATGTGTCTTATGACTATAAGATTACCTCAGAAACCATCGTAATTATTTTCTGTCTCAGTCAGACATCTAATAGGCAATGGGGCAGCATAGACGGGACCTCCTACAAGTACGGCCCAAACTGTCATCCTTACCCAAGTTAGCAGATCCTTTTCCACGTTCATTCGGGCCTCCAGGCATAGCTGAGAAGCTCACATTGTAGTTTGGTCGATTCTGGGGTGAGGAGTGCGGCATGCCGGACTGTGGTTTGGACTGCGACTGCTGCCAGCTGTAGCCACCTCCCTGCTGCCACCCTCCACCCATTGGCTGGGGAGATGCTTTTTGTGGTGAACTCAGAGGTGGAAATCCTCCACCTAAGCCAGTTGGAGTGGTAGGTTTGCTGGCGAATGAAGAACTACCTACAAGAACAAAATGAGGTGGGGAGAGAAAACAATGCTGTTTGCGTAGTCTTTCACTCTTGTATTTTGTGTCTGCAGGGCTAGTGCTGTGATACAGCAGGTTCCTGTATCAGCACTGGTTCAAGTCCCAGCTATTCCACTTCTAATCCATTTCCCTATTAATGTGCCTGGGAAAGCAGCAGAAAATAGTCTAGATCTTGGGTTTCTGCACCCATGTAAGACAACGGATGACGCTCCTAGCTTCTGGTTTCAGCCTGGCCCAGACTCAGCCAATGAGGCCATTTGGGGAGTGAACCAATGAACAAATACTCTCTCTCTCCTTTTGTTTCTCCTCTTCTCTCTGTAACTCTGCCTTTAAAATAAATACACTTAACTAAGAGATTATCTGCAGCAACATCAGTGGAAATTGCCTTTCTGACAGCATACTTTTCCTTCCTAATAGTTACTCAACTACATTTTTAGGTATGTATTCACTGTCTTATTTTTTTCCTCCAGATGAAAGAAGTATTGCTCAGAATGGCTAAGTGAAGTTTCTGAACATCACCCAGCCCCCTTTAGCAGAACTGAGACTTTCTCTGTGTCTTGTAGTCCAAATTTGGAGAGCTCTGGCTCTTCCAACTGTTTTAACCCTCCCTAAACTCCCACCTTCTAAGCAGATTTTAGTTCTTTACAGGTGTAAACACCACCCAACAAGAACAGGGAGTATACCAATAAATTAGTAGATAAGTTCTTTCATTAATGGAGTACTTTAAACTTCATTGATCAGGATTAAGCATTGTTTGTGCATGGTTAAGGCCTAAAAATAAGTAAAGGTGTTTTGAAATTTCACAGATTTCTATTTCATTTCAGGAGAATAAAAACGAATAATTCTTTGACAACTTTGAATAAGACCACGGGTCTTACTTAAGCTTACCAAAAAATAGTGTTACTTTGTGCCAGGAATTTGAGAAAATCCTGTTTATACCATCATAACTTTTAATCACTCACTGCAGATACAGTGGGCTGATTGGAAAATATGATGAGTTTAAGAGGCAAAATAAGAAGTTGAAATGAGATCTCCCAGGGCCCTCTATAATGAGGGCAAAATAACAGTGATAATAAAATAACTAACATTTACACAGCTCTTCAGTTTCCAACATGTGGATACCAACACTAGTACCTTTGGATCTACACCACACACTTAAGGTGTAAGTGGTACTTCTGGCTCCACTTCAAGGCAAGGAAAGCAAGGGTTGAAGAGGCTTATTCATATACTCATGTTCACATATCCAGCCAATGGAATTGGGACCTGATCATATTGTCTCATCTTCAAAGACCATGTGCATTTGTTGCACCATAATTTCTGATTCCTCCCCAAATCTCCAAATTTTTCACTAAAACTCATTCTTTACTACCTTTGTCCTGAAGAATTTTTCCCTGTATCCTGATTTCAGTTCTCCTGTTTCCCTCTTCCTTGAGAACAGAGTCAATCCAGGTTTGAGTCCCAGCTCTATTTCTCACTCATCATTGTATGATTCATCATTACATTCACCTATTCACACATTCATCCACCAGTATATGCTGGACACCCACAAGGTGCTTGCTACTACACTTGCCAATAGGAATATGCAGATAGCTAAAAACAGGATATACAAAATCATTGCTCTTCCTGAGCTGGTTGAAAACCTTGCTCCTTTTGAGGAATCATCCATGAAATCAAAGCTATATCAGGATCACATGTAAACGTACAAAAACACAAATATATGAAACTGATACACAACTCTGATTTAAGCAAACTAAGAGACATTGTATATGATTTTAAAAAGTCTCAAGTTCATATGTACATTCCTGGGACATCATAAGAGCTCATTAAATATCTGGCAACAGAACAAGTATCAGGAGGGTTTGTATTGAGAGAGGCAATGCCATTTCATTCCGTCACTCACAACAGGAAGCCTGTTTCATGGCATCCTTTCACCAAGTGCACATCATCATCACACCCTGACGATGTGCTTATTCATTCTGCACTGAAGTGTTACTTCCTATTTGAAGTATGCTTACTTTGTTCTAAGTGTGTTTACTCTTAAAATTCAGCAAGTACACACTCAAAAGCACAAAGAAATTTCCATAGATATGAAAAACAGCTAAAACCTACCACATTCCCACCACCCTGTCATTTATTCGTTCACTGATGGAACTCTTCAGAGCAATCCACATGCCAGGCTGACACACAACAGTGAACACACACATGCTGACCTTGCTCTCTTGGGGCTCATCAACACTGTCAGACTTCTGATGTCTGCCCTTGCAGGATATTCTCTACTTGTGTTCAGTAATTCTAATTGTTAGTGCTACTGAAGCATGGAAATGACAGGCATACAAAGCAGTGGCTAAGCCCAGAGGCCATTGCTACCCTCATTAAAACTAAAGCAGGTTGTCAGCCTTGAGTGCACATCAGAATTACCTGGGGAACTTTGCTTTTTTTAAATGTCCCATCTTATATATCCCCTTTTGCAGTGAATATTTTACAGCTGATTAAGGAAGCTCCAAGGAACAGGGATATTATTCCTTTTCACATGCTGAATGCTTGACACCCAGTAATTACTGACATAAACCTAATGAATGAGGGCGTCTATAGGCAAGGACAGAACACTGTTGCTAGGATGAGCAGAATGAGTCACCTTCTCCATTTCAGCTTCACCAACTTCTAAAGCTGTTTCTGCTCTAGAGTTTCCAAAACTTCAAGCAAGTCTTGGAGCCAATGAAATTGCCTGCTATTTCCCTCATATGCCAATCACATCACAGGTTTCAGCTTAGAAGCCACTTCCACTAGCCCTCCCTGATCCCCCACATTTTGGCTCAGGTAACCTCAGACTATCTGTGAACTTCTTCATTCTATAACTCCTTTCAGACTTTGCTGTAGTTGCTATGGAAAACATGGACGTGGTTTCCCAGGGGAGCTCTTTAAGCTCCCAAACCACATCTGGACCAATTATACCACAGAATCCATTCGAGGAACCAAGGTATTAGTCTTTGTTTCAAATGTGTTTAAAGGGGAGATATTTTAAAGAGAAAAGCACTATCTTTTATCTTTTGCTGCTATGTAATCTGGAGATTTTTCACTCTCAGGGAACTCAGCTAAGGAATCAAGAATTCTAACGTACAGTTCTTTCTGTCTCACTGTGTGGCTTTAGGAAAACCACTTAATGTTTTTAGAAGTTTTATGATTAGTATAGTCATTGTGGGAAGCAGTGTGAGTTGCCTCAAAAAAGAAAAAGCCCTGAAAATACAACTACCTAAGAACTAAGATCCAACAATCTCACTTCTGGATATATATTTTATTTCAAGGGACATGAAATCTATCTGTCAAAGAGACATCTGTATCCTCTTGTTTACCATAGCACTAGTCACAATAACTAAGGAATGGAAACAAGCTAGGTGTCCATCAGCTGAAGGACAGCTAAAGACAATGTGGTACATTTCTAATATTACTCAGTCATTAACAAGGATGAGTCTTGTCATTTGCAGCAACATGGATGCAACTAGATAGAGATCAACATACTACTTGAAATACTACAAGTGCAGAAAGCCAATTATCACATGATTACACTCATCTGTATAATCTTAAAAATGATTTTATACACTTTACAAAATACAATTGTGATTATCAGAGGCTGGGGAGGCAAGTGAGGAGGGAGGAGCTGAGATAGCTGATGGATACCATGTTATACTTAGATAGGAATTCTGGGTCCTGTTTCATAGTAGGGTGGAGATATTAACTTACTGTTTATTTCTCCACATAGAAAAACTTGAAGCTTGGATTAATTTACTGTATATCTTTCTATTTAGAAAAAAATTAGAAAATAGGATTTTTGTACTTTTTGTTATAATGCAATGCTAAATGCTCAAATATATATATATATAATCTTAATTGGATATCACACACAATGTATAAATGGAACAAAACATCACACAGCACCCCATAAATACATACAATTTTTATGATGGTGATTTTTTTTTAATCTTTATTTTTCATGGTATAGTGCCTTAGGCTCAGGGATTTCTCCTTCTACCGTCATGCACTCCTACCCTCCCCCTATTTTTTCTACTACATTGTAACACTAGCTTAGTCCCTCAACAGAATTATGACATTTTTAATCAAATTTTTATGTTGTATTATTTTGTTTCTATTTCCCATTTAAAGAGTGATCTCAGCCTTCAAAAGAGTTTAAAAGCAGACAGTATTTTAAGTCCCAGATAGCAATACCAGCTTGCTGTGACACACATGAGTTAGATCTGAGGTGTGGAGCCATAAGTAAGTGTTATTGATATGTTAACCTGCTAGGGTCATACCTAGAGTTCCAAGGTCAGCAAAAGGATCCAAATTCTGGGGTTTGTTTTGATGGGTAGGAGTGCCGTGCGAGGATCCCGTTGGGCTAGTGGCAGCTGATTTACTTCCCATTCCAAATCCTCCTGAAAAGGAATAAGATCATTGACAATAAGCCAGCTGTCCAAGATAAATTCTGAAATTCTGGATTCCAGAGCTACTGCCCATCCATCTCTAGGAAAATTAGCAGAAGATTAAATGTGGAACGCACTGCTGGACCTTGCTTCATTAATTCAGGTGAATGGTGTCCTTCAGTAACATTGAGACATAGGCATGTGCATGCTACTTCCTGGCCACATGTGTGAACTACTCTTTCCAATGTTCATTTCTCATGCTGCCCAACTTCCCTCAATTCTATAGGTTTGGAATCTGGTCTGGATTTAAGTTTTGGCTTTGTCCCTTACTGCCTGGATGATATTAGGCCTCATACTTAATGTCTTAGAGCTTCAATATTTCACCCCTGATTTATAAACAAAAAAGAAACATACAAGACCAAATAATTAAAGCACAGTACACAAATGAGACTACACTAAACTTAAAGACTTCTGCACAATAAAGGAAACAACAGAGTGAAAAGGTAAGCTATGCAATGGGACAAAATATCTGATAATGGCATAGTATTCAAAAATACTTTAAAAATATCCTACAGCTCAACAGCAAGTTAACAAATGGACCAATTTGGGGCTGATGTGGTGGCCTAACAGGCTAACACTCTGCCTGCATGGGGTGGGGGATGTAGTTCAACTCCCTGCTGCCCCACTTCTGACCCAGCTCCCTGTATATGACTTGGGAAGGTAGCAGAGGATGCCCAGGTCCTTGGACCCCTGCATCCGAGTAGGAGACACAGAAAGAGGCTTCTGGCTCCTGGCTTTGGACTGGCTCAGCTCTGATCATTCTGGAAATTTGGAGAGCAAACCGGTGGATATGGAAGACCTTTCTCTCTCTCCTTTTCTCTTTGTAGATCTGCCTTTCAGAAAATAAAATAAAATAAATCTTTAAAGAAAAACAAATAGATCAATTTAAAAATGGGCAAAATACTGGGAAACACATCCACAGATACAAATGCCAAAAAAACACACAAAACGATGCTCAATATCTTTCATTATCAAGGAAATGCATATGAAAGTCACAATGAGATATCACTTTATATCTGTTAGGATGGCCATTAAGAAAGAATAGCAAACAAAAAGTGTCAAAAATACAGAAAAATTAGAAATCTGGTGACCTGTTGGTAGGATTGCAAAAAGGTACAGGCACTGTAGAAAATAGCATGACAGTTCCTTAAAAAAAAAAAGACAAACTACCATATGATCCAGCACTTCTGGCACACAGTCAAGGGGACTGAAGGCTCTGCTTGCTCACATTCATTGCAACCTGATTCACAACAACCGAGAAGCAGCAGCAGCCCATGTGCCCATCTCCAGAAAAACAAGGAGAGTGGAGCATGTAAACACCGTGGAGTGCTATTCAGCCTTGATTAGAACATTCTGATACGTGCTAAAGCACAGAGGTACTTTGAGCACACAAAGTGCAGTGAAATAAGCCTGCAGGAAAATGGCCCATGCTGTATGAGTCCATCTGTATGAGGATTTAAGAGGTGAAATGCACAAAAACGGAGAGTAGCGTGATGGCTGCCAGCGGCTGGGAGAGTGCTGAAGGGAGCCATTATCTGTGAGAGGTAGCATTTCTGTCATGCACGATGAAGGCATCTATGCATGTGTGTGACAAAACACTGTGCAGGTGCTTGAGAATGCTATCATGTGTACTTAGAAGTTATAGGAAGAGAAAATTTCATCCTGCTTTTCCCCCCATAATAACAAGAAGAAAGAGCAACTACAGCAGAAAGCTGCTGTGATACACATATTGTGTTGGCTCAGGAATATATCTGTGTACATTTAAGTTGTACAGTTTAGAGCAAGTCACACAAGCCAGCATCATCCTGGCAAGGAAAAGAAATTTTAAAAAATTAGACAAATCCAACCCCCAAATAAGCAGTTTGAGAATGAAGAATATTCACATTTATTCAACATCTCATCTATGCCATAAACTTATTAATTTACTTTACTTTTTAAACTTACACAACTTGGAGGGGGACAAAAGGCTTTTCAGAAAATACAAGCGGTTGTGGTATTGGTATATATACACACACATATCTATTTATACAGTCAAGACAGACATTCACACAAAGAGACTTAGAAAAGTTAGCTAACAGAACAAGTAGCAAGTGCATTAGGAAAAGCTACTCCAGATTGCAGTCTTTAGGAAACATCAACACACATGACACAGATGCACCACTGGAGTCCTAACTTCCTCCTGAGTAAAGACTTATGCTCTGCAATTGACCATGTGTGAACACAAAAATCACCTTCTGACCTTTACCTGATTTTGCATGCCAGTCCCAACCTCCAGAAATATCTGGTTGAATGTTCACAGCAGGTGTACTAGAAGCTGCAAACAGAAGAAGAAACAGACTGAGGATAAGCCATGTCTAAACCAATTTCTCTGCATTGACAAAGACTCCTTTTCATGAAGCCTGCAGTGTTTTATGACCCCAATGGACCCATTGTCCCCCTTCTCACACTGGGTAACACTTGATAATTTCCACCTTGTCTGTGGTTGTTCACATTAGTCTTGGTCAAAGCCATGTACTATGTGTCTCTGCTCTTCCGTGGCTCCCCCCTGTTTGACCTTTTCACTCATGCATTTAGGACTGTAACTGTTCACGAATCTGTCTCCATTAACTTAGGAGGCCCTGGAAGGCAAGAACTCATTCCTCTTTGTATTTCCCACCTCCTAACACTGAGTGGGCAGTAAAAGAAAAAAAAAAAAAAAAAAACACCTGAAACTCAATTAACCTTAGCTTGGCATTTACAAGTATACTAGTGGTATGATCTCCTTAGAGCCATAATGCTGTTTTCTCCTGTGTTGTGGCGTGAATGAATAAGGATGAGTCATTCAGAGTGCATGCTGGGCTCTGATGATAACCTCCACTAGGCTAGTGTGGCCAGTATGTCTGTTGTCACGCAAAATAAACTCATTACAGATTCAAAAAAGATAATCATGACTCTTCTAAAAATTCTACACATAGAAGAAAAACTCAGTAAAGAAAATAAGAAGCTTAATGCTGTTAGAATTTATTTCTAGGTTTTATCACCAAAAGTCAAAGAGTGAAATGCTAATGCTAAACTAACAATGCAAGTGATTTCAAACACAAACACACACACACTCACATACAGAGACTCCACCACTAGGAGAGTCATCAAGGCACCAAGCTCAGCCTTGTATCTGCTTGCTTTATTTTCAGTTCCAACTAAGACATCTTACACCATCTCATCTTGAAGATAAAATGAATGAACAATTATCAGAAATAACAATTCTTTCCTTTCGTTTACTCCCTCTCTTGTCCCATAATAACCCATGCAAACTGGAAGGGAAAATAGACAATTTGCTGCCATGTGCTGATTTTCTTTAAACTCAGATCTCAGTCTTAGTTCCAACTAGGACACAGAAGTAGACATTATAACTTTAATCTTACAATCAAATTCACATATCCTTCACACAACCTGACATACGAGAGGCAACTACCAGTTAATTGTGAATTCAAAGGTGCATTGTCTCTTCAAGAAACGTACAGTCTGCTGGGGGAGACAGGAATACTCACTCAAATGAAAAAGTGCTCATGAAGTGTCTTAATCTCCATTCTGCCTCTCATTATTGTAATTTGCTTACTTGTTCTCCTAACACTATGTCTCAAGGGATTTTTCTCTTTTAAAATAGATATGAACTCAAATGTAGTAGCTCTTGATTTTCAGGAGATTGGTGATGCTTTGCAGAAGTTTGAAGGTCACACCTCAAGGATCTGGAGGTGGGCAATCTGTCCCCATCATGATATCTGAGTCTCACCTAAACATTACCCAGCAGGAGGATAGTGCAACTGACTGACCACTGACTATAGGATGATTACTGTTTTCCCAACAAGGAGAATGAAGTGTTCTCTTCACTCACAAGTATGACACAGACCAAAATGAGAAATGTGGCTACCGGAGGCCTGGCCTATACTAACTGACAAAAAACACATTTCAACCAGCTTGTAATAGTTTTAACAATCTATTAAAAATAGTACTTTAAGAGTCATAAAAATTAGATATTATACATTCTTTTACTGTTCTATGTTTTGAAATTTTTATACATGTAATACATAAAACATATCTTAAATCAGACTAACTATATTCTATGTGCTCCATAGCCACATGTGGTCAGTTGTTATCTTATCAAACATAAGAGCTCTAATATGTCAAGTTGGTATATCCCAAAACTTGTTCTGTGGAAAACTCATTTAATAAAATTGTAATATATTTATTTAATTTATGACTTATATTCTCCCACATTTCACAGATTTGTCCTATCAGAAAGCATCTTCCAATCAGTTAAAAGTGTAAATTTTTCTTTGCTGGCACATAATAAATTATATGTTCTATGTTATGCTATAGGCTAAAGAATTTCCTATCATAAAAAAATTCCCGGGCCCCGCGCGGTGGTACAGTGGTTAAGGTCCTCGCCTTGCACGCCCGGGATCCCATATGGGCGCCGGTTCTAGTCCCGGCAGCCCCGCTTCCCTTCCAGCTCCCTGCCTGTGGCCCAGGAAAGCAGTCGAGGATGGCCCAAAGCTTTGGGACCCTGCACCCGCGTGGGAGACCCAGAAGAAGAGGCTCCTGGCTTCGGATCGGCATAGCATCGGCCGTTGCGCTCACTTGGGGAGTGAATCATCGGATGGAAGATCTTCCTCTCTGTCTCTCCTCTCTGTATATCCGCCTTTCCAATTAAAAAAATAATAAAAATAAATCTTTAAAAAAAAAAATTCCCTAGAAAAAAAGTTTTAGGGAAGCTGAGTATGATAAAGTTAAGCAGGCTTATTTTCTATAGGATATCCTAAAACTATCTATAAACCAATGGAATCATTAATATCCAAAAGAGACACTTCATGTATTTTTCCAAAAACAGCACTACGGAATGCTTATTATATCTGACCACCTACATAAATCTACACACTTACATACTAGAAAACTATGTCCCACTGAACAGAAAATATGTCCCACAACAGAAAATATTTTCTCACCATGCACTGTAGGTGAAGGGCTCCTTGTAGGCTGAAGAAATGGATCACTGGAAGCATTGGATGTGTTCAGGAAAGAACCCAGCAAATCTTGCCCTGATGGTTTAGAAGGTGCCCCAAATGGGTCAAAGGTGACACCTACAAAACAACAGAAAGTGTAAGTGTTCTGTAAGTGTACTTATTAAATAAATATTATTAAAGAGTTACCATTGTTGTCTGGTCCTAGGCCAAATATTTGAATGAGTAGAATGATGTCGGCCTCCAGACCCACATCCCAGGCCTGCTTATGACTTCCTGCTAGGTTAACACAGGGATAATTCAATCTTTTTTTTTTTTAAAGCTATTGGGTTATTTGTAAGTTGAACCACAAAGACAATAAAAGAAGGTCCTCTTATACACTGGACATCTTAATAACAAAATAAAAGCCATCAAAGCTTATAGGTCAGCTGAGAAGACAGGATCAACTAACATAAATCAATAGAAACTGACCAATGGGTAAATAATGCTCACACTGAACGAATTAATTGACCAACACCAGTGAAGGAGACTGCTACTAAGATGAACAGTAAAAACTTATATTGACCAGGTTTAGTTTAGTTTAGTTTTTTAGTAGTTTGTTTTTCAGTTGAAAGTTAGAAATAGAACAAAGTGAGATTACTGAAAACTGAACTTTTCTTCAAATCTTATATACATCCTGTAGAATTCAAATGTTTCCCAACACTACTTCTCAACAACCTGCTACAAATGAGATGCAGATTTAGACACATGATTAAAGGTTTGTGAATGAACTAAGAAGATCAGGGCAAAATGGTTGCAATAAGGTTGCAATAACTAGTGAGAATGTCTTTAAGAAAACTTTTGTTTTTTTCAGATTCATTTATTTTTATCGGAAAGGAAGATTTACAGAGAGAAGGAGTGACATAAGATACATTTAAGTATAGATTAAATTCAATACATTTAAGTATACATTCAACTAGCACAGAATGTTAGAATCTTCTCACCATTATTTTGGATCACCTTTAATATCACTTCAGGTCAAGTCAGACATAATTCCCCGATGACAAAAAAGCACAATGTTGAACATCCTAACACGAGGGTTCAAAATCTATTCTTTAATTATGTTGATAGGTAAGTATTATCCTCATTTTACAAAGATTTTCTTTAAGACTATACAGATAGTTAGGCATTGGCCCTGAGATTAAAGCTAGGCCTTGAACTCTAGACTTGAGTGTTCTTTCTACTTCAGATGCTTACCAGTGTACAATAGGGTTATGATCCAATAAACCCAGTAAGCCCATCGTAAGTTAATAATATCCCATGTAGAAAATTCACTCAGTACATCTAACTTTCCAAATATCACGGCTCAGTGACACAATCTACTGCAGAACATTGGTGGTTTGTCCTGGAGGTTAAGAGCTGTGTAATTCTAACACGGCTCAGCGTCACAACAAATGTCACATTGAATATTGTGACCCTGAGGAAAGATCAAAATTCATAGCTTGAAGTGCAAGTACAGCTTGTACTAAATGCCTATCACACGGTGTTGACTAGGAAATATCACTGCTGTCTGTGTGGCCCAAAGAGTGTAATTCAAAACTGAGAGGTACAGGACAACACGGAAAAAATTACCTTCTCCCATTCTTAAGGTTGGAGATGCAGAGGCAGAGGTGGTGGAACGGCGTGGTGTTGACTGGGTAGAACCAGGTCCACTAGGGTGAAACACATCTTCCACCCCTGCCTGCCCAGCTGCACCACTGCCCCCAAAAAGGTCACTCAGCAGTTCTGAGTTGGTGGGAGGAGCCACTGGTGGAGAGAAGTTCTTATTCACTTCAGTCCCTTCGAGGCCCAGCAGGTCCACTTCCTCTGGAGGTGGAGGGGCAGCTGGCTCCTGCTGCTTTTTGCTAGGCTTCTTGGCTCCATGATGCTTGTCACCATTGGCATTACCATGAGGACTGGAGAGGGTCAGAAGTTCATCATCTGACTGCTCACTTTCCTGATTCACTAGAGCAGCGTGGTCCTCCTCACAGAACGACTTCTCCGATTTCTGATCTGTGGAAGGTGAGGATGCCAATAAATGGTTAGCATTATCGGATTTCTGTGTATTATACACACATGACTCCAGAAAGAAAGGATTAATCTCTGGGCAAATAGCTCATTCAAACCCTTACAATGAGACCTTCAGACAGTTCACATAACCATGATTGTTGAGTACCTGAAGGCAGGATAGTACAGGTGCACAGAGCAGGCAAGAACTCCAGTGTGGGCACTGCCCAGTAGGTAAGATTCTTGTATCTCCACTGATCTGAACCTGGGTTACCATTTACATGTTATTCCACTGGAACATTAGTATGTTTGAGATCAGATTATTTGCGATGTCACTGCAACATACAGTTTGTATACCAAACAAGTCTTCATAAAATCCAAAATATTCTGTATTACTAAACATCTGGCTCAAAGATAACAATAATTTCTCAGATAAGAAATTATGCATAGTAGAGACAGCTGATGGTGTTGTAAGCTAATCCTCTACCTGCAGCACCATTCCTTATTCCATATGGCAACTGGCTTGAATCTCAGCTGCTCTACTTCCAATCCAGTTCCCTGTATCCTGGGAAAGCAGTGGATGATGACCCATGTGGTTGGATCCCTGCACCCACATGAGAGATCCAGAAGAAGCTCCTGGCTGCACCACAGATCTGATTGTGGTCCCCATTTGGGGTGTGAACCAGTGGATGGAAGATCTTTCTATCTCTCTTCTCTGTAACTCTGCCTTTCCAATAAAAAATTAATAAATCTTTTTAAAAGAAATTATGCACCTGTGCTAAAACTGATCTCTGAATCTACAGGAATTAATTTTATATTACTAATTAAAGTGATAGTGCAAAGTTGAGAGTGAAGTTTTATTAAAAGCCCTTGGTATAAAGAAGGTAAGTCAGCAATATCAAGACGGGCCTGTGAAATCTCCCATGATCTGGATTACACTGTGGTTTCTAAGTTTGAGAGAAACCTACTTCTCGAAAGAAAATTCTGAAGAAAAGCTTTTAGGTTTTTTTGTCCATTTTGTTTGTCTTGTCTTTTTTTGTTTTTGAGAGACAGAGAGAGACCCTATCTACCAGTTCACAGCCCCCAACATGAGCCAACATGTAAGTCTGGAAATCATCAAGGTCTGGATGACAGGAATCCAGTTAACTGACCCATCCTCACTGCCTCCTAGGGTCTGCGGCAGCAGGAAGCTGGAATCAGGAGCTGGAGCCTGCTATCAAATTCAAGTAACCCAGTGTGGGACACAGGCATTCAACTAACATCTTGACTATCAAACTAAATGGATGCCCATGGAAACCATCTACAGGAATTTTGTAAAAAAATTTTTCACAAACACTGAAAGCTTATATAAACAACAAAAATACTGTCTTACAATCAAAATTAGATTAAAAAATCAATCAAGAGAATTTTTACCTAGATCACCCCTAAATCAGGTCATAATCCCTGTAATACATGAAATCCTGACTTTCAATTATAGACCAAATCTTGTCATTAGCCTTAGCAAATGGTGAAGCAGATAAATCGCTAATACAGAAAGCAACAAAAAAATATTCTGAATGTATGTATGAAACTGACACCTTATGATTTGGTTATCACTTATATTCCTTGGCTATATTCATGTTACTCTTCTACTTGTTGAACCCTATATTTGAAGCCAGTGATTATAAAGTAAATGAAGGCATTTCATTGCACAAATTAAAAGAAAAAAGATTGGGAAGAGGAGAGAGAGGTAAGTGTCTTTACGTTCTTAGAAACATACCTTTGAAATAGATGAATTCTGTTCTCTTGATAAAAATTTTATTTAAAGAGAGAAACTCTAAAACAAGGACAGCCAATGAATATTGATCAAATGCCAAAGCCAGTCTACTGATGGTAGCAAGTCTCAGCATTATACTGAGGATTCAGAAAATATCCCAAGGTTTTGGAGAAAACAGTATAGTGGTGGAGTCCCAGTTTCTGCTGTGGTGTGAAGCAAGCAGCAAAGTCATGAAGGTCAAGTCTTTACCTTCCTCACACCATGATCTCAGGTCTGCCATGCTGGTGGTTACAGCACCCTGGGGAAATGCCTAATTTTATGTGTTTAGAATAGTTGGGGGCATGAGATAGATCGTTAAGCCCTCTGTGTTGTCAGTAGCCTGAAGGGAGATCATAAGAAACATCTGACTTAATCATCAATCCCGGAAAAACATGGCCTGGAACAGAACCTAAGAAGATGACAGAACTATTTTTAAATTGGCGTTTAAACAAACTGATTCTGACAGCACCCATAGAGTTGAAAGCATGGAAGTTGTCGGATTTGAAAAAAAGGAATGAACAGGAAGAGCACAAAGTAAGGAGGATGGGATCTGGGTGACTTCAAAGTGCTGCTCTGATTTACCTTTACAGAACAACCATGTCATTCAGTCAGTCATCACCTAACTGTCAGCTATGGTTTGGATGTTGTTTGTCCCCCAAAAGGTTCATGTGTTGGAGGCTTGGAGCCCAATGTGGTGGCACTGGGATGTGGTGAGATCTTCAAGAGACTTGGCCTGGGGAAGGTCCTTTGGTCACTGGTATATCTCCCCTGGAAAAAAATACTGACTTCCCAGAGTGAATTCTCCCTGAAGCAAGTTCTTACGAAAGTGTGAACTTGATCCCTGAACTGCTCTGACTTTCTGTTCCAGATGCACTTCCTTCCTGTCCCATACAAACTTCTGCTATGATGTGATGTCACACACAGTCAGGCAATCACCAAAAGCAGAACAGCACTGCATCATTTTATTTTTAGTCTCTAAAAGTATGTGCTAAATGAGCTTTTTTTTTTCCCTTATGAGGTTAGCCTGAGTCAGTGATTTCATTTTAGCAGTGAAAAACAAGAATAATGGGTTATGGGAACTTAAATAAACACTTGGAAGTACCTTGCCAACAGAGAGAGGCAAAAAAGCCACCATGCCCAAAATGCCTGGGGTTGTCTGGAGGAATATCTATTGGTGCTTGTCCTGCAAGGAAAAAAGCAATGGGACACCAGTGAAACTTAGGCAGCAAGGCAGTGGGATAAATAACGCAGAGGCTTTACCCTGAAAAACCACACTACCATGTAACTCATACCTCCCAAGGCCAGGGTATCTTGATGCTCCTGGTGAGAAGAGAAGAGGATGCTGGGGTTGACATCTTTTGTGCAGTAATGCTCCCATGGTGGGGTTAAGTCTATCACTTTGTCATTAGGCTGTACTTCTATATCCAGCGTCACCTGAAACAGCTGAGGATATTTTTCTGGTACATCACATGCATCTAACTCAGGCCTAAGTAGGGATTTAAAAGAGTAATAGCAGTGAACAATAGTGGAATCAGCATGATGTTCAGTAAAGAGATTATCTTAGATTGGCTTTTAAAAATTTTGAACAACCAACATGTCTAGGAAACAACCATTAACTAGATTTATTATGTGACTTCTCTGAGCTTCAGTTTCCTGATCTAGAGAAAAAGGAGACTAATTCCTGGTCAAAGGACTTGGACACCGTTGCATGTGAAAGTACTGGATGGTATGGCCAGAATCAGTTGTTAAAATCTGACCTGGGCTCACAGCCACCATCTTGAGCCCTTGAATAGCTACTAGCTCAGCAACTCCTGCTGTCACTCCAACTTCTGCCACCCCTGTTAGTTCCCTTGCCACCTAATGTTACAGCAACTAAGAGTTAACATTGGGTACAGGGGGTCCTCCAGAAAGCCTGCTTCAGCACAACGTCTGGGCATCCATTCTGAGTCTTTTCTCATACCCTACAGCTGCCTGACCTGCCATCCCTGTTGGAATGCAAAGGACCACATAGATATAACGGATCCAAGTAGAGACTCTCTTTCTTCTTTGCTCACTCTTGTTCCTTCAGGTGGAGTGTCAGACCTTTCTATTTGAAGTCTACTCCATGTGTACTTTTTAAGACAAGTCATATCCAACAGAAGTCCTGAAATGCACCCAGCCTCACCATGCTGTGCATGACAGTCAATGGCCTAGCAGACCAGTGTTCTGGGGGTAATTGCAGCATGTCACGGTACAGTCTCAACATTTCTCAACTTCATGGATGGAAAAAGACTTTGGGCTCAAGCAGTACTTACTTGGTGAATTTTAAAACTGTTGTGTCCAGTGGTATGAATCCACTATGAAACTGAAGCTGGAATATCTGAGTGTTGGTCACCTAAAAATACATGAGACAATCACACAACAATCAATCAGTACAAAAAGAGTCTAATGAAGGATTACATTTTATGGAGCCATGCATTTTCAGCTGTTTCTATATTTGAATCCTTGTTTCCTATGATACCTAAACAACTCTCCTAGCTTTCTGTCTTCTCCCCATGCTTAGCAAGTTGCCTGCTTATTCCCTAACATTCTAAGCTTTTGCACACTGCCTCACTTTGACACTTAGCATTCCTTCTACCCAGGATACCTTGCTCCAATCTGGTGAGCTCATCCTTTAAGTCCACCTAGAAATGATAACTCCTGTCTGTAGCTCTTCTGGGCCCCACAGTTCCACTGCAGCACTTCACTCTTCCTCCAAAACAGTACCATGGATATGTGTGCATGGGTGAGTTGCCCCTACTAGGCTGAATTTCTTAACCTTATGGACACAGGCTTACTTTCATCAATAACCACCTAGGTGATGGCAAGAACTTTTTTTGAAGATTCGTTTTTATTGGAAAGTCAGATATACAGAGAGGAGGAGAGACAGAGAGGAAGATTCTCTGTCTGATGATTCACTCCCCAAGTGGCTGCAACAATTGGAGCTGAGCCAATCCAAAGCCAGGAGCCTCCTCTGGGTCTCCCACATGGGCATAGGATCGCAGGGCCTTGGCCTATCCTCAACTGCCCTCTCAGACCACAAGCAGGGATCTGGATGGGAAGTGGAGCTGCTGGGATTAGAACCAGCGCCCATATGGGATCCCAGTGCGTTCAAGGCGAGGACTTTAGCCGCTAGGCCACGCCACCGGGCCCTGGCAAGAACATTTTATAAAAATATTTGATGACTTAAAATATAATTATTTAAAATGTCATTCCTAATAGTCAAACAATGGAAATAGCCCCCAAGATCTATCTATCAACTGATGAAAAGATTAACAAAATAAAGCATGGCTATTATACAAAAGAGTATCATTCAAAGGAATATGAATTCAAGTTTCCACAAATGACCTTGTATTGTCTCACTACACACGCACATGAAGTATTCCAAATGAGCAAACTGATGAACACAGAAAGCAGATTCATGGCTGCCAGGGATGGGGATGCTGCAGCAGGGGTGAGCAGTGATTGCTACTGGCTGCATGGTTTATCTTAGGAGTGACGAAAATGTTCTGTAATTAGCTAGTGGTAATAAGTTGTACAATCTTTTTAATTTGCTAAGAACTGCCTCATTGTACACTTCAAAAAGTAACTTTTATGTTATGTGCATCTTATCTCCACATGATTAATGGACTTCTGTCCCTGTATACTGACCAAAATGGGACACTGTAAAAGAGACATCACTTCTGAAGAGCATGGTTTGCTGAAGGTAGCAGAGGACTTTAGGCATGTTACAACCTCATCAAGTCTGTCTTATTGTTCATAAAATTGAAATGGATGGCAGAAACTTTTGGAGGCTCTTTCTCATTTTAAAACCATAAGTCAGTCCTTCAAGCCCGAAGTGGTTTGGAGAAAAGACTCAGAAATACCTCTATAAAAACTCAATCAAACTTAACGCCATGATTCTTCCCAAAGCCATACCTTCGCCTGAAGCCGGCTCCCAATGGTTGATCTCAAGTGATACATGGAAACGATCACATCTCCTTGAGCAGTGATGTTCAAGGGAATGAAGATTTTTCCATCTTGAACGCGATATTCTCTTTAAACAGAAACCAAAGCATACATCAAAAGAGTCCCATTTGGTACAATCCCACAGACAGAGGTATAGTCCTCTATGCCTCTGGACAAGCGACCTGTCCAGAAACTATTATCCTTCTTAAGCAAAATTAGGAGTGTAACCAGTGGCTACTAAATGGAAACTGGTTCTGCAATGGAATGGTACTGGTCTGACACAACCCTCTTTCACTCTGTCAGAACTGCCAGAAGTGTAATCACTGATCTTTGCGAAGCTCTCGCTTTTCTAAAATTATATTCAGCCTTGGTTACGAGGGAAAATTCATGGAAAAATTGAATCAAAAGATAAGATTATTTTGATGCAAAAGGAATTTTCACAACCCAGTTTTTTCATAACATACATGAAGATCTCTCATATACAGGTGTTCTTTAGTCAAATCTTAAATTAATATTAAAAGCAGAGACATAATGAACCAAAAATATCCAACCAGGATCAGCTAAATGTGAAGCTCTCTGAAGATCCTGGATACCATTGCTCAAGTTCAAGTTATTCTCACCTAATTTCACTTTATGTTGACTACTCTCATCCTTCTTTTCATACCCCTAAACTTTCCATTGGCACCTACTCTTAACTATAACATGTTGCCATCTGCCTAATCAGAACTGTCATTCACCCTTGATTCACAATTTCCATTAAAGCCATCTCCTTTTTACATGTCCAGATTCCTCTTCCTTTATCACTGTCTCGCCCTTCATTGTAGTCCATACTTGTCCCTTAGCCTGTATCAATCACCTCACCATGTGAAAATGGTCCATGGCATTCCTTTTTTTTTCCTGGTTACCTCTGATGTTAAACTGGGCAATATACAAGAAATGAAAAAGAGCATCATGACTTACTTCATTCGCTCAAAATCTGTGCAGGTGGAATATATCTTGGTTTCTCCAATCAGCACATCGCAGTAAGGACGACACCCATTTCTCTGCTTGTTAAAGAATGGAATTGGACTGACAGTAATTGACTTAATTGTGAGAGGCTTGAAGTGAGGGCGGTAGGGTTTGTCTGCTAGTAGGTCACACATATAGCCCAGGTATCTAAAACAGAAGATTGCCACTCCTTTAGGGCCCATCACATTGGAAGAAACAAGCAATGTGTTCTTGCAAATTATTCAGTTATAATAAAAATTTAATGTTAATTTCTTAAATATTAATGAGTCAAAGAGAATACAAACAATAATAGTGGAAAGCTTTTCTCTACCATCTTCTGCCAAAAAATGATAAGTGGCTATTTATTCGATCAAAAACTTTATAAGAGCTTTCACTTAGCTAAATATTTAAAAGTATATTTCTGCTTTATCTAACAGACTAAATTCACCAACTAATGGTTACCTTGGGATACATTTTAGAATGTTATCACCAACAGTACTTTCGAACCAAAAAAGTAAGGAGATGCAATTTAAATAAGAAAAGAAAAATGTGACTAAAAGGAAGAGAATAAATCAGTTACCTACAAAGGGTTTTCTTTTTTAAGCTTTTTCAGATTCCCTTTTGTAATCTATTTTTCTCACTTCTATATCAAGTCATAAGAAAAAGGGAGTCTTAGAATTCTTTGTTCTCTATTTTTGAGTTGCTTCAGTTAACCATGTCCTCCACAGAAATGAATTTCAGTGGCTAGCATAGCACATTATTGCTTCTATTTCAACAGCATATAGTGAAGGAACGGGGAACTGGCCTGTAGGTTGAGGTCAAGGTTGAAGCGTTGACCATGACCAGGTCTTGTTAGATTTGTGGCAAACCACAACCTGCCTGGGCCCACTTTCCTCACCTGTGCATTTCAGGAGGTAGACAAATGTATTCTTTCAAGCTTCCCTCCAATTTTAAAGTTATAAATTCTCATACGGGCACCAATGAAACGGATTAAACCCTGAATATTCTACAAATATTCAGCAAATTAAAAGAAAGTGAACAAAAGTACCTTCAAAGTAGATTTCCAACATTACATGAGACCAATTAGACCATGTCTGCACCTTTGCTGCATCTAGTCTACGTTACCTCCTATGGGATGGTGAAAGTCCGACTCCCGGTCTCTTTGCATACAACAACCGAACAGCCGGGCCAGGAGTCGAGTAGAGATTACAGAAAATGAACATAGCACCAACCAGAATCGACGAGGCTGCCCGTCCATCCTGCCAAAGCAAATTCATAAGCTCATGAGGAGAAAGCCTCAAACTGAGGTGATTTTTGCTTCAAAATTGTTTCTCTTAATGACACAGTTTAAGAGGTACTGGGATTTCCTTTGCCCCTCCCTAAGTTCCCTCCCCTCCCCACTAATTTCCCCTCTAGTTTTACAATGAGTGTCTTTCATGAATAGTAATAGTCCATCACTGTACCATTAAAGTGTCTCCCAAAAATGCAGAGCTCACCTAGTAAAACCCAAGGACCTGACTCTTGACATCTAGTGGGGTGAAAGTCCCCAGTCAAGGGGCCCAAGACTTGGGGCCATCCTTTAACTGCTTTCCCAGGCTATAAGCAGTGAGCTGGATGGGAAGTGCTGCAGCCAGGACAGAAACCAGCACCCATATGGGATGCTGCACATGCTAGGGGAGGATTAGCCGACTGAGCCATTGCTCCAGGCCCATGAATATTGTTTTTAAATGTATAACACCTGTTGAACATCCTGTGTCATAATAATCCTGTCTCTTATTTTTTTCTTCTTATTAGTTTTTCTTTGTAGAAAAGAAAATAACTTGCAAACAAAAAGAGCAATCTCTCACCCATGGGTTCATGCCTAAATGCCCAAAATGGCCACAAACTAGATGAAGTCAGGAGCCAGGGATGCAATCCAGGTCTCCCATTTGGGCAATAGGAACCCAATTACTTGAGCCACCACCACTACCTGCTGGGTCCATATTAGCAGCAAGCTGCAGTCAGGAGATGAAGCTGAGGATCAAACCTAAGTATTCCTGTGAGGGAATGGGGCATCTTAAACATATGTGAGGCTAAACACCCACTCCCAGTTTTTATTCTTTATGACTGCATCATTAGAATTGGGACTTAAACCATAGCACTTTAAATAGCAGTCAGACCTAGACTCTGAGTTTATTAATCACTAAAAGTAATCTCTTCTCTGGCACAATCTATTCTGCCTCTGAAAGGAAAAATTGCTTAACTCTACCTTAATAATATATCACTACATTTTCTCTTTTTCTTAAAGGTTTATTTATTTTTATTGGAAAGGCAGATTTACAGGGAGAAGGAGAGACAGGAAGAGCTTTCATCTGCTGGTTCACTCCCAAGGCAGCCACAATGGTCAGAGCTGAGCCTATTTGAAACCAGGAGCCAGGACCCTCCTCCAGATCTCCCACATGGGTGCAGGGTCCCAAGGCCTTGGGCCATCCTAGACTGCTTTCCCAGGCCACAAGCAGGGAGCTGGATGGGAAATGGAGGAGCCAGGACACAAACTGGCACCTATATGGGATCCTGGTGCATACAAGGCGAGGACTTCAGGCACTAGGCTACTGCATGGGCCATGATGCCAACAATGCCATGATGCACTTAAACAGCACAATGTTAAACCTGTACCTGTTACTAAAGGACTATACTACTGTAACAATACATGGAGAAATGGTGGGGGAGTGGGGGATGAGGAGAGAGACAGGGGAGGGAAAGGGGGAAATTCCTATACCTACAAAACTGTATCATGGAAAATAATAAAATAACTTAAAAATAAACACAAAGGGTTTTTCCTTTACTAACAAGAATTTGAAAATTGAGATAGAAATTTAAAAAGTGGGCCCAGTGCTGTGGCCTAGTGGCTGAAAAAAACCTCGCCTTGAACACACCTGGATCCCATATGGGCTCAGGTTCTAATCCTGGCCGCTCCACTTCCCATCCAGCTCCCTGCTTGTGGCCTGGGAAAGCAGTTGAGGACGGTCCAAAGCCTTGGGACCCTGTACCCATGTGGGAGACCCAGAGGAAGCTCCTGGCTTCTGGCTTCAGATCGGCGTAGCTCTGGCCATTGCACTCACTTGGGGAGTAAATCATCGGACAGAAGATGCTTCTCTCTGTCTCTCCTCCTCTCTGTATATCTGACTTTGTAATGAAAATAAAATTTAAAAAAACAAATAAAAAGGTAAGTTATTCAACTTTATCCTTTGTTTCAGACAAGTGATTCAAAAAATAGGAAGGGAAATAATCAAACATTATATAAACCAAGTTTTATATATATTAAATGATATATCAAATAATCAAGTTATACATATTTTTATAGACATAACAAATACTTCCAGTATTTATGCTCAGATTCCATTTCAATATTCATTTTTATATTCATTTATGCAATATTTTTATATCTGGCTTATAAAAATTAAAAAGACACAGACCTTTACTGCCAGATGCTATCTGGTGGGAAGACAGGGAGAAGAGCTTATCATGTGTGATACAGTTATTAAATATCACTGAAAACAATAATATTGAAGCAGGCAACATGAATGCCCCCTATTGTGAAAATATTTATTCATAGAAAGCCTCAAAGATTCTGCAGAAAGTTGAATTTTAAAGGGCAAGTAAAGGGCCTGGAAAAAAGGTTTGGTAAAGGCATCCAGGCAAAAAAATGGTTAGAAAGTCATCAGTCCCATGAGGAACTGCTCTAAAATACAGTCTGGTAAACAGGGAGCATAGGTGTTCTCCTTTCACTCAAGCTTGAGCAGTTAGAAAGAGTACAGCTGCAAATATGTTTATCAATTTTATTCACACAATACGCCTGCACCCAACAGCTCTTATTTCTATCTCTTTCACAACACTTAGCACATTTAAGCTCCCTTGCCTGATGTGCGCTGCGTGCCTATCTGCTTTTCACATCTCGTTTTCACATCCCTCATTACCAAACTCTCAGATATGGGATCAAAAATACAATATTTTCAACGCCAAAGTTGCCAGTTAATCATTCTGTATATAGTCATTTGCACTTGCCCAAACCAAATCAAACCAAACTAAACCAAACCAACAACAACTACTACATAAGTGTTACTCACCAAGCAGTGAACCACACACACGTTTTTGGGATTCTGTAGCAGCCAGTTGTACATGTTCCGACATACAGCAAAGAGGTTGTGCAGACTGGGGGCCTGCCTAATGGGCCAGCTGCATTCTGAGACCTAGGGGAACAACACAAAAGAAAGTTAACTCCCCCAGGATTTCTTCTCCCACAGGCAAGCATCATATCAGAAACTTACTCTGCATGAGTAGCACAACCTCTTTCAGCATAGCCATGAGGAGTTTGGAATAAGTTCTAACTACAAGAAAAAGAGGTGTTTAACATAGTAATTTTTTAAATTCAAAGTTCTGTTTCTGTAAAGATGTGAAAACAGATTTTTAAATACATTTTAAATTAAAGCATTCAGATTACACATTTGGGTTTCCTTCTCTTGCATGAATTTAAATAACAATTCCTATAAAACATAAAATCTTTTTACCTATTCATTGTGTCATTATAAAATTGTTTTTGAAGATTCTACACTACACATTACATATTTATCTCAGATTTAATTTTATGCTGCAGATTGAGCCAGGGGTAGTGTTTGTTTTGTTTGTTTTCTCCTTTAATGAAGGAGTAATCCTTGACATCTTCAGTTATTTAACACACATTTAGTTAGCACATTAGAGGACATCAGGTATGTGCCAGAAATGCTGCCTGGCCTGACCCTTACAACAGTCACAGAAGACAATAAAGCGATCTCCATTCTGCAGATGACAGCACTGACAAGCTGCACTGCGGACAGCACTAGTTCTGATATAAACGCAGGTATAAGTCATGCTGCTGTAACATTATAGGGGTTGCCTCCAAACACTAGGCATGAATCTGAATTGATTATACATCTATGAATTAAACTTGTAAGCAATGATAAGCTTAGACTTCAGCAAGCTTCACACAGTTTTTTTGGGCAGATTTATTTATTTGAAAAGCAGAGTGACAAAGAAAGAAGGAGAGACAGACAACTCTTCCATCCACCAGTTCACTCCACATATAGCCCAAACACCGTTCATTTCAGGCAAGTTACTAACTTCTCCAGGACTCAGAATGAGTGAAAAGTACAAATGACATAACAGGTTTGTCATGAAAATTAGGTAGAGCAGTGTAAATGCAGCAAGTGCAAGTTTCTTGTCAGGCTCTACTGAGTGAACCGTTTGTACCAATTCTCTCCTCCAGAACTGAATTTCATGAAAAAACAAATCACAACTATTTCACTGGTAACTGTGCTGCTCAAATGGCAAGTGCTCAGTACACATTTGTTGAGTGAAAGAATGAATGAAAAAAATAAATGGACACAATGCAACATGCATCCCTACCTTCAAATCACAGAGGGCCTTCCAATGACATATCTAGACAACGGGATGATGGTGTCTGGGCACACTTAAATAACAGACTGATGGAATTATAACTCCTTATAAAGGACCATACTATTGTAACAATATGAGGAAAATCAGTCAAGGGGTGGAAATCCCAGACTCTACAGAACTATACCATAAAATTCAAAATTAAAAAAAAGAAATAATGACAATAATAATAAGGATGAAAACAAACCAATAAGCTGCATCTGGCAATCTTTTTTGGTATTACATTTATTTATCTATGAGTATAATATCTTTTTAAAGATTTATTTTATTTTTATTAGAAAGGCAGATATTAGATATACAGAGCAGAGGTGAGACAGAGAGAAAGATCTTCCCTCCAATGGTTCACTCTCCAAGTGGCTGCATGGCTGGAGCTGAGCCAATCCAAGCCAGGAGCCAGGAGCTTCTTCCAGGTCTCCCATATGGGTGCAGGGTCCCAAGGCTTTGGGCCATCCTTGACTGCCTTGACTGCTTTCCCAGACCACAAGCAGAGAGCTGAATGGGAAGTGGGGTCACTGGGATTAGAACCGGCACCCATATGAGATCCCAGCGCATCCAAGGCAAGGATTTCAGCCATTACATTATCATGCTGGGCCCTATGAGTATAGTATCTTAAAGATGAAATAAGTAAATTTGTTTTTTTTTAATATGGGTACTAACAGGCAATAGTTCTTAGACAATATTTTTAAAGGTTTGAAAAGTATGTTATTCCATACACCAACTGTCAGTATCTGTAACGAATTTTAGCTAAAAGTTACATTGTTCTTATTACAATACACTGATGGTTCTACAACCATTAAGTCAATTAGCAAATAATATTAATTTAAACTGCTCTGTAATTATATATATTTACTCGGTCTATAATTACATACCATTAAGCAAACACAACATTAGAATTTCTTACAAAAGTGTGTGTTCTAATGGGGTAAAATATTAATGCATAGAGAAAGCAAAAATATTTTTAGGGAATTGAATCACAGCAAGCTAATTTTGTGGTTCTCTAGGGTTCATAGCTTAAAATAATAAACATAATCATTGAGAATGTGACCTTTCACAGTGCCGATTCCAGTCTCCTGAACATCCTCTGGAGTCTCACAGCATGAGACAACACCACTGCTAACACCCAGTGGGGAGAAGAAGCCACATACCACCAGGATATGATGTCACTCAATTTTTATCTACCATCACCCTTAGCATTAGGTAAGATAAGTAAAAGCATCCCATTCCAAGCATAAAAGCAAAAGGTGTTATAATGAATGCAAGTGCAATACCATATCCTATATTTAATGATCTCTTCCCACTTTTTGAAAGAGTATTTTAATCAATCACCTATTGTGGCATTTTTATTACCAATTGTAATCAAAGCTATCACTTACTGAATGCTGTTTCTAAGCCAGACATTGTTATCAAGTTTATTCCTTGCAAGAAGGAATTCAAACACTGCAAGCTATTTTTGTAGTTCTCTGGAGCTACAGGAAAAAATCTTAAGAGTGCCTGTGAAACAGGTGCTTATAATTGTGGCACTCATTGAATATGTGAGATGAGACAGAGCTGAGTCTCAGAAAAGGTGATGTAACTTTCCCAGGAAAAGAAACAGCTGAGATGTGAACCAAGGTAACTTCTCCATGATTTCATTTGAAATACAGACAGACAAACCTCCCATCTGCTGGGTCATGCCCCAAATGCCCATAACAACCCTGGGCGGGTCAAGTCAAAGTGAGGAGCCCAGAACCCAATCTTGATCTCCTACTTCAGTGTCAGAGACCCAAGTCTTGAGTCATTACCCGCTGCCCTCCATGTTAGCAGAAAGAGGGATTAGAAGCACAATCAGGGATCTCAACCAACACTCTCACAGGGGACACCAGAGTCCCAGGTGGTTACTTAACCACTGCACCAATTTTTAAAGTTTTTGATTTTTGCATATATCAATTTTACATGAATGCAAGAAATAAAAAATTGTGTATTCTCCACTACATTATCCTGCCAGGTGATGATTATTAACTATAAATGTATTTTAAGTTATTGGGGGTGTTCACAGCTTTAAGTGATACCTGTATATTATCAAGGTTAAGACTTTTAATTCGCATAAGACTGAAGAACTAGAATATGGAAATCCCTGGTGGTCTGGCTCCCAGGTAGGGACTGTTCCTCCCTCCCACTGCTTCCAGGATGACAGTAGCACAACTAGATGAAGCCAAGGCTATAAGGACACTGCTCTACAGCTAAGCTTCTTACCAGCTTTGGATCAAGGCAGAAATGACAGAATGCACTGGGGACCACTTTGGTGAGCTCTCAAAGCATAAAAATACATTAGTTCAATTATGAGCCCTTAGAAGCTCTCATTGTTAATAACTTTTTTAAAAAAAATCAATTTGTTTCCAAAGAAGAGGAATCCTGCAAGATTATGTGGTTTAGAAACAGTCAACATAAAAGAAGAATGGGTTAGTTATTTTTCAGCTACCCCCAAGGCTCCTTCTTTATCCAGGCCTCAAATGGGAAAGAAGAAGAGGGTCAAAGTGGAACTGAAATGGTATTAATCAATATTTGAAATCGTGAGGCTAAGACATCTGACTTTCAGTTTTTGCCAACAGCAATGCCAAGAAACATGTGAAGCAGAGATTCCTGATATTTTGCTGCATCGCTATAAACCTGTTATGGAGAAACTGAACCAGCACTTAACATGTACTAGACAGGTGCAGTATACATTCTGAAGGCAATGCGGAAGGTCCAAGTCTTGCACAATGGTGACAGTCCCCAACTGTGAATATAATGAATGTCACTGATTTACATACTTACAAATGCCTGAAACCAGTTTATGTTTTAATAATCTGAAGCAGATAGATAAGTTCTCTGAAGTTTCAAAACACAAATTTGTGGATCTTTTTAACCTAGATTAAGAACATCCCATTTAGATGATGTATTGTGCCCCTAGGACTTCACTGTCGGCATCAGTACTTCATTTGCTCGTGTTGGATGTTGGCTGTAAAGAGTAGAAAAACTAATATTCAATAACTCTTCTGAAGTCCTGGACAAGTAATCTAGAACCTCACTTAGAATGTGGAGCTATCTACTATTTGCTATTTTGAGTTTTAGCCTCTGATGAACTGAGACTAAACAAAATCTTATTTTAGTTTGGTTACTTATACAAACACTAAGATAATAGCTGTGTGATTATTCTATCTAATGCCTGCAAGCCCATATTGCTTCTAAGCATAAGAGTTCATCAAAACATGGAACAGCAACTCTCAACAATGTAAAAGTTTGCGGAAAACAGCTGTCCCCACTGCCAGCATCCAAATCCCCAAACACTCACTCCTTCCTCTCTCTCTCTCTCTCTCTCTCTCTCTCTCTCTCAGTGTACAGTGACTAAGTTCAGGTATGAAGGCTCAGAAAGACAATAAGACATTGAGACTCCATGAATCCATAAAATAACCAGTCCCATGATTGGTCATCTACATTTATCACAGCAAGGTCTAATTACAAACATTAGTACTCCACTAAACTGTAAGGAGGAAAAAAACATAAAAACATTTTAATAATTATGAACTGAGATTTGGGAACCAAAAAAAAAGCTGTTTTAATTAATGCAACAAGGAGAAGTAAATCAAACCACAGAGTAATGTGGGGAGAGGAAGGACCAGTAGACTGAAAAGTGATCTAGACCAATGAGAAAGGAGGCTAAGATGAAAACACTACCCAAAGGTTTGCAACTATCTGCCTGAGATGCAACTGAAAGTTGAGGAAGACAGGTGAGGAAACCAATTCCATTCTGCCAAGTGCTGGGACTCTTTTGGAGGAGCTAAAGATAGCATAATCCTGTGTACTAAGAAGGAAAATAATAGAAAATCCTTGTGACAAGTGGAAAATCATCGTCTCAGTGGAGTTAGACTATCACAGGAGGTGGGGGAAGGATTTTGTGTGTCACAGACCATTTGTTACAGCAAGAAAAAAGCTCATTCAAGGAGACACAGAGCATGTTCAGCACTGACTGGGACCTGGGGATCTGGAAAAATATAAAATAATTCTAGTATGCAACTAGAGAAGCCAGACCATGAAGCACTTCATGAGACACATTCTAACACATGCACAAACAGAAACGACCCACTTCTTTCACCTGGACAAGCTTTCCTCATGCATCAAGGTCTGCTGTCACTACTGTCTCCTGTCACTGAATGCCCTTAGCAGCTGTAATAAGTACCATTCCTTCCTGCATGTAGAATGCTGTGCCTTTTCTCACCAGCTATACTCAAGCACCTTGAGAACAACAACCAGTTATCTCTTTCATGTCCATAGTGTTTCACAATTCTTGCCAGTGCTAGCTCCGTAGCATAGTGACTTAAATTACAGCTTGCAGTGCCAGCATCACATATGGGCTCAAGTTGCAGCTGCTCCACTTCCCTGCTAACATACCTGGGAAAGCAGCAGACGATGGTCCAACTGCTTGAGTACCTGGAAGAATTTTCTGGCTTCAGCTTGGCCCAGCTCTGGCCTTTGTATCCCTTTCTGGAGTGAACCAGTGGATGAAGTCTCTCTCTGTCTCTCTCTCTTACCCCTCTTTCCTTCTCCACCCCCAATCTGTAATATGTGCTTTCAAATAAACAAAATAAATATTTTTCTAAAGATTCATTTATTTTTATTGGAAAGGCAGATTTACAGAGAGAAGGAAAGACAGAGAGGGAAAGATCTTCCATCTGCTTGTTCACTCCCCAAATGCCTGCCACGGCCAAAGCTGAGCCAATCCAAGGACTAGCCAATTGAGCCATCATGCCAAACCCTCAAAAAAATAAATCTTTTTTAAAAAAAATTCTTGCCACGCTCATTCTTTAGGAAATATTTAGCATCCAAACCGGGCCCTATTCCAGATATCAAAGAAAATAAACATGCCTCTGCTCTTCTGGAGCAAAGAAAGCAAAACAGGGTAGATGTGCAATATGTCATTCCTGGCACGTCTGGAAAACCATTAGGTCAAGGTACAAAACCTTTAGTTACACTAACAAATCTCCTCTTTCAGAATATCTTTTTTAAAAAGATTCATTTGTTTTTATTGGAAAGGCAGATATACAGAGAGGAGGAGAGACAGAGAGGAAGATCTTTCGTCCAAAAGTGACTGGAACAGAGCTGAGCTGATCTGAAGCCAGGAGCCAGGAGCTTCTTCCACATCTCCCACACAGGTGCAGGGTCCCAAGGCTTTGGGCCATCCTCGACTGCTTTCTCAGGCCATAAGTAGAGAACTGAATGGGAAGCGGGGCTGCCAGGATTAGAACTGGCGCCCACATGGGATCCCGCCGCATGCAAGTTGAGGTCTTTAGTTGCTAGGACACCGTGTCGGACACTTTCAAGATATCTTTAAGGAATCTGCTATTCATAAGTACTCTTCAGTGACACCCTCACCTGGATGACAGTTTCTGTAGTGACATAATATCTTTACTTACTTTCAGAGGAAAAATGTTACCGATTGCAACAGATCTTTCAAGATCATATAAAATTTCTAGAACTATTTTACAAGATTTCCACTGTGTTTCAACTATGAAAATAATGGCATGGTGCAAACATAATGGCAAAATGGGTTAAGCTGTCATCTGTAACTCCAGTATCTCATGTGGGTACCAGTTCAAGCCCCAGCTGCTCTACTTCTGATCTAGTTCCTTGCTAATATGCCTGGGAAAACAATAGAGGATGGCCGAACTACCTGAACTCCTGCCACCGATTGAAGTTCCAGGTTTCTGGCTTCAGTCTGGACCCAACTCTGGCCATTTCAGCCAACTGTAAAATGAACCAGCAGATGCATATTCTCATAACCATTCTCTCTCACTCACTCCTTTCCACCCTCATTCTCTCCTTTTTCCTGTGTAACTCTGCCTTCTAAATCAGTAAGTTTTACAAAATAACAAAAGAGGACAACAATAGAGCAAAGATGACATGCACTTTTAAAAGAAACTTAAAATGGTGGCACTGAATCTGCAAACAAGAAAAATCAATTTAAGTGACTAGTGTTATAGCATAGCAAGTAAAGCTGCCAACTGAGACACCAGGGCAATGGCTCAAGTTCCAGTTGCTCCATTTCCAATCTAGGTCCCTGATAATGTTCCTGGGAAGGGAGCAAAAGCTAGCTTTGAGCCTTGGCACCCACATAGGAGGCGAAGAAGGCTCCTGGCTCCTGCCTTTGACCTGGCCCAGCTCCAGCTGTTGTGGCTATTAGGGACTGAATCAATGGATGGAAGATTCTCAGATGTGCTGTTTAACTTCTCTCCCTGTAACTCTTTTAAGTAAATAGAATAAATCATTTAAAGTACCAATTTAAAATATTAGCATCAAATTATAAACAAAGTATTTACTCACAGTTTTAATGTTAAATTACTCTCTTTAAATTAGGTAATAGATGAAATAAAAGTTGAAAGATTAGTTGATTACCAAGGATTTTAAAGCCATGCACTTAAAATAGAGATCAAACCACTTAAGATTGGCTTTATCAGCACTTCTCAAAGAATGGTTCCCACAGCAAAAGTAGAAGCAGCCATGCAAGGTTGTTAAAAATGCATATTCTTATTCCACTCCTGTCCTGCTTAATCCGAAATCTGTACCTGAAAAGCCCTCCAGATGTTTCTGTGTACACTCTGGCTTTAGGCTGTTCTCTGAACATGCTGAAATACAAGTTTTTAACAAAGTCCTCCCATATCTTACTGAACACTGGGTTAGTATGGAAGGCTTAAAAAGCAGAGAAACCCACCTTCTTGTGTGTTTTAGAGATGAAAGTTGAAATCCTGGGTATGCAATACTGACAACAAGCTACTATTAGGCACATTATATTTGAAATCAAATTTTTACTCTTTAACAGTCCAAGTGTAGAGAGTTCTTTCTACTTACTAACAGACTCAAAGGAAAACCTGTCATATCTATAGAATAAATAAAAAACAGATAATGTTCTTGAGAGAATAAAAAGCACATTACTTTGGTGAATAAATCATGAATTCAGTAGCCATAAATATCAAACCTAAGACAGCTCTCAGAATTTCTTTAGCTACTTGAATCTAGCAATATTTCTCTGTCTGGATCAAAAAGCTTCTTTAAAGGAAAATCCAGGTTTTCCAAACAATCCCTACAGCCCTGGATAATGAGTCCCAGGCTACTTACTACCTGTATGGTCGTTATGGTCATGAATCTCTTAGTATCTATTTCTCCATGTATCTAAAAGGACTGTCGAGAATTAAATGCAGTGCTGTATGCAGAGTTCTCAGTACAACGAAAATGCTCTATAAATGCTGGCTGCTGTTCTGTTAATATTAGTAATACTATCAAACCTAACGTTAATGTGCTACCCCTCACTTAAGAAAGAAGCAGTCTTACCGAAGGCCAGGAAAGTATTCACAAACATTCTGGTGTGTCTGCGCTGGTCTAACCACACTGCCTAATCTTGATACCCAAGCAGTAATAATTAAAAAAAAGGTCAAAAGTAAAATTGGTATTACAGTATAAGGGGAGCCAACAGAGTTGTCTCTTTCTCTGATTTGAACCTCAGGAACAATGTGTCGAGGAGGAACTAACCACCAAGTGATCTGCAACCCCCATTTGAATGGTATTCCGTTGACACGCTTTCTGCAATAATACTCAAGGAAAAATTTCAGAACATCTCAGAAACGCTAATAAATATTGTATGGTCAGAAGTTCCCAGAATATTATAGTTTTCCAGCTTCATCAGCCTGATGCCAAAGGCTTTTAGGATATCTCTTAATGAAAAAACTCCTGTTATGGGTTCAACAGTGCCATCCTAAGGTTAACAATCCTTACCCGGCTGTGAAACTTGGCAGTTCGGTAAGACTTAGGTGACAGATTGTAGACTGTGTAGTGGTCAAGATGTCTAGAGTCCAAAAAGCTTCGAATGTCATCCACTTGATTCCTGAATCCTATGTCAACACTGTCCAGAGGAAAGGACATCACTAGGGAAGAAAGAAAGAAAACAGGTTATAAGTCTTCTGACAGGCATTGAAAGTTGTGCCAAAGAGTAGTTGACCAACATGAGACACTTACCAATAATTCTGGAGGTAACATAAGTGAAGTCTAAATCCCCCTTTGTGTAGCTAAAGGTGAGACAGAAAAGGGCATTCATTAAAATGACCCACATACACCAAAATTTCCTTTCTCAATCATTTGTTCATTATGAACTGGGACACTTCTGCCTACCAGGCATCTGTTGACTCCCAGAAGCTATTCTCCCTAACAAAGGGCATCACTCAGAGAACACAGCTCAATCTAAGGCATAGAAAAAAATATACCACTCCAACAGGTACATCCCAAAGCTACTACAGAAGCCACTTCAGGAAGGGACTCTTGCCTTGGAACTGAAAGTGCAGCTCATTCACTCATTCTGATTGTTTCAGCCAATTTGCCTATGTGCAAATACCTCCAATACCGAGTTGCTAAGAGGTAAGGGGAGAACAAATGCCATATTTTCTTTCTCCTGCCTGGCCCTGGTTGAGAATAAAGCAATTTCATAAACAAAAGTTTTAAATGTTGATTATGAAGTAGACTTGACATTTGAATTCCTGAGTCAAAACTGTAGGTTGTTACTTAAAGTGATAGCAGAAGGGCTGACACAGTGAGAAAGGGCACTTCCTGGGATGCAGTCATATCATATCAGAATGCTGGCTCAAGTCCCAGCCACTCCATTTCTAATCCAGCTCCCTGCTAATGTACCTGGGAAGGCAGTACAAGATGACCCTATTGTTTCAGTCCCTGTCACACATGTGGGAGACAATGACAGTGTCCCAGGTTCTAGATTTCAAACTGGCTTAGCTTTGGCTTTTGCAGGCATTTAGGGAATTAACCATCAGATGGAAAAGTTTCTCCATATTTCTTTGTGTGTGCATACACATGTGTATACATTTGTATCTTTCAAAGAAATAGCTTTTAATGCCACCAGAATTTCCAAATACTTAAGAATAAAAAGTGTATGACATGCTCATAACAATTTCCACACAGAGGAAAAGCACACAGCTTTTTCCACTGAATAAATTTTGAAGAGCTAATAGAATATAGAAGCAAAGTTCTGTTTCACTTATCATCTATAAGTACTGCTCATTCAGAGTGCATTTTATCTCATTTGATCCTCAATTCACTTAAAGACACAAATTCTGTTAGGGGATAAAATTAAAGTTCACAGAAGTTAAGTACCTTTCCTTAGTAGATACTACATTAAAGCCCAGGATGTCTTATTCTAAAATCAGGGATAGCAACCATTGTACCCTAATGTGTCAATGAGACAACTCCTTCTTGACTGTACTTCTAGCTCCTAATAGACTCAATTTCATGGATTCAATGGCATTCCTTGGTTGATCAGACCCCAGATAATTACATCACAAAATGGACACTCTTGATATCAAACACGCAAGTGACAGATAACCAGTTCCTTTGGGAGCACAGAGGTCAATACCCTTTACCATGAAATATGTGTGTACCTGGAGACAGACTGTATCACTCTAGAAGAGGTGTCCTTGAGGGTGTCCTTCAGGTTGTCCTTGAGGTTACTAAACAGTCTCCCTGCGCCTCCTTTCACCATGTCAAAAAGACCTCCCCCATAGCTGGGCTCCATGTCTGGAGAAGAGGCACCTGCCAAGGAAACACAGAAAAGATCATGGCGCCGACCACGCCCAAACCCAATCCTGCTTCTTTCCTAAACATACAGGAACTGCCTCAGGGAGTCTGGGACAAACATTCCTGGATGTTACACCTGTTCGCAAAACCTTCCAAGTCAATAACAGCAATGCACCCAGTCCTCAGCCGAAACCAAGGTCAGTCTCCCACTGAATCCCTGAGCCACAAACCTCCTACACTATGTCCAGCAGCCAGCTATATGGAGCAACTGAGTGTTTGAAATATGGTGAGTCTACACTGAGTGTTCTTTTTTTAAAAAAGATTTATTTATTTTTATTACAAAGTCAGATATACAGAGAGGAAGAGAGATACAGAGGAAGATCTTCCATCCGATGACTCACTCCCCAAGTGAGCACAACAGCCGGTGCTGTGCCGATCAGAGCCAGGAGCCAGGAACCTCCTGCAGGTCTCCCACATGGGTGCAGGATCCCAAAGCATTGGGCCATCCTCGACTGCTTTCCCAGGCCACAAGCAGGGAGCTGGATGGGAAGGATAGCTGCTGGGATTAGAACCGGTGCCCATATTGGATCCTGGGCGTTCAAGGAGAGGAGTTTAGCCGCTAGCCCACGCTGCCAGGCTCTGAGTGTTCTATAAGTATAAAAACACATACAAAATTTCATATTTGATGCAAAAAAAAAGTAGACTCTCAAGATTTTTATATTGGTTATATGTTGAACTTATAATATTTCAGCTATGTGAATCTTAAAATATATACATTAAAATCTGTCTCACCTGCTTCCTTTTACTTTATCAATGTGGAATCCCAGGGACATTTGAATGACACTTGTGGTCTGCATGAAACTGCTCTTGGACACTGATGTCCAAACTGCTGACAGAAAGAGCAGCACTGGTATGAGTCAAGGCACTTCCTTCAGCCCCTAATGAAGTGACTGCATTCAAATCCCCATTCACAGCTCTCCTTTAAAACAAAACAATGACTGACTTCTACTATGAAACATGTCTTCTGAAAGGTATGACCAACAATTTAGGGCTCAGAACACGTGGTGGTCACTAGCATTACTTGCCCAACATTTCAGCTTCTCTTTCCTTACAACTTCATGGACACAGCACTTTCTGATCGCTGCAGTTGGTTGGCTCTGGCCCACCCAGCATTTCTTGGTCTGAACTGTAGAGCTTTTATGTGCATTTGAATGAGCTTAATGACATCTCTAGCTTCTAGTCCCTGGATGTTACTTGCAGCTGCCTCTCTACCTTCACCCCCAAATTGGGAAAACTAAAAATGCTTCAGAATATTGGCAAACATCCCGTAGGGTAGGGGAATGTTGCAAAACTACCCTGGGTTGAAAACCTCCACTTGGGCCTGCTAAAGTGTAAGAGGAAGCGCTATGTATAACTTCCAAGACCCAATATTTATCTATCGGGGTGTTGCCAGCCGCATCTGCATGTACTGGCCACATGCCGTACCCAAAATGGCGCTGGCCGGAAAAGCCACACCTTGGTTCCTGGTGACGTAGCTTTCGTGGTACTGCGCAGGCGGCGCAGTGAGCTGAGGCGTGGCCGGCACATGAACACTGGGACTGACGAATCCAGTCGCCCAGGACCCTGCATAATCATGACGCCGACCTATCATCGGCGGAGGCGGGGCCAGTCAGCACATAAGAGCAGACAGCCTGCCAGGGTCGGAGCCTTTCCTCCTCATCTTGGTGTGCGCAATAAAGATTACCGCAGAAGACTTCACTCACGTCTGCCTCTTATCGCCGGACGATAAGAAACGTGGGCGCGACACGGGGGAGATTTCATTATAGTTAAGACTCTCCCTTACTTCCCTTTTTTGTTTATTTCTTTTTGCTATGCAAGGGACAAGGTTTGGCACCACAGATCCTGTGTCTAGGACTCCTGGACCATAGAGCTACACAGTAGACCCTCCAGCTGATGCTTGATGAATGTTTGGAATAAGTGAAAGTATCATGTTGTTTGCAATCATCAATATCCTAAGATGTGTCCATTACAACAGGACAATCTAAGTTGTCTATAAGGACTAATAGATGAAGGCAGTAGGTAAAGCTAATGGATAAAGCTCATGGACCCAGGACTATGCTATAAAGCTTCACAGACAAGAGCTTCAGTCATTCTCAACAGGGTTCCTGTCCAGGTGCTACTCCTAAGCCTTATTTTATTTATTTGTTTGTTTGCTTGGTTTTGCCTACCTATAAACTGGGACAAAAATAGTGCCTACTTCATGCTAAATGAGTTAATGTTAAAAGTGTTAAATGGGGCCCAGGAAATGCCTCAGAAGTCACTCCTCTTCTGTCAAATATTTCCCAGGGCTTCTACTCTAACATGTCCCTGACTCCCATCCCCCAGGCAGTCTGCAGCACCCCCACCTGGGGCCTGCAATGCTCCACCTTCCCCACATACCTTTGAATAAAATATAACAGACAACTATGCTGACACACTGGTATAGCTAACACATATTTGGCACTGTCCAGGCTATGAATACCCGCCAGCTATTGGCTGCTTTTATCCCAGCAGACTTACACATACCTGCCTAGCTACAAGGCAACCTAGGCAGTTGCCTACAGCTTGTATTTCCTGTAATTTTTGTAAGTTATGCAATACTATTCTTCTTTTTCACATTTTTCAGTCATGCTGTTGAAACTTCTTTAGTGTGCAAAGCCAGGGAGCACACTGGATCCAACCTCTGGGATGCAACTTGCTCATCCCCAGTCTCCAGTTGTCATTATCTTCTGCACATCACTGTCTGACTGCACCATTTCTTTGTTGGGTCTTCCTGTTCTGGAACCTCTGTCCTTTCTTGCAACTTAGTAGGGGCAGAATCTGTGCTTCTGGCACTTAACATAGCTCATCAGGGAAAGCCAGAACACACACTTGCCTTAAAGAACCATTAAGCAAAATCAAATCATGTCTTTCTGCTCTTTTTTGTGTCTTGGCTAGCTGGACATATCATTTGGCTATGTGAAGACTACAGATGGGCTCTGGCAAACTGTTCTGGCTTCTGCAGCATCATGAAGGGCTTATGAGCTGAGCATGCAGCCTGAGTGATGATGCAAGTGTGGTTTTTAGACAACTGGGGAAATTTATACCTGTTAATAGACTGGGTCCTCAGAGTTCTATTCTGCCATGAAATCAAGAGCTGGAGAGATGTCTGGGTAATCAATTTGCTGTCATTCCCTAGAAAAGTGGTAAATCAGAAGCACATTCACACTGAAGTGTTAACTTGGAATGAAAAGGCGGGCGAATTATGAGCATTTTGTCCCATTCTATCTTTCCTGTGTTTGGAAATATGATACACATTTTTCTGTGGAAGTGTGTTTAGAGGGAACTCATGCCCCTTATTTCAAAGGTAAGTGAAACATAAGCAAAGTTTGTCGGATTTGTAGTGCTCTCTATTGGCTGCCAAGCTGCCTAGAAGACCGGATTCTGGCATTTTACCCAGGGTTGTGAGAGAGAGACTCAGGCTGCCTACATAATGAGATCGGCTTGGCTGGTCTGACAGATGCAGTGAATTATGGGGGTGCTTGTTGCAGGGACATCTGCTGCTGAGAGCGGCCAGATGAGAGGCATCAGGTGGGGCATGGAAGAGGAACGGGAGAGGCCCAATTGTTTAAGAGGCGGGTAGGGAACAGGGTGATGACAGCTGCTGGAATTGGGGGATGATGTGGTGCTGTGGAGTAGCATGAAATGGTAGGTAAGCATGAGCTCTAGATTTGCACAGATCTGGGTTTGATCTGCAGGCCCTTCCTGCTCATTAGCTGAGATCATCAACAAGTTACTTTGCTTCTGTGAGGTTCCATTTTTTACCTGTAAAATGGGGAGTATAACTCTTATTCTTCCACTATATGAAATTGTACTGTCATAAAGATCTACACACAGTTCCTACCACAAGGGAGAGCTCAGTTAGTACCAGGTAGCATTATTTGTCCACATATCCATTCATTTTTCTATTTACCAGCATTTATCCTCTGGCACTCCTAATAGAGCCTGTTTTCAAATAGTTTTTGTGATGAGGAAGAAAAAACGTGAGTCAACATGATTATATGTGAATGATTATCAGCATGACATGCATGTATAACAGGTAGTTCTTAGCATGTCTTAAAGATCAGCTGTCTGACCAGCACAGAGTTATCATAGACTAAGACCTAAGAACAAAATGAGATACTTCCTTAACGTGGTAAAATCTTAAACCGTACTGATAACAAGTATTAAGAAAAATAGAGAAACCTTCAAACACTTGGAAGAAAATGTTGAAAATGCCTTGCAAGATCTAGGAGTAGGTCCTGACTTCCTAAAAAGAACACCAAAAGCAACAGCAATCAAGACCAGACTAAACAAATGGGACCTCATCAAACTAAGAAGCTTTTGCACAGCAAGGGAAACAATCAACAAAGTAAAAAAGCAACCCACAGAATGGGAGAAGATCTTTGCGCACTATGTAGGTGACAGAGGGCTAATCTCTAGAATATACAAAAAAACTCCAAAACAATCAAAACACCAAAACAAACAAGCCACTCAAGAAATGGGCACGGGAAATAGGCAAACATTTCACAAAGGAACAAGCCCAAATGGCAAACAAACATGAAAAAATGCTCCAGTTCCCTGGAGCATTAAAGGAATAAGGGAAATCCAAATTTAGACATTCCCTGGCAATAAGGGAAATCCAAATTAAGACATCGATGAGGTACCACCTAACACCAGTAAGATTGGCCCACATAAAAAAGAACACCAACGATACTTTTTGGCAAGGATGTGGGGAAAAGGGAACCCTACTCCACTACTGGTGAGGCTGCAGGTTGGTACAGCCTTTATGGAAATTAGTATGGAGAACACTCAAGCAACTCAAAATCTGCATACCATATGATCCAGCAATAGCACTGCTAGGAATATATCCAAAACACTTGCTTGACAACAAACCTACATGCACCCCTATGTTCATAGCAGCACAATCAGTAATTGCAAAAACATGGAAGCAACTGAAATGCCCATCAGCAGAAGATTGGATAAGAAAGCTTTGGTTCATCTACTCCATGGAATACTACTCAGCTATTAAGAAAAACAAAATGCAGTTCTTTGTGGCTAAATGGGCCCAACTGGAAACTATAACGCTAAGGGAAATGAGCCAATCCCAAAAGGTTAGATACCACGTTTGCCTTAATTTAACCTGTATTTTTTTTAACCTGTCATTGATACTGTCTCAACCCAGATGTTTCGAAGAATGGAACTTGCATTATTTTTAATATATTGTTTACTCAATACTATGTCAATTAATTCCATAACACTGTATATTGTTGCTGATGTTTTGTTGGGGCTTTTACGTGACCGGGATTTTACTCCGTTAGCTCTACCTTCAGACCAGAGAAGGTCTCCCCAAGAAGCCGTTGAACTTATCTGGACAATAAGATGCTGGACTCTATGCTGGGTATATGCTTGCAATGAAGGAATCTCAACTGAACTTGAACTTTGGTTATGCAACAAGGTGGAGGAATCCACCATGGGGGGAGGGTTATGGAAGGGGTGGGAGGAATCCCAGTATCTATAAAACAGTATCACATAATACAATGTTATTAACAATTTAAAAAAAGAGAACTCTCCAAACTGAGAAAATTTAAAGTCTTGTGCCCTGGGAACCCCTTTCCTGGTGTATTTGGCAAACTGCTGTAGCTAATCATTGTACTTGTAACTACAAAAGTGATGACAAACGTGTCAGGAACATGCATTGTGACTGTGATTAAATGTATGAGTTAAAAAAAAATAGATTAAAGCAGCTCATATGTACTAATACTTGTGGAGGTTTAACTGATACATAATTACTTTGGAAAACCCTTTGTCAATATTGAGTAATTTAAAGATTATGTATACTTTGCCTTCTAGCAAATTCTATTTCTGGGTATCACATAAAATCTCCCACAAGTGAACAAGGCAATGTGTTGCTAAGTACATGATTCGTTACAGCAAACAGTGTGTTAATAAAGTATTTATTATATCAAGTGAACTATGTTGCCTACAGTATAGCATGGATGAATTTTAAACAGTGATAAGTGAAAAAAACAAACTGTGGAAGAATGTAAGGAGAGCATCATTCAAATACAGCTTGAAAATGTAAAATATCAATCCATTAATTTGCATTAATGATGTGTTAATTTCAAGAAATTAACAGGAATTATCAATATAAAATTCATGATGATAGTGGGAGAAGAAAAAAACGTGGACAGAAAGAGCTGACTAGGGCTCGTGTTGTAACTCGGACATTGATTTATTCGTTTGTTTGCCACAACAGAAATGTCTTAATACCTCAGACTTTTATTTCTGTCTATAAAGTAAGATTAGTAGTGAGTATTTTATTGCATAAGGAAGTTATGAACATCAAGTGAGTTGAACATAGATGTGCCATGCTGAGACAGTATCTGGCAGGTAGTAGGTGCTCTATGTAAATGTTAGCAATTATGATGGCTATTTCATGAGTATTTTTATTATTCCTTAATTTTTCTAAAAGTCATAAACAATACTTTCAAAAGAATGGATGCTACCCTTGCGCTTTTTCAGCATATAATTGAAACGTGGACCAAGACTAAAGATAACATCAACACAGGAATTTCAGTGTGTGGCATAATAATAATAATAATAACAAAAACAACAACATGATGGCTTCTATCTCTTGACCCCAAGATTATTAGATTTTTCTCTAACAGCACCACATGGGAGATTGGGCATGGATTAAGTAGCATCTCCCATCACCTACAGGCACACATAAAAGCTAAGGCTGGAGACATACCTGGTAGGCCTAGGCCACAGTACTGGCCCGCGGAGGGAGGGAGCAGAGGGTGGGGCACATCAGGCTGGGGCCAAAGCACCCACCGGAATGTGAGAAATGGAACCCGTACCAGGTCTGCTCCCAGTCCTGAACCTCATGAGTCATGGCGGGTAGTTGACATGCCCTGTCCTCAGTCCTGACCTTTGCATGTGCCAGTGGATGCTGCAGCCTGGGCCTGTGGATACACTAAGGTGGACAGGTGAGCCAACAGACCTCAGGAAAATTTTCTCTATCCTGGGGTAACAAAAATGACAACATCTCAGAACTGTCAAAACCATTCAAGTAACACCCTCAGAATACTCTTCCCACATCAGGGTCTCTGAGGCATCATCAAATGACTGTCCCCTATCCCTGATGTAGTTAGACAGCAAGGAGTGGCCTCTTCCCCCCAACCATGTAGACATAGGAGAACATAAATATTGAAACATTTGTCCTTCCCACCATTCTCCTTGCCTGGATCCCCACCACCCTAATCAGAGATTCACATGGGCATGCATCTCTCTTAACTATGTAAACAATATTAAAAATAAAAGAAAAAAAGAAAGTTGTTACTAAGAAAAATACAGGAAAGGCAAATTTCAGTGTCTAAAAGTAGATTTTGCTGAGAATACAGCTGCATGTGGATTCATGTTTTGTCTCGGTTGTTCTCATGCTAAGGTGGCAGAGTTGGGCAGAGGCACAGAGATGAATGGCCGCCAAAGTCTGAAGCATTTATCATCTGGCTTTTTATGGGAAGGGTTTTGCGACCTACACACTAGATGGTTGAGAACATTTGCCTTCTTAAGAAAGCAGAGCTTGTCTCCTCCAACATCTTTTATTTATTTATTTTTAAAGATCTTTCTCTTATTGGAAGGTCAGATATACAGAGAGGAGGAGAGACAGAGAGGAAGATACTCCATCTGCTGATTCACTCCCCAAGTGACTGCAACAGCTGGGTATGGGGTACCAAAGCTTTGTCCTCAACTGCTTTTCCAGACCACAAGCAGGGAGATGGACAAGAAGCAGCACTGTCGGGATTAGAACTGGCACCCATACGGGATCCTGGAGCATCCAAGGTGATGTCTTTAACCACTAGGCTACTGCGCCTGGCCCACCAACACCTTTTTAAACACTTTAGTTAAAATGGCTCCCAGGACGTTACTAAATGGTGCTTAGGGATTTGAGGGACAAGAAGGTCAGTGTGGTGAGAGCAGGAGATGGCTGGTGTCATTGGAAAAGAGGCTCCCAGGCCTTGGCTTCTACGGTGCCAAGCAAATTCTGGTTCCAGGTCATTTTATCAGTTTAGAATCTAAGCCCACCAAAGATATATGTTAGAGAACTACACGCTGCTCTGTATCATTTCTGAGCATATGATAAGGTTTCCCTGGGGGTTCCTGATGTTTAGAACACTAGAAGCAGGGGTCTGCATTGTGACACAGTGGGTTAAGCAGTTAAGCTGCTGCCTGCAACACCAGCATCCTGTATTGGAGCAATGATAAAGGCCCAGTTGTTCTGATTTAGATCTAGTTCCCTGTTAAAGCACCTCAGACACCAGCAGCAGATGGTCCAGTGTACAGCAGCCACCTACATGGGAGACCTGGCATTATGTGCTGCCAATGTGAGCACCACAGAGACACCTGGGTGGAGTTCCTGGCTCCTGGATTTAGCCCGGTCCAATTCTGTTGTGGATATCTGGACAAGAGACCAACAGATGAAATTTCTCTCTCTCTCTCATTCTGGATGGAGGGAGAGTTGGTAGAGGGATGGTTCATCTCTCTGTCACTTTGCCTTTAAAAGACTAGAAGCAGTATGCTTCCCGGTATTGTAACACACAAGTTAAGTAAGCACTGGAGACACCACTATCCTGTATGTGATTGGTGGCTTGAGTCCTGGCTGTTCCACTTCCAGTCCAGATCCCTGCTAATGTGCCTGGGAGAGCAGCAAAGGATGCCCAAGTGCTTGGACTCCTGTCATCCTCATGGGAGAACAGGGCAGAGTCCTGGCTCATGTCTAACCCAGTACTAACTGTTGTGACCATTTGGAAAGTGAACTAGCAGACAGAGATCTCTATATCTCCGTCTTTCCTTTTTTCTCTGTTCCATTATGTTTCAAACAAATGCATTTTTTAAAAAAACATGTAGAGCATGACTATTTTTTCTAACAGAAAAATACTTGAGTTTATAGAAAGGATGCAGAGGCTATAACAACAACAACAAAAAGTAACAGCTCAAACTTACTAAACACTTCCTACATACCAGGCACTGACTCAATTTCTCCTCATAGGTAGCCCATGCTCTCCCCATAACACACAAGAGGAAATAAGCACAGATGCATCAGAGATTCACTCAAGACCCACACTGAGAAACCCAAGAACTATACCCAGGTCAGCTACTCCACAGCCTCAGCTTTCATACACTACATTTCCAAATTAGCTCCAGCAATTATACGCAGTGCTAGAGAATAGAATGACTTGGTTTATATGATTGTATTTTCTAAATTTTCTGCAGTTGTATCCATTCTACAATTCAGACATGTCATGTAAAATGAAGACCACAGCCAAGTGCTATGCTTGTTAAAATTCAGTATGTCCTTGGCAGCTATGGAGGCTTCTCTCCCCTGCATGATTTATCACAGTTCCCAGCTATGCAAGCGCATCTCAGCCCAGTCTGGGAGAGGTGACAAGGATAGCCACCATGTGGCTCTGTGAAGCAAGCTGGTAGCAAGATAGGAACGGCCTTCTGTGCTTGACTCACAGTGGGACCTGACACTCATCACGCTCTTGTGTAGATCCTTCAGACCATCCTTGTGTGAGAGTGGTAAGGAATTTAGCCAAAGGGCTCTTGCCTACTAGAGTCACAGTTCTTGGGACATCTATCTAGGTTTCCTCAAAGACAGCTTTCCAGAACCTCACAAACCCTCTTTCATGCTGGTCTTTGTTGCCCTGACCCAGTAATTGTGAGTCATAAATCAAATACCTCTAGGATCAGTCTGTTCAAGGGACAATTTATAGCTAAATGCCAACATCAGGATCTAGTCATATTTGCACTTCTTCTCCCCAGTCCAGCATCTGCTTCTGCAGTTTCTTAAATATCACAATGTGACAAACATCCTGCTCTGGTTTATGCCCATTGTAGGACAGACATTCCCCAAACTAAACTGAACCTGCATCAATGCAGCATAGCCCTCGCCCTCTGTAAATGCCGTAACTTTTCCACAGTGCTCTGCAATGAGCAAGGGACCAGCACTGTTAATGCAAACGACTTCCTCGTCCTCATTTATCACAGGTTTTTCAGTTATTGGCCACCCAGCAATTAGAGAACAGATCACATGAGTATAATAAATAGATAGGACATGAAAAATACATGGCCTTGGCTTTCAAAATTTGGCTGCTTAGCAGCATTCCCCACCCTAAGCCAGTGAAGTTTTGAGAAGACAGGAAGGGCACTGGTGGGGAGACAGGTCTCAGAGCTGAGACACGGATTTTCTGCTTAAAAACAAGTGCTTAAAAGTCAGGAGTTTGGACTGTTAATTAAAATGCTGGTTAAGGCCTGTGTTCTAAGGATTGAGCCACTACCTGTGATGCCAGCATGTGAGTGCCAGTTCTAGTCTTGACTCCTCCATTTCCAATCCAGCTCCCTGCTCCCAGCTCCCTGTGCCTCAGCAAGCACCAACAGATGACCTGAGGGCTTGGGTCTCTGCCACCTACAAACAAGACTCAATCGATCAACCTATCTCTGCTTTCAAAATATTTTTAAAATGATGCCTTTTTAAAAGAATGTTTGCATTCTATATTGGAATGTCTGAATGTGAATCCTGACTCTGCTTCTGATTACAGGTCCCTGTTAACACAGACCCTAAAAGGCAGCAGGCAATGGCTCAAGTTGCTGGGTCCATGCCATTCAGAAGGGGGTCTAGATGCAGTTGCAGGCCCCAGCTTTGCCCAGCCCCAGCCACTGTGGACATTTGGAAAGGAGTCTGGCAGATGGGAGGTCTCAAGTGTTCTGTCTCTGCCTCTTCAAAAAAAATATATTTTTTTTTATTTAAAGCTATTTGATGTTGAACATGTTGTTATATTCCTCTAGGTCACCTTTTCTCTTATAACCTTAGCTAATTAAAAACAAAAACTATTGTGTTATAATGTTAATGGAATCAAATGAGATTGAGATTATCCTAGTCTTTTAAGTTGTGAGATATTTTTAAATACTCAAAAACTTTGACTCTTAAGAAATTCAACTTCCACAGTAAAAGAGTTCACAAACTGCCTACCAGGGACTGCCTGAGAATACAACTTGAAATAAATATCTCACTGACAAATAAACATAAGCAAAAACATCAATACTCACTATGCCAAAGAAGGAGTTAGCATGGGACAAAGCCATCAGTGTTAAATGCAGACTTTACATCACCAGGCCTGGCTTGATCCTGTTTCACTACTCGCAAGATATACAGCCCAAAGAAAAGAGTGAAAGTCTGAATTTCCTTATCTGCAGAATAGAAACACTAATGGAATATCACACCAGACTGTAGGGAGGATTTTATAAAACTTTTACATTGAGTCTGGTGTGCTGTGAGCACTTAATAAGTGACAGTTATCATGTGGCTGTGAGGATGAAAAAGATAAATCCATGAAAAATGCTGCCTCCAGCAAAGTTAAGCAGCCTCAGCCAAAACATGCCACACCGCTCAGCTTTAGAGCTGACAAAGCCAGATGGGACATATGGGCAGAATCTCTCACAGGAACTTTCAGCTCCCATTGTGTATAAACCTGCCAGTTTGGGGAGTTTGGAATCAGTGTTTAACAAAGGTGAATGTTCAGATAGCTCTCAGGCTCCCACTCCCCATTCTGAAGTGATCTGGTGCCTGGGGTGGGAAAGCTATTATGAGCTATTCACAGGACAAATATTCAGTTTCACAAGGAGCTGAAGTATTGTAGGTTTTAGATTGTGATACTTCTACACTATCTGGCAAGTCATCGGAGCTACTGCAAACACAATCTCCTTGTGATACTGCATGCCAGCGACCCTGGGCATGGACAGGTCTGGCTGTGCTCAGCAGTCTAGGCAGTAGAACCTGGAGCACATGCAGTGTCCACCAGCACCCCTGAGGAGCCCAACCCTGGCAGACGGGGGCCACGGGGCAAAGGATGCCACTGATTCAGGCTGCATGCATCCAGGCAAGGAGGGAAGCGTGAGCATCCAGGAGCCTCCCAGCTCTATAGGTCAACAGCAGGCTCAACCCTCACTGAAGTAAACAGGATACCCTATGATAATTTCTTCAATGAAAATCTGCTGTTGAAAGAGTCTTGCCATCCTCTATGTCAAACCATATCTCAGATATGGGGATCATTGATTTGGTGAGAACACCCTCAACAATGTGTAAAAGTCAACAAGAAGCACCGAAAACTGCAGTGGCAAGTAATTTGTGCTGTGAATTTCATCATTTCATAGACATAGCACAGGTGCTTGTGCAGATTTGCTTATCCACAGAGCAAACGGGGCTATACTTTATATCTTACACATATACACATAAAATTCACATAAATTATACCATCACATACATTATGCTGTAATTTACATAAATTATATTAAATATTTTGCTATCACTAGAGATACCATTTTAAAGTCTGCACTCATTTGTTCAGGTGTTTGGTGGGAACAGCGCTAGATTACAGGGCTGTACTTCCAACTCTTTCCCAGGCTGTACAGCCATGAGAGAATTATAAAAGCAGACTCTCAAGTAATATAAAATTCTAAGAATGAATGAGATGATTCCCCAAAGTCTAAAATCATTATCGTATGAAGACCACCTTTTTTGTTTAAGATATACTTATTTATATATTCGAAAGACAAAGTTACCTCCCTCGGGGTTACCACTCCCACTGGAGAGCACGAAAACCAGGACAGGGATGGGGGTGGCTAGACAGAAAGACACCTGCCAGTATGTGTGTGGGCTGGATAGTAGGGTTGGTTAGGTTGAACTAGGTTTCAATGCCCATTGACATGTACAAGAGCTAAATGGGATGTAGGACAGACTGGACAAGCCTGCGGTACATACTGGCCAGCATGGGAACCAGGGTAGGGGGCAGAACTGGTGAGGGTGATGGGGAGTCGCCCTAACTAAGCTGCAGCTCCCGTTGGTTTGTGTGAGGACCAAGTATGAAATGGGTAGGATTGAGCTGGACTGCAACACCCATCAGTTCACATGGAAGACAGGGCTGGGAACAGAACTGACCCAGCAACTGAAACGACCAGCATGTGCATAAGCTGATTGGCGCGGTGGGCGGTGTTGGACTCTGTACTAGCAAACTCACGCAAGATCAGGTCTGGGATCATCTCAGATGAAGTTTCTTTGGAGATCCCTCCAACTGAACTGCTGATCTCAGAATCCCAACCATGAAGAGACTATGTCAGCAAGTGGATTCTGAATAGGTTTCATCGCGATTGGACGGCAAGATTGGCAGCAATTCAGACCTGTTGAACTATCAAAACTGCTTGACCAGGACCCCCAGAGCATGCCTCACGTTGGGAATCTGGAATGGGTGGGAGGCTGGGTGGGGCTTTTCCTTTTGTTTCTCCCCTGACCCCAGATACAGGGAAAAAATAATGATATTAGTGTGGAAACAATGGTATTACCCACTTTCACCCTGTAGCCCTTGACCCTTTGTACTCTAATTAACTAAGTAAATTATTAAATAATAATATATGTATATATTTAAAAAGAAAGAAAGACAAAATTAAGAGAGGCAGAAAGGGCCCAACACAGTAGCCTAGTGGCTAAAGCCCTCTCCTTGAATGTGCTGGGATCCTATACCGGTTCTAATCTCGGCGGCCCTGCTTCCCATCCAGTTTTCTGCTTATAGCCTAGGAAAGCAGTCGAAGATGACCCAAAGCCTTGCGACCCTGTACCCACATGGGAAACCCAGAAGAGGCTCAGGTCTCCTGGCTTCAGATTGGCTCAGCTCCAGCTGCTGTGGACTTGGGATGTGAATCAACAGATGGAAAATCTTCTTCTCTGTCTCTCCTCCTCTTTGCAAATCTGCCTTTCCAATAAAAATAAAGAAGTCTATACTCTGGTTTCTCTTCAGATCGTATAAATCTTTCACCTTTTACCAATAAAAATAAAGAAATCTTGGGGGGGAGGCAGAAAAAGAGAGACAGAGTTGAGGAGGGAGGCAGAATCTCTCACCTGCTGGCCTACTCCTCAAATGGCTACAAAGCCTAGGGCTGAGCTAAGATGAAATCAGGAGCCAGGAACTCCATCCAGCTCTCCCACATGGGTGCTGGGGCCAAGCATTTGGATCATCACCTGATGCACAATAGCAGAAGAGCCAGGACTGAAATGCACACTCAGATACAGAGGATGCCTACTTTAACCTACTGCAACACAGTGCTGAGCCCAGCGCCATCTACAATACACAGACTCTAACCTAAGCAATCGTCATAACGCACCTTGACATTTATCAAGTAAGAGTCTCACTGAGGAAAATCAGACTTGCTGAATTTTTGTAAGAATTGTGGCAGAATGAAAATGCACCAGGTGTGGTTGGAGCTAAAGCTTCCACTCTTTCTTATCCACCTCCCCACCCACTGCATTCTCTCATGAAGGACTTTCCTCTCGTTCTCCCATTTTCTCTTTTCATCTCAAACCTCAATCCTAAAATCCAGAATAGCCTGACCTGTATTAGAATTAACAGCTAATACAGTCTGCTTCCCTTTACTGTAACATTGACCTTGGATCTTCAGTAACAAGAAACATCACGACCCCTGACATTTCTTAGTACAGCATGTGACTTGCAGCAATACTCAAAAAAATATGTATGAAACAGGGCTACTCTGGACGACAAGAATCAGAGAGCAGACGGCAGGATGGCGCTGAGCACCAAGCAGATCAATCTTAACAGAGGCCTGGGCTTTGCTCAGCTCGAGGCAGTCAACGTGACAAGAAGCTTCGCTGTCTCCTAGTATTTCTCTGGATTCTTGATTGCAGCGGATTCTCCGCTGAGCCTACAGGCCAAAAAGACAGGAATTGCATGAAATGCAACAAAAGCTTTATTGTACAGGAGACTGATGTTTGGTGAGAGGACCCGGGTGAAATTTCTATCTTCAAGCAGATAGGAGTGGTTAATGAATAAACTATCTCCTCATTCCCAAAATGATCAGCATGAGGTTAAAAAAAGGTAAGAGCAGAAAGAATGAATGGCAGTGAAGTGATGACTACTTTGAAACCAAAAGTTACTCCATACAATAAGACCACAATTGACTCTGTATTATATAGGCAAGGCACCCAGCTATTAACAGGCTGTTTGTATAAGGGAAATGCCAACAAAATATATACAGTATGTTTTATTTCTCCACAATTATCAAAAGGATGTAACAGTTTCTGACCTAAATTCCATCCAGTAAATTCCCATATAAAACAGTGCATGGGTATTAACCTAATTTGATTTAGCTCATATCCTAAATATTTATGATATACTAGGAAAATGAACTGCCAAACCGTAGGCCAGATGACGAGGTTCAACATTATGATATCCAACAGCCAGATCTATTTAAAGAGTCAGGATCCTCAACTGAAATCTGAAAAAAATACATAGGACTACCACATGGCCCCTCCAGGAAGTGAGGAACCATCAACTCTTTTTTCTCCCTTCCCTAACAAGGGTATCAGTACTTAAATTGCATAAAATGGACTCTGGCATTTCCTCCTTAATTACTATCCTTGCTGCCTGCACCACAGAAAATCTCACTGCTATCCAATCTGTCCATAATGGACAAAAGTGAGGACAAGGAAGTATAGACAACTCTAAGAAAAGAAATAAGCCCAGAAATCTTTTCGACACTTTAGTTTTATTTAATTGAGACAGAGTCATTCCAGTGGGTTACTGACAGAACTCCAGTTGTTCTCAATAACCTCCACAGACAGGTAGAATCTTAGAAACCCACTAAGCTTGTTACACAAATACTGCTTAAGAGTTTCTCAGGCCACTCCCCTTCGAAAAAGATTGTTTTCTCTTAGCTTTCAGGTGCAATCCTAGAGGTGCCACTGCAAGCCAACTTTTTAGAGAATTGTTGCTCACAAGAGAACAGAAGCTACTGTGGACAGACAATGAGGGTGGATGTAAGCATAAAATGTGCCATACACTAAATGTTACATGTATATACATATACAGCCTCACCAGAAATAAACTTACTGTAGGCTGGTGAGTAGGCTAGCAATGTAGAAAATCACACAAAAAGACCAAAAGGTAAACTTTTCAGCTAAGGAACCTATATGTTAAGGAAGAAAATCCATTCATCAAGAGCTAATTAGCTGGGATTTATACAAATGCCTGTTTATGCCAAGATTCAAACTTTTTTCTTTTTATCATGCAAGCCAGGTCCATACAGTCATGGAAGTGGCAGCTCTCCTCAGACCACCCAAGAAACTAACCCAACTCATAGCACTTTTGTACCTAGTGGTATATATGCAACGAACCACCTATGTCTCAATTGGGCACAACAAGAAGATTAAATGACTTTCCCAAATCACTGGCATTATTAACTTAAAAAACAGCTTTATCAACATGTGTAAAACTGACATGTAAGAAACTAAAAACTAAAATGCAAAGAGTTTATACGTTTAACACATAAGTGCATTTGTATACATATATATATGCATTTATGTATTCTTGTAGTGTATTTAATCAAGGATTCAGCTGTGAAGCAGAATTCTGTTCTAACTCAGCTCTGCAGCAATTACACATACATAAACACAGCATACTCAGAGGGATCTCCCTCCCCCTCCCCCGCAACACACAGAAAACTCAGAAGAGGATCCTTTACACTTCACTCAATACAAAATACCTAGATATGGAGAATAAGGATCGCCTGACAATGCCTCACAAAGCCAGGGCTACTGTCAAAAGTTTTCATCTATTTTGGAGAATTTATATCAGTACTACTAAAATGTGATCTACCAACCATGGCTTCAGAGTCATCTTCGTTTCTCACTTAAAAAACATGTTCCTAATTTCCACTTCTGACCATGGTAGAGTAAACTAACTTGAACCTTACAAGATACACTGGAAAAAAATGTATGAAACATTTGTATTTGGGCACTTATAAACAGGCTAAAAAGGACTGGATCTTTGAAAGGAAGTCACATCAGGTGAGGCTCGCAGTTGCACCAGTTGTCTGCCTATGGGTACTTTCCTGCTACCACAGAGGGAGTTGGAGCCCAAACAGAACAATGACCTTGCTTAGCTGCGGAAGTGAGAATCAAATCACAAAAGGCAAGCCATGTTATAGGATGCAAAAAGAAACAGGAAGCAGCACCAGCACTGTGTGGGGAGGAAGCGTGAATGGAAGAAAAGGACATAGGAGCATGCATGGAAATTCACCGTGAGTCCTTGGCTGAGGCCCAGACTGAGAAGAAATGGAAGAAGACTTCACGCAGCCTGGAAGAGACTGTCTATGGCAGAGCTGAAAACTTCATCAGAAGTGCATATCACCGGTTGCTTCTATATCAGAAATTCTATATCTACACTAGGAATAAAGACAACATCCGTAAAGGCTGTGGACACTAGGATGTGTTTAAAACCATAATTCATCCATATTTTTTAAAAGATTCATTTTATTTTTATTGGAAAGTCAGATATACAGAGAGGAAGATCTTCCATCCTATAATTCACTCCCTAAGTGATTACAATGACCAGTGCTGTGCCAATCCGAAGCCAAGAGCCAGGAACCTCCTCCAGGTCTCCCACGCCGGTGCAGGAGCCCAAGCTTTGGGCCGTCCTTGACTTCTTTCTCAGGCCACAAGCAGGGAGCCTGAGGGGAAGTGGGGCTGCCGGGATTAGAACCGGCACCCATACGGGACCCCGGTGTGTTCAAGGCAAGGACTTTAACCACTACACCATCGCGCCGGGTCCCATAATTCATCCATCTTAGCAAAGAGTGAAGGCAAGCTTAACAGAATCAGGATACACCAGTAATTTAACTGCTTACCAGCATGAAAGACAACACAGTTTAAAGGAAAATCACAATCCAGACTTCCTACAAAGTATCATCACAATATACGCAACATATGGTCTTTAAAAAAAAAAAAGTATAAGGGCCAATGTTGTGGCATAGCTTGTAAAGCCTGCAACACCAGCATCCCATATGGGCACCAATTTGTATCCTGGTTGTTCTACTTCTAATCCAGTTCCCTGCTAATGGCCCAGGAAGAGCAGCAAAAGATGGCACAAGTGATTGGGTCCCTGCTACTCACATGAAAGAGCTAGAGGAATCACTTGGCTCTTGCCCCCGTCTTTTTTTTTTTTTTTTCATTTAGCACTATCAACATTGAAGGATGGGTAATTCTTTTACACAGTAACCGTCATTGTAGAATTTTTTTTAAATTTATTTTGACAATCTTTACATAGTTAATTAGGGCACAAAGTTTTGAGGGCTACAGGAAAGTGGGTAAGACCATTATTTCCACATTCTCTTTTTTTCTGTATCTGGGATAAAAGGGGAGATAAAGGGAGAAGCCCCACCCTGCCTCCCACCCATCCCAGGTCCCCTATGTGAGGCATGCTCCAATCTTGCTCAAGTGGTTTTGATAGTTCAACCGTTATGAACTGCTGCCAATCTCACCATTCCAAGCACGATGAAGTCATTACAGAATCCATTGATTGACATAGTCCATCTTAGAGTCTCCATTTGCCCAGTTTTTCACTGCCAACATATGGCTGGGGTAGTTGATTGATTTGTTCTGTTCTCTATTGTGCCAGGTATCCTCTGCAGGTTCCAATAGACTGCCATATCCTCCATGTGCACCTGCTTATGCTGTCCACTGCTCTGTCTGAGCCTCTGAGACTCCACTCTGGCACTTGCACTCCATGGCAGACCATGGAACCTGCACTTCTCTTCATGGTTAGGAATGTTAGTCTGCCAGTTTGATTGGGGAGATCCCAAAAGAAATTCTGTCTGAGGTGATCCCAGACCAGATTCTTGTGTGTACTTGCCGGTACAGGGCACGGGACAGTCCATTGCCCCGAATCAGCTTGTTCTGTTTCCAGCCCAGTCTTTATTAATTAGATGCAGTAATTTTTTCCCCAATCCCATCCCTCAACAAAAGGTATCTCCAGCCGCTGCCAGATGTGTTTTAGGGAAGCAACACCATGCCTGTTTAAGAACTATTCTTATATATCCAAGTAACTCAGCAAATGTCAAAGAGGCTGAATACACAAAGAACTATCTTAGACACATCAAAATCAAACAGCTGAAACCATGAATATAGAGCAGTGCTTAGCAGCAGATAATGGAAAATGACACATTAAAAAAGAGGAACAACAGAGTAACAGCAAACTAACTCCTCAGGAGAAGCAATGAAGGTCATAAGGCAACAGAATGGAATCCTTAGAGCACCTTGGGGACAGAGTGGAAACCTATGAACCAAAAGCTTTGCAGACAGAAAATATCTCTAGAAAAATTTAGATGGACAAAAAGTACATGAATTTGTGGCCACTTAACTTTGTACTACAAGAAATACAAGAATAGCTGAGGTTTAAGGGAAAAGTTACCAGAAGGAAATATGGATCTAAAGAACAGAATGAGCAGTATCAGAAATGGTAAATATTTCTGAAAAGCAAAAATAATCATTGAATTACAGGGTTGTAACATAGATGCTAAATACATAACAAAATACATAAAAGATAGGAAGCAGATATATCTATATTTCAGATATACTATGCTTTCATTTTTTTATATATTCAGTGATGAGAGAAGATTTCATACTATAATCCATGAGGAAAACACATACCATATATGTAGTCCAAATTCCCAATAATTACAATTTCACAATAAAATTTATAGTTAATCTCAAAATACAAAAAAAAGAAATAAACACAGGATAATTAGAAGTATCAAGACTACATTTAATCTTAACCATATGAACAATTACATTAAATGTAAACAAGTAAGTGCTATGCTTAAGTCAGAGATTTCAAACTGGACAAAAAAAAAAAAAAAAAAGACCAAGCTATGTGCTATTTACAAGGCATGCATTTTAATCTTAAGTCACAAGACAGATTCACAGTAAAAGGATCAGAAATAAACAACCATGTAAAGCAGCATTTAAAGAAAGCATGTATGTCCATTGCCTAATTATTTCCCAAAAGGCCCCATTTACTTTTCTGTTGAAAATATTTATTTATTTATTTATTTATTTATTTATTCATTCATTCATTTAGAAAGAGTTACAGAGCAAAGGGCAAAGAGAGAATGGTCTCCCAGGTGGCTGCAACCGCCAGTGCTGGACCAGCCTGAAGCCAGGAGCTTTACCTCACATGGCGAGCAGTGGCCCAAACACACGGGCCATCTTCTACTGCTTTCCTAAGCCATTAGCAAGGAACTGATTCAGAAATGGTGCAGCTAGGACACAAACCGGCACCCACATGGAAAGCTAGTGTCACAGGTATGGCTTCTCCCACTATACCACAGAGCTGGCCCCAAAGCCACACCTCTTAATATACCACAACAGAAATTAAGCTTCAGCACAAGTTTTAGAGGGAACACACATTCACATCACAGATAATGCAAATAACATTTCCCTAATTGACATTTATAGAATACCACAGCCAATAACGTATCAAGTGTGAACATCTGCTAAAGTGTAAAATAAGTCTAAACAAATTCCAAAAGGTTAAAAAAATACATATTTCTGGGCGTTAGCCCAGAATCACTGAGATGTCTAAAGGTATATAAAGAAATTAAGGCTCAATGGACATTGGAAGGGATTTCTCATCCATAGATCAGCAAGATTGACAGTATTTTAAAACTATCGCTTCCTCCTAGGCAGAACCTTTGGCACATGCGCCATTGTGATCCTGGGTACTGCGATGGTTGGGAGGCTGGGTAAGACCTATCCCCTGTCCCTACCTCCCCCTAGAAATGGGAAGAAAAATTAGAACACCTGGAAACAATGATCACACCCACTTCTCCCTAACCCTGGATCCTTCCCACCCTGATCGACTATGTAAACATCATCTAAAATTTAAAAAAAAAAAAAAAATTTAAAGCTCATGTCACCTAGCTTCTTGGTAAGTGGCAGAACAAAGAACAAATACTTATTCTAACTTTAAAAACTATGGCCTTTTTGTCATACCCCTAAATGGAGCCTAGAATGGAAAATATAAAACAAACATGTAAATCAACACAAAATGCTATCCATTCACTGGTCATTTTCTCTTAAAACTGTATTGTATTACAAAGTAGGGGACTAGGATAAATTACTTGCAAAACACCAGAGTAGACTTGCCATTTTAACTATGTGCTATTGAGTTTAAGAAAGGAATCAACCAATACATGCAATAAACATTCCTAGGATTTTGAAGCTGGAAGTGAAACCGGTCAGGAAAATTTCTGTGTGTGTGTGTATGTGTGCATGTGTGCGATTGTGGGTTGGAGCAATGAGGATGGAAGGAAGAAATATGGCACAGGATGGAGACATGAATTCCTATTCTTACTTGGAATATACACACATTATACATACATATATACATAATATTTAATTCCACAGTATTTCACATTTAATATATGATAGTACACATTATACATAATACAAAAGTCATTCATTAATGTGCAATAAGTATATTTATGGACTTATCAAGAACACTAAAGGAAAACAGGACAGATTTAGGGATGAAGGGAAGAAAACTGAAAATCAAGAAGAAAATCAGACTGGGCTTCTCACAGGATACACAATACAATAATGTATTATAACTAGTCTCCAAAGTTAGTAACATTTTTTACTAACATCTCTCATTGCCTCATAATTATTAGCTGATTTTTTTTTACTGGTCAGATTAATCAAGTATTATAGATGGGAGTTCAGAGGAGTTTCTTTCCAGAGGCAAGAAGACTGCTGTATGGAAGAGGCAGTATCTGAAACGTAGTCTGGATGGAAATGGGCTAACAGGCATATCAAGCTTAAGGAAAAGAAGCTGCAGCTGTACTAGTGACCATGAAGTTGGAAAACATGCTTCTCCACTCAACAAGGGGGGTAACATGATTAGGGTGTTAACTATAGAACACTCTAGAACCAGAATCTTACAGTGTGTCAGTTCTCTGGAACAGAGAAAATGTATATAGTGTGTTGGAGGGGTGTAGAAGGAACTGGGCACAAAACAGTCCTCAGATCCCAGAAGGCTTCAGGGTGAGAACTGTCACCAAACTCTGCCTTACTGCTCACAGGATTTGGTCCTAACACTGATACAAGAAACTCCCCACACACACACACACACACACACACACACACACACACACACACAGCAGATATCAGCAGATTTCCAAGAAGTATTTTTGCTGAGCACATCAATACTGCCTCAAGTAAGTGGATTTACCCAGGGAATAGCACATCTTCAGGTTCTATTTCAAAAGCCAGAATGTTTATGCCCAGGGCACCTGAAGGAAATTCCAAGGCAGTCTTCAGTATCTATCTATCAAATGAGCATATTTGTAGGCGACTCTGATGGGTAATCTCTTTAGACATGGCAAGCATAGAAATGTCCACTGAGGCTAAGGAACTTAGACTGAAGGCACATCTAAACATTATCTGAACAAGAGATGCAGACATGCTCTAAAGGTGAGTCTAGGACCAAAAAAAAAGAAAATTAAAACAATTATTTAGAAGAAAATCTGCTGCCTTGGGCCCAACAGAACCTGTTATTTATCTGTTTCCCTGGTCTGAGGGCAAAGTATTGCTGGCTGTGAACCCAGCCTCTGGAATGGGCTTCACATACAGAGACATTTTCATGAATGTCTGACCACATACCGTCATGTAGGAAAAATAAACACAGCAAACTGAAAGTCCATGAGAGATGCTGGCTTCTGTGCTGCCAGACATGGGAAATATGGCCAATGCAGACTAACTCTCAAAGATCAGAGGCAAACCATTACTTGCTAGACAGGAATAAATTAGATCCTACGTTGTTTTCACACCAGTGCCACTCAAAAAAAAAAAAATCTCCATGTATTACTTTTTCCCAGTCTTCACAAAAACCATTCCTAGAGAACCAAGAATGGAAAAAAGCAGTTGGGATCTGCATAATGAAAGGAATACTCCTAGAATCATGACTCTGCTTCCTTACCACCCATTTAACAGCTTAATTAATCCAAGCCTCAGTCTCCTCAACTGTAAGATAGGAACAGGTAACATCCCCCTCCCATGTAGGTGATGAGGCATGATCAGGACAACCATGTCTTCAAGGAAGCGACCATCAATAACTCATGTTTACTGACACACTTACCTTCTTGTTCCTATCTGGGAAAGTGGGGAGGGGAGATTCTATTAGAAAGCAAATGAACCACATGAAAGGGAAAGAAACAGAGAAATGATTGTCACATCCTGTCAATAATTCAAAGGAAAGAGAAAACCTGTGACACCTGCCTCACAGTCATCACAAAGACTTAATTCATCATCTACACTGATAACTTATTAAATCATAACTTTAGGTAGAGGTTATGTGGTAGGGCTGAATTAATTACAACGTTGTTCACAACAGGTGAGCAACTGGGACTCAGATGTCTTTGTCTGGAAGTTTTTATAATATGTAGATCTCCATTGTATAGAAAGCAACTATCCAGGACAGGCCTTCAGATGGGAACCCACACATGTTCACAGCCAGCCTGACCAAGTGAAGGTTTACCAAGTGAAGGACTAGAGTTCCTCCCTGACTACCAGATTAACTAGCTGCTCTGTATATTTCTTGCTTGACTATGCTCCAATAATCCTGACACAACAGGCTGTGCATCACTGTAAATCATGACTGTGAAAGTCCTAAAATAAAAGCAAGATTAATGACATGACCTCAATCTCAGAACAAATCATAGACTTAATTCAATTCTAGGCACAGCACTGCCAACTGGATTAGATTTTCTGAGACTTGTTTCTTCACCTACATGGAGATAACCAAAATGCACCAATGACAACTGAATCAAATACTGGTTGTTGCTGAGGAGACAGGTAATTGCCTGTTTCCTGAACACGAACTGCCTGTGAGAAATGGCTGAAGTCATACTTTGGAGGAGTCATCGCCAATGTCTCAGCCACCCTCTGTCTTCCATATGCTCAAGTATGATATATAATCTCTGTACACCTCAATTTTGAGATAATACTTGCTAAGTGGTGCGTGCATACGTACTTAACAGGACACACAGTGCTTAACAGGAGGCAGCCATGATCATCGCTCCATCTTCATCTCTTTCTCCTCATCCATTATCGTAAGGAGCCTAAAATATAGAAGAGCTATGCAACTTCTCCACTGCAGGCTACACCATGACTGTGTCACAAGTGGCACAGAAAATCACTGTACACCCACGGGACCCTGATAGCAAAGCGGCTTCTGTATCTACCTGGCATTTGGCCAAAGCAGATTCCAATAAGTATATCCTATTGCCTGTGTCTGGTCATTGAGGTTTTATCTGATTTCAGGATAAAGACAGACATGTATAAATCCTCACCAAACTGAGATTCAGCAATGATTAGTCTCTACTACAGAGAAGAATGATGGGGAATTCTTCCAACAGAAAGGGCATTGTGTATAAGACACCAACCACAGCTCATACCAGAACTAAGACATTTTCCTCACCAGAAGTAGTACAGGGAATGAGGGGAAATATTATACTTGAAACGTGAGTGGTCCTCAACTCCCAAAGGCCAAATTAACCTTCAAAGGAAGGAACAAAGGTATTTACAGGGAAGGGTGCAGGTATGTTCTTGTTGCTAGCTGCAAGGTAAAGCTGACTGAGAATGAGTAAGGTGAGCTTAGTGAAAAGATGGTGTATAATTTACATCTGTGTCAAGCACCTTGCATCCTACTGACCAGAGACCATGAGCTCCAATCCACCTTATACCAACAGCAACTGGAAAAACAAGAAGGTGATCACAGGAAGAGTTATCATTTATTAAGCCACCTTCCTAAAGCTAAGAACTGGACTGTGTGTTTTATATCTATATTTTCTTTAATCCTCTCAACTATGTTACCAGATGATTCAATTATACCCCTCTCACAGATGAGCAAACCAAGGACCAATCTTTGTCTTCTTGGACTGTTAACAAAATACCATAAATTCAATGAGTTATAAATAACAGCAAACTATTTCTCATGGTTCTGGAGGTTGAAAAGTACAAAGCCAAGGTGCCAGCAGGTTCTGTACTTGGTGAGGGCCAATTAATTCTTGGTTCACAGATGATGACCGCCTCCCTGGGTCCTCACACAGTACTAGTAGCAAGCTAGAAACCTGAAGTCCTTCTCACAAGCACTCTTCATGAGCCTCCTGTCCTCAGGACCTCATCACCTCCCAAACACCCCACTTCTAAATACTAACACGATTAGGTCTTACCATGGGAATTCAGGGGAGGAAGGTACAAATATTCAATCCATAATAGAGTTCATGGCAAAAATCCATGCCACAGAATCAAGGCTGTCTTTGGATCTGATTCACGTTTTTCAAAAGAAGAAATCGAAATTGCTAACAAACACAGGAAAAATGCTCAGGATCACTTGCCATCAGGAAAATGAAAATAAAAACCACAATCTTCCTCTAATGAGAATGGCTATTACCCAAAAATCAGAAAAAAAAAATAACAAATGATGCCAATGATATAGATAAAAAGAACTTTAACACACTGTTGTTGGTGGAAATGCAAATCAGTATACTCATTATGGAACCCAGTATCAGATTCCTCAAAAAATTAAAAGTAGATCTACCATATGACCCAGCTATCCCACTTCTGGGAAGATATCCAAAGGGAATGAAATCAGCATATGAAAAAGATATCTGCAGACCAATTCACAATGGCAAAGATATTAAATCAAACTAGATGTCTATCAACCAATGACTGAATAAAGAAAACATATGGTGGAACATTACTCAGCCATAAAAAGAATGGAATCTTGAGGCTGGAGCACTGTATTAAGCTACTACTTGTAATATGGGCATTTCATCTTGGAGTATGAATTTGAATCTTGGTTGTTCCACTTCCAAACCAGATCCTGAATGATGTGCCTGAGAAAGGAGCAGAAGATGGCCTAAGTTGGGCCACATAGGAGATCCAGAAGGAGTTCTTCACCTCCAGATTCAGGATGCCCCAGCTCCAGCCACTGTGATCTTTTAGGGGATGAATCAGAGGATGGAAAAAATTATATACACACATACACACACCTCTGTTTCTGTCACTCAGCTTTCAAATTAATAAAATTTTAATTACATAAAAATTAGTCTATTTTTAAAAAAGAAAAAAAATCTTCACATTTACAGCAAAATAGATGGAACCAGAGATTATGCTAAGTGAAACAAGCCAGACACAGAAAGACAAATAATATGTTTTTTCTCACATGTGAAAATATATATATAGTGTACACAAATATTATATATACTAAAATGTGTGAATGTCATATTATTTCTGTCTTATATAATATACCCTTCACTTCTCAATGTATGATTCATGTCATGAATCTCATGATATGATCTAATAGCCCACCTTTACATACTTAATGTACACAAATAATATACATGTATATGTATGTCTATAACATATATGAAGAGATTGACAAAATATTTGAATAAGTTGTTAAATGTAAAAAAAAAAGACATCTGTATTCTTCACATGACATTTTCTGCCACCTGTGTGTTTGAAAGTTAAAATATAAAGGAAATAGTCAAACCCAAAAGCTCTGCTGGATAACAGAAAAACCAGGACCTGGCCTGACATCTGCTCTGTGTATGATCTAAGGATTTTTTTTTTAAATCAGACACTCAGCAGGTGCAAACTGCTAAGCACCAGTTGCTACGAAGGCAGAAATTAATGAAGACTTAACAAGCATGAGAGAGAAACCACAGTCCAGCTAAGATGGTGATCCCTCATGTGGACCAGGTCTCACAAAGGGATGGCAGCAGTGGCTCAAGACGCTGTCTCCTAAATTAGCCTCTTCATGCTGCCCGATCCCATGCACCCCGCAGGCACACGGTCTTCAGGTCAGCAGCTGCTGAGACTTTGATTTCATTTTCACTATGCACATGCACAGCATTCCAGGGGAGGCAGCAGAGCACAGGCAGGGAGAGGGCAAGAGCCCAAAGAACACACCTGCAAATATGCTCTTTCTCTTCCCCAAAGAACCACGCTACAGACTTTGGAACTCTGCCCATTGTGGAATTCCTTTGAGGTAGAAAAACACATTAGCACTGACTAGCCCAGGGTTCCCACTGTCTTTCTGTAAGGAGGCCCTGCCTGAAAGAGCTGATAAGTCATTAGTAGCATCTGGCCTCTCTTGTTGCCTTTGAGCTGGCAGGTAACATGATCAGAGCTCAAAGGCTTTGATGTTTCAAAGGCAGGCACTGGGCAACCACAAAAAGGCTCCAGGTAAAAGAGAGGGAGCAGGTGAGACTAAGAGCAGGTGGTTTTCCATTATGAATCCTAAGGTCTCTGCAAAACCTAAAGAATGGTCAGAATGGGCCAAAGGCTTGGGTTCTTTCTTTTAAAAGAGGAACACAGGGCTAAAGCTGGCTTACACAAAACCTTTGTACATTCCATAAGAGGGCGATACAGCCTTTGCATGTCTAGTATCAGTGCCTATTCCACCCATGGACAAAAGGCTGAGTGGAACACAACCGTACAAGCAGACAGCAGTCCTGAGGACACAAACTATCACTGGTCTGCCACTCTACACCTGACTTTCCCACACACCACTTCACTTCACTCTTAAAATGACCCTGCAGGAAAGGCCAAGTCAGTCCCACTCTGCTGATGCAGAAATGAGGCTCAACAAGGTTATATAACCTGCCCAAGATGAGAGGCCTGGCCACAGTGGTGCCAGCAGGTACCAGATGAAATGCCGGAACTGACTCCAGCCAATCTGACATTGAAACAGTCAGGTCACTACATCCAAATAACCTGGGATGCCTGTTAGAAACAAATTTTCAGGCTTTTAGCAAATCAAGATCCCTGACAGCAGGATTTCACATCACCCCTCCAAGCTTCTGTTAACAGAGAGTGGTACAGCACGGCTTCAGTCGCATTCCAGGCTACCTCAGTGATTAGAGGCAGCATGGAGTGAGGGAGTCACAGAAGAGCTACCCTCTACCAAACAGTACCTGCCAGGTGCTGAATACAAGCTATCACAAAGAATTCTTACAATAAACTGCTGAAGTGAATATTACCATGCCCATTCTATGAGGAGGATATGGAAGTTGAGTAAAAAGATGAGATAACAATCACCTGTCTAACAAACAGTAGGGTCAAACATGATTCAGATTGGTTGGCTCTTGCACCATCACTGTCTTCATCTCCCTATTTGAGAAGAAGTTTCGGCGCTTCTGACAATACTGCATACACAACTGAAGCTCAGGAATGACCCAGACAGTAGAAATGACTATGTCCTAATGGTGCTCAGCTCTTCCTTTAGCAATCACGATTGCCCCTTTGATCAGGGAGGAAACCTGCACTCATCAAGTACCATGGGACAAAACAAGAACAAAACCATCATGCCTTCATTCAGCACTTCTCCATATGTGGAATTTCCTCCCTCCCAGACACTTAGGAATCTGCATTATCTGATCCATGAGAATAGTCATTGAATCTCAGCTTCAAGTGCCAGTGCACCTCTTCCAGGATAATGTGTCTTCCTTAGAAGAACAAAGATGCAGAGGCCAGCATTAAGGCATCTCAAGTGAGCACTGGTTCGACTCCTGGCTGCTCTACTTCCAATCGGCTCCTTACTAATGTATCTCGGGGGAGCAGTAGAGGACAGCCCAAATACTTTCTCTCTTCCTACCCATGTGTGAGATCCACCTGCAGTTTGTGGCTCCTGGCTTCAGTCACCAGCTGAGGCTATTGCAGTCACTTGCAGAGTAAACCACAGGATGGAGGATATTCCACCATTTGAATAAATAAATAAGTAAACCTCTGAAAGTACATTAAAATAGTAACTAAAATCGGCTGATATGTGAGTGCCTGCTGTGTACCAGGAATTATTCTAAATGCCTTACAATCTGATGAGGTCTCTATTGTTATTAAATGTATTTTGTGGATGTGGGAACAAGTTTATAGAGCCTAACTATTGAGGTGACAGAGGTAAAACATAGGTAGTCTTACACAATTATTGAGTGAGATCATAGGCAGCTGTGGCTGTGTGGCCTTGGTGTCAGATGGACCTGGGTCCAAACTCCAGCTCAGCATTTTCTAGCTGTTTCTTCAGAGAAAGACCTAAAAATTTTCCTGTGCTTATTTCTTCATGTGTAAAAGGGATCTACAACATCCATCTTATGGTGATAAAACTGTGGGGAGCCATGCAGTTGGGTTGGATGGCATGGGTGTGTGATGAACACCGCTCCTCGGTTAGCAAGGCTACGAGGAGTTTCTCGCTGCGTGGCAAGGCCCGGCAGAATGTCTCTGGTCATCTCATTGCTGCCTCACCCATTGTATCGAACTCAATCACCTCTCTGCTGTTTCATAGAATTCTTCTGAGGGTGTTGTTGTTTTTCTACTAATGTGAAGTGATTCCTGTAGCTGGTATGACACCTCAAATTGATCAATCATGTTATGATAAAAACACCTTTAGTAACAGTAAGGCTATGACACACAGCTAAAAGTATACAATAGTACAATTGAGCCCACTATGTTTCCAAACATCCTGTTATGTGCCCACTTTTGTCCTAAAGTTTGCCCAAGTATAAGTAATGTTTTCCTTAAGAAATGGCTTGATAATATCCTACTACAGATGACAATCATGGAGGTACAAAGAGTTTGTTTACCATACACCTCGAACTGTTACAACACAAGATATGGCGCATTTTAGTTTCTTACCACAAGAAAGCAAAATATGTGGGGCATCTTCTAAAAGGAAACAAAACAAAACCCCCTCAAATTGGCTTAAAATCTCAATCTTATACTGGCACTTATATTTAGGGAAAGAAAACAGTTTATATAGATGAAAGAAAGTTTCTTGTAAAGGCCCTCTGTTTGTAGATTAGCTGAATTGCCTTGATCCCTTTCACTGCCCTTTAACAAAAGAATGAAAAACAATTGAATCAGCACTAGGTGAAGGTGACAGTAATTAATGCATGATTTGATTATAAGATTTGGCAAAGAATCTATGCTACATGCTTTTATAAAATCCTTTCATTTATGATCTTTTAATTCTGTATTCTTAATATTTTAGTCAGTATTAGTTTGTGTTTAGTAAACATTGATTTTGAGTATAAGTAAACTACTTGTCACTATGTAACTGCATGTGCTGCCAACCGTGGAGTTCCTGGCTTCAGCCAGGTGATTGCAGGTTTCAATGAGTAATGGTTTGTTAAGAATGTTTTCTTTGAAATAGAAAAATATTTTTTAGGATTGCTTCTTGCATTTTCATAACCATGATGTAATAAAAAATGAAACAATTGGATGTTGCGCAAAAGCTTGTGATGATTTGTGTATAAATAAAGAAGGCAACTTTTCTGAGTTGTCCATTATGAGCATCAAGCTATAGTGGTCCGTGTCTTATCTCTTCCTATCATCTCGCCGATCCACGCATCCTTTGCAAGCTCTCAGTCAGCTGGAGCTGGTCTCCGGCAGATAACTATGTAGAATAGCCTGGCCTGCTTACTTACTCCTGCACCTACTGAGCTCCTAATGCATGGATGATTCTGAGAACTGTAATGACAGGGCAGAGGACAACATGATCCCTGTTGTCTAGTCACTTGCAGTCTATTGACTGGTGAACACAAACACAAAAACATGGAAGTGGGTAACATCATGTGGGAAGGACGGTGTTGCTAACAGAGCACCACTAGAGAGCATTTGAGGACAAGGAAAGCAGAATAGAGTTCATCCACTGAGATGAATGACAGCCCGCCATTTGGGCCATATGCACAGATGGCAGGAAGGACACTAAAAGCCGGTTCTATCCCATCGGCTGACCAGGCTATACCCTTCAGAGTCAAACTTAACTTTATTTTCATACCTCACTTACAATGTGTCAGATACTACTATATTCCTACCTTTAGATTTTATTCAGAATCTAGTCTCTTAGAGAAGCAGGAAAATGGTGGGGAATGGATAGATCTATATACATTCATATTTGTAAACTGTCTAAAAAATTCATAGCTTAAAAGAGTTACTACAAAGGAGGTAACAAGGTACAGGGGACAGAAAGCAACTGCTTTCTTCAAATAAAAATTGTTTCATAGATTTCAATTTGGAACTATGTGAGTAATCTGCATGACTTCAACTAACCCCAAAAAAGAAAAAGCCAAATGAAACAGATAAACTCAACTATGTAGCAAACTGATACTATAACCAGATTTTTTCCTCTAGTATCTTCTTGAGTGAAATATATTCCATCACTCTCCATCTGGTTCACATAAACAAACTAAATCTGTTTGTGGTAGTATTGGTATTATTCCGACTATATATTATGACATAAAACAGGTAATTACAGCAGCATTGCTGAGAACCAGATCTTAGGCAAGCAGTTTCATGACAACTCCAATAAGTGCTTTCATTAAAAAAAATTTTGGTTTTTGATCTGTCTGTTGAAAAGACCAAGACACAAAGACCAACCCAGGAGCAGAGGGTACCTCTCAGCCGAAGACTGTGATCTTGAAGTACCACTTCTTTCCAACAGAAGCAGGACGCTTCTGCAAGGTGGCTGACTGTAAAATCCATGCAGAAAACACGTGAGATGAGCCCTGTTGCCAGAAAGCAAGGAAAGGATCAAAGGCAAGTGTTCTGAGTAACAAAGACTCAAGAGACCAAGAAAGAGGTTGCCACCAGCCAAAGCTGGGTCCACTGGAGCTTCTGCAAATAAAGTAACAGCAGTGGGCTAAAATAGAAATGTGCGTTTTAAAACCTAAGTTCAACAGTAAGATAAAGATAAAATGGCATTAATCACTCTTGGGGAGACTAGGGAAACCATTTATTTATTTTTGAAAACCAACAGAGAGAGCAAGATTTCTCCCTGCCTTTGCTATCCAAATTGTAGGGTCATCAAATATCTCAAGAAGGCAGCTTCTACTCAAAGCATTCCAGCTACAAAGAATGAATGGCAGAATCTATCATCTGCAAAGACTAACAAAATAACAAAACTAAGCAATGACCACAACAACCGCAATAACTACACATCATTTATCCCCAGTGGGAAAACAAAATACAAGGCGAGTCTTGCAAAAAAGGTAACATGAATCTAATAAATCTAATATCTGATAAAACCTCTAGATTTGATCACAGGAGACAGAGGAATAGGTTAAATTTTTCCCAAGTGATGCAGTCAACAAAATCCAGACTTTGGGATGACCTTGTTTCTTGAACAAGAATGAGAGTGCACAAAAACAAGAAGAAATTTTTAAAAATTCAAGAAGTATGTCAATCAACTTCAGTCAATGAATGTTATTTGGACCCTGGCTCAAAAAAATTAAAACAGAAAACTATAAAGAGAAAATAGTAGGTAAAATTCCCACTTAAAGGTACTGGGAAAAATTAAACAGACTGGATATTTAATATTAAGGACTGTTTGTATTTTAGATGACGGTATTGTGTTTGTAAAAGAAACTCCTATAATTTAGGAACATATTGAAATATGACATGCTATACTTCACAATAGCCAACATAAGCAAATATAGGTACTTCAGCAAAGAAAGCATTCATGAGTGGAGAGTGGTTGAAGCTGGGTAATGGGGAATTTATGATTTTGTTTTTTCCTACAACATTCTAATTTCCTACTTTTAATGTAGGTTTCAAAGCAGTCATACATATATATTTACAGACATTATGCACAATATACTATATATATATTTATTCTTGTACACATATACAGAAGGATTGAGTCCACCTTTTCTCACTACCTATGGTGCTACCAACCTGTTTGAAGCCACGATTATTTCTCACCTGAATTACTGCAGTAGCTTCTTAACTGGTGTCTCTGCCTCCACCCTTGTCTCCCTTAGGTCTGGTTAACAGAGAGAAACAAAAATGTTCTTTTAAGAAATAAGGCAAATCACGTCACTCTACCATTTAAAATCTTCCAATGGTTTCCCATCTCGGAGTAAAAACAAATGTTCTTACTATAAGCTCCAAGGCTATAGGAGGTAGCCTCTGCATTCCTCTCTGCCTCACTTTCCCTCTTTGCAGTAGCCGCAGGGACTTATGCTCCAGACACTCTTTCTTTTTCTTTTCTTTTTTTTTTTTTTAATTTTGACAATCTTTACATAGTTAATTAGGGTAAAAAGGTTCAAGGGCTACAGGAAAGTGGGTAAGACCAGTATTTTTTCCATATTGTTTCCTTCATGTTTAAATGGGGGATATTAAGGGAGAAGGCCCACTCATTTTCCCACCCTCCCCAGGTCCCAGATGAAGGGCATGCTCTGAGGTTCTTGCTCAAGTGGTTTTGATATTTCAACAGTTATGAATCGCTGCCAATCTTCAGGCACTCTTTCATTATTCCCAATCTCCTTCCTCATGTCTTGTTCCTGCGCCTCCAGAGCCTCTACCTAAATGTTTCTTTCTCAAGAGAGGCTTTCTGCATCACTCAGCCTAAAGGAGAACCCTCAACATTCTAATACTAGCTTTATTTTTATCCTGCTTTCTGGCCTCCTCTTCCATCCCTCTGTCAACACCTGCTATAAAAGAAAGTTCCAGAAAAGAATAATCAGACTTGGCTACTGTGATTTCTCACAGTGTCTAGCTTGATAAATATTGCTAATTTTTACTTAACATTCTGAGCCACGACCAGCCAGTCAGCAAATTGCACATCAATGGCTGAGCAAAGGGTGATGGGGCAAGTAAGAACCACATTATGGAAGGCCTATGTGCCCCTTCAGACCATTGAGTGTTACCTTGCAGGTGATGGTAAGGCCTTCGAACCTGTGTGACAGTCACTCTTGCTCCTGCTATTATTGTATTAACAGTAATGGATACACATTTGATGATTAGACAGCATACACATGAGAAAGATGATGGCTTCATGAAATATACTGAACCACACTGTGCTTCTGATTAGCCTCTTAAAGTTTTTCCCCATTAGAATAAAATGTCTATATAAATATATCTGTACACACATACACACCAAAAAAAAAGGGTGTTATTTTCTCATGAGTTCTTTTAAGATTTATTTATGTATTTATTAGAAAGAGCACGTGGGAGGAGAAGAGAGTAGAGAGAAAGACATTGGTCTGTCACCTCTGGCTCACTCCCTAAACGGGCAGAGTGGACTAGTCTGAAGCCAGGAGCCCCAAATTGCATCTTCTCTCCCCAATAGGTGGCAGCAACCCAAGTACCTGGGAACCTTTTGCTGTCTTCCCAGCTATATTAACATGGAACTGCATTCAAAGTACAACTTTTAAAATTTCAACTGGTGATCCAATATGGGATGCCCACATTGCAGAGGTATAGTGGGTTGCATCACAATGCTGGTCCTTCCCTAGGTTCTTATATTTTAAAAGTCCCAAGGATATTGCACATTGGGGTGAGGGAGGCCATAACAGTATCATCTGCTCAAGAATTCAAGGTGCCCCCTTGTTATCGGCCACACAATCCCAAGTGGGGAGAACAATTTTATACCCAAAAAGTCTTAGCATCCAAATGAAGATCTGAGAGTATCTTATTTCCTCCCCCTGTTCCCATGAGTAAAGCCAAATCCAACTCACCATTACATACACTCACAAAGAACTTACTCCAGGCCCCTTTATTCTCTAGCCTCCTAACAATACTACTAAGCTTTTCTCTCTGTAGCCAGTGTTAGACCCTTTCAGGTCTTTCCAGAGGGAGGTTCAAAATGGCAAGTTAAATATTATCACAGCCCCTTTGGAGAATCTGTAGGGGCACAGGGTGATGGGATTTAGACCACCTGGAATAATTTGAAACCTGCACACTTCCCCTTTTCTCCCCTCCGCTCCCCATCCATCTGATGGCTTTTTGCTCCTGTCTGAGGGATTCATTTGCAGTTCTTCCAACAGCCCACATGCTTGCCTTCTTCAGTATTTTCTGCTTGCTTTCTGCTGCATCCTCTCTGGTCCCCCAGGTAGTTCTGCTACCTACTCCCCAGCAACAATGCACCCTGCATGCATCACATTCTCTACTTCATCCCAAAAAATGCCACCATAAAAGACTTCCCAGTATCTGTCACCCTGCCAGAGGCTATGGGACCTAAGGGTTTTCTGTTTTGTGGTTGATGTTCTCCTGGCTCTTCTGTCAAACATGATTATGTTTTATTTACGCATTTCTTATGTCTGTGTCTAGAAAATTCTGCAGATATAGCCTCCTCTGAGAATCTTTCTTTTCCTTTGGTGAAGTTTTGCAATCACTTTCTAAAATGAAGGCATAGCTATATTAACAACAAAGCTAACATGTTTTTCTCAATAATTCAATCTGACAGATTTAAAATACTATTTGTACCTTCAGTAGAAATTATTACAGACAATGAATCCAGGATCCCAGACAGGAATGAAACCTTGGTTGTTTTGCAAAATAATTTTAATTCATTTCTATTCATGCTCACTCGTCTGAAAAAAAGTAGGTCACAGAAAATACCCTCAATAATGATTCTCCAGCATTTCCCTTAAGTTGATATAAGGAAACACAAGGCAATATTACAAACTGAAGCTCGTGGGGAAGGGGAATAAAATAGCCCTGAAAAATTCTGGGTTCAGAAACACCATCAAAAACATTACTGGAGTCAGAATGGGACAGGACTTTTTGCTATCTTCTTCAATGCTTAAATCAGTACCAGTAGAAGACACAACCATAAATTACTGTTCTGAAGAGGATACTACCACTTGAAAAATTTGAAACTGTGTTTTTCAAGAATTGTGATGATCCAAACAAACTTCTCAGAATCCTGATTCTGATACCACATATGTTGTGACTTCGGGTAAGGCATTTAATTCTTTTGAGCCTCTCTCCTTGGTTCTCCACATGAGTGTTTATTTCAACATGCTGCTGCTTTTATTATTATTGTACCCATCAAAATGCTCTCTGCTGTGTCTGGAAAGGTAACAAGTAAGTCCAAAGAACATTATCAAAAGTCCTTAATTAATATCTGGGCTTGTTGGAGTTTTTTGGGAGTAGGTGGGGAGCTTGCTTTTTTAAAAAGAATCTTTTGCTGGGTTCAAATTCTTTCTGTAACCAGCTGAATGAATGTTAGATTGAACATCCAAGTGTCCACACCAGAGCAATGCACACATCTGCTAGTGACTTATGGACTATAGCCAGCTGATGCACATCTGTGAGGCTCTTGCCACTGTAAATAAAAGAAGCTGCCATTGTTTTCAGAGAGTCCAACTCCTCTGCAAATAGAACATTCTTTGAGAACCCTCCCATTTCCCATTAATTCCAGGTTCGGGGTGCTGATGTAATCAGCTGATTGCCAACCCTTTAAGTGCTATGGTGCATTTTAAGAGAAGCAATCCTAATGTTTTTTATAAACCACTGTTAATACTAAAAACAGCATTGCTTTTTTATAACCAAAGTCCCTACAAGGCCAACTAGTACAAATCTTTCAGGAAGCAGAAGACAATACTGAGATTCCTCCAATAGCCAAAAATACACCTATGCTATGACCCAACCATCCCACTCCTTGAAATTTATGCAAATGAAATGAAAGCAGCATATGAGTTGTCTGTTCCCTCATTTTTGTAGTAGTTCAGCTCACAATAGCTAAGATACAGAATCAACCCAGATAGCCTTCAACTGATGACTGGATAAAGAAAATGTGGTACATAATACGCTATGGAATACTATTTGGCCATAAAAAAGTATGATACTGATACTGATGCAGTTAGACTACGTGGAGCAGCCCTCTGCCCATCTTTCTCACCTTCCCCCAGATACAGGAAAATAAAATGGAAGCATTTTCTCATCCCTTATCCCCCACTCCTTGACCTTTCCCATCCTAATCAGTGGTTCACATGAGAATGCGTCCTTCTCAGTTATGTGAAGATCATAAAAAAAAAATTTATTTATTATTTTTAAAAAAGACCCCACTGTGAATGTTCTTCATTCAGAAAAAAAGGAGCTTGGATCAGACAAGATCTTTTGGTGACCAAATTGGTAGAGCTTGTGTCTTTGTTACAATTTACTGTTGTCAGTGAAGCTCCTTGAGAGAACTTTCTTTTGCATGGAGAAATTGATGAACAGAATTATCATGGGACTTATGACATGTAACAGGTATGGGAATTGGATCTGTATTCATCTAATGCTAACCTGGGAACCTGTGTGCCCATGTTAATGTGCCTGGACCTCTTGTGCCTCTTCTTCTGGATCCTATGAGCAGCTTCAGGCACCTGGTGTCCCTGGCCTATCTGATGGGCTTGTTGCAATAGCTGGAGGTCATAGAGCCAATTCTCTTTTCCAATGTAAATCATAACAGGAACACTACAAACTGAATTGTGGGGTGGGCGTAACAAGGGGATTTTTTTCTGAATGAAGAACATTCACAGTGGGGTCTTTTCCAAGCTCCTTCCAGTTTAAGGCCTTGACAGTCTTTGTCACATGCAGCCAAACCTACTGTTTCATAAACATTGTAGACTAAGTAGGTTAGTGAAGAAGAGGCAGATTGTGATGAACGGTTACAACATGTCCCTTGCATGGAGCAAAATCTCAAAATTACATGTAAACATCCTCTACAGGACTTCAGGCAATCGATTCAAATACCAAATACAGAAGTTGGCTCCAAAAGTAAGAGAAACACTAACGGGCGAGCTAGAGAGAGGCCATGAGAAGAATGGCTAGGATGGTGAAAGTTCAAGAAAATCCTTCTCATAAGGAAGCCTGGAAGAGTTAAAAGGAGAAAGGTAAACCAGAATGACAAGCTCAGGTTTCGAGTAACTTAAGGATGGTAAGCTGAACAGGCCTTCTCTCTTTTCATTCAAATTTCCTCATCTGTAAAATAAGTAGCTAAAACCAGAATAATCCCTTTTAGTTATACCATTTACAAATGCAGAGAAATTATGTTGCACCCAAGACCAGAGCAAGTACACTCAGTAAGTGAAGGGTACATTTCCACTGAACAACAGAAGACAACTTCCTGGCAAGGATTCTTGTCCAGCAATAGAATGGGCACCTTCCAAGGGCCCTAGCTACCTGACTGAGGAGTTCATCAGGTGCTCAAAATGGAAACAGGCCCCTACAATGACCAGAGAGCCTTGGAAAGACCACACCGTTTGAATGGTGCTGCAGACCCTAGGCTCCTTTTGAGGCTGGTCAGGAAAGTGGGCTTTATAATTGACAATACTAAGCTGAATCTAATTCTGCCACGCAAATGGTTCCATGATCTTAAAAAGGTCATTCACCCTTTTTTTGAGCTTCAGTTTCCTCATTTTAAAAATGGGGTTAGTCCTGACTGCAGCCAGGGTTTCCATAAGCAGAAAAATGGAATGAGGAAGCTCAGAACTAGCAGCAGGTCAGACTAACTTCATCCCACAGCTCCTTGCCAGCACATTCACACTAAGCACAGCATTTTTTTTCTCTGCCACCAGATATTGATATGTCTTCCTCTAACTACAAAGACTTGAATTCTTGCTTTCCTATTTCCACCTTTGTCCAGAGACAACATAAAAAGGAGATGTGAAATGTTTTCCAAAAATTACTGCCTCATTTTGGCCATCTTTCCTGTCACAGGCAATGTCTCTATCTCTATTATCTCATCATGCTTCTATTCCTATCATGTAAAATTAATGTATTTCAAAAGTTCTTACAGGAATAAGTAACTGCTATATCCCAAGCCTTCACACAGGAACAAAACAAGACTGTTCTTCATTTACAACCAGTTTGATCCGGAGTATGGATACCCTGCCCCACATCAACATCCTGTATCAGAAGGCATCCACAAAGAAACCAGTAACCTAACTTCCTATTTACACTCAGAGTCATGATTGATGCAGCAAGAACATAAACCCTGCCATGCCATACCCTCGGCCATTACAGTTCCTAGATGGTAAACGGAGCCAATCACCACAAGGACACCTGCCACGCATCCTAACCTGTGCCTTGAATTGTTTTCCACCCCACCCTCTGCATGCCTACAATCACCTGGCCCCAGAGAAGCCCACTGAGCTGAAATGCCTACGAAAAGCTACCTCAGCTATGTCCACTCCCCAGTCTCTGTGAACCCCCTACTCACCCTTCCAAACACCCCAAGATTCTTAAGCTATAAAAGCTCCAATCTGCTGATAGGGCTGGGCTGCTTCCATGAGTATGACATATCTCTTTAACAATAAATTTGATTTATCTGTGAATAAATAAATAAATAAAAGGTCAGTAAAATATGACTTCAAGTATATTTAATTTCTAAAAGTAAGCATGAAGTATGCTGCACAATGCTAGGCTGACAGCTATTTACAGTAGGCATCATCATCTTACTAGTTTTATAAATAAAGCGAGAAAAAAGTTGAGGAAGGAAGTTGCTCAGGTGAAAGTCAGTCACACTGGTAGAAGCACCAAGAGGCAGAGGGCTAGAATTTGTGGAGTGGGCCAGGAGCTACACAGCAAAAACCAAACCAAGACTTGCCATACACAAGGCTGCTTCAAAGAGAAAACGGAAGTAAAATTTTATTTTGATACATAAAGTGTATGGAATCTGTGCTTCATTTTTTCATGATATGCATTTTCCTCATAAACACTGCTGTTGGAAGGTGGGCAGGATCTAAAACCACACCCAGTGTGGGAGAGGAAAGCTGGCACCTGCAGACTCACCAGAGACCAGGGAAGGGCTCTCCATGAAACCTCCATCAACTTATCCAAAATGTATAAATCATCTATGAGCAACTACAAAATGAGAAATTACCACAATGAGAAAAACAGACTGCCACCTGGCACAGAAGGAATGTACCTAAGTTGAGCTGTGAGGTCAAATCAGGATTCTCAGAAGAGTGGTACCTAACTTCACCTGTGCTTCTGAGCAATGGTGTGTAAGAGTGAAGTATAGTTCTTCATACACAGTCATATGTCCATCATTGCGGGCATGGATAATGGCAGAGAGTCCAGAATCCTACTGTGAGGATACAGTAAACAGTTTCATTATAAGTCCATCTTTGTCTGGAAGTACAAAAGAATACTACATTGTATCCTCACATCTGGATGTTACTCTCCATTTCACAGCTACTGTACATCCCCTTAAATGAAAAGTCATGATACAAAATCAAAAATAGAAAGAAAAATAGAAATTTACAATGCCATGAAGTTAAATAACATGTTACTAGATATGACAGTCTCCATTACACAGCTACTATACATCCCCTTCAATGAAAAGCCATAAAACAAGATCAATATCAGGGAGAAAAAAGAACTATACTTTAGTAATGATATAGAGGAACCAGGTTGGAGGTAGGGGGAATTGGGGAGGGGATAAGAAAAATGCCAGGAGCCTATAGAACTGTATCATGAAATTATAATAATAATTTTAAAATGTAAAAAATTTTTAAAAAAGAAAAAAATAATTAAGAAGGCATTAACTATTAGCTATTATTACTGTGTTCTAAGATTTGTCCCAGATATGGTAGATAGTATCTCATTTACCCTCACATAACCTTATGAGACAGTGGTGGCTGTTGTTGTTGTTGTTATTATTATTATTATTACCATTATTTTATAAATGAGGAAATCTCAAAAAGTTAAGTAATTTGTCTAATGCCACCTAATTAGTAAATCTCACAATTAGTGTTTAACCCTAGTCAGCTTGATTCTTCTAATAAAAATCTCTGTGGTCACAAATTATAGAATAAAAATAATTTAGCTAAAAATTATATATCAGCATCCACTCTTAAAGCACTTTAGCTGCTTTCCATTATACTTATAATTTTTAAAAAACAGAGTGAAATATGTGGACAGAACTCAAGCTCATGTTGCATCTGGAAGAAGGACAGAGAATCATAAGCTCTCTCCCATTGCCCCTCTAAAATTCCCCCATCTGAGTGGCCACAAACATTTCTAAGGCCTTTGCAACTATGAGGTTCCACAGTTAGGCTTTCAGGTTAAAATAACTAAGTATCCCACTCAGTGAGGTGGGTACAGTTTTGGTTATTAGAATACAAGCTAGGGCCCAGACGACAGCCACCATGTGCAAATGGTGAGCTGTCCCCGGGCCTGCCTGGACTCCGGGGGGGCTGCTCCCTTAGGGGTGAGTACACCGAGGGGGAGGTCTCTGTGACTGGGCAGGTCCGGGACCCACACGCCACTGCCTTCATTGGGCTGTGAATGGGATTGGGGAGGGGCGCGACCTTGGGCCTGGGAGTTGAAACTTCCAACAGCCTCCCAGCTGCTGGTGGGTCTCAGGACAGGGCGTCTCATGCCTGGATCCTAGACGACAGCTACCATGTGCACGTGGTGAGCTGTTGCCCGGCAGCCAGTGTGCCATTTGGTGCCAGGCTCTGCCTGCTGGCCACCTGCCCATGGAGCTCTGGGGTTTTGGTTCTTTGAGTCACTGCTTAGTTAGCTCCAGATTGAACCCACTGTGCTTCTAGGACATGAAGCATTAGTAAAGATTCCCATTGGCAGTAACTCTTCCATTGTAAACCTTGTAATCACTGAACAATGCTGACCATCAAATACCAGTCCATGCAAAAGCTAAGGCTCAGGGCTTGTCCTGCAGAATTATATCATGTTACCTGACATGATGATGGATCAGCAGAAGGGTCACATTAAACAAGCCATTACATTAACCAGCACTCAAGAATCATAACCAGGGGTAAATTCTGTGAGGGATATGTGGGCCAAACCCTGTAGAAATTCTAGTCCCACTGGTTATCTCAAGAGTTGGGGTGGCGATGGACTAAGCTAGGTGTGACCAAGGAGCCTGCCATCAATCACAGGTAAAGGAACCCCCAATAGTCTGGACTGGTCAGGGCAGCAGCACCCAAATGTGCATCCTGATTAGGGTGTGGGGTGTGCTGGGCTGCAATGTTCACCAGCTCATACAAGGCCAAATGGAAGGCAGACTGCTCTGGGCACTGGCCTAAACCCAATGGCATGTATGAGAAATGGTCTGGGAGTGGATTAAGTGGAGGAACGTGGGAAACTCCCCTGGCAAGTCATAGGTCCCGCTGGTGAACATGTGGTCCAGACCTGGGGGTCAAACAAGCTGGGCAAAGTAGCTCCAACAGCTGGCTAATGTGTTAACTGGTAACAGAACAGGGTGGACCAGGCAGGACTGAGCATACCTTAGCCCACAAGCAAAACTAGAGACCAGATGGAGCACAGGTCATGCCGAGCTAGGCTCTTGCACCTACTGGTCTGCGTGAGCCAGGAACGCTAAGCCACAGTGTATAAGGCAGAGGTCAGGACAGGTGAGGGGCTGTGCCAAGCTGAGTCAGAGCAACCACTAGCATGCATGTGATCTATGACTGGGAACAGGCCCAGTTGGAGAGCTAAGGGGACGCCCTAGCTGGGTTGAGGTTCCTGCCAAGGGGCGTGTGACCTGGAATGAGGGCTGGGTTCTAATCGGGAAACAGTTGTAGTCTCCCTTGGCACAAGTGTGGACTGGGATTGGATGCACTGAACTGGGCCAGACCCCAACACCCTGTAGTGTCCTGGAGGACTGGGGTAGATGTGCAATGGACAAGGCAAGGTCTCAACCCCCTACTGAGCCATGTGTGAGCCATATGTGGATATGGACAAACCATGGCTGGGCTGAAACATCCAACAGCAAGAACCAGATTGGGTTGAAGGCCAGTCAGGAAAAGCCACTGTTCCTGCTATGACAGGAGGTGGACTGAGTAGGGCTGGCTCATGGACCCACTGGTATGCGCGAAACCTGGCATTGGGAAGGGTTCTGATGGAGGAGCCTGGGCAACTCCTCTGGCAGGACACAGACCCGGCAGGTAAGTGCAAGAATCATGATAGCAAACAGCCCAGAACAGGTCATGGAAAGTTACCCACGGGCATTCATTTGGCATGGCTTGGGGGAAGACCAGGCTGAATTTGTCCACGTCATCCACTGGCAAATCCAAGCACCAGCTCGGTCGTGACAAAAACCAGCCCACAATATGGAATGCTAAGGTGAGGTTGCCTGTACCAGAAGGGACTACAGTGCTCAACCAGTCCACGTGAGAACCAGGAAGGGAGGGGGCAGAGCCTTCAGGGAAATAAGGGAGGGTTCCTTTGCTGGACTGCTACTCCTGCTGGAGAGCATGAGCTGGAATGGGGGCAGACCAGAATAAGCAGGTCTACAACACCTGTGGGGCCTCATGTGGACTAGATCAGGGAAAAGCCAGGCTGGGCTGATTATTCCTACTGGTGCAAACAAAATTAGAGTGGGTGAGGGTTGTTTGGGCTTAGCCACAGCATCAGCTGGCAGAAGCTGGTACTGGGGCCTAGTTCTGTCAAGTCAAACTACAGAACTACCTGGAGAGTGCATAATCTGGGAGTGGGAGAGGCCTGGGAGGGAAATAGTGGGCTCCTCCCTCTTGGGTTACCATTCCATGGGAGGGCATAAAACCAGGAGAGGGGCTCGGGTGGAATGGGGTATGTGACAGACTGGACCACTGCTACACAAACTGGCAAACCAGGGTAGGGGGCAGGCCTGGTGGGGGTTAGTGTGGGTCGCTCCAATTAGGCTGCAGCTCCCACTGGTTTATGCGAGGGCTGAGAATGTGCTGGGCAGCACTAGGCTGGACTGCAACACCCATTGATCCCAGTGGAGGTCAGGGCATAAAACAGAACCAACCCAGCAATTGCAATCACTAGCTGATTGGGGCAATGGACTGTGCCGGGCCCTGTACTTGCTAGCACATACAAGAATCTGGTTTGAGAACACCTCAGACAAAGTTTCTTTGGAGATCTCCCCAATTGAAATGCTGGACTCAAAACCCTAACCAAGAAAAGAAAGCAGACAGAACAGGTCAACCAACCATCTCCGCTATATGTTGGCAGCGAAATACAGGGCAAACAGACTCTATGATGGACTGTCAATCAGTGGATTCTTCAAGGACCTCATAGTGCTTGGAGTGGCAAGATTGGCAGCGATTCATAACTGTTGGAATATCAAAACCACTTGAGCAAGAACCTCGGAGCATACCCCACATCCGGGACCTGGGGAGGGTGGGAAATTGGGTGGGCCTTCTCCCTTAATACCCCCGTTTAAACATGAAGGAAACAATATGGAAAAATTGTGGTCTTGCCCACTTTCCTGTAGCCCTTGAAGATTTTTACCCTAATTAACTATGTAAAGATTGTCAAAATATTTTTAAAAATTAAAAAAATAATAATAAAGTGGAAAAAAAAGAATACAAGCTGGGGGTGGCCTAAGGTTTGGAAATTGCAGGGTGTGTTGACTGTGATTCAAGAATACACACCAAGATATCACAGAATGAAGTTTAACACACACGTAACACATGAGTACACATGAATAAGTAAAACTATTGGATAAATCAACATTGGCATTCTGACTTTGGTAGTACATAATAACTTTGCAAAATAATATCACTGACAGAAACAGGAACTATTTTATCTCTCATCATTTTTCCTCACAACTTCACGTGAATCTAGAACTAATTCAATAAGAATTTCAGTTACAAGAACAGTTAACTGAAAAATAAGAGGTATCTAAAATTGTAGTTGAAATTTCCACATAAAACTTTTTAACTTACTGGAACTCTACTATCTCAACATGCTTTTGGAACATTTGAAGTTCCTTCATTTTTAAACTAGTATATTTCCTTAAAATGATTTTTCTCTGTGTGCATGTGTATATCTGTACATAGCTTATGTATTTTAAATATATACTTTTCTTTATCCTACTGACTTTATATTTTGGAGCTCTTTCCACTATGTGAAAATTTCCTTGAGCAATTCATTAATTTTGATGCCTATTTATCAATATTAATTAAGTAGCCATATAATTTTTGCACCAATATTTTGGGGGGATATCTTGGACTATCTTAAAATCATTTTGTATTATAAATAATTCTACGGCAAGTTAAACTGACTACTAACATAACTAAGATATTGTGAACAAGTACCATGGCATAAAGTGTAAGAATCAAACCAGATCTTAAAATACTGTCTCCACCCAACACACACACACAGGCTAAAGTAATACAAATAACCTATCTTTATGTAAGGAAGGACAATGCAAATTTTTAAAGTTACCTGTGTGAAAGAAAAATAGCATAAGCTGCTAACCTTGCTCTAAGTCATTTATGACCTTCCAGAATCAAATAGAAAACACATAAATGAAGGCAACTGAAAAAAAAAATTTAAAGGCTGACACATTAGAAATGCCTCTGATTCCTATTCTCTGTGACGTTCAGAGAGCAATTTCACCATTTTAGCTTTATTTCTTCATCTGTTGCATGCTGTCCTCTTTACTAGGCCCTCAATAAGGCAATAAGTATCTGGTTTTTGTTTTGTTTTGTTTTGTTTTTCATTCTTGACAATCTTTACATAGTCAACTGGGGCAAAAAGGCTCAAGGACTACAGGAAAATGGGCAAGACCACAATTTTTCCATATTGTTTCCTGAATTCATGTTTAAACGGGGGTATTAAGGGAGAAGGCCCACCCAATGCTCCACCCTCCCCAGGTCCCGGATGTGGGGTATGTTCCGAGGTTCTTGCTCAAGTGGTTTTGATATTCCAACAGTTATGAATCGCTGCCAATCTTGCCACTCCAAGCACTATGAGGTCCTTGAAGAATCCACTGATTGACAGTCCATCATAGAGTCTGTTTGCCCTGTATTTCGCTGCCAACATATAGCTGAGATGGTTGATCGACCTGCTCCATCCTCCCTCTCCTCTTGGTTAGGCATCCAAGTCCAGGACTTCGACTGGGGAAATCTCAAAAAAAAAAACTTTGTCTGAGGTGTGCTCAAACCAGATTCTTGTATGTGAGAGACCCAGAGAAGCCTTCTTAGCTCCTAGCTTTAACCTAGATGGACCCTGGTTGTTGTGGTCACTTAGGGAGTGAACTAGCAGGTGGAAACCTTCTGCATGTGTACCTCTCACACTGTCCCTCTGTAGCTCTGCTCTTCAAAAATAAATAAAATTTTAAAAAAGGATTTGAGATTCAGAGGTGGGTAAATGATCAGTGACAACTGGTTGACTGAAATAGCAGACTTGCACAGACAAGACAGGAAAGTTGGTTGGCAAAGAGAACAAAGGACGCCGCAAACAAACAGGGAGATGATTCAGAGACCATGAAGTACTGGAAAAGGGGCACGCTTTGGAGGTTCTTTGCTCTAAAATTCTGGTCCTCCCTCCCCAAAGACCCAGATATTACCCTGTAACTTCACAACAACTCCCTTCTTTTTGATTTTTAATTAAGATGCTTTAAAATAGGTTTTGATTACTTGCAACCAAAGAAAACTTGCAAAGACGTAGAACTAAAGTTTTTTCCTCTGTGCCTTAATCCATCTATTTCTTAATTTGAAAATAGTTTCCAACTTAATCTGAAATGCTTAAATCCCATCCATCTTTCAAGATCAATCTCATGTACAACCCAACTAAGGAGTCTCATTGCAGTCTGTGCCCCCCCAAAAGCATCACTTCTGTGTATGGTACATGTGCATTGGTTGTTCCTACACTTGCCTTCTCCCTACTCCCGTTGACTCATTTCTTCTGCAAGCCTCAGGTTTCTCACTCCTGAAATAAGATGATTAGAGGAGACTGATATTAAAGCCAAACGCCACAGAATCTCAGGTTCTATAGTTAGTTATTATTGGTGGGGTGAGATGGGGCGGTCCCCACCTAATCAGCGCAGCATCACAGTCCTACTTTAACCAGAGTTATTTTACTTTCATATCTTCACACATTCAGGACCTGGGGAATGCCTTATTGAGAAAAGAAATCTAACACTAATGAAATATGGAAATGTTAGAGAATCCAAAAGGCTCCAGAATTCCATGTCAGTAGAAGCTGAGCAGTGAAAAAACAAAGATTCTACTGAGCTACACATTGCACTTGACATCATCAACACTTCAGACATCACAACAATCATAAAAGATTTAACTCCATCCTAATTTATGTGATTCACATAAATTAGAAGGAGCGATAGCCAACTTTGAGCTCAGGAATTTACAGATTTAAATCTGATTTCTTAACTACAATACTACCTCCTAAGCACTTTCAAGGCAAATGTCAATTTTTTATTCTTTTTTGTTTAATCCCCCATACCACTGCACGTAGGCTGCTAGCCACATCAGTGTTTGTTGAGTAAATTAATGCTTCAACAAACAAGGAGAGTCTATCCCGGATTCCATGGAGACTGACAAATGAACGTGAACTCTCCAGCTGCAACCAGGAGATAGCTATAGCCAGAGTCATGGTGTAGCTTCGGCCTTTTCACTGCGTTTTCCTTGGGAAAGCCAAATGCACAGCCTGGATGAAATTCCTCCAGGAATGGCTTAATTGATGTGCTAACTAGCAGCACCATCTTGGTGGATCCTAATGCATACCACATCCAGCTCATCGTCTTCAACTCACAATTTATTCCCTCTATCAGGGTTTTTCAACATCAACCCTTTCACATTTTGGACCAAATCACTCTTTGCTGTGAGGAGCTCTACTGTGTACTGCAGGATTCTAACAATATACTGGCCTCTACCACCAGATGCTACTAACAACCTCTTCTTCCATTGTGGCAACCAAAAATTTTTTTTAGATATTGCCAAATGTCTCTGAGGTGGGGGCTTAGGGCACAAAATAATCCCTCATTAACAAACATTGTCATCAATGATCTAGCTTTTCTCTCCCAAACAAACAGGAAAAAAATAAAATAGGCAATGCCCTGGACCTCCGTTGTGGTTAAGCCGCTTCTTGAAACACTGGTATCCCAAATGGGCATCGGTTTGTGTTCTTGCTCCTCTTCTGATCCAATTCATTACTAATGTGCCTTAGGAAGGAGTGAAAAATGGCTCAACTGGGTACCCTGCATTCATGTGGGAGGCCCTGATGATGCTCCAGGCTCCTGGCACTGGCCTGGCCCAACTTGGACCCTTGCAACCACTTGCAGAGTGAATCAGCATATAGAAGAATGCATGTTTTTAACATAAATGCCAATTGTTCTTGGAAAGTTCCCAGATTTCATTCTCTGCCTTCAAAATTCTCCTTAACTGGGCTGTTCCGAGTACTCTATAATGTATCATGCATTATTACTTGTTGACTCTATTAATCATGGAATGCCTCTTGCCTAACTCAACCAGGCAGTCTGGTGGGATCCTTCACATCAGTGAGAACTTAAGATGTCAGTAAACCACATCAAAGCTCATAAACAGTCCCAGAAAGAGCACAATGAAGAAAAGCCTTGTAAAATGAAAAGAGTAAAATGATCCTCTTTGAAGAAACCTCAAGACAATAAGACATTCCCAACATCCTCCAAGAATTTCCTACCTACACAGACTGCATTAGGCACTTCTCTACAGCTTCTCCAATTGGATCTTCTTACCAATACGATGAAAGGCATTCATCGTTTTATAGATGGATAAACTGGGGCCCTGAGGAGTACAATGATATGCCTCAGGTCACAAAGGTAGTCAACCATGTCCCAACCTTGAATTTGCTGCACCGCGGCAGTCTATGAGAAAATTAACAGCCAATGAAGAGTCAAGGTGATAACAGAAGGCCTTTCCACCTGTATTTGATGCAAAAATCAAAAAAGAGGATACTTTGAATACTAACAAAGTGCATCCTCGACAATCAACCTTATCAGTCATTCTTTTTTTCACTTTTCTGCATTTGCTGAATTGTTTTTGCTTTAAATATGTATTCTCTACCCAAAAAGAAGGAATTAAAATCCTTTTCTGATAAAATACATGAATTCCCAGGGATATTAACACTTAACACCAGCATCTAATAAACCATTATCAACACTTCTCACACAGGTTCACAGGTTTATCCTAGGTTCTGAGAAATTTGACAAAGCCATCACAGTGTGAACTGCCCCTGTTTCTCCTCTTAACCATTCCACTTCTAAGAATTTCTCCCCAAATTCAAAAATACTGCACATTAAAGTGGACCTGGGACACTGGAACTTATGCCATTGGTTCAGAAAATGAGGTGCCTCTATAGTTCCAATGTATAAAGTTGTTCAACTTACTGCTAAACAAAAATCCAGTTGTAGAACAGCATACTGTAGAGAAATATGCATTATACACAAATGGATGTATATGCACATGAGTATACAGGAAATTACATGTACCAATGTTGTGTAAAAAGTTATAAATGAAAGAAATCATTCATACTAATCACATCTGCAGAGCAGGACTTAAAGCTAGGGAGAAATAAAACAGATTTGGGGGTTCAAGCAGTTTTCTGCTTTGCATTTTTGTACCACTCTCCAAATAGTTTTAAATTCTCTTTTCATGATTTCTATACACTAACATGTAGAAGCTAAACACATGTGACATATATCAGGCATTTGGGGTTCGTTTTTTAAGAGACAAAAAGGCCTCGTTCTCATACAATGGCTTGAAAACAAAGCAAGATAGGAAACAGGGCTGTCATCTGTTAGACCGCAAATGCTCACAAAACAAAGCAGCGTGTGAAACTCTCCCAGCCCCTGTGTGCACTGGGAGGCATAATGGAGACAGTTCTCTCCTGGCACACTCAGAGACAAAGCTAGGCTCCCACCCTCCAGTGAGGGACACAGGTCATGCCAGGATGTTAACAACAATAATGGTAGTAAAATCCTGCAGCGCAGTCTAAAACAATGTCCCTAACAGTTGTAACTATTTTACCCCCAATCAAACCCTCCCTCAGGTATGTCTCTTTCTAAAGCAGCTGCTACATCTTGGCCAAGGAGTGCCCATGTTTTACATTCTCCTACTTAAGAAATATATGCCAAGTTCCAATGGCAGATGACCTGGGCTCTGGCCCTAAACTCTGCTGCATTCAAGAGCCTTTCCAAAAAATTCATGGAAAATACACACCTACTTAAAACGAACACACAAACAAATATTTGCAGTCTTCAAAAAATTCTTCACCAAAATAAACATATTTTGTGGGACCAGTATGGTGGCAGATCAGGTTAATCCTTTGTAGCACTGGCATCCCATATTGGCACTGGTTCATATCCTGGCTGCTCCACTTCTGATTGGGCTCTCTGCTTGTGGCCTCCACCCATGTGAAAGACCAAGAAGAAGCTTGGATCAGCTCAACTCTGCAGCCATTTTGGGAGTGGGCAAAAAAAAATAGAAGACCTCTTCTCTCTCTCTTCCACTCTCACTGTAAAATCTGCCTTTCAGATGGAAATCAATAAATCTTTGGGTCTGGCGTAGTGGTTTGCGGCTAAAGTCCTCAGCTTGTACACGCCAAGATCCCATATGGGTGTCAGTTCTAATCCCGACAGTTCCACTTCCCATCTAGCTCCCTGCTTGTAGTCTGGGAAAGCAATTGAGGACAGCCCAAAGCCTGCCCTGCACCTGCATGGGAGACCTGGAGAAAGTTCCTGACTCCTGGCTCTGGATCAGCACAGCACCAGCCATTGCAGCCACTTGGAGAGTGAATCATTGGATGGAAGATCTTCCTCTCTGTATATCTGACTTTGAATAAAAATAAATAAAATATTTTTAAAAATAAATAAATCTTTGAAAAAATACTTTGTCATTCCATTTTGGGGAGGGATGATCATTATATAGTTGATTAGGGAGCAAAGGGTCAAGAGCTATAGGAGAGTAGGTACGACCGTTATTTCCACATTCTCTCTTTTTCCTTCCTATATCTGGGGGAAGAGGGAAAATTAAGCGAGAAGTCACACTCAGCCTCCCAACCACTCCAGGGTCCCCAGTGTGGGGCATGCTCTGAGGGCACTGCTCAAGTGGTTTTGATAGTTCAACAGGTCTGAATTACTGCCAATATTGTCGCTCCAACCATGATGAAATCTCCACTGGCTGACATAGTCCACCTTGGAGTTTCCATTTGTCCGGGTTTTCACTGCCAATGCTTAGCTGGGGTAGTTGATCATTTTGTTCTCTCTTCCATTCTCTGTTATGGTACCAGGTGTCCTCTGCAAGTTCTTATGTACCATCATATCCTCTTTGTGCCACTGGCTATGTTGTCTACTGTTTCATCTAAGTCACTGAGGCAGCCCAGCTCTGACATATGCACTCCACAGTTGAACCATAGAACCTGTAATTCTCTCCATGTTTGGAGTTCTAGGTCCAGGGATTCAGTTGGGTGATTCCCAAAGAAACAACATCTGAGGCAAACCCAGACCTGATTCTTGTGTGTGCCTGCCAATACAGGGTCCGAACAGTCTGTCCCTCCAATCAGCCTAAGTGCACACCAGTGGTTGCAACTGCTGGGTCAGTTTTGTTTCCAGCCATGTCTTCTACACAAACCAATGTATGCTGCAGCCCAGACCGATCCTGCCCATCACACACTTGGCCACACAAACCAGGGAGAGCTGTAACCTAGTTGGGGTGACCCGCAATAGCCCTTACCATGCTTGCCCTCTGCCCTAGTTCCCATACTGGCCAATATGTACAGAAGACTGGCCCAGTCTGTCCCACATCACATTCAATTCTAGTGCATGTCAATGGACACTGATGCCTAGTTCAAACCAACCAATCCCACTATCCATTCTACACTGGTTCTGGTGGGTGCCACTCTCCATCTAGCCATGCCTGCCCCTAGTTCTGGTTTCCATGCTCACCAGTGGAAGTGGTAACCCAAGAGAGAGGTGCCCACTGTTTCCTTAATGGATCCACTCCTACTCTAGGATCTTGCACTCTCCAGGTGATACTGCTGTTTAGCTTGATAAAATTAGACCCAGTGCCAGCATCTGCCAGCTGATGCTGTGGCCAAAGCCCAACCAACTCACACCCACTCTGGTTTATGCATGCACCAGTAGGAACAGTTGACCCAGCCTGGCTATCCCCTGATTCAGCTCACATGTAGGCCCACAGGTATTGTAGTTCTGCCCAGGCTGATCTGTCCCCGATCCCAGCTTTCATGCTCACCAGTGAGAGAGATGGTCCAGCAGGGGAGCCCCATGAACCCGCCTAATGTGTTCACTGCCTACCCCCAGGTCTCACATGTTTTGGTTGAGCACTGTAACCCATTCTGGCATGGCCTGCCTCACCTCCGTATTTGCCAGTGTGTGCTGTTGTCTGGTCGCCCCTAGTTTCAGCTCATGTTGGTGGGGACTATAACCTAGCCCCACCCATTCCAGAAAGCCCCCAGTCCAGGCCCTAATGTAAACTGGCTGGTATTACAGCCTGACCAGACCTGACCTGCACACCATTCTGGTTCTATGATTTGCTAGCAGGTGATATGAACTGGCCTAGCCTGGCTTACCCCAGACCTGAGCCAAATGTATGCCAGCGGATGCCATTCCCTGGCCTGGTCTGGGCTGCTCCCTGTCTTGGTTCTTGTATTGACCTACAGCAACTGTGTCCCAATAGAGGAGTTCCCCAAGCTACTTCATCTGAACCTTTCCCAATGCCAGATCTCATGCACATCGGTGGGTCCAAGGGCCAGCCCTACTTAGTCGACCTTCTGTCCTAGCAGGAATAGTGACCTTTCCTGACCAGCCCTCACCCTTTCTGGTTCTTACTGTTGGGTGTTACAGCTCAACCAAGCATGGTCCATAACCAGATACAGCTCACACATGGCTCAGCAAAAACAGAAATCTAACCCAGACCTCCCCATGCCCATCCTGATTCTCTCAAGCTCTTTTGGGTACTGGAGTCTAGCTCAGTCTGGAATATCCCAGACCCAGTTTACATTTGTGTCGAGGAAGACTGCAGCCATGTCCAGACTGCAGCCCCCTCTCCGGCCCTCATACTCACCAGTAGGGACACAACCCAGCAAGGGTGTCCCCTTAGCAGCTCCAGGCCTATTTCTAGCCACAGATCTTGTGCATGCCAGTGGTTGCTCTGACTCAGCTTGGCATAGCCCCTCACCTGTCTTGGCCTTTGCATTTGAATGCTACAGCCTAGCCTGACCCAGCCAGCCCCCAGTCCCAATTGCCGCTGGCAGGTGCTGCAACCTAGCCTCATTCAGTCTGCTCCTATCCCTTACAAAATGGCAGGTATGGCAGCCTAGCCCAGCATGACCTTCATTCCATCCTATTTTCTGCACTTGCCAGTGGGCTAAGATCTGCTCGGTCCTGCCCATTCTGCCCCCTTCCAAAACCAGCCCACACACTTGCCAACAGATAGACCTACCTTGCCCAGCCTGCCAAACACCCAATCCTGGACCATGTGCTCACCAGTGGGAGCTGTGACCCAATGAGGGAGTTTGTCATTCCATTTTTCCACAAACGTTTTAAAACACCTTTTGCAGTGGCTGGCATTGCAGTGCAGCACATTAAACTGTTACTGTTTTAATTCCTCGTTACTTTACTTCTGATCCAGCTTCCTGCTAATGTGCCTAGAAAACAACAGAAGACTCCCAAGTACCAAGGCCTTTGCAGATAGAATTCCTCAACCTAGCCAAGACACAGCTACTGGGGAGTGAACCACTATATGCAAGTTTTCTTTGGTCCTCTCTCATTCTCTCACTCCTTCTATTGCTCTCCTCACTATTGCTCTCTTTGTCTCTCTGCAACTCTCAGTCTCTGGTTCACTCTATCTTTCAAACAGATAAAGCAGATCTTAAACAAAATAAGGAAACACCCTCATATAAGCTCATTAAACCTCACACAGCTTCTCTCTAAAACACTTTGTTCATGTCACTTGCTTTACTTAATTCTTATAAGATCAAATACAACATATGGAAAAAGCACACTACTGGTGAAAGAGAGTGGAAATGGGAAAGCTATGCAATGGGGAGGGGGGTGGTCAGATATACAGAACATCTCCATCTGCCTTTTCACTTTGTTGGCGCGACAGCATAGTGGTTAAGGTCCTCGCCTTGCATGCTCGGTATCCCATATGGGCACCAGTTCTAATTCTAGCAGCCCTACTTCCCATCCAGCTCCCTGCTTGTGGCCTGGGAAAGCAGTCGAGGATGGCCCAAAGCCTTGGGACCCTACACCCATGAGGCAGACCCTGGAAAAAGCTCCTAGCTCCTGACTTCGGATTGGCTCAGTTCCAGCCGTTGCCATCACTTGGGGAGTGAATCATCGGACGCAAGATCTTCCTCTCTGTCTTTCCTCCTCTCTGTATATCTGACTTTCCACAAAAAAAAAAAAAAATAAACCTTTTTAAAAAAAAAGAATACAGCAATTTACCATAGGGGAGGGTAAAATAAAGATGTGCTCTCCCAGAGAGGTGAGGTAGGAGATACAGGAGAAGGGGAAAAAAAAAATGGTGAGCTGTCATCTTGCACCATCCAGCTGTGAAGTAGAAAGTCTACGTTGTTTCCTTCTGAGATACAGCTGCCTGTTGGACGGAGGCTGTGAAACCTCGCCTTACCAGTGACGATGTGGAACATTTTGCTAATTGAAGCAACAAGTGAAATTTTAGGTTAGGTCAGATGCAATTACCCAAATTGGAAAGTTAATACCAGTGCTCATGCCTACCGAGCCACACAGAGCAGGCTGGGAGCTAAGTCGCACGTACTTTACATTCACCAAACCCACAGTGATCCACACACTTCCCATGGCACAGGACTCCCACTTCCCAAATACATGCTGACTCACTGACTGGGCAGAAGGGCATGAGACCAGACCGCAACAGCAAAGGGTGAATGGAGGGAAAAGAGAGACTAGAAGATGCATAGGAAGGAGGGGAACCCTGACAAAGACAGGAAGAAAAAAGAAGAGATGAGGAGGACTACAAAGAAAGAGCGAGAAAACAAGAACTACTCAAGGACTATTATCTTTCAATGTCTTGCACACGCACGTGTGTGTGTGTGCATGTGTGTGGTTTCATTTATTTGTTGGATGCAGTGCTCAAGGGGCCAGACACTGCTTGTTGCAAGGCAGTCCTTGAGAATGCTGGGGGTCAGGCTTGGAATTTTTTTCTCCTCTTCAGGCATCTGTTTCCATAGAGACCAAGAATTCCTGCTTTCAATAATCACCTCTCTGATCAAATGTTTGATCTTTCTTACTGTCCTTCCTTCATCAAGCAAGGAAAAAGCCTAGGAATCACGCAATGAGAAGAGGCAGAAGGGCAGACCAGCCACCCTATACCTTCCTGGCCCCAAGCCTCAGGCCTGGATGCAGCCACAGAGCTGTACTTCTAGCATTTCCACTGGTTACCTTCCTCCTCCCCAAGGAAAGCACTGGAGTACTTCAGCCACTCAGCCCCTGCACAGCCTCAGGAGCTGAAGCCCAGGGAGAACTTGCGACAAGAGAACAGCAAACCCAGCCTTCTGTGGCACAGCCCTCAGCACAGCCACAGGGAGTCTGAAGCACAAAAAACAGGTCACGTTTTCCTCTTCTAGTCAAGACCACGGACCCCAACAATCTCCTCTCCTGCTGCCATCTAAATCAGGCCCCTCAGATTTGTTCTTCACTTCACACCCCATATCTGGCCACTTGTCACTCCTGTTTACTTGTGTACTGTTTCTCAGAGCATCTTCCTTTTCCCTGGTCTCACCGGCACTGTTCTGGCCTAGGCCTTCATTATTTCTCAAGCCACCGACTAAGTTGCCACTTGGCTGGACCCCTGTGTTCCGGGCACATGCTCTGTCTCACTCACACCTCTCTCCTCCCTACCAGGATCTGTGCTTTCTGCTATCTACCAGCACCTCAGGTCAACCAGAAGCAGCCAGGACATAATTGGCAACTAGGAGTTGGGATCTACCCACACAACCACCAAAGTATCTCCAGTACTGACATACAGAGTGGTAGTATGAATTTTGGAAACCTATGCAGTTTTATCTTCAGGAACCCAATTTCTCAACCTTAAAGATAAAAAGGTATCTTATTACTACATTGGTATAAAGAGGATTCCATTACAGTTATATTCACTTACTGGACTGTGGCTTTTACAATGATGACATGTTTGTGGACCCTAAAGTTACAGTGGTCTTTCACACTGGGTCCCTTGGATAAGTGACTCAGCACTGCATCACTTCTCTTGTCAATCTGCAGTGGCTTCTGCACTGCCTACAGAACAAAATCCAGCCTCCTCTGCAGGTTCCCCCTGACCTGAGTTCAGTCTCTCCCCAGCACCATCTGCTATCACACTTCCCTCCTCCCACCCATCTGGACTGCAGCTTCATGGCCTACATGCAGTTCTCTCAACACACCACACAGTCTTTGCCTACCCTTGCGCCTTAGTACTCGATTCCTTCTCCAGCTAGTCATTTCTGCTTCCAACATCCTTTCCCTGTGGCCATCCCTAGTGTTCTTTGTTGAAACCATGACTCCTTCTTTTATATCTCTGCAGAATTTCATATTTTGTTATTAGATCATTCCCTCTGTTTTTTGCCAAATATTCCCAGTTCTAATTGGTAATTCTTTCATAGCACATTATTTCTTAAAAGTGCCAAAATACCCTTGCCAGCTACCAGGCAGAGTATTACACAGCAAGATACCAACAGTTATTTCTGTATATACAAACCCAACAGTAAACAGAAACCACTGGGTCGTTCAATTGCTTCCTTGTTAGTGACACCGCATCATTAACACTGCACACAATTGAAATTTCATTAAAAGTTTCTCTCCTTTGCCCTGATGCATTATTGGAATAAACAGATATTTTAGTTCTACACTACTGCAGGCAGTGACATGTCAGGTAAAGCAATGACAGGTAACAAAAATAGTTAAATCTTTGAGTAAACATTTCAAAATTTTCTAATTTCTCAAACGGTGAAGAATTTTTACTCCCCAAGACACTTAGCTGCACTGTCAAAAACTTCCAGGTAAGTTTCAGAAATAGCTATTCAATTTGTTCTAACTGTGTATTAGTTGGTTGCTAAATTACACACTTCACAACAAGAAAACATACAATATAAACTCCAGAATTCCTCACTACACCTCAAAGTTGTAGCTTTTGTCCAAGAGGGTTCAAGATTACAAGCACAGAATGTAAAAAGCATGAAATGACCATAGAGCTTACATATAAAAAAAGAGTCAAACCAGAATGCAAAGAACTTTCAATATTAATCCTTAAAACTGAGAAGATTCAATTTAAGATACTGATTAAAAAATAAATTTAAAGATAAAACAATCTATTATTAAGTGTTTCATATGTAAATAAATTTCAAATTCCTAAAAAAAAAAATAAGTTAATTTATGATGAATCAATGCAAAAATAATTAGCATTTCTGGTCAAGAAAGAATAGCCTCTGGCAAGCTAATTATTTCTCTACATCTCACACGAGAAAACTCTAGAGGTCTGAGGTTTATATTAACCATCACTCTCTCCCCTCTCGTGTCCTTGCACATAAAAAATGCTCGTTACTGAGCTGGTCTTTTTGCCAACAGTTTCATTTTTTTTTTCAAGCCTGGCCTCGTTTCTGTTACAATCTAGCTGGATGCTTATTTTTAGGTTTGGTTAGGCATATTTCATTATTAATGCCCTTTTAAAATGCAAAATCTGTTCATGCTTCCATTCATTCAGCAAGAATTTACCAGGCTCTTAGTAAATGCCGAGCAGTGGCAAGAACACAAAGGCAAATAAGGCAAGACTTACTCTGAAATTTTAGTTGCGATCTCCAGGGGACGAGAAGAAAGGCTGGGCAACAGAGCACACCTCGGCATGATGAGAGTTGTGATGGTTAAGTTCAGGCTGTTGGGGAGCATGGAGAATGCCCTGCTCATGCAGCCTACAGGATTTAAGGAATATCCAAGCTCTGAAGAGGGAATAGGACATGTCCTAGAAAAGCAGCATCCAGATGGCAATGGGACAAGCTGTCCTGAGCTGACAGAACATTGTGTGTGTAGACTACAGAGATGGTGGGAAGTGATACCTAGTGGTAGAGAAAGGACCAGAAGTCTTGCTGGACTGCCTTTCCAAGGCATCGCAACAGACTTCAGACAACCACTGAAGGATACTCTGAACTTTACCTGAGCAGCAGAAATCTGCTGGTCATAGCAAGACATTGTTCTGTAAACTTACAAAGCTAGGGTCAGATCAAGGCTTAATTTGCCTCATTCAATGACGCTTTTGTTCTGTTGCCTTCATTTCCAGTGCTTCTCAACACTCTATATTTAAATCAAGAAGATATATTTGTTTCTGAATCTTGTTTCACAAGATTTACATATTTACAATGTTGAACATGCTGCCCGGATTACAGTCATCAAATTGTATTGCTTTTATCTTTAGTCATTATTGATATATATATATATATGACTTCCAAAAGTTTGTGGAAATTAGAATTAAAACATAAGTATATTTCAGTGCAAAAAATTTTGAGATCCGTACATAGATTTTTCATAACATACATTTTCATGAGTTGTTTGAAGAACCCTTGTATGCACAGACTTCAAAATGGTTTAACTGTAAATAAATTTTTAATTCCATTTTCCATGAACATTTAGAAGTATCTATGTAAAAAACAAATTTTAAATTTCTATTTTATGACACTTTTCATGGTACACATTTATGTATACATACAATATTCATGTTTACATACGTTTTCAGTCCTCCCATCAACTTTTTAAAATATTTTACTTAATAATTATTTTAAATATTAAAAAAGAATAAACTGGGCCCAGCGCAATAGCGCAGTGGTTAAGGTCCTCGCCTTGCACGCCCGGGATCCCATATGGGCGCCGGTTCTAATCCTGGCAGCCCCGCTTCCCTTCCAGCTCCCTGCCTGTGGCCTGGGAAAGCAGTCGAGGACGGCCCAAAGCTTTGGGAACCTGCACCCGCGTGGGAGAACGGAAGAGGCTCCTGGCTTTGGATCGGCATGGCAGCGGCCGTTGCGTTCACTTGGTGAGTGAATCATCGGACGGAAGATCTTCCTCTCTGTCTCTCCTCTCTGTATATCCGCCTTTCCAATAAAAAGTAATAAAAATAAATCTTTAAAAAAAGAATAAACTTACCTTTAACTTTAAATACAAAAAAATAAACCTTCCAAAAATATTTTTACTTAATATCTATTTAGTTTTACTTTACATCAGTTACAGAGATGGAGTTAGGGAGACAGAGAAAGAGAGAGATTGAGAATAGAAGGGAAGACTCTTCCCAGATGACCACTGTGGCCAGTGCTGGGGCCAGGCAGGTGCCAAGAGTTCCAACTGGGTTTCCCACATAGGTGGCAGGGGCCCAAACACTTGAGTCATCTTCCGCTGCTTTTCCCAAGCTAATAATAGGGAGCTGGATCAAAAGTGCAACAGCCAAGTTTCAAATCAAGCTGGATTAGAAAAGAGCAGCTAGAATTCCAACTAACACTTATATGGGATACCAGTCTTACCACACTAGATCACAGCCAAAAAGCCAAGAAGCAATGGGATACCAGTCTTAAGCAAAGGTTTTACCTGCTACACCGCAACACAAGTTCCCTTTCTATAATCTTTAATAATTTTCAGCCAATAGTAACGGGACCTTCAGTAATAAAAGAAGATTAAAAAAAAATCTTGTTACATAAAAATTTTTAAATTTATTTTCCAAGCTTAAAAGAACTATATGAAAATCACTGTTCAAGAGCAGCTGAGGTTTAATTAGCCTAGAAATCAGGAAAACTCAGGGCTGGCATTGTGGCACAGCAGCTTACTGCTGCCTGCGATGCCAGCATCCTATATGGGCACAGATTCAAGTCCCGACTACCCCACTCCTGATCCTGCTCCCTGTTAAAGTGCCTGGGGAAAGCAGTGGAAGATGGCCTAAGTACTGTACCTACATGGCACACTCAGAAATCTCCTGACTCCTAACTTTTGCCTGGTCCAATCCTGCCCTTTGCAAACATCTGGAAAATAAACCAACAGACGGAATTCTCTCTCCACCCTTACTCCTCCCCTCCATCTTTCCCTCTCCTTCTTCCTCTCCTTTTGCCTTTCTCTTTCTTTCTTTTTTGTAACTTTGCCTTTTAAATAAATTTTTAAAAATAAAATAAGAAACCAGACTAAGAAAGATTATCTTCTTTCAAGTTGTCAAGCAGCTATCATGTGAAGGATTGATTTATTCTGTATGTAGGAATCAGAATCGCTGATTTTGCTCAAGTAAAAGAGCAAAATTTTGATGAATTGTACCCTAGAAGGCAGCAAAAAGCCTGTTACAGAAGTGTTCATCCTGGGCTATGTCACTGAGCTCTGGTTGGAGAGATTTTCCTTCCAAACCTATGAAACTTGGCAGACTCCCAGCATTTGAAATTTGACTTTTAAATTGACATGTCTGACTCTGTTATCCAGTAACCAGTATATAACATTGTTTCATTATCAACCATCCATTGATACTGTGCCTAAACAGAAAGGCTGCTTTTGTCCATCTCAGACCTTAGGGTCAGAAGACAGAATCTGGCTGTCACCACCTATTTTACCTTGGTCAAGCATTCTGCCCTCTCCTGTTATCACCATCAAGCAATAAACTGGAAGGGCAGATAACAAAAAAAATATTGCAAATGTATTTTCACATTATTTTTAAACTTTGAGAAATGCTGTATGGTAAGAATAGCTATTACAGTTCCCCTATTTATAAATGGAGAACAGGTTGTAAAAGGCTATTAGGTTTTCAGCTAGTAACAATAGTACAGAGGCAGAGTCCCAAGTTTCCATGTACAGACACATGCTGCTTAGTCCAATTATACAATGGAAAATAAGTGCCAACGTGTTCTATTATAAATCAATATGGAGGCATAAAGTATTAAGACTCAGTGTTAAATTCTCTAAAGGGACATCAACATATTTTTTCCATGCATAAATATTTCTGTCACATCAAAAGCTCTGTAAATCTTCCATTCTAACCAGCATGAAGGATAATCACTGAGATAAATGGAGATATTACTGGTCTTTTTGCAATGATCTATGCACTTAATTAAATAACCTAGACAAACGGATCCACTCATGCTGCACAGGCCTGACTCTGAGGATGCTGAAAGAACCATAATTAGACAAGACAGAATCAGCTGCATTTGTGCAACTGCAGTTGTACTAGAACCTGCTCTCAGAGTCAAGCCTCCCATCTGAACCAAACAGCATCATTCCAAACTGCACTCTCAATGACCAATGGGCAGTTACACTGAACTGCTGTAAACAAAGACATGGCAATCCCAGGACCAGACACAGTAGTGGATGGTGGGTGAGAAGGGGTGGGAGAGAACCCCAGCAGCCTCTGCATGCAGCACTAGGATGATCCCAAGAATGAACTTCCAGCAACAACACGTAAGAGGTAACAGCATTCCTAATGAAAATGCCTTCCCATCACAAGTCTGTCAATGCCAGTCATTCTTGTCTCAACATACTGAAAAAGCCTGATTACATCAAAGAGACAATCCTCAAAAATCCAGGAGTTACCGAAGGCTCTTCTATTACTGTCCCTCCAGGACAGAAAGACCTCATTCACTACTGTGTTTACTCCAGTGCTCAGTACACCACCTGCCTGGTACAAAGCTGGCCTAGGAAATAGGAGTATGTGTTGAGCATATTCAACACTGTAACATAATTTGAAAAAAAAAAAATCCCACGTCTTAGCAGGTCAATATTTGTGGGAAATCAAAACACACAGGTTTCATGTTCCCCTAATTTTCCTGAAGGAAGGCTCTTCTACCCGCACACAGGAATAAATCATTCTCATTTCAACTCTTTCTTTACATACTTGCTATGTTCCAAAACTGTTGGTGGTAGTTGCCATGCAGAATACAATTGGCCCTCAGTATCCATAGATTCAATCAACCACAAACTGACAACAGTTTGTGAAAAAATGCACCTTATACTGCACATGTACAGATTCCTTTTCTTGTCATTAGTCCCTAAACGATACAGTGTAAGTACTTACACAGCACCTATATTCTGCTAGTTACTCCAAGCAACTCAGAGATGATTTCAAGCATATGGGAAGATGCACATAGCTTTTATGTAAGCATATTTTACACCAGGGTCTTCTTGGGTATATGAAGACTTTGGTATCTATGGAGCTTTTGAAACCAAAATTGCCCCCAAAGATGATGAATTTTTGTTTCAGATATAAGAATCCTATCCCAATCAAAAGATTATACTTCAATATATCACTGGTTTGGAAAAACATAAATCAGACAACAACAAACAGTATTAATTCCAAAGTACCGACCCTGTAAGTCCCTTGGGGATAATTTGAGCTTAATTTTAAAAGGCCTGAGAGAGGACCTCACCAATAATTTAATTTACTTCAGTAGGAACCTGACTGGACAAACTTCGCTTTCAGCCCAGGATATGTCACCATCTAAGGACAATATGTCATCCCACTTCAGCAATGAGAACGCTAGACAGTTATAGCCCAGGGAGAACCATTCAGTGCATGTTTAAAATTACCAAACATTTCTTTACAGAGCATGAGAATTAAATTCAGTTTGGTACCACTGGCGCCCAAAAAAAGTCTATGTGAATCTTTTCTTTGGAGTCCTCGGGTGTCCAAGATTAAAGTTTCCAGTGCAAGGCAACTCTCTGAGCACTTCAATTATAAATTATCTTTGTGTAAGCAATCCTCTGACCCTGGCTCCCAGGAAAGGAAAGCAAATACCAGCTATAAGAATTCTCTGGCACAACATGGATCTAAATAAGTGGCTATTTTGCTACAGAAATCACTGTTAACAGCATTCCCCCAAAAAACTCCAACTTGTATAAAGCATGGTATCCAAGACTGACAAGCCCAGATAGGAAGTTTAGAGGCTGAAGCCACATAAGGGTTTATGAAATATAAGCACGAAGAATGCAGAATAAACAAGATCAAAGCCAACAACACATGAAATACATTTCAATGTGCAAATCACAAAAGCTGCTATAAGGGGCTCTAGCTCCCTCGTGAAATCTTCTGAGACTTCTGAGACGGTCAATAGTATTAACACCGGCAGATGTCTGAGTCAGGCGCAGCCAAGCTTTGCAGAATCGGACACACCACCAGCACTAACAGAATAACAGTGGGAACAAATACTGTCCACAGGCTGCAAAAACAACCCGAGCGCTTGCTGCTTCACCTCTCCCCCTCATCCAGCTGGTCAGTGGCAGCAGCTGCTTCTCCCCGCCCTCCTTCTAGGCCGCTCTTCACGCCTCCCCTTCCCTCCCCGCCCCCAGCTGGCGTAGTCAGCAGCCTGGAGAGATTAAGAGCTGTGGTCACTGGGCCTCCGGACGCAACTACCGAAAGCCAGCTCCCGGGACATACTCAACACCCTCGTGACATTGGTCGCCTTCACCTTCACCTCCACCCGGTCCTCTCCCACATCGGGGCTGATCTCGGAGCCCCGGGCCCGCGGCCGAGCAGCTGGAGAAGGCGCCTGCAAGCTGCGTCGTGCGCCCCGCAGGCCGCGCTACCTGAGCTGTCCATGGTGCTGGCGCGGTCCGGGGGCAGCCGCACGGGGCTGCGTGTGGCCGCCCCGGCGTTCACTCTCGACTTGGCGCCTCCCGCACCGCTGCCCGTACTGAAGTCCCCGTGACTGTCCACCAGCTGCAAAGATTCATAACCATCGTTGCCGGTCTTTTTCCGGTAGTTCCCGAGGAGGCTCATGGGCAAGCCCGGAGAAAAAGGGGGGGAGGAGTCAACCTGGGAAATGAAGGGGGAGGTGGAAGGTGGAAAGGGCTTAAAGAGAAATTTAAAAGGAAAAAAAAAAAATCAAGTGCCCGACATGACGCCAGGAGGAGGGTAAAGAGGGAACGACCACTGGAGAGGAGCTTGGCGGGCGCGGCGAAGCCACCGCCCAGGGCAGAGCGCGCGGCTCGGGGCGACGGGCGCGAGGGAGGGAGCGAGGGCGCGGGCGGGTGCGCGCGTCCTCGGTGCAGCCCCACGGAGCCGCTGGCCCAGCCGAGCTTAGGATCCAGGCCAGCCAGCCACCTTAGGGCAAGGGAGCGACCGGAAGCAATCCTGTAGGTGTCACCCTGTCCACCGGGTAGCTTCAAGAGCAGTAGGCTTGAGGGGAGGCAATAAAGAACAGAGTGGTGAGGCGGGAAGTGGGAAACTGGAAATGGGGCGGGGTGCTAGGGGGAGGGGACGCCTACGCCGCGGGTGGGAGGGGGTGTGCTTGCGTGGTAAGGAAGAAAGGGACTAGGTGAGATCCAGGCACGCCCATCTAGTATAACTTGGCCTTTATCTGCTGGAAGGTTCTGCCAGCCAAAGCCACCCCAACGGGTACCGTCCTGGAAAGCCGACTTGTAACTTGATTGAACAGAAAATCATGCTAAATGCCAGCCTCCAGTATACTTTGAGGCACAAAGAAAGCAGCGTTTTTTTTTTTTTCTTTTGCACATTCTTTGGAATAGCATTGATCCCTAAGAGAAAAGAATTGGTTCCTGCAGGGACCATGTCTGAGCCAGGTGTAACCCAGGAGCAGGATTTCCTGCTGAATCTCCCAAGTCCTTGGGCCATCATCTGCTACCTACCAGCAGCATTAGCAGGACAGGACGCTGGGTGGGAAGCAGAGTAGCTGGGACTCAAACTGGCACTCTGAAAAAAAATAGCTGTGTTACCATATGCTGGCTTAGCCAGCTGCATGATCACGCCAGCCTCCATGAGTATCTCATCCTACATCGCTGATCTTATATTCTTAAAGAAGATCCCAACATTGTGGAAGTTTCAGTACTTATAGTAAATCTGAATAGATTCTGTGAAGTCTCAAAAGTCACCTCCCCCAGGTTAATTTTCACTTGTAACTAAGAACTCAGAGGAACCCTTATTCCATTCTCTGATCAAGACCAGGTACCTTGAGAATTATCAGAGCACCTAAAAAAGAAATGTGTCGAAGTTTTTTGATGGCATTTCCTCACCAAAACAAAAACACTGCATGCATGTAAGGTTTGCTGGAGTCCATGCGGGATGCAGCTTTCCTTTTTTTCACTGTGTAAGCCTTCATTCTTGCTGCAATTGTTTTGATCATCTAAGAACACAAAATCAAAGGACAACATCTCAGAGGCTTCACCCTATATCATTTGGGACCCAAAGACTTTCCTGGAAGCTGCATAAATCTAAACAAGAATAAATTAACTGGATTGACAGATGTTTCTTGTTGAGGGATCATTTGAACACGGATCTGTAGAAAAAGGATGAATCTTGGAAGGTCAGGGAATCTTTTTAGATCTCTCCAGATGTTCGGGAAAGACCTAAGCTTCCCAAGCTGTTGTTTTCCCATCTGCATTATCTAACCAAGGTAGAAAGTCACCTGAATCATGAATCAGAAATAATGCCCATTGGCAACAAAATCAAAGAACTTGAATGGTGATGGCACGGACTCTAAGAATATTAAGCACAAATTTTATACTTTGAATGTTCCAAATCTGCTTGGTTTGGCTGTTTTGGTCCCTTGATTGCAATAAATAACTCTATAAAGTCTAGTAAAGAAATCTTTCCCAGTAGCATTTTCCAAGACCAGTGCTTACTGCACCAATTAAGATACCACTTGCAACACCCTTGTCTCCTATCAGAGTGCCTAGGGGATTTAAGTCACAGATTTGCTTCCGATCCTGGCTTTCTGCTGATACACACTCGGGGGGTGTGGAGGAGAGGGTGACAGCAGGTGATGGCTCAAGCACTTGGTCCCTACAACCCATGGCAGAGTCTCACTTGAGTTTGGGGATCAGTGCTTCAACCCGGCCCAGACCCAGCTGCTGCTGGCATTTAGAGAGTATATCACCAGGTGGAAGATTTCCTCTCTCCCTCTTCCTCTCTTCTCTCTCTCTGCCTTTCAAATAAAATGAATAAAAACTTAAATTGTTACTTTAAAAAAATCTTTTTCTGTGCTTTTGTTTTTATTCATTATTGATCCATAAGAAGAATAAATACCTAATGTCCATGTTCCTTAACAAATATTAATTTAGGGCCCGGCCCAGTGGCACAGTGGTTAGGGTCCTCCTCGCCTTGCACGCCCAGGATCCCATATGGGTGCCGGTTCTAATCCTGGCAGTCCCGCTTCCCTTCCAGCTCCCTGCCTGTGGCACGGGAAGGCAGTCGAGGACAGCCCAAAGCTTTGGGACCCTGCACCTTTGTGGGAGACCCGGAAGAGGCTCCTGGCTTCGGATCGGCATAGCATAAGCCATTGCGCTCACTTGGGGAGTGAATCATCGGATGGAAGATCTTCCTCTCTGTCTCTCCTCTCTGTATATCTGCCTTTCCAATACAAAAATAATAAAAATAAATCTTTAAAAAACAAATATTAATTTATAATTATTAGATACAGGAGACTTAGGACCGCTTTTTGTAAAGTAAAGCTTTTATTTTCAAAAAGAGCACTCTCGGTTATTTTTGCTCAATTTCATACTTACTTGACAAAATTACAGATGAGATATATGCCTTTGTAATTTTGGTCACCTGTCTCCCAAGTCTACAAATTTAAAGAAAAACAGAAGTAGACCCCAGGGTCCAGTGCAATAACATAGCGGCTAAAGTCCTCGCCTTAAACATGCCAGGATCCCATATGGCCACCGGTTCTAATCCCGGCAGCCCCACCTCCCATCCCTCTCCCTGCCTGAGGCATGGGAAAGCAGTCTAGGATGGCCCAATGCCTTGGGTTCCTGCACCCACATGGGAGACTTGGAAGAAGCTCCTGGCTCCTAGCTTTTGATTGGCTCAGCTCTAGCCATTGTGGCCACTTGGGGAGTGAACCACTGGATGGAAGATCTTCCTCTCTGTCTTTCCTTCTCTCTGTAAATCTGCCTTTCCAATAAAAATAATACATAAATCTTTTAAAAAGAGAGATTTATTCATTAAAAAAAGTAAGTACCAATGATTTTTAGTATTTATACATAATTTAATATAAATAAAATCAGTAAGAGTAACTATTAATAACCCATTCAAGTTAGGAATATAAATAATATGATAGCAGAAAAATGTAATAACTCAATTAATTCACAACAGTCTAGAACCTAGAGTTTGGGGTCAGGAGTGTCAGCATGTACCAATTTCAACACTAAGATTTTCTTTACAATCATGAAGATCAAGTTCATAAAAAGTTCACTTATCCATGAAGATCTCACTGTTCTCAACTACTACCTAGCCTGTACAGCACACTGCTTCGCAAATGTTCCCTATTGCTAGCATTTATCTGTCTTGGGTACAGCTCTGTCCTCAGTGCCTGGCAGCGCTGGGGTCTCCCTTGGGAGGAGCTCTTTAAAGGCTAAGTAGTATTTTTCGGAAACAGGCTAATGGAATGTCATCTACGTTATGATGAATGAGAATTGGGCTTTAAGGAAGAAGGGGTGGCACGGGTGGCATCCAAGGTGAATATCTAGAAGCTAAATCTACTTTTCTAGGATCAGTTATGCTCCATAAACCAAGCAGATTTACTGGACCAGGACTTCTTTAAGCACAAAAGCCCATGCTTTGTGCACCCTAACATGAGAAGAGTGCTTCACCCTCATCAAATATGTTTTTAATATCTAATTTTATTATGACCCACATCATATATGGGTCAGAAGCAAGGGTCACTTTGTAAGAGAGGGCACTGCTTCCCTCCATCTCCTTTATTGCTAAGTTGAGTCGCTTCAGTGGACTCCCTGAACCCTGTTCAGCTGCAGAATTATCAGCCTCCCTTCTTCTCCCTTCACACACACCCCAACTCTACTGTGCTCTCCTATCAGACCACACACCGCACAGCTTTTGCAATGGGGATAAGAGAAGGTGACCTAGCCATTTTGGAACCTGCTTGGGAATATGATCTGTGTTTTTTGATTCCCAGAAAAGTATAATACATTAGGCCCTGCAGTCATATTGTCTAGGACAGAATTCTAGATCCATCATCTCTTGGCTCAACGACCTTGGTCAAGTTATTTAATCTCTCCGCCTCATTTTTCTCTTCTATGAAATGAGCATAGTAATAGTGTCATCATAATACAGTTGTAGTGAGCATTTAATTCATTTCTAACATATAGTAAATGCTTAACAGATACGAATATTACTGTAACTGTTTGATTTTTACACAGATGAGGCACTTCCCCCCCCCAAAAGCTATTTCCTATCTATTAAAATTTGTCTTATGTTCACCCTGCCTAAGGAATGGTATTATTATGATATAATATGAAAGCATTTGTATATTGTAAAGGGATTATTCTGCTTTGAATTTTAGATATGTGCATGTCTGAGTTTTTTATTGGACCAGGACTTCTTTAAGCACAAAAGCCCATGCTTTGTTCACCTTAACACTAGAAGAGGGCTTCACCCTCATCAGATATGTTTTTTGATATCTAATTTTATTATTAAGTTAATAAACAAAAAGGAATGTCAAAATATTACCAAGGTGTAGGGAGTTAAGTCGCTGCCTGCAATTGCTGCATTCCCTTTGGGAGTACCTGATTCAAATCCCTCATTTCTGTACTTCCATTACAACATCTTACTAATCCACTCAAAAAGGCAGCAGACAACGGCCCAAGTACTTGGATTTCTGCCACCTACTTGGGAAACCCAGATGAGGCTTCTGGCTTCAAACCTTGCCAGCATTGACTGCCGTGGACATTTGGGGAATGAACCTAAGCACAGATATTCTCTCTCTCAACCTTTGAAGCAGATGAAAATAAATTAAAATTTTTAATTAAATAAAAACATAAAATAGAATATTGTAGCCTTATCAAATAAACATAGGGGTCACTATAGTGCTTTGGTGGGTAAAGCTGCCATTTGTGATGCCACAATCCCATATGGGCACCAATTCTAATCCTGGCTATTCTACTTCTGATCCAGCTCCCTGCTCATGGCCTGGGAAAAACAGCAAAAAAAAAAAAAAAAAAATGGGCCAAATGCATGGGTCCCAGCACCCATGAGAAAGACTTAGATTTATCTCCTGGCTCCTGGTATTGGGCTGGCCCAGCAAGGCTTTTTGGCCATATGGAGAGTGAACTAGCAGGTAGATGATCTCTCACTCTCATTCTGTCTTTTTCTTTCCCTCCCTCTAACTCTTTCAAATAAATTGGGTAATCTTTGAAAAAATAAAGTTACGGCCCAGCGCCATGGCCTAGCAGCTAAAGTCCTTGCCTTAAATGCACCAGGATCCCATACGGGTGCGGGTTCTAATCCCAGCAGCCCCGCTTCCCTTCCAGCTCCCTGCTTGTGGCCTGGGAAAGCAGTCAAGGATGACCCAAAGCCTTGGGACCCTGCACCTGTGTGGGAGTCCCAGAGGAGTTCCTGGCTCCTTTCAGATCAGTGCAGCACCGGCCATTGTGCTCACTTGGGGAGTGAATCATCAGATGGAAGATATTTCTCTCTGCTTTTCCTCCTCTCTCTATATATCTGACTTTGCAATAAGAAAAAAAAAAGAAAGAAAGAAAGAAAGAAAGTTAATAGCTCAGTCCCAAGATAGTATTTCCTAAAATATTGTTTGTGGGATAAATAAATACAAATATTGTTTGTGGGGAGAAGCACTGTAGTGTAGCACACTAAGCTGTTGCCTGCAACACAGCATCCCATATGGACAATGATATAAGTCCTAGCTGATCATATCCCATTCAGTTCCCTGCTAATGTGCCTGAGAAAGAAACAGAAGGCCTAAATCCTTGGGCCCCTTCAACCAAGGGGGAGACCCACAAGAAACTCCTGGCTTCTGGTTTTAAACCAGCCCAGCTTGCCATTGTGGCCATTTGGGGAATAGATCAGCAGATGAACATATGTTACCCTTCTCTACCTCTGAAAGTTTTGCCTCTCCAAATAAATAAATAAATCTTAAATGTGTGTGTGTGTTTCTGCTCAGGAATTATATAAGTGTATTTCCCCTGAAACCCTAATTATAAATGCTTGCTTAACTTTGCTCTGGCAGAACCTCTGGTAGTAAGAGGTACTTGCATCTCCCACTGTGAATGTCCTATCCACTGGCACATCTGGAGTCTTTTGAAGAGGTGGACAAGAGTTCTAGCTAACACAGTGTAAGTGATGGCATGTCCAACACTGTGTTCTTTCTGGGGAAAGGTGTATTATTATCAGGTTTCTGAAGTACATCCCTTCAGTTTTCTGCTTTAATTAGCATAAGCCAATGGATAGTATTAAAACATTCTTTGGCCAAATGCCTCAGAGTCACAATTCAGATTACTGAATAAAGTGTATGGATACAGACAGTACAAGACTCTCAAACTACAACAGGCCAGGAAAACCTTCTCTCTCTTAGAAGGTTTTACCTGTTTGATACTTTACAAAAAAAAAAATCCATACTTTTCTGTTTAGATATCTGTCAGAGGGTACACAAGTTCCTGTATGAATGGCAAAGTTCACCACCAATTTCCAGTGTTTATACTACTGAGCTTACACAACTCATTCCCACTATGAGTCAACCCCTGTGGTTAGCTAAATTTCAGACCTGTAGTATAGAGATCTCATCTGAAGCTAAAGTTAAAAGCTGAAGGAACACTAAAACCAAGACTGATGCCAAGGACTGCATTCTTAGACCACAGTGTGGAAGACAGAAGGGACTAATCAGTAGGTGGGCTTGCTCCCTTTTCCTTCTCTTAGCAGAATTGAAGATCTGAGTTACAGGATCCTTTCCATTTCTCAAGTATTTCTGCCCTTCTCAGAATATGTCATGCTTTGATTTCTCCTTCAAATGATATCTGGAGAGGAGAAAATGGCTGTTAGAGTTTTCAGTCTGCTGTGTCCCAGTTAATCAAGGTTTTACTTACAGAAAACCATGTACAGAGTTGCAGCTGTCAAGAGGTACACAAAAAGCTACACACAAGACAGAAGAGGAGGTGATGCTGGGAAAAACACACGCTGATAATATTTAAAGGAGGAATTTCTGAACTGTCTTATAATATTGCTGAGGAGTGGGGCATCTGTCATTGGTACATGATGGATTGCTGCATTTTGCAAAGAGAATGCATATTTTCCAGGTGAGGAATAGTACTTTTTAAGATAACTTGGTCTCCTAAAACCTGTGGTTCCTGGAAACTCTAGTAGTAATAAAAGTAACTGTCATTGATTACTTATCATTTTCCCACTGCCTTACCTGCCTAAACTCTTCTGTTCCCAGCTACCTGCAAAGGTGTCATTCTCTGGGGCAGGCTTGGAGAGATTAAATAACTTGCTCAAGGCTACACAGCAATCAATTAAAATTCAAACTCCCATCTTTCTGATCACGCACTAGCCATTCCACTGAAGCTAAAGAGGCAACTCCTCTGATCAAAGGGAAAGCTGGAGGACATTTAGATCATTCCTTATATCTGACATGCCTGAATAAGAGTGGTCAGAGAAAACCAGCACTGGCATCCCCTATGAGATCACAAGACTGAGGCCAACCTGCTTCATTTCTGATCCAGCTCCGTCTGTGCTAATGGCCTGGGAAAGCAGAAAACCGGCCAAGAACTTGAGCCTCTGCCATCCACAAGGGAGCTTCAAATGCAGTTCCGGGTTCCTAGCTTCAGCCAAATCCAGCCGTAGTTGTGACAGTCACTTGGGGAATAAATCAGCAGATGGAAGGTTCTTTCTTTCTCCATCTCTCTCACTTTCTCTGTCACTCTGCTCTTCAGGTAAACAAATTTTAAAAGAAACCTGGGACAAGCACCTTATGGGTATTACCTCTTGCTTTACTGTCTACTTCTGCTCAATGATACCTGAAAATTCATATTAATGTACTTTCCCAATGGGCCATCTTGTTTTTGTAAGCAAATGGCCCAAAGAACCAACTCTTTGTCTAGTTTACAATCACTAGATGGAAAAAAACAAACCTTGATTTTGGTCCGTCTACCAGAACTGCTCAAAATATTTGAACTTTAAATGGATAAATATATTCGTGGGCTGATTTATAGTGAAATAATAATGACAATTGTTAAACCAATTTTCAGTTTTTAAAAATAGGTTGGGCCCGGCATGGTGGCGCAAGTGGTTAAGGTCCTCGCCTTGCACGCCCAGGATCCCATATGGGCACCGGTTCTATCCCAGCAGCCCCACTTCCCTTCCAGCTCCCTGCCAGTGGCCTGGGAAAGCAGTCGAGGACGGCCCAAAGCTTTGGGACCCTGCACCCGCGTGGGAGAACGGAAGAGGCTCCTGGCTTCGGATCGGCATGGCAGCGGCCGTTGCGTTCACTTAGGGAGTGAATCATCGGACGGAAGACCTTCCTCTCTGTCTCTCCTCTCTGTATATCTGCCTTTCCAATACAAAAATAATAAAAATAAATCTTTTAAAAAATAGGTTGATATTTGTGAGATCTTTCACATCTAAAATTGATAGGACATCCACCTAACTTAAAAACTACCTCTAACTTTAAAAGAACTACCTCTAACTTTAAAAACTATCCCTAACTTTAAAAGGAGTCCCACCTCTGTTGCATTTACACATGTGAATGTGTATAAGCCCACAAAGAAACATCAAAGCAGTAGGAAAACCACTAGCTCTGGAGAGGGAATTAGAACTATGTTTGACTTGCAGGCCTGCTGGTAAACAGGATCTATAGGATTTGCTCAAACACTCAGAGCCACATGCCTGTTTTCTGTAGTGGAGGGGACTACCTGCCCTCATCTCATTGCAGATATCAAATAAAATAAGGTACATGAAAGCACATAATAAACATAAAAGCTCTAATCAAATTCTGAATTTTAGCAAATCAAAGAAACCATTCATTTTAAGTCACATTAAGAAAGAAAATTACACTCCAATGAAAGTAGAAGGTCCTATCAATTTTAGATGCCAGAAAATCTCATAAATATCAGTTTTTAAAAACTGAAAATTAATTTAACAAATGTTATCATTATTTTACTATATATTAACCTGCAAATATACTTATCCATTTATTTCTAATGTATTTTTATTTTGAATTTTGAATCATATTGCCAGGAGGAGTGTACTGTAGTCACACTGAAGCCATTTTGAATATAGAACTATGGGCCAGTAGAAAACCCCCGGTTGGCTAGATGCTTGGGAAAGAAGTTATGAAACTAATCACATGCTTAGCTTCAATTGTTTCTAGCAACTGCTTCAGAATGTGATTTATGCTGTAGCTGCCGACATCTTGTTACTGATTACCTATGCTATTGTTGATATGTTGGTTACTATTGTTGATATGGTGGCTGCTCAAGAACAATCGATCTTGAGACCACGGCTTGAGTTCCAGTTTCTCCTTTCCTCCTTGAGCCTTAGTTACTGAAGAATATAAAAACCCTCAATTAATATCAATAAACTGACAGCTTGATCAGACATACTGTCTTGCTGTCCATTCTTCGTGTCTCTTGTCCCTTCATTCTCTCCTAGGTTGGTTGCAACCTCCGTTGACTGCTGGACAGGACATTATATGGTACATATTTATCCATTTAAAATTCAAGTATTTGGAGCAGCACTGGTAGACAATGTCCACCAGGTTTTGCCAGACCTAGCACAGGACCTTTCAAGTACCAGGTCAATATCTTCTAAATTGAATGTGGGAGACCATTTTTTGCTTGCCAAACTATTTCACTCTGGTTTTCCTAAGTGAGTTCACTTTGAACACAGATCCATCTGCTAACAGTTGAGTTATCCTCGAGTTTTCCAGGACAGACTTATGGTATTACCATGTTACAACTACATCATCATTTCAAGAGTAACTTGTTATTTTCATATATTACCTTACAAACAAAGAGATGACAGTAACTCAAAAGGACAGATGTCAACAACAAGCTGGCCCTGTGCTCAGTTGTTATCAGTCTGGGAGAAAGCAGACTGAAATGTTTCTGTGGTAACAGTTCCCCAAAGACAGACAGGAAACCAACACTGAAGTGAAAGCTTTGGTAAATCTTGGGTATTCCTGTATGGTCCCAAGTTCACTGTATATGCTTTTATATCCAAAACCATTAAAATTTGGAATTGTACTCCCCATTATGCCACTGTGCTTAAAAACCACTAGACCCTGTGGTACATTAACTCAGGAGGCTGATCCTGCATGATGATAATGTGGAAGACAGTGACCACCCTAGACTGAGGTAGAGCCATCACAGGCACTGAGTGTCTCCATTGCTGCTCACTTGACCACATCCAACTGGGTGGAAGGAGCCAGCCTTCCCTTAACACCAATCTAAGTGTTTGGATTGCTTTCACTTATTTACTCATGGAAATGTGAAATACTTCTTGACGATTATTATGTCTATTTCATACTCAGGGAGCCCAGAGCTCTAGAATGCAGCTGAGTATGGGCTAAGCAGTGATTGTTAGGGATCCCTCGTAGTGCCCTCCATCTTCTATGTTCAAAGCATTCCTTTGACTTCACTCATAGTAGCCACATAACATAGAGAAAATATCTCTCATCTTTTTTTCCTGTCTTGGGCTTCATGTCATCTATATTCAGTTGGATACGTACACAGAACTAAGTTGTAGTCAGATACATACAGTTCCTAGTATACACCCTTTAAGTGGAAGATGGGGAGATGCAATACCCTTATTCCAGCCCTTTTCCCTTTCTTCCAGCTGGAATATGGAGCCGTAGCAGGTACCATTAACTGCAATGACTTTGAAGATGGAAGATGTTCCCAATGACACAACAAAATAGAAGGAAACCTAGCCCTAGGCTATTCACTCTTGATTAATTAACGGTGACAGGGGAATAAATTATTTTCTTTTAGGTCATTATTGCTTTGTTTTCTTGTTAGTACAACAAACTAATCCTAACTTGGAGGCAAACTGCAGCCTAGCCCCTGCATTTTAATTATTTATTTACACCACAATATTTTCTGGGAATTGCATGTGATCATGGATAAATTAATTTCTCTAAGTCTCTAGTTCTTCATTCATAAATAGGCACATCCAACAGGGCAGTTATTAAAATTACATGACACAAAGTTCACAAAGTGTTTTGCATTCCACCTGCCATGTAGTAAGGATTCAATGAATGCTATCTTTCTGACTTAGTTGCTCAGGGTACAAAGGGTCAAAGGCTACAGGAAAATCGGTAATACCATTGTTTCCACACTAATATCATCATTTTTTCCCTGTATCTGGGGTCAGGGGAAAACAAAGGGAAAAGCCCCACCCAGACTCCCTCCCATCCCAGGTCCCTGATGTGAGGCATGCTCCGAGAGTCCTGGTCAAGCAGTTTTGATAGTTCAACAGGTTTGAATTGCTGCCAATCTCACCGTTCCAATCGTGATGCAATCTATTCATAATCTACTGGCTAACATTGTCTCTTCATGGTTGAGGTTCTGAGATCTCCAAAGAAACTTCATCTGAGGTGATACCAGATCTGATTCTTGTGTGTGCCTGCCAGTACAGAGTTTGGCACAGCCCGTCACCCCCATTAGCTTACGCACATGCTGGTCATTGCAATTGCTGGGTCAGTTCTGTTTCCAGCCCTGTCTTCCATGTGAACTGATGGGTGTTGTAGTCCACTCCGATCCTGTCCACTTCATACTGGGCCCTCACGCAAACAAGTGGGAACTGCAGTCCTGTTGGGGCAACTCCCCATAATCCCCACCAGACCTGCCCCCTACCCTGGTTCCCATGTTTGCCAGTATGTACTCCGGACTTGTTCAGTCTCTCCCACATCCCATTTAGCTCTCGTACTTGTCAATGGGCATTGAAGCCTAGTTCAACCCAACCAACCCTACTATCCAGCCCACACACATACAGGCAGGCACCTTTCTGTCTAGCTACCCCATCCCTGTCCTGGTTTCCGTGCTCTCCAGTGGGAGTGGTAACCCACTATCTCCCTACTAGGCCACTCCAACTTCCAGATTATGCACTCTCCAGGTGGTTTAGGAGTTGAATTTGACAGATTAAGCTCCCAGTTCCAGCCTCTGCCATCTGATGCTGCGACAAAGCCCAACCAACCCTCACCCACTCTAATTTTTGCTTGCACCAGTCGGAACAGTTAGCCTGACCTGGCCCTTCCCTGATCTAGTTCACCTAAGGCCCACAGGTGTTGTAGCCTTGCCTGATCTGGTCTGCCCTCATTCCCAACTCACTCTTTGCAGTGAGAGTGGTTGTCTAGCAGGGGAGCCCACATTCCCCCTGCTGGCTCCGCCCCCTCCCTCCCTGCTTCTCATGTGTGCTGAGGTCACATCTGGTATGGTTCATCTCACGTTGCCATTCTGTGATGTGCACTGGTTTGTGTCACGACCGAACCTGGTCCGAACCACACTCTATTCTGGTGCTTGGATTCACCAGCCAGTGATGTGAAAAGGTTCAGCCTGGTCTGCCCCCAACCTATGCCAAATGTATGCCAGTACCCCCTAACTATTTTTAAGCACATTCCAGATTTCACATTTTATTTTCATTTAAATATCTCATTATATAACACTTTAATTTTTGGTTTAGCCCCTTCACAAAAAAAATAAATAACAACAACAACAACAACAACAACAAAGCAGAGGCAGGGCAAGGTGCCATTCCACCTGCTTGCTAAGAGGCTTTAGCAACCCACCAGGTCCTTTTCAGAGACTGTCAGAAGAACCTCGATGCCTTCCCTTTGCTTGATTTCCAGTACAAATGATAGATCATCCACTTAACTTCCTGTCTTCTCTCCCTGCACTCTATCCCCACCAAACTCATCTCTTCAAACACTAGTTATAATCTTAAACGCAGTTGTCCAAAGAATCTGGAAATCAGCATGGAATTAAATTTTGTCTGGATGCAAGAAAATTTATATATATTTAAGTTGGAAGGAGCTATGCAATATAGCTGTTCCTTTCAATTTATAGGTAAGAAAATTGAGACAGAGAAGTGAATAACTTGACTGCAAATCCAATTATGTGGCTCAGCTGCATAACACTACTCAGGTACTTCCCATTACCTTCAGTCCAAGGTATTTAGCCTGATGAACTCTTAGCATTCTAGAATCAGTTACTCCCACTTAAAACTCAGTCCTCTTCTCTGCTTTTCCCTCACCATCTCTCCAATGCAGGCACAGAGCTTCTTTGTGAACCCAATGTCTGCAGCCTGTCCTTCAGAGTCCTACATGGAAAGCTCTTCCCTCAAGAAATCATCCAAGTTTCAAAACCAGGACAGCTATTGTGACACTGCAGGTCAAGCTGCTTCAGACATTCAAGCCCATATCAGAGAGATTGGGATCAAACCCTGTCTCTGGTCCAGCTTCCTACTCATGCATAAACCAGGAAGTAGTAGATGGTGAGAGATCTGGACGGAGTTCCTGTGGCTTGGCTTTGGCCTGTTCCACCACAGTTTGGAAAATGAGTTAGCAGAAAAAAAGATCTCTTCTTCTGTCTCTATCTCTATCCTTGTGTGTCATTCCACCTTTCAAACAAATTTTAAAACTCTTAAATAAAGATCCTAAAAGACAAGTTACATGGAGTCCCTTATAACACTATAAATTTTCTGCTACAGACTTGCAACACATTACATTAAAATCGCCTATTTATGTATACAGCTTCCCTCACAACACACCTAAGCTCTACAGTGGTAGGGTCCAATTTAGTACCCAAATCTACCTGTGACACATTGCATACATCTAATAAAGATTTGCTAAATAAATTAACAGCTAACTGCTAAAGGAAATCAGTGATCAACCTAGAGGAAAGCGCCCTGTATACTGAATCTCATCATCAAATTTATTATTCATTAAGGCCACAAAGCTCCCTACAGAAGCTGGTTTTCTGACAACTCCAGGTCTGAATTATGAGCATTTCATTACAGTGTGTAATGTTAACTCAGCCAAGAAAACTCACAAACCATTGTTTTCCATTTTTACTGTATTAAAGATGACAGGCCTGTGGTTTTTAAAATCATTTTAGTTTGACCATTTTTTTTTTACTTTACTTTTGACCTAAATAGAAGATTTACATACTCCAGGCCATTCTTCTGAAATACCTACACTTTTATATGGTAGTAAAAAAAAATTTTTTAATGCAGAGATTCACAGAGAAATATCCAACATGCTGTCTCACTCTCCAAATGCAACAGCCAGGACTAGGACAGACAGCTGCAAGAAGCCAAAAATCCAGGTAAGGACTCCTAGTAGGTAGTACAGATACAAGTACCTAACCTACCACCTGCTCCCAACATATACAGTATCAGGATTCTGGAATAAGAAGCAGAGTCAGGACTCAAACCAAAGCACACTTGATACAAGGCATAACAAGTGGTAGCTTAATCATTATACTAAATGTCAAACGTTGAATCATCATTTTTAAATATTTCCCTTACGAATAACAAGATGATTCTATCATCTTTGCCTCTGAAATCACTATTCCCATGTGATATAAAAGGAATCATGTGTTAGTGAAAAATACTTCAAAAGAAGGTAGAATGTCACAACTGATAAAACATGAATGTCTGTCTAAACAGTTGTCTACATGTTATCAGCCCATTCATAGAGAGATAACAACGGTAATGTTTTTCGACAACCTTAAGTTTTGGCTGAAGATTGAAGAGTATGATGATAATGGCTTCCAATTCCAGAAACATTTACTGAGTGTTACCATGGGGTCAATTATTTTGTTCACATTCCCCACATAAGTTTCAATGAGAAGAAATCTGGCAGGGGTAAAAACAGGTCAGTATTGCAGGTCAATTCACAATAGCTAAGATACGGAATCAATCCAAATGTCCATCAACTGATAATTGAATAAAACAAAATGTGGTACATATACACTATGGAATACTACTCAGCCACACAAAATAATAAAACACTATCTTCTGCAACAAAATGGGTACAATTAGAAACCATTATGCTTAGCAAATTAAGCCAGTCTCAAAAAGACAAATATCACATGTTTCCTGTTGAAAAACATGCTTGAAAAACAGCTAATATAGAATACCATGAAAAGCATAACAATGAAATGGCCACTTCGGAATATGATTGGCAGTTAAAAGCCCATATTTATACTCTAGTGGAACTGTGGTCTTCTTCTTGTTTGCTGACTATTATAATTAGGGGCAAATTAAGCCTGTGAATATAGAATGAATCAAAATTATTTCTGTGCAAATACAGTTGAAGAGAGGGAAGAGAGCAGAGGTCCTATGGGGAAGCAAAGGTTGGAGGGAAGTGTAATTGAAACTTGTTTGAAACTATAGCTATGGAACACATAAAGTCTGTTCTCTTCATATTAATAAAAAAATCAAATAGAGAGCAGTTAATTCATTAAAATTTAAGACAAATCTTTTCTTTTTGGAAGATTTAATTATTTGAAAAGCAGAGCTAAAGAAGGAGAAAGAAGGGGGAGAAAGATGCCCCACCCTCTTATTCACTCCCCAAGCGAGCACAATGACTGAGACTGGATCATAAACCAAATATACCAGATCTCTTAGTGAGTAAGAACTTAGGCTTTAGAAACAGACAGACCTGAGCTTCCAGACCAGATGTACAAACTTGGACAACGTCTTTGAGGTTTCACTTCTAAGTTGAGGTATTACCTAGTGATGGGCTACACAGAAACCAATTAGAGGAAATAGCTTAGTCCGTTTGGTTTTTGTTACCATAACAAAATAATCCCCCTTTAAAAAAAAAAAGTTACTTCATTTTTATTTGAAGTGCACTTACAAAAAGGAGGAGAAAGGGAGAGATCTTCCATCCACTAGTTCACTCCCAAACAGCCACAGGGGTTGAAGCTGAGCTGATCCAAAGCCAGAATAACCAGGAGCATCTTCTAGGTCTCTCATGAGGCTACACGGTGTCAAGGCCTGAGCTATCGTCTACTGCTTTTGCAGAACATAAGCAAAGAGCTGAACTGGAATTGGAGCAGCCAGGGCATGATCCAGTGCTCATATGGGATGCTGGCACTGCAAGCAGAAGCTTACCTACTACGCACTAGCACTGGCCCACAAAACAGTATTTTCTAAAGTAAAGAGGTTTAAATGATTATTCTGGTGGCTGGAAAGTTCAAAAAATATAATGTCAGTGATTTGGTCAGAATCCCTAGCTGCATCCCAAATGACAAAAAAGAAAAAGGGAAATAAATACTGGCCAAAGGAGTACAGGAGCCAGCAGGAATCAAAGACCAGAGGAGTGTCAAAGGCACTCTTCTGTAACCACCTGCTCTCTCAGCTACTGGTCCACTCCACACACTCTGAAGACAGTCTTTATCCAGTCATGTGGCTGAATCCTCCATTAGCTAATTACTTAGGTGAGACCCCAAATCATAAAGGTTCCACCACCGTCACACTGGGAACCATGGCTCCAGCAAGAGAACCTTTGAGGGACATACTCTACCAAGCCTTATTAGTAGATGAATGGTCTTTCCAACCAAGAGCAGTATTCTCTCTCTCTGGGAAATTCTCCCTTTTTATGCCTGTAGTTAGAGCTATTGCCACCTGGAAATGCATGGTAAATAATACCAAGCTAAGTCAAGTATAGTCTTGTCAGGGGATTTTTCAACTGTAAATCTGAAAAAGTACATCTTGAGTTCTTCACTGAAGCAGAGATAACAGAAGTTGTAGGTGTCCTGTTTTTAGCATGTGGAGGCAGACAAATAAAAGAAAAATGCTGCCTTGAGGAAAAGTAAATTTGAGAGAGGCACAGGGAAGATGGTGTTCAAATTCTACAAAGTCAGAAAACCCACAGGTAGCTCTGTCCTTTTCCATAAGTATGAGATGCCCCCTTTTCACTTCATTCACTCTCATTAATCAACTTTTAACAAAGGAATCCTACCTAACCGAGCATACTGCATAATGCCTACATCATTGTGGCTCAGTGCACCAAGTTAGTATTCTTTGCTCACAAAATGCACTATCATTCCTATGCCCATCTCCCATTACATGCAAAGATGAAAAATTTATACACTTAAATAAAAGTTTACATCAGGGCCTGGTGTGGTAGCCTAGTGGCTAAAGCCCTTACCTTGCACGCCATGAGATCCCATATGGGCATCAGTTCTAATCCCAACAACCCTGCTTCCCACCCAGCTCCCTGTTTATGACCTGGGAAAGCAGTCGAGGATGGCCCAAAGCCTTGGGACCTGCACCCATGTGGGAAACACGGAGGAGGCTCCAGGCTCCTGGCTTCGGATCAGCATAGCTCCAGCAGATGCAGCCACTTGGGAAGTGAACTATTGGAAAAAAGATCTTCCTCTCTTTATATTCAACTTTCCAATAAAAAATAAATTAATATTTCTTAAAAAAACTTACATCAGAAATTTCTTAGAAATAATAGGCTCCATGGTATCACTTAAAAATCCTTATCATTCAACTGAAATTCCTACACATTTCTGCTTATAACATGCAAAATTTGATGGTTTAAAAAACTCAAGGCATAGCAATATTCAGTAGAAACAGTATGGAAGCCACAAATGTGACATTTGTCATTTTAAATTTTAATGTAGTCATACAAAAAGGATTAATTTCAGCAATATATATTATTTAGCTCAATCAAGTACAATATATTGCCATTTTGGTATCTGGTTAATATTTTACATAATTTTAATACTAAATGTTTGTAATCTACTGTGTATTTTACATACAGCACATCTCAATTTAGACTATCACATTCCAAATGCTCTATACCTATTTATTATTCATTGTTACCATATTAGCTAATATAGACATATAAAATATATAATTGTAAGTGTCAATCTTCACCAGTCTAAGATTAAAGCTTTGTAATTATTGACAAGAAAACTGAAACCCAACCAAATTAAGTAATCATTTCACACTCAACAGCTAAACAATATAAAGCCCAGCCTCAAATCTTGATCTTAAACTTCACATTTTATATTCCTTCTCTTACTATGCTTCCCATATAGTTAAGCACTCATGGCGAACATGATCCTAAAATATAACAAGTTCAATCAAATGATAAAGTAACCTATCAGATGAGAAGGTTAGACGTGCAGTCTAGAGAAACAGACTATAGCAATGTGTCTGATCACTCAGGTCACAGAGCCTGCCAATGGGACAGAACAGCTTAAGTGGAATAATCACAATCTCCTACTCAATTCCACACTTTTTACTGACTCATGAAAGTCATCATCAGGCCCATGGTTGTGGCAGAGCACATAAAGCCACTGCATTGCAACACCAGCATTCCTTACAGGTGATCAGCACTGGTTCAAGTTCCAGCTGTTTTATTTCTGATCCAGCTACCCACTAATGAAGCTGGGAAAGCAAAGAATGATGACCCAAATCCTTGGGAAACACATAAGAAGCTCCTGCTCCTAGCTTCTGACTTCAACCTGGCCCCACAGTGGCCACTGTAGCCATCAGAGTAAACCGATGGATGGAAGCACTTATTTACTTTCTTTATATATCTCTCTCTCTCTCTCCCTCTCTCTCTCTCTCTCTCTATGTGTGTGTGTCTGTGTGTGTGTGTGTCTGTGTGTGTGTGTGTGTAATTCTGGCTTTCAAATAAAAACAAAGAATTAAAAGAAAAAAGAACTCTATGTGCCACGAGGGTTGCACATCCAAAGTGCACAAGGATGGAAAGCCCTTGCTTAGGAACCCTCCAATCTGCAGCCAGATGTGCTCTTCTACTGGCTGTTTCCTTATAGCCTTGAAAATTTCCTTCCCTAAGTCCTCTCAGCTCCAGCATATCAGTTGGGAAGATGGAGCCAGTCAGAAGTTCCAGTGGTCCAGACTAGTAACTGAAATCTGAATGACAATAAGCTTCAACCCATGCAATGGACCATCACTCCACAAGGACAATGTCAGAGCATAACTGAATTAGACAATGCCCAGCATGTATCCCTGCAGAATTGTTTGCTTGCTTGCTGGTGGGGAGAAATTCCCATACATATACAGATCATAAAATTGATGGGGCCTCTGGGAAATAATCCGGTTTAGAAGAGGTTACAAGGGTGGGGCCGCATGATGATACCAGTTTCCTTAGAAGAAGCAAAGACTTGAGCATTATTTCTCTCAACCATGCAAAGACACAGTAAGAAGGCAGCTTTATGCAAACCTGGAAGAAAGCTTTTACCAGAACCCAGCTCTGCCAGTGCCTGGATCTTGCATATCCTACCGTCACCTAGGGAAAGTGAACTGTAACTATTTTGAGCCCATTAGGCTCAAACAGGCCTAAGAAACACTGCTCACATCTTATTCTTGATTCATTTTCACCTCCTTCCCAGATAGGATAAGCCAGGTGACTCAGAATCCATTTAAATATCAAATACCCTGAGTGCCTATAGCATGGCTCAGTACAGATCCTAAAAAATTCAGAACCAGAGAAGCCTGCAATGTAATTCTCAGTGCAAGACTGAAGGCCTGAGAACCCTAGGGGTGGGAATAAGGGGCAAGAAGAGCTGCTGGTGCAAGTGCTGCAATCTAAAGTTCTGAAGTTCAAGAACAGAACAGATGTGTGTTCCAACTCTAAAACACAGACTCCATCCCAGCTCTCTGCTGACTGGGTGGTGCCGACTCGCAGTAACGGCAGATCCTCCTTACAGTCCACTGACACAAACGTCAGCCTCCTCTGCAGACATCTTCACAGACATCCCCCAAAATAAAGCTTTATTAGTCCTCCAGCTATTCTGAAATCCAGCCAAGGTGACACCTAAGTGTAACTATCACAGAGGTAAAAGCTCTCCCCCCTGAAAACAGTGAAGCATTGATGAAAGAAACGGAACATGATGACACAAACAAACGGAAGGATGAGCTGTGTTAGTGGACTGGAAGAATTAACATTGTTAAAACATCTATGCAAACCAAAGCAATCCATAGATCAATGCACTCTCTATGAAAATATCAATTACATCCTTCACAAAAAAATCCTAGAATTCACATAGGGCCACAAAGACCTCAATAATCAAAACAATCTTGAGCAGAAATTTCAAAAACTGGAAGCATAACATTACCAGACTTCAAAATATACCATAGCTATAACCAAAACTTACGGTACTCAGACAATGAATATCAGCAACCTAGACCAGTAGAATCAAATAGAAAAGTCCAGAAATACACACATTTTCCTCTAGCTCCCATAAACGAGGTTTCCAGAATTCACAATGGAGATAGTTTCCTCTATAAATGATATTAGAAAAACTGGACATCAATACAAATAATAATGAAATCAGATCCTTATCCCTTATCTTCTAAGAAAAGCAGTTCAAGCCAGATTAAACGTAAACCCTAAAATTATAAAATTACTAGAAAAAAAAATACATGGGTTTAAAGTTCCGTTACACTGGTCCTGGCAGATTTTTCTAATATGAACTCAATAGCACAAGCAACAAATGCAAAAATCGAAAAATCAGAATACATCAAATTAATGAACATAGCAAAGGAAGACATTAACCAAAAAGCCTCTTAAGAATAAGAAAAAAACAGCTACAAATTATATAACTAATTCTATCTTAAAACCCAAAATATATAAGGAATTCAAACAACTCAGAAGAAATCATCTGATTCCCAAACAGGCAAAGATCTAAACAGACATTTCTCAAGACATAAGAATGGCCAGTGGGCTTAGTACCGTTGGCCTAGCGGCTTAAGTCCTCACCTTGAACACTGGAATCCCATATGGTTTCCAGTTCTAACCCCAGCAGCCCCACTTCCCATCTAGCTCCCTGCTTGTGGCCTGCGAAAGCAATTGAGGATGATGCAAAGCCTTGGGACCCTGCACCCACGTGGGAGACCTCAAAGAAGTTCCTGGCTCCTGGCTTCGAATCAGTGCAGCACTGGACATTGCGCTCACTTGGGAAGTGAATTATCAAACAGAAGATCTACCCCTCCGTCTCTCCTCTCTGTATATCTGACTTTGTGATAAAAATAAAATAAATCTTTAAAAAAATAGTCAGCAAGGATATTTAAAATGCTCAGGATCACTGGTCAGCAGAGAAATATAAACCAAAACCGCAGTGCGATCATCTACTTCTGTTTCAATGGCTAGTATTAAAAAGACAAAAGATAATTGCTGATGAGAATGCAATATAAAGAAAAACCTTACATACTATTGGTATAACTACATAGTAACACAGCATTTTTGGAAAACAGTATGGAGGATTTTTTTTGAAGATTTCTTTATTTAAAAGACAGAATTAGACAGAAAGATCTTTCACCTGCCAGTTCATTAACCAAATGCCCCAAGAAGCCAGAAGCCAGGAAATCATCCTGATCTTACACATCGTAGCAGGAGCCCAAGTACTTGGGCCATCCCCCACTGCTTTCACTAGCACATTAGAAAGGAGCTAGATCAGAAGAGAGTATCTAGGACTAACCAGAATGCTGATAGGGAATGCCAACGTCACAAATGATGTAGGTGAGAAACGACTCCTGGGGAACTCCGAATGAGAGGGTCACTGTACTGCAGGTAAATGAGAGGACTGAGATCTGGTGGTGTGGAGTGGAAAGAGACCAGAAGACCTATATGGGTCGGAGGCACCAGCCCACGCTGGAGTCCTGAGTTAGGTTTGTTAGCATGGAAAATTGTTGACCACCATGCCAGTCCACACGAAATAGTGCTGGAGGCCTGCAGGCAGGGCTAGATCCATAGAGACAATTGGTTCACGGGTAATATGTTTCTTTTTTAGTTAAGCAAATGTCATAAAATTATTCATCGTTGCATAATTTTATGCATATACTGAAAGCCACTAATCTGTCTTAAAAGGGTAGGCTTTATATACATGAATTATATCTCAAAATAAAAGAAAAAAGTATAGTAGAATTTTCTTAGAAAATTTAAACTTTTAATTTTCAAGCTTTTTTTAAAAGATTATTCATTTGGGAGAGTAAGAGAGGAGACAGAGCAAGCAGGAGATTGCATGTCTTCCATCAGCTAGTGCACTCTACAAATGACTGCAATAACTGCGGTCGGGCCAAGCTGAAGCCAGGAGCCAGGAGCATCTAGTCTCCTATGTGGGTGGCAAGGGGGCCCAAGCACTGAGTGTCCCCTGTCATCTACTGCTAACTCAGGCACATTTGCAGGAGGCTTCATCAGAAGTGGAGCAGCCAGGACTCAAAATTGGTGCCTGGGCCCGGCGCGATAACATAGCAGCTAAAGTCCTCACCTTGAATGAGCCAGGATCCCATATGGGTGCCAGTTCTAATCCCGGTGACTCCGCTTCCCATCCAGCTCCCTGCTTGTGGCCTGGAAAAGCAGTAGAGGATGGCCCAAAGCTTTGGGACCCTGCACCTGCATGGAAGACCCAGAGGAAGCTCCTGACTTCGGACCTGCTCAGCTCCAGCCATTGCGGCTACTTGGGGAGTGAATCATCGGACGGAAGATCTTCCTCTCTATCTCTTTTCCTCTCTGTATATCTGCCTTTCCAATAAAAATAAATAAAATCTAAAAAATAAAAACCGGTGCCCATATGAGACAGCAACATTGCAGATGGCAGCTTATACTGCTATACTGGACTCTGCCATTGTCCATGCCCACAATGATGGACATATGACTGTCTACGAACAATCATACTATAGTAATAATGCAAGGGAACTCAGTGAGGGGGAGGGGACATGTGGAGGGGGTGAGGGAAATCCCAGGGCCTATGGAGCTGTATCATAAAATGATAACAATAATTTTAAAATGCAAAACAAAATGAATCAGTACTAGGTGAAGGTGATGTTAGTGTATTATTGATTATAAGATTTAATAAAGAACTTATGATATATGCCTTTATAAATTCCTTTCATTTATAAGCTCTTTTTAATTTTGTATTCTTGATATTTTAAGTAATACTAGTTTAGGTTTAGTGAAAATTGACACTATATAACCACACATGCTGCCAACCGTGGAGTTCCCGGCTTGAGCCAGGTGACCACAGGTTTGAATGAGTAATGGCTTGCTGAAAATGCTCTCTTTGAAGTAAAATGATAATAATGTTTTTAGGATTGTTTCTGTATTCTCTTAACGACAAAGTAAAATGGAGCAACTGGATGTTGTACAAAAGCTTGTGATGATTTCTATACAGAGAAGGCAACTTCAAAAAAAAAAAGCTAAACCAACCGTTTCTAAATTTTCTTTAATAATTGATGATCAGGCCAGGCAGTGTAGCCTAGCGGCTAAAGTCCTCACCTTGAATGCACCAGGATCCCATATGGGTGCCAGTTCTAACCCCAGCAGCTCCACTTCCCATCCAGCTCCCTGCTTGTGGCCTGGGAAGGCAGTCGAGGATGGCCCAAAGCCTTAGGACCCTGCACCCATGTGGGATACCTGGAAGAAGTTCTAGGATCCTGGCCTGCATTCACTTGGGGAGTGAATCATCAGACGGAAGATGTTCTTCTTTGTTTCTTCTCCTCTCTGTATATCTGACTTTCCAAAAAATAAATCTTTATAAAAAAAAAAAACTGATGATCTAGTTATTACAAAATATCACAAATACAGAAATATTTTATATATTCCAAAATCATGGAGGAAATACTTAACTACTAAATGTTAAATGGCAAAAAATATAATTCCAACTAAATATATATGTGTATGTATAAGTATGCACAGATATGCACACAAAGGGGATAAAATCAAATTTTATCAAGTTATCTCTAAAAGAATAACTTTGTAGTTTTTGAATTTCCATAATTACCTTTGAGAACACATATATTTTTAACTACTGTGCATCCACTACTCTGCTTTATTTCTTAAGTTTGAGAGGGCCAGACATAGATAGCTTCCTTCGTTTTCCCTGTCTCCCTCCCCTCTTCTCTTCTATCCAGTTTCTATGATCCACTGCATATTACAGTCAGCATACGGACTGATAAAGTACCTTGAGTTTTATCAGTAACTAAAGGCATAGGAAGTTATACAAAAAGGGAAGCATGGAATATTCTAGAAGCTCATTGTGAGGCAGGTGTCAGGAAAGAAGCTGCAAAGAAAACCTTGCAGAAGAAGCAACTGCTGGAAAGAGGAATAGAACCAAACCAATGCAAAATGGCAAATGCATTTTGGCCAGAAGAAACAGCCTGCTGAAAATTCCTATCCACTGAGGAAGTAAAATGAACCCAGGATAACTTACTAGCAATTCCAATCTATTACATATGTATGTATGTATGTATGTATGTGTATTTGCATATGCATGTACATGTGAATATATACTTGGACATACATTTTAATAGCTTGATTCAAACATTGAATATTAACATGTTAACATGTATTGCTGATGTAATAAGTTTTTTATTGAAATATTCACTATATGTTTAATATTTAAATCTTAGATGCCCAAACCAAATCAGAAATACTCATGTGTCCTCAGTAGACCAAGTCTAGCAAGGGCAGAAAGAAGGGGAAGTAAAGAGAGCTCCCACTGTTTCTCCTGATCCCATCCCTATGTCAATTAAGACAAGTCCCCTCCCCTGTAAACATCTCTCTTGAGCGCACTTCTTTCAACACTGACTCCCAGATTTTCCCATTGATCTCAAATCAGCAGGAGTCACAGCTGGACTTAAATTCTGAACACCTTCTCACCAGTCCATGACCCTCAACCTTGCCCCAAATTTGAAAAAAGTATTCTAAATTTAAATAACACAGCATCAAACTAAAAATAGGTTAGAGGGAGGAAGAAGCACATCTGTGACTGGGCTCTTGTTAGATTTCACAGGAACATTTATTAAGCGTGTGTGGTCAAGTGATCCTTGGGTGATAAAACTACCATCTTGCACATTCATATGAGATAAAAGTGTCTGTGCTTAAATGGCCAAGGCGGAAAAGGAAGAAGACAGAAAAAGAATAGGGGGAGATGTGCTGACTCCTCAAGATGCACTTGGGGTTCCCAGAGTGTCATCTGGTTCCAATGTCAGTAGCGCCGGCTAGATTTTTCTCCTCACCTTCACTCTCTTCAACAACTTAGACAAGACAGGAGCAGGAGTGATAATATCAATCACCAATATCAAGTATAATGTCCCCCCAACTCCCAGGTATTTTTCCAAAGTCCAGCAACCTCATACATGAAATGAGGAAATGCAACTGAATCAGCAGTTCTTAAACTTTTTTCCCCTTGGTACTTTTTTACTCTATATCTTAACAGTCTAATATGCTGTAAGACACATGCTGTGAAATAAAGCATGTGTTCAACTCAGTTTTCACAAACCAAAGGTACCAGTAAGCATGTGGCACAGCAGCTGACACTACCTGCATACTATGTTGGAGTACCTAGGCTTGATCCCGGCTCTGCTTCTGATTCCTGCTTCCTGTTAATGCAAACCCTGGAAGGCGGCAGATGATGATGGCTTTGGAGGCTGCATCCCAGCTACCTATGTCGGAGACCTGAGTTGAGGTCCAAGCTTCAGGTTCTGGACTTCAGGTATTTTGGGAGTGAGCCAGTGGACAGGAACACATGAATTCTCATTCTCTTTCTCTAATACATACACATAAATGTAAAAAGTTCTAGAAATCAGTCCCTGTACAGTACCCTAGTGGCTAAAGTCCTCACCTTACATGCGCCAGGATTCCAAATCGGCACTGGTTTATGTCCCAGCTGCTCCACTTCCCATCTACATCCATGCTTGTGGCCTGGGAAAGCAGTAGCGGATGGCCCAAAGCCCTGGGACCCTGAACCCATACAGGAGACCTAGAAGAAGCTCCTGGCTCCTGGCTTCCGATCACCTCAGCTTCAGCCATTGCAGTCATTTGGGAAGTAAGCCAACAAATGGATAATCTTTCTTTCTGTCTCTCCTTCTGTCTACAAATTTGATCTGCCTTTCCAGTTAAAACGAATAAATCTTTAAAAAAAAAAAAAAAAACAACAAGTTCAGAGGAAGAGCTGACAATTCCAAACAATAAAACCACACAAGTATTGAAAGGAGGCTCACATTCAGGAAATTTAAAATGTCTTTTAGCACAAATATTCTCATAAAAAGCAAAATAAATCCATAGGCATTGCTGAGAAAAATACACTTAAAGATGCAAGCTTTCCATAAACAAGAGAGAGTAACTAGTGACTCATTGCATTCACTCTATTCCTTTACAACAAGGCCTGGGATCACATCCTTGGCTCCAGCGACACCTGAGCTCCCCACCTCCCACTCAGTCCCCCGGCTCAGAAGGAAGATGGTAATTGTTCCAGTGTCCCCACCACTCTGACACCAACCATGTAATGTCATTGATATCACAATCTTTTTTTTTTTTGTCCTTTTTGGGTGAGAGATAAGGGAAAGCTGGTAGTGTTTTGTTCATGTGTTTGTTTCTTATCATTATCATAACCCACATCACAAAAGTCAACCTTCTGTTATCACAAAGTAGATTATAGTAGATGAACAGCTCTACTGAGGACAATTAGAAAAGTCAGATAAAATCCCTAAATATCCACTTGAAGTAATAGGCACATGACTTCAGCCAGGATTTAAGGAGTCAGATCTTGGCGAGAGGGGAGGCTTATCGAAGTGAATGCAATCTTTTGCAGGTTTATTTTCTACTTCGGGTATCTGCCTGTTCTGGCATAGGGCAAGTAGTTGAGACACTCTCTGGCAGAAAGCAGTTGCTAAGAGGCAGAGAAGTCTGCAGAACTTTAGAATATATTTAAATAGAAAGTTCAGTGTCTGTAGATGTAAAAACTGGCATTCAAGAATGAAATGGTGCATCTTAGGTGGGCTCAAAGAGGTGAGCCTGACACGGATTTTCTCTTTGTTGTACCACAACTCAGCTGCTCAGGGGAAAGACTAAGAGGCCAAGGTGAAAGCAGATGAAAATCAGTACATTCTGCACAGGAGCATTTTCAGCAGACTCCCAGTACTAAGAAACAAGAATTGCAGTTTAAGATCTGTCAAGGGACAGATACTCAGCCAGTTCCCCTGAGGTGCAGGACTGAGAGAAACCAGAACAGACCAAACAGACCAAACTGTGTTTCTGTTTCTCTCTGTGTGTGTGTCCTCTCCTCTCCTCTCCTTTCCTCTCCTCTCCTCTCCTCTTCTCTCCTCTCCTGTCTTTTCTTTTTCTCTCCTCTCCCTCCCTCCCTTCTCTCTCCCTCCTTCTCTCTGTGTTTATGTGTATGTCTTCCATTTTCTGTAATCTTCAGATAAATACATCTTTTTTTGATAAGTATACTTTTTAAAACATTCAAACAACTTAACTAAAAAAGGAACTTTGGAGTTTAACTGTTAAAAGAGTTAAACTGTCTCCCAAATAAAAATTACCTAGAAAATCATAAAAAAAAAAAAAATCCGTAACTTTGGGCCTAGGATGATTGCCTAGTGGCTAAATCCTTGCCTTGCATGCCACAGAATCACATATGGAAGCCAGTTTGTATCCCAGCAGCTCCACTTCCCATCCAGCTCCCTGCCTGTGGCCTGGGAAAGCAGTTGAGGACGGCCCAAAGCCTTGGGACCCTGCACCCACGTGGGAGACCCAGAATAGGCTCTTGGCTCCTGGCTCTAGACCAGCTCAGTTCCAGACACTGCAGCCAGTTGGGGAATAAACCAGCGGATAAAGATCTTTGTCACTCATTCTCTCTGTAAATCTGTCCTTCCAATGAAAATAAATCTTAAAAGAAAAAAAAAATCAACATTTTGTAAAGTTGACATAATTGGTCCCTTTACATAATAGATAATTGGTTCTAAAAAAAGAATGATGTTGACAATTTTATTAAACATTCTATAGTCTCATAATGCTACTTCTTTTTGAAACTTTGCCTACCATGTGAAAGGTTTGGATACAAAACACCCACCTTTAAATTTCAGCTCTAACCACTTGCCACATGTCCCTATACAAATTCCTAATCCATTTCTCTGTGAGTAAAATACTACCTACCTTTCAGTGTTGTGACAATACATACAGCATCTTGCAGAGCTTTTTATATACACTAGCTATTCACTAAATAGAAGCCATGGTTATTATTATAATTAGCTGTCATGTTTGCCAATATCTACTTATTAACTCATTCAACTGTTTTCTTTTTGGTTGCCTCACACATATTATTTTTCTCTGGCTTACACACACTTTGAAACATTCTGGGCATATGTTATACAATGTCTTGTATTTAAAAGCCTCACCGAACTGTTTTAAGATGTACTACAAAAAAAAAAAAAAGAAAAAGAAAGGAAAGGAGTTATTAACCCATAATTCAACATGAACTACATATCAGTCTTGTGATGGTAGCTGATAAAAAAAAAAGTTTCTATCTACCTAAGTATTCTGATGATTTATTTATCCCATCAGTCCTTCTAAATTTTACCTCTTTTTTTAGACTTTGCAAGGAGAGCTAACTTCCAAACAATTTGGAATATTTGCACAGTTTTCTGTGGGGTTTTTTTTCAGCAGAAAGACTTGAATCTTTAGTGTATTTATGTGTTATTGTCAGGTCACCAAATGATCTGCTGGTACTCACCAAGAGCCCTCAGGATTTGGTTGTCATGGATACATCCTCCACCTGAACACACTTACACACCACCTTATATCACACTCAATTGATCTTGTCTACACATACCCATCTTCAAGCCCTGAAGGATTTCTTGGATATCCAGAAACTGTCTTGGAAAAAACCTGGTTAAGAAATACAATTTGTAGGCTTAGAAGAAAGCATCTACACACATGTGTAGAGGTACATATAAAGTTGTACTTCAGAGACTCCAAAAACCAAATTAGTAAGCTGTGATTCACTTCTGCACTGTTCATAGTGTTTTAAAAAACAGACCTGACATCAGAATACAGCAAGGATAAATATCTAACACCTGAATCAGGAAACTGCAGTTACTCTTACCATTGTAATGGTTTCTGATACTCTGTACTCTATTCCATGATGCTTTGAGCCTCACTAATATTCCATCCTCTCCACACCTACAAGACACTAGGCCTAATATAACATCTCTCCATTTTAGAAAAAAACTAAAACTCAAAGCAATTCATGGAGCTCCTTTCCAGGTCTCCCAGGATACAAGGTACCTAACTACCCTGACTCCCAGTCCAGGGCTCTTTCCCCCAAAGTGGAAAAAACAATCATCATCACCAAGTCTGATCAAAGCAGCTGGAGATGTGAACCTTGAAACACGCTGAGAGGTCAGGCGTGCCTCAGTTCCAAACAACAGTTTATATTAGCCTCAACCTGAGTCTCAGTTAACCTTGAATAGCTTGATTTTCTCCTAAATCCTGCCCAAGGCCTAGCATGACTTGGCAAATCAACAGTTTTTGTTTTATGGGTTTTTTTTTTTCCAGAAACCCTCTTGCAGGCACTGAAAACAGCACAGAAAAAGCCAACATTGTTCTCAGAGTAAATTCTGAACATTTTGATTCTACACACATGATTTGTCCGTAAGAGGTTAGCTTAGCAGCCCGAGCCTATGGGTCTTCTGCATTTACCACGCCCATGCACAGCTACTTGCTTCCCCCAACGAAGGCTGCTGAATTAAAATTTTAACAGCAAAACCACATAGATCGATAGGTGGAAGTGAGTGATCCAGAGCCTGCTAGCAAACCCAGCTCCCCTGGCCTCTTGTAAATCCTCAATTACAGACTGTGGGTTGTTAAAGAGCCTTCAATAGAGACAAATTTAGTAAATTAAACGCCAGTCTCTCTTTACTGGCATCCGGTTGTGCGCGCGACTTGCCCCACACCCCCACACCCTTCCTTTTCTCTTTTAATACGGCATATGTCTGTCACAAGGCAGGAATCCTGGAGACTGGAGAAGGCCAAACGCAACGACCCTAGATGCAGAAAGGTTTGGTGTCTGTGTGGTTGCCTGCAGGGTATCAGGGTGCAGGTGCTGAAGGAGCAGTTGTTTGCCCCGCACCAGGGGCTGCGTGCTGGCCTCCACTTGTGCACCCAGGCTGCCAAGCACAAGGGCAAAGAGCCGCAGCCTCCTTAAAGCAGAATGAGCCCCGTGGTGAGCGTGAGGTGGTGCGCGTTGGCTCCGGAGCGCCCCAGCTGAAACCTACGGGCAGAACACGGAGCAGCGAACCCTAAAATTAACGCTCCGGGAGCCGGAGCCCGAGCAGCACACCACGGCGCTGACAGGGTGTCGTCTTCCAGGGAGCTTGCCCTCTGTGCTTTTCTCGTGCACGCGGATCAGGAAGGAGAAACACTCCAGGAACCAGAATCCGGGAACACGTGCAGCCTCCTGAGACTGAAGCAGGGGAGGAGGGTCGGTCTGTCGCTCCTCCCCCAACTGCGGCAGAAAATTTAAGGAGCCTTGGAATTTGAAACCCCAGGATCCTCCAAAATCCTTGTTTGAAGCTAAAATGTGGTTTTTCTACAGTGATCCTCTTCTTTCCTGAGTTTTCTTTTAAATGTCTCCTTCCCATCCCTCCCAGGAATCACACCGGGGGGTTGGGGGCGCGCGGGGGTGTGTGGGGGGGGGAGTCTGGTGTTTGTATCGGGGTTAGAGAGCTAGCGCCTGCAGTATGAAGGGAGTTTGCTTTCTTCTAATTCTCTACAAGATAGAACAGTTCTAAAGGTCAGCGCCGCTCCCCACCATGCCCTCCCGCAATTATTAACACTCATCATGGGATTCTCCGTCATGTTGGACTGAGAACGCAAACTGTTTTAAGTCTCAAGTACTTAGGGTATTCCAATTGGGTGATGAATTGAAACCCTACATTTAAATTGTTAACCACAGTGAACACCCCCAAAATAAAATTATCAAAAGCCAAGAACTATCAGAAAGAAATCTGTGACACTCAGCCTAGGTTAAATGAATGCAAAGAACAGTGATGTTTAGCACCACAAAAATAGGAAATGGCATGACACAATGCTCGGAAATCAGAAGCCATTCACTTTAAAAAGTCAGTTATTATATAACTAGGTTGCTTAAATATAGGCAGAGTAATTTTAAATCAGCCATTAATACATACTAAGCATGCCCATGGAGTGACATCGCATCTCCAGCAGCTTTTGGCCTCCCCGCTGTCACCAACTGCTTACCTTTATTTTCAGAATCTTTCATTCTCTGCTTCCTCCCTCTGCTGCAAATGAGCAGGAAAGTCCGGCTGACTATGTACACCCGACTTTTGATCTGTCGTTCACAAGCAGTCAGCGGTCTTGGGGACGAAGTCTCTCCAACACAGGAGCACCCAAACTAAGCTAATTGCATGTGAGCCAGTGTGCAGAGGTTATAATTTTGCTTATGCTAGAGCGGAAAGGATGGGGATGAAGGCAGACGTAAACACAACCTCCAAAACATGGCATGGAACTGGATCTGGAGCCAAGGCTTGCCTTTCCTCTCCTCAGGGTAGGAAACCAACTGTTTAGTGTCTCAGTGCCTCCGGAGAGATTTGTCTTGGGAATGTCTGTGCCAGGAGCCAGGTTTGTTTTCAAATGGTAACCTCAGCATTGGAGGGCAAATAAGAGCCTCCTGCTCTATTTCCTCTTACACAGTCATCATTCACTGAGTCATTCATTTATTCAGCAAACATTTCTTTTGACTCTCTGTGGACCAGGTTCTCTATAAGCACTGGAGACAACAGTATAAAGGCCCCACCCCCAGCACTCAGGCTATTACAATACAGAGCCATGCAAAGCAACGCAAAGATCTGTGCCTCGCCTGGCTCAGGTTCTGAACCCATTTCACCAGGAACAGGGACACAGAAGGCAGACCAAGAGCCCTCTCTGGTAGAGGGCAAGAAAGATTAAAAACAATTATTTCAGTGCTTCGTTTCAAGCTAACTTTCAATCATTACACAGCTCAGATCATTGCTTCAATCACCACTCTAAAGAGTTATGGGAGTTATGTTATACATTGTTCCACTTTGCTAGGGTCATAGGAGTACAGAAGAGACCAAGTCTCTGTTCCTGTAGATATTGCATTCTAGGGGGAGAATCCAAACAAGCAATAAGTGAATATAAACATATAAAAATAGCAATAAATGAGAAAAATAAAGCTTGTTAATGAAGTAGCAGGTGCCATTTTAGATAGAGAGGCTAGGTGAGGTGCCATTTCGCATGTTTTATACAAATAAGTAAGGATTGTCACAGTATCTTCCAAACAACTTCATTAGGGAATTTAGTCCTGAACTCTCTAAACCTTCTCTGCTCCACATGCATTCATCAATGGGGAGGTTTATTTACTCTTATACAAAGGATTAATCGGTCTATTTTGTGACCTAAATTGGAAGAGATACAACAAAAGCAAATATAATTTACATGTTGCTCTCATGCCCCAGAAACTGCCGGATTAAACCTAATATTGACAAAGTTGTTGCTGGCCTAGAGATGCAAGGGTTGTCACCTACCGCCACCCTGAATTAAGTGAGTGGTCCAGGCTGGATGATTTAACCTGGCATCATTTTCTTCATCTGCAAAGTGATGTTAATCACACCTGTCCTGTACGTGTACCAAGCTGCTAAGAAGATCAAAAGGGAGGACAGCTACAGTAACTTCATAAACTAAGTGCTTCATGAATATAGGGTATAATTACGAAAGGCTTGAGCATATTTAAAAGAACTAATTGCCAGGTTTTGCCTGCTCATAATCATAGCCAAGAGTCCAATCTGGTTACCAAGAGTCCCTTGAATTAATTTCTAGCTCCCATAATCTGAAGACAACCTGAAAGTCTGGGAAAACTATTGTATTTGGTTTGGGTTCTCATCTTTCTTTAGTAGCAGAAAACACCTTTCTGCAACACCTTTCTGGGACATCTTAAGACCAATGAGGAGACTATACCTTCACTGTAACTCCAAACTGGCTACCAAATGAGCTATTGACCCAATCATTGCATCAAAGACGCAGCATCTCCAACCCCAAGGACCAAGTCCAGAACAACAAAAATGTGCCCCGTTAACATTGTTGGAGGTTAACAGGGTGAAGAAATTGGTAGCAAGAAGTCACATCTACACCCTCCTTCACTAGTACTCACTACAATGATTCTAAACACCGGGAATAACACACTACTAGCTTCAGCAACATGTGGCCTTTGATCAAGAGCTCTCCAAGGTTTAATGACTTACTGAATTGGGCAAAGAAATATCCAAGCCTGGGTTTGAACAAGAGGGTACAGACTAAAGCAGAAGAAACTGGGTTCCAGTGTGGACCCTGTCATTTACTGGTTCCCAGAATAAGCTGAGACAAGTTCTTGTACCGCCCCAGTTCTCCATTTTATTATCTCCAAGACAAAGATTATGGTACCTACCTCCTATGGTGGGTGAGGCTCAAAGGATGTAATATACACAAAGTGCAGGCACAAAGCCTGAAACACAAAGTGAGGCCTCCATAAATGCTGTGAGATTAATGTTATTACCTTGTGACCTAGGTCAGCTTCACCCCCTCAGGCTTTGGTTTCCCCATAAAACAGAGAGTATAATAACTAGTTTGTAAGTTTGTTGTAAGAATCACATGGTAGGAAGAATATGAAGCCCTTGGCATAAAGGAGTAACTAGCACCCAGTCTCTCGCCAGGCCTTTTTTCTTTTCTTTCCCTTTCTTTTCTTTTCTTAATTAAGCAGTCTTGCAGACAAGACAGAGGTTAGGAGTTATAAAGCAAGCAGGTGAATGGAAGAAAGTTATTATCTCTACTAAACAATGCATGATCATTTCAAATGTGTTGTCATTTCTAGGAGTACTCACATTTTATTCAACATTGTATTTTGGGAAGTTTCAAATACACAAAAAGCTCCAAGAATTGGGACTGGTACAGTGGCAAAGAAAGCTAATCTGCCCATGGCCGCACAAACTCATATGAGCACTGGTTTGTGTCTGAGCTGTTCTACTTCCAATCCAGCTCTCTGCCTATGGCCTGAGTAAGCAAACAGAGGATGGCTCAAGTCCTTGGGCCCTGCACCCACATGAGAGACTGCAAGGACACTCCTGGCTCCTGGCTTCAAGTTGGCTCAGCCACAAGCAGGGAACTGGATGGAAGTCGAGCAGTCAGGATATGAACCGATGCCCATGTGGGATCCTGGCACAGGCAAGGCAAGGACTGTAAGCACTAGGCTACTGCGCTGGGTCCTCCAACTACATTTTCTTATGCTTGCTTCATCACTGTGTACATCCTTCTACCCATCCTTGATTGATTTAATTGTATATTTAAAAAAAAGACTACAACAGATCTAAAAGTCTTTGCTTTCTATCCTGACATGATATTTACAGAAAGCAGAGGCCCCTGCCCTGCCCCATCATAGGCCTGCAGGTCACATAAGTTGAAGATAAAGATGGATTCAAGCCTTGGGCCCTTCCACAGAAACATTTCTGGCAGACCCAAAGCTTCAACAAAACTGTCTGCGAGGACCATTATTAGCATCCAGTAACTGGGCACAATGAGCTATCTCAGAAACCGGGTTTAGGGCAGGCTGTAGGCGAGCTCCACCAGCAGCCATTCAGTCCTCCACAACTCTGACGGTCCTTGTCTTGTTAGATGCCACTTCTGAGTCACTGTTCTGGTGAGTCATGCACAGCCAGAGAGGCCATCTTGACAGTAAAACCGAAGAAAATGTTCAAGAACAGTGAGTGGAACCCTGAATTGAAAGGGCACGATGCTTTTTCATTGCCTGATCAAAACAAAACTGAAAGAAAGAAAACTGCTATAATATTTTCAGCTTTTCAACTGTAATTTTTACTTTAGAAAAGAACTGAGGAGGGAGATTTTCCACATTCCTTTTTGACTTCAAAAGCATTTTATTTCATGATGAGTGGATAGGTTAAACAGAAAAAAACTTAGAGTTCTGTTCTAAATGGTTCTTTCTAAATGAGACAGAACAATTGATCTTTCAGTGATTAATCTGGGGCCTCTTTCAGTTCTGTCATTCCCAAAACAGACCAGAGTGAGACACAGGACAATGGCGTCCCCGGCACTGCCACCATCAATCCATCCAGTCAAGCCCCCAATTGCTTTGCTCAGAGCATCCAAAAGCTGCAGCTAAGGTGAGCAGAAGAGAAGAAATAAAGCTTGCTGACTGACTGTGAGTGAGGTTTACAATACAGTTAACTGCTGAGAGGACAGAATGGCTACAAGAAAGGCTGGGTTAAACCCCCATGAAATGGGCCCAGTGCAGTAGCCTAGTGGCTAAAGTCCTCGCCTTGCATGCGCCAGGGCCCCATATGGACGCCGATCCGTGTCCTGGTGGCCTGCTTCCCATCCAGCTCCCTGCTTGTGGCCTGGGAAAGAAGTCAAGGATGGCCCAAAGCATTGGGACTCTACACTCAAGTGGAGACCCAGAAGGGGCTACTGGCTTTGGATTGGATCAGCTCTGGCCATTGCAGCCACATAGAGAGTGAATCAACAGATGGAAGATCTTCCTGTCTCTCCTCCTCTGTGTATATATGACTTTCCAATAAAAATAAAATAAAATCTTAAACTTGTTTTAAAACATGAAACTAACCTACCAGGCAAGGAGAAGGACATTCATTAATATAGAACCCCTGCCTCTTCTAAACCATTGTCTTATCATTATCATCATGCATTTATTCAGAATTTCCTATTTACCAAGGAGGATCTTTTTTTTTTAAGATTTATTTTATTTTTATTGCAAAGTCAGATATACAGAGAGGAGGAGAGACAGAGAGGAAGATCTTCCATCCGATGATTCACTCCCCAAGTGACCGCAACAACCGGTGCTGCGCCAGTCTGAAACCAGGATCCAGGAACTTCTTCTGGGTCTGCACATGGGTGCAGGGTCCCAAGGCTTTGGACCATCCTCAACTGCTTTCCCAGGCCACAAGCAGGGAGCTGGATGGGAAGTGGAGCTGCCGGGACTAGAACCGGCGCCCATATGGGATCCCAGCACTTTCAAGATGAGGACTTTAGCTGCTACGCCACCATGCCGGGCCCACCAAGCAGGATCTTTAAAGCAAAGACTCTCAGAACAGACAGACTGGGTTTGAATCCCAGCTTACTTGTCACATAATTTTGGAAACACTACTGAACCTCTTTCTCTGCTTCATTCTTCCTTTTGTAAGATGGAGGCCAGAATACAGAGTAATTGCGGGAAAAATAAAATAAAATGTAAAAACCACACACTTCACAGTAATGACCGGCACTGGCAAAAATGCCAACTGTTCCCATCATGCAAGATGAGACAAAGGAGATAGAGATAGGCAAGGGACTTGCCAAAAGACACACAGTTGAAACCGCAATGCCAGCATGCTTTGTGCCATTGACATCTCACAATCATCTCTTGAGGAAAATGTCATCCCATCATCCTCCTCCTAACAGTGAGAGCTTAGAAAACCAAGGTGTGCAAAGGTCTGGTAATTTATTCATGTCACAAGCAGTTTGAGGGCCCGGCGCGATAGCGCAGTGGTTAAGGTCCTCACCTTGCAAGCCCGGGATCCCATATGGGTGCCGGTTCTAATCCCTGCAGCCCCGCTTCCCATCCAGTTCCCTGCTTGTGGCCTGGGAAAGCAGTCGAGGATGGCCCAAAGCTTTGGGACCCTGCACCCGCTTTGGAGGCCCGGAAGAGGCTCCTGGCTCTGGATTGGCTCAGCTCCAGCCGTTGCGGCCGCCTGGGGAGTGAATCATCGGACGAAAGATCTTCCTCTCTGTCTCTCCTCTCTGTGTATCCGCCCTTCCAATAAAAATAAAATAAAATCTTTAAAAAAAAAAAAAGACTATCAGTTTGAGACATATCCTCTTTAAGGATGCATTTGTATATCAATAGCAGTACCCATTCATTCCAAACACATTTCTCCAGTGTCTGCTATGTTCAGGAGCCAGTATTAGGATGAAAAGATGCTAGCAGTCACTAGATGCTGTGCTACTGCTCACTTGCAGTGTACTGGTGGAAAGTCAATTAAAAAGATGGGTGATAGGAAGACACGGGCACAGAAGGCGTTCTGATTGGCCCAGGAGAATGAGTTTCCCTAACGGAGCCTGGAGCTGTAGACTTTCTGAGGAACTCATTAAACTTCCCAGCCTTATGACTAACCATATTTAGGGTGTGATCCTGTGGTCAGAGATGTGAATTAGCATTAATAAAATTAACTAACCCTTTAGGAGCTTCTGTGTACCAGGCACTCATAGGATAATTGCAGTGAAATGATGATACAGGGATGTACTGTGACTGTGCTGCTCTTGATGTATAACTGACTTGTGGAAAGATGAAGTGTGCTGGCCAGGACCAGTGCTTATTAGTGTGTCCCTTCTATTGGCAGACTCAAACCATAGCCTAACATTAAAGCATATAGTTCTTGATACCCACGTGATGTCAACCTCATCATGAACAATTCAGTCCACATCCAAAACATTAAGACAGGGGCTGGAATTGTGACCCAGTGGTTAAGTCACTGCCATAACATGAGTAACCCACATGAGTTTTGGTTCAAATCCCGGCTATTCCACTTCTGATCCAACACCTTGCTAATGTACCTAGCAAAGTAACAGAAGACAGCCCAAGTGCCTTGACCACTGCCAGCCACATGGGAGACCAGATGAACCTCCTGGCTCCTGACATCAGTCCAGCCCAGCCACTTTTTCTCTGTAACTCTGCCTTTCAAATAAACTGTTAAAAGCATAAAATAAACTGAGCCATTGGGCCCCCGCACAACAGAGCAGTGGTTAAAGTCCTCACCTTGAATGTGCCAGAATCCCATATGGTTGCCAGTTCTAATCCCTGCAGCCCCGCTTCCCATCCAGCTCCCGGCTTGTGGTCTGGGAAAGCAGTTGAGGATGGCCCAAAGCCTTGGGACTCTGCACTCACATGGGAGACCCAGAAGAGCTCCTAGCTCCTGGCTTCAGATTGGCTCAGCTCCAGCATTTTGTGGTCACTTGGGGAGTGAATCATCAGATGGAACATCTTTCTCTCTGTCTCTCCTCCTCTCTGTATATCCGCCTTTCCAATAAAAATAAATAAGTCTTTAAAACAAACTGAGCCATGAATTTCTCTCACTCCTTATATTTATTAATTGTACTTCTATGTCCCCTAAAAACAGATACTGTTTATTTTTGTGCAGGGAAACAAGCCAGAAATGGTACCCAATAGGCTATCATGACTGAGGGGCCACTCCCCACTCACTGACCTTCTGTCAATCATTCAGTGTCTCCTGCTTTACCTTCCTCTAGTGTAAAGCAGGGGGACTATAAATAGCATCTGCCTCTTTCCAGGGGTGCTGTCAGGAGCTAAACAAGATCTTGTGGTTATTCTATAAAGTATCAAGTATCACATTAAGACAAAAAAAAAAAAATTAGGCCCGGTGCAGTAGTCTAGTGGCTAATCTCGTTGCCTTGTATGAACCAGCATCCTATATGGGTGCCAGTTCATGTCCTGGCTGCTCAACTTCCATCCAGCTCCCTGCTTGTAGCCTGGGAAAGCAATGGAGGACGGCCCAAAGCCTTGGGACTCTGCACCTATGTGGGAGACCAGGAAGAAGCTCCTGCCTCCTGGCTTCAGATCATCTCAGCTTCAGCCATTACAACTGCTTGGGCAGTGAACCAGCGGTCAGAAAATCTTTCTTTCTGCATAACTGACTTTCCAATAAAAATAAATAAATAAATCCTTAAATAAGAGACAGAGACAAGATACCATAATGGCTTTAGAGGGGAAGAAGGAGAGAAATAGAAAAAGTAGTGAGTGGTCACAATGCTGTCCAAAAAATGAGAGGCACGGCATGGCCATGGACCCTAGATGGCAATGGGTAAGCAACAGGGCAGGAACAGGGAAGCAGAGATGAGAAAGTGCCTGTACATATAGACATACATGCTTTTTCAAGTGAAAACAGAACATTTATTCTAATCCAGTCACAAGAGTGACAATATCCTGCCTTTCCTCTTTGTCACTTTCACTCAACAGCTGGAATCACAACTAGCCATGGCCGTGTAACTGGCCATTACCAAGCTACAGAAAGCAGGTGGCCAGCTTTCCCCCACACTGAGTTAGCAATAACATCTGGTGGCAGTCAGGGGGAACTTTAGCGCAGCCCTGACTCCAACTTGGAAGCCGGGGGCCCACAGCACCCAGCTGCACAGCCTCCCCGAGAAAAGCTTGTTTCCAAGGCAATAAATATTTGCAAGATAACTACTGCTTGTCTTTTTCAATTTTTATAATGCTTAACATGTGCCAGCTCTTAATAACTATTGATTCATTCAATTCCTTAATTTACTGAATCCTCAAAACAACCGTTTGGGGGGGTGAGGGGGAGTGGCAGGGAGGGGTTCACATCTCTGCCAGGACTGTGGTGCCATCTCATTTCTGAGGTCGGCCATTTTAGAAGCCAGGGCATGTCAGCCTTTCAGAGGAAGGAGTCCACAGACCTGAAGATGATGGAGCCAGATGAAAAAGACAAGCCAGCACGCGTGCGCACACCACACACACACACACACACAGGCAGTCTCACCACGAATGCACCGGGTGACAATGCAGAAGCTGTAACACCTGACCAACTGCTGATCCAACACTAAAGGAGAGTTACAGGTGGCAGGAACCAGAAACGGCTTCTGGGACGGATGAGTTGGATTCTGTCATGCTGGAAGAAAAGGGCATGGCCATTGCAGACAGGGAGAAGCCATAAGCCAGCAAATCGTGTCACTTTCTGGCTTGGAGCACTTGGGCTGTGTCCCAGCTCACTTAGCTTAAAATCCCATTTCCTCGTGCCCAGCCCAGACCTGGAACCAAGCGCAGCAAGCTCTCATTTTCCCCTTGCCTAAGCACCCTACGGAGCCTCTCTCAAGGAGTGGCTCTAGGGAGTCCCTCTCCTTCCCCCCCGCCGCCTTCCATCATCCCCTCACGGTAAACCTCTTCCTACACTCACGGGGCATGGCGTGATGGGGATTCACGCTCTGGGTGTGCAATGCCTGCCTTCCTCTCTCTAAGTAGTTAGAGCCAGCAGCCCCGTGGCCTCGCCTGTCTTGTTCCCTACCACGCGTTGGGGCGCAGAGGGGAGTCCTAAAAATCGCGGGATGAATGAATGAGCGTTGAATGAATGAATGAATGATGGGCGTTGAGATCCCAGGAGTCACCACAGACAGGTTAGAAAAGGACGAGGTCCGGACGCAGAGGACCTTGAAGGAGTGCGTAAAGACGGGGAGGTCTTTCCCCAACAAACAGGTACTGCATTGCGGGCGCCCGTCCAGGTGTTAGGGGGTGGGGAAGAAGCCCTGCCAACCTGTGTCTGCATCTCCGCGGAGTTCCTCTTTGCAGAACCACACAGACAGGGACCGCGCGGGAGCTGGGAAGAACGTCCTGCCCGGAGACCTCGGAGGGGTTCGCCACAGTCTGCTCTCCGCTGCCTCGGGTCTGGGGCGGGAGAACCTGGCCCGAAAGCCGGCGGGGCAGCGCAGCCCCCGCAGCGTCCCGCGACGGGACACCGAGCGGCGCCGGCGCTGGTAACAGGTCCCGGCCGGCCGCGCCCACACTCACCCTGAGCCGCCTTGCTAGTCGAGCGCGTCCTCCACAGGCGCCGCGTGGCCTTCCAGGGCCGCAGCGAGGAAAACAGCCTCCGGCTCTTCTTGCCTGCTTTCTCAGTGGCGCCCATCGGTGCGCCCGCACCCCTCCCCCGCCGCCGCCGGGCCCGAGGGTCGTCGCTGCCACCGCCGCCGCCGCGCGTCTGACAGGGCGCCGGGCGCCGCGAGGGAGACGCGGGCGCCGCGGGGAGGAGGAGCTTGCGGCGGGGCGGGGGGCGGTGGGCAGTGCTGCGCCGAGCTCGCGGCCGAGCGCGGGCCGGGGGGCGCCGGCCTGGGCCGCCCGGCCGGGTTGGGAGGTGACCCGCGAGGGCCCGGGGGCGGCTGCACGTCGTGGATGTCCGCGGGAACCCTCCGGGGGTTGCGCGCTCGCCCTGCCCGCCTGTGGAGAGCTGAAACGTCGAGGTTCCCAGAGGTCAGCCATCTGCCTGCAGCTCACACCGGGCTTGAGGACCGTGCATGCTAAGCGCTGGGCTCGAACTAGGCTTCCACACCTGGCCGCTGCCCTGGAGTGTAGCCACGTGTTACAAATTCAAGTTTTCAAAAACTGCTGGCTGGAATTCTTGTTTGCCTCAGATAACAGATTGTAGATCACCCGTGATGTGTTTTTTAAAGATTTTATTGATTTGAAAGGCAAAGTTACAAAATATATGGCAAAAATATGCCAAAGTATATTCCTTAGCGATTTTTAAAATCATTTATTTGAAAGGTAGAATTAAAAAGAGAGACAAGAGAGAGAAATCTTCCATCTGCAGCTTCATTCTACTCCCCAAACGGCCTCAGTGGCTGTGACTAGGCCAGACAGAAGCTTCCTCCAGGTTTCCCACATGGATGCAGGGGCTATCCTCCTCTGCCTTTACTAGGCACATCAGTAAGGAGCTGGATCAGAAGAGAGGCAGCCAGAACTCCAAGGGGCAGCCATATGGGATGCCGGTATTGCAACCAGGTGCTTAAATAGCTACGCCACAAGCCAGTGCCTGGGTCCAGACAAATATTAACTCGCACACAAAGAGCTTTGTCAGGAGGTGACGAACATTTAAATCAGTCAGGACTGGTGGTGGAGTATAGCAGCTTAAATGCCCACCAATGACTTTGACATCCCCTTTGGGCACCAGTTCAAGTCCAGCCTGCTCAACTTCTACTCCAGTTCCTGGCAATGCAGCCAGGAAAGCTATAAGATGACCCAAGATCTTGGGCCCCTGCCATCCATGTGGGGGACCCTCATGAAGCTCCTGACTGCTGGCTTTTGTATTTATAGCGCATTAACATGAAAATTGAATTGATTGATGAGAACAGGATGAAAATAGGAGAGAGCAAGCAGAATGACAAATAAATACAGGACCTGACCGAAGACTACCCTGCACTGGAGTTTTGTTTTGTTTTTAAGGCTCAAGGGATAGTGTTGGGTTAATGTTCCAGAAATCTTAAAAATAGATGATATACTAGATAAAAGCTTATCAATGGTAAACTTGGGAAAGTTGATAAAGACTGTGATTTTAGAAGACTATACCCCTCTTTCAGAAAATACACATTGAGATCTTGCAGTGTAAAACACCATGATGCACTTAACTTACCTTCAAATGGTTGAGGAAAAAAAGTCCGTGTGTGTGTGTGTGTGTGTGTGTGTGTGTGTGTGTTCATGCGTGTGTCTAAAATAGGAGGAATCACTCTACTCCATCCTAAAGCCCACCAAAGCTACAGAGTGAGCACAAATACTTGCAAACCACATATCCAACGAAAGACAAGTGTCTGGATGATATAAGCAATTCTTAGAACTCAGCATTTAAAAGCACACATGCAGTTAGAAACTGTGCAAAAGGGCACAAGTATTGTGGCACAATATGTTAAACCTCTACTTGGGAGGCCCACTTCCCTTGTCAGAGTGTGTGGTTCAAGACCCGGCTACTCCAAGATTCTAATCAAGCTTCCTAATAATGTGTTTGCTATGGTTCAAGTACCTAGGTTCCTGCCACCTATTTAGGAGCTCCAGATGGAGTTCCTGGCACTTTTCTTTGGCCTGATCTCGCACTAGCAGTTGCAAGTACTTGGGGATTGAAGCAGTGTATGCATGATTCTCTCTCTATCCCCCTCCCTCCCGCCTCTATCTCTCTCTCTGTGTCACTTTGCCTTTCAAGTAAATAAATAGGGGGCCAACTTTGCTGTGCAGAAGGTTAAGTTGCCATATGAAACACTAACATCCCATAAGACCACTGTTCAGGTCCTGACTGCTCTACTTCTAATCCAACTCCCTGCTACCTGGAGAAATCAGAGGGAGATGGCCCAGGTTCTTGGACCCCTGCATTCACATGGGAAACCTGGGTGGAGTTCCAGGTTCCTGGCTTCTGTCAGGCCCAACCCTGGCTATTTTGCAGCCAGAAAGTGGAAAAAATAAACAAATCTTTTGAAAACCAATAAAATATGCAAAAGCTATGGACAGCTATTTCACTAAAGAGGGAAAATCAGCATATAAAAACAAATTCAGCATTATTAGCCTTTAGCAAAATACAAATTAAAACCGCAGTGAGACATCACTACACTGCTATGAGAATGACTAAAATAGTCACAACACCAAAAGTTGACAAGAATGCAGAGGAAGAACCGGATTGCCCAAGTTTTATTGATAGGAACATAAAACAACCATTCTGGAAGACTTAGCAGTTGTTTGCTTTTTTTAATATATAAAGCTAAGCACACAACTGTCATTCAATCCAACAATGACAACCTTCAATGCTTCTCTAAGAAAAAAAAATGAAAATACTTTCACACAAAAACTCCTATATAAACATTCTTAGCAGCTTGATTTGAAATTGTCAAGGGGTTGGAGCTAATCCACTAAATCCCGGGAGGGCAATGTGGTAGATTCAGACTGGTCACAGAGGAGCAGAGCGTGTCGAGGGTTAAGCTCTCCTGGTTTACAATGAGGCTCTCAGTACACCAAGTAAGTGAAATTCTATAATTATAGAATTGCCCTTTGAATTTCTTTCTCTAATTCAAAAGGATAGGAACATATAAATATGAAGTGACAGAGGGAGTGGGTGTGACTGGAAAGAGGAAAAATGTCAATTCTCTCTCCCTCTCTCCTCTCACTTGCTCTCTCTTCTGCACTGACCTTCATTGTCCTTGGCATCCCGACTGAAGAAACGGACCCTTGAGAGGAACACTAAATCACCAAGCTACTCAGGAATCCAGGCTGATATTCCACCAACTAACACCCTAGACCAGGCTTACCCTCTGTCCCTGGGACTTCTTAGCTGGGTAAGGACACCCAGTTCTCCAATCTTAGCTACCCAAAAAAATCTGTGAAGTCTTGGCTATGTCCTCCCACTATCACCATTCACAAGAATGGAGGAGATTTAACTAGTTGGCCTAGACAACTCCCCCCAAGGTGTCCCACTAATTGGTTTTTAAATTCTACTAAGGGTTCATAGCCCCAGTGGGGCTGATTTAGAGACTCACCTCTTCTTTCCACTGTCCTGGCACATGTGGTGGACTGAAACAGCTTCTGGAAGAGGCCCACTGGCTCACCACTGTACCACTGTACCACTCAGAGAAAGGCTAGCTGGACTCTTTTTGGCTTGTTCTTTTAGAGCAAACATCATGTGATTTCGTGGCACTCCTCTAGCCTGGGCTGAAGCAAGGCCAGAAACCTTGGACTCCCACGGTCACAGGCTGCTCGAGGCAGCACAGTGAGCAGTCCTCTACCCGGTTCCTCCAGTCCCTGGGAAAAGAATGCAGCCTGAGAGGAGACCTTCCAACAGTGGAAACACCCAAGTGCCCAGAGGCACATTCATGAGCGTTAGCAACATGGAATTTCTTTTCAAATGTCAAAACTGCAAAACATGCAAGCCCACTTATTTGTACATTTGGCTCACTGGGCAAAGAGAGGGTGAAAATAGCCTGAATTCCATTCATGTCATTGTGTTTATAAATCTAGGTCCAGAAACATGAAGATGACAGGCCTCACAGACAAGAGACAAGATTTGTAAGAGGTAGGGGAAAGGCATCATGTCAGTCAAGGAGTCCTAGGCAGAGCTGTGGCCATCCTGGCTGTCCACTTACAGCTGCAAGACCTTGGCCTAACTTCTCTACATCTCAGTTTCTCTAGCTAGTAGAAATGATAAGCAATACCTGCCTCATAGTTGTGCTGCTTTACCATTTATATAAGAATGAGATAAAATTAAAGAAAAAAAAACTGTGGCTTAAATACTACCAAGTCAATTTAAAGACAAAGATGAAAAGGAATGGCATAGATTTTTAAAATATACCAATCACTGTGTGTGTGGATAGGCAGACAGAGAAAAATAAAGGCGACTTGTGGCAAAGATCAAGTTCCTCAAACTTCATGATTTAAATCCATACCACTCTTTCGTTTTGCCTGCATGGCTGTATTACCCATCCTCTTTACACAAATTCTAGACTATAATAAATGAAAGCATTTAGCCTAAAGGCTTCTAGAGTGTATTTAGGCAAGGCAGGCATTTGGCACAGTAGTTGACACCCTACATGGATGCCTGCCTCCCATATCAGTGTGTGGGGTCAAGTCCTGTCCGCCATTCCAATTCCAGCTTCCCACTAATACACACACTGGGAGATAGCAGATGATGGCTCAAGTACAGTGTTCTCTCCACCCACATGGGAGACTTGAATCGCATTCCACACTCCAGATTTTGGCCTGGCCCACATGCAAGTATATAGTAGGCATTTGGAGAGTGGTACAGCAGATGGAGAATCTCTCTCTCTCTCTCTCTCTCTCCCTCTCTCTCTCTCTCTCTCTCTCTCTCTCTCTCTAAGTCTCTTTGGCTTGCAAATAAAATTTTCAATTAAAAATAAAATAAGCAAACATAGTCCCAGCAGAATCATTGCACCTAACAGTGCTGTTTCACATTTGAGCTGCCCCAGTGGAAATACCAATAGGATTATTATTAGTACAGGAAACAATTAAAAATAGTCTCCTCTTTAAATTTATTTTTCAATATGAGATTCTGCAAGTTCACCGCATCAAAGAGCAATATTTATATGAAGATCCCCAACTACAAACTGTTCAGCAGTGGTACTGGATGTGCAAAGAGAGAAAAATTGCTCAAATAAAGTGGATCAGAGCTTCTAAGTAATTTGTTTCAATTATCTATTGATGAGTAATAAACCCCCAAATCTTAATGGCTTAAAGCAGCAATAATCACCCATTTACTAATGACTTAGCCATTTGGGCAGGCCTCAGAAAGGATGGCTCATTTTTCTTCTGTATGACATCAGTTAGGATTGCTTAGGCTTACAAATTCACTTCTTAGGGCCTGCACAGTGCTTGACAGGCTAATCCTTAGCATGAAGCACTTTCCATCCAGCTCCCTGCTTATGGCCTGGGAAAGCAGGAGAGGATGACGCAATACCTGAGGGCTATCCAGAAGAGGATCCTGGCTCCTCGCTTCATACAAGCTTAGCTCTGGCCACTGCAGCCTTTTGGAGAGTGAACCAGTGGATGGAAGGTCTGTCTCCTTTTCTCTGTAAATCTGACTTTCCAATAAAAATAAATAAATCTCTTTAAAAAAATGTTTTTTAAATATCTACTTCTGAGTTGGCTAACCAGACAGTGTTAGCTCCCATGTGGGAGCTCAGCCAAGAACCATGGTTGCATGGACTTCCTCATAGCATGGTGGCTCAGTCCCAAGGCAGGAAGCTTGAACTAGGAGGCTTTGATAAAGCCTCGGTTCAAAATTCCTTCAAAACAGGCTGGCATTGTGATGTAGCATGTAGTCACCCACCTGTGACACTGGCATCCTAAATGGACACCACTTCATGTCCTGGCTGCTCCACTTCCTACTAGGCCACTAGCAGCAGAAGATGGCCATCTATGTGGGAGACCCAGAAGCTTCTGGATTCAGCCTAACCCAGGCCTGGTTGTTGTAGGGCATCTAGGGTATAAATCAACAGATAGAATATCTCTCTCTGTGTCTCCCTCTCTATCTGTAACTCTTTCAAAACAAAATAAATCTTTTTAAAAATTCAAAGTTACCACAAACAATTTCTTACATGTTCTGCTATTCAAATCATTCACAGGCTTAACCAGGTCGAGAGGAGTCTTACGCTTTATTTCTTGATCATAGGAGTGGCATGTGATGTGAGCTCACCTTCAGAGATTAAGAACACAAACTCTCACTAGCCGACAAACAGGTGACTGATTAATAGAGGTCAAATACACTGGGATGAATGAAGATTCATTACCCTAAGAAAGAGGCAATTGGAGAAAGTACAATAAATGGAAAAACAGGCTCAAGACAGAGTCCTTCCTTTTAAGACACAATCACATCGCTTAAAGCCATCAGCAACCTGAAATCTTTTGTGAACTCCTTTGGTGCTAAAACTAAGCTCCTAGGATGCTTAAACTATCTCTCTATTGAATGCATTTGAAGTAGCACCAGGGTTAGCATGAATTAAATCTAGTTTACTTGCCGTTTTAATAGCCTTACAGAAATCACTAAATTTTCCTGGGTCTCACTTTCCACATTTGCAAATTGTGGATAATAATATTTACCCTGTTCACCAAGTGCAGGATGTTCCTAGGTTTGCAGTTGGTTATAGCTGCAAACCAAGTCCAGGAAAGGAGGAGAAACAATATACACAAACCTCTCACACAACCCTCCACACTTGTCTTTCTGCCTCTATCAACCAGCTGGAGGCAGCAAATCCAATAACGGACGCTGAGGCCCTAAAAGGCTGATGGGTCTGCCAAATGGAAAAGCGTTAGTCCCTGAAAGCCTGCACGAAATGAATTGTTCCCCGTTCGCCATCAGTTGCATTGGGCTGCCATATGAGCAGAAAATACATGGGTCACATCCAGTGCCGAGCTTCTACGGGGCTGTGTTACAGCAGTTAGAATTAATCTTGGGAGTGTGCATACAGATCTGGACAGCAAGGGAGAAGTATCTGACCCTAAACAGTATCCTGTAGAAGGACAACTGATTGACTATACATGAGACAGTGGATTGGATATACAAAACGAAGAGAGATGTGTCTATGCAAGGATGTAGAAACAATTGATGAGTTCAATAGACACGCTAGTGGGAATTCCCATAGTCTCAAGTCAACTCCCACTTGCTGTTGATATGTAAATTCCTCAAACCCTCCGCTCTGATACCTACGTGACCCTCAGTCTTTAAAAAGTTTGATGCTGCTAATAAACTTTGGCTATTGGCCATCGGTCAACTGTCCTTGTGTATTATTATCTGCTCAATGCACCAAGTTGACCGTGATGCCCAGTGAACACCTCCAAGGGAATATTAACTGGAGCTGCATATCAACATCTGCCAAGGGGCCACACAAAACAGATCATTTGATGAGACCTCAAAAGACAATTTTCTCTGAATTACATGGACAGATTGATGCTTACCACTTAGTAACTGAAGCCACTCATTATCAGCTATGGATTGTTCATAATGATGGAGGGATGCAAACCTGAAAGACAGAGAAAGGTGTTTGAGGAGATGGAGAAAAGGCTTACTTTCATGAGCTCAGCTGGGGTTACCTTCTCTTGTGATACTGAGATGCGTGCATGAATTCTGTCATTGAAAAGCTACTTTAAACACACACTGTGTAGTCCCTTGGATGTATCTCTGAACAACTATGCTTCTTTTAAGGAATGTATAATGTACCAAGAGAGACATTTACAACCAGTCATGTGCATAAATACTCACATGAGGGTGACAGATAATAGGTTGCTGTAAAGGAAAGCACAAAGCTCATACAATTAGAGCATTTACGCATAATTGTGAGATACAGGGATGAACTAAACTCACCGAGAGAAGGGAAGTCTCCTGGAGAAAATGCCATTGAGGAGCAGGTGTGTGACACAGCAGTTAAGATACTGCTCAGGGGGCCCGGCGGCGTGGCCTAGCGGCTAAAAGTTGTTGCCTTAAATGAGCAGGGATCCCATATGGACACCAGTTCTAATCCCAGCAGCTCCACTTCCCATCCAGCTCCCTGCTTGTGGCCTGGAAAGGCAGTCGAGGACGGCCCAATGCTTTGGGACCCTGCACCCACATGGGAGACCCGAAAGAGGTTCCTGGTTCCTGGCCTCAGGTTGGCTCAGCACTGGCGGTTGCACTCACTTGGGGAGTGAACCATTGGACGAAAGATCTTCCTCTCTGTGTCTCCTCCTCTCTGTATATCTGACTTTGTAATAAAAATAAATAAATCTTAAAAAAGAAAAGATACTGCTCAGGGATGCACTGGATGGAGGCAGGTACACAATAGCATTTGTGGCACAGAGGATTAACCTATCACTTGCAATGCTAGTATCCCATATAGCCACCAGAGTCCCAGTAGCACCACTTCCAGTCCAACTCCTTACAGATATGCCTGGGAAAGCAACAGAAAATGGCCCAGGTGCTTGGGCGCTTGCACCCATGTGGGAGTCTTACATAGGCTCTTGGCTACAGTCTAAACCAGCCCTGGCTGTCACAACCATTTGAAGAGCAAGCGCAAGTGGAAGATCTCTCTGTGTCTCTAATTCTGCCTCCCAAATAAACAAATAAATCCTTTGAAAAAAAAAAGTTACTGCTTGAAATGCCCACATCCCGTGTTCCCATGTGGGCGTCCCTGGATTTAAGCCTTGACTACACCTCCAGTTCCGGCCTCCTGTTAATGCGCACCCTGGGAGGCAGCAGATGGTGGTCGGAGTAGATGAACCTTTGCTACCCACACAGGAGATTTGGACTGAGTTACTGCTTTCTGATTTTAAACTCTCCTAGTCCTGGTGTTACATGAATTTTAAGGACTGAATCAACAGATAGAAAAACAGAATTCTTTAGCCTAGCACAGTAGCCAATAGAACTCTCTGTGTCTGTCCTTCAAAAACTAAAAATATGTGATTTTTAACAAAAAAAAAGACAGCAACTTTGAAATATATAGGGTTATTAAGAGTTGTCCAGGAGAAAAATACTCCAGGTAGAACAAACAATACTTTTACCAACAATAGTAACCAATGCTTTCATAATACTTATTATATGGTAGGTACCTCTCTAAGTATTTCACATATATTAATGCATTTAATCCTAACAGAAGCCTTATGAAATGGACATTGTTATCATTATTATTTTACAAAGGAAAAAACTGAGGCATGGAAATATTACCACATTGGTAATGAATGGAAAACAGGGATCTGAAACCAAGCAATCTGGCTCCAAGAGGTCACACTCTTAAACAAGCTGCTCTCCAGGGACTTGGCTCAATGTAGGCAGGAGCAGAGACAACCTGTGTGGCTAAAACTCGGTGATCAGTAGAGGAAGTATCAGAGGGTCCAACCAGAAAGATACGGATTGGGGAATTCCTTTAAGGATGGGAAAACTGTAAGGCATGCGAAGTTAATAAGATCTTATAAGCCTTCTTAGTTTTTGTCCTTGCACCATGAACTTGCGCCCCCAGTGAGCCATAACCAGTAGGCAATGGGGAAGTACCCTTGCCCAGAGAGTAGTAGTACACACAACCTCCCAGCCACCGATTCTATCTGCTTCAGGGACCACCTGGCATCCAACCAACCAGTTCAAAGTCCCTGTTGCCTTCAGAAATGAGTTTTGCTGATGATGCTCTGACCACACAGCCAGCCTGCCACACCTCCCAGATAAAGCCCGGTGAGCTGTCTACATTTAACTGTGTCAGCACAACCATTGCTCTCACATGCTCTCCTTGCACCGTACACAAAGCTTGCTCCCTTCCTGCAGTCATGTGAAGGGAAATGGAAGCTTCTAGAACAATCGTGTCAATCTGGTATGTACCAGCCACACGTGCCTATTTAAGTTAAATACATAAAAATTTAATTAAATAATTAACATTTCTGTTCCTCAGTTAAACTAGGCATATTCCAAGTACACAATAGCTGCATGTGACTCGTGGCTACCCCTTGTGTATCACAAACATAGAACCTTTTCTATCAATGCAGAAAGTTCTGTCGGATAAGCTCTGCTCTGGAAACCTCCTTCAGACCCCCTGAAGCTTACTTCAAGCTGTAAAATCTCAGCAGAGACCAGGATGCACTTCATACCAAAACCCTTCCTACTTCACTGCTGTTTACTTGCCTACATAGGGGACACTTTCTCCATGAGCTGACATACGATAAACTCAAAATAAAAATAAAGATCTGAGAGAGGTCACATCTTTAAATCATTCAACTAGATTACTCGACTAAGCTACTTACCATTTTGCTAAACAGTCTCAGATAGCTAGGTCAAAATTTGCTTAAAAAATGGACAAGCTGGGTTATCGCCTCATTTCAGACTTGCAGGCAAACACTGGAGCAAGCTACTTAACCTTTCTGACCCTCACACCAGGAATTAAATGAGATAATGTGTAAAAATATTTGATAAGCACCCAAGAGCAGTGTGGTTCTCATCTTCCTCCTCCCAGCGGCAGGTGGCACAGTGGGAAGAACTCTGCCTGGTTGTGATGGGCTAGTTGTTACTGAACTGATCACAGATCTTCTGCAAGTATTTAGTCACAGCTCTTGGTTATGTCTCACTACAGCTCTCCATCACGATTTTTGACTGCCTTTTCATTGAAGTCTATACATTATGTGATTGAAATCATGCCGGGTCTTATATCCAGATTTTTAAATCAGTTATGTAGCATAGAATTGTGAACATTGCTTGAAAACATTTACATTAACAAATTGAGATTTTAGAAAATATTACCCCAGCTCAGCCTAATATTACAAAATATTTCCCTTTGGGAGTCCACGGTGAAGACTTCAGTAACTAGGTTCCTGCTACTCACATAAGAGATCTAGATTGATTCCTGGCTCCTGGTTTCAGCCATGACTCAGCAGTGTCTGTCTCAATCATCTGAATAATGAGCAAACAGAAGGGAACTCTCTACCTGAGATTCTAAAGAAGTTTTTAAAATCAATCTTTTAGATCAAGCAAAATAGCTGATATAATTTTAACTCATAAAAGCAAAGGCAAATTGTCCTCAGCACTGGAAATATTTCTAGTACGATTTTTAATGAAAACTATGAGACCCGCTATTTCCAGTTTCCTACAAATGTGCACCCTGGGAAGCAGCAGGTGATGGTTTAACTACCTGCCTCCCACATCCTCCCACACACAGCCCAGCCCTGGCTGTTACAAGAATTTGGAGCAGTAACCCTCTGGTTTATTCTCTCTCTCTCTCTAATTCTCTCTCCCTCTCTAAACAAAGAACTTTTAAAATTTTTTACAGACTTTTATTTATTTTTATTGCAAAGCCTGATATACACAGAGGAGGAGAAACACAGAGGAAGATCTTCCATCCGATGGTTCACTCCCCAAGCGGCCGCAATGGCTGGAACTGAGCCAAGCCAAAGCTAGGAGCCTGGAACTTTCTCCAGGTCTCCCATGTGGGCGCAGGGTCCCAAAGCTCTGGGCCATCCTCGACTGCTTTCCCAGGCCACAAGCAGAGAGCTGGATAGGAAGTAGAGCTGCCCGGATTAGAACCAGCGCCCATATGGGATCCTGGGTGTACAAGGCGAGCATCTTAACCACTGTGCTATCGTGCCGGGCCCATGAACTTTTAAAATTTTAATAAACTATAGAGACAAATTTCAGCTTCAGAATTTTAAGTTTCATGGATGATTTTCAAACATGCCAAGCATTTTAGTCAATATTGAATATATTTGTAGTAGCCAGATAATTTCTGAAATTCATGGGGAAGATTCTGGGAGTTAGATTTCTTGAAAAGTTAAGAGAAAATGTTCAAAGACAAAACTATCTGAAGGAGAGTGTAAAGAATGTAGTAGGAGCAGAAGGAAGGAGTGAGAGGAAAACAGTCAAAGTTTAGTGCTTACCGTCTCCTGAAGGAAGCTGGGAAGTGACACCTGGAAATGGCACGTGAGAAGATCTACTTGTACTATCAACTACAGTAAGGACCTTCTTCTGGCCCAAAGAAACAAGTTTCAGTATAGGCGTTTGAGGCCAACTTCATTCCCATGCTCACAGGGATTCTTGCAACTGCATCTGATGAAGATGGCACCAACACCCCCTCGAACATGCCTTTGAACCTGACGATGACTAATCTCCCTATGACCTCACGGTCCTTGCTTCTCATTTTTTAAAGTCAAAATAAATTTTTCACAACATAATTTAGAGATGAGCCACATGGCTTAGTAGACTAAGCTTCTGTCTGCGGCACCAACATCCCTTGTGGGATTGGTTCACGTACTGGCTGCTCCAGCTCCAATCCAGCTCCCTACTTATCGACTGGGAAAGTGTCAGGATTGCCAAAGACCTTGAGACTCTGCATTCATGTGAGAGACCCAAAAGAGGCTCCTGGCTTCTGGATTCAGATCAGCTAGCTCTGACCATTGCAATTGCAGCCATTTGGAGATCTCTCTCTCTCTCTCTCTCTTTGTAACTCCATCTTTCAAATAAAAATACAATGGATCTTCAAAAAATTTAACACAGGAGGGATTTGAAACAATGAAGAATCCAACTGGAAATCACATGTAAGTCAAAAATTCATCCACTATTTAGTGACCAAATGATGTGACACATGATCTGTTTGTTTTGTCAGTCATCACTGCTTCTCAGTCTTTTGGCTAAGATCAAGTGTTTTGTCAGTCATCAGGCAACACACATATAGAGGAGTCTCTCCTGTATATGTGTCACTCTGCATTTTGTTTCTGAGCCTCTAGTTTGACATTTGTGTGTCAATAATGTTCATAAAACGTGGGCATTTTCACAGCACGATTGGTGTGGACACTTACATTGCACCTCAGAGCACTTCGGTTCAAGTCCTGGTTCTGCTTCTGAGTTCAGCTTCCCACTAATATGCACTGTGGGAGGCAGCAGATGATGGCTCAGGCTGCTGCCACTGAACTACTTGAAGGAGGAAAACAGTTCCTGGCTCCTAACTTCAGCCTGACCCCAGCCCTGGCTTCTGTAAACTCTGAGGAATGAACTTAAAGACTAAAGAATTCTCTCTGTTCCTCTCACTATCTTCTTGTGTGTCCCTTTACCTTTCAGATAAAGTTAACTGCATTTTATTTAGGGCTGGTATGATGCATCAGTGGGCTAATACTCTGCCTTGCAAGTGTCAGCATCCCATATGGGTGCCAGTTTGTGTCCCAATTGCTCCACTTCCATCCAGCTCCCTGCTTATGACTTGGGAAAGCAGTGGAAGATGGTACAAAACCATTGGACACTGCAACCACCTCCAAGACCTGGAAAAGCTCCTGGTTTTTGACTTCAGATTGGCTCAGCTCTAGTCATTGCAGCCATATAGGGAGCAACTCAGTGGATAGAAGATCTTTGTCTCTGTCTCTCCTCTCTGTAAATGTCCCTTTCCAATAAAAACAAAACAAAACAAAAATCTTCTTTTAAAGGTTGATCTCAGAGAGGCCAAATAGTTGGCCTGTGGTTAATATTGGTGACTGTGATGTTTATAGTCACACTCAGCACTGTGCAGTCGTTGCACACATGATCTCAGTTAAAGCTCACCACAAGCTTTGAGGTGCACATTGTCTCCTGGTTACGTATAAGGAACCTCCAGCTGCGAGGCAGCAAAGCATGGAAGATCTTTCTCTCTGTGTCTCTCTTTGTATATCTGTCTTTCCAATAAAAATAAATGCAACTTAAAAAAATACTTTTTAGTTAGAATTTTTAAACATAGTAGGGTTCACAGATGCCAGGCTCTGCCTCCTTCCAGGCACAAGGCAGGACTTAAGTGGCCCACTTTTCAGTCTTCCACAGAAGCAGCACAGATAACTCCTTAGCACAGACCCCCTCCTGACGTTTCCTCTGCATTTCTACATATGAGTAAACATTTACAGAATATGCAGCGGAAAAATGTTCAGAATTATGAACTGAATTTGTCCCATACTGCACCTCTTCAATCCAAAGGGCTTGACTCAAGAGTTCATTTCCATGGGAAGAAAAAAAGAAAACCCAAGGCTCAGTTTCCCAAAGTCGAAAGCTTTTGGAATGAGAAGGCACCTGCTACCTACAAAGCCTTTGGAAAAATATAATACACAGGAAGGAGAGGGTCTAAGGACAAAGGAATTCTTGAGTCTTGATTTTCCTACCCTTGACTATTGCCCTGGAGAGTTGGGGAGTGTCTCTAAAATCCAATTCTGGAGGATGCCATGGTGAGGGAATCGGCGGCCTGTGTTTGAGGCAGAGCCTGAGAAGTTGGCTGTAGACAGTGTCCCAGACCTGTGTATGAGCACGAACTGTGTGATGAGCCCTCCCTGGGCCTACAGAATGACTTCTGTGCCCACGGAGAGGTAGGCAGTGAACACAGGGCAGGGATGCTTGTGCGAACTGATGACCAATAGGGCAAGAGCTAAGTGTCTAGACAGATGCCTGTGTGGGATGAGGACCTTGAGAGTCAGTGGACTGACTGCTACTTCCACTCCCGGTGCATTGGAACTTAGCCTTGGCCAGGAGAAATTCCAAATCCATTGAGATTGCTTCCATAAGGCTGGTGCTGTGGGAATTCAAAACACAAATCAGAAATATCAGCTCTATTTTTCCTAACTTTATGAACTTGATATCCAGCACAAATATTAGATTTTTGGGGTAAATGGTACCATGATCCATATGGTGTGCATATTTTTCATTCGTATATCTGCAAGTAATTCCAACACATGATATTCCAAATACATATGATGAATATTTATTATTTTTTTGGAAGAATTGGCAACATTCCCAGGTGTGCTCAAGATTTCTTTTTTTTTTAAAGAATAATTTTTTTTTTCCGTTGGAAAGTCAGATATACGGAGAGGAGGAAAGACAGAGAGGAAGATCTTCTATCCACTGATCTACCTCCCAAGTGGCCACAAAGACCAGAGTTGTGCTGATCTGAAGCCAGGAGCTCAGAGTTTCTGCCAGGTCTCCCATATTGGTACAGGGTCCCAAGGCTTTGGACCATCCTCAACTGCTTTCCCAGGCCACAAGCAAGGAGCCAGATGGGAAGCAGGGCTGCTGGGATTAGAACCGGCACCCATATGGGATCCTGGCATGTTTAAGGCAAAGACTTTAGCAGCTGGGTTACCACATTGGGCCCAAATTATCTTCCTCAAATCTTTCGATCATTGTTGTATTGTTTTCCTCTCTTCTGGATTTGTCAGAGTTCTATACTAGTTATGGATGTCAGTCCTCTGTCTTTCACACATACTGTGAAATTATCTTCCAAGTCAGTGACTCTTCTCTCTTTAGATTATTTCCCTGCAATATAAAATCTTATGTAGTAAAGACTGTTGGTATTTCTACAAAGGTCTTCGGTGTGAATAGCCTTTTATTACAGTATCACAGAATAAGTGTTTTATGTTTTACATTGACCACTGTCGATTTAAATTTCTACATCCATTTAAAACATTCCCCACCCCCCCCAGAGGCAGGTATTGTGGCACAGTGGGTTAAGCCGCTGGGACACCCACATTCGATATCAGAGTGTCTGTTTGAGTGTGAGCTGCTCTGTTTATCATGTAACTTCCTGCTAGTGTATCTGAGGGGGCAATGGATGCTGGGCTAACCTCTTGGGTCTCTTCCACCTCTGGGGAAGACCCAGATGGAGTTATGGGCTCCTGGCTTTGGCCTAGCCCACTTCTGGCTGATGCTGATGAGGTCATTTGAGGAGTGAAACACTAGATGGATGAACTCTCTCTCCCTTTCTCTCTCTCTCTCTCATCTCCCTGCCACTGTGCCTTTCTTTTCAATTTTCCTTTTTAGTTTTATTTCTGATGATGTTTACATGGTTGAGAAGAAAGACTGCCCATGTGGATCACTAATTAGGGTGAGAAAGGTCCAGGAATAGGGGATGCTGGCACCGCAGGTAGAGGATCAGCCAGATATCCTACTGTGCCAATCGCTATATTTCCCTCCCTCTCTCTCTCTCTCTCTTTAAGCTTATATTTATATATATATAAAGTCATATATACACAGAGAAGGAGAGACAAGAAGGAAGATCTTTGGTCTGATGGTTCACTCTGCAAGTGGCCGCAACGGCTGGAGCTAAGCCAATCTGAAGCCAGGAGCTTCTTCCAGGTCTCCAGCATGAGTGCAAGGCTCGAAGGCTTTGGGCCATCCTCTACTGCTTTTCCAGGCCACAAGCAGGGAGCTAGATGGGAAGCGGGGCTGCAGGGATTAGAACAGGCACCCATATGGGATCCCAGCACATGCAAGGCAAGGACTTTGTCTGCTACACTATTGCACCAGGCACGATCCCTGTATTTCTTTACTTAACTGTCCCAAAGTATGCTCTTTGTTTTGTTTCTACACATATACACATATCCTCTTGAAAGTTTTGTTTTTTACTTTGGAAATTTGCAAATGTAAATACAAACATAAATCAGGCAAAATTGTAAATATCCTATTTCTCTAATAGCCTTCACTGAATGGTCTTAGCATCCATAAATTACATTACATTGTAAAAATGCATTTTTGCCTTGCATGCACTGGGATCACATATAGGCATTGATTTGTATCCCAGCTGCTGCACTTCCCATCCAGTTCCCTGCTTGTGGCCTGGGAAAGCAGTAGAGAATGAATGGCCTTTTGGACCCTGCACCCATCTGGGAGATCCAGAAGATCCTGACTGCTGGCTTTGGATCAGCTGAGCTCCAGCCATTGTGGCCAATGAAGGGTGAATTAGCAAATGAAAGATCTTTGTTTTTCCTCCTCCCTGTATATCTGCCTTTCCAATAAAAATAAATAGCTCTTTTTTAAAAAGAGGTGCAAAAGTTGTCATTCTTAGTTGTATTGCTTTGTTCTATATTCATTACACAATATCCTTTATAAAAATATTTTATTTGCAAGACAGAGAGATAGAGACTGGGAGACAGAGAGAGAGACTGTCCAACTGCTAGTTTACTGTGCAAATGCCCACAGAGCCAGGAATTGGTAACCCAGCCACTCCAGTGTCAGATGTGGCTGTCTGAAGCAACGTCTTAACCATGTGCCAAACACCTGCTCTTCCCTTGCTCTTATGATTTGTGTATCACTTGGTATTTTTACCTAGAAATCCAAGGAGTTTTCCTGGACATCCAAGAAAATGTCATATTTAACAATTCTGAGTTAATCATCAATATAATAGAGTATACGTCTCCAATTTATAGGTTCAGGATTTTACAACCATTTAAAGGTTATATTAAGTTATAGTTCTGAGTGTTGGTCTTTATTCATTATCTTTTTGGGGGAATTTAAGTATAAATGTGTTAGGTCTTCCTTTCTGCACCTTTCTGTTTTTTACTTAGTTTTAATCATAGGAAATTTTCCTGCCCACTTTTCCATGTTTCCTTTCTATTCCATTAAATATATTCTTGCATATATTTTAATAGCATTTTAAAAGATTTGCTTATTTATTTGGAAGGCAAAACAACAGAGGAAGAGACCAAGAGAGAGGAGGAAGCAGGAAAATGGAAGGAAGAAGAAAAGGAGGAAGAGAGAGGTATTTTCCATTTGTTGGTTCACTCTCCAAATGGTTTCAACAGCCAGAGCTGGGCCAGGACAAAGCCAGGGACCAAGAACTCTATCTGGGTCCCCTACATGTAAGTGGCAGGAGCCTAAGTACCATCATTAAATTCTGAGGGGCATCAGCAGGAAGCTCTATTGAAAGCGGAGCAGCCGGGACTCAAACCAGCACAGAAGCACTGCATGGGCAAGCAGTAACATAACCAACTTTATGCCAACACCTGTGGATTTCAATTTCATTTTTTTCCTTCATTCTCACTCATGTGTTCGCTCAACCTTTTTCACATCTTTTGGCCCTTTTTATTCCACATTTTACTCCACGTATGCGAACTTGATTGGAGGTGTTCTTTTATGTCTGTCATTGCTATTTAATATTCTTTGATTCATACTGGCCCATTTGTACTAGTTTTCTCTGCTTTGAGTCTTCGGTGGTTTTATTAGCTGAACAAATCTTATTCTCTATTTTCACTTGCAGATTATTTCATGTGGATGCTATCTGCCTTTCTTTCTTCAAAGTTATTGGGGTTTCCTGGGTCAGGTGTTTCTACATAGAAGTTGGATGACTGAAGTAGCTTACTAGGTTTCTTAATTCAAGGGCACCCTCTTCAGTTGGTATACTGACTTGCAATTTCTTCCATTACCAGCCTCTACTTTCGGAAAGAAAATTAAGGGGAGTTTAATGTCTTAGATTTTATCAGATTTTGTTTCTGTTGGACTCTTAATTTGAAACAACATATTTCTTTTTCCTTCTTCAAAAACAAATTTCCAAGAGATGCTGTTTCCTTCTAAGGTTCCAAACAGGTGCACTTTCAAGCCCCTTCAACCTTCTCCCTCTGCCTCCCATTCCAGGATGGCTATTCTTGTCATTTCTGCATTTATTGTAGGACTCCCTGGAAACTCATTTCCATCTCTTCCCCCCACCCCAAGTCATTCCTGCTTAACTCTTCACTTCCAAAATAGCTCCACAGATGGTTGTGCCGATTTGATATTTACTTTCCCATTTGCATTATTCAATTTGCTTGTTAAGTTGCATGTATGGGCCAATTGTGATTCCATTTGTTGTCTTCACTGATTTGCAATTTCAGGTTTAGGGATCTGTCATTGTCTTCAGAGGTTCACTGATGAACCTCAATTTACAAATGATAGTTATATAAACTCTAGAGAATTGACCTGTTGTGCTGACTTCACACTGGGAAGACATATCAAGGTTTTTCATTTAGATAAAGTGCAAAAGACAGTTCATTCAGTCTCTAAGTAATTTTAGCTTGTCATAAGTAATTTTAGCTTGTTCCTCCTCCCCACAACTGTGTTGAATTTATAGAAAAATTCCACATCATGGTGAGTGTACATGAGCAAAATGTCCAGGACATTCGGTATGATCCCATGGCTAGTATGTCCTGTTTGTGATGATTGATGTACTCAGGATGATTGATGAATATGAGTGAGTCTAGAGTAGTCAATATATGTAGCCATTATTGTGAACAGTCATGACTCTGCCCTGACTGGCACTGCACTATTAGATCCACATGGTCCTATATGGTAGAGGAGACAGAAATGCAGGATAGAAACTCCTGATGGGATGACTTCCCATCTGTGCACAAGAGCCCTTCTCAGCTTGTCTAATGGACTGCTCAGAGCATCCTGGCTAGGAGAAAAGCTGTATGAGATACCCACCACCGTTCAGACCCTCCAGTAGGTAGGGCTCCCCAAGGCATACCTTGCGTACTGGTGAACAATGGAGAATTGACTGAAGTCCTGCAGTATCTTTGAGTCAATAAGAACAAGCAACAACAATTGGTGAGTGCAGGAGCTGCAGTGTTCATTATGCCACTAATGGGGTGGGTGATCCTGAGTAATTTTTCTGAGCCTTGGGTTTATCAAGTGTAACTTATGTATAGGTGCTTGGCCTATGTCTGTGCCAAAGTAAACCTCAATAAATTTTGACTGTTGTCTTCTATTACGGACAATAACAGCTTATGTGGTCATCTGCAAATAAGCACCTGATTTCATTTTATCACTGATGCCCACCTATTCATTGGCTGAAATTAATATGGACACTATCTCAACAGTTGAATTCTGAACTTTGGTAAGGGTCAGGGGAAGGTATCTTCAGTGATTGAAGTAGATAATGTTCTATAAATCCTACCTAACTCTACATGAGTGTCAATGCTAGAAAATCCTGACCACTGTGCCCCTATTTCATAGCCTATCGAGTAGCCAGGACCTTTCCACTTCCTCTCTAATCTGGAAATCCCAAATTGCCCCCACAAAGATATGCTGTTTGACCTGCTCAATGTCTTTTGAAAATTTTAAATCGCAAAATAAGATTTCTTTTTTTTTTAAGATTTATTTTTATTTTTTTTTAATTGGAAAGGCAGATATACAGAGAGGAGAGACAGAGAGGAAGGTCTTCCGTCCGATGATTCACTCCCCAAGTGAGCGCAACGGCCAATACTATGCCAATCCGAAGCCAGGAGACTCTTTCGGGTCTCCCACGTGGGTGCAGGGTCCCAAAGCTTTGGGCCGTCCTCGACTGCTTTCCTGGGCCACAGGCAGGGAGCTGGAAGGGAAGCGGGGCTGCTGGGATAGAATCGGCGCCCATATGGGATCCCGGGCATGCAAGGTGAGGACCTTAACCACTTGCGCCACCGCGCCGGGCCCAAAATAAGATTTTACATAGAAACAATTTCTGGTGCTAGCTTCAGCAGCACGTCTACTAAAATTGGAACAATACAGAGGTTAGCACAGCCACTGCGCAAGGATGACATGCAAATCTGCAATGCATTCCATATTTTTCCTTTTCACTGAACACAGGAAAGAAAAGTGGTAAAAATCAAGTCCTCTTCGAACAAGGGATGTATAAGCCTTGGTTGTAATATTGATTTTGATTTTGCTGTTCCTGTAATCCATGGTTCAGCTGAATTTGGTTATGGGGGTTAATTGCTGGAAACCAGATAACCTTTGGCAGTGCCAAATCAAAGCTGACAAGATCTAACATTGCAGTGGGCTGCAGAACTGGAATATTTGGCTATACACTAATGTCAATAACAGGACAGAATCTGCAGGATCACAAAATATCTTAGATTCTTAACACTTCAGCAAACTTTGCTTGGACATCAGGCACCAAATGCACTCATTTTGGCATTGCAACTAAGTATCAGCTGGTCAACAATTCTACTTCAACTTGAGTGGGTTACACGCAGACTGGGCCTGTAGTGAAGCTTACCCTGTCTGCTCTGGTTGACAAGAGCATTAATGCTGGAGGCCACAAACTTGGGCTAACCCTAGAGTCCAACTGAAAGAAACCTCTGGGAATCGATCTCTGAAGATTTGGCCTTAATATATTTCCAATGTAACAAGCAGGGAGGTGATCAAAACAAAGGATGATTCAAACAAGAGCTGCGTTTTAAATATTTAGACAGTTATTTGTTAGCTGGCATCTAGTTAAATTGGTTATAGCTCTAGTAACCAGCATTGTAGTTAGTGTAGCCACCTATACATCATTTAAATATATTTAGCTATTGAGTGTGCTACACACCAATAATGAAATAGATCTTTATGGAAACAGAAAAACACTTCAAATTTCTCTTGCCTAACTGGATAGTTCACACAAGCTTGGGTCACAATTCCCAAAATGGCAGCAACTGGCCAGATCTGAGAAGTGACACACTCCTCAGACAATGCCACATTCCTAATGTCTCCTGCTATTCCCAATGTCTCGCTTTCCCTCCCATTTCAGTCATTTTCCGTGTCTAACTTATTTCGTGAGGACAGTAAACATCTTAACCCAGACCAGTGGTAGGGTTAGTTTTATTAATGCAAACCTGATGTCATTTTCTGGCCCCTAGACTATGCTTTCTGCCACCAACCTGCTAAAATGAGGATCTTCCCAATTCTCTTTTTACCTCCCCAGTCCTGCCTCCAACCGGCATACATATGCACATTTCTCCACATGTACCCTTTCCTTCTCTTGGGATCTTTCACATCACCTAGATTAAACAGTAAGTCCTTTCATCTCTTGTTGGCCAGCCAATGGACTGTCCTCAATGATACATCAACAATGCTGTATAGTGTTACCTAAACACATGTTCATTCTCTAGAACTCTGTAAGAAACATGGGTCTTCTTTTTTTATCCCTAAAGTCTAATGGTGCTTGCTAACAAAATCAAAGCTATACATGGATTGCCTAGTCCTGGACCCAGGTGTATCTGTTAACTTTGAGCCAGATGATGCTGTGCTAACAAGGCTACCAAAATCTCAACAGCTTATAATCTCAAAGGTGTTTTCGTGCACATGGCACACCTGCCACAGACTGGCTACATCTCTGCTGCAAGTGACCACTTCAGGATCCAGGTTGAAGGGGAGGCCCATGGGACTGACAGCCTCATCGCAGGGTAAAGAAAATGGCAATAATCTGTGGATCTTACACCCTCTGTTCTGAAGCAGCAGTTTGATCTGTTGACCAAAACAAATTTTTGTGTAACCATAAAGTCAACAAGACAGAGATATAAAATCCTCCTGCAAGGATGAGGCATGACTGTCTTGATACTTCAGCATACTTCACATTTTTCCATCCAATGCAGCTTCTCTATACCAGGGTATGGCATGGAAGCCTCGAGAATTGGCTTGTCCAGCTACTGATGTTAGCTGGTATCTGGCTGGAACCAATTAATGAGAAGCCCCCAGAGGTGGTAAGGAAGCGAGTATTTGCAAGAGGCCAGGGAATGTGTCTCCCCTCTCATGACCTCAGAAAACTTTGCTTGCAGAGGCTGCATTTCCTCCACAGATGCAGCTCCCATCAGACAAGTCGGCTGAATAACCTCTGGTATCTGAGCTGGGAGTCCTACCATGTAAACCCCTCATCTGTGAAACAAGGCAAGAATCTGTTCACACCACCCACAAAATTAAGCAATTGGCATTAAATGCTGCCCAAATAAGAAATGTCAGGGTATGCAGAAATGGATATGGGATCGACACTGCTGGAATAAGGATTTTGTATTGCTGCCAACTCTCACCTTAGCCACCTATCTATGTGTGTCTTATTTTCCTCATCTGAAAATTGGAAATAACACTTTTGGTGATGTCATGGTTATCGAGTGGCATAAATGAGTGTTAAATATGAAAATGCATAAATGAGCCAGTTAAAGAATTCAGTTATAAGCAGGGGGAAAATTCTTTATTTCTATCAAATTGAAAGTATGAATCAATCTTTAAGCAAGATCATCAAAATCATCAATAATACAAGTAGTACTTAGGAGAGCACATACTACAGGTTAAGAAGCACAGACACCAAGACTGAGCAGGCCAGCAACTGCCACATGGAGGGGTAGCACTGACATTCATAGGACTGCTGGGAAAGCTGACACCTCAGGGAGAGTAGACCAGATGCTGCTCACACAGGGTCCACTGGACCACCACCAGCACTCAACAATCCCCCCACAGACCTGTGCACCTCCAAGTGAGAATATGTAAAAATTAGTAGTACAAAGTCTCAGAAAACTAGAAAAGCCCTGCAAACACTGAAGTCCTTGGAAACTACATGAAGACCGAGTTTTTCATTATCCTTCCCCATACTCTTCTCTGACTTGATAGCCAAAGTTTTAAGAAGAAAGGTCTTACAACTACTTAGACATACACCAACCCCAGGAACAATGTTCTAGGTGGGATACTGCTTGGTATAATTTTAAGAAAAAATTGACTGTGCTTGGGGTCACCCTAATTATTACCAGAGGAAGAATTCATACTCATGTCCTATAAATGTTTTCACCTTTTGCACCCATCTCTCTTTCACATTCAACACACACGAACATACTGAGGCACTCCTTGAAGTATACAGATGATATTTATTCTGGCAAGAATTGGGCAAATTGGGCCCTGCGCGGTGGCGCAAGTGATTAAAGGTCCTCGCCTTGCACGCCCGGGATCCCATATGGGCGCCGGTTCTAATCCAGGCAGCCCCGCTTCCCTTTCAGCTCCCTGCCTGTGGCCTGGGAAAGCAGTCGAGGACGGCCCAAAGCTTTGGGAACCTGCACCCGCGTGGGAGACCCGGAAGAGGCTCCTGGCTTCGGACCGGCACAGCATCGGCCGTTGCGCTCACTTGGGGAGTGAATCATCGGACCGAAGATCTTCCTCTCTGTCTCTCCTCTCTGTATATCCGCCTTTCCAATGAAAAAATAATAAAAATAAATCTTAAAAAAAAAAAAAGAATTGGGCAAATTGTTACATGAAAGATAAGTTCTGGCATTATGGAACAATTTTAATTATGTCTGATCAGATGCAGGAAGCAGGTTTTTTTTTTTCATAGTTGAAATACAGCTCCATTAACATCTGGGTTTACATATTTCTCATCTGGAAACCAGGCTGGGTCAGTTATTCATGAGAAGGGGACAAATCACATTCTTTTACTAAAAGAATTATCTGTTACTGATTCTTCTTTCGAGACACCACATAGACCAGGTTACTGAAAACAGAGGAAGGAAACTATTAATGCTGTGCATAGAACTCGAAGATTGCCTCTGCAGCCTAAGCTACTGAAGTAAGGAAACAGTGAGGAAATGAAATTCCTCGAGGGGATGTGATTGGCACCCAAGATCCTGTAACCAAGCAGAATAGACAGGAGGCCTCTTGGCACCAAAGTTCCAGAAGCAGATTCTAGGATAAAGTAAGTATCTTGCTGAGAACAGGGAGCTCAAACTAGCAAAGTTTAAAAAAAGAAACTTTTACTCTCCAGACTAAACCCTATATGTACATAAGAACATGCTTAATTAAATAGGATTGTATTCGTTTTTAAATGTATAAGGTAAAACAATTGAAATTGCTGCCAAGTGAACCCCAGACACATAGACAATGCATGTGATGCACTTAGCATGGAGAAAACAACTGCAAACGCTCATGCTTTAACTTGCAAAACCTGGAGTCCGTATGATTAAAGCAATGGTATCCAGTAACTTTTTGACAAGCAAATCGAGTCAAATATTGAGTTCATGTGCCAGTGAGTCCAAATGCACAAATGCAATACTTGTGGTTTGCACAGGTCTTCTAGTTAAAATTATGCATGGTAGGTAGCATTCTGCCCCCCACGCCCCTTGGCTAATACTAGAGCTTCTTTGAGCTTGGCTGCTAGAAGGTGGCAGGAGAGCAATCCCTGGGGAAAGACAATAACATAGTAAGCAAAGTCTCCCCAAGGTTGTCACCAACATTATGCAGAATAGAAACATGGGCAAATTGTGGAATCTGACATCCAAAATCATAGTCAAGTACAATGAAACTGGACTTCAGTGTTCAATCACCATTTCTCTAACTACTAGAGGGCTGGGGAAGGGTCAAACTCTGCCTCTAGCAGCTTGCTATGCTATAAAACACAGGGTTGAAAGGTACAGTCTAACCTCGGAGCATGCCCTACATCCGGGACCTGGGATGGATGGGAAACTGGGTGGGCCTTCTCCCTTAATATCCTCCTTTAAACATGAAGGAAACAATATGGAAATAATAGTCTTACCCACTTTCCTACAGCCCTTGAACCTTTCTACCCTAATTAGCTATGTAAAGATAGTCAAAAATATAAAAAAGGAAAAAGGTGCAGTCTTACACACCCTGGTGAATGGCACTTCATGCTAGTCTTGATGTGAGGCCACAAGTAAAGGCAAACACACTGAAGTCTGGCTTCTTTGTGATAACACATGGGTAGTTAACAAGAATAAACTTCTACAACAGGAAAACCTAGGGTAAGTCCCAAGATATATGATCCCAGTGGAGCAGCAGCCTGGGCACTTAGACAAGAGGCTTTGTATGCCTGGTCCGTTACTATGTGGTTGAGCACAAGATCCTGCCTATTTCACAGGATGCTAAAAAGACTCCATGAGAGAAGTGCACACTTTGCTGAGCAAAGCTTCAGTAAAAAGTAACTGTTTTAAGTTTGCCTTAGTGTTAGAAAGTAAAAAGCAGACCAGGGCTTTCAAGCGGAAAGACTGATGGGGCCATGGAAAGCAAATTAAATCAACAGTTGAGCAGATGGCAAATGTGGGGATACTATATCCAAACCACTCATTTTGCTTACTCATAAAGGGACTGCATGGAAGGCATTAGGAGGAAAAGCAGGGCAAGAATATCCCCTTACTCTGTCAAATTTTCAAGATAATTTTAAGTTTCACAAAATCACTTAGGAAAGGTTAGAGGCCTGAAGAAAGTTAGAAACATGCAATTTCTCTGCTTCATTTAGCAGGACCTTCAACTGCCAGGCAATTGCAGCAGCAGAAAAACTCCTACTGAGATGTAGTAAGCCCTGGTTGGAGAGGAAGGGGCGGATGGATGGAGCAGGAGAGCAGATTCACGGTCAGGCCATTTCTCACAGTCCAAAGCTAATGTGTGCTATGGCATATCAGCTTGTTATAAAGAGAAACGAAGAAAACAAGCGTTTTCCTCTTATGATGTAGTCCCATAACAGTGAATCACTCTGAAGTGTGGAATTTTCTTCATCTCACATTTGTTTCTCTATACCTGGTCTGCCAGGAAACCTGAGCTTTATGTATGTCTCATCTTCACCCTCGCCCAATCATTGCATTGCATTCAAATGTAGCTCTTCCAAAGTGCTGAGTTAAATACAATGCATGTTTCATGAACCTGAACTGGGTATGTTCACTGCACAGCCATTTCACTATGATTGGAAGGATGAGGCAGGTCCTCATCCCTCTGAAGGTAGCTGAAGGAGGTCCACCTGGAGTGGGACTGGAAGGAACTGCAATGATAGGAAGTATTTATAAGGAAGATGCCTATGGATCTTCCTACGGAATAGGACTAATGTGTTGCAACATCACCTGACAGGCTGAAATGGTTCGTTTTCTCACAAGAAAGGATGGCTCTCTCGAAGGGACAGTCAAGATATATGCAGAGGGATACATATTTTCAAGGGAGAAGGAATAAATGTTACTTTATAAAAATCACTCCCTATAGGGGAGTACGAATTATACAAGGTAACCACCAATAGACACCAGGCAAGTCTTGTTTTATTCATATTACATTAATAAACATTGCTAGACTTTATGGCCACCCCATTCGAAGCATCTTTCGAAGCACCTTTGGAATGAGGAACGGGATTTTGTTTTTCTGTAATTGTAGAGCGGTCGCACTCGGCTCTAAGCATGGCTAATGCAATGTTCTCCTCATCCCCACAGGTTCAGTTCCCTTCACCAACTATTCATAAGTTTCAGTCACTCAGGGATAAACATCATCATATGTAGCAGCATTTTCAAAACACAATTAGCTATTAGTCCAGTAATTCCATACGGTTTTATTTCTATTCTGAGATCTTTATGAAGGTGGACGTTCACCCCGCCCTTTTAAGGATTCCTAGAAGAGTTATAGGCGTATAACTTTTTCACAGTAAAAGGAGAATCTTCGCGCTCATGAGGCCATGCAGCGGTTTAAGGGAGACA